>NC_086371.1:18166545-19392795 GCF_036324505.1 Eleginops maclovinus
GGGTCACCAGCACTCATCCTGGACACCTGGACTTACATCCTGGGCTACAGAGCTGAGGTAAGGCGCCAAAAGAGGCGCTGGGATGGAAACTGCCTGATGGGAAGTGCGACGCCAGGTTGGGGGGCATGTGGAGCTGGCATGAGAGCGTAGAATCTGCGTTCTCGCTTAGCAGAAATAATCAGTAAACAATGAATCATCAGTGAAGGGCTGGGAGGCTATACTCCGCCTGATGGGAAAGGAGGCCCTGGGATCCTTCGCTGAGAGGAGCTGCTGTGTCTATTCAATTACGAGCAGCAGCACAGGCAGCCATGTAACACATTGCCTGTGAGAGAGCACTTAGTGGGCCGTGCGCTCGACTGTCCACACACATCAGAGCGTTGAGAAAACAAAGCGTTGCCCCTGCCGCACACACCAAAAGCGTGCGCGTCCAAATGTATAGCGTCACACCGTGAGGCACATGCTCGCGCTCTTCACGCCTCATTTGAAAAGCAAATTGAGCGCATCTTCTAGGGCGAGTCACGGACTAAATCCTGGAAAACGTTACCCTTCCCTCACTGGCGGAGCCACACACACATTTCCCACGTCATGCATGAGACTTTACACATAGTAAATATATCTTCTTTCTGTTTCACTCCCCTTCTATCTCTATCTCTCCGGTCTGCAATTTCCAACACCAGAAACGTCTTAAATAGCTCTGAGAGAAGTAGGACGCTACTCATTTGGGTCAGATCTGGCCGGCCGAACCCCTTCATTCTGGGACAGAACAAACACTGACACAAAGGCAGTGGGAACGGCCAAGCAGAGCGGCCAGGTCAGTCAGGGAATGTCAAGCAGTAATGACAAAGCATTTTGCAGAGAAAATAGAGTTACAACAGGGCTATTTACAGCGATGAGACCCAGAACTTTTCACAGTTTTGACATTTTCTTAATTACATTTTATATGCCCTAATAAACTTTTTGTTACCTGCATTCAGCTGGGTAGCATTAGCCTAACTACCTATAAAGTATGTTAGCGGCTCTGTTTGGTTTATTGGGGAAAGAATTAAAAGCATAAATACACACACGCACCTTAGCATTAACAACACTTACTTCCAGTGTTTACCCTCGTTGTTTCCTCACCACAAAACAAAAACAGCTTGTGCTAATTTGATATTTCATATTGTGGAAACAAACCCATGTTTTCTCTGGGAATGATGAGTTAATTTTTTTTTATTTTTGTGGGGTGCTGGCAAAATGAAAGTGAGCCAGTTGTTGGAGGTGAGAGCGCTGAAGGTCTGGATGAGAGAGAAGGAGGCAGCGCTGTTTTAAAGGCTCCTCGACCTCCAAACTCCCTGCTGTCAATCAGCGCAGCCGTCCGTCCCCTGGGGCTGCGCTTTCTTCCAACCCTGAGGGGGGGACTACCGCAGGGAAAAAAAGAACACAACCAAACAGATGCAGAGAGCTGCAGGTCAATGTGTGTGTGTGTTATATTTTTGCCCGCCTGTGGATTCTTATAAGTGCGCATGAGCCTGAATATGTATTTGTGTATGAGTTTATTTGAGGGTGAGAGCTGCATCTGTGTCCATGTGTGTGTGTGTGTGTGTGTGTGTGTGTGTGTGTGTGTGTGTGTGTGTGTGTGTGTGTGTGTGTGTGTGTGTGTGGGGCAGATTTGTGAGGCGGCCAACACCTGAGGGAGAGGAGTTCTGCCTGCATATCGATGAGCCAGCAACTCTGCCTCTTTGCCCCTGAGCCCTGCTCAAACACCACAACAGCTCAGGGCCGGTCCTTTTCAAAGCCTCCCATAATGTGTAATGCAGCTGCCCCCCCCCCCCCCCCCCACCACCACCAGCCAAGAATGAACAAAAGAAACATATGAGAAGAAAAAAAAAAACTAAAAATAAATGATCTCTCCAGCCCCTAAAGAGGAACACTGAGAGGGAGTCTGTCAGCCTTGGGGTGTCATGACTCCAGCTTTTCTTTGTCTTGAAGGGAAATGTACAGCTAGTGATAGGTGGTCAAAGACACAATAGAAAAGCAGCTGTGAAAAACAAGCGGGAAAAAGAGTGACTATCCTGTATAATAAAAAAAAGAGGTCCAGGAAATGCGACAGAAAAAGACAATTCATGAAAGAGATCAACAGACGTCATACACAGCAGCAGATTCAGTGACAGTGAAGCTGGATAGCTGCACTGTGAGAGTGTGTTCACCTTCTCACTAACAGAGTCATGGATATGAAAGTGAAACTAAGCTGAGGGGACGGAAGGCTCTGCCAGTAAACCACATTAGCATCAAATGCAAATGAGAAGGGGGCTAATGGCTGGACAGGTGCAGACTGGGCCTCTAAATGACACACACGCACACACATTGCAGGCAACACACACGCACACACATTGCAGGCAACACACACGCACGCGCGCACACACACACACACACACACACACACACACACACACACACACACACACACACACACACACACACACACACACACACACACACACACACACAAATGAGATGGATGAATTAAACATGGGTGGGCTCGGCTTGGGGGGCTGGCAGGGCTGACATAAAGTCAATGACATACATTATTCACTAGAGCACGTTAGCCCAGCCAAGGCAACACATGACCTCTCACCCCAGGAAGTGCATCCAAACATAACAACCAAAACAATGAGGGGGTTCCCCACTACAAAGGCAGAGAGACAAACTAGCAGCGTGGCAAGAGGCATCAGCTTGGAAAATGCAATCCTCACAACACTGAAAAGTTTACTTCCAGATGTGTCGGGTTATCTGGTGAAAAACCAAAGCAGGTGTCGGGCTGCGGAGGCCGGAGATGAACCAGAACCTGCTCCACAAGCGCTAACTACCCACCGTGAAGCCCAGAGCCGCTCCGTTCCACCAGCTCGCAGAACAGGAAACTGTCGGCCATGACATCATCCTCCCCGGGAGGAGCACTTCCTGCCCGACATTCTTCACTCAAGACACACACACACTCGCCAGGAAATGGCCTCTATCAACACACACACACTCCTGGGGAAATAACCAACATTGATGCGGATACACAAGCACAGACACACATGCAAGGAAATGGGCCACATCGACGGCAGGCTGCAGGAGTGTGTGTAAACACACACTCAAAAACAAGCTATAAACCTGAAATAACATTGTCTGTGCATGTAAACTTGACACCCCCCTCTCCCCACCCTGGGAAATGCAGGGCCATCCAGTGGATCCTTATCTCTGGTCACAGAGTTTTTCTCCCCGCTCCAGAGAGGCTTCCCTGCCTGGGGGACACTCTGCGGCAGGCCTGGCCAGGCAGGAAAGGGCCACGGGACACAGGTGGGAGGAGGCGTGAGAGGACACATGGGGCCGGAAGGGACAGTCATACCCCCAAAGCGAGTCAGATTTGTCCACAATTATCAGGATGCAGCAAGTAAATGAACAAAAACAGATCTGTGCGGATTCAAGAAAAGCTATGCGGAGAAAAAGCAAAGGTGAGATGGAAAAGTGCTTGTGATTTGAGGCCCTTCCAGGCACATGATAGTTTGACTAGCAGCGACTGCATATGATTAACCCCACACTAACCAGGAGTGATGAAGAGAGGTTGGAGTGGAGGTGGGGGGCTCCCCTCATATTATCCTGCCTCTGTAAGAGGTTAAAGTGGACCACACATGTTTCCCCGGGGAAGATATAGAGAGGCGCACATGAGCTTCTCACCTTTCAGCTGCTGCCCCTGCCCAGTATCAAGCACAGACACAACCCATCATGCCAAGGTCTCTCTGAATTTCCAAGAACCCCCCACCTCAAAGGTTAAACGCATACATTATAGCTTGAGTTGTCTTCATCTTTAGGACTGACTCATTCAAATCAGATGGTCTTTAAAAATTGGAGACACACAGAAGGAGACAACGCTACAAATAGAATTAAACGCTGCTGCTGCTACAATGATATAAACAGCCTGAAAACAGGACAGATTGTGGGGGATGTTTCTTTCAAGTTGAGTATAAATCTAAAAAATGTTAAAGTGCTTTTTGCTATCAGCTTAAACAAATATGCTTCATAATTAAAATCTGCATGGCATTCATCTTTGTAGACGCTTTAAAGCCCAAATAAATTCTCTTTGCAACAGGAGGTGAGGTAAAGAGTCGGGTGAGGGAGATTCACAGTACCCAGAGCGCTGCCGATCCTCACTGTACCAGATTTGTTCTCCTAACAATCAAATAAGTTTCTCATTAGCTGACTTTATTTTTCCTCATTCCTGCGGTTTTGCTGCAGTGGCCTGTTTCTCCTTCTTAACGAGAGAGAGCTAATTAGGCAATCAGACCCATTACTCTTCCAGAAGAGTTAGAGCTAGCCCAGCTAATTAGGGCTGTAAAATCTAATCATCTCTGCGAAACAGCAGAGGGCTAACGAGCCCTTATTTAACGAACTAAATAACTTCAAGGGTGGATAGGGGCTGTTGATGGTATTTCTTTATGAATTTGAAGGAGGGGAACTCGTGGTAATTGAGTCAGTTTCACCCTCACAGTTGTTTGTTTGTTTATGAATCCCTGATTATTACAACTGCCAAGAATATATTGGTACTAAATGAGCAAACGTATAAACGCTGCTCTCCTATCTTCTTCAGTCCCCCCCTTTAAAGCGAGCCAACCCCTCTGTTCGCTCTCCTCTCACCTGACCTATTTTCCTGTCCAGAAAGAGCTGCTCGCTGGAGAGGAAAACAGAGATATTGCTGTTGTTTTCCCTCCCCCTGTTCTAATTTGTTGTTCGTTAATGCTGCCCTCACACCTGAGCCATTGGGCGTCGAGGGAATACCGCCAGCGAGCGACCACAACACATGCTCAGTGCGGAAAAGCTGTTCAGAGCATAGATCAGCCTGTTTCACCAAGGTGGCTCTGCTCAAACTGCGGCAAACTGAATGAAAAAGTTTAACCGTACGGCAACAGCCAGGATGGGTTGCACAGATGAGAAATTCAACAAGTATGCACACATAGAAAACAAAAAAATCAAAAATATGGCACAGAGTGATAGGCAGGCGTGTTGTGTGAGGCCACGTGGCGGGGTGCAGCTGTCTCAGGGAGCGCTGAGGTGAGGCCTTCCGCTTCACTGAAGCGGAACGAGGGTGGCGCACACACAAACTCGCACACATACACACACTCAGGTAAAGAGTGGCTTTTGACAAGAGCAGCAGCGAGCTCAGGACAGCTGTGTTCATCAGATAGCACAGGTCACTGCTTCATTAACACTTACAAAAATACACTCAAATGTGACAAATTCAAATCAGACATAACACCTAACTGACCTACGATGCACTACGGGACCATGCATTTGTTTGGATAGGTTGAAAATAAACAGAGAAGGAGATACTTAACGGAAAAATCATTTACACAGCCTCCAAGTTCAGCTTTAAATCTGCACGCTCCAACTACTGCTCAAGTATAAACAAATAATTTCCCTCACACTGTAGTGGCACTCAGTGCAAACAGCACAGGCCCAACTGTACATCTACACAGCTTTTTTTTTCAACTGACAGTAAATCAGGCGAGCTGCTGCATCGTTCAGAGGTAGTTTATGACAGCGGGAGAAAGGTGTACACTAAAAGAAAACTGTGTGTGTGCAGGAGTCCGCCAGTGTCAAAAGCGCTTCAGTGCAAAACACTCCAGATAAATTGTACACAGAAACACACACACACTCACCAGGCTGTAGCCGTAACCCTAACTGCTCATCAGCTAAGTCATCAGCCCAACCACACAAACACTGTTTGACCACACTTGAAGCAGAGCTCAACTGCACTGTGATTGCTCCACCACTTCAAACACACACAGACACACCACTGGCATATTATTTACTGCTGTTTCACACATTTTGCGCACACAGAAGATTAGGGTTTCTGTAATTTTAAACGAGCTGCGGCCTGTCTTATTAGACCTGCAGGTTCTTTTTTTCCCCAGACAAATCAAAAGCTTCCGTCTGTTTACTCCACTTATATGAACATTTGGCATTGTTTTTATATGTATGGGTTGTTTCTTCCACATTTGCTGCCAGTGTATTCTGCACAGCTCCTGCTCCGAGCCACAGGCAGTCATATGTGCTACGCTTGTCACTGCGATGACAGTGCCGCATCACATCGAGCGAGGTCAAAGGGCAAAGTTTGCTTACCTGTCGATGATGACAGGGTCTGATGGGGTCTCGTTCCTGTTGCCACAACTCTTCTTATCGCAGCATCGACTGTGGGGAGGGGGGGGGATGTAAAGACAAAGGGGACTTAGTCATGGAGATGTAACACAGAGAAATAAAGATAAGGTACATCACAGCGAGGGAGAGGAAGTCAGATGAGGGTGCAGGAAAGAGAAAGAGGAGAAAAGGGCGTGAGACTTGGGCAGAGTTTTAAGAAACAATGTGAATTGGATTTCTGCCGGGCTTCCCGAGGTAAGACCGGGGCTCTAGCGCTGCAGTAGGTGAGATCAGCGTGGTGATTTTTCGGAGAAGTTTTGAGGAGGAGAGCTAAAGCAGTGAGCTTGAATGGGCTGGATACAAACTTGAATTAGCCTCCAGGGCTCAGGTTAGCTCCATTTCTGTCAGACATCACACAACCAGACATCTTATGTTCTCTATTTTTCCTCAGTGCTCGTCCCCTCCCTCTATCCCGCCTCTCTCTCTCTCTCTCTCTCTCTCTCTCTCTCTCTCTCTCTCTCTCGCGCTTTTCTCTCTCTCAGAAGTGGGTCACAGTGTGGTCCCACTGGACCTGGGGAGTAGTGCATGCTGGGTAGAAGGGGGTTGCATACTGATGTGACGAGTCCTTTCTGAATCGTTTGACTGCAGCACAATGTAACAGTGTTGTTGTGTGCCGTCACCCCCCCTATATCCCCCAAAAAGTATCAACGCGTCTACCTTTTCTTCTCTGTCTGTACCTGTGTCGGACTACATGTGTGCTTCTACTGTACATGTGTGTGTGTGTGTGGGAAAAGATGGAGAAAGACACAAAAGAGAGGGAGAGAAAGGGGGGAGACAGATTGACCCTCCCCCCTACTTTCTTGCGTCCCTCAGGACAGGAGGCTTGGAGAGCCAGATCAGATTTCTGATCTCGACCGTTTCCTGCAGCGTATGAAAACAAGTGGTCTAAATTGCCTTGTGTGATAACCAGGAAGTGGATACAATTTGCCACTGGCTATATTCTCTACATGTGACTCTACATGTATTTCTAAACGGCTGGTTTGTAAGGGGACAACCACAAACTTTGTGATGCTTTTATTGATTGTAAATGCACGCAAAGGCCTGCGAAATCGCTACGCATGCTTCGGTATATTTGACTGTGTGAGTGTCTGTATTTTATGTGTAATCCGAGTCTGCCCCCTCTGCACATAGCTCAGTGTCAGGACACAGCAAAATGCATGTATTACACAGACTAAGGAGGATGGGTTTGAGTAATGAGCTTTTCCTTGTCCTAATTAGCTGAACATGAGAGGGATGCGCACACATATACAAAGACACATCCCAACAGAAATAGGCCAGGGCCCGTCTCCCCAACCCACTTTGAGGAAAATTATAAGAATTTGATTGTAATTGAGCAGTGCTGCTCATGTATTTGCCACCACTTTACACCGACATATCCAATGTGAAATAAATATTTATGTTGATCGGACTATAAAGTGTCAACTGGACCAATACATGACAGCTATAGCGGGGTGGGTGTTGTCTTACCTGCACATGATCTCGTGGGTCAACAGGACCCGACACATCTCTGGGTTTTTATCCTGGCCCTCATAGATAATCGCCTAAGGGATGGAGGAAAAAAAAAGAAATCACAGAAAAATCTAATAACCGTGATTGAGATTTTTTTAAATGGCATGTGAAAGTAAAAAAAAAAAAGGGAGCCATGATGCAGAGGCAAATAAAAAAAACTGAAAAAGTATGTCTCCTTCATCTGGGAGTAGTTTTGCCTATCTGGCAAATGTGTGTGTCGTGGGAATCCAGTCCTCCTGAACAGGAACGCTCTGTTCTGACAGACAGTTAAAGAGAAAGAGAGTGTGTGTGTGTGTGTGTGTGTGTGTGTGTGTGTGTGTGTGTGTGTGTGTGTGTGTGTATGTGTGTGTGTATGTGTGTGTGTGTGTGTGTGTGTGTGTGTGTGTGTGTGTGTGTGTGTGTGTGTGTGTGTGTGTGTGTGTGTGTGTGTGTGTGTGTGTGTGTTGCGTGTGCGCACTCCTGCGATTGCATATGTGTTAGTCTGTGCACGTATGTTTATATGCTGTGTACAGTGAGCAGTTGGACTGCCAGACTGGAGTATAGTGCACCATCTGGTCCATACAGCACAGCGTCCAAAAATCTAGTCTGGTTACCCCTCCAACCCCACTCAACATGCTCTCCAGGGCTGTGATCACCCTGCACACACACACACACACACACACACACACACACACACACACACACACACACACACACACACACAGATAAACATGCCAACACATGCGCATAAACACACACACACTCACACAAACAACATCCCCTCCTACTCCTTTCATTCTAAGGCAAACTCTCTTCAAGCCTAATGGCACTAGAGGCAGAATTGGCAAAACAAAAGACCTGATATCAAAACAGCGTTGAAGGGGCTTATTTTCTGCGTGTCTAAGTCATCCGTACGGAGAATTCCCTCAGTGTGCGCCAGCCCACATGTGTTGCTCTGTATTTCTTTGTGTGATTGAATTGGCCATAACACACTCTGGGATAGTTTGTTCTGTTTCACATTGAGGAAATGAGGGTCAAGGTCCTCAAAGAGTGAGCTGGCATGCATCACTGTCTCTCTCAAACACTAACACACAACTGCTTCTGCACCTCGCTGAAATATTCACACACTATCACACAGCCTCACAAACACACACACACACACACACACACACACACACACACACACACACACACACACACACACACACACACACACACACACACACACACACACACACACACACACTATCCCCACTAACTGGCTGCTGTGCAGAGGTAGAGTATGAGGACACATGTCCTCTACTTTTCTGGGCCCCTGTAAATGTATTCCACAGGTAAGACAGGTCGTTTATCAAGCCGCCTGTGCTGAGCTGAAGTTGAGGGTCTCAGACACAGGCATGCAGCGGGGGTGAGGGGGGTGAGGGGGGGGGGCAGTTGGTTTTAGGGGCAACATTCAGACCAATACAACCAGTGAACTGATGCACAGTTTAGTTCTATAAGCTGTAGTTTAACGCAGACCTCTTACCTGTTTAGTCATAGAGTCAATGAGACGAACATACAGGTCCTGCTCTGTCCTGATCCCTGCAGAGACACAGACAGACACAGAGAGAAATGATTACGACGTAACCATTAGACTTTACTTAACATTTGAGGCAAAGCTTTCCTCATTCTGGGGGATATTTCAGGTCACAAGTTGTATTCAATCTGACTTTCCCTCTGAGACATTTATGGAAACCGAATAAGCCCAAACTGTTAGTAATGACTTTCTGTATTTGTTGCATGCTGTCGTTTTGCTTGAGACTTGAAAAACATTTTTTTATTTCTTTAACCTTGTTGGTTTTATCGTTAAAAATATTTACTAAGAACTTTGTAAATGTGCACAGCAGGGATGAATGAATTATAATCAAGATTATTTAATTATTCAATCCAGGCACCAAGACAAAAAAAAAAAAAAAGAATCATTAAAAAGTAAGATGGCAAACATTTTATTATGCTGCCTTGGGTTGTTTACTGCTGACCGGAAAATATATATTTAATGTAGGAAGCTTCAAGGAAAACATTATTACAATTATAAAAATTCAAAACCTAAACATAATAATTATATAAGAATCATATTGTATTAATTAAAATTATGTGTTAATAATATTAAACGCATTTAACATATAAAGAATTAATCATTCACGATGACTACAAAATAATACATATAAAAAACACACGATGTGACCTCTTAAGACATTTGTTTCCCGAGTTTCCTCTCGCTGCTTTGGCGTATCATTCACACACTGCTTTTGTTATTGCTCAATAAAAAAATATGGAAGCTTAACTCACCGTTACTGTATAGGAGCTGAAGCCTATAATGGATCCCATTGTTGGTCTTTTCCCCCGTCGTTTCCTATGAAAAAAACCAAGCAGAGCTGGTCAGAGCAGGCATCTCCTCCTGGGACTTACTGCGCGTCCACAACTTGATATTTTTAGACAAATAGCACACCACGTTTGTCGAACTGTAATAAATGACTTTGATATGTCATCAACGCTGACAAAAGACAAAAAAACAAGTTTGGAACTTGAACGACTTCTCGTTACATTTTTTGACGAAATATAAACGTAATTTCACGAAAAATTGACATTTTGAAAAAATAACTGTAATAAACAGGACACTTTTCAACTTTATACAGCTAAATTAGAAACGGAAATCGTTTAAAAAATACTACCACAAAGATTTAATGATACAATAATATAACATTATTATTTATATATTCAGTTATCATCAATACTGTGTGTAGTATGCTATTAAAGTGTGTTACTGACAGTAAAAGGACATTTGGAGCTAATAAACGATAAACAAGTCAATACCAAAAGCTGATGAATAAAACAAGCATTTAAAGTAAAACACTCTCATTTTGCGCTACTTGTAGACCGATCAATATTATGCTTGATCGACGTATCAAACAGGAATATTGATTGGTTTTTTTGAAAATGTAATATCGTGTCTGACAACACCTGCAGAAATAATGCAACCCGCTGTGCTCAACTGACACAAACATATTATTAAAAGTGGCAAATGGTTGCAAAAGCGTTCATTCACTTGATTTACAACTTTACGTAAATTATTTCAACATTAATTTCTAAGGTTTCGAATTTATATAGTAAAGCTAAGATAATCAGACGAGTGTAAATCATTCAGGAAACCACCTCTAAAAAGCCTCCAGGAACCATGATCCCTGCTGTGTGCGTCTGGCCACTTTGTTAACACACGTCTGGTAATTTATCACTTTGACTTAACAACCAATATACTGTGTCAGGCATCAGTCGATGCTCCGCTGAAATGCACGCATTACAAGTTTATTTTAAAGATTTTATTACAAACTGTCATGTAGTGATTTTTGTTTTGTTTTTATGAAATGTGCAAACTCACCTTTTCCTTCTCTACAAAGTCGATGTAGGTGGTTCTCTCTATTTCCACCGGCTGGCCCTGTCTGTCGTACAAAGCCAGGACGAAGTGGAAGAAGTTGGACTTGCGAAGGTTGGAGGGCGGCTGTTTCTCGAAGTGTGCCCGAGCAAGTCCCACTCCGCTGCGGACACAAGCATAAACCAGCAGCAGCCACCACGGAGGCAGTTAAAATTATTTAATTCAATAAAGGTACAACATAAGAGAGATCAGCTTTCAAAAATATAATATACAATCACCTTTGTTTCAATAACTTTCTATTGGTAAAACCTTAAGTATGGTGCACATGGCATAATTTAATAAAACATCAATCAAATTATCAGAAAGGCCATTTAAAGTTTAAATCAGCAGTAGTCAAACAACTAAGTCAAAATGTTGAGCTATAGGCCTAACACGAATAATTAAAACCTACCAATCTATAATACAAACATCATTTGGACAAATACATGGATTTGGTGACATGAGGACTACTGTCAATAGAAGTGTAATTTAATTTTATAAATGTATTAATAAGGAATTAGATTTTTTGGTTGAAAAAATACTCAAATTAACCTGGAGAAAATGCATGCAAAAAATAACCTATGCTTAATAAAATAAAAGAACAGACAACCAACGAAGTGAGGTAAAATCTTAAACTCACTCTTACAGCCCACCAAAGTGAATCTAAGCCTTACATTTAAACTATAAGCCGTAAAGTGCCTGGAGCTAACTGTGCTTTTCCTCAAGAAATATGCTAAACCACTCTGAGGCACACGCAGTTATCATATTATCTTATATTTAGAGCTGAAAACTTATAAAAGCCAGCAGAAACAGTGGTTATCCAACTGTACGTCCTCTGGGAACGCGAGCTGCCCGGAGTGATGCAGCTTCTCAGTCTTTAACGCCGCGGATCTGAACGCGCTACCCCGGTCTCCACACCCCGGTACTGCGCAGCGCCAAGGCCGCCTCAGGCTCACCTCTGGGCGGCTGTGTTGGAGTCCAGCACTCCGGCGCCCTGCATCCATGTCCGAACCGCGTTCATCCCGGCCACCATGGGCTCTTCTTTCATACTACTCCCACTCCTCTGGATGCTCTCGTGGATGCCAAACATCAAAACGCACCTTCACACCGTCGCTATCTCTCTCTCACTCTCTCTCTATCCTCCTCTCCTTTGCTCCCTCCTTTTTTTCTTCTTCCTGCCTTCCCTCCTCTTGCGTCTGTTTGATCGCACTGTCAGAGGAGCAAAGTGGCGTGGTCTATTTCACTTGGCGTTTAGTTGCGCGTGTGTTTCTCAAAGTAAACAAAAAGATGCGACATGTGGAAGGAAAAGGGGAGCTGTCAGCATCCAGGGTTAGCTGCACCTCATGTCAGCGACTCCACGAGAAAAAGAGGGGGAAGCAGCAGCAGCAGCAGCAGCAGCAGCAGCAGCTGTGAAGATGAACACCGTTGAGAGCGATGAAAGGGGAAGCGCAGGATGAGAGGCTGCACTGAGTTGGCGGCAGTCCCCCGGATCAAGGTGCAGCTGACAGAAACACAAGCAAAATGTCACTTTTTTCTTGCAAACAGTCCACGGTGAAAAAGAAAACCAAGGAGATGAAACACGTTTCCAAGCTCCGTCGTTGTATTGACTTCTCCTCTGTTCAAATGAATGAAACGGGAGATTACGCGCAATTAAGAGGCAGTCCTGGCATCAGCGGCTGTTCCGCTCCTCGTCAGCTCCTGCTCTGGTGCTGTGCGCTCTACTCTTCCCTGAGGAATCACTTTGGACCATCTCTGGGATGCCAAACAGGAGAGAGCTAGTAGGTGAGGGAGGCGTGGTCTACAAAGCGAGCGGCAACGCCCCCAAACACAGTTAATAACACGGACAATCAGCTGTCCACCAACCCCGACGAACATGCTGCCCGCCCGCCTGCCTGCCTGCTGTCCCCGCCTCGTCCCACGCAGCGTCCCGCCCCGGCCGCTTAGCCAGAAGCTGTGCACAGATCGTATGAGTGTGTGCTCATGTTGTCTTGTGCATTGACAATTAACGTATATCAAACATCAGCTCAGGGGAGTACATTAGTTTAATCCACGCAGTTTGCCCACTGCGACTAAAGGGCAGGGTAGCCCCGGGGTGGCGGCTCTGACATCCATCCTCTTCTGGCTGCGTTTGTCGCTCGATCTGCAGCTATGGAAAAGTGCCCGCATCTCTGCAAAACAAGACGGAACAGAATGCGATTAAATGTTTACAAGAGTATTACACAAAGTGGATATTTGTCTCATTATTATGTGACAAAAACGTCAACAGAACACAACGATTTGAGGAATACTTGCAGTGCTTTGTGCAGATTTAATTTTGCTTACTTGTGTCAATTTAATTCAACAACAACAAATGAGTTTAGAATTTTCCACATTGAGTGTTTTTACGATCAAATGACTTAATTTGAGCATTTAAAATGAAATTTAAAATTACTTTCTCATAAAAAACGGAATCAAACGCGTTGTGCAGACCAAGTGCTCCTTCAGAGTATCAGCTCTGGCAGATTATGAGTTTAAGAAAAGTTTCAGCTCAGAAAAAGCTTGGCAGTCTCTGCAAGCATTTTTCTGTTACAGCCCGATGGTTTGAAATTAGCTTTGATTAGATGCATTACATAAATCTTGTGGGACTAAGTGCTGAATCCAACATAAATATGAGGATTAGAGCTAAACTGCAATGTGTCCCGCTGTCCAAAGAAATTACAAACACTCGAAAATAAATCGTCAAAAACAAATAAACTAACAATAATTGTGAAATACAACATTTTCCATGGACCCTGAAATTGCACCGCGAGCTCACATACAGGAAACAGTGTTGATCCCAGGTTTCATGAGAGCATTTCTTCCCCATCAATCCTGGTTTCCCCCCATCATTACAGAGTCCTTTCTAAATTGTCAAATCGAATTGTCTGGGGGCCATCTGTTCACAAGTCCTGTTTGGTTCATTGTAATGAAATGGAGCAAGGACAGTCAGTTTGTTTTATCAGGTGTGCATCTTGGAAAATTAAGATTTGATCAGCAATTGTTGAAATCAGTTTGACACGTTTATGATGTTTGGATCACAGATTAGTCAAACTGCTTCAGGAAAAACTAAAATAGTATTACAAAATGCGCAGTTTTGTGCAATATAAATAGAGTTCTGTTATTGTAAAAGTCTAAAACTTTATTTTTTTTTAGCAATGATATGACATTTTTATTGGCATATAGGCCTACATGCAGCCACCAGACTCGGACACAAGAGTCTCAGCAGTCTGATAAATGCCATAAACGGTCAAGGTTGGACACCACTCCCCTGCAATCCTCTCATTATTGTCTGTTTATTTATGTCTCCTGCTGTGGGAGGGGAAATGCAAGCTTCCCCCCACGTGAGTACACAATATCATAAATAGTGATAAATAAAAAGTGACGTGAGATAAAATGTCTCTCTCACTTTTACGCGCACACACACGGTCAGAGCCATCCTTCAGCACATTTGTCTGATTGTGGCCGGCTCTCTTGCCATGATCCCGTCTGGCTTGGTCGGCATGCCGGCCAGTGCGAACACTTGAGGCCTCTGGGGTCGCATATATTTATATCCCCGAGCACCAACACATACTGTTAGCCCAAATATCACCGTCTCAGTATCCAAAAACAGAGATGTCAGGTGGTGCCCCGATGATCCAGCCATGTTAATACTGTGATTTACTAACTCAATGGCACCCAGACTGGAAGGTTTGCTAAATATTCCCGGTCATTACGCAAAGGCGGGAATGAGCACGCCATGTAAACGATGTTAAGGCTTGTGTATGTATATTAATTCAATTCAAGAGTCCACATAGGGGATAGCGATTAAGATTTCCCTGCGTATAACTCTAATAGACATCTTGAAGCAAGTGATCAGAAAGGAGTTGTACGCGCCTCCTCTAACCGCCAGATGTTATCGTAAATCAAAAGGTTGGGCTGATGATAATAATGGCCTGATTGAATTGAAGACTCATAAAAATGAATAGTTGTAAAAAGCAGGCATATGCTTATGAGAATGGGCCTTATGTCTAACAATATGCTCTCTAGTCGACATAAAAGAAGATAAATATAGATGCTAACCGTTTAATTATGTTGACAAGATACATTCAGAATGTAATTTCCTTGATACCTACATAGAAAACGACCTTATCATAACATTTTGTTAAATAGTTCCTAACATATGCAAGTCAATATAGTTTTCCGCTACCAAACTGAATGAAATATGAAGCTTTAAGAATAAATCAGGGGCAGACTAAGATATAAAGTGTGTATTTGTAATAAATATCACACTGCAATAAATTGTGTTTAATTTCCCCTGTCTGTTCAACACATCCGTGGCACTTTCCCACGATGACCTCTCATATTTCACTTCAGGTGAATTGAAGGCATATCAGCCAGAAACCTCAGTCCCTGTATTTGGTACAATGTTGCCATCTAGTGGCCTTAATAGGATATTGCATGATTACAATAAATATGTTGTGTCCACGTTAAATCACTATTGTCAAATGTAGCACTTGCATAAGAGGTGGAGTGCCATCTGTCCAAGTTTCTCTGCAACCATGAACTAACATGGTCAATAAAGGTGGAAAAGGTCTATGGAAAAGTGGATATTGTATTCAAGTTTTAAGATTTTAGGATAAACCTTTAGAATAAATCATGTAGTCTAAATCTGTCTTGTCTGAAGAGGAATTACCCACTCCACTTCGATTTACTTGATTTGGTTTTTCTCTTTCTAAATGGAAACAAGCCTTTGTTTAGAGGGGAATGATGGGTATGACTTTTCAGTTTTTGAGAGGAAAAAGTTGGTAATGTAATACCCTTTGAAGACAGAGGGCAACTTCCCTATTTGCTTCAGAAAGTTCAGATATGCGTCTAATTACAAAATGACTAAGGCGCAGGCTGTCTTTGTCCTTAACTAAAGGTCAATATAAATGTGGTGCAATGGTTTTAACAACTCTGCTGCCAACTGCTCCCAGTTTCATGTTCCAGTAACGATTTCAGCCACAAAACTGATCACTTCAGCAAATAGAGTTCAACATGTTTCATAGGTGGCAACATCAGGACGGAAAATCCATCAACTATTAAAATGTTGTGTTGATGGCTGTGTTAAAACAATAACACTTTCATTTTATTGGTACCCTTCGACGTCCTTTAATCTGAGACATGATGTGAGACATGCGGAACAATACATCATTATAGTGAGACTGACGCCAAGGTCACGGCTGATTCATCAGAACTCATAATGTATGAATTATCTTTATGACTGTCTCAGTTTCCACTTTTAATCACAGTACAGTACATAACTACTTCCTTCATCTGAGCTTTGTCTCAAAATTGTGCTAATGTAAATATATGGGTCGCTGCTTGAAGTAGTTAATGGAAAAACTCTTATAATGTAGATTATCCAATTAAAGATATAGCTGAAACATTTGTTTTTAGTAGTATTTTAAGCAAAGAATCCAATGTGGTTCCATAAAATTTCGATTTGATACACTTTTCTTACAACAAATAGTAACCGTAATATCTTAAGGTGCAGTATCAGTAAATCTCAATGTTCTTCCCCCTATTACATTCAGTGGGAACTGGAAAATGTGTCATGTGCCCTCTGTAACATTAAACCACAAATAAATAACCTTTGGATAAAAGGTCAGGAGTGTTGAGTTAAACGTGTAGTATGTCGGCCCCTGACTGTGCTTACATCACTTAACCTCTTCTGCTTTCTCCTGACAGGGAAGTGAAGTTTTACCACTATTACTGGGAAGAGATTCTCACTCATTCTGTAGGTGTGTCTTTGTTTGTTTGGGCATTTCCAACACGTGATGTGGTATTTTGGTAATATATAAATCTGTGTAGTCACTTTACTGAATACACACTGGTTTTGAAGGTTACTTGGATTACTGTAGTGCATGTATTTAAGTTTTTTTCAAATGCATTTATTAGTTTTAACACACAAATTATTGTAAAAAAGGCACCACCTTTTCCACAATGTACAAATGATTAAATGTGAAAAATGTCTAAGACCTTTAATTATCTGTTATGAGAGATGCAGCAACACATTTCCTATTCTGTGTTTGCCCGGTATATTTATTTTATCTACTGAATTAAATGACATGTGAATGTGAATATGTGAATAGTATAACGGATTAGAAAAGAGCAGACTGCAGTCTGTCTAAGTTTGAATTCACTTTGCCTCTCAAACTGTCCTGATGCAATGTCAAACTTGACTTACTACATATCTAAAGTGTTTAATGATGTTAAACAGATAGAGAACGACGGTGAACAACCAAGAGATGGGAAGAGAACATGACACGAAAACTACATGTGTCTCTTGGAGGAAATACCACATCTCCTTCCAAATCACATCAACAGACACAAAACTGTGGTTCAGCTTTGTTTTGTAATTCCATTTTTGAGAAGGAGAGTTTCCTCCAAAAGCACCTAACAGGTTAGGGAAAAGCCATGAAAAAATAATGTTAAAATTCCAACAACAACTTCAAAAAAGGTCAAAGCTCAAATATCACTTCTTCTAATTATGGACGGATTAAGAATAAAGCTGCTGATTCTGTGAAACAAAGGAACGTCCAACATTCAGCAAAATGATACACAAGACAACACATGTTGCGTTCAATATGATTTTATTTCTTTAGTTTTCAGTAAAAGTATTACAAACTACAGGATAAATGATTAAATAAATATAAATAAATAAGAAAACACAAAAAACGTTCAATGATGTGTCCAATTTGGTGATTCACTTTTCCTTTTGAGCTCAGGTTTTTTTTTCAAACTTTGTTGTTTTTCTTCTTCCTGCCTCTATTCATTCTGTAATGGCAAACAAAATAGAGGGAATTCAGTTTCAAACTTGTCTAAGTTTGCAAGCTCCTGAGAATACAAGGAGAAAAATACAGTGATTATATTGTCTCACAAATTATCCCATTCTTGTGGCTATGATGCACATATGCATACAAAATGATAGAAGCATGGGGAAGCAAGGTGACAAGCCAACAAGAAAAACTGCTTAGGTTAACTTGTATAAATTAAAGGGGGATACATCCTGAATCTCTCGTTTCCCACCCCTGGGAGGCACTGACCTGATGTGGCTCCACTCGCTCCATGGTGAGTTACAGAGCGCATCTTTAGCCCGGACACAGACCACCCTAGTCTTACGTTGACTGACCGTAAACTGACAAACGTCTGTAGATTTGAACATCAATGTCTGAGAAATAAAACAAGTCACATTACAGCATTTTATTTCAGTGAATATTTGTGGGATTTAATGTAATTTGACACAAATATTTCTGACATTTATATTTTACTTTCACTCCATTTAAAATTCCAGATTTCATTTCAGTTGGTCTCTCTTACCTCAATGGATTTTAAGTCAGGGCACAGGTCCTCACATCTCTTGCATCCCCGCTTGAGCTGGGCAATCTCGAAACTCAGAGGGAAGTAGGAGTAGGGACTGTTCCAGGAGCTTGGGTAACTCCACTGTATCGTAGTATTATTGACTTTACTGATTTTCACCATGTCAGGTTTCACTATATAGATTAAACAATGAAGACAGAATCAGAAATAAATGAATTGAGAGAAAACGGAACGCGACAGGAAAATAAAACATCTCTCCCGGTCACACAGATGTCTCACCTATCTCTGACAAGAAAAAGAGTTTGGAGTAGATCTCCAAAAGGAATAACTCCGTCCACACATAGACAGTGATGTAGATATGCTGGCTCTCCTCAGTGAATGGGCAGTGCTGCTCATCCAGGCACAAGATCTCCTCCTTGGTGTCGTTCACCGAACAAATTAAGTTACTCTGACCTGAGGAGCACTTCCAACGCCGACCGCTTTTATCCACAGAACACTGGGTTTCATAGTTGTCAGAAACACTGCATAAAAGCATTAAAAAATACATCTTTATTGAGAAGACTTTGATATTCATGTCAACCTTTTAAAGACATAAAGGCTTAGTAGCAAAACAGCATTGGGGAACTTCTAGAGCTGTGTTACTATTAAATAAAAATCTGATTGCAATGACCCCTGCATGTTAAAGAAGTACTTTGTTATGTTTCCTTTCACAATGAGGTATTTATGTATGTCACTGTGTAGTCTCAGCTCTGACATGAGTCTGAACATGATGGATGATTGGACAGAGAAACAGCAAACATTTCAGCAGCTTGTGTGCTTACCGTCGAGCTTTGATAAATGCTACTTTGCCATCGAGAACGCTGAGCCCGGTCCAAGAGCAGAAGAACTCTCCACTGTGATTAGTAGCGGAGCACTTTAAATTATCTTCTAATAGTGGAAGTAACATCCACATGCAGAAATGGGAACACACAAAAAAAGAAAAGCAATTCATCAGATGAAATCCTTTAAAAGTTCCCGAAATCATGCTGCTGTTTAACTGTGACAAAGATTTCAAATTAGACTCTACCGTAGCTTCTACCGTTATTTTCATTCTCTTGGATCAGGACCACAGTGTGATTGAGGAGCGATCCATCCTTGCTGTGGCAGGTGTAGTTTCCCCCTCCTAAGCTTTCCTCCACCTCCAGCATGTAGGTGTTTCCTGTCTGTTCTTCCTCATCTCCGTTCTTTCTCCAAAAAACATCCTCGATCTTCGTGTCTCTCTTCAGAAGCTCCTCCGGCTGCTCCAGGCACCTCAAGGGCATCTGGCCCCAAGATCCATCCACCTCCACAACCAAAACTACAGGAGGGCACAGGAGTTAAAGGACAACTTTTACTGTGGACTGAGGATAATGTGTTTTTAAAGAAATCATACATACTGTGGGGCAGAAGAGTCCAGTTTCCTGTTGGATTTTGATGACTGACTTGCAGAAATACACAGACGATACTGAAAATGAATAACTTCATCTGAATAACAAGCAGGAGACAGAAAGAGAAAAGATGAGGTCTTAACCATTGCATGCATACTGCCTAAAAAAACATTACATCTTGAGTTGACACAAAAAGCCATAGATTAAACATGTTGTAATAGGTAGTATATCGAAGCACATACATTTGACATTAATGAAAACATGAACATTACCTAAACAACAGAACATATCAGGATAAATAAAACCAATACAACAGGAAACATTGGTAAATCTCAATAACCAAACAAAGAAAATATGATGCTTAACCTGTTTTTATTCATGAAAACGGAGAGGATTAATAACTGCATTTACATAAAACAAAACAAAATAAAGGTTATCATGATGAGACAAATTAGAAAAGTCCAGATTTATAGTTTCAACATTGTATTTAATTATTTAAAACCCTACAGCTACACGTTGTTCAATTTTTAGCCTGTTTTAATGGAATCATCTTTCTTTCTGAAATAAAGTTAAAGAAATATCAAATCAGTCAGCTATCTTACCTTGGCATTAGTCTCTCCTATTCTTCCATTGATGGCGACTTTTATGTGAGTGCATGCTGACGTTTCAGAAGAGGCAAACCCCTTTCCCTTCCAGAATAAAAAACTCCAGAATAACTTTCCAACAGCCAGGCATGAACAGACGCAGCCATGCTCCACACTTCACTTCTTTGTTGATAATAATAATGATAATAATGAACATTAACATTATTTCTGAGGTTTTCATGGATAGTTGTCCTTTTTAGTAGCCTATTTACGTTGTTTGCTAGCTGTAGCAATGCTATTGAGTGCAGTGCCTGTTTGTTTACCTCCAGACTGGCATGTATCGCATTTCAGTTTCATTTTGTCATAGCCTATTGTTACACTGACACCCGGGGGCAGGTTGACGTAACACTAGTTGCAAATAATCTGTGACGTGTTTAATATCGAGCCTTTAACCACAGTTTAATTGACATGTAACTTATTTGGCTAGTGTTACACTTTCAGAGAGTAACATAAAATATATTTCACGAAGACATACAAACATTACGCAAAGATGCAAATTAGCACAACACAACTATTAATGCCCTATAATAAACTTTAATTAATTCAAGAAACCAATTAACACAGCTAGCTTGTTTCATGACATGCTGAAAGGGAGATTAACGCCACGTGCACATTAGGCTACCTAGTCAATATCTCAATGATGATATGTAATAAAGGTAATATAATAGTAGCATGGTGGGGCGTAGTTGGACCAGATTGCAGAAACTGTAATTACAAAAGATAAAATACCTTCCTTCGTGTTTTCCGACATAATTGTTGCCATGAAACGTTTGGCGGTATCCGAGGATTCATTGGGGCATGTGATTGCTCCAAATTAGACTTCCAGCAAAAACCCTTCAGAATAAAAGGTGTATCCCCTACAGATAAAAGCCGAATGCAGGAAAAGCCAATTAAAATACGCACTACGCATACGCATTTTAATAGATTGAAGAGTGAAAATGAGAATTTCCTGGAATCTTTACCTTGATCAAGAAACCACATTTATGATATTTTAGTTTCATGTTGTAGCGTGTTATGTATCCTTGCGACATGACATCACATGTTAATCTGCATGCATGCCATTAAGTTTAAGTCATCCTTAAAACAGGTTTGACCATTTCTCAATTCTCTTCTAGATTTATAGCTGCACAAAACTATGTCTCAGAGACAGAGAAAACCAGAATAGGTTATGAATCACATTTCGGGAAGATGTAGCAAACCTAGCCCAGGACACCATTCATCCTTAGGCCCAGGAAAACCAACTCAAGGTGAAACCAGGAAAGGGGAGGAAAATAAAATAGGCTGTTCAGGTCAAAGAAGGATTTCTCTTACGGAAGGCTAATGATATGACAGAAGTAGGATAAGATGATAAAATGGATAACAAAAGGGACAAATGAGGTTGTGATAAAAATAAAAAAAAGAAACATGAGCAGGTCAGAAGATTGGACTTGACCCAACTACTGTAGGTGGACGGACAAAGTCTTTTCCTTTACATTGTTACACCGATAGAGGTGCCACAACTGAAGATATATTTTCACAAACTTAGTAGTGGTTTTCCTTTTAGCAACCATTTTATATTGAAATGTTTGAAAAATCTCCCTTAAGAATTTTCCTTTGGGTTATGAAGGGGGAAAAAAAGCTGCTTACGCACAATGATTAATAATACTACAAATTTAATTGTATCTTATTTGCTTCTCATTCAGTTGAATGTCACATTTTTTCAGAGAATCATTTGAGGTTTTGTGTATGTACGTGTAGCCACTTCATAAATAAGAAGTATAAAGTAGGATTCCCATTTTTGTAATAATTAGCTTTCAATCTATTGTAATATTAAAAGACAACAACAGTATTCCAACAGCCTGTAAACAGTGATTTGCAAATATCAATTATTGCTCAGAAATTCAGTTTTCAATGTTATATGTGCAAATATAAAACAATTCATGAATTAACATCTCTTAATTTAATGATAATTGCTCATGATTGGTTACAGAAGAAAATAATAAATGGATTTTTTCAAATTAGTAAACTTATGTTATGATATTTATGAAAACCCAAGGATACATAGTACAATAGTTAGATTTGTTTCTATATTGGAGTGTACAGACACTATTCTGTGGTGTTTGCCTCTGACCACTAGATGTCCCCATAGGGTTACAGGTGAGTGCAAGACTTTAACGTGGTTTCCATTTGAGATGAAATGTTGATTCAGAAACAGTTATTTCAGAAACATATAACCCCCTTGTTGTCTGATAAGTTATGAAGTCAGCATGATCTAAGCATTACCATACATTACACATGTAATAATATTTGAGCTATTAATGTGGAACATGTGCACTTTGGCTTCAGACAGATCTAAATTTAATTAAGTTGGGCTGGTGTACTTGCACAAGTGTCGACCCTGGATGCTCTGCAGCTG
The DNA here is from genome assembly GCF_036324505.1 of Eleginops maclovinus. Lineage (NCBI taxonomy): Eukaryota > Metazoa > Chordata > Actinopteri > Perciformes > Eleginopidae > Eleginops > Eleginops maclovinus. Next base: position 18,189,499 of record NC_086371.1, read on the forward strand.
TTGAAAGTTTCACAGCTGGGCAAGAGGCTATGTGCAGTCTTGTGATCTGTGGCTCCGCGCTGGAATGTCTCCCAGATGCCCCCAAACCGTAACAGCTGGAACGAAATCAGTGCAATGATCTCATCTGTGTGAAGGGATGGAAAGTACGGGAACAAAAGGAAAAAAGAGACGACAGTTATGATGTAATGTGTTTGCGAGTGGTATAGTGAGAAGGGCTGATGGAGGAAGGAGAGGACGAAGGTGCAGAAAGGTCAAGTCATATAAAATGTTGGATTCTCAGCCCTGATCCACGGCTCTTTGGTTATTATTGACAGAGCCCTTTGTGATCTGTGCAACAACAGATTTGTTTTTCAGCATGGACGGACCTCACTGGCATTTCATTTGTTTTGACAGGCTTTCTTGAAGCTTAGCTGGTGTGTGTGTGTGAGTGTATTTATGCCAATTATCTTTGGAATGTCTTAAAAGATTTGTAAGGCAAAGGGAGACTGAATTTATATACAGATACACAGAGTTTTGTACCTCTCACATACAGTACGGCAACATTCCTCTAAGCAAAGAAACACTTTTTAATATAAAACCAGATGTAATGTTTTAATAGTGACACCATTAAACTATCGAGCGAGCAATAACCACTCAATCACAGTATCATCATTGAGATGCCGCAGATTAAGTGTTCAAAGAAAGATAACAAACACACTGCACAAACAACCTTGTAAAAAAATCACACACAAAGATTAAAAATGTCTGTATCTCACGTTGACTAATTGCAAATGATAGAGTTTTTGCTCTTTATGAGAGATTTGACACATTCAGTGTATTACGCACATAATAAAATGTGACCTCCCAGATTGAATAATGAGAGATGACACTTTCCCAGACAGAGTGTTAATTAGTCAATGAATTCTCTTGATTTTCAAAGATGTTGTTAACATTACAATCAGTAACTCCCGACACTGTTTATATTGCATCATATTTTGATAGCAATCATGCAGAGGACAACAAATAATAAAGCCTGTTTCAGAGTCAATAAGAAAGTTCCACAAGTTCTACAACAACTTCAGCTGCAGATGAAGAGCTATTAATGAACCCAGCGTTCCATAATCTCTATCGTCCTCTCCCAGGGAAATATAGGCTGGTGACTCTGGTTTATCGTCCCCTCTCAGAAGAACCGGGTCACTGAGGGGTAGCCTGCTGGAGAAAAGCGTTAGGTGGAGGGATTTTCTCCTTCTTATATCACCTTTTCACAGAATATCTTCGTGGAACGTTTTTTCTTCTAACACCAGAGAAGTTTTGGCATGGTTTTCACACCAAACCTTTGTTAGAGAGGAAAATATTGTTCTTTAGTAAGGGGAGGGATCAAGCTTAAAAGAGATCAATGTCATCCGTGTCTATCAAAAAGCCTGCTGGGTTGGTTTCACAAAGAGGCCCTTTGTGCGCAACAAGGGGTGTCAGGATTCTACTCGTGATTTTCTCAATAGACCAGAGAGGAAGAAGGAAACAATCAATTGGAGAACATTGTAACACCAGAAAATGTTCAGGGTATGGATTTTCCCTTTGTGCATTGTAAATCAAGAGATTACGGAGGGAAAATTCAATCACAGCTTTGTGGTTGAGACACAGAGGTATTCTTTATCCCATGATTGATATCTCGATCATAGTTGGTGTCTTTTAATCGCCTTAGTTTGAGAATGAAGTGGTGTGGACACAGACAAAGTCCTTTGTAATATACACCCTTTTATAAAATCATAAGAGTATGTGTATACATAATGTGCTCATTACAATACTCTAATTCTTACAATTGTACAGGTTTAGCCAAGGGTGGATATTAAAATGTGAAGGATTAGTCTTACTGGTTTTAGAGCTGTTTAATATCAACTCTAAATGTCCTTTTTTATTCCCAGGATGGATAGTTTTCCCTTTAAAAGTGCATGGTGTGTGGGATAGAGATTTTTTTGCTTCAATTTATGGGTGGTACAAGATGTTATTTTTATGTCTGACAACTTTATCAGACAGTCTCATGAGGTCAGTAACTGCTGTCTGGGTTGTGTGTGTGTGTGTGTGTGTGTGTGTGTGTGTGTGTGTGTGTGTGTGTGTGTGTGTGTGTGTGTGTGTGTATGTGTGTGTGCATGTGTGGGTGTGTGTGTGTGTGTGCATACAGTGCGTACACTTAAAACCAAATAAGATGAATACACTTAGTTCCGCAATGATCACTTCCCTTTAAGTGTTATTTTCAGAAACTGCCCGTAACAGTGACTCCAGCCGGCCAAATGAACTTACTTGTTCTGCTTTGAACAACTCGACCTTTGGCTCGCTGTTATCTCTGAGTGTTAGGCAGGGGGCCAAGCTCCACATGAAGTGCTGCTTCAAATCCTTTGTATTTCCATTTTTTTCAGTAATTGATGTGTTTCTTCCTTTTCTGGTGTTCTTATAGTGGCATAGGGCAAAGTTCAGGTCTGGGCTCATCTCGGGGATCCTGGCATACTGCCAGGAAGTCTTTTTAGGCAGAGGCAGAGCCAGAGAAATGTGAGACAAAACGGGCTAATCCGTCCTGCTCTGTGCAATGTAGCACAATCGCACCATAGCAACGTCAAATACGTTTTGCATGTACAGTCAGTATAATGATGAATGACAGAGAGACAAAGACAACATGATTGTTATTTTGGTTCACTTAAGGCTTTCATTTTATGGTTGATCCAAGGCTGATGTCTATATAACATACAAAAATCCCCTCTTATATAACTTATATTATATTCCTCTCAAAACAAGTAATCATTTAAAACATATGGGAAGCCAAAGCTTTTAACAACCTTTTTTTTTTTGTTGCAATGTACGATATAATCATTTTCATACCAGTTTGATTGAGGAGTGTCCAGTTCCCTAAAGTCTGTAAAATATCTTTAAAGAAGGAAATGATTCCTAAAATGTTAATTTCTATCAAATCATTTTGTCCCATGAGTTACCTTGTTTTCTGAAAGATACATGCCTCTACAATGTTGAATGCATCTCCCATTTATTTATAATCTTTAAGCATTTTCTCCATTTTGAGATTCTTTGTTGAGGTATGCGAACACATTAAAAATATGTATTCTTCAAGAATTAAAGAAACAAGTTTTTTGAGATTTGATAAACTGATGTTCAAAGCGGCCATGTTTTACTCCAAATTGTCAAGAACTTCTCTCAGTGTTTGCATTGTTAATTCCCCGGACAGTCTGAGAAAAACCAAGTTGCCATCAAGGATTCAAGGTTGCACGGAGAGAGTAATAAATGTAATATTTCAAAAGTCTCTGACACAATAACATAACATACCGAAACAAAGCTTTGTGAAATAGTGCATATCATACTTGTCAGTCAGGCCTGTTGAGTGATGCTGAGCAGTCTTCCTATATTTCTTGCAGTGACACCTAGTGAAGTAGAAAGCGAGTAAGGAACATCCACAGGTTTTGATAGCTTGTACATTTGATTAAGGCTTCATATCTAAGTTGCATTCAGGTGTAATTTTGGATCAAAGAGGGACGTGTGCCAGTCAACACAATCAATGTAATGGACTATTTCGAGCTAGTCACAGTTTTATCTGAGCCGTACTAGCTGATACGAGGAGAAGTAGACCTGTGAACCCGTGCCAGTGGAATGTCAAAATGTCCAACAAGGTTTTTCAAAGGCAGGGTCATGCCATTTAATCATTTTTTTCTTTCTTTCCTGATGAACATCTTGAGCAAGTGTGTGAGAATGACTCACAATTTCTGTAACATGGGAAAATGTAGGCGCTGGTGGATTCTGTCCAAAACTCATTGTCCTCCAGTATGTAACTCTTGTAGTTTCAGTAAATACCTCAAACTTCAATGGACATTTTGACAGGTGTAGTTTGCTTGTTTGATTACATGTTACGTAATGTTAGGAAAAGGAATTAGATGTTTTTCTTTAAATAACTTAAATTCAAGCTTACAACCTAAATGGCTCATAGGTGAAATACAGATCAATAACAGAGACACAAACACAAAATTAGACCTAAGAGCATACAACAATAGTGGTATTAAAAGATAAGAAAAGTTCAAGCACTAGCTAATCAATACTGCCTTCTACTAATTTAACTATACGTTTTACAAAAGCCAACATGTTTAATCATTTGTGTAGATGTTTTCCAGGAGTAAGATTTTTAGTTTTGTTTGAATGTAAACACTTTGTAAATTGTTTGTGGACACAGAGCACATTTGTATAGTGACCATATTGTTTACTTACAGCACAAGTCATTTATTTACCAAAGAATATCTGCTCTTGCACTACCTAATGTCAACATGTACAAAGCATGATTAGCTTGGGCAGATTACATAGGAAAAGCCAGCAAGCGGAAACCACTTTAGATTGAAATAAATGATCAACCTTAAAACTAAACGCAGTGTTTGCAACTCTCCTTTAATTTAAGTCACATGCGGCACTCACTCCAAAAGTTGCTTAATCTAGCGACATTTGATTTATTGATTGATGCTGGTATATAGAGACAATTTAAACAAATATCACACACACAAATAGACCCAAGCTTTAAATGGTTTAACAGTTATGATTAGGCCCTCAAACCGTACAGTAAATTAATAATAGTTCTGGATGCAGGGTTGAGGTCAGCAAATTAAAGTGACTCATCATTTTCAATTTCCATTCACTTTGGACCACAAAGAACAACATCTTTAATACACTTTTATAAAAAACCTTTCCATCAGTACCATGGCCATGAATAGGCTACAATAACGACTGTAGGACATAAGTTCAATACCTAACCTATAAGTCCTGTGATTGTTCAATCGTTGTCTAGGAAACATCTCTGGGTTTTCTGCCACAGAAACTCAATGCACATCATGGATGAGTCATCATATGTCCATCATATGAAAGAATCAACCCTGCAGAATCCGTTTTTTAGTAATTGGTTTTGGGAGTCACACAAATGGTGGTCCATTAGAAAAAGACATCTGATTGGCCACTTGAATGAACCATTTAACTGGTCCACCAAAGGGAGCCATTTGATAAGTCCTCTGAAACAGGCCGTCTGTTTGGCAAATGGAAACGAGACATCTAATTGGCCAATTCAAATTATCCATCTGATCTGAATTAGAACAAGCAACCTGATGTGTCCACTAAAACAATCAATATGAGTGGTCCACTCAAAGAATTGTAAAATAATTAGAAGAATTAAAATAATTGTAATGTAGTTGGTCAAATAAAATGTATTTGGTCCATTGAAACAAGCCATCTGATTGGTCAAATGAAACAGGTCATTTTTATTCGTCTATGGAAAGGAGCCATTGATTGAGTGCCATGTGATTGGTCAATTACCTCAAAACAATTGACTGGTACATTAAAAAAGCCATATGATTGGGTGTGGTAATTGAGTCATTTGATTGGCTGACGTATGCCATCTGATTAGTTTATTAAAAAATGCCGTCTGGTTCTCTTGTTCTCTTGTCTGTAGGGCCTACTGCTTACATTTACTACAGTCTAGCACCATACTGAACAAGGTAACTTGCCTTACCACCTAGTCAAGCAATTTAGAGATGAAAAACCCTCATGGTAAGATTTGAAACAATCTATGATCCTTTATATCAGGTTTATCTGAGTGTTAAGGTCTCACTACGCTTCCTGTTGTTATTCAACATGTATTCTACCTGTCTCTGTGATCTCTGCTGTGCTGTCAGGGAGAGGCTTGGACTACATCCCATGTGATTAGTGTTAAAAAATGAAAAAGCATCAGACAGAATTAGTCATAATTTACTATAATATTCTGAGCAGCCCCGACCAACACACCACAGTTTTGTGTCTCTGTGTTATTGGAACTTTGAAAATTGAATTGTTAAAATCAGGCTATTCAGTCGTTATAATTAGATGTGTTCTAGATATTAAAAGATGAGCGGGAAAAAAAGAAAGAGGCCTGGAACATTGACTTCTTTCTTGTTTCTACCTCCCACAGCTTCGCAGCTTCTTTGGGATGCCGTTTTGTCTTCACTAAATATTCCCATTTATATGCAGGTGAGGGAGCAGGTGGATGCTAGTCTATTATTCCCTTGATTCCTATTTCGAAAACAACACGTCAGAGATGATGGTGGAGATGGAGAGAAATCAGATTCTATAATTATATCAGCTCTCTTCCAGAACACAGCACTAATATTAGGGATTCTGCTAATGCATCTTTCAGTTAAAATCTGAATTTAAAAGCTGCATAATTCATCACTTGCCGTCTTGGCACAAAACCTGGGTTTGAATACTGAGGCCTATTATTCATTGCTTAATAGAAGCCATCTGTCTGGAGTAAAGTGGGTTTGAAGTATACTGATATATATTAAAGCTAGAGATATATAAATATTAAAAAAAGGAATCCAAATGTAAGATGCACTTTCAGGTCTGGGTGCGCACATGTTAATAATCGGATCTTAAGATGAAAAAGGGCACAGAAATAATATAATTGCTTAATTTATGGAATCAACTTCAACTTCAGAATCATCCAAAAACTTTAAAAACTTTCCCTACAAACCTGAATAATACAGTTTAAATATTTGTCTTGGGGGTTGGTTTTAATTTTCTTGTATAAATAGCAACAAGAAAGCTACTTAGCTTAGCTAAAAGCAACAACGAAGTTAGGGTTAGCTTAGCCTGAGATGTTAAGCTTAGCTAAGATGTTAGCTTAGCCCCAAACAAGTTTGGCCGAAGCTAAGCTAACATCTGCAGGAAGGAAGGAATTTGCTAGCGGTAGTGTTGCTAAAATGGTCAGGCGATTTGTAATGTTGTAGAAAATAAAACACCTCCTTTCCACTTGAAAAAGTTCAAACGGTAGGTTATAACAATCTCACACTCAACCTCAAAACTAAATTAGTGCAGAAATGAACACAAAAGATTGGCGGCCTAAAATGTGTTGTTTTTTTTGTACAAGGGCAGACAAAAGTCATCAAATGCAGACAAATCCCACTCTCCTCCTGATGTACAAAAGCAACTATGTCATTAGGAGTATAAGAGTGCTAAATGTTTCAGTGCATTTTCATTAAGATGTGCGCAGCTGCACAGCACAAACCTGTTCCGAGCAGCAAGGTCACATTATCATATTTGATGTAAAGTGACAGGCAGTATAATGAAAGAGCTTCTCATTGTTAATACATGACTGTGCTTATCAGAACAATAAAACTGCACATCTCTGTCTTTATAATTATTCTGCCACTCTCCTAAATGAGGTACATACACTTCAGGGGCCTTGATTGTAGTACACATTCTCAAAACTGCTAAATAAGACAAAGTTATAATAAATGAACAAGAGTTATCCACTGCGTCATTTAAAAGCATTAAAGCAACAAGTAAGTGAACCAACAGTGGAGCATTGCAGGTTGACAGATGCTCTATGCTTTATCTCAGTATGCCGACATACTGAATGTGAAATTACACTTTATCTGTAGGGGGTTGTTTTTTGTATTTGAAGTGTCACTCCAATATTATTATTCATCTAAAAGATAGCATGGCTTTAACGATAAAGTTCCACTTAATAAGCTGTGTCAGAGCTCTAATGACGTCTAGTCTGCACAGAATTGATAGTTATTCAATGAGTCGGCCCATGGTGACTAAACACTTGACCAGCCAGATGTCTACCGGTCAGTTTTACTGGTCGGCGGTGAATTTAGTGTTTATCAAAAGTTATTGTTGTTGTCTAGAGGTAATGATGCTCCATGAATTACATTTCATTACCTTTACTGTTTGTCAGCTCTGTCATGTGTAAGCTCTGAAAGGACTTACAGTGAAGACCCTGCAAGACCTTTCTTTCTTTTTTTTTTTACAAGGAAAAGCTGCTTAAAGGTCAATACGGCTCCTATGTTGTGTTCGATGGTACATGGTAAATAGAGTGTATTTATATTGGTTGTTTGGGGACACGTAATTTTCACACACTGTACGCTATGCCATTTGGAGCAAGTGGGCTAAGTTTCTAGCCCATGGATACATCACCATGTTGGCTGGGATAAGATTCAGATTGGATGAAAAGCCAACTCCTTAATGAACAACTTTCATGAGTAGCTTCATATAGGGTCAATAGGGTCAAACTACTATCTATATAATACACAAAACTCACACTATAACACGCTAGCATATTGTGTTTGAATTGGTGTTTACTATTCAATGGAATTCTTCCAGACAATCTAAATGTGCCACGTCTGAAGAGGACATGTCATCCCCATGCATTTATCTGAAAACAATTTTTGGCTGGTGGTACTTTATTTGTTATTAAATCATTGTCTGAAAAGACTACAACTGGTAAATGTAGCTTGCCTTTCTGAGGTGACAGTTACTATAGAAGGGGTTAAGCTGAAAACGATTGTCAATATACATTCATATTTTTTGTACAATATTTTTATGGTGTGCTATTTTTAGCTTTTTGAGTTTTTAAAGGACTTAATGATGTCTTCAATCATCTTTTTACACAATAATGAACAAATGTGTGGTTACAAAAAATGTATAAATGCAAGGGTTTCTATGATGTTTTCTTCAGTGTACAATTCATAAAATATTTTTAAAAGATTACTCATTAAGGGTTCAAAATAGGCAAAGGATACACACACACACACACACAAATGCAAACACACACACACACACACACACACACACACACACACACACACACACACACACACACACACACACACACACACACACACACACACACACACACACACACACACACACACACACTCAAATGCAAACACACAGACAAAGATTTTGGTTGGATTGGACTGTAAATTGAGTTTAGAGACCAAACAACACATGCACCCCATGTTTGTCTGCAAGGTTGCCAATGTTCTCTGTCTGCTCCCAAAATAGGAGATTTTAATTGTTTCTATCTTGGGCTTTTACTTGAAAAAGTCATGATTGGCTTCTAGACGCCTTCAGTGTGAAATAAGTGATCATTAGCTGGTTTTTACAGCTTATTGTAACATTCAAAGTGTTATTTGTTGTTCTGACACCTGGCAGTGTTTTTAAATAATATAACCTCTCCTTTTAAGGAAAAATACCATTTTTTCCCTAAGCTTTCACTATGCTCAGCCCGTGGAGTCAGGCTGCTCTTTAGTCATGTTGTGTTTTAGCTTGCCCCTTAAGGGAAGAACGGCAAGGCCAGAGCTTGTGCATCCTTGTGGGCATGGCAACCAGACTGAGCAGCAATAAGTGAGTAAAAAATATAAATGAGTCATTCTCCTCCCCACACACAAATGTGCAAATCAATTTAAAGAAGTAGCTTGTTAAAGAATTTTTTTTTTTTTTTTTACCACAGCGGGTCCCACACCCATCCAAACATGCACATTGACAACAAATACCATTACCATTTTATGTAACGATGTATAAACCATATTATGATTTAACTAAATGAATAGATCATCAGGTAACTGTATGTTACTGTATGATGGAAACCTGTTTGTGTTGTTTTCTCCTTTTTCTCCTTCATCTTATTAACCCTAAGACAAGGTATCTGTGTTTGCACTCATTCCCATGCTGTTTGCACTGTGGCAATAATATTGAGTCCAAAAAAACAGAGTAGCCAGAGGCAGTTTTCCCTCATTAAACATCAGTTTAAAAACTATAGAGCACACCAGGGTGTTAGGAAGAAAATAACACAGTAAACTTTAATTTAATGACTCATGGCTGATGAACACAACTGTTAAGCTTGCTTTTTGCTGTAAGTTTTGAGATTAACACTGTTTTTATTTCTCACTCTGAACTTCGTGAACTTCGTGACTTCTTGAAAAAATTATATAGAAAAAGAATTAACGGTTGTCTTGACACCTGCAGGAAGTAAGATAACATGTGAGAAAAGAGCGTCGCTCTCGACGCAATTACCGGAGCCCTCTCCGATTTGAGAGCTTCACTCAGGCATGTTTATAGTTGCCGTCATTAAATCACACTTTCTTAAGCAGACTTCCTTTAAGCTCCAACTTTGAGCCTGAGAAACTGCAGTCATTTTTGAATTCGAAAATGTCATGCTAAAAATGTCTCAATTGTTATCCCATGATTACACATTGTGCAAGCTAATTATGTACAATGTGTACACACTTCCCTACACATGACATATACATGGTTGTCACGTAAGCACACCGTTGAGTTTTTGGGATATGTGAGAACCTGAAAAGCGTTTCTGTAGTGGTTCACGGTTTTGTTTCATGCAGTGGGAACTTAGCAGACCAGCCAGACCTGTTCACACCTTCCTATTCCTGCCTGCTGGCTACTCACATAGTGTTCTAGGTCACAAGTGTTGGCATAGAGCCTTCTGAAAGAGGTGATGACTGACGGCTGTATTTTTGTCACAGAAACACTGATGTAAGACTGCTGAATCATGACCATTTCTAGCCTTGAAAGTCTATTATCTCTTGAGGCAGTTTTTTTATATTGGACATTTCTATTCATATTTATTGACCTTTTTCATTCAGGCTTCTGTTGTCAGTTGATGAAAAAGGACCCTGAAATAGGGAATTGCTTTTTGAAATGCATTCCGAAAAGGAAATCAGTCATTGAGTCTTGTAAAAAGTAAAAATCTTGACTTGTATTTTTTTTCTAATTCTCTACTCTACTTTTATACATCTATTCTTTTTTGAAGAGGCCAATTGTATTAAAAAAAACACTGTGAAATAAGAAAACATAGTATTTTTCGTGTGCTGCTTGGGTCAGAAAACCTGGGATTCAACCACTCATTCAGATTGTGCTCCACTTCCTCATTTCATGCAGGCTCATGCTCATTTATACAACTCCCTCGTCTAAGTATATCCTCTTATAGCTTTAGAACTACCCTTGCATTTGTTCTTGCCAAATAATCAGAGCTGAATGGACTTGTTTTTGGAGAGACAGGTGCTCAAACGAAGCGGAGACAGAGGGGTTTTTTTGTACATTGAAGCATGACAACGCATATAGTAGAAACTGTAAATACAAGTATGAACAAAAAATAGCAATATAAATTCTATAAACGCTTCCAATGTACTGTATATCCACATCTCAGTGTTGTCATTCTTAGTACTGCCATGTAAAAAAGGCGGAAGAAGCCTATTACATCTATAAATAGTCTGTCTGTGAGTAATGTTGGCCCCCTGCTGTCCTAGTTTGAACTGCCAGATATCAGGAACGCTCAGGGGTACGAGGTTTCATTTCATCGAAATGCATATGGTGTCTGCCAGAGACGAACTGATGTCATGTGCCCAGGACAGGGAGATAAGGTGCTGTACACCACTCAACTCAACTGCATGCATTGAGAGACACAAGCATAGCTACACCCAACAGGGAGCCAAGCTTGTGTGCAATCAGAATTTGCATATGGCTTGCATTTGTGTGTTTGTGGATTAAAAAAATGTACTCTCCCGCTTCACAAGTGTTTTTCTTATATCTCGCCTTGATTTGAAACTCACTGCAACATGTGACCCCAGGTTGAATCAGTGCTTTCTTCACAATTATCTTAAGTCATACGGTATCAGTCTGGGTTACTTGCATAAAAGCTTGCACCTTGAGGGGTTTCTTTGTGTTGAATGGACACAGTGTTCTGCATGATCAAATCCCATCCGTGCAAATGTTCTGCTCCAGAGGCGTCTCGCAGCAGTAAACAAGTGGAACGTTTTCTGTGTTTCTAATCGTGTGGGTTATAATGAATTACTTTCTCTGTGGTTATAGATGCCTAGCACAAGTGAAGGGGGACTCATCTCAAGTTCTCCACTGAACATAAACGTTACATCATCAAACCTTTTAGCACTGTTCACATGATTGACCAAACACAATAAGTGTCCCCTTCTTTTAACCAGCTGATTGGCACATAATATTCACATCACCTACAGGAAATCAAGGCACAGCATGTCCATGGATTCCCTGAAAAAAGCTCATTTAGGACCCCAGTGACCAGAGATACCATCAAAAGCTGCCTTAAAAGGTCCAGGGTGAATGTCAGAAGACAGAATATCCACCTTATGCAATCGGTTGACGTACTTTTTTTTCTGAACATCTCTCCCTGCAGTAAGTAAAAGGTCAGTGTGATTCAGGATAATAGAGGTGAATCATAATTACCAAAGAAAACAACTAGAGCAAAGTGATTCACCCTTTCATCAGACCCTAATCAAAGGCATACCTTGCACTCACTTACTGTAGCCTATGTGAGCAGGAGCTATATTAATTTTCTTTTTTCCCCAAGGTTTGTGTGTACTGGTTATGATGGCCGACCATGAGAAACCAGTCACATAAAGACCTGGCAAGGTATTCAGCGGCCTGTTGAGCACTTCCACTAACAGCCAGGGCTTTCGTTATAATTCGATCTCCAGCTGGGACAATCTGCAAAGCTTATTTTCCTCTGCTGAAAGGATTGTGGGCAGGCCTCTTTTTGTCTCTTGTGGAGAAGAGATAGGGTGAGAGATAGTGACAAAGGGGACCTGGCTTAAAGGCTATACTGTTCAATACTCTGATTACAATAAGCATTTTTAATTGACCTTAATTTATGTACCATTCAACCCTTAGACCGTTTTTCTTTCAACTTCCAGTAGTGTGTTCTTTCATTTCTTATAATTGATAGTAGGCCATCTTAAACCCTTTGTTTGCGTAGTGACTTAATCATAGCTTAGTAATGGCAGCTAGCCAGCAGGTCTGTCTAAACGTTTTATATGAACTACTCAATACAGTAGTATATTGAAGGAAAAATTGTAAGGAGTGAATCAATGTAAGCCACTGATATTAGCATGCCTAGCGAAAAATCTTATTAGTATTTAGCTATTAGCATGACTTACAGTAATTTAGCAGCTTAACTTAGTCTCTACATGCTGTCATGTATCTACGAACATATCAAATACATACTGAAGATCCCTTTTCTAGTTTCACATTTTCACGAGTTGGATAGACACTTTAAAAATCCAGCCAGAAATATATATCTCATTAAGTTATTTCAACGATTAGCTACAGCAGCTAAAAATTAGAAGCCTAATTTTATCTGTCAACGACCTAAGAGCCAGGTCTAAGTGACTAGTCTTTAACTTCTGATTAACCCCTAAACAAAGATGTTAATCGACTTTCTCACTCATTGAGCATTTTCTACTCTGTTTTTCCCCCTTTTTTCATGTTGAACATTGATTCAAAAGAAGATGTCTTGACACTCTACCATGTCACTTACATGTTGTCTGTTATTTGTTGCAATAATGAAACTGTGTTAGTGTCTCTATCCCCGCATAACATGCAGTCTGACAGACCCTCGCATCCCACTCTTAATGCTGGTTGCACAGTATGATGGGAAGTTCAAAGAAGTTATCAGATATGGTAATTTCTTATACAACCAAATCCTTAACTTCACTAACAAAAACACATTTGAACTTTTTACATTAAAACACAAGAGAAAATAGTTTAACCAAAACAATGTCAGCATTTAAAGTTTAATATTTACAACTAATGAATTTCAAATGGCTAACTACAGGTGTCTATCAGTTATTTTTGCGAGAACAATATTCTTTCTGTCCTACCCATGTTTTCATATTTATTAAAAACCATAAACATTGTGTTGCATTTTCAATTTAGTTGGTTGTTGACTTTACTGCTGTGTTTGTGTCTTAAACGGAAGATGAAAAATCAAGTTAAAATAATGTATGAAACTTTTGAAACTACATACTGTACTTGTGCTCTTTTGGTTGAAAAACCAAAGAGGTGACAATTGTGCCTGCTCTTTGTCTGTGTTGAGATGTGTTTTAAAGTTGATTGCGATGCTCGTCACCAGATAATGATGCATAATCACAGGTTTTAATATATGAGGGCATGAGCTGGGCTCTGCTGCACAGCAGATATTTCTGATGAGTCTTAATCAAATGCACTTGTTATCTAATATTCTATATAAGTCTATATAAATGTTCCTGTTCAAAGACAGGAAGCTGCTACTCTTTAAGCACAGATTCAAAGACATTTCTATCAATCACAGTGGGAAAAGCACAGGTGTAAATAATTAAACTAACGATGGCTCGATTCCATTAAGCTGCTCCGGTGTCAGGTTCTTGGTATCCTGCATGCTGGCTCACTATTACTCTGACTGAAACACTTGAAAGGAATAAAGCCATCATTGGTGTTATTAGTAACACCTGTGCTTTTCCCCCACTGACAAGTGTCTGCTGTGAAAGAGGCCCATTGTTGGAACTGACAGAGGTGGAGGAGGATGGCACGTTTTTGACAGCTGGGGTTTAAATGGAATGAACTCAACAGCTTGTCCAATACAGAGGCAGCAATCCTCTCAAACAACCAATCACAGTGCCCCATCTCCTTCTGTATTTCATCACCACACAAGTGCAGCCAACACAAGCAAAAGCGGAATAGACAGATGAAAAGAAACACATTTCATCCATTTGTCACGTCATCAGGAAAGTATTCATCATTTCCTGGAAGGATAATTTGATCATATTAAAACAAGCACATATGTACAGCTTAAAAAAACTAAATTTACTATTATTACTTGAATTTTTAACTTAACTGACTAGATTTAACAACATTTCTTACAGGCATTGATTAAGTTCTACTCACTTTGACTTGTATTAATGGAATAAGATCCACATGCAATCCATTTTCACAGGTATTGATCAAGTGTTTCCAGCATCATTGTTGATCGCCACACTCTGACATTTGCTGTGAAACAATTGAAAAGGTTAAGTATATCTGAAACAAATGAACAGCACTCGAGGGGGCAAGGTAATTTGATTGGCTGCTTCCCTGATTCTGGTACTATCAGTCTTTCTGATTCATAAGGCTGATCTGAAGATAATAAGCATGATTTATATTTGCACAAAAAGATAAAAATGTAATTCTGGTCTATCTGGATATGATAAAACCCTTTAACCACAACAGGAGTTAAACACTGAACCTGAAGCCCTATAATAAAACACAAGTGAGAACAGATAATCAGAGCCCATGTATTTTCTCCTATTTTAGATAAAGACATTTTGTCATAGGCTCATCATATCATATTGCATCTATACTTAAATATAGTGTTGGTTTAATTCCCAGTTTTTTGTTGTTGTCTTTTTTCATGCGCTTTATGTTAAATTATCTTTACAATAACTGCACTTGTAATCCAATATACATGTTGCAACGTAACAGCTCCTTCATATTTGACATACATCTGCAAAGATATATTCTGTTAGAGTTAACATAACTAATCGTCTGTTGATTCACAACATTATCTTGTCCATCAAGCAGTTACATCCCCAGGAATGTGTAATTTAGAGTGAGTAGAGACAAATGCTATTATTGTAATTCACAATGTGTGAACAGACAGGAACTGTGACCTGGTCGGGTGTGTGAATGGTAAAGCCCAGAAAACAGGAGAAGAGGGTGTGTCAAGGAACTGACTGTGGCCTAAAGGAAATAAGGTTATGGAAAAATTGACGAGAGGGATGGGGTTAACAACAGTGTGAATACCATTTGCAGTCTATATTAACACAATGCTGGCGTCATACCTTCTGACGCCAGCAACTTAACCGCAACTTAATTGATGCAATAAATTGTCAGGCATCACTCACTATGATATGCAGGCATCCCACAATACAGGCAAACTATTTTTTTTTTAACCACCAGTCAACATTTAGCTTTTGACCTATTTCTCTTCCATAACATGCCTCGTTTCAGAATAGAGGAAAGAAAATACACATAAAGGTGTTACCCCTTTTAAAAAGCTGACATAAGATAATGCTTTCACTATTCAAACAGAAGAATCGGAGGATGAAACCCTCTTTATTTGTCACATGCATGCACACAGCAGAGCACACACAGTGAAATTGGTCCTCTGCATTTAACCCATCCTAGTACTAGGAGCAGTGGGCAGCTATCAACACAAAACACATCATTTCAGAAAACTTGCTGTCATGATCCTTGTTTCGTGTCTGTCATGTCCTTGTGTTGTGTTTTTATTTTGAAATGTTTTCCCTCTTGTGTTATATTAAGCTTCACTTCCTGTCTGCGTTTCCCTCCTGTGCCTGATTGAGTCATTGTGTTCACCTGTTGCCCCTGTGTTTCTCCTCCCCCTTCCAGCTGTCTCTTGTCTTGTGATTACCCTTGTGTATTTAGTCTCTGTTTCCCTTTTGTCTGTTGTTCGGTCGTTTCTTCCCTGATCTTGTCCATGCTACCTGCCTGTTCCTGTTGTGTTTTTCATGTCCTGTGTTACCCTTGCTTCGTGTTTTCGTCAACAGCTTTTGATTAAAGCTCGCTTTTTGTTTGGACCCTTACCTGCTTCCCCTTGATTTACTGCACTTGGGTCCTGTTTCCCCAACCCTGACAGAACCACAGAACCATAGATGGACCAAGCAGTACTTCTTGAGGATGCTCTTGTGGAATTTTCCTACCACATTTTATGTATTTATGGAGTGGAGGAAAGCAGGTTCTAAAGAGACTATTTAAGGATATTTGTCACTTCCCCAGAAAGCCTGCACCCTGTCCTTAAACCTTGTGTCACAGCAGTGATGCTTCCAGCGGTGATGCTTCCAGCAGCCAGGCCTCCAACAGCCAGGCCTCCAGCAGCCACGCCTCCCAGGCCCAGCCCTGGCCGCCATGCTTCCAGCTGCGCCCCGGCCGACTCCGGCCTCGCCTGTCCAGTCGACCCCGGCCTCACCTGTCCAGTCGACCCCGGCCTCGCCTGTCCAGTCGACTCCGGCCATGACTCCAGCCTTGCCTGTCCAGTCGGGGGTCCCGCCAACACCTGCTCCTGCTCCGTTGGGGCTCCTGCCGTCACCAGTTCCGATGGGGTGCCCGCCAACACCTGCATCTGCTCCGTTGGGGGTTCTGCCGCCAACTGTTCCAATGGGGGTCCCGCCAACACCTGCTCTTGTTCCGATGGGGGTCCCGCCAACATCTGCTGCTGTTCCGATGGGGGTCCCGCCAACACCTGCTCCGTTTGCGATCCCACCGTCACCTGTTCTGCCGGGAGTCCCACCAACTCCTCACCCCGTCAAGTCAGTGATCCCTCCGACACCTGTTCCGTTGGTGGTCCCATCAATCCATGTCCTTATCCAGTCGGGGGCCCCGCCGACTCAAGCGAATGTCCCGCCGACTCTAGTTCATGTCCCGTCGGTTTTACTGCCGGCCCCTGCACCTGCCTCTTCGGGGGTCCCGCCGACGCCAGTACCACTCAGGTTCCCGCCAAAGCCATCTCCTGCCTCTTCGGGGACCCCGCATAAGCCAGTACCAACTGGGGTCCCGCCGACTGGTGCTCCTGTCTCATCGGTGGCCCTGCCACCGCCTGCTCCAGGTGCTCCTTACTTTCCTCCGGAGCGGTCCCGCCGGCCTCCGGCCTGTCTCGCCGCCCTCCGGAGCTATTCCACCGTCCTCCAGGTCGCCCTCCGGAGCTATTCCACCGTCCTCCAGGTCGCCCTCCGGAGCTATTCCACTGTCCTCCAGGTCGTCCTCCAGAGTTCCTTCGCCACGGTCTACGCCCCTACCTCCGCCCATGTCCCTGCCGCTGTCTCCGGCCTCTGGAGTTCCGTTGCCACAAGCCCTGTCCATGCTCCGTCTCTTCCTCTGCCTTGCCCTCGTCTGCCTGAATCCCGCCTCCAGGACCCCTCCACCCACCCTTTTGGCCTTGGTCATGCGTCCCTCCTCCAGACCCCGTCCACCCACCCTGTTGGATTTTTTTGGACTTTGTTGGGACGTCTGGAATCCGCCCCTTGAGAGGGGGGTTCTGTCATAATCCTTGTTTCGTGTCTGTCATGTCTTTGTGTTGTGTATTATTTTGAAATGTTTTCCCCTCTTGTGTCATGTTTAGCTTCACTTCCTATCTGCGTTTCCCTCCTGTGCCTGATTGTGTCATTGTGTTCACCTGTTGCCCCTGTGTTTCTCCTCCCTCTTCCAGCTGTCTCTTGTCTTCTGATTACCCTTGTGTATTTAATCCCTGTTTCCCTTTTGTCTGTTGTTCGGTCGTTGTCATTTCTTCCCTGATCTTGTCCATGATACCTGTCTGTTCCTTTCGCCCTTCATGTCTGAAGTGTTTTTCATGTCCTGTGTTCCCCTTGCTTCGTGTTTTCGTCAACAGCTTTTGAATAAAGTTCGCTTTTTGTTTGGATCCCTACCTGCTTCCCCTTGATTTACTGCACTTGGGTCCTGTTTCCCCAACCCTGACACTTGCACAACAATAGTTAAGCATTTTTGCCCCACAGTGTCTTCCCTCTCAACACTAACCTGTGGAGACACTGGCGACCATAATATTTACACTGACTCTTGGGTATGTAGTCATTTCTGAGCGTTGACATGCATCTGGTTGACAAGGCAGTATGTGACAGACGTCTGAAGTGAATCATAGTGACAAAAATGCATGTGAAATACATATTCCACAGATCAGCAGCAATGAACAGCTGCTTCAAATGGGTATTCAGCCACTCCCATTTCTCTTTGAAAAGTAGGAACCATGCCACTTTGCTTGAGTTCAATACAGCAGATTTAAAATTGCTTAACATGAGGATGGCATGGACACAAATGTAATCAAAGTTTTGGGATAGGCTTTGGTGCATTTCATTCTTCTTAAAATAAACATGGCTTTACCAATTAACGATATTTACATAAAGTGAACTGGGAACTAGCTGAGTCCTCTTTGTAGCTGCTTTAGCAAAATTGCTTTTTTACTTGTTACAGCGGACTTAAAAAATGTAATCTTATTGTTGTCAGATAATCGACAGAATTAATGAGGCATTTGAAAAGTTGATGCAGCTCCATTAAAAACTGATCCTTGTAATTGAATTTCATACCATCTTTTGTTCTATACAAAACATTTATTACATAACCACACAGCATAGTCCCGTCATGTCACTGAACACGCAGACAGACACACCCATACATGCCATACATTTCTTGCCAAGCCTCAAACACAAAGTAATCATGGATTTAAATAAAGTCTACAGGCAGATACTTAAATGTAAGGATCCTCAATTGTACAGGCTGAAAAATCGCTCATGCATATGGAAACTTGCAAAACATAATTTAAATTTAGTTCAACTTCATTTCTAAAGCTCACAAGTGCAGCTTGTCAGAGTTTTAACATTACACAGATCTGGAGCTGCTACTGTCCTTAATTTTTCAGCAGCCACTGAGTGACAATTGTGTTTAAGATCTATGGCAAGACAATGTGTTCTTATATGATGAACAAGGACCTGAAGAATGAGCTCCCTAAAACCTCTAATACGAAGTGTAACTGTCAGCTAATAACACCTTTAAAAAAAAAGGAAACATACAATTCCATGTGTTTAATTGAACAGAACAATCCAGCCATTTGTCCACATAAAGTTCCTTTTTTGAAACATGGCAATCCTCATGTTTCAAAGCTATGCTCAGATAACTATCTGCTCATTTGTTAAAACATCTTCTGGGTCATAAATGATTCAGATAAATGCTTTAGCCAATCACTGAGCAGTTCCAACTCACCCAGGCATCATCTGTAAAGAGGAGTTTTGTAATGGGAGAGGGGAGGATGAAAGGCCACAGTATCTGAAGCATGGTTAGGATGCTCTGTCTCATAGAGGAGTATTGATCCAACCAGTGTGGCGTAAAGAGTGATTCTCAGTGTGTAATGGCTCCACTGTTTGAGGTACAGGCTGGACTACTCTTCAATTGGGCCAATCTCAGCTTCTGCAGAAGAAGGTCATCGAAAAACCGAACACAGCGCAGAGGTCACAACAGCGTTGTTTGTAATTGGTCGGAAGCTCAGTTTGTTTGGCCTTCTCCAAAATAATTGCAACGGGATTTCTCTTTTCTCAAAAACAGCATCTAATACCTCTGTGCTAATGCGAAAAAGGTACATGTGTAATCTATTCAACACGGTTTAGAGAATTTTTCCTCCACCATTAAGTGTTTACTACAATAAACACTTAAAGCAAAGACCTGAAAAAAACTAAATAGGCTCTATAAAAATAATCAAGAGATCATTATACATTATTATATGGGAGTTTTTTTTGATAAGGTGAAGCCATGCTTTGCTAGTGGTATTGAAAACAGGAAACTCTTAACATGCAATTTCTCATCCTTAAGAATTCGACCATACGGACTGTACTGTTTCCAAAACGAATGTTAGGCATCACAGTGTCAATCATTACCCTCTGTGTCAGCAATTGACTGGAAGAAAGAATGGTAAATACCAGTAGAAAGTTACATAATAGCTGAGTTAGTGGTAATAATGGAATTTCTTTGATTCAACACATTGTCCATAATAAAGCAAGTTCATTGTACAATTCACCGTGACAACCAACATGTAGTGAATGGAACTGACAGCTGAGTTTAAGCCAGGCTCCTTTCATATAGACAATAGCACTTCTATTAGTCCTGTTCATGTCATGTATTTAGTTCAGTCGACTGACCACCTGAGGACACCGGGGGCTGTGGGAAAAGAGGCGCGTCTTAAATCAGAATGTGGAACTGGAAGCATTACATGCTGCAGGCAGTGTCAACTGACAGTTGCTACTGTATCATTGCTAGTAGTTTACAACAAAACGTTCAAGCTACTTTAATCTGTGTGAAGAAAATTATGTCCTCAAGTTATCAATCATATGAAAGCAACATACAGAGATTAACATACAGTATATGTCATTGCTTAGTCCGTTTATTCAGTTATGAGCTGCATTTATTAAAATGTTTTGTAATGCATGTACAAAATAATAACTCCCCTTTTCTCTCAACTCATCCCAAACCTCTTTTATCACATTGAGATGCACAGCTGTTTCTCTAGTGTTTTCTAATTTAATTTCTGTGAAGCAGTTTGTGTTTCCCTAAGGATTTCCCTGCTTGCTTGCTCACTGATAGTCCAGCATGCATTATCAAAACTGTAATGACTTGCAGAGAATAAGACTGACTGACTTTGAGGAAGTCCCCATGTTAAAACTCTCTAGGGTCCTGCTGAATGCATGCACTTTGTGAAAGCCAATCTCCTCAGCAGAGCTAACTTAGCAGCTAGCTGTAATCCATTGGGAAAGATTTACAACTGTGTGTGTGTCTTGGCAGACGCTTGCCCATGTGAGAATCTTTCCGACTCCTAAGCACGCCAGCGTTTGTATTCACTGTTGTACGTCACTATTCTGTCAAATGAGGTTTCTAATTACCCAGGCTGGTGGCTGCAGAGAAGGTTTAATGCTTGACTCTGGTTGCAACCTATCTCTCTCCACACAAGGAAAACATTCAATGCTGTGGATAATGTGCAAACCAGGAGCTGCAATAGGGCAGAGAAACACCAAAAGATATTTAACAAAACATCACTAAATTATTTTGTTTTGCCCCTCACACTTTCTCGAACACATCTGCTACACCCTATTGCTACATCCCCAAAAACAAGAGTTTCTGGGGTTTTCAGTTCTATTTTCTAAAGCTAGGGAAATATGGATCTGGCTGGCTATCAGACCAGCTGCGTAAAACAGGAGAAGCAATAGCACAGAGATAGGAAATGTGAAGCTCACAAACAGGAATCAAATGCCACAGATTGTGTCAACATATACTGATGTGGTTATGTTGTATCTTAGAATCAGGAAGACACAGAGGAAGAGGTTGTTAAAGGGTAGAAGATTTTAGATCTGTTTTTTTTTTGGTGTAGTTATCAAACCAAAGGCATTTCTCTCTTAAAATATTCTTTTTTCCCATGGTTCTCACCTTTTAGGTCCTAACCTTGTGACATTTTATTGGTTTGTGATTTGCATACTTTTGTGGGATTATCATGTATTTTGTAATACACATTCATGGCGCCCTGAAGATGAATTATGATAACTTTGGTGATCATGGATTTCCAAACTTTCACCTTTATTAGGTTAGTCTTTCCATTTCTGAAATAATTTGGCTTATGTCTTGCCAAATTGATGACATCACCGTCAGTTTTACCTGTATTTCGTATTTTAAAACTCATTTGAAAATGTTAGCATGCTAATACAATCGAAAACATAGTAACATTACCACCTCTGCAACTCAGAACGGCCTCACAGAGCCACTAAGCTGTAGGCTCTTAAACCTCCTCTATTTAAAAAGAAATTCAAATTAGAATAATGGCACTCTTTGCCCTACATGCTGTTGACATTTTAACAAATTACTGTTAGAAAGGCGCCATCCGCCGAACACACATACATTTCATACTGCTTAAAGGTCCATGAGCAATCTATTACATCTCCAACAGCTATGCACAGAATGACCTTCTGTTTGACCCTTTGCTTTCACCAGGGAAGTCACAAGAGAGGTTATGTTCATGTGTTCAACAGAGTGCAACAAAATGTTTAGACGAAAGGAAGGATGGAGTGGTGGTGGCGTAGCACATTCAATAATATTATTGATAAAGAAAATGTTTACAGTATGCATGAAGGGAATTGGCCTGACTAACCTCATTGATTAATGGATTTATTGGAAAATAGGATTGTTAATCTGGAATCTGAAGGTCATTTCACATAAAAAGACATTGTGCAAATACTCAATAAAAAAAGTATTAAGACTATCCTTCATCCTGTGCTTCCCAGACAACCAGTCAAAACAAGAGGAACAGGGGTACAAAAGTATAACAAAAGGCAAGCTTTTATTCATAGAAAAGCTGATAACCGAAATGCAGAACTAGGAATGCAAGAAA
Source organism: Eleginops maclovinus (assembly GCF_036324505.1). Taxonomy (NCBI): domain Eukaryota; kingdom Metazoa; phylum Chordata; class Actinopteri; order Perciformes; family Eleginopidae; genus Eleginops; species Eleginops maclovinus. Next base: position 18,212,060 of record NC_086371.1, read on the forward strand.
AGGGAAACAACAGAAAAGTATCAAATAAAAACTCAGACAAACCGGTGGAAAAGGGAGGGCTGAAAAGGGAGATCCAAAACATCATGGGGAACATGCAAACAATGACGACGAACCGACAATGAACACAAAGGGAAGACAAGACTAAATACAGAGGAGGGTAATCACAAGACAAAACACAGCTGGGAAGGGGAGGTGAAAAACAGGGGCCACAGGTGAGCACAATCAGACAGGAGGGAAACTAAAGACAGGAACTAAAGGAAGTATTTGTTTCTATAGCCGAATAAAGCTCTCCTGATTTCTGTTGAAGGTTTAAGGTAATTAGAGATGGTTGGTGTTTTTGAGAGGTCAGGGTATTGCTGTGGTATGCCATGTTTTGTTCGGAACCAAGCAGGAACCTGCCAATGACCTGACATATTTATTTTGGGTGAAGAGTACATAGTCCAAAGGTTGTGTACGACAGACATCAAACACTCAAAACTCAACTCCATATACATCTGGTGTTCTCATGGGAAATGCCCAACATTTGTGCACATTCCCAATATCTTTTCAACTTTTATGATGCTTTAATCCGTCTTTTATTGTTCATTTTTTCAAAAAAAGACTCAATGTTCAACCATACATGGGCGATGACTCTAGCCAAGCTCCAGCAGTGAATCACTGACCTCATTCAGGGCTCATGGTGGTTATGCAACCTCAATTTGCTCCTTCCTCTGGGTGGTATCTGATAAGTGCTGAACAGTGTGTTTTCTGGCAGCAGAAATGAGAACAAGAAGTAAAGGCGAAGCAGAAAAAATAAAGAACACCCCTTAATGACGACACTAAGAAGCCTAACATTAGCAATCAACACTTCCAGAGTCCGTTTTTACTGAGAGGTTGTTTTTTTTTATCACACAGTGACATTGGACAGTGTATTTACACCAAGTGTATTGCTTGAGATCAATGGAATAGAAAGTGTAGACTAGTAAATGTACACCATCAAGTTTAAATATCCTGGCTGATTTCACCTCTGTGACTCAGCATACAATCTGCTGTTTACAAGTAATCACACACACATACATGGATACAAACCATGAACCCCTCCTTTCGCCCTTCTTCTTTGATTCCATTGTAATGAGGCAATTTTCATCAGCCAGGCTAGCAGCGTGGCTCCGAGGCGGGCAGTGCAGGTCATTCGGTCCACCACTTTAGTTCTGACTGAAACAGCTCCACTACATCAAACTGTATGGATTGAATAGAAATGTTGTTGTAGTGCACATGAGCTTTTTATGGACTCATTGATATACATATAAATGTATACAAGTGTATTCCCTTTTATAAGTATGTTGGCCATGCACTACTTGAGCTTAAGTTTTACTGTCACAGACATGTCTACATTTTGAGACAGTAAAACAATCCTTTCACTTCAAAGATGGATCAGAAAAGTCTGGTGTAAGCTGTTCTAATGACTTTGTCAGTAATCAACAAATGGTCAGGTAATGCATGAGGAAAACCTTAGTTTATGTAACTCAATGCAAAGGAACACCATCGTTGTCATGTCAAATTATGTTTTCATTTCTATTTCCTTTTAAGACACCCTTTAAGAAAGTACCAGCTTATTTGCACAATTTTGAGAATGGCATAGAGCCTATTCAATTCCACAAACAAACTGCTATTTGTACAATCAGGCAGTAACTATAATCACATTTTTCATGAAACTGAGCATTTAGAATTGTCTCTACCTTTGACATGAAGAAACTAAATATGGACTTTGTTTCCTGCCCACATAAGGCATACAGAACACATAGGAAATGGTGTGTCGTGACAAATGTTGGTTATCTGGCTAACTGATCTCTCTCTTGTTCTCACAAAATGTGACAGAGAAAGCGGTGCCTTTTTGGGGCAAAAGGGATTACAACTGTGTTTTGTTGAAATGAGGCTACGTGAGATTGTAACATAGTAGTTGCATAGCCTTTTATCGGGGCCTTTTTTCAAACAAAAAATGGGAAAAGTAAATACAATGTCTTGAGAGGTGGTGTGAATGTGGCTCACAGACTTTACCACCCTAGATTTAATTTTAAAAATGTATAACTGGCTGGTAAAAATCAGCAATACTCTCATTAATTCATCTTGTTTACTGTTTCTGGGGACCTGCATAGCTAATATGCTTTTTTTCTGTCACATAATGTTTCTTTGTGGCTCGGACTGTTGTGGTCACAGCAGTCTGCTGTGTTTTTCCTCCTCCTGGGTTTGCCACTCCCCCTGTCTGTCTCACTTCACACCTGGCCGTCATCTGCAATCATGCTCAGTGCCGCCGCTCCCATAACGCGCATTACGCGCTGTGCGTAGGGCACCAAGTGTCGAGGGGGCACCACCAAAAATAGCCTAATGAAAAATCGTCATAATAATTATAAGGCCGAAATTATTTGAGTAGACTATAGAAATATGAGGCACTTTTTAGGCATACTACTCAAAGGTACCGATGGTGCCCCCCTCTCCCCTCCCCCCTCCCCACTCACTCATCACAACTCATAATGTTTTTTTATTGGGGGGGGGGGGGGGGGGGGGAGGGCATCATGAAGGAATTATGCTTAGGGCACCAAAATGGCTAGCAGCGGCACTGATCATGCTCACCTGGTCGTCATCTCCAATCAACTCCCCTTCATAAACCCTTGGATTCCCTGCTGTCGGTGCCAGATCGTACTTCGCTCTACAGTGGTAATGATACGTGCCTGGCTCCAGTTTACCTTGTTACCTTGTTACCTCGCTACCGAACTCTCGTCTCTTGTTGCCTTTGACCACAACCTAACTCTGTTTCCCTCTGCCTGCAGTTATCCGGATCACGCAATCCAGCTCGCCTGCCTCACCCTCCCCCCCGGCTTCCGCGTCCTCTACCTGCTCCTCCACCTCATTCAATAAACCCTCTTGCATCAATTCAACACCGTCTCTTGTCTGCTCTTGGGTTCAGAATCGTTATCACAACAGAACGATCTGGCCAAAATGGACCCAGCGGACATTGACAGCATCCGCGGAGCTCTCGCCGCCCAAGGCACTCAGGTTGCTGAGCACAGCCAAGCCCTCCGGGAAGCTATGGAAGCCTTTAAGAATCTCGCTACCCGAGTCACTCAGATGGGTGCGCAATTGGACTTACTAGCCCCCCTTACCACAGCGCCTCCACCGTCAGCTTCACCTCCGCCGGCCCCCACTCTCCCGACACACCTGCCACGAGCTCGTGAGCCTCTCATTCCTGCGCCTGAGCGCTACGCTGGGGACATGGGTATGTGCAGAGCCTTTTTGATCCAGTGTTCACTAGTTTTCAGTCAGCAGCCCCTCACCTATCCCACTGAAAAGGCTAAGATCGCCTACATTATGGGGTCACTTAAGGGTAACGCATTAGAGTGGGCTTCAGCATTATGGGACAGTGATTCCCCAGTCAACGATAATTTTGAGCTTTTCGTAGCCGAAATGAGGAAAGTTTTTGATCATCCAGTAGAGGGAGGGGACGCCGCCAAGCGGCTTATTTCCCTTCGTCAGAGCTCCCGCAGTGTAGCTGAGTTCTCCGTCGAGTTCCGGACCCATGCAGCCAGGTCGGGCTGGAACGACAGGTCACTATGTGGGCTTTTTCTTTCCGCTCTCAGCGAGTCAATTAAGGATGAGCTGGCTACTAGGGAGGAGTCTAACACTCTCGATGAACTGATCTCCCTTTCCATCCGGCTGGATAATCGTCTACGCGAGCGGCGTAGGGAGAGGACAGGCAGTTCCGTACCCCCGGCACTCGCTGCTTCCTATTCTCCTCACTTCCCGAGAGCTGCTCTCTCTGCCCCCGTGACACATGCAGTCACTGAAGAGGAGCCCATGCAGCTGGGGCGCACTCGTCTTACCCAAGCGGAGCGGCTTCATCGGATCAAGACCGGAGTGTGTCTGTACTGTGCGCTGCCCGGGCATCTCATCTCCACCTGTCCGTCACTACCAAAAGACAGGGCTCGGCAGTGAGACTCGGGGCCCTGCTGAGCCACGCCCCCTCCGTCCCCGTTCCTCACTATGCACGCTCACTGCTGGATGCCACTCTGCTGTCCCTCGGTCATCCCTTTCCGGTATCGGCCCTTGTGGATTCGGGAGCGGATGAGAACTTCATCGACGCCGGCTTCGCGTCTCAGGTTGGCATTCAGTTGGAACAATTACCCTCTCCATTAAACGCTAACGCCTTAGATGGCCGCCACCTGGCCCTTATTACTCACTGTACTAAGCCCCTTGAGTTAATTGTTTCTGGTAATCACCACGAGATGCTTCAGTTTCACGTCATCCTGTCTCCCCTTACTCCCCTGGTTCTGGGCCACCCCTGGCTCAAGCGGCACAATCCCCAATTTGACTGGTCTTCTGGCAAGGTGGTGAGTTGGAGCACTTTTTGTCACTCCACCTGCTTACAGTCTGCCCTGTTTCCAACAGAGGGAGGTGTCCCCTTGCCCCAGGAAACCCCCGACCTCTCCTTGGTTCCCCCCATCTATCATGACCTGGGAGAGGTGTTTAGTAAGTGTCGTGCACTCACCCTGCCTCCCCATCGCCCCTATGACTGTGCCATTGATCTCCTCCCCGGCGCCCCTTTGCCCAGTAGTCGCCTGTATAACTTGTCCCGTCCTGAGAGGGAGGCCATGGAGAAGTATATTAAGGATTCTCTTTCGGCTGGCCTCATGAGACCCTCCTCTTCTCCTGTTGGTGCAGGATTTTTTTTTGTTGCCAAGAAGGACAAGTCTCTTCGTCCATGTATTGATTTCAGGGGACTCAATAACATTACAGTCAAAAACAAGTATGCCTTGCCCCTCATCAGTTCCGCATTTGAGCCGCTGCAGGGTGCTACAGTCTTCTCTAAGTTGGATCTACGCAATGCCTACCACCTGGTGCGTATCCGGGAGGGCGATGAGTGGAAGACTGCTTTTAACACCCCCCTCGGCCACTTTGAGTACCTGGTCATGCCCTTCGGCCTCACTAACGCCCCTGCCGTGTTCCAGAACCTGGTAAACGATGTCCTCCGGGATTTTCTCAACCGCTCAGTTTTTGTCTATTTAGACGACATCCTTATTTTTTCTCGCAACCAGGAGGAACACTTCCAGCATGTCAGGCAAGTTCTTCAGCGGCTGTTGGAGAACAAATTATATGTGAAGGCCGAGAAGTGTGAGTTCAGTGTCACCTCTGTATCCTTCCTTGGGTTCATCATTGAGAGCGGGCAAGTGAGGACCTGTCCCGAGAAGGTCAGTGCAGTGACAGACTGGCCCATTCCCGATTCCCGCAAGAAACTGCAGCAGTTCCTGGGATTTGCCAATTTCTACCGGAGGTTCATCCGTGATTACAGCAGGGTTGCAGCACCTCTCACCCGTCTCACCTCTCCTGCCCGCCCATTTGCCTGGACGCCTGAGGCGGAGACTGCCTTCTCTGGTCTTAAGAGACTTTTCTCGTCTGCCCCCATTCTTATCCAACCTGACCCCTCCAGGCAGTTCATCGTGGAGGTTGATGCGTCTGACACGGGGGTGGGGGCGGTCCTGTCCCAGCGCTCAGCTTCTGATGAGAAGATTCACCCCTGCGCCTTTTTCTCTCGCCGGCTGGTACCTGCTGAACGTAACTATGATGTTGGTAACCGAGAGCTGCTGGCTGTGAAACTGGCATTGGAGGAATGGCGGCACTGGCTTGAGGGGGCAGAACAGCCGTTCGTGGTTTGGACCGACCACAAGAATTTGTCATACATCCAGACAGCTAAGCGCTTGAATTCCCGCCAAGCCCGGTGGTCCCTGTTTTTTGGGCGGTTTAATTTCTCCCTCACCTACCGTCCCGGATCCCGTAACGTCAAACCTGACGCCCTCTCTCGTCAGTTTAACACTATGAACACACCGGCCTCCCCTGACACTATCCTCTCTCCTTCCTGCCTCAAGGTTGCTGCTGTCACCTGGGAGATAGAGTCCCTCATCCGGAAGGCCCAAGTCACCGAACCAGATCCGGGCAACGGCCCTCCTAACCGTTTCTTTGTCCCCAGTTCGGTTCGCTCTCAAGTTCTGGTGTGGGGCCACACATCGCGCTTTGCCTGTCACCCTGGCGTGGGCCGCACCCTGTCCCTCCTGAAGAGGTACTTTTGGTGGCCAGCGATGGACGCTGACACCCGGGCATTCGTGCTTGCCTGCACGGTGTGTGCTCGGGCCAAGTCCTCCCATCAACCTCCTGCTGGTCTGTTACGCCCTCTTCCTGTTCCTGGTCGGCCCTGGTCCCACATTGGCCTTGATTTTGTGACTGGTCTTCCTCCCTCTAAGGGCCACACTGTAATACTCACCGTTGTGGACAGATTTTCGAAGGCGGTTCACTTCATTGCGCTTCCTAAGCTCCCCACTGCCACAGAGACTGCCCAGCTGCTTGTGCAGCATGTCGTTCGCCTCCACGGGATTCCCGCTGACCTCGTCTCCGACCGTGGTCCCCAGTTCGTTTCCCAAGTGTGGAAGGCCTTCTGCCGAGCGCTGGGGGCCTCTGTCAGCCTGTCATCAGGGTACCAGCCGCAGACTAATGGGCAGGCTGAGAGAGCCAATCAGGACCTCGGAACCGCGCTGCGTTGTGTGGCTGCGCGCAACCCCTCGGCTTGGAGCGACCATCTCTCTTGGATCGAGTATGCCCACAATTCCATGTCCTGTGCTGCCACCGGCATGTCCCCGTTCGAATGCTCCCTGGGATACCAGCCACCCTTGTTTCCTGCTCAGGAGGATTACATCTCCGTCCCCTCGGTCCAGCACCATCTCCGCCGTTGTCGCAGGACGTGGAGGGACGCACGCACCGCTCTGCTGCGCTCTGCAGAGCAGAACCGGCGCATTGCTGATCGCCACCGGGCTCCCGCTCCTGCCTATCGGGTGGGTCAACAGGTGTGGTTGTCCTCTAGGGATCTCCCCTTACAAACTGGCTCCAAGAAGTTAACCCCTCGTTTTGTTGGCCCTTTCCCTATTATTTCCGTCATCAATCCCTCAGCGGTCACACTCAAGCTGCCTCCAGCCATGCACGTCCACCCCACCTTCCATGTCTCTCGTTTAAAGCCAGTCTCCACCAGTCCCCTCTCCCCCCCGGACGTTCCCCCCCCACCTCCCCGTTTGATTGACAACCACCCAGCTTACACCGTCCGGCAGTTGCTGGACATTCGTCGTCGGGGCAGGGGGTATCAGTACCTCGTGGATTGGGAGGGTTATGGGCCAGAGGAAAGGAGCTGGGTTTCGCGGGGCTTCATCCTCGACCCCTCCCTCATCCGGGATTTTCATCTGGCTCACCCAGAGAGGCCTAGGCCGCCTGGAGGCGTCCATTGAGGGGAGGGTACTGTTGTGGTCACAGCAGTCTGCTGTGTTTTTCCTCCTCCTGGGTTTGCCACTCCCCCTGTCTGTCTCACTTCACACCTGGCCGTCATCTGCAATCATGCTCACCTGGTCGTCATCTCCAATCAACTCCCCTTCATAAACCCTTGGATTCCCTGCTGTCGGTGCCAGATCGTACTTCGCTCTACAGTGGTAATGATACGTGCCTGGCTCCAGTTTACCTTGTTACCTTGTTACCTCGCTACCGAACTCTCGTCTCTTGTTGCCTTTGACCACAACCTAACTCTGTTTCCCTCTGCCTGCAGTTATCCGGATCACGCAATCCAGCTCGCCTGCCTCACCCTCCCCCCCGGCTTCCGCGTCCTCTACCTGCTCCTCCACCTCATTCAATAAACCCTCTTGCATCAATTCAACACCGTCTCTTGTCTGCTCTTGGGTTCAGAATCGTTATCACAACACGGACTTTAATCTTATCCTTTATAAAATAAAATAAATGCTGTGGCGTTCTCTTAATCTGTGTGTGTGTGTGTGTGTGTGTGTGTGTGTGTGTGTGTGTGTGTGTGTGTGTGTGTGTGTGTGTGTGTGTGTGTGTGTGTGTGTGTGTGTGTGTGTGTGTGTGTGTGTGTGTGGGAGATGGGTCAAAGATTAATTGATGGCATCTATGATGAGGAAGAAAACACGCTGTTCTCTTTCTCTGCCCAGGGGACTAACTTGGAGAGGAAATGAAAAAGCGTTGCCTTTTATCAGACAGGAAATATTAACATAAATGTATCCGAATGGGTGACTGCACTCGGCTGTGTAGAAAAAAAAAAGATCAAAGGACACAAGCCCTGTCTGAATTAACCTGAGGCTGTGTTATTTTGCCATTAAGTAATTAGTGTGGTAATGACCTCTAATTAGTCTTCCTGTGGGCTTGACCCATTCTCAGGCTGAGATTACAGAGCTCCATCACTGAGAGAACAGCTATGTTACATTTATCTCCATGACGTTACTCAGATGGAGTCAGTGAAGTAAGACTGAGGCTTTTATTGGCAGCTCAACAGTTTGCTCTAAGGCAGTAGGCCTATAGGGTTGTTGACCTGCAAAGTCAGGGTCAGGGTGCGTGCTCATGCATAATGGCAGCTCAGTCGATTCTGACCCACTCAGATAGCTGCTTTGAGCAAGAACATACACTGTCGCTGCAGATCTGGTGCACAAACAATCAACACAGCAGAAACACAACCAAAATGTTAATCCTTCCGCATTTTATACACAACAAGATGCACAAACACAGACGGCAGATTGTTTGCAACGACAGCTCTATTTCCTGCATCTCATCACTAGAATACAAATATTATTTAAACTCAGCTAGTTTTACAAGCTTTATGGCAGGGGTAACCAACAGGTCGATCGCGATCGACTGGTCAATCTTCAAAGCCTTCACTGTTGATCCCTAGCATTTTCACATTTTCTAAAAAGAAAAAAAATGTTCATGCTCTGGTTGGTTGGTTGTTTTAACAAGCTTTTTAGACCTAGCTCTGGCTTGTTGATTTGAATCACGCATAGGTCATTTTACAAACTCCAATTGGTTATTTGATATGCTGAGGTCTATGCTGAGGCTGCATGCAATTGTGGGCGGGGTTAAAAAAAAATCATATCCTAACTGACATCTTGTGAAAGTAGTAACTTTAAACTGTGCCAGGTTCTGCTAACCTTAACGAACAGTTCAAATCGATATGGCTGAGGGTCAGGCAAAAAAGAAATCAAAAACGTATTATTTCCACCCGGAATAGGAGCATGAATTTATTTTCACATCAGCAAAAGAGAAGATTATATGACTCATATGCCAACAGGCGGTAGCCTTGCCAAAACGTGGCAACCTAGAGCGCCATCATGCTAGCACCCATGCTAAATTCAAAGACTCATATCCACTCAACAGCGCATTAAGATCAAAAAGAATTGATGAAGAGGACTAAAAGCACGGCAGTCGCTTTTCATCGCGCCTACAGCAAAGAGCAAGACAGCTACAGAAACGTCCTTCCGAGTTAGCCATATTTTGGCTAAGCACAAAAAAACATTTACGGATGGTGAGTTGATCGAAGAAGCAATGAGCGTTATAGCTGACGTCTTGTTTGCTGATTTTAAAAACAAAGAAGACATAAAAAGCAAGGATAAGAAGTGTACCACTTGGTGCACCAACTGTAGCCATACGAGTCGAGTCATTGTCCGAAGATGTATCCCAGCAAGTATTAAAAGACTTATCTTTCTCGGAATACTTTTCCATTCAATTTGACGAGTCTACCGACGCCACAGAAACAGCCCAGCTAAGTTTTTTTTGTCCGAATGGTTTTCACGGATTTTACTGTCAAGGAGGACTTTCTGGCCCTCATCCAATTGAAAGAAAGAACCAGGGGTGAGGGCGTGTACAAGGCATTCAAGGACTTTGTGCATAAGTACAAGATTCCCATTCATAAAATAGTGTGCTTCACAACCGATGGGGCACCGGCGATGATCGGTGTTCGTTCAGGATTCGTCGCGTTGTGCAGAAAAGACCCAGACTTTCCACATTTGTAAACTATCACTGTGTGATATATCAACAGGCATTGGCAGCTAAAGCAATTGACATGTCACATGTAATGAATGTTGTTAAAATAGTCAATTCAATTCGCGCAAAAGCGCTTCAGCACCGTCTATTTAAGTCTTTATTGGACGAACTCGGCTCTGCATATGGATTTGATCCTTCACTCAGATGTAAGGTGGCTCAGTCGGGGCAAGGTGCTCCAGCGTTTTCTGGATTTGCTGCCAGAGATCATCAGTTTTCTGAAGTCGAGGACCAGGAGTATGAGCAGCTGTCCGACGATACTTGGTTATTGGACTTGGGGTTCCTTACCGATCTGACCGCAAAACTCAATGACCTTAACCGAGAATTGCAAGGGAAAGACCGAGAGCTTGGTCACATGATTAGCGCAGTGGAGGCATTCAAAGTGAAGCTCAGTTTGTGGACCACTCAGTTAAGACATGCGAGGCTGACACACTTTCCAAATCTTGAAAAGGTATTACAAAACCTCACAGACAAAACCGCTTTTCATCCTGAACAATTCTGCGCCCATTTGAAAAATCTGACATCAGAATTTGGCGCTCGATTTGTGGAGGTACAAGACATGGGGCAAGTAGTTGGTTTTGTATCAAACCCTTTCCTCAGCATTGACATTGAACAGCTGTCAGTTAAAATGCAGGAGGTGTTTACATTACCTATGGGCGTTGACATGGAGATTATTGAAATGCAAAGCGACATTGAATTGAAGGCCAGAGCAAGAGACCAGGACTTTGGGTCTCTCGTGAGTAGAGAGCGGTATCCACTGATTGTGTCATGCGCACTTAAACTGAAGGCCTACTTTGGCTCCACATACTTATGTGAAATGACCTTTTCACAAATGAAAATAATAAAATCCAAGTATAGAATTCGTATGACTGACGCACATCTTACTGACTGCCTCAGACTGCCAATCACTAACTATCAACCAGATTTCAAAAGACTTACAGATAATGTGCAGTCACAGCAGTCTCATTAAAGTCAGGCTGATAGAGCAACTTGAGCATTGACAGATATTGTGCATTGAACAGAGAACCTTAATATGGAGTGTGTTCATTGAACTGTAGGCTAATATCTGTAAATGTGTATATTATTAATTGAACTGAGAAACTAAATATTGTGCATTGAACAGATACTGTAAATATGGATAGTTTGTATTGAACAGATATGCCTTCCGTAAATATGAATATTGTGCATTGAGCAGATACTGTGAATAGTTTGTATTGAACAGATATGCCTTCCGTAAATATGAATATTGTGCATTGAGCAGGTAACGGTGCATAACTGTGTTTTTCTTTGTGTGTATGTATGCACGTACATTCAGCCTGTTGTAACAGAAATTGATTGCAAATAAATATGAGATGAACAGTCTTACTCCTAAGTGGGTTTTTTGGAAGATATCGGATTAGTAGATCTCAGTTTACAATTTGGAATAAAAAGTGATTTTGGGCTTGAAAAGGTTGGTTACCACTGCTTTACTGTATGCTATCAGAGTTAGCATCTTTCCTCAAATTATATGTTAGGATGATTATGCTGCTGAGACAGTGGATTCAAACTCGGCCAGTCATGGAAAAAGCTAGCGACAAACCGTGAAAGTGATGTTAATTTCGCACTTTGTCACGGTTTTTAACCCCTGCTCGCCTTTCAACACAGCAAAGGGGACCTTTTGGCCCTGCGACCATGTTCAGTCAATAGGTAAATCTGAAAATGATTAGACACATCAGCCTTGGATCATATTGGTGACGGGGAGATTGATATATTTCTCTGTTGCTGTTCTTAGAAAATAACATATGCTTGCTTTACATTCAGCATTTACAGTATGACTCTCAGGTCAAATCATTCCTGCACATTATTGTCGGCATGGCTTGAGTCAGTCACACAGCACTTAATACCTAAACATAGCCTAACCATAAACATCTGTAGGACTATGTGCAAATTATTATTTAGTTCTTTTTTCTTTTTGCTTAAGGGAGTATTTATTTGAGTGCAGGACAGACTGTTTAAACTTTTTGTCAGCCCAGAGGAATATTTTTTAAATGTTTTATCAACATTGAGTGACAGTGGCTAATTTGGCAAAAAGTTAAACATTTTAAAACAATGGTGAAAGCATGGGTTCACACTAGCGCTAGGAGGACACGCTCATACATGACACCTAACAAAAGCTTGCTAACAAAAGCTACCATTTGCCAAAATAACGGTCATGACCGACCAAGACAGACTGTAGCAGCTAAACCCTTATGGTGCGTTCACACCGGACGCAGTGTGATTTTTGGGCACCTATATGTAAAGTCAGTCTAAAGATGCGGGGAGGTGAGAATTCGCTCCGGCGGCGTGCATGAAGCGGATGCCGCAGCGCCAATGAGGCGATTGAAGGGGGCCGCATCAATCGCGAGTGTTCTCGCGTTAACCAATCAGCGGAACGGATCTCAGCCTGCCGTCACTGACGTTGAATCAGAAAACCAAAACATCAGCCGTTAGCACACAGTTCCCCCACCTCCTCATATCTGTTCAGAAACTGGAGACAAGTTATACATGTACAAACCACAGACTGTCTGTCTATGGCATGGTGAATACAGGCGCTGCTTTATTTATGTCTGTATGATGTTGTTGAGAGAGTGGACGGAGCAGCTACAACATGAGCTTAGCCTGATCGATCTGACCTCCGTTCAGAAAACACACATTTCAAAGGGTTTTTCAGCTGCCGTCTTGTGATGAGAGACGTTAAAGCTTTAACTCACGGTTTTTACAAACCGGTATCAGTGTGTTGTTAGTTCGGCATTATTATTAAACGTGTAGTACAATTAAATCATGGTAAAATATGTTCATTTTGATATAGTTAGTAACTACTACCATAGTATTTGAATGACGAACACAACAGACAGCTGCGGTGAAACTCGAGCGTTAAGAGCGATGCCATTACAGAGATAAGAGCGATGCATTCGGTGTGAACGCACCATAAAGTTTACTGAACTAGAGCAGTGTTTCCCAACCTTTTTTGAGCCATGGCACATATTTCACGTTAGAAAAATCCCACGGCACACCACCAAATAAAAATGTCACAAAAAGTTTATATAATGAAATATAATGAAAATGTAGTCTCATTTTACTTACTCAATGTGAAACCTGGGCTTGTTTAGTTGAACACAAATCTGATATTCTTGCAGGAATTGAAGAAAGGCAAACACGAAGATCTTCCTCAACAGCTCTGAGTCTCTCTCTTTTCTTAGTCTTTAAAGTAGTCATGCTTGAAAAGCCCAGCTCACACAGATAGGTGGTGGAGAAAGGGAGAAGAGCTGAAATTGCTTTGTTTCCCAGAATAGGAAACTCCTTGGCAGCAGTCAGCCAAAAACTGTCCAAAGGTAGATCAGCAAAGCTCAGCTTTAGACCACGATTCTGTCTCAGTTCAGTTATTTCTTCCTGCTCCTGCAATGTCATGTCCCTTCCAACTGCAGTTGAGCTATATGGGTTCCTCACCCAGTCAAGGCAATCAGTGGAAAGTGAAGGGAAATAAAATGACAACCTCTGCTCAAGACTTTGCAGATGTTTACCTATTGTCTCACACAGTGCAGCACTGTTGACACTCGGCCATTTCTGTGTGTTTTGGAACATTTCAAGATTGGCACTTTCCACATGTTGTTTCCAGAGCAGCACCTTTGAACGAAATCCCTGTATTTTATCTGTACTTGTGAGCAGGTTTTCATTTCGGCCTTGCATTCGTGTGTTCAGGTCATTCAGATGTTGAAATATATCTGCCAGATATGCTAGTCTTGCACACCACTCATCACTTGAGAGCAACTTAGCGTCATCATACTTCTCATTTGTCAAAAACACTTTAAGTTCCTCCCGCAGCTCATACACACGAGCTAAAATTTTGCCACGGGACAGCCACCGGACCTCCGTGTGCAGCAATAACACTTTTTGCTCCGCTCCCATTTCCTCACACAATGATGCGAACATGCGGCTTTTCACAGGTCTCGTTTTCACAAAATGTATCATGCGCACAACATCTCCCAGTACAGGAACTAGGTCTTCTGGCAATGTTTTGGCAACGAGTGCTTCCCGGTGCAGAAAACAATGCGTCGCGATGACATCTGGATGTTGTTCTTTCACCCTGTTAACAAATCCTTTGGTGCGCCCGACCATGGCAGCTGCTCCATCGGTGCACACACTTACGCAGTCTTGCCACTTCAGTCCTCCTTGTTCAATGTACTCTGACACAACTCGAAAAATTTCTTCTCCTGTTGTTCTTTCTGGCAATTCCTTGCAAAACAGAAACTGTTCTCTGATGGTGTCTCCGTCTACAAAGCGCACATTTGCCATAAGTTGCGCATGTCCACTGATATCCGTAGATTCATCAAGTTGTAATGCAAATTTAGCACTGATGCGCAACTTTTCCAAAACTATCTTTTCAATGTCTGCAGACATGTCTTGAATACGTCTGGAAATTGTATTATTTGAAAGAGGGACTTGGGCTAATTCTTTAACGGCGCCAGGGCCGAGCATCTCTTGCAAGATAATTTTGCATGCAGGCATTATTAATGTCTCTGCCACGGTGTGTGGTTGTTTTGATTTGGCGATGAGTTCAGCAACTTGGTAGCTAGCTTTAAGAGCTTTTTCACCCGTCTTGGTGGTTTTCCTCAATAACGCTGCCTGTTTCCCAGTCTGTTCACGCAGTTTAACAAAATAGTCTGTATTCTTGTTTTGAAGTGACGGGTGTTTTGTCTCTAAATGGCGTTTGAGTTTACTTGGAACCATGGCACTGTTGGACAACTTTTCCCCGCACACCAGGCATAGCGGAGTTGGAGCACTTGGTTCCCCGGTAAAGGTAAATCCAAAGGCAAGATAACTTTCACTGTACTGTCTTGGGCTCACCTTTTTTGTTTTCTTCTGACCAGTACTCGTGATAGGGCTTTCATCTGGGTCGGAATTTTCTTCAGGACCCAGGTCAGATTGAGTACTTTTTCTTTTCAAATATTTATCCATAGTTATCACCTGCACTGTCTCACTCGAAGCATGGCTATGAACTTCCGGCTGCTGCGGGACATATCACTCTTCTTCTTTGTATTTTTTAAGACCGTTGGCAACCAAACCAGCAACAACTAGCATTACCGTCACGACATATCGCTCTGATACACTGCCCTCTATTGGAAGAGCATCGAATTGTTTTGCTGTCACTACATGCCGCTCACTTAGAACCAATCAGGTGAAATTGGATAATTTTCCACGGCACACCTGATGATTTGTCACGGCACACTAGTGTGCCGCGGCACAGTGGTTGGGAAACACTGAACTAGAGAAGGATGGCTTTATTACTTCAGAATTATACTTTAGATATGTACAGGAAAATCTAAACAACAGTTTAAAGTGAAAGTTTTGTTCTTTTGCTGAGTTACTTTCCCATAGTCAGTGTCTTACCTTGGCAATATGATGGTCAGCAAATCAATGTATCAAAAATGTTTTATATAGCCCAACCTCTACAACACACTGACTATTGTTAAAGCGATCCAATGTAGCATTTGTACCTTAAAATAACAGCTAGAAAAAAATTGAGCGGCTAGAATGACTTTTAATATGACGATTTGCCTCTCTTTCATGCCCATCGGGGGTCTGAGGTGAGATAACTGCGCTATGTAACTTTGCTAGACCGGGCCGGGAGATGAGCGGAAGTACTTCGACTTGCTTTCTGGCACACCTACCGCAATAACAAATAGACCCCCTCCACGCACCCAGGTATAAGGAGAAGCAAGCGCAGCATTGTCAGTACATCATCATGGCAGAGGCACCGAAGAAAAAGAAGACGTTGACTGATGAAGCAAGGAAGAGAAAGAGAGAGGCCGACAAAGTAAGAGACCGGACTAGAGTTGCTCTCGGAACAGTTTATACACGTTGGCGAGATCTGAAAGAAACATTTGGATACAAGTTTGATTCAGAGCTTGCCACCTTTCTGCTGGATTAGTAAGTAGCTTATTTGCTGTACTTGCTTTATGTTTCACTGTGTTCGGAAAGTGACTCGCTAGTTTGTTATTATAACTGAGGAAAACTATTTTCAACAGATTTCGATAGGTTTAGCCTCTAGCAAGACATCTCGTTAGCGATGTTAGCAAGCTTGCTATATCACGCTTGGACTGATGCTGGACTCTCGCATACGCTTCTTTGTGATGTTATTCTGATCGCTATGTGGCTTACTTGCCAACCAAGTCCCACTAGTCTCGGGATATTCCAGATATTTTCCAAAGATTTTGATGATAATTGACATTGTCCGTTGAAAACTATTTTCAATAGATTTCGCTAGGTTTTAGCTTCTAGACATGTCGATAGCGATGTTAGCAAGCTTGGACATTGGACGTTGATGCTAGGCTCTCGCATACGCTTCTCTGATGATATTGTGATCGCTATGTGGCTAACTTGCCAACCAAGCCCCACTAGTCTCGGGGTATATTACAGATATTTCCAACTAATTTAGTGATAGTTGACTGTCCGTTAGCATTCCCTTAGTCAGCTGTTAGAAGCACATTGTCTATGGTTCATGTTTTCGTTAGCTTATCATGCTACTTGTGTGTTGCCTGCAGTGATTGTGCAAACCCGTGCACGCTCCAATGTATAGTATGCCTATGTGCCTTTTCGATGTTGTCAACAATATTGCGTTAGATGTCATCCACGTTCACACTTACAAAACAATGTAGCCTATGCAGTATTTCAGCTAAACCAAATGTTGTCATTCTTTTGGTTGTATCAGCATTCATTTCGAGTATCACAGTAGATAAAACTATGTAGTCATATTTCTGTAAAACCTTTGATTACTCTTACCTTATCGGTCGACATAGCTTGCACCTTCTGACTCCTCGTCGGTTCGTCATCAAATGCACGTGAATGCGACAGGGTGTTGTATTTACGACAGTGTCGTAAACGTACATTACCTCCAAGCCTGTAGGGGGAGCTCCATAATGGGCTTTTTGACAAGTTCCGTTGGATCGCTTTAAGTACTTTGTATAAAACTCCCCCGTTAGTTGGACTATTCCATGTGACCCCTAGCCAGAATTACAAGTGGTCTCAACCATGTGGCGCAATTTCGCAAAGTGCACTTGCTGTTCAGTGGAAGCAAGGACACTGATGGCGATCGCACTGTCACTATTGTGTTATAACTGCATAACTGTATTATAGTGTTGGCGGAGTCTGTGTGTTGTGGACATGCGTGTGCGTGCATGAAAAATAGACCACACACACACACACACACACACACACACTTACACACAAACCCACACGAAAGAACACACCCTGCATAACACGCTAACCCCTACTAAACCTACATCAATGTTCAGTTCATCACCCTGCGATAAAGTCTGTTAAAGTTGGAACTGCCTGTGGACAGCCGTTCTTCCTCACAAGTCGTTCGATCCCTTCTTACAGAGGATAGGAAATCAAGCTGCAGCACAACCAAAACTTTGCACTCACCGTGTCCTCCACAAAAGGTCCTTCGAGCCGGATTGTGTTGACAGCTTTTCCTAATGGCGACATCACAACATCACGGTGAGGAAGAAGAACGTCAAGGTGCTCGTCCTCACCATTTAGAGGACTACGTTCTGGCTTATCCACCCCGACGGCTTGTTCCACCTGCACTGCCAGACGACATACAACGCAGTGACACTGGGTCTCACCCAGGGTTGAACTATCGAACATCCACACCTGAACGACGCTGGACTGAAGGAAGGGAAGATCGTGAAACAGATAGATTACGCCGTATGGAACAG
This sequence comes from Eleginops maclovinus, assembly GCF_036324505.1. Classification (NCBI taxonomy): domain Eukaryota; kingdom Metazoa; phylum Chordata; class Actinopteri; order Perciformes; family Eleginopidae; genus Eleginops; species Eleginops maclovinus. Next base: position 18,229,684 of record NC_086371.1, read on the forward strand.
TGTGTATGGGATGTACAGCAGCAGGTCAGGATGTTACAGAGCACACTACAGACATCGATGGAACTCGGCAGGCGTACGCCACATGCGCCCTAGCTCATGCCAGAACGTACCGCTAGTCTGCCTCTCCTCTCTTCAGACATCAGACGACCTGCAACCATCACTGATGAAGGCCGTGTGGATATGCCTCCACCGACGTCACCTGCCTCGGTGCTGTCATTACCTGCTGTGTTCCAAACATTGCCTCATAATACACAGGCCTCTCCTTTCCAGCCACCTCGTCAGCAACAAGGATCACACCTCAGTCCAACCCATGCTCCAGTCCGATTGGCTCCCGCTTCTCCAGGACATTATGTCCCCTTTCCTCAAATGCCTGTCTCACCTGCGCATTCCCCTCTGGCGCCAAGGCCTGGATCTGCTCCAGCTGGCCTACCACATCCACTTCTGCCACAGCAACAGCAGCACCAGGAGCAACGGTCTCCGGTATATACCACTGCCCGGCCAAGTCCTCCTCCTACCCTCAGGCACATCCAAATCCTGTACAGTACCAACAACACATGCCTGCTATGATTCCCGGCATGAATTCACATCTTCTAGGGCAGCCAAAATAGGCAGACGACAGGAAAAGCGCTGGGGTATTATCTTCAAATGCCTCACTACCAGATGCGTTCACCTGGACCTGCTGGCCAGCATGGACACAGACTCCTACCTTATGGCCCTATGTCGGTTCATTTCCCGACGTGGAAAGCCATTTGAAATAATAAATGACCAAGGCACAAATTTCAGAGGTGGAAACAGGGAGCTGCAAGAGGCCTTTGCTGCTCTGGAACCGTCTCTTCAAGAGAAACTGAGTGAACAGAGTATCACTTTCCGCTTCAATCCCCCACTGTCTCCACACTTTGGTGGTGCCTGGGAACGAGAGATTCGATCTGTCAAAGCTGCACTCCAGGTTGTCCTACCTACAGGGTCAGATCGTGGCAGAGGAAGTGCTCCTCACAGTGCTCATCGAAGTGGAGGGAATCCTTAATTCAAAGCCGCTTGGCTATGTGTCATCCGACATCGCAGATGAGGATCCCATTACTCCAAATCTGCTGCTCATGGGGCGGCGAGATGCCTCTCTCGCCTCAGGCAGCATATGGACCAGGAGAGCTTCTCCGCAGACATAGATGGAGACACAGCCAAGTCATCGCCGACTAATTCTGGACTCAGTTCACCCAGCGTTACCTCCCAAGCCTGCAGCAACGTCAGAAGTGGCAGCAGTCCACTCCAGATCTGACAGTGGGGCAAGTGGTAATGGTTGTAGACTCACAACTGCCACGTGCTCTTTGGCCTGTGGGCAGAGTCAAACAGGTGTCGCCAAGCCCTGATGGAAGGATCAGGGTGGCAGACGTGGCTATAGGGAAGCACACCTATCGCCGCTCCGTCGCCAAACTCGTCATCCTGCCGGAGATGCCTGCTGAGGATGCAGTCATAGTAACAGGGACTTTTACGGGATCCTAATGTGCTGTGCACATTAGGGGGCGGCTGTATAAAACTCCCCCGTTAGTTGGACTATTCCATGTGACCCCTAGCCAGAATTACAAGTGGTCTCAACCATGTGGCGCAATTTCGCAACGTGCATTTGCTGTTCAGTGGAAGCAAGGACACTGATGGCGATCGGACTGTCACTATTATGTTATAACCGCATAACTGTATTATAGTGTGTTGTGGACGTGTGCGTGCATGAAAAATAGACCACACACACACACACACACACACACACATTTACACACAAATCCACTCGAAAGAACACACCCTGTATAACACGCTAACCCCTACTAAACCTACATCAATGTTCAGTTCATCACCCTGCGATAAAGTCTGTTAAAGTTGGAACTGCCTGTGGACAGCTGTTCTTCCTCACAAGTCGTTCGATCCCTTCTTACAGAGGATTGGAAATCAAGCTGCAGCACAACCAAAACTTTGCACGCACCGTGTCCTCCACATACTTCATGTGACCCTACTTCAAACATATCCATTTAAGTCAACAAAATCCGAAATTCCTATTGAGCCTTTTAGTGGTGAATTTAATGTGATTAATTTAGTACTTCATGTGTGTATAAATAGAGATTGTTTTTGGAATTGTTGCGTAGTTTCTAATTCTCAGTGGAAGGGTTCTAAGAAAAAAATAAATGCTTTGGAGGGCAACTTTTGTCAATTAATTATAAAGTTCAACTTTTTCCCCACTGCCAATAATTTGTGTACTGTCCCTAACATTAACCCAAACTTAGATATTATGTTTCTTTGCCTTTCACACATCCTCTTTTTCACTCGTCAGCACTTCCTGGTTTGAGAAATAAGTTCAATCTCATTTATGCTTCAGTCATCCTCAGGAAATCCTCTTCAGGGCAATCTAGAAACTTTTGGAATGATTTCAATATGCACTGATGCATTATTTCGCCAAGTTTCAGATGACCTTAGGCTTTATGGTACATAACCTGCAGAGAACGTTATGTTTTTTTTTTCTCCATTTCAGCAACTATTGAGTTTATTTTAGGGATGGTAGAACCTGCTCATGCATTCTGAGTTTTTGCTATTAATCTTGAGACAAGAGTAACGGAAGTGCATACATCTGCAAAACAAGTAATATCAGATGAAGATTGCAGAACATAAACAATTTGCACAGGAAGACACGTGCAAGTGTATATGCATCTGTTTGTGTGTTTTTTTTTATCAGTTTGGCAAGTCTGTGCATGTTTGTGTGCCATGGCATTATTGTGTTCTAATGAATGATGTGTTTTATTGTAATGAGTGTGGAATCACACATCACCAACATTGTCAGTGGCAAAGGGGCAAGAAGTTTTCAGATCCTTCACTGAAGTAAAAGCATTAATACTGCAATGTAAAAATACTCAATCACAGGTAAAACTACTGCATTAAGAAAAGTATTAAGTAAAATTATTGAAGTATTACGAGTAGGAGCTCAAAACTATAAATATATTTAAAAAAAAACATATTTGACAAGCTGGAACTGTGAAATATTTTTATACAACGTAATTAAACCACTTGTAAAATTGCTGCCAATTGATTTCATTAAAAAACAATTATCAGAATCAGAAATCCTTTATTTGTCCCACAGCGGGGATATTTACATTATCACAGCAAAAGTGGAAATGTTCTATTGAATAAATATCTTACATTCCCAAACGGACAAATGCAAATGTGTAGTTGTTTTATCCTTCTTTATGTGTTTACTGTGTGCGATTCAGATTTTCATGCTAATGTTCATGCTGTCCACATTTTTTATATGTTTCCCACTGTAGTATTGCCATTTATCAAAGGTTCAGAAAAACAAATATATGAGAACATTCTTTGGGGGGCTTGAGTAAAAAATACTATTCTCATAAAGACATAAATGATCTGTTCCTTAGTGCAACCTATTAAATCTGATTGGTAAATCAGATACTAATTTACTAATCTGATTAGTTAATCTGATAATATTAATCTAATATATGCTTACATTGATAGTAGCAGGGAGTAAACAAAAACATGCTGTACAGATGAGCAGAGTACTTATGTATTTGTTTTTCAGTTTCTTTTTAACAGTAAAAACATCTTGTGATTCAGTCAGACCCTTTAAATGTTTTAATGTCCCTAGTATTCAGTGATTCTTTTTTTTATTATTATGGCTCATCAGGAATTAATCTCACAATCTATTACGTTTTTTGTCTAATTGCTCGATTTATTCTATTCATTTTACATTTGTCATGCTTTTCATGCTTCTTTTGACACATTACTCTTCATTTGAAAGAAATCAGGGGATTGCCTTTGACTTTTGGCCAATTTCATGCTTCACTGAAATGAATGGCAAAGTCATATAGGCAACTATCCCTTCAAAAAATGATATGCAACAGCTTCTGGAAATAAATTCAATAACGTATTTCCATATAAGCAACAGAACCTCCAACAGTGCAAGAGGGTCTTGGTTACCCACGCAAAAGCAACACAGCATTTGGAAATATAACAAAGGATTTGTTATTTGAGAATTAGGATTAAGGTGACACTAGTAATGTAAATTTGGCAGATTGACAGTGAAAAACAATTCCATCTGGTCTTCACATCAAAGCAAACGTGTGCCTCTATTTGACTGTGATTATGAAATACAATGCAGGAAAGTATCATAAAATGCAGCAGCTGATTCGATGTTGGGCCATAGCCTCCGGGATGGACTATCTTGCCTCGATTGAGGTTAAGGCTTCAAAATGTTTGTTCTCATGCTTTATCCAGTTTATGTTGCTATCACACGAGTGGTTGCAACATGAACTCTGGCTGCAGATAACCATATTTACAGGGCCTGCTGATAGGAAGACTTCCGATTCACTGATGGGAAGATTTCCGATTCACTGATGGGAAGATTTCCGATTCACTGATGGGAAGACTTCCGATTCACTTCGTGTTGTATAAAATGCAGCCCTTGGGTTAAGTCTGTGTATATCAGCTATGATTTAAAGTCAAATAAAAAGATAAAAAGATATATAATTAATAAAGTTTCCAGAAGAAATGTACAACTTGTTAACATAAAACTCGCAATGAAATACGCTAATCTAGTATCATGTAACCGTAAGCAGCTTAAAAAGATAATGTTGGGTCATGTGGAGAATGAGCTATCATAAAGAATCATAGAAGTCTATTTAAATGTGGCTTTTGCATGTTATCTGTCACTATTTTGTGTGTGTGTTTGTTTGTTTGTTCGAGGGTGGTACATTCTAACAATGATAAATAATTGACAAATGACTTAAGATGTGTCGTGTGATTCTGTGTATCTGTTTTCAGTTAACACAGTGCCAAAGACATGGTAAGCTCTCCTCTTTAGTATTACCGCTGAACCATAAAAATATATAGTAGTGATGAATAACAAAGCAAAAGATAGCCTTGGTTACACACCTCATGCTCACTTTTAAAAGGTCAGATGTTACGTTTTTATGAGATGTTTTACTGTAACAGAGAGTAACAGAATATGCATGAAGTTTTTATGGGGATGGTTTCTTTTCCATAAGTGGTAAAGAAAAACAAATGAACCCTGTTCATACAGTATATCATTTTAATCATTGCAGAAGAAGAACAAAGGACTGTTCTGTACTTCTATTGGTCAGCCGCGTCCACAGTCATCTCAGTTATGCAGATTTGTACACCATTGAATATGTAAGAGTTATTGGAGCAGAACAAATAAACACATATATCTGTGGTATGAAGATGATGGGTTACTTAAGGTCAGAAAAAACAAATACATTTTTTTGAAGAATCAAGAATGGTCTGAAAGCTAAATACTTTAAAAAAGGCTTGCATCCAATAACTTATCCATGAACACTGACTGGTTTTCATAAATGTCATGTATGATTAATATTGTTGGCAGATCCAGGATTGGTCCAGAAATGCATTGCCTTCATTCAATCTGTTTGCTTTTCATTTATTTATGCCTCCATTTACTGCACTGTCATCACAGGACATTCACCACCGCCTGTGATCATTAACAGTAAATAAGACAACACAATAATCAAGATTTTAATGGCAACACAATTTCTTGAGGTATTAAATAAGTTGAGATTTAGTATTCATTTCTATTTGTATTTTTTATATTTTAGACAAATTGCTGTTGTGTTCGTTTAGGCAACAACGGTTTTAATTCCTCTCTGTGCTGACTGGAGGTCTACAGGGACTTTTTGCTGAATGGTACACATTTTCACACACTAATTAAATCCTTACAAGGACAGTAAAGCATTACTTTTCTTCCAATACGGTTAAACAAAGGTAATAATTCAGCTCAGGCCTTGACTGCCTAATTTGCTCCATAAATCCTGCTTTAAATCCTTAGGAGGTAAGCCAGAACCCCTTTCTAACCAACAGGGTATTTTGGGGTTAAATAAATGCATTCGACCTTTAACCTTGATAAATATCATACAGTAAATGTAAAACCCTCTGTAAGTCCTACTCTTTGCATGTAACGAATACTACGACAAGTAGAGTGTCTGCCATGAAAAGGGCAATTATTTTGCAATTGACTGAAGCATTTTACCTTGCCTTTGGTGTAGAGAAATTCCTACTTAGCCTTACACATTTAAGTTCTTAAAGAGTTTTGTGTGTTATGTGTGCACTAACACGACACCACCCAGAGTTATATACTTCATGTGTTAATGTACATTGGTCAGACCACTATAAAGAAGTTATTTTTTATTACTCCTTTGTGTATGTTGAGCTCTCTCTGGAAGCCACAGCCCAAATGTTGTTGAATAGCACATTGAAGTGTTTTAACAACCTCTTCCTCCCTCTGAACTTTATCAGGCGCAAACTGAGTGAACAATGACGTCCGCTCAGTGACTGCTTATAGCCTATATATAATCTGATCTATTCAAAATATACACATAGTGTTTTCTCCCTGTTTTTTTATTTATTCAAACAACACGTTATACCGACTTCCCACATGCAACAATAACATACATTGCAGTGTTGGGAGTTTTGGTATCTAATTGTCATACACCCAATTTTCTTATGGGTGGACCCCACACCCAGTCCCCCAGAGGCCCTTACCACAGAACCAATTATTTGCTTAGGCTGTTGATTAAACCCAAGAGGAATGTCTTTGTTGCAATCAATTAAATAATAACATGATTAGTCTAACAATAATTCTTTAAATCAGACAGAGATTGAGTGGATTAGACACGGCTGGACAATCAGCTGCAATGTTTTTTTTCCCCTTTTCTTCACATCGTCACATTCAATTACGTTTTTTTTTGTGGTCTTTTCATTATTTCCTGTCTTTGTTTCTAATGAATGAGAAATTTGGGATTGAAAAAATAATTGCTTAAGAAATATGTGAGAGCATAACATGAATGTACAGCCCATTTGATAACACACATCATTGATTTTGTACATGTATGTGTGAAAGAAAAACAATGTTGGTCTTTTGTGTGTGTGTGTGTGTGTGTGTGTGTGTGTGTGTGTGTGTGTGTGTGTGTGTGTGTGTGTGTGTGTGTGTGTGTGTGTGTGTGTGTGTGTGTGTGTGTGTGTGTGTGTGTGTGTGTGTGTGTGATTATGATAGGGTTTACAGGCAAGTATAATACAGAGATATTAATGCATCCTTTAATTAGCAAATTAAATTTTCCAAAAAAAAGTGTTGATGCTTAACAGAGCTAATTACAGCAGATAGGCCTAATGATTATAAAAACATGTCTGAATGGGGTATCAATCTTGTCATCTAACAAGCGGGAAACCTAATAAGCAGTTCTTTAGTTGTGTTTATTTTTACAAACAAGGCAAATATAATGCCACTTAAGTAATTTGACATTTAAGAAAACAAGTGAGTGAAAGTATTTAGGCTTTCTCATTTCCTCTCATGCTGCTGGGAGCTTTCCCCAAAGGAGCAATGCCTCCACGTATTGTTCCTCACAGATTACAGGAAAAATATATGATGTGTGGGAGAGGTAGAGGTGAATAAAGGGTCATCAGGTCACCATTAAGACTTTCTATGCAGTTAATAAAGTATCATTTCTAACATGAGATGGTGTCGAGGGGAGATGGATTTATTGTAAAAGTGTGTAACTAAACAGCACAGTGTTCACCATAACTGGGGACAGGATCCAAGACAGTGAGAGGGCTTTCCAAATGTGAACGGGTTCTGCCTGGGAGTGACAGGATACAGGAACACAGATGTCACAAACTGAGGAAACCAGTCATGATTAATCGAGCCTGCACACTCTTATTTTCCAAAACAGCGCGCTGGACAGAAATCAAATTTTCATGACATTTAGCCTAGATCCAAAGCTAGCTGATGTGCAGGTTAACAAGTGCAGTGCTCGACTGATATTTACTTTTGAGTATCTAATATTATTAGTTCAGTGCTCATAGCAAACACCACCAGATCTAATGTAGCTATAAAAAAAATATAAAATAAAATGAGCACACAGATAGCAAGAAATCAACAGCTTTTTATCGAATCCGTTTTAATCAAAAACAACCCTATCTCTTACAATAATGTTTCTACACAACTTAACCACATTATCAATTATGTTCTGAGGGTAACACATTTTCTCTTATTAAAGAGTCCCTAATATGCACATTTTCAGATTCATATTTTTATTTTTTGTCTCAACTGTGTACACTGTTTCATTTTCAAAAAAGTCGATATTTTTTCATACTGCCTGTGCTGCAGCACCTCTTTTCACCCTCTGTCTTAAACCAGTACGTAGTGATCTCACTATGTCATGGAAATAAACAAAGGACTACACTCGAGGCAATTCGGGCAGGGGGAGGGAGTGTGTGGGATAGAAACTCCCTCTCGTGGGAACTTTGCAGACCATTTACATGCACAAAAACCTATATAACACTGTACAGGAAAGGAAAACCCCAAGAATCATAATAGGGCCTCTTTAAGGTTGCAGTCTAAATGTAAACAAACTATTTGATTAAGATAGGCCAACAAAAGTACTTGGGAAGTTTAGTAAAAGCTTGTGTGTTAGTTTGAAAAAGGTTTGTATGTTACGTTATTTATCTAACAGAAATTAATGCAAATAAGGTAATATTTTAGAAAAAGTAACCCAAAGTCTTGATTCTAGAACTGAAAGTTCTGTGTTTAATAGACAAATTCACAACGATCACAAATTTGTGATCTTAAAAAACAAACCAAATCTGGGAGAAAATGTTTTTAACCATGAAAATTAAAGTGAAATGCAGTTTGAATGTAGGCTAATGTTATTTTTAGGAGACCAGGTTGGTATAAGCAGAGACGTGCAAGGTACAACAGAGCCCACAAAGGGTCCAATGTTCATTTCACGCACAATCTATACAGTAAGTGAAGGATTGCAGACAACATACTGATCTTATCAGGAACAAGGCCAAACAGGAGTTATGTTCTATGGGTTGTGAAAGGTATGTGGGTCACTGAAATCAGGTGAGCGAGATTCAACTGGGAGCATTGTTGTTAATCCTAGGTGCAGTCTAGACATATCCCCTCATTGATGTAAGACACAAGCTTCTTTAGTATGAAGAGATGGGCTCTGTCAGTTTCCAGCAATCTCGAAGGCAATGTGGGCATAAGATTTTGATACTACTTTTGAGAGTAAGGAAAAAGTCAGATCAATGGTACCGAAGAGGAAAAGGAAGGGAGTTCAACAAAACATTTGAATTAATTCTGAGATCATATATTCCACCCAAAGTGTTCATTTAGACAAAAGGCCAGACAGCCATTGCTCTATGAGTGCAATTAATTACTAGCACAGTTTATGTTAATCTGCTTTGAATTTAGTGCAATTTTGCCATGGATTAAAGAGCAGGACAGAGGGACCCCCACTTAGAGGGCAATAAAAGGTAAAATTCTTAAGGCTTAAAAGCATTATAAGACTTCCTAGCAGGAGGTAATGCACGCATCCCTGGAAATAGTTCGATGTCACAGAGACACACAAACAAACTTGCAAGCACACATGAATAAGGAAACACACCTACTTATCTTAAAAGCCTGTTTATGATACAAAAACATATTGTTTTATTGTTCCCAAACGGAGCCCAACCTGGCACCATACTGTATTTCAAACAAAATTGCAAGGAAACTCCACCAAAATCATTGCACAACAAGCAACGTGTCAATCTATTTATGACACATGTCTGAGGGCATTGATCGTTTTATGTACAGCGACAAAGACAGCTAAGCAAATGACAATATCATAAATTACTGTTATTATCTATTTCAAAATTCTCCAACTAAGGCACATTTCTTTTCAATTGTGTGAAGTCAGTAAAGAAGTCAGGTATTTAACTTGATGACTAGTATGTATTAAACATTAAATGGCAGATCACACCTTTAAATACCATTGGGGTGTGATGTGCAATCTTTCCAAAGGCAGTTTAGTCATCCAGTGCATGATTAGCTGAGGGCACAAACGGAAAACATAGAAAAACATTTACAACACACAGAGGATCACCTCTTTTCCTCCCCCTGCCTTTTAGATTTTATCTGTCACTGGTAGCATTTTGGTTCCAGCACTGAGCTCTGTTTTGTTTAGCTCACACAAAGATATGTTTTTAATCGGTTTCAGAATTTGATTAGAGTTCCAGAAATGAACATTGGACATGTTACAGTATTTGCATGGAGTTAACGCTATAGAGAAATGCAAATGTTTTTAGAATTTAGCTTTAGTTAGATTTCATTTCTGTGCTGCAGAGTACACGCTGGGGTGCAGACCCTAACCAGAAATAAGAGAGTTTAATAACCTTATGATATTAATCAATGTATCATGACTTAATCGTTTACATTTTATTTCATGTTTCTGCTAAACCCATCTCTATTAATAGCATATGCTGCATATGTTACATGTTCAAGCTTGGCAGGAAAAGCACAAAGGTTAAATTTGTCCCAGTAAATCCCAGATTACAAACTGTGAAATTGTTTTAACATGCTTGTTGGACCTCAATGCTTAGTCTGTACAACTAAAATAAGTGTTTTCTCTTCAGTTTAAACTCATCTTTTTCTTTCTAAAATAAGTGTTCACATGCAGAACTAACTACTCATTATATATAAGAGATATTGTTTGCAGCTTTTCACTCCTGCAGCCCTGCAGCAGCCGTGGCTGCAGGGACAATGTGTTCAAACTCTCTGGGCTCTCAGCACCCTCCGCAGGCTGACTCTCTGATTGGCTGAGCACTGACCATGATGTCATCACTGCACGTTATAAGGGCTCTGACAAATAGCCTGGGAGACACATTAGAAGAAACACTCCTCAACTGAGGAACTGAGGCACTGAGTGAGACACACAGAGATTAAGAAAACAGACAGCAGAGAGAACAACATGTGACAGGGAAGGAACTACCCGAACAGTGACATTTTTACTTTGTATGGGAGGCAGGAAAGGAGACTACCTGTGGAGGTTTGTACTTTTGCTTTTGCTTGACTTGTTTATCATGTTTGTTTAAGCTTTGCTTGGTGAAGCAAAACAGGATGTAAATAATGAGTTTGTGTTGTCGGTGCTGTACCTTATGTTCTCCTTTTTTTGTGGAAGTATAACCAAGACGGCAGGAAATTATTTAGTTTAATGCTTGAATTTTCTTTCTACTCTTGTTTGTTTGTCATGGATAGCATTTCTTTGAACAATTAGTTTTTGTCTTAGACTTTTGGATATTAATTTTTACCTTTGTGTGTGTGTGTGTGTGTGTGTGTGTGTGTGTGCGTGCGTGCGTGCGTGCGTGCGTGATTGGTTTCTTCAGATGGGAAGTACCACCCTCCCAGTGTACCTCAATGTGAGTGTGGGACTGAACAACTCATCATCAGACCCTGCTAAGAATGAGGAGGGTTATAGTGAAGCGACCATGATCGTGCTGGGCATGATCATGTCCTTACTCGTCCTGTGCATTGTCTTTGGAAACATCCTGGTCATCACAGCCATCGCCCGCTTCCAGCGTCTCCAAAATGTCACCAACTGTTTCATCATATCCCTGGCCTGCGCTGACCTGGTCATGGGTCTCATTGTGGTTCCTTTCGGTGCCTGCTACATCATCTTTAAGACCTGGCACTTTGGTAGTTTCTGGTGCGAGTTCTGGACTGCCACTGATGTTCTCTGTGTGACTGCAAGCATCGAGACCTTATGTGTCATAGCGATAGACCGTTATTTGGCAATCACCTCTCCATTCCGTTACCAGTCGATGCTGACCAAGTGCAAGGCTCGCATTGTGGTTGTGCTGGTGTGGGTGATTGCCGCCTTGATATCTTTTCTGCCCATCCACATGAAGTGGTGGATATCAAACGATTTGGAAGCTAAGGAGTGCATTGAAGACATCAACTGCTGCGAGTTCCACACCAATACGGCTTACGCCATCACCTCCTCTATCATCTCCTTCTACATCCCTTTGGTCATCATGGTTTTTGTCTACAGCCGCGTTTTCCAGGAGGCCAAACGCCAACTGAAGAAGATTGACCAGAGTGTTGGACGTTTTCACAACAGCGACAACAGCAACCTCACATCTTTAGAGGCCAACAACGGGCGTGGCAATAAGAAGGCCAAGTTTTGCCTACGGGAACACAAAGCCCTAAAGACATTGGGCATTATTATGGGGATCTTCACTCTATGCTGGCTGCCCTTCTTTCTGCTCAACGTGGTGGTGGCCATATGGAAGGTGGAGGATATTGACCTCACCTTCAAGATACTAAACTGGATAGGTTACGCAAACTCTGCCTTCAACCCGCTCATTTACTGCCGGAGTCCTGAGTTTAGGTACGCCTTCAAGGAAATCCTTTGCTTGAAGAGGAACCGCCTCAGCAACACAGGGCCCATGAACGGATACATCTACAGCAGGCACAGCTGGCAGAGCGAGCAGCAAGGAAGGAGCAAGGGCAGCTTGGAAGACAGTGACAATAATGAGGGGTGTCAGGGGAAAGGAGCGGGCGTCTGCAGCATTATGGACAGAGCTGTGGACCCCAACGGGAATTGCAAAAAAGGCCTATCAACTGTTACGACTGGTCTATGAACTTGGATCCCTGAGACTTCTGTCAACGGGGCGATCCAGACATGTTTACACTACCATCATAAACGTTTTCCCAATTGACTAATGAAGGTAAGGTCAGTCGAAATGACTGCTAAAGACTGCTCAACAGAAACTGTTATAACCAGCTGAGGGAAGTGTTTTTCTTCTTTTTAACACTTTTTTTTGTAGGTAGACCACTTTTACTTTTGTTACAATGCTCATGTTGAACTTCCATCTACCTCATCACATTTTTTTAACATGTATTTCATAACTGAGTATTTAATATTACTGTCACCCTGTCTGTCTACACTGTGGCAATATCTCAGCTGTAAATGTATTTTGCTACAGTGTGCATTATATAATTGCAGGTTATCTGGCTCATATTGAATTTGAGGGCACATTTTTTGTCTCAGAGGTTTTGGCAAAAGATCCCACAATTTATTAGCGTAAAAGTATTTTTGGTATTCAAAGTAAATGAATTCAGAGGCTGTAAATTCCATTACGGCATGCCAATTCGGCATGAACCGTGAGTTATTTCCATCAGATGAGGAGCATGGAAGGATCAAACTCAATGCCTCCTTGGTGCTTTGTTTGAAGAAATACATTCCAAATCAACCCAAATTATGACTTGGCTTTGTCTGGGTTTTTTGTTGTTGATGATATGTCATAGTGTGAAAGGTGATCATCAACAGGTGTGGCAGAACCTGTCTGTCTGTATGTCTGTCTCTCTCTCTTTCTCTCTCCGTCTCTCACTGCTCAGCAATGTGGTGAGGCCCTGCTCCCTGCTCTAGTGTTTTACAACCTGTTGCATGCATGTTTCCGTTGCCAGCAGATAGCACTAGAAATATGAAGTAATCTACATCTACCTTATGTGAGATGAGAAACACCTGAGGCCATCCTGTGATAGGTCATATATTGAAACCTGAAAATTTGGATAAGTTGTATCAACCAGATTCCATTATCTGCCCAACAGATATCTAATATCTTTAAAGGCAGAGCACATGGCATTAATGTGGTTCATCTTGGGTATTGACCTTTAAAGATTGCAGCTGTTTTCTGAATTCAAGTCCTATCTTGCATTTAGTCTATTTATGTGACATTTAAAATGTTATTTGGCACATTATATTGCAAATAAGGAAAACTATGTGAGTATTTCCTGTCCGTTATATCTGTTAGTTGCAGCAGACAGAGAAGTCCTGTTTGTTTGTTAAAATGTCTGGTTGCTGTGACTCAGCACTGTGTTTACTGAAACCAGAGAGTCTGTTTCCTAAGTCCTGGAACAAGTGTACAACCCCAACCAACAATAAACAAAAAGTCAAGCGATAACAGAGTTCCAGGCCCGAGACTGTCACATACTCAAACTGAGACAGAAAAGAAGATGAGATAAACAGTCCTGAGTGCACCTTTGTCACTGTTCCCTGACATTTGCCAGAGTCTACTCACTTTAAACGGATGTCTACATCTTTATGAAATCACTCTCACATTTGGAAAAGAAACTTAAGAGTCCATTGAGCAGTGCCGCAGCTGCTCCAGTTGTTTCAGTCAGTCTACTATAGACACTGCTCGGTCTGCTGACTCCAGGAAATGCCCCCAATCCAGCTGAGCCCAGCCCAATAAACAAGAATAAATTCATTATGTCTGCCGTTTAGCTGGAGAATCAGATAAAGCCCTCCGAAGGACCACTGGAATGGATTAGTACATTACAAGTTTACAATTCCCAATTCAATGAAAAGTTGTGATGAGATCCAAAGAGCAAACCTGAAATAACTATCTTTCTTATCACCTGTTTCAATACTCTTGAGAATGTTCAATCTTGAAGGCAAGCATTAATGGAAAATAAGTGCTTTGGATGCAGGCGATTGAATTGTTCAATCCACCGACTTTCCCATTACTAAATTATAGGTGTTGCAGGTGTAACCCCTTTTCCCCAGTCAATGTGGGGATCTCTATGTTCTGATTCAAGTGACAGCATGCTAAATGTGGCTACTGTAGGCAGGAGGGGGAGCAGGGGTTCTCCGCCAGTCTAAATCGGTGTTAGTGACCTGTGTTTTAGTGCATGTAGCGTTAAGGTCAGCTGACAGTCAAAACTGTGAACTTTGTTCCCTCAGCAGTATCCATATGTACTGTATCGCTAGGTTTGGTAAGCACTGGTGTCACAGACTTTAGGATTAGACGTAAATACGGTGTCATCTTACGTCAATGTTTGCCATGTGAAAAACAAGCTTTCCAGTGTGTTGATCTTTTTTTCAGTTTTTTTTCTTCATGGATTTACAGCAAAGTAAATTCAGGGGTTGAATGTCATAACAAGCGCTCTCCAGGGTTTTAACTCTCTAACTTTTTAACTGTACGGGATGCACAAAACTGAAAAATATTCTAGACCAATATTTTGAAAAGTAACTATTGTATTTATTCACTCACAGTTAATAAATGCATGACCCTTAAATACTGAGTCACTGCTGGATAAAAAAAGTTCTGTATTTAAGGCCTGTCATTTTTTTAAAGCACTTTGCAAATGATCATTTGCACGTCTGCGTTGTGTATTTGTGGTGTTATGTTTGTGAACTAAGGTGCCATTTCCTTTCATAGTGATCTGTTTTAGTCCAACTGAAGTGGGTTGTTACCTATATATCCACACTGCTCCCTCCTGGCAGTGGCCTCTCCTTGCACCTCAGCTATAGAGTTAGACACGGTAACTGTTTCATCATCACTCCTGTATAATTAGGAATGTAGTTCATGTTCTCACCCACTCATGCTGGAGGACACAATAGAGTTACATGCAATGAGTTTTGAGTTATTAGCTGACACTACAACATTCCAAGTACAGCTGAAGTTTGTCTACTGATGCATACAATGAACAGTATGTCCCAGCAAAGGTTGACCTGAGAAAAACAATCTTATCCATTTGTATGTTTGTACCATTGCTGGAAACATAGAAGATTGTTTTTAAAGTGGACTCTGTGTGGTTTGAGGGGATTTATTACAATGTGGCACAGAGAATAACATCTTTTATTCATTTTAATATGATCAAGTCTCAAGATTAGGTTGGTAAAGCAGCACTACACTGTATAGCACTTTCATGAAACTTTTGTTGAATTATTAAACAATTGAATCTAAGCTCGAGTTCATGAACCGTAAACAATTACTGGCAGGAGAGTTCAATTGTACTAGCTTTGTGGAAGTCCTTTTTTCCTGTTTGCAGCTAAAAGTCAAAATGTTGACAGAAAGGTAGTCGAAAGTGAACTGTTCTGAAAAATGTATGTACGTGAAAATGGATAGGCTATTGCTGTGGCTTTCATTTGAAAAATGGACCTATGACATGTGAAGCTTTTTCGAGTGAAAAAAACGTGTCACTCAGCTGAATGTTTACTAAATGTTTGCAAAACCAATTTCGCACAAGTTTTTGTCCTTATTTGTTACGGTATTGAAGCCTGTTACATGTGATGCCCTGTGGTATTTATAAAAAAGGAAATGTATGTGCTGTGACATTTGTATTAGAATAAATAATGTACATGTTGAATGTAATGTCATCATTGCTGTGTTCTTTATAATCATTACATTTTGCAACAGAGAGCAGTTGATTCTACACTTACACATTTCAAGATTAAAATGTGAACAATCTGAATGCATCATGCCTGCACACTGACACAGTTAAGTCTATTTCAGTATAGGAAAACCAGTCACAAACATGTGATCGAGCCGAAGTGATGGACAGGAAGCAGATCGGTATATTATGAAACTGTTTCCACTGTCCTTTTAAAACCGCATGTCTACCAAATGCTCCACGTGACAGAGCTCCTACTCCTATCCAAGATATCCAAGGGAGGAGGACAGTGGAGATATATGGAGCCATACAAATGTCTTAATATTTGGCACTTACCCACAGTGGACAGCATTTGTCATCTTTCTTTCAAAAACCTGACATGAATACATTAGACCCTAATTTTAAGAGCATATATCTCGAATGGCATTTCAACATGTACCCTGTAATATAGTTTGCCCTCTCCTCCTCTCCTACTGACAAGAGTGGCACGATTATTCAGATTATTCTCTGACTTGCTGTGAGGATTAATGAGTTTTATATATATATAATATATTTTCTTTACCATACTTATTTTAGTAGCGCACAAAAACAACTCTTTATTTCTTCTGCATAGACCATCAACTGGCAAAGACAGTGACTTTAAGTTTCCTGACAGTTAGCTTTAGCTTCAGTCTGTTAGCCTAACATGCATTTAGCAGTCAAGCCCAAATGAATGAGCCTTTTTTAGGGTTCTTATTTCATATCAGCTGGACAAATGTAAAGGTAAGCCAGTGAGCAGCGTTTTAAACAAACCTATTAAGCTAGCGTTAGCTTAAACTAGCTAAATAGCTAAAGCAGATAACACCTGCACCCAAAAGTTATAATCTGTAATATATAGCCAACAAATATGTGGGTGAAAACTACAAGCCATGTTGTGGTCTTATGAACTACTTTTACCGTTGAGGAATCAGCTGTACACTCATTATTCATGCCTTGCCTCAGTTATGCAGAGAATCATCTTCAGTGTAAATGCATGCAATTTTGCGCACAAGAGCTCTTCACCGCCCATAACCCTCTAATCCTTTTAAACTCAAGTTTCCTCCTGCAGCGTCAGGTTGCAATTTCAGTTTAAGTTGTGTCAAATGCTCCGTGTCTTTCAGGGGTTTACAATTGCAGGGCAATCCACAGGGATGTGTGCAGACATAAGTCTGTGAGATCTGACATGAGCTGTACAGACAATTGTAATACTGACAGAGAAACCTTAGGAAATTATACCCAACCTATTTTGACATCTGTCCGTTCAGGCTTTTAAAGGCCTACTGAAACGTTTTTTTTTTTTTTAACTTAAATGGGGATAGCACTTCAGTGCTATGTATGTTACTTGATCGTTTTGTGAAATTCTTGTATTTTTGGGGAGCACGTACAAGCAGAATAATTGACAAGAAAAAACAATTTTTATCAGCCGACGAGGACCTTCTCAAAACAGTGTGCCTGTACCGGAAGTAGCAGACGACTTTCGCGTGACGTCACGAGTGCAACTGTACTGGTGTTGCAACCATGGCTAGCAGTACTAGTGAGAGTGATTTCAGTGGAAATGTGTCTGTTTCTGTTGGTGCTGAACACGATGAAAGCGTCAGTGAGCTCTCTGATGCCCCTGAGCCGTCATCAGGTTGACGTGACAGAGCCAGTGGGAGTCCAACCATATATGTTTGATCCAGCCGTGTCAGACGCTTGGAGGGACAGTGACAGTGATGAGGACGACGGAGCCGGTGGAGGGATAGACCATGATATAGATCGCCTACAAAATACAGAATGGTAATTAGTATTCCTTTTGACCCTGGCCTGTTATTGTTATCGTTTTCTTTAACCCGTCTACTGCCTTGGGCGACATCTGTATCCAAGATTCTAAACTGCCTCCCAGCCCTGGGCGTCATATAGCGCCCAAACAGCATCGTGTGTAGAAACGTTGTTCAAACCAATCAAATACGTGTTGCTAAGTTGCTACCCATGATAATGCACAACCAGTAGAAAATCGTGCCATTGGCATTGTGAAACTGAAAGGATTACATTTATTAACACATAGTAATAATAATGTCAATGACCAATACCAAAGTCAATTCTAGATACATGTAGGTAACATTATAGTTGGCCACTGCCACCCCTGCACACAAGAGATCCATTAAAAAGCTGCCCCAGCCTTACTATTTCACAGTTCATAGTACAAGGTCAGAGAGTATGAGAACTGCGTCACTGGGATTCATGGTCTACAAAGCACTTATGATAATGTGTATAGATTAGACACATGTGGATTATATTTATATTAGCTGCAGAAGGCTGCAATGCATAGCTTCCCGCTTCCCCCACCATATACAGTGGGGCAAAAAAGTATTTAGTCAGCCACCAATTGTGCAAGTTCTCCCATTTAAAAAGATGAGAGAGGCCTGTAATTTTTTATCATAGGTATACCTCAGCTATGAGAGACAAAATGAGAAAAAGAAATCCAGAAAATCACATTGTCTGATTTTGAAAGAATTTATTTTCAAATTATTGTGGAAAATAAGTATTTGGTCAATAACAAAAGTTCATCTCAATACTTTGTTATATACCCTTTGTTGGCAATGACAGAGGTCAAACGTTTTCTGTAAGTCTTCACAAGGTTTTCACACACTGTTGCTGGTATTTTGGCCCATTCCTCCATGCAGATCTCCTCTAAAGCAGTGATGTTTTGGGGCTGTCGCTGGGCAACACAGACTTTCAACTCCCTCCAAAGATTTTCTATGGGGTTGAGATCTGGAGACTGGCTAGGCCACTCCAGCACCTTGAAATGCTTCTTACGAAGCCACTCCTTCATTGCCCTGGCGGTGTGTTTGGGATCATTGTCATGCTGAAAGACCCAGCCACGCTTCATCTTCAGTGCCCTTGCTGATGGAAGGAGGTTTTCACTCAAAATCTCACGATACATGGCCCCATTCATTCTTTCCTTTACACGGATCAGTCGTCCTGGTCCCTTTGCAGAAAAACAGCCCCAAAGCATGATGTTTCCACCCCCATGCTTCACAGTAGGTATGGTGTTCTTTGGATGCAACTCTGCATTCTTTCTCCTCCAAACACGACGAGTTGAGTTTTTACCAAAAAGTTCTATTTTGGTTTCATCTGATCATATGACATTCTCCCAATCCTCTTCTGGATCAACCAAATGCCCTCTAGCAAAGTTCAGACGGGCCTGGACAAGGGCTGGGCGATATGGACCAAAAGTCATATCCCGATATATTTAGGTTGAATATCGATATACGATATATATCCCGATATTTTTTCCGCAAAGTGAGAGCTGTGAAATGAAATGCTCAGTCAAAGTCAAAGCCAAATACGAGTAGTTTCATTGAAAACTCACTATAAAATGTAAACATAAACACTGTATAACAAAGCTCCGTAAGGTGCACATTTAAATAAATAAAACATCTTAAATAAAATTAGCCTTGTTTGGAGACAAGCTGTTTTCATCTCCCAGTCTTGCATGAAGTGAACTGTCACGCTCATATAAGGCTCACACGTCCTGCTTGACCGCATATCGCTGGTCAACGCAAAATGGGTGACGTTAGCGAGCCGGCCTGCAACGTTCTGTCTGACTTCACTATACATTTGCGTCAGTGCTTCTCGTGCAAAATAGTTTCGACTGGGAAGCTCGTATCTCGGGTCCAGCTTTTTAATTAGCTCTTTGAACCCGACCTGTTCCACTGTTGCAACAGGGACCATGTCTTTGGCAATGTGAAAGGACACCGCCTTTGTTATTGCACGCCACTTGTCGCTTTTCTTCTCATACGGCACACAGCGGGAAAATGAAGCTTGCAGTGAGCTTTGTTTTGGGGCTGGAGCTTTGTCGGGTTGGGGACGGCTTGTGCCTGTGGCTTCTGCAGCGCGCAGTTTCACACACTCTTCATATTGCACTTTGTGCCACGTTTTTAAGTGATGAAAAATATTCGTAGTGCTTCCACCACTGGCTGCAATGTGCTTATGGCACTCCCTACATATAGCTTGGTTTTGTTGCTCGTCTGACAATTTGTATCCGAACCATCTCCAAATGATTGAGCTACTGCTTTTTCTTTTACCAACCAAGGGGCTCTCCACCGTACGCTCTGCAGACGTTGTTGCCTTCTCCATGTTTGTTGTAGAGTGCCGGAGTGTCCCTCCCCCTCCCCCCTCTGTGCATGAAAGAGGAGGGGCGGAGCCGGGCCGCGTGAAGCAGTGCAGAGAGTTCCGATCAACGGCTTGCCTGATATAAAAATATATCGATATATCTTAAATATCGATATATCGCCCAGCCCTAGCCTGGACATGTACTGGCTTAAGCAGGGGGACACGTCTGGAACTGCAGGATTTAAGTCCCTGGCGGCGTAGTGTGCTACTGATGGTAGCCTCTGTTACTTTGGTCCCAGCTCTCTGCAGGTCATTCACTAGGTCCCCCCGTGTGGTTCTGGGATTTTTGCTCACCGTTCTTGTGATCATTTTGACCCCACGGGGTGAGATCTTGCGTGGAGCCCCAGATCGAGGGAGATTAGCAGTGGTCTTGTATGTCTTCCATTTTCTAATAATTGCTCCCACAGTTGATTTCTTCACACCAAGCTGCTTACCTATTGCAGATTCAGTTTCCCCAGCCTGGTGCAGGTCTACAATTTTGTCTCTGGCCTCCTTTGACAGCTCTTTGGTCTTGGCCATAGTGGAGTTTGGAGTATGACTGTTTGAGGTTGTGGACAGGTGTCTTTTATACTGATAACGAGTTCAAAAAGGTGCCATTAATACAGGTAACGAGTGGAGGACAGAGGAGCCTCTTAAAGAAGAAGTTACAGGTCTGTGAGAGCCAGAAATCTTGCTTGTTTGTAGGTGACCAAATACTTATTTTACCGAGAAATTTACCAATTAATTCATTAAAAATCCTACAATGTGATTTCCTGGATTGTTTCCCCCATTCTGTCTCTCATAGTTGAAGTGTACCTATGATGAAAATGACAGGCATCTCTCATCTTTTTAAATGGGAGAACTTGCACAATTGGTGGGGGACTAAATACTTTTTTGCCCCACTGTAGTCTGAGCCACAGTTTTCTTTCAAAAAGTACCAGGGAGGGAAAACACTTTGTTCTGTTTTTGTGCAATATGACTTTTTTCTCAGATATTTTAATCGTGGCAGTGATGAATATACATACAGGGTGTGAGCATGTGAAAACTTTGGTTCTGATAGTTTAAATCCCCTGGCACTTTGGTGAATACAGTGACCAAGGCACCACAAGTTTGCAGTCCCCACGCTCCCAAGGGCCTCAGTAGCATGTGCGTGTGTGTCTGTGTGTATTCGATGTCTGCGTGCAAAGGCACATCTCAAAACATTACTTGTCCACATCTGAAAAACAAGCTCAACCTGACCTGAGGTTATGAAAGCAAATATGAGCTAAAAAAATGTGCTTCATTCTGTTTTTAAGGCCAAAGAAAATGCAATAGAACACAACTTCAAAATATTTAACTTCTCAAACCTCAGCTTCTACCAACATTTTTGCTACTAATGTCACTGAGTACATTCATTCTGTTAATGTCCTAATTTGTCAGAGTATCAAACCAAATGTGTCTTTCCTTTCTGCAACCATACAGTATGTAAGTTGGAAATACAAGATCAAATAATTTATTTGACAGTTGATTGATGCTGACTTGTGTAAGAGTCAAACCATGAAGACCGAGAGTCTGTATAGTGCAGTGTCAGCTACTTTTCCAGAGTCCCTTAACAAAATAATGGAGCTTTTGGCATTGAAATAGATCACACTTATGCAAAAAAAAAACTTTTCTTACAAGATGAAGTGCAAATCAATTGGCAAAAGGCCAAGCTGTCAAAAAGATGGATGCAACATTAATGATGTAAAGGCAATATAGGACGTAGGGGTCAAGGGTTAATTGCATAATGAATGATGCCTCAAAAGTGCTTTGGGAAAAACAAATGTAGTAGAAAAACAGCTGATGTGTTCTTCTTCTTGTTCTTGTTCTTGTTCTTGTTCTTCTTCTTCTTCTTCTTCTTCTTCTTCTTCTTGTTCTTGACACTGTCATCAAGAAGTCGAAAGGAAAATATTCCACGTCATTCTGACATAGAAGGTTAATGGGCTAGAAGTTTAATGATGCAGAGACAAGGCTGTTTAGCCAGGATCTCGCTAACGCTAAGGCTAGTCAATATCGACAGCTTTCTTAGCTTCTCTCGTTTTCCCCTGTACATCAATGAATTTCATAAAGAATTGTTAACGACAATATGTTCCAGAAATCTATTAAAAAAAAACACATGTCGACCATCTTGCTATTGGTCAATGACATTTTTTAAAGGAAAGCATTCTTTAAATGAAGTGGTTTCATTTCGTTTGCAACATTTAAAATGCTTGCTTGGTGCCTTGTATCTCTTGCATTTCCTCACCCTCTTAAAATAATTGCCTAAGTAATTTCATTACAAAAATGATTTTTTTTGCCTAAATCATCTCCTCATGATGCTGGCCACCTCTGGTAAAATTGCCTACATCCTCAGTTAAACAGATCATGCCCTTCTATCCCTTTAGTATAATTGCCTATGTCAAGAGTGTGACTTAGGCACAAGACAATGTGACTTAGGCAATTTTACAAGCTTTTCCAGATGGCGGCTGATACAAGAAGAAGACAATTCTACACAGATGCTGAAGTTATTTCCATGATTCAGGGCTCTTCCCATATTGGTAGGTGAAGATGTTTACTATAATATACACTAAGCTATAAATATTGCATAATATTTCATGTGTTTATTCAGTCTTTTTAGTTAAAATCAGTTAAGCTAGGAACTAGCTAAAAAGCTGGGAATCCAAGCAGAAACGTCTCAAAGGAATGTCATACAAGAGCAAAGGTGGCAAAGAAATAAGTGCAAAGGCTATGGGTCCTCCCTGCAACTGCAAGTTCTGTCGGCGAGTCTCAACTCGAGACTGCCATGTCCTTACAGAAGAGCAGCGGCAGTGGGTATTTGACAAGATTTGGGCAATAAACACCTGGGAAGAACGTCAGTTATACGTCACCACTTTGGTCACAAAGGTTAACATAGTTGCCGAGGCATCCCGACGCAATTCATCATTGTCCTACCAACTGAAGCTTGAAGATGGAACAAGTGTTAAAGTGTGCAAGGCACTTTTTTCCTCTACATTTGGTCTCCCTGAAAGAACCATTACAAAATGGCTGAACGACTCCATCGACTCTGAAAAGCAAGCAGCAGCGCCGTCTAAATCTGGACCTAAGAGTGGCAAGCAGACAAAGGTTGAACCTGATGTCAAGGATTTCACTAAGAACTGGTTGAGGGACCTGCCCAGTGTTGATTCACACTACTCCAGAAGCACAGCTACCTACAAAGACAAGAAGTTCCTTTACCCAGGCACAACCATCTCCCAACTACATCATGAATATCAACAGGCAGCTGCAACTGCTGGAGTGAGGGCTGTTGGAGTCCAATATTTCACAGCTGTGTTCCATGAGGAGAAATATTCCGTATTTATTCCAAGAAAAGATCAGTGTGATGTTTGTGTTTCATTCAAACATGGGAATATCAGTAAGGCTGAATATGACGCACATGTCACCAAGAAGGATGAAGCGAGGCAAGAGAAATCCTGCGACAAGGATTGTGCTAATGAAGAGAAGTCCGTTTGGACAATGGACTTGCAAGCTGTGCTACTGTGTCCAAAAACCCAAGCCAGCAGCCTGTATTACAGAACAAAACTGCAGGTCCATAACTTTACCCTTTTCAACTTGAGATCAAAGGAAGGCTACTGCTATGTTTGGGACGAATCAGAAGGTGACCTGTGTAGCGGGGTATTTGCACATCTTCAGTATCATCATTTTGAAGGTGTGATCAAAGGCCATCCAGAACTCAAGGAGATCATAGTGTGGAGCGACGGTTGTGGTTATCAGAATCGCAATGCATGTGTGGCGAATGCATACTCTGAGCTTGCAAGGAAATATGGGGTACTAATAACACAGAAATACCTTGTTGCAGGTCATACACAAATGGAGTGTGACAGCATGCATAGTACTATTGAACGCAAAATAGTTGCAGATATCTTCACCCCAAGAGACTATGTCATTATATTCCAGACTGCAAGAATCAGGCCTTCACCTTACCATGTGAAAGTGCTCAAGCACGATGAGTTCCTGAAACTGAATGGATCCTACTTCTGTAGCATCAGACCAGGCAAAAAAGCTGGAGACCCGACTGTGCATGACTTGCGGGCTCTTCAGTTTAGCAGTGAAGGCAAGGTCCATTTCAAACTGTCCTTCTCAGAAGCCTCTGTGTGGGAAGAACTGCCACAAAGGGTACAGGTGCCAAATGGGCCAATGGCATGGATATGATTGTTTCCATGTGCTCTGCCAATCAAGAAGAGAAAATTCCAGGACCTCCAGTCAATGAAACCCATCATGCCTGTCGAGTGTCATCACTTCTTTGACAATTTGCCACACTAATAGGCATCAGTCAAGAACCCAGCAAAGAAGAGCTGGAAGGAGAAGTGAAGAAATGCACATGCCTCCTCAGCATTATGTTTAGTTAGTTTGTTAGTTATGCTTTATTCCTGACAGAGTAGAAGGTTTAAAATTGCCTAAGTCACAAAGGTATGTTCGAAAATTTGCCTAAGTCATTTAATTCTGTCATGTTCCATGTTTGACTGACCTTGTTGTTTGTATGTCAATAGACATCTGTTGTTATAACTGTTTTGATTAAAATTGTTGGTAAATATCATATATTCAACAAATGGTTCAGTTTTTTGTGTTTCCTGAACAATCTGAAAATTGACTTAGGCGATTATTTTAAGAAGGTGACGATTTGTGATTTGCTGATTTCTCTTCTTCTCTCTTCCTTTTTTGTGTCTGCTGCTTTACTCTGTAAGTTAATATGTATAGGGTTTGTTTTTCTCACCGAGAACAATTGAGGATAATGCTGCCCAGTGCACATCTGAACAGATCTGCTCCTCTGAACCCACTGGCCACCATCTGAATAAATCTGTGTGTGGTTTCTATGATGAAAAATGCATTCTGGCTTTCGTTTAAACCGGGTCAAGAACATTTTCTAACTGGGTGGTCACACACAATAACTTAACCATTAGCAGGAAGTGTTGTACTACTTAATTTAAAAGTGTCAGATTCAACAAAAAATAACTTTTACTAATCTTTTTCTTCATCTTGCTGCTGATGGAATTTGACATTTGGTGTAAATCTGAATAAATAGACACATTGACACAGGCCAAGGAGCATGCAGTTTAAAATACCAATTGAAATATGCAATTATTTCTCCTAATGGCTCAAATATCTGACAAAATAACAGTCATAATTTGCTTCCAAGTAATCAATTTGCCTCTGAGGGACCTATAGTATATTATATTCTTAATGGTAAGCAAATACATTTGTTGATAACTTTGTTAAGTATCACCTTTAGCACCTTTCTAAAGCCATAGTGCCTCCTGCATGCTGTAGAATAGTTATTCTAGGTGTTAATGGATGAACATGAGAAGTGTTTTATGCTACAGTGTGTTCTCACTGGTCGATGTGCGTAAATGGGTGGTCTTCATTTCCGCTTGGAAGTTTCATTCAGGAAAAGTTCCTCTGGAAAAGTAACTGGAAACCTCACAGGTTTTAAATCATCTAGCAGAAACACAAACACAGGAAGGAATGATTGTCACATTATTGTAGCGTCCTAACAAGAGTGGACATTCCTTTTTTCGAGCTTTCGCAGCCAGGCTTGTCAGACCTCGTAACTGTGATTGCTTTTGATCCCTTTGACATCAGAACAATGTCCCCCATCGTACCCTGACATGCTCCCAGAATTGACTAAATGACAGACAAAGATGCTTGTCAGTGAGTAAACAGATGCCTAATAGGGTACTACGGATAATAACATGCCTGAGTACAAAGGAAACCATCAAGTGTGTCTAAGTGGGTGTGTGTTTGTGTGGTTTTATGGGTTTATGGTTATTGTCCAGTGGCAGAGGAGTTTACAAGACTAGACTTTGAATCAACAAAGGAGCACTGCATGAGAAATGAAAGCTTTAAAACCCATCTTAGGCCAATTGTAAATACCTAGGATGGGTTGTGTGTTTCATTAGATCTACTCTGTGTCATTTGTTGCTGCTTTGTCAAACTGAACTGTCAATTGTCCTAATATCAATGAAACATTTTTTTTAAAGTATTATATTGTCTGAACAACTCTGAATCTTGCAAGTCCCTATGTATTTAATGCGGTTTTAAAAAGGTTAAGTATGGTTAGCTGGGAAAGTCAATGTAACATGCACTGTATATGAAAGGAAAGGGACTAAATGTCATTGTGCAGATGACAAACCTTCAGACAAAGGAATCTATGTTCAACAAGTGCAACAAACTTCAAAGACCTGTTTTCATAACAATATATCATCCCAGGCTTTAACAACTTCATATTTAGGTCATGACCAGAGAAAAGAGACAGTTCCCGTCGACACGGACCTCCTCTAATGAAAATCTGTATGGACAGAAGTAATCATACAGGACAATCTTTCATTATGAACTGCTGTACTCACCTTGACCTTATTGGGGTTACAATAAGAAGACACTGACAGCATGGAGAATGTTTCAGTGTGTGTGCATGTGTGTGATAACCTATTCTTTTGCAAGCTTTTGAAACCTGGTATTTTTGGGTACCTGAGGATTAACGTTCACAAAATGATCTGTTTCTTAAGAAGATGTTAAACATAAAAATGGCAACCAAATCTATACAAGGTTTAAGAGTTTCTAAAATGTTAATTCACTTTCTTTTATGACAAATTCAGTCGATTTTTGTTCAGTCCTTTAAGACGCACAATGGATTAAATCTAAGTCTAACAAACCTTAACACTCAGTGAACATGACTTGGATGTAAGTGGGCCAAAGTGTGTTCTATGTCTATTGTTTCCGACTTTGAATTCGGTTTGGCTGTGTTACTAACTGTGTTCTCAAAAAAGAAATCCTGGACATGTTGACTGTGTGGTGAGAACATCTCTCTTATAGAAACAGGGCCAGGTCCGTAGAAGGGCAACATCTTGGTGGTCCTGAAGGCCTGGTAAGCATCAAGTGATCACTCTCTATTTGATATATTTTCTGGTCATGCAGAAATACCACAAAAATAATTCATAAATGGTTACTTTTCCAAGAGATTATAAATAAGTCCAAGAGTCTGACATGCACTTACCTCGGAGCAGCTCACCGACAGGGACATACAGTATGATTTATATGTATGTAATCATAGTATATGTCAAGATCTGTATGACTTTTCACTGTTTTATTTTGTAATGTCTAGAGCTGCCTTTAATTTCCTGTTTTATTTTGAAAAGTGTTCACCCCCTGTGTTACGTCTGTTGTTACTTCCTGTCTCTGTGTTTCCCTCCTGTTTGATTACCTTGATTGTGTTCCCCTGGTGCCCCTGTGTTTCATCTCTCCTCCCCAGCTGTATCTTGTCTTGTGATTAGTCTTGTGTCTATAGTCCTCTCTTCCCTTGTGTTTCTTTATCGGTTTGTCATCCCAATGATCCTGTCTGTTTTCCCTGTGATTCTACCTCGTGCTCCCCGGTTTGTACGTGTTTAGTTTTTTTTTCGTTTTTCTTATCAGCTTTTTGTAAACTGTCTGGGTTAAGACTTCTTAATATCTGGTTTTTACAGCTCTTGATTCCGCCTTCCTGCCTAACGTGACAGTATATTACTGTATTATAGGTTTTAAAAATGATTTTACCAAGAAGCAAACACTTAAAAGCCTACATGCTCCCTGTTGACTGATGTATACTGAACAGGAGACGAGAGGGGTTGTGTGCCACAGCAGCATAAACCGTATAGGTTATATATATATATATATATATATATATATATATATATATAACCTATACGGTTTATGCTGCTGTGGCATATATATATATATATATATATATATATATATATATATATATATATAGTAGTTTAAAGGGACAGTGTGTACTATTTTGCTGCATTTAGCATTGCAGATGAACCAACTGAATCACCCAACGTTCACCCTTCCCTGTTTCGTGGTTTCAGGTTTTTATACACTGAGTAAAATATACTTATCTGCTCAAATCTATCCCAACATACTACACACTGGCGCTTTAAATATTAAAACATATTCTTAGATGTTCTTGGGACTATAGGCACCCTTCAGCTTCCAGGTAGCGCTGTTTTTCCAAAGTTATATCCCTTAATCGGAGAATGTCCTCTAGGAAAAAGGTGCGTTGACACGACTCTTGTTTCAGAAGGAAGTCATTAGAGATGGTGATTCATGAAAGGAACAATTCAGTGTCCCTTGCCTCATGAGCTGTAATAATATTTTTAAACTACCTTTAAAAAACCCGGTAAAAACTGATTACTTATTTATTGTTTTAAAAGCTTCACTCTCTCATGTATGTCAAATCAAACTGTACAAAATGTATGTTCTATTGATTTAGGTTTAAAAACGACTTTAGTAGAACGTTTTTGGGTCACAAATAACAAATGTTATGTGCGCTGTTGGTATTAATCCACTTCTGTATGATCATTCAATGCAGTGAAGAGCAGAAAACGTGTTAGGCAAATGTCCTGAGAGATCATTTGAAAGTAACCATGGGAATGCTTAAAAAGGAAGAACAATTCAGTGCTTGTCTTGGCACAATGGGAAGTGTTTTGAACTTGGGCTAAACTCATGCCTGTGGGGGGAAGGAAGAAGCCCTGCAACTGTATTCAGCATGCAGGCCATGCATGCAAACATTCCTTCCGTTAGCTCGCTGCTTTACAACAACCTAATCCTTAGCTGTTTCTCTTTTCTGGCCTTGCCTAAACCCTCACTTCGCTTTCTTTATTTTGTCTGACATTTTCTATTGTGCCAGTCCCATCAAATCTAGGCTCATTAATATCCACTTACTGCAATTGGAAGAAAATAAGAATAGGCACGGCATCATTTCATCCAGTGTTCTTACCAGATCTAAATATATTAGTCTTTTTCTAAACATTTCTTCTAATCTTGTCAAATGTATTTTTAAAATAAATCCACACCGCTGTCGTCCAACTGGAACCTTTTTGCATATATTGACGTTGTGATTCCAAAAATTGACATCATAATTTTAGCTGGACTTAAGCCCAAAGTGTGACGCAGAGGACAATTTCCATTATGCTCAGTTTGGATTGCTCCCATTGTCAGCTAAACTACAGAATCTATCCCTCCTGTGTCTCACCTGTTGAAAGTGTTAGCAGCAGTTTTTGCAACAGTCTGCAGCTACTGTAGGAATTGTCTTTCACTGCCCACCTCTGGCCAAACTGAGGAAGAACAACTTCCCGGTGGCTTTTTACAGCAAAGCACAAAATCAACATGATAGCTCTCTCTTGTGGTGCTATTTTGACATGGCATTATTTTAAAAAATAATTAACAGCTGCTGCTCTGAATCATGGTCAAGTTGGTCAACATTAGTTGTGGCTCCAGTGGCACATTGCTGTTGATACAGTAGTGTAATTCTGTGTAATTTGTACTGGAAAATAATGTAGTACCTTCAGAATTTGTGTGATGTATGTGACAATTCAGTACTGTACTGACGCTGCAAACAGCTCCATTGTACGATGGCCGACAGGTGCAAACGCAATACAACGGCCCAAAACCTTTAAATGAGCAGAAACATGTTGCCGTTTAAAAAACAATGCAAAACCTCAAACTTTAAATTTTCGATAGATTTTTAAAAATATGCTTGGAAAAAGTAACAATTTTCTCAGTGGTGAAAAATAAATGTATACTGTGGAAGTATTTAAAGTTCCCCAGTTATAGAGTATGTCATTTTGTTTTCAAAGACTGTCGTTTTGGAATAGTTAACAAGTTCCTTAAATGAAAAAGCGACTAATTATTCAGAAACCTTTCAGTAAACAATTGTTTCCCCCACATACTGTGTAGAAAAGGTTTCCCCAAATCCCATTCCGTTTTTCTGAAGAGTATTTATTTTCTGTTCTGATTTATTAATGGGTTTTTCCTAATGTTGTTGAGCTTTGCCCCTCAAAACCACCACGTGTCTCCCATATTTGATTGAAAAAAAGCACAGATAAACACTCAACAAACAAAATAACACTCTTTATGTGTATCTTCCAGAGATACAAAATCATACATTTAGAAAACATATATTACAAGCACAATAATAACTACAGAATATATTTTACAAAAGGCACATGCTTTATAGTCACTGAATGTCTGAAAACTCACTAGTAATCACATCTTCTTTCCTACAATAAGTGCCATGTGATTGGAACGTTGAAGTCATGCTGGTTAACAGAAATGTGACCAGACGAAGGAAATATCAGTAAAGAACAGTGTGTAGACATCAGCTCAGTCAATGTCTGTCAGCAGACCCACACTTATCTCTCTGAGCAGTCGTACATGTTTACAGTTTTATCAGTACGCACTAAACAGTCTTTGTTGAGTCAGTATCACAGAGATTTTCCTCAACACTGACATCTTTTTCTGCATGCACATCTGTTTCCGTAGTGGTTGTGTTTAGTTCATCCTGAATATCAGAATCTGTGTTTTGTGCGTTGATGTGTTTTGTGACGTCACTTGTTGGAAGTTCAGGTGTTTGGCTAGGCATGTTGTGGTCAGTATCAAAGTCCTTCCCATCTGTTTGATTCTGGTTAGTTTGTAAAGTGTCAGTGGAGCTGCTGGAGTCTGAGATCTGCTCCTTTGCTGTATCAAAGGACTCTGTAAGAATACTGTCACTGTACGACTGACTGCCGATGGTTTCTGTCTCAGACCCGAAGGCGTTCATTAAAGGGCTTCCCAAATCAATGCTGTGTTCTATTTCCCATTAGTGTCTGGAAATCCTGCTGTGTCTTCTGGGATTGTACAAGTTCTTGGAAAGGAGTCATCTTCACATTTTTCCGGTGTAGACGTGATAATGCTGTTTCTCGTCACAGAATGTTCTGCATGTTCTTTATCAGCATCAGCGTCGTTTTCCTTCTGTTTACCAGACTGTGTTTCTGCATCCTCCATGTTTTTCTCTCCACCAGTAGCGCCATCCTCTCCTGCCAGAACACTCTTCAGACTCTGTGCTCTGTCTCTGTAAACCTGGCACAGCTGAGCATCAGGCATGTGGTTACAGTGGATCTCGGCCAGTTTCATGTACACCACATACAGAGCCTCAGGGTTAGCTTGTTCCTCCAGTGCCGCCGCCAGAGCCAAATGGAAGTAGCCCACCGCGTCAAAAGAGTCCTTGAGAGATGCACAGGTCAGAACAGGTTTCATCAAAATGTACATCTTCTGTTTAAGGCTTGTTTTAGTTAAGGTTAGTGAAAGTCTTATCAGAATTTGATTGTTGATCTGACCATTATAGATTATTTTGTCTGGAAAGTACACCAAACATTAACAAGTACAGGGAAAAAGTCTTAAAACATTTTGAAATGGTATGTATTTTTTATTGTTATTTATCCAATAAATAATACGATTTCAGACATTCAAAATTCAACGTGTTTGTTAATGGTGTCATATTAATGTTCTGGATCATTCAATAACTTTAACTTAAGTAAGTTTATTTTAGTTTTATTTTCAGTAGAAGAAAGGAAATAAGAAATAAGCATCTAAACATTTTTGTTAACTCCTCTTGCTATGCCTGTACTTTTTTGAGTAATGCAGATTTAAATTGTTCTGTTTGTATCTATAAATCTCAGCAGATTGTTTATTTCAGAAACATGATGTACATATTTGCCCAATGCAACACAAACACCATAATATACCAGTCTCCTGTACCTTCAGTTTGTGTAGAGTGAGATTGCCGAGTCTGCAGTAAATCTTGGTAAAGTAGCGAGCCTCCTTAGGCTCCTGCAGGACGGGCGGACAGAAGGACAGGGACTTGAGGTAGTAGTTTTCTGCCATCTCATACTGCTGCAGGCTGTAGAAGATTGTGGCCAGCCGGTGGTAGGCTGTCCTCTCATGCACAGGCACACCTGTGGAAAAACATATATACCTCTTTTAGGAAAGTAGTTCAAAAGCTACATCGTGTTTAATAAAGAAGGCTTTAGAATCTGTCCTTCCGACAATATTCATGAGGACAGGTTCTACTAGGCCATACTCTGTACCTGTTTTGCTGGCGACTTGAACCGCCAGCGTTGCGTACTGCAGAGCCTCCTCCTGCTCGCCCTGGTTCATTAACAGCTCTGTGAGTTTACTCAACAAACGGAACTCTGAGTGGATGTCCTTAATGCTGCGTGCAAAGGGCAGACTGCCATCCTGAAAGCAAACAATTTGTTAAATGAGATCAGTGGTGGCCAAGAGTTTAAATATAATTTAGTGGAATAGAAATAAACTAAAATGAATCACAGAAAGACTGCATTATGACATTGCAGTTTTTTTTTTGTTCCTACCCTGTAGAAAGGCAGTGAAGCCATTCGGTTCCTGATGCCTTTAAAGTAGACGTCTCCTGCCTCCTCGTAAATGCTCATGGCAAAGTGATGATCATTCATCCTCAGGGCTGTCTTCACTGCTGCCTATATATGAAGGTAGAAGGTGAAATTAAGCTGTGTGTATTGTAAAGATTGTTAAGGAAGTAAAAACATTTCTTTACAGAAGCCGTGATAAGCAAGTGGTAACAATAAATGTCTGGTGATGCATTTTCTAAGTCTGGATCTAAACTGTTTTCTCTTAATTTTTTCCAAATGCGTTACAACAACAAACACTTCCAAGATCATCCTGATAAAAAAAATTCAACAACTTAAATCAGACTTAGAAAATCACCAGAATTTTCTCATTTGCCTCTCAGATCTTTCATAAAGGGTAAAAATGATCTCCATCACATGTCACATTTCCTCCTCCTCACCTGCAGGTACATATCAGCAAGCTCGTCCTCGTGGATGAGATAATAGATCCGTCCCACCTGCAGCCAGGTCTCTGACTCTTCTTCTCTCTTGCCCAAATCGATAGAAATCCTCAGGCTCTGCTTGGTGTAGTCCAGGGATTTACGAGATGATCTGCCAACCAGAAATGAGACGGTTTTAGCCAAAAACCAAACATACTATGGGAAAGATGGATTTAGAAAAAGATTGTATGGTAAATGGAGGCACAAACTCACTTTTCAGTGTTGAGGGAGAGGTAGAGGCTGCTAAGGATCTCAAGATACTCCCCCTCTAGTCTCTTTTCCTTCAGCTCTCTGGAGACTGACACACAGTGCTCATAATAGACTATACTCTGGCCATACAGCAGCATGTCAGCGTACAGCCGACTCAGCACCTTGGCCACCACCATTTGACCTATGAGAGAAAACAACAAAAATGTTTCATGTTGCTCCTGACACTAAATGATACATTTGTGTGATACATGTGTGATATTGAATGAAAACGTGGTCATGTCTGATATGAATAGCCTACTTTCCTTATCCCAAAAATGTGCAATACGTTGTAGACAGTGTTGCCATTACATCATTTGTCCACCACGGGGACAGAAACGTTACGTTTCAATTGTAAAATGTCTTGCTCAGCACATACAACATTTCAAATGTGTTAATGTTAAAAAATATATAAGCTATATTCCTCTGTTTATCATCAGCCTCAGTAATACAGTATTGCTCATACTTTAACTTAATCAGATTAAAATGTGTAGAAATCTACAATACACATACATGTGCATACAGATTTCTCTCTATATACAGTATATACTGTATCTTTATGCACTTTCTTTTTTTAACCACGGTCACATTTAATAGCTCTGTCATGAACAATCAACTTCCTAACTTAGCTTTGAAATATTTCTTGAAACAAGGAAATAATAAATCATTGGGTTTTTGAGCTTCGAGAATGTCACCGTTCCCGTATTTGGAGTATTTAAATTAGGTGAAGTCACTGTAGGTGTAGATGAAAGTAAATATTACAGTCTCCTGTACAATCAGCTTGCAAAGGCAGGGCTGAGTGGAGGGGTATTCTGTTAGTTGCCATATGTAACCTCACCACTAGATGCCACTAAGTCCTCAAACTCTGCCTTTAGGTTTTTTTTATTTTGTTTGAAAATCCCAAATATAACATATACATTGATCTTTAGAGGGGCTGGTTAGCGGACATGCGAGTGGTTACATTTTCTTGTCCAACTTTTGTCAAGAATGCGCAATGAGGCCAAAATGTCATATTTCTTATGTGTTAACTTGTACTCACTGTGTAAGTTTCTTGCATGAAGTGCAATAAGTAGCCCCATTTCATAACATGCTCTGCTGTCCTGACTCTTCTTCCTATCTCTGTAGCTCCGTCCCAGCCAAAGGTAGGTCTGAACATGCTCCTCGTCTGTTGGGCTTTCCCAAAGCTCCAGAAAAAGACGCAGTGATCTGGAAATACAATCACCATAACAATAAATTACTTGAAAACTCTTTTCACTTTAGTTGAGTTCCCGGGGGAAATGATTAACAATGATATCTGACCTGACCAAGAAGCGTTCCGCAACCAAAGATGCCCCCACATCCAGTGCCAGGCAGCCCAGGTTGGCCAGTGCAAGCGCCTGGTTCCTCTGGTTTCCACTTTCTCTTGAAATGACCAACGCAGAGTGGAGATGCCAGCCGGCCTCTGGGATGCGATTCTGCTGCCTAAGACACAAAGCCAAGAGGTTGTGGATCACCCCTCGCTGCGTGGGACTGTCTGTACCCTGCAAAGATAATACAAAATGAAGAAGTTAAACCTTAATGCTTCTACAAAAGCTGATGCACATTAATCCATGTGAATAGTTTCCTGTACCTGGAGGGATGTGAGCAGTGGCTGTAGCACACTCTGGGCCCTCTCAGCCTGGCCTGTCAACACCAACAACCACCCAAGCATCACAGAGGCTTCAAAGCCCTCCTCCTCATTGATGTGACCTCCTGTCTCCACAGCTTGTTGAGCACAGCGCACCGCCTTTTCAAGAGCATCATACTGCTGGTAGACTGTGGCCAAGCCTTGACACAGGTCCCTCTGGGTCTTCAGGTCCTTCCCTTGCTCAGCAATGATCAGGGCCTGCTGAAGGTAAATCACAATCTGTGCAGGTAGAAGGGAGGTTCCCTCCTTCCAGCAAGGGTTCAGGCGAACAGAATTTCTTATAAACAACTCAATCTTCTGGAAAGCATCGCCGAGGGAGTGGTCTGGTCTTGAGTCCAGGCTCAGAGAAGCCAATGCTAGGTAAGGCATGTATTTACGATTATAGAGCCAGCTCAAGAGCCAGTTGAGGTCCAAAGGTGCAATAGGACGCCCCTCCGCAGCGGAGAGAGTCACAGAGAGAAACTGGAGTCGCTCTACGAAGGGAAGGGCATCTTCAGTCTTCCTGAGAAGGAGGAAGAGGCTGGAGACGAGGTAGCAAACGCGAGCCTCTAGTTGTTTGTCCCCCATAACCACTGATCTCCTCAGGAGCAGGTGCAGCAGCTCTGCTTCGTCCGTGGAGGTGAAGGTGTGACAGGGGAGACAGAGGAGCAGGGCACTGGCCTTCTCCAGAGTCTGGGGCAGTTTGTCAGTCATACGCTGCTTCAGGTAGACAGAGGTGAGGTTTGTGAAAAGTGCGATGAGGAGCGGTGTGTCAGAGAAGCTATCCACTCGAACACTGAGAGCCTCTTCGTAGTACACACGGGCCTGAAGAGAGGAGCAAACGTGTATGTAGGAGTTCATTAAAACAGATTAATTAAGGTTTGAGAAGGACTTTAAAATGTAGACTTTTAACCCTTCAGTAAAACTAGATCAAAGAACCAACCTGGGAGAACTTCAGCTTCCTTGCACAGAGTCTTCCCAGGAGGAAGCACGCCCGTCGATGTGCCCAGTGCAAGCCCATCCTCTTGGCACACTCCCTGACACTCTCTAGGTAAGCCGGTAGCTCATCCTCAGTTTTACCACTAAAAGTCACCCAAAGGAAGGAATACTGCAGGTCGTACAGAGGCAGGAAGTCCTCCTGCAAGAAATAAAAAACAAGGAATTTCTCTTGTCATGCCATATGTGTTTGGTAAATGAGTTAAAGGGAAAGACACAAATGACACAAGCAACTCATAGCATAAAATACTATAACAGATCAGCTGATTCTGGAGAAACGTTGCAATACCCAGCAGATCATGGTTTTTATTGTTAGAACAACTGCAAAGTCATTAGGTGCGCAGAATCAACAAGTGTCTCATAATGTCTCAAATCCAGATTCAACTAAAAGCTCAGACATGTTGGTTTCCATGAAATCAAGATTTCAAGAAAATGAGAGCCTCTGTTGGGATTGTGATTTTGAGATAACCAAAGCAGTAATTAAGTCAATGAGTGTATTTAGACTCTGCAAACCTGGAAGTGTTCGTGGTTGAGCAGGGTCAATGTTGGGTCACTGAACTCAGAGTCCTCCCCCTCCCAGCTGTTCTCCTCCATGAAGAGAGGCGGGTCTTCCCTGTACTCGTCCAGTTCTCTGAATGTGTCACCCAGAGTGAAAGATAGGCACTCCCCGTCTCTTGGCAGAGGATTGTGTGACTGATAAATGGACAGACGAGGGGATGAGTTTGAGAGAGAGGCGCGAGGAGAGGAATGGTGCGGGGGTGTCCCTCCACTTTTGTCTGACATTACGCTCAGATGCGCACTTGCAGAAACCTTATGATCTTTGAAGAACACAAGACAACAAATAAAGACGTTATTTGTAAGTGCATTAGGCTTTAAACCAGTCGTTTTCTCATCAGCACTTTAAGACATTACCATGTTTTGGTCGGTTCCTAATGTACGTGAAGTCTGTTTCATCCAGTCTGTCTGAAAACATACAAGGTAAATCAATTCAAGCATACATGTTTTACCCAGAATTAATCACTGACAGTTTTTCTTCAGAAAGGAAACAAGAGCTTCACATCAAACCAAACATGACCAATGGCAAATTCAGGTCTCTTACTTTAGTAGAAGTATAATACCTGACTGTAAAAATACTTACATACAAAACAAGTAAAAGTCCTGCATTGAAAATGTTACTTTATTACAAATAAGCTTGATTAGGAAAATGTAGGTAAAGAACTCAAATTAATATTACTTAGGCATTTGTATAAAACCATGGTGTTACCGTTGTAGTTGGTTGAGGTGGAGCTCATTATGAATTATTCATTCATTACCATTTTCATCATTAATCAGGTGAATGTGAAAACATTCCTAAAATTATGAGAAAGGAGATCACACCTACCAAGAAAGAAACCTTCAATATATTTTTGTTCTCCAAACAAAAGTTAAAACAATTTTTTCAGTAAAATTATATATTTTTTAAAGCAACAAATGCTTTTCATTAAATGTTTTCGCATGAAAAACAACACTTACTTATCATAAGCTTTTCAACAAGTTATAAATATTGATTTGTAAAGTAATTTAAGCTGTCGGATAAATGAAGTCGAGAAGTAGAATGGACATAACTTCAAATTTGAATTTTTGAGGTGCCAGACTTGAGTAACTCCACTATCTGACTTTTCTAAACGTAAGATGACTTTTATTTCAGCCGTGGCTCGGTGGAATAACGCCTCCCTTTACCCTCGTTGCTGCTTTACCTAGCCTGTACACAGAGCTGATGTCAGTGGAGAAGAGTCTTTCCAGCAGGCCGCTGTCCCCTGCCTCAGAGCTGCATGGCTTAACCTGAGCCAGACTGGCCCTCTCCTCCTCCGTCAGAAAGACCAGTTGTCTGTCTCTATGTGAGGGAAACAAAGGCAGCATTATCACTTAGCTGTCTCCTCCGCCGACTCACCCCATCCACCCCATCTGACTGCAGATACACTTAATAGGATTTCATAAAAGATCAGCACAAGGCTGTAAACAACAGGCAACTAATATGGAATGCAGATAACAGGGCTTTGAAGTTGTAACCACAACATCATCAGATTAATAAGGTCAAGCCATGCATTATACAACTACAAAATATCCTTACAGGGGTTTGGTGTCCAGAGGCTTGACATGGGCCTTGTGTACGAAACCGGTCTGACCTGTGGACGTGTGTGTCGCTATGAACACGGCCAGGCCTCGGACTAGCACACCCTGGATCTCCACAATGTCACCCTGACTCAGCTGTAGCTCTTCCATGCCATCCGGACTGTAGTCGAGTATTGCTACACAGGAGCCTGTCACTGAGGTATTTGATGAGGAGCAAAGGATAGCAGTTAATTATGAGAGTTTCAGGGTCAATATGTCAGAACATTGCAACATGACAATACAGTATGTCATTTGTAGTATTTTCTTTTTGGTTTTATATCCTGCTAAAGACTTGACGGGATATAAAACAATACATATGTAAAAATGCATACAGGTTGAAGCTACCGGTATGCACATAAGCATATTAATATTGATTCACTGTAACCGTGCACTCCCCTGTTTTCCAGTAAATAGAAAGTAAAATGTGATATTATCCTTCGTATTTGTATACAGTGCAATAGCTGACTTCCAAAACACAATAATTTTGAAAGGTTACATATTCCTTTCAGAGCAGTCACATAGTATTCCATTATACCACCATAATTCATGCAGACAATTAAAGGTGTCCATGAATGTGTCTGACTGTGGGTAAGTACTGTGATCCTTCAAATACAATCACTACTACAGCCCCCACTGGTCACTTGGGGACAAGTTGCGACCTTTACATTTCATTGTCTGGCCAAGTATGGCCAACATGATCCCAAATAGTTGTCTATTGACACAACCAGCAGACATTGAGCTACATCAGCATTCATTTAGAGTCATGATTCTATATGTTCATTTAATGTCAAATATTGATCCCTGTTCTGCTCTGATTTTGTCTCCAAAAACTACTGATGGAAAAACATATGTCCCCAAATGCTCCTCTATGTTCATCAGCTTGTCCCTATCTTTGTTTCTCTTGCTGTTTTGGTACTGAGAAAGTAGTATACTGCAAGTTTCAAAGAAAAAGCTACATCTAACATTATGAAAGTGTTTTTTAGCAAATTAATCTGAGCTTCCCGTGATCAGAAGAAGTGTTGATTTTAGCTATATGTGAGTATTGCACATTCTGTAGTCTGTGTGAACATTTCATAAGCTAAATATTTGTACCTATAGAATGTTCAAATAGTTCCTTTTCTGCTGGCGAGCATCCAGCGTTGCCAGGGTACTTCCTCAGGAACCACCTGACAAAACAGGAAGTATAGTTTAACAAAACTATGCCAACTCATGGGAACATATGCTCAACATCTTTTGCTGCTCTGTTCATTCAGCCCATATGGTATACAACAGAACGTGTTAAAGGAATACTTCACCCACAAAATGACCATTTGTAAGTTATTATTTTTGAATTATTGTTGAAAATCAAAGTCTCTTTTGTCAATGTAAGCTAACTACTTCCCTAACATATGCATTTATGCCAACATTTTACCATTTTAAACAAATGACTTACTCTACAACTGTTAAATGCGTGTTTTGTAGTTTTACTGTAGTTAACTGCATCTACTTTAATTTTATTTTCTTTGTTTGATTTTTGCCTTTGAGGAAAAAGAGAAGTATGTTTTATTCACAGGGTGAATAATTGATCTACAAATGGTCATTTTGTGGATGAAGTCACTCTTTTAATCACACAATTGCTTTCAGTGTAAATCAAGCAATTAGTAACTGACGGGGCACATTTCAGGAACGCAGAGAGACTCACTGATAGAAGGGGTAAGGCAGCGGTTGCATGGAGTTGACCGGCACCAGACCGTGGTTTCCTGTGGATAGCATGGTGCCCTCCCACATGTTGTCCTGCCCCGTGTCCCTCACCATCAGCAGGTCATTCTTTTTGAACGACAGCTGCTCTTCATCATCCTCATCCTGATCAGTTCTTGTAAAAAGCGCCTTTGCAAAGAAGGAACCTGCACAGAGTAGACTGAATCAGCCTCCCACATTAACATAGACAAATAGGCATGTGTGAATCATATCAAGTGTCAGTGTTTTTGATAGTAACCACAACACACTTAAGTGAAACATCAGCAAAATTGCTACAGCATGTGCACCCTCATTCAGTCACTGGCAAATGATGGATGTTTTATATACTCCTTCTATTAAGTTAATGTAATCCTCATCATTTTTTGCAAGCTCTGCAGTTTTATTCCATGAAGCTTTTTGCCCCGAGGAAATGTTCGGGAGAAAGCAGTGACATTGACAAGCCCGGAGGAAATCGATACACATTCTTAAAGGTAAGTATTAAAATGGTTATGCATTTGCAGAACACTTACTTTATAATTGCATAAGCAAATTGCCAAAATTCAATGAAGTTTTCATTTAATTAAGTTGTACAACACGATACATAAAATACAAGTATAATCAGTATCATTTTGACTGTATGAAACAGTGGCTTTTTTAATGAAAAAAGGCTGTCCATTGCCATAATTAGTCCAAAGTCATTTTTGACAGTATACTCCTGAATTGTTCGTGGTGTTAATTGCGGTCAGTGAAGATGGATTAAAAGCAATGGGATCAAATGGCAGATAGAATGAATCACTATATAATTACAGTGACAATAGTTGAGACACTTCAGAAAATGAGAGTTTTTAGATGGAAGATATCTATCTGGTATTTTAAATTGTTCTCTGATGTCGACAAAGAAGGTATATAACTTTGGTTGAACAGGCCCATTTATAACTCTATGATTTGGTCCTAGAATGAAACAAGCTGAATTGCCTTATTTGGGGGCTCATTTAAATAATTATGACGAGCTCTGCTCTGATTGGCTGGTTTACAAGAATCAATCCATCGCTGCCTCAGAGCACACAGAAGTAAGTGAAGTTCACGAAAGTGTGAGGAAACCGATGAATTTGAAGAACAGCCAGTTGGTCAAAGATTGGAGAGCAACGTTATGGAGTGGTAAGTGTTAGCGTTAGTGTTTCCAGCAGCTGGTGTATGCAAATGTTGGGGCTGGACTACCGTGTGCTACGTCAAACACAGGGATTGATGTAATTACCCCGTTTTACCGCTGTGATATGCATATTCATGATTTGCACGTGAATGGTGTTTGAGGTTCACGGTATGTCAGTTCAATGTACCAAACTCTCCTTATTCAACTATGCCAAGGTAAATACAGTCTTACATTCTATGGCACCTTTAAAAGCAAAACTTCTCAGAGCTTCCATAAAATGAAATAGCACAAGATGACTGACCCTCCTGGAGTAACAGTCCCAGGTAGAGTGTGGCCAGATGTTCCTCGTCCACAGTCACGTTGATCTGCAGGTCACTGAGCAGCTCTGGGTCCAGCCAGAAGGACTGATCACACAGGAAGTTCTCCAAGCAGCGAGCCACATAACCTAGGAGAGAGCCTGTGTAAATCAGATACAAACTAATAATCCCCTCACTGTATCCTCAACAACAAAAACGTATTTAAGGGTGATAACAAGATTAACAATGTGTAGGTGATGTTACATTCAATGAATCACTTGAAAACTGTGTAATTTCAAAGTTGTACGTTTTTTACCTAAGGCTAGGTATGTTGAAAACTTCCAGATTTCTTCCACAGTCTTGAATGTGAGTACGAAGCTATCCTTCTCAGCATGGACAGACACCAGCCGTGCAGACAAGTCCTGCAGGAACAGAGCCATCAATATCCATTGAAAGCACAATACATAAACATATCAAATTGCATGTTATGGGTTCTTATCATATCATAATGCACCTTTGTATCCATTATGATTTCAGGATTAAGTAGTACAGTAATGCCTGCATTGTCAGCTCAGACTCACTTTAAAGAGCTGGATTACATCCTGGCTGTTGCTCTCCACCACTCGGAGTCGGGTGCGAAGCGCCTCCTGTAGGGCACGGTCTGGATCCACGCTGGAGCGCCGCCGCCCAGTGAACAGCAGCTCAATTTCTAGGCCAAACACAAGAAGAGTCCTGTGATAAATCACTCTTACATTCAATTATTTTTTTCTACTTGAAACATACGGAATACAAACAAATCCAATGCAAATAGGCTGAGATGTAAAATTAGCTCAGCGGCAGGATTTATCATCCATTGTCCACCAGAAATAAACAGATAATGTGTGTGTAATCCTTTTTGCTAATTCATCCCTCAAGTCAGTTGTATTTCTATGTCTAGAGTCACTGAGTAAAAGGGAAATAGCTCTAGAGAGCGACAAAACTTACAGGACTTCATTAAAGATTTTATGCAAGTGCTCGTATTTCAGCAAGATGCTCAGTGAGCATGTTTATCCCTGGAGGAATAAAAAAGCTATTAGGCTTCATACTGGACTCTCAGTGTTGCCATTTAAATCCATTTGAGAGGAGGAACCAAGGGAAATGTGATGGATGGAGCCAAACTGCTGATGGGGAAAAACATTAGTATGGAGATGTGCCTTGTCTGTTTAATGCATGGGAAATGCTTCTGTGCATGTAAGATAATTACTTTAGTCTGGCTAATGTAAAAGCTAGGTTTTCAATACAAACACATAATGCAGGCTTTGGACTATGGTGAAATGCATCTATGAATTTACCTGAGGAGAATTTCTCTCCGAGTGACACAGTACTTCCTCTACAGAAGGCCTCTTTCTTCTTCCAGTAGCTGTCAGGCTCCCCCCCCCCTTCACCTGACTCCACCATTGGACCGTCTTCCTCTTCACCTGCGAAGGTAAAAACAAACAAAAAAATGCAAGGAGAAAAGCTTAGATTGCAATTATTTTTATTCAACCACCAAAGGAGAGAATCCATGACTCCAGTGTTGGTTAAGCCTGTGTATCCCAAACAGCACTTTGTATTTACGTATGTGGAATGTAGAAACAATTTTATCAAAAGGGTCATCAAAAGTGCTAGTCAAAGTAACGGCTTATACAATGCAATTCTTAGAATGTCATGGAGATTTAAATGGAAATATAACCTGGTGACACATGCAAGTATACTTAAGTAAGGTACAGAACATACTTCGCTGATGTACATAACAATAATGTTAATTTTAACCCAAACCATTTTATTAAATGCAAACAAACTGTTTTGTTTACCACTTCAACCTTTTTAAAACGTGCGTGTATGTGCAGTTTGCCCCATCGAAAGCATTATAATGGTAGTGATAATAACTGATAATGGCCAGTTAATGTTTAGTTTCTAAACAGGCAGCAGCCTGATAATCTGAGAAGCCTTTGAACTTTGGTCATACATTCAACTAATTAACAGATGATAAAGTACATACTACAGCAGAGGAGGGGGAAGTACTCAGGTTGTGTACTTAAGTAAAAGTACAGTAACAGAGTGTTGGAATACTCTGTTACAAGTAACAGACCTGCATTCAAAATGTTACTCAAGAAAAAGTACAAACACTTTTGCATCAAAATATACTTAAAGGACCAAAAGTAAAAGTAGTCATTCTGCAGATTGTCCCATTTCAGAATAATATATATGATATGTTTACTGATTATAATTATTGATGCATTAAAGTGTTATCAAAGCTGGTAAAGGTGCATCTATTTTTATTGACTTTGTATACTGCAGGGTAGTTTGTGAATTTACTCCAGGTGTAACCAAAGTCTTATTTGAGTGTTGATTATATTTTACATTATTAATCCAAATCTGCAAAGTAACTTAAGGTACAAAATAAATGCTGTGGAATAAAAGTACACGATTTAAGTCTGAGTTGTAGTGGGGTAGCAGTACGAAGTAGCCTAAAATGGGAATGCTTATAAATAAATGATATGTACTTACTTCCCACCTCTGTACTACAGTACCCAAAGTAGCAGAACTACACGTGCTTGTGAGTTCAACTGTTTATCTATTGGCTTCTTCAATCACTATCCACTCCTTTTTTCGCTGTATGTCTTAACATATCAACAGGATCTAATAGTTTTTAACCTATAAATATCAGCCAGATGGATGCGTATAATAGCTGGGCATTGCATATTAGTGCTGACGAGCTTCCCCTGGTTTGTTCCATTGTGCGGGAGGAAGTCCCAAACACTTCCTCAGTTTGTGACTGCAGACAGCAGCTTTAATGAACTTCATGCCAATAGTGGACTTTGTAGTAATAGTGTTTCA
The DNA here is from genome assembly GCF_036324505.1 of Eleginops maclovinus. Lineage (NCBI taxonomy): Eukaryota > Metazoa > Chordata > Actinopteri > Perciformes > Eleginopidae > Eleginops > Eleginops maclovinus. The sequence goes on from NC_086371.1 coordinate 18,273,628, forward strand.
GATTTGATTGAGATGTTTGTTTTACAATAATTTACCTTGAGTCATGATGTCATTTCCTGAGAAGTGTACATGTGCTTCCCCAAGAGTATATGGTGGTTCCCTCCAAAGAGCATCCAGCTCAGCAGGAGAGATGTCTGTAAAAATGGAAACAAATCAGTACATGAACCTGTGGAAAAACACATTTAGTGCCCTCTACTTCCTTTTACCATCAAATACTTCAAAAGAGTTTAAATAATATATAAAGGCATCTTAAAGTAAGAGTTTGCAATTTTGTATAATAAACGTTTTCCCTTTCTGGCAAAAAAATAGATGACAAAATCAATATCGGTCTAAGTAACAGTACAAGTAGCTGGACTCAGCAGTTGGTTAGCTCAGCTTAGTTAAGCATAAATACTGAAACGAAAGGGATAGCTAACCAAGCTCTTTCCAGAAGCAGAACGTCTTCAGCTGACAACATGTTAAACTATGAATACAACATTTCCCTTTTTATCCAGGGGCATGTGCCAGACTATTTATTGTCTAGAAGCAACTTAGACTCCAAGAAAATAACTGCACCCCATAAATGAGCTGTAGATATGCTTGTATTGCTTATTTGTAAGTATTTTAAATCGAAAACTTCAAGATCAAGCCAGTGGTTAGTGTGAGGAGTTATCAGGGTTTTGGGGGATTGGGGTACAGCTGTACAGCTGTGTGCCATCACAGACACACAGCTGTACTTATATACAAAAAACCTCCAGGCTCAGTCGGCTGCACTGCTCCTGACTCCTCCAGCCATCACATGTTCTCAGACATACAGTCACACAGCATAGTAAGGAACATATTGTTAACCAAAGGGTAACAGGATAAATAATTATTTAGATTAAGATGACATTTGTCTCCATGCTTTGTCAGTGCACAAAACACAGCAGAACAGTGTTATATTGATACAAAGCATTCACAACTGGACAATGGGGTGTACAACTTAGCAACACAATGCAACATGACATTAAGTCCAAAGAGGACAACAGCCTATTCTTTACCATCCTACGACACAGAGCACAGTTAGCACCCACAGGACTGCTTGAGGCGACACAAGCACAGTCATGCTGCTACAGGACAGAAACACACACCATGCCCTTGTTACCTTCTTGGCTAGGTGTGTTACCCATGTTGTGTCTAAGAGCTATGCTCCTGGCTATCTGAATGTAGAAGTCATGACCGTACAGTGGTAGCGCAGACAGAGAGCGGGCTGGGACAGACCTGTGAAGGAGGAGAGGCAGACTTTGATGAAGGGTCCACAGCAAGAGGAGTGGAGCAGCGGTCTGCAGCAACAAGACGCCATCTGGCCCAGGAGCCGGCAGCAGTTCCCAGAGATCAATGCCATGCCATCAGTCCCCCCCAGTCTCTTTAACAACAACTCGCTCTCTTCCTCTCTGTTGGACAAGCCCCGTTTCCCTTCCTATTCCAGTATTTCCTTTCCTGTGCTGCTCACTCTGTCTTTCCACAAGTTTACTGGATGTCCCACTGCAACTCTTATCTCCTCTTCTTCTCTATCTGTCTGCTTTCTCTTTCTAATCCCTCTGTCTCTTGCTGTCTCCATCTCCCTCCTCCCACAGCCTCCCTCTCTCTCTCTCTCTTCAGTAGCTGCCCAGTCAGTCAGTGAATGCACAAAGCACTCTCTACGATTGGTATGAGTGTGTGTGTGGGGTGGTGGGGACAGGCCTTAGTGAGAGTTTGTTGTGTGTTCCCTATGTGAAAATATGCACAGAATGTGTTACACAAAGACAGTGTGTGTGGGAGAGTGTATCGCTGAGCCACTGTAAGGCAATGCCACACAGGGACAGGCAGCAAGGTCACAGCGAGGAGGAGGAGGGGTGAAAGTAGCCCGGTGGCATAGATCAAGGATCAGTTTATCCACAGTTCAACACAACTCAGCTCTCTGCCATCAGATGGGTAACATATGATATGACACCAGGGCAACCTACACTGTAAGGTCACCATGAGAAAGAGGATGGAGATTTATGATTGGATGGTGAGCGATTCCATGAAAGTTTAAAGTGTTCAATGCTTCATTATGATGTCAAAAACTACAAAATGTGGTGCCATGGGAAGTTCACAATAGTTGAATTCATGTTGCCTTTTACTATCGTAGAAGGAAATAGCCTATACTGCAGCAATGGTTCCCTTCAAAGTGTGAATTTCTTAAACTGATTAAATTCTCCAGGGCACACATTGTGTGGAAAGGGGCCTCCAGTTTGATGAAAGTAAACTGGCAGAATTGGTCAATAGTGCTCACCACAATGTGTTCACTAAGGCGGAAATTAAAAGCCCACAAAGTGCCAGATTTAAAAGCTCTTTTATGTGTTCTGTTCATGATCTGGACGCGTCAAAATGATATGTATAACAATCTGTAGCAGCCAACTGGAACACAATTGCCGTTTTTATTTGGAGAAGAACTCAAAGGGATGCAAAGAATGAGCTGAAATGTGCATTATATACAAGATGATAATATATCTATAACTTATGCCTTTCATGTAGAGCATTAATGTATTTGAAAACATAATACATTAATGTTCAAGAATTACGCTAATACAACACTAGCCTATCCTATAATGTCCCTAAATGTTGCCTTTGTCCCTATAGGTACAGTATCGGAATGTTATATGGATTGAAATTTTCAGCTGCAGGAAATAGTTTGAATTATGATTTTTTAATGGAATTTTCCTCTTTACTTATTGCACATCCCTGTTTGCTGCCCTGCAAACTCAATGTCAACCTTTATTGATTTATGTGGTAAAGGAAATGGAATTTGCATTCATAAGCCACTTAAGACACAACCTCATGTGTGTCTGAAAGCAGGGAGACTTTTTTATTAGTAAGAGGACTGAAGCTGTGTGCTCATCTAAATGTAAACTTAAAAGGTTCATGATGTATCTGTTTATCTATCATCTGACACTCTGATTTGAACAACCTGTTCCTGAGTATTGCAGGTCTACGAAATAATTCTTACAAGAATAGTCAAAAAAGAAGAACAAGAGGCCGAGATGTTCCTAATTCTAGCAACCATACCTCCAAAACCAAGGACACATTTCTCAGAATGCAACCTAGAATAGCATCTTTTGAGACAGCCTTACTGCCTCAACCCTTCCCACATCTTTCAAACATTCTAACAACTACTGCTGCCATTCTCAAACCGGAGGCCATGCAATAACTTTTTGGGAGACTGTTATTTATGAATGCAAACCCATGTATGAAAAACTAATAGGTCTTTAATGGAGTCTCTGGAAGATAACATTTCTCTTAAAATTGTTGAGTGTCGCTGTGGTGATGGTGTGTGTGTTTGTGTATCTTGTGAAGCAGAAAGCTGTAAACAGGCTAAAGGCGTGTCAGGGCATATCCTGAGACTCTTTAGACTCCCCTGCTTACTGTAGTGCAACAGATTCTGTCTAATCTAATGAACGCACACCGCTCAAGGCCGATATGTGCGGTCACATGCTCGGCCTTTGTTTGCACTAAATGCTGCACAAGGGGTAGCAGTTGTCCCCAGTGACATCCACTTTAAAAACATACAGAGATTGTGAGTAAAAAAAATGCAATGCTGGTGATGCTGTGTATACAACAAGTCTTAACTCCCTATTCACAGGACACCTGTTATTAATCCTGTCAGCTGGAAGGTCAAAATACTTCCTCTTCTGAATGATTTACACACCTAGGTGAAGTCTTAGCAAATCAAAAATCAATGATTGAAGTTTATCCACAAACACAGTATAGCCTGAAATAAAAAGCCCACTAATCACCAAATAAAAATCAAGGTTTCAATGGTAAAGCAAGTTAGAAGGAGGACTTTTTGACAGTTTTTAATTCAATTTGGAATTAATTTTAGGACAAAGTTTACACAATATTTCCCCCCCTTTTGTATGAATTCAAGAGACATTTTCTTTAAATAGATTTTAACAGTTATTTTTCAATTTCACTATTCACCATACAACATTTTTTATTCCTCTAATCTTATAATTCCTTAATATTCCCAGACATGTTAAACCAAGGATTGCCTCGTTGTTGTTTTTTCACATACAGTACAACGTCTCTTTTTTAAATTAATATTATTATCATTATTATTATTATTAGTAGTATTACAGTAATTATAGTTATTAACAGTATTATTTTATTGGTATTACCTGTCTTACTATAAGTTATCAACAAGACTTTTATTAAATATTATTGTATATTTTTTATGTATTTCATTTGATTTTGTGTTATTGTTGTATTATAATGCACACATTTTTTACATAATCATTTTCTACTAATGTTCTTGTTCCTCTTATTTCTGTATTTCTCTTGCAATTCTCTTTGGAGCAACTGTTACGTGACATATTAGCCCCTGGGAATCTGATCAGACTCCATAGTCTGAAACCACAGCAAAAACTTGGACTGCTATTGTGACACTCGGCAGTCCATGACAATAGCATTCAACCTAATAAGAAACACATGGTGCCAGCTGTGTCTGGCTGTGTCCAAAAAAAGCAAAGCAGGGGTTGTTTGAGGTGTTTGTGACTTTGGATGTGTACAATCGGGGTTTGTAGATTTAGGAAATGTGGTACATGAGTTAGCAGGGAGTAATATGAGACAGGAGTTCTGGTCTCTAAGTTTAGACTCAGGCATGTAAGCTCACTCACATGCCTGTGTGTCTAGGACAGAGATCCCTGCAGGGAGAGTCCCACACTGCTGTATAGCGATATTTGTACAGCACTGAAACAATCATTGTGGAAGTATAATGAAAAGAACAAGACTTCAGAGAGAATTCAAATTCATTATGAAGCAGCTTTTGGCAGCTCTACTGTCCATCATACACCCTGACTGACAACAACGTTATGGCTATGTGACTAAGTGCAAAGTACAGCAGTGTTAAAGCTGCTAAACAGAAGAAAGTGTATGACACAGTTAGCCTTAGAAAGCAGACACAAAAAACAAATCTTACCTCTGTGTTGCTGCCAGCTCTCCCCTCTCAATTCATTCCTCATGTGCGTTGCAGAATGTGTGTGGATCTCTCTGTATGTGTGTGTGTGTATGTGTGTGGTTTCACCATTTAACTGGTGAACTGCATCTCATGACAGCTGCCGAAAGGGCTGTCATTCTCCGCTGTCAGCCCAAAAACACATATGAGTAGAAGCAAAAAAAGATAGTAAGAGCGTGTGTGTGTGTAAGAGCGCTAGAGGCTATCCCAGACGGCATGTCACAGTGACTGAGGAAGTTTTGTTGGTAACTCCTCCCATGATTTCTTTGGGACAAGGGCACAGCCTCCCCTTTCTCTCTCTCTTTTTCTGACTAGACCCATTCCCCATACACCAAAACACACCCACACACATACACTACCCCTCTCTTAGTCAAAAAGCTTAAAAGAGACTTAACCAGGAAATATCGGTCAGGTTTTGGCTGTTTTTTAAATCTATTTTCAGAGCTTTATAACCTTTGGTTTAATGTGAAACTATACTTCCCATTAAGAATCAAAACATTTCCTCATTCTACAACACCCAGTTGCACCAGTTTTTTTGACGCACCCGCAGCCAGAAGTTGACAGGAGCAGATAAAACCAGCAAACAATCAGCTGGTTAATACCATTGTGGTGTCCATACCTGAGGAATCACTCATCTTCATTCCAGGGGTGCAGAGCTTTCACTGTCCTGCCCTAAGAGCCCTACCAGCATTCCACTGTAAAGCCTGAAAATGTGAAGTATTTCCCTTTATGTGCATAACAGCAACCTCTTCCTATCATTGACACTTTTCAACTTCTGGGTCAAGTCAATGTCTATCAGTGTTTTGGGAGATAATAATCCCCAGGCGGGCGTTTCTTGTGTTTTTTGTGCCTGCTTAGTTAAATATAAACTCTGGAACTGATTGTGTATCCCCCAGCCCCCAGCGCACCATGACAAAGTCACCCTGAACACAAACTATCAGCCCTGCTCTGAACATGTGATCGTGCAATTGGCTATGCAAGGCTGCAGGACACAGACCATTTATTCTGCTCTGTTTGCAAAAGAGTGTGTGTGGAAGAGTTTGTGTGTGTGTGTGTGTGTGTGTGTGTGTGTGTGTGTGTGTGTGTGTGTGTGTGTGAGGCAAGGAAACTGGGAATGGGGGTGTCTTGAAAAGCAACACATTGGAAATACTCAGAAATGGGTGGAGATATCAGTGTAGCATTACAGTGTGGATGGTATATTGTGCGTGTGTTTCAGTTTGTGTGTGTGTGTTTTACCCTGTTACTGTTGTTGGACAAAGGGCAAGGATTGAGAGGGTTAGTGACGAATGCATTTTGCTGATCAGTGCTACTGATAGTTGACACATGGCCAGAATGTGACAAACAAAAGACACATTACCTCCAATACAAAACCACTGAGTGGCTGATAATTAGCACTACAATGTGACAATACATTCGAACCCCAGTGCAACAACAACATGATCTCTGTCATGTGTTTAGCCGCTCACAAAAATCATAAATTGTGCTGTGTGTTGCTGTTTTGTACTGGAAACAGTTTCCAGCACTAGGCTCGGAGTGGCGTCACCAGCCTGCAGGTTTATTCCAGTAATAACGAGTACAAGGAGATGTTTGCCTTTACACTCGATCAGGGTGCACTGGCGCCTCTACAGACAGCGACAACACTGTGTTGACCTCACAGGACCTCCTGCCCCGCTGCCTACAGTGCACAGGAAGGCCAGCTTCCTGTTTTTCTGGCCCATCAGTTTACAGTTTTGAGGACAAAAGTACAATGAGGGACTGACACAGGGGCACAATCAGCACACGGCACACGTCAGGCATTCAAGGCACCCATCTACATGTTGTCACACCTACACCCACACACACGCACACACATACTCCACCCTGATAAAGATGGGCTATTTAAGTCAATCATTATCCACAGTGATCATAATCAGCTTTGACTTGAGCCAGATCAGTAAACATGGATCCAGGTCACTCATAATGTATAATATTTGAATTACTATCCAAACATCATGATCAAGATTTAAACACGAAATCTGATGCATGTAATGAATGGACGGACCATGATTTAAATTGAGGAAAATTATGGTAAATGTTCAATTATTTGTTTTGATGGCCAGCAGGACATCCTATAATGAAGGAATTGTATTTCTGTTTCCAAACTAAAGTTTTATAAAGCTCACTGCTTATCCTGAGAATCAGTGTGCGTGAGTGAGAAAAGCAGATTAAATCACAAAGAGAGAACATCTTGTAAAACCACTGAGCTCCAGAACCACAGAGGTAAGTGTGGTGTATGTGTGTGTGTGTGAGAGAGAGAGAGGCGCCACCACATCCACCCATTGTCCAGCTTCCTCCAGGATTGAGAACCATGGCTTCCTCAGGACACGGGACAAGGCAGTCAGTTGCTTTTATAAAGACCGACCCCACACACACACACACACACACACACACACACACACACACACACACACACACACACACACACACACACACACACACACACACACACCAGTTTTGTCTGTATGTGTTGAAGTTTTTAAATTTGTCGGGTCATTTACTTTTTTTGCATTTGAACAACTTCAATATATGTGATTGTTTTATATGTGGTTTTGATTTGACACATGACTAAGACTGTTTGGGAAACAGCAGATGGGCGTTTCACAATTTAGTGGAGATCTTTAAACAATGATACAACTAAACACTGAGTCAGAATACTATATATAGCCTATGGTCATACATTTGCTATGAATCATAAGAAGAAGAAGACATACTTTATTAATCCCTTACAGGGAAATTGCTTTCTCTACTCTGTTGTGTTTACACACATTAAACACACAGAGGATATACATGCACAAACACAGAGGAAATACATGCACACACAACCACATGCAGAGGAGAGGTGGCAGAGCAGAGAGGCAGCCAGGTACCCGGCGCCAAGGGAGCAGATAGAGGTTAGGTGCCTTGCTCAAGGGCACCTCAGCAGTGGCTTAGGAGGAGAACTGGCACCTCTCCAGCAACCAGCTCACTCCATATTATAAAAAGTTAAATTGTTCAGAACAACTGTTTTGTTTACAGGCCAGTAACTGTAATGTCATCGTCGTTATTCTACAGCCAAACACAGCATAGTAAACCAGTCAAAAGTTTTACTATGAACCTTCTCCCCTTAACAATAGCTCCACCTTCAATAATCCAATTAACTGATTTGCTTACGTTGGCTTTCCAGAAGAGGGCGGTGTCATGACAGTTTTAGCAACAAGCGGTGTAAGAACAACAACAAACAATTGTCAGTTTCACAAAGGCTCTCCGGAATATCCAATGCTGTTTTCTCAAGTATTTTTTGCATTTCTCTTTCAAAGTTACTAATGATCCGTAATGTTCTACCAAGTTTAAAATGCCACTGGCTTTAGTGGTTTTAAAAAAAATAAATGTTAGATGCTTCAGAAAATCTCGAACTCACCTCGTGTAAAAATGAAATCACATTGAGACTGATGACTTTTGAACAATTTGCTGGATGATGTAGGCTAAAGTGTCCCTAAAGAGTCCACAGCAGCCCTGAGTGACGTCGTTTAACACAGGATAATAAAGAGAGAGCAGAAAAGTCAGCAAAACACCGGAAATAAATCAGATTCACTTTCACAATAAAATCCTTTAAATGTGTTAACTGCCACTAGGTCTCAAGACACAACGTTATTAAATTGCATTACATGTCACTTGTTAGACGCTTTTACCGAAATTGACTTTATACATTCAATACCTTGGGCAATCATTATTAGGATGAACGATATAAAGAAGCCTTAAACTGTCTAATCATGCAATAAACACCTTCTGTGGATGTATTCCTCCACAATAATGTGGCCTTCTCCTGTCTTCCCATTCGGGTAAATGGATTGGATGCTTTTCTTAAGTTAGATTTTCTCAATACACTTCATGCACAGTAGGGCGCATGTGGGGATGGACTGCCGTGGGGGTTGAACCAGTACTTCCCTGACCCAAAGATCAGCACACTTAATGACTGAGCCAGCGCCTCCCAGTAAGTATGCTGCTTGTTGAAATGTTCATAAGGACTTCTTTAAAGAAGCAAATATATGTGCTATGTTTTCACAAAACAAAAATGCTAATGTATTTAATGAAGTTGGGGTGAGATTTATTGTATGGCTTTTTAAAAATTATTATTGAAGAACCCTTTAAATAGGCTACCTTAAAGACACCTTCACATTACGTTTGGAGTCTTAAATCTGTATCTAATTGTATGTTTAAAAAACTTCTTAACTATGAACTTAGCTCCATAACTCCTCAAACCGACCACTAAAAGATAAATGAAAACAAATTAAAATAATGTGTTAATAAGGATAGCTCATGTCCTACCCCTTTGCATCTATTCAAATAGTTACCATGGGCTCAAGTTTCATGTTTTAATTGGTTGTTTTCTAGATTTTCAGAATATCTCTGACAACAAAAATTACCAATGGAAAGATTAAGTTAATTTAATTGGACTAGCAGTTAGTAAAAACTAAACGAGTATACAGAAAAGTAGATTTTAATTCTGTCATTTTTTCTTCCGTCAGTCATGAAACTCACTCGATGTGTTTTATTTTGAAAGTGCAGATCGGAAACGGCCTTCTGTGTCTGTGTACAGAGTGAGGGCGCGCTGTGACAGCAGTGCAGCGCGGCAGAGCTGGAAACAGCCAGGAGCGAAAATGTGAAGGTGGAATCCGACTGAGCAGCATTGTGTTTTAACTAGCGTCTGTTTGTCTTCAAAAACAAAACACACTGGCGGCAAACACACAGCAACATCAGGAGCGTCATTTTTGGATTTTGTAAGCACTGGAAATATCCTCGCGTTATTTTTCTTTTCTTATTATCTATCTGTCCACCTTGTCAGAAATTGGACTGGAAGCTGTGTTGTGGAGAGTGAGAGAGCATCATCAATTACGTTCACTTTGATGTTCATTTTTAATTACACAATTTGTAAGGAGTGAACTGCTCCGAGAAGATTTCCTCTTGCTTTATGGGATTCTCATCGACGGAGACGCTTTGTTTGAGATAAGAACAACATTGGGCATCATGAGTTCCAGTGGTAAGTCCATTCCTGCGCGCTTCATCTCTCCACACTTAGCGCATGGACCAATGTGTGAAACCGAAATAACTAACATTGACAATAAAAGCCTATATTTCCTGCACGACTCTCAGTAAAGTAGCAATTTAAAATGTTAAAATCAATGTTTAACCCATTTAATTTGATTCCCCCTCAGTATACCATAATATTCGAATCAATGGCCATACTTAGTTGAGATTTGGCCTTAAGAATTATTTTTTAAATTGTAATAATAGGCCTACTAATAATACTAATAATAATATAAAATTGATGTAAATCATTTTTCTGTCTATAGTGTTTGTATCAAGTCCCATAATAACGACTCAGGCAGGTTTAGGGTGGATAGGGGAGCTAAATATATCTGGAGGTCAAAGTAGCATTTGCCCAGAGTTCATTCATAGAAGAGCATTTTTGGGATTCTTCATCTACATAACAGCTGTTGCTCGGGTCCCTCTGCTCCCCTCGTTTAATCTTCTTCCTCGTCTACTTCGCCACCATCAGTGGTACATTTGACCTCTCTAGTAGGGACCACCCAGTCTTCCAGCTGTCCCCTCTTCATAAAGGTCCACCTGTCTTCTAACACATTCGCTGCTCGAGCAGAAGAAACACTTAGATTCCTGGAGCTTTCTGATTTGGCCACTGTGGGTCTCATGGTTCACTGTGATTCAGCGCAAGCCAAATAAGCCTGACATCCTGTTATACTTATCCTAAACCGGCCCGGGGTCTGCCATGATGCTGACCTGACCTTGCATCAGCTGACTGTGACCCTTATCCTCTGTCTGCTGAATCAGGGCTTTCCCCTGTAGGCCTGGATGGTCAGCTGTGTGAGTATGTGCTTGTGTGCCTCCACTTTATTGTTTACAAGTCATCGTTGGAAGGCTTGTAAGACTTTTTAAAGAGTCCTGCTGTCAGTGAGGCCAGTTGTAGTTGAGGTGCACTCGGTGCTTGGTGAACTTCTTGTGTCATGTGCTTCATGTCCTCCCTCTCCTTTCCTCAGTGTCTTCAGAATGAGCTGGGTATCACTGCATCATTCATAATCTAGCCTGTCATTGTGTGCCACTCCATTATTTATCCAGTGCTCTTAACCCTGTGGTACAGAGTCTTGCCCTGACTGCCAGTCTTCGTGTCATGCGTCCCGGGAGTGATGAAGCAGCTCCTCGCTTACCCCCCTATAGGAAATGTGTAGAATTCTTTTGTTAAGCTTCAAAATGCTTTCTCTCAGCTGACACAGGAGGGGGAGGAGCACATCAGGTGGCATGTGGAGAGCTGTCACAAGTTCTCCTGATTCAAAAGCATGTGCCTAAACAGGAAATCCATGCAAACACACCAATCAGCAACATGCCAACCTGTATGTGCGTGTGTGGGAACCTGTGTATGTCTGCATTTAGCTTTGTGACAGTATCGTCACAGTAGGCAGAGGATGGTGTGACATGTTTCTGGCTTCAGGCATGAAAATACAGCAGGCGTCAGAGCCGAGGAAAGAGCATCTCCTTTCCTCTCCTCTCCTCTCCTCTCCTTGATCCCTCCAGTCAGTCAAACATATGCTCCACTCCTCTCAACACTGTGGAGTTTTCAGACGTGAACGGGCCTGTTAGGCTGTTCTGTGTGCTGCATTTTCCGCTGCATTGGGCGTGATAGCCCAGAGGCCATCGTAACACACGGAGTAATTACACACAGCACTGACTGTCTGTCTTCATCTTCATGGCCGTCTATCTCTATCATGGTCACTTGGTATTTTGTGATGTGTGTGTGTGTGTGTGTGTGTGTGTGTGTGTGTGTGTGTGTGTGTGTGTGTGTGTGTGTGTGTGTGTGTGTGTCCTATTTTCTGCCTGGCTGGCCGTCCAGGAAGGACTGTGGGTGTAGCAGGTCAGTTCCTAGTGGGAATGACCTTGGTTTTTTACACACAATAAGAAATGTTCCCACAGAGCAAGGACCCGTTTCTGAGATGCAGTGTATGTACAGTAGTGTGTTTCAGGGGAGCAATAAAACACATGTTGATCAATACAGTGATCATTGAGCTCAGGGACCTGAGGTGGTCTGCGGAGCCATACATCACAGACTGCACTGACACCTCTCTCCTTCCCTCTCTTCCTCTTTATACAGAGTTAAAAATACTTCCAAAAGGCATTCCATTTGGGTGTCTTGACTTCAAAAAGCGTGTCTGCGTTTCATGCAACCTAATGATTAAGACATATGGTTTGAATGCTTGATGAGTAGGGAAATCAACGGCTGATGGAATCTCCACGTAGTTTCATGTTTAGTCTTTTTAGCCACGCTAGCAGTCTCGCTCTTTGAATGGCAATGTTGGTTCCTCAGTCGATTAGTCATCACTTTGCCCTAGACAGAAAAATCCCAACAACAGGCTGATTAGATTGCCATGCAATTGCCTACAGATAAGCAATGCACCCAGAGGATACATCTCTAGGGCTTTGGTGACCTTTGACGCTTTATGTAGTTCATGATGAATGACTGTGCATCACTGAATTTTCATCTGGCGCTAACATGATTTTTCTATACTTGTAAATGACCAAATACCTCCAAAATAATGACATTCTTCCTTTTAGCCTTAACCACACTTTTGTTTATTAGGGATAGCTGGCATTCTAAAATTCCATGCTAGAATGTGAACTTCCCATTCTTTCAAAGGATTGCCTTTACTCGATGGTGGCTATAAAAAAAGTGGGTTGATCACCAATGGTGCCAGGATGCTTTCTCCCAAGTTGTGTGGCAAGTTTATTAAAATCGAGCATTTCCAGGTACCATTTCATGGATCAATGCGTTTGTCGTAAGGACATTTTATGATGCTGAAAGTTTAAATGTCAGAGCCCACAAAATCATGAGAAATTATCCACAGGGGTTGTGAACATGTACCAAATGGTCCAAATGGAAATAATGGTTAAATGACCCTCTGACAGACACTGCCTCGACTTAAAGAAGGTAAAAGATAAATACATGTAAAGATACACGGGACAGTATACTAGATTAAATGATGGATACTTCCTGTGCTTTTTCGATGTCAGTTTTTTTCTGTTTTATGGGAGTAGTGATTCAGAACAAGGGTAGACAGGAAGGGAGGTTGGGGGGTGGTATCATATATGATTCCTGCTCTTCTGCCTCATCTGGTGAGCAGTCCAAACCAGAGCCAAACACCATTTATCACTCCTCCTGCCAGACGCCTTAGTTCAATAACACAGAGAACAAAGGTGGGAGACAACGATGCGCAGATGCACACACAGATGCTGTGGCACACACATGAATATTCATAGCACACAGTCACGTACAACTGGTATTTACAAGTCCACATAAAATCAGGCACATGTTTTTCTTGATCATTTGCCTTGTCATTGTGGTAATTCACTGGTATTCAGTTGGATTTCAACAGTCAAAGCCCTTGCGGGATGGAGACTTTATGGAAACATTCAGAGTCTATTTAATCCGCAGGCCTTTAGCTGTTTCTAAAATGTCATTTAAATGAATGTAATAAAAGGAAGACTCATCCAGCTCAACCATCGTGGCTTTATTGTAAATGTCGTCCCTCAAGGTTGCTGTCTCCATGACCTTGGCCTCTGTTGGGATTGAGTGATCATTCAGGCTGTCAGCAGCATTCTGACCTTTCTCCCTCTCCACACAGTGACTGTATGTTTGTGGTACCACTGGACACCATCGTTGCTCTGATGAATACTGCTTACCAAGGTCCTGACAGAGATGAAAGGGGGTAAAGAGAGGAGAAGGGGAATGTCATGGAGACACCTGCTCATTGATTGAATTCAAGGCACAGTGCTGCTTTGTTTTCTGTTTGAATGTACAGAAAAACCTATTTTAGCTAGTGACACGTTCAACCAGACGGTGTCATTGCATTTAAACCTGTATAAAAACTACGGCAACTGAAGAGTGATTTCTTTTGCTGCCATCAGCTGTGGACGGTTTGATGACAACTAAAGTGTTGTTTGGTAGAATTGGTTTCCTTTTAAAATTACGAAAGAATTCATGTAGTTGACAACTTTTTAATGGTCCTATTCATTTTAAGTCTTGCAGCAGAATGCTATGCCTTGGAGGTAGATATTGAATTCTAAAACTGAAGCTGATTATTAGGGGGGTTTGTTCAATATAAATTACACGAGAAAAAGGAAACGACACATCTCCTCCTCATATGATTTATCCTGAATCTACTTCGACTTTGTTTGGCTTTCCTCTGATTATTCTCCCCAGTCTTCGCTCCGCTCACTAGTCATCACCACTGATCTCCCAGCATCCCTTGTGACTGAGCTCCCAGCATGTTCTTCCCTGGGGCTGTCAGGTCAGGGGCAGAAATAGCAGCAGCCTCTCTGTGTCCCTGGAGAGGCTGTCGACCTTACCGTCCCTGGCACTGTTTTTATCACCTGTCGACTGTTTCCCAGAGCAGTCGCCACTGATTTGAGATCAGTGGATTACACCTGTAGTCCGGTGACTATAATTAGAAGACTGACTCACAACACCTCAGCATGGGAGAGGATGGAAGGCTGTTTGAGAGCTGTGTATTGGGTTTAGAAAGAGAGCGTAGCTGTGTTCTATGAGAATGAACCACCCTGACACAATTAGACAATTATGTAATACTTTGGCTCCTGAGCTGATTGTGTACAGGAATTCTCTGCGTAGGTGTAGCCCTATGGCATGCACTTTAAACAAGTTCAACAAGTGATCTTCTTCATTAATGAATTGTTATAACTGTGAAGGAATCTTTGCTATTTGCCACAACTCCGTCTGTTTGATTTAGGTACTTTTCAATTACCTTGCTGAGCTGAGGAGGTTATGGTGTGTGTGTTTGTTTGTTTGTTTTGGCCAGATTTCAGAAGGTCAGCATTGTAAACAAATATCCTGTGTATTTCCAGTGGAGTTGGCACATGTACTCCCATTATCTCTCGTACACACCTGATGGGATCAGTGTTGCTCATTTGGTTTTACGGCAAAAAAAGACTGCCTCCCGTTTCCTGGCCACACACACACACATATACAAAAACCCACTTCCAAAGGAGTGTCATTATTTAAATCAGCGGCTCTGCACTTATCAGGCAGGGTTCTGTGTCCCAGTGGTGCGGCCAGCATTGTGGGGGAAACAATGAACTAACAGAGACTTGAGTGTGGGAGATTGGGAGTGGGAATTAAGCATGATTGCATATTTCCAGTGCCCACAATCCTGTCCCAAGCAGGAAAATAAACTTCAGTAATGCATTCACTCTGTCATGCACCCATGAATGTATGTATACCCTCACACTTAGTACACAAACTATGCATTCAGTGTTGTCAAACTTGGAGCTTGCAAGCAGCGCTCAGCCTTTGAAGCGTGGAAGGCTGTTAGACTTTTTAAGTGCTGCGAGTCCTTCAGGATTCATCCAGTGAAATGGAATCAGTGTGTCTGTCACGCCAGCCCATATGCTGATGCTGCTCTGACTGAAGCAGCAAAGTCCTTCAGGCAGCTACTCAGGTAGACAATAATGCCTGCTGGTTACCCTGCCATTATGCCCTTCCCACAAAGTGTAGGACCACTCAGATGCTCCTTAAGGAAGATAAAGCAAAATCAGAGGCTTTGAACACAGCTGCTCTGGTGCAAGCTTGGGAGTCTGGTTGTCTGTGCCTGTGAATGCAAGACAATCTGTTTATAAAGAGGGACCTTTAAATAGCCCCTGACAGCACAGGAAATCTTAGAAAAAGTATTTTTCCTCACTAATTTAAGATCAAATTATTGTTTGATTTTGACTTTTCTACTTGTGAGAGCGTTTGTTTAATTACTTAGCTAAGGCTGACTAAGTAAGACCCAGCTTTCCTGACAAAGTGAAATAGCTATCAGGCTTGCAGACGTCGGACATGTAAGCTGAGGCATAATGAGGTAACGGGATCCATCCACTTTCTAACCTGACAAAGCAGTGTGTGTGTGTGTTTGCACGGGTGTGAGTGCATGTAAGACAGTATGAGTATGTGAAAAATAAAGACAGTGGGAGAGAAAGCCTGGAGCTTACCCGGCTTACATAGATGTTAGACCTCACAGCTTTAGAACAAGTGTTGACAGAGCTACCCTGATATTATTGTGTGAACTGCACACAGTATAGTGTACTCAATCTCAGAGAAATTCTGGTGATGGATTACTGCATAAAGTGGAAAATTGGTGAATATGAAAATGCAGTTTTGTTGAGCTTACTGCTGAAATCCATAATGCTTTTGAACGAATACGCTGCCCACTTAATATCAATTAGAGTGGATGGATTAGTATCTGTTAAAGCTGACAGTACATTCGTGTGGCTGGAAACAGAAATGTTGATTACGGTTAGTTGGGGTTGTATCCACGGATTGACAATGCAGTATCTAATTTCATTACTAGGCAAGAAGCTTTATTGGTTTCAGGCTATTGGTTCATCCAATTATTTTGACATGGTTCACTTGTAACCTAACTTTGAGGTAAAGTTGTTGGTGCTTTTATTGTCCATTCATAACTTAGCAACCATACTGAACTGGGTGTAGTCCATGTTTCAAATTCTTTGCATGATGAGGCGTTGTGTACATGTGTCGCTAGTAAGTTAGTTAGCTGTACAATCAATCTGTAAATGTTTTGCTGCACCATCACCAAAAGAGAACAAAAGTGTGAAGAACTGATTAAACATGGTGTTTGTCTGCTGTATAAACTGCAAATATTAGCATGAATAGCTTCCAACAGTAGAAGGCTAAACCTAATACCTCTCCAATGAGGATGCTCACTTTTTTAACTGCGACCTGCAAGCTTGAGCTTGTGACAAAATATCATTCAGTTGTTGGCCTACTGTATGCCCCCATCAAATGCACATTTCAAGACCATTTTTTTTATTTTACTCAACTTCAAATCAACCTGTAGGTCTAACGTTAGTTTGATTAGCTAGCTGTACATTTTGTGGGCATTTGCCATTTCATCTAGCAAAATCAACTGTTGCCAGATGAAACTGAGAATTATGCTTTTGTCCACCACTATCAGAGAGTACCTTTGCGACTGTGGCTGCGAGGTAGTGCGGTTGTCTTTCAACCAGAAGGGTTGTGGGTTCGATCCCAGCCCTAGAAGTCAACATGTCGATGTATCCTTGGGCAAGATACCTAACCCCGATTTGCTCCCGATGGCATGGCCAGCGATGTATGAATGTGTGTGAAAGGTAGTTTCCAAGAGCCAATGGTTGTGAATGGGCTGAATGACATGTAGTATGTAAAGCGCTTTGAGGGGTCGAAGAGACTGGATAAAGCACTATATAAGTACAAGTCCATTTACCATAAAAGGGGTCGCAAAGCGTTACAGTTGACAACATTAATATAAAAATAAATGTGTGTCTTTCTTTCATCGGCAGCTTATCACCAAGGCTCTCCCGGTGGTGAACGAAGTTCTGGACCCATCCGGTGCCAGCGATGTCGGGAAGTATGCAAAGGAGAGGTGGTGCGAGTACAAGACACTCACTTTCACGTCAAGTGTTTCACCTGCACTGGTAAGAAAATGTAACATGATCCACATCAGCACAACACAGCAAGTGCAGACATAGTGATCACACAGACAGTTGCTGTCTTACTGTCTCCAGGAATTGGTGGTCCTGGTGATAATTGTTGTTAAAGTTACAGTAAAGTAGAGTTTCAGACACCAGAAGAGTAGTGAGAAATCAATCTGTCTTGATCACATCCTTACCTCCCGTACACACACCCAGACACACTCTGACTTCATCCACCTCCTAGTGTACATGCTGAGTGCTACTATTAGCCCACGGTGGGGATTGGAATGGATCAGAGGTGCCATGCAGGGGACTTAGTCTCCTGCTAAGTTAGCTTGTTAATGCACTGCCAACTTTGAGAGGATTTTCCTTCAGCACGCTGTGCTCTAATAAAAATGTGTCGATGAGCTTTGCACTGCTACAGGTGAGCACTGGTGACCTACAAAAGACACAATGGTGACATCCTCACATCCTTTTACAACTGGGAGAGTGAGATGTGTGCGTCTGTTTTTTTTATCTGTTTAAAGGAATAGTTTGACATTTGGGGAAAAACAAACCCAGGACTTTATATTTTTGTTTAAAAAAAAGATATAGACAATGAAATACTGCAGACTTCACTTAACACCCATGATGCTACAGGTAAAAATAACAATACAATGCCAACGTAATATTGTTCAAATTCCTATTATTCCCACATGTTTTCAACCGCACAGGCAAAATGTTTTTCTAGAGTTTCTTGCTGCTGGTTGGGATGACTGGAAATGTAAAATTTGGGAAGCTGTTAAATGGGGTGTTTTTTTCTTATTCTTTTTCTTTGCAATTTTGGAAAAACAACCTCTCTACATTTGTAGAGTGAGGTGGCAGTCTAAAAGGGGTTTATGGCAGTCAAGCATTTGTGCATGTTTCCAACTGAACTCACAACACCGAGGAATTGTAATTGTCACGCTGCTGTACAGCCCTGAGCTAGTGTACCTATTTTTATGTTAATAATGCTATTTCCAAAGAAAAGACAATCAGTCATGGTTAGTTTCAGTCAACTGGAAATGACTTTGAAAAGAGCAACTAGAAAGATTTAAAGTAAATGTGTATTTAGCTTTCATCTAATCACAGCCATTTTTGCATAATTATAGGATAATCTGGCATATTGGACACCTGACACAAATATCTCTCCACTTTGTTCACTAGCCATTATTATCCTCATGTGACATTATGTCACAGTGGCTTATTTGTATAAGGCTCTACAGAATGTTAAATAGACCAGTTGTGAGAAATGCAGTATACAACTGGCCCCTTTACATTTCTAAGAATAGACCAGATTTGGCATGGTTATCTGTAAATATCACAAAAGCAGAAACATATATTAAACAAGAAAGCTTCAATTGAGTATTTTGCATCATGTTGTCTTCACCAACTCAACATTTAGAGTCATTAAAAGGATTTCAGATTGTTTCATATTTACCTCAATAGGTTACATTTTAAAGTGTCTTGACTCATCACATATTTTAATGAATTTATTTACGATATATATTCTATATTTCATAGACGGTGCAATACTGTTATACGTATTTATACACAGACCTCAATAATTATTTGCCTTCCCTGTTTATTTACTTTATGAGCTCATAACATAGTAGATAAACCCATTGAAGGCTATTCATTGGAGGGCTGTTGTTACAAGTTCCTAGCCATCACACACACACACACACACACACACACACACACACACACACACACACACACACACACATCACATATGAAAACACATCCATACAGTGCACAAAAACACGCACATTAACACAGCCATACATGCATGCACGCTCGCTGTGGTTGTGAGAGGTTGCTGTGGTAACCGTGTGAAGGGGCACCCGGGCCCTGGTTGGTGCATATTCTCAGCATCTCTGTGGCGCTATTAACCAATCGGGAGACTCTATTCTGTGCCCCAGAGAAAAAGAGGGGTGATCACAGGAAGCGAGCAGAAAGAAGAAGAGGGGGGAGTGGGGGTGCTGTTTGGGTCGCCTAAACATTACATCATCTCTTGAGTGTAATACCCATCTGATTCCCACTTTCTCCTCTTCTTTTTCATTTCCCTCTCAACTTGCAGCAGCGGTACAGTAATGGAAAACTGTCATTGATGAGTATCATGTTAAATACACCCATCAGACAGCCCTCCACTCTCATGTTCCAGAGAGCTCTCCTCATCCCATGAGGCAATGGGGCATTGTTGTGCAGCCTGACTCTGCCACATCCCTGTATATAATATGCTCTTTTGTATAGGCCTCTGCAGAGCCAGCAGTTTCCTAAAGCTTTTATTGTTCAGCGTCTAAATCTCCCTTACAGACAAACATGTTGCATGTTCTTTTGAACTTCATATCTATTCTCTGCTATTCAATAGTTCCGTGTATATGTTCTGTGGCTGATTGCTTGTGAGTGTAGCAGAAGTATTTAAGATTTAATTTCTATATTCCCTATATTTATTTTTCTCTGTTTTTCCCTCTCTTCCTTTTTTTCCTCGCTTTCTCCCTTTCTTTCCTGATGACAGTCACCCAGGCATGAAATCAATTTCTCATCTTGGGACGGGATGACATTGGCATGCGGGGCGTACGATTTAGAGGCTAATGGCTAAACTGTATTATACCATTGCACCAGAGTGACAATCCACTGTAGGCTGTCAATTGCCATATCTGTCGGCCATGTTTATGAACTATGTGACTGGGGTGTGTTTTATCATTTGATTTCCTTCTTTGCTGGCCTTTTTGTTTCTCTCTAGAGAATCAGTACTCATAATATTGACCTTGACCAATGATATTGTGTGTGCTTCAGTCTATTCATTTACACTGGAAAACCGTGACATGAAATCTTTCCTCCTTTTTTCTTGCCTCCTTTCCCCACCAAAGGGCTGACTATGCCTTAAGTAGACTATGCGGAATAGATCACAACCACAAAGTCTTAAACAGGCAAAGACACTGATAGTTTACCAGCACAGGCATTCAATTTAAGAGACAGAAATTAATCAATCCATCCTGTCCATCATTTTACCCTCCACACACTTTATCAAGCCACATTACCTTCCTCCTGACACATTATCATAATGCCCCTCTCATGCATTAGTCAGAAGAAGAACAGATCACTCATCATGTGTGTTTAACCTCTCATTTGAACCCATTATACAGCAGCTGATTATATCACTAAGATGCAGCCACGCAATCAGCTCAAGAAAGGAGTCTGTGGAAAATGCTGGAGCCAGCCTACAGATTGATGCATCAACTCCAGACATAGAAGAGGCAGTGGGTGTGTGTGTATATGTCTATGGGTATTATGTGCATCCTGTAGCACTCCTCGGTTTAGCAGCGGGCTGTACTGTATGGATAATGTGGTGTTGTATTACCAGCAGACGGGCTGAATGGTGCATTCTGGCCTAATGACATAGTGACCACATTTATCCCGCCTCTGAAGCATAATTGGCACGTTTGGATTCCAATAGAAACAGCGGGGCCTGTCAGTGGCACGAGTGAAAATCGTACACACACATAAATCACACAGCAAGGCGAAATGAGCGTGCCAACTCACATGCTAACAGAAAACGCAGAGGCACAGAAACAAATATACAACAGCTGACAGAGACAGATGCAAACACAGACACTTTCGCACATTAACTGCCACACTGCTCCCTGTAGTTATTTATTCTCGGAAACAAAACATATTGTTCTCATAAAACAGCGCTAAAAGGAACAGCAGATTTACACAGACAGGTCACATAAATACTTGACTGCTCCGCTAATGCTCAATTTCTTTGCTGGTATTCTCACCAGGGCTCTCGTGAAATTGCAGCGTATTTGTCTTTTTCTCTGCAGACCTTTTTTCAGTCAGTTCAGCCTTCCTTTGGATGCCATTAGCCCCCATCACTCAACCTCTGTGGTAATAACATCGACCCACTGTACTGTACTTCTGTTCTCTGATGGCCAGGGACGGAATGAGATATAGAGAAAAAAACATAGCGGAGGGAGAGGAAAAGACAGACATCAAGAGGAATAAAGAGAAAGAAGAAAGAGAGGTTGTAGAAAAAGAGACACAGCACAGGAAAAAAGTGGGGGGTTACAGGGAAGGGGAGCTTCCTGTAGCTATAGCAACCGCTGGTACGCTGGTCCAATCACCACGCCAATGTGTGGTTGCTAGGGAGAGATTCCGGCGGAGAGGGAAGGGAACTCGGCAGGCACCGGCGCTTTTCCCCGACGACTCTCCAGGATCGGAGAGAGATGACAGGGATTATTCCTGGCTTGTCTCTCTAAAATGTTCAGCGTCCTGAGAGATGTCACACACTGAGGTCCTCCCTATTGTCTTTAAGTGTGTGTGTGTGTGTGTGTGTGTGTGTGTGTGTGTGTGTGTGTGTGTGTGTGTGTGTGTGTGTGTGTGTGTGTGTGTGTGTGTGTGTGTGTGTGTGTGTGTGTGTGTGTGTGTGTGTGTGTGTAACACAGTAAGGTGGAGTGTGCCAGTGAAGTAAAGGAGGGATTTCTGAATGATAAAGAGGATCATTTAGCAAGAAGCCCTTCTCCAAACTAAAACACACACACACACACACACACACACACACACACACACACACACACACACACACACACACACACACACACACACATACACATACACATACACACACACACACACACACACACACACACACACACACACACACACACACACACACACACACACACACACACACCAAAGCAGTGCATCTGTACATAGAGCAGGACCTGTAGAGCTTTTTTATTACTTGTCAATTTCCCCCAGTAGTTTGGTTATCTCTGTGTGTGTTAAGGTGTGTGTGAGATCTCATTCACACCTATTTTCTTCTCAGCTGAGTGTCTCACCAGCCCTCAGAGGGTTAAAAGCTGAAGGCCTCAGCAGCGAGGCTGGTCTGCTGGTATGAAGGGACTCCACTGGGCAACCATCTGTCTCCATCAACTACAGCCGCCAAATGCTAG
The DNA here is from genome assembly GCF_036324505.1 of Eleginops maclovinus. Lineage (NCBI taxonomy): Eukaryota > Metazoa > Chordata > Actinopteri > Perciformes > Eleginopidae > Eleginops > Eleginops maclovinus. The sequence continues at coordinate 18,296,146 of NC_086371.1, forward strand.
GGGGAACTTTGTCACTCATGCATGATTTCTCACTGCTTTAGCCTAAAGCTGAGTCTCTTTTTATCTCCTTGCCCTTTTTTACAACCACATTTATGTCTGTTTCCTGTTACTGGTTTTCTTTTTTATTGCCGCACATGCAGAAGGCATGGCTATAAGGATGGCAATTTAGTCAGGGACCCTGCCACTATGGTCCAGATTGAAATATGTCAACAGATATTGGATGGATTGTTATTACTTTTTCATACGGATGGCAGTCTCCTAAGGATGAATCCTGCTGACTAAAAGATACTGTAGCTTCACTTTTCCCCTTGTTGAAATTTGGGTCATAAGTCAAACATTCTGAAAATAATGTTGGTAGACATGCAATGACGTACAGATAGGTCTCCAGAAGATGAACCGTGATGACTTTCCAGGTTCTGTCCTTAAGTGCCACAACCAGCAGCTAAAGGTTTTTACTAATTTAGTAAAATATATTATATATATAATTGATCAATTGAGACATTTTATACAGTAATAATAGTTTCCCAGATGATGAATCCTAATGACTTTCGTGATCCCTGCCTTTGCCTCTATAGAACCACTAGGAACTTTTAGTACAATGTTGTCATGATCCTTGTTTTCTGTCTGTTTCCTGTTTTATTTTGAAATGTTTTCCCTCTGTTGTGTCATGTGTAGTTTTACTTCCTGTCTTTTGGTTTTCCTTCCTTCCTTGATTGTTTCATTGTTGTCACCTCCCCAGCTGTGGCTTGTGTTGTGATTAGTGTCTTTGTATTTAGTCCTGCTTTCCCTTGTGTTCTCTGTCAGTTCGTTAGCGTCTTTCATGTGTTCAAGTCAAGCGTTTTTTCATGCCCTGGACTGTCGTCTTTCATGTATCAAGTCAAGCGTTTTTCATGTCTTGGATTTCCCTATCGTCTTCATGTGTTCAAGTCAAGTGTTTTTCATGTCCTGGATTTTTCCTAACTTCGTATTTTTGTAAAACAGCTTTTGGAATAAAGCTCGCCTTTCATTTGTACCCATACCTGCCTCCCTTTGTTGCTGCACTTGGGTCCTATTTCCCCAAACCCTGACAAATGTCTTAACCATTATTGGCTAGCTTGTCATTAAAGACATAATGTTTCCAAGGGGATCGCATTAGATTTAGTGAGTCTTACTTGGATAAAGACACGATTAATGCTAAACCCTCTAAACATTTATAATGTTAGCATGACTTTATCATTTAGCTGAAAGCACCATGCCGGAGTAGAGCCTCACAGAGCTGCTAGTGTGTTTTTTAGACTTTAGTTTCACTCCTCTTCCTGTCTCTCTGACCACCTCCTCTACCCCCCTGTGATTTGGCTCAACTTGAGAAAACACATTATTTACTCTCGAAGTGTTTCCTCCTGTCAGCAGGGGCTCAGATCCAGGGGGACGGGGGAGGGCGGAGGAGCCTTGGTTGGTAGCACAGATGTGGGGGTGAACAGGTGAGAGTCTCCCCTGCTGAAAGCTGTCACTGCCTCTCTGCTATCTGTGAGTGCCCCTATTATTTTGGAAGAAATTAGCATAGAATGTGCAGTGGGGCTACTTTATAGTAAAGCATGTTCATTAACTTAATAGCACATTATGAAGACCTAACAGTAAAATAATAAGGTCAGGGAGGACACATAGTATTAGAAGATTGGGGAGGAAAGGAGAGAAATTAGAGTTGCATAGAGGAGCAGTCCTGTGGTGAGAAAAGAGGGTGCAAATTGAGATAAAGTGGGGACCTTGTGCTCAGAACCACAAAGATTTGAAAGCAGTCTTGAAACGGAAAGACAGAGAAAGGGTAGGGAGAAAGGCGGGGTTGTCAGCACTATTTTGGGGTTCCGGCCTGGGCCGACTTTGAGAAGGGAATTTTAATTGCGTCTGTTGGCTGGAGATAAATACCCAATCACGCGGACCCCCTGTGGGTGCCTAATCAGTGCGGTTCTAATGACCACAGCTGCAGACAGCGGCCTACATGCTAACCTCTAATCACTAGACTTATCATCTCGATGCTAACTTCTAGCGTTGCCAAAAAGAGCAATATGAGAAAGAGAAGCAGAATCTTTTAGCTTTCCTCATTAGAGCGCCATTCAGGGAAAGATCATCAAATGTTCAAATAGATGGAGTCTTTGATGTAATTTTGTCTTGCAAAGTTCAGTATGTTTGGTTAGGAAGCAAATTGATAATTCATTTGACCAGGTCTTCAATAATAATCTATAGTTCCCATAGAAACAATAAAGGTAATTAACTTGGGAATTCTGCATTATTATGATTTCCCACTCCAAACTGTGTGTGTTTTCCCATGAGTAGCAACAGTATACATTTCCAAAGGCCATTCAGAGGACAATGTGACAGACCAGGCTGGTTGTACAGAATGTTGATTGTATTAGGCTGTTGTTTTTATGAGTGGGTGTCCACACCATGTGGTACTGGTTGTGCGGCTGTAACCGAAGCCTTTTATCTCAGATCCAAGCTAAGCCACGTCTCTGTGGCAGCAGAGACACCAAGCTCTGACCAAATTCCACCCACTGTGCTGGCAACTACAAAATGTTTAAGGAGACGTTTGAAACTTCTGCTTAATGGTTAGGGATAAAAAATAAAATAAATTGAGGACTTTATTGCAAATAGGCTGTAAAAATAGGAGTCTCTTATAGAGAGGTTTGAAGAATGGTAAAACGTCTAGAAGTTGCCTCCACTTTTCTGTCTATCAAGGTGTCTTTAAACTGGTGCAAATGCAAAAACATCACTTTTTGCACGGCGATGCATTTACTTCTTATCTAGGAGGATTTGGCCACATGAAACATTATTTGGGGGGGGGGGTCTGACCAGAATGCGTTAATCTCACAACAAAAAAAAAAAATCACTTTTGATCAGAACTAAAAAAAAATCTCCTTTGGCACCAATCCTCTGCCAAATAGTTACCTATAGAGAAAGACATTTGAGAGAAAATCTGTGTAATACAATTGTGAATTGTCAACATGTGGATTCTGATTATGTTTCATAAAACCAGCCTGGAGAACTTTAACTTGAATTATGCTTGTAACTTGTTAAATTAACAAATCATACCTTATTGGATGATTAGATTTTGTCACATTAAGTTGAACTTAAAATGTCAGTTCAATGTATTACAAACACAAAAGGTTTCAAACTGGTATAATGTCATCATCACCGATAACATTAATATTTAGAGCGACCAGTTCAACCAACAAAAACAAATGTGCTGCCACCATCACCACATCATTCAGGCTCAGGGACCTAGCTGTCTCTAGGGCAACTGTGGAAGGTTTACATCTCCTATGGCAACTGTAGAAGGGGGAGGTCCTTTGCAAAGCATCCAGCCAATCAACCAGTCAGAAGAAAACCAAATGATTAGCCAGAACAGGTGAACCATCCAGCCAGCCCATCCAATCAAGACTGAGCAGATCCAGTCTGTTGGCTGTGATTTGGTCAGGCGTCCATATGCTAATGAGGTGCATTAGGCTAATTGAGCAGATTCAAGTAATTTGAAAACCAATCTGGGTCGAGATAGAAAAGCAAATCATTTTCAATGAGAAAGAGAGGGAGAAAGAGGGGAAAAAGCAGTAAATGATGCTGGATGTTGCAATTTGGGGTTTGAAAATGTAAATAATCTTTTATCAAATTAATGCAATGGACCATTTGCAAGATACACTGATTTGTTTTCCATGTCAAAGCATTTCGTAAATGTGCAAATACTTACTCTCCCATTCCCCTTTTCCATGAAGGCATCACATAGCCTGTGATTTGGGTTTTGGTTCTGGAAATGTGGTTTGCAAACACACATACACACAGATCTTTTAAACAGGCTATTTCAAATCTTGCTGTAGTGTCCCATATGCTTCCCCTTTTCTTCATTCCTCCCTTCTTTTGCAGTCGCCTTGACGCCAATGACCTGTCATGATGATAAAGATCCATCATCATATCGCACCATACACACTGTCCCATTTCATCATCCTATCTGCAGACGCACAATGCCATCTCATCGGGGATGGATTTATGTGTTCCCGTCCTCCTGCGGGAGCCGAGATTGTTTTGTTTTTAAGTGAGGGCCCATTGATCTTTTATTACACCATTAAGTCAATACGCTCCACTCATAAACAGCTTGAGATTAAATGAGCCCCTTTGAAGGGTTTATGTCTTGTGTGTGCGTCTGTCTGTGTCTGTGTGTCTGTGAACCCTCAGCCTGCCAGCATACACTGAAACTGGTGGCTATAGGGAGCCGCATGTGAGCCTGTGTAGCAGCTCTATGTATAGTCTTTAAAGCATGGTCTGGCAAGTTGTTGATATTCAAGGTTCTCAACAATAACTATGATTTATTTTAAGTTTGAAGTGTTAACTTCTTTTTTTCCTGCACTACAACCTCCATTGACTGGCAGTGTGTTTCAATACCGTCAGATTGATTTGATATTCTAAACCTAATAAATAGCAGTTCTTTACCACGTACACTATATTTAATTTTTTCTCTGCTATATGAATGGTCAGTGGTTTGGCTCCTGTGTAGAAACAGTATATGTTTTCAAGGGTAATTCTTGATGGATGTGATTTCTCAAAAAAAGCCCTCTAAAGCCACATCAATTACCAGTCTTATGGAAGATGTTGAGTTGAGACGTCTTAGATAGAAGATGGAATCGGAGGATGAAACCCTCTTTATTGTCACACACATGCACACAGCAGAGCACACACAGTGAAATTGGTCCTCTGCATTTAACCCATCCTAGTACTAGGAGCAGTGGGCAGCTATCGTGCAGCGCCCGGGGAGCAATGGGGAGGGGGGATTGGAGGTTTCCGGTGCCTTGCTCAAGGGCACCACATCAAAAGCACACACAGAGTCTTTATTGCAGACTCAGCTTTGGACAAATAAATAGTTCTTTAAGTTGTCTGTGATTCGAGGTTCAGTAAGTGTGGGCTTCACTGCTGCCAATATTGAATGTACTTTGGGCTTTTTCCTAGTAGCTGTAATGAGGTTACTCGTCTCTCTGCTGTCTGGTTCTTGAGCATCTACTCGATCTTCCAGTAGCTGGTGGTTTAAGCCTCTGATCTTGTTTCCAATTCATGGCCCGTTTCACATGAGCTGCAGGCTTATCAGGAGGATCTGACGGTTTCTACAATTAACATATGCTGAGCATGTCTGAGAAAACCAAAAGTCCATTCATTGTTTTAAGGATGATTTAGGTGAGAGTCTCTGTGTTCAGTTTAAGACCACCATTTTTCGGGTGCTCCATTGCCGCTTTGGCTTTTTTTAATTGTATTTTTCTGAACAGTAAATTTGTAAATGAGGCTAGCAGCTAATTAACTAGGTTAATGCAAGTGGCTTGCAAGTGGAGGGCTTCTGCGAAGTGTGACTTTACCATGGAGACAGCGATAAATAAGGCTGATTTAGTGTTTGTACTGAAAGTTTAAATATAATTTATATAGGTCATACCGATGTTATTGGAAAAAGTATTTCCGGCCCAAAGGCATCACGTTAGAAGTCGTAAATCCACGGTTAGCCCATAAGAAGATCGTCTTCATTGCCCAGTTCTTTGGGTTGGTTTTTACCAGCTGAGCTACTGTATTGGATGAGGTTGCATAGGGTTACATGTTTACTCAGCTAGAGTGCGTAGTTTATCATGATGAATATTTATGTTTTCTTGATGCTAGTTTCACAAACATCTTAATAACTACATTTTATTTTAGAAAATGTTGATTTGTTTTATTTATAATTTGATCATTCCACAATCGGATTTTATCTAACACGTCACCTTTACCGGTCACTTGTGTCAGGCCATTGTACTTTTTCCAGCCTGAGGTTACACCAACTGTCAACTCTTCCTGTTGTAAACCGCACAGGCCGGGAGAAACCAGAGACCAGCAACACACCAGCCACTGATCTGTGAAAACGCTTTTTAGCTATACTGTTACACACACTGGGATGTACTCTCAGTTACAAGGCAAAGTGTTGTAGCATACATTTCCTGCTTAGGATACACAGCATAGAGACACACATTCACACCCACCTTGTGCATTCACAGCAAATGATTTTGGTGCCCACTCCATTAGCATTTAATGAGACTGCTGTCAATGTTCAGAGGATGCTGAGAACTTGCGGTCTGTTGTTTTGTCTCCGTCTTCACATTGTTTAGCACAAAATGACTATTCTGCTGATTATATCATTATATTCCCATCAGAGTAAATTGGCTCACCACTGACTGGAGCCGAATAACTTCCATCGCAGGCTTGTGTGAACAGAAACGTACACACAGCACACAAACAGTTAGAAAGGATAAAAAAACAAACTTTAACACTCAAGTGAACTGCAGCATAACCTAACATGGAAAAACAGACAAAAAGGACTTGCTAAATATTTGATTATTATTTTTATTTTTTTCATTTGATTTCACATGAAATCCACAAGTTAGTGCATGATAAGTATTTTGTCTGTCCCTACTCCTCACTTTCTCTCCCATACTGTCTCCACAGTGTGTAACTGTGATCTGGCGAGATCCGGTTTCTTCCAGAAGAAGGGCGAGTACATCTGCACAGCAGACTATCAGCGTCTGTACGGCACACGCTGCGACCGCTGCGACAGCTTCATCACGGGAGAGGTGGTCTCCGCTCTGGGACGCACGTACCACCCCAAGTGCTTTGTCTGCAGTGTTTGCAGGTAAACACACAAACAAAAACACACACAATGTCCTTCAGTAAATACACACCGTTACAACATTATATACAGTGCAGTAATAGTACAGCAATGTGTTTGTTTTTTCAACGTTAGATCTAGACTAAGAAAAGAGAAGTTGGGGGGGAAAAAGGAAAGCACAGTCACAATGCTTTGTGTGTTTTTACTCACCTTGGGGCTAATTTGTTTAAGAAGTTCCCTCAAGTGCTAGCTTAAGTTTTTCAACTTAAAATTGTTATTCCAATTTACCACTTTTTTTTAAAGAATCTTCCTTTTAACTTTAAATCTTTTGTTTCTTTGACTGTACTGCCTATTCGCTGAAAACCCAAAACATCTTTTGCAACACTGCTTTAATTCGTAAGTTGAAAGTGTAACTCAAGTACTTTTCTCTCTTTCTACTTTATACTCCACCACCATCTTTTGAGAGTTTCCGCCTTTACAAAATGTTGTACTGTATGTCAAATCAAACCAAAAGTGTATTTATATAGCCCAATATCACAAAACACGTTTGTCTCAGTGGGCTTTACAAATCAACACACATGAATTACAGTGCTAAAAGATATCATAAAATTACAAAAATATAATGAAATGTCAAGATAGAATGTAAAATACAGATAAAATAAAAATAAAAAAGGAATACCATAAACTGTAGAACTCAGGAGGACAGTCACAGGGTAATCAAAAAAACAGCTCTAACTATGGGCTCTATTGAAAAGGAAGGTCTTCTGCTACTCTTAAATGTTTGGAAAATGTCTACCCCCCTTATAGAAACAGGAAGTTGGTTCCAAAAAAAGTGAGGTAGCTGAACACTCTGACTCCTGATCTACTTTTGCGGACTCTAAGAACCACTAACAGACTTACTCTCTGGGTAATGCCCTAGCGGTGCAACAGAGCATTAATATATATTTTATGTATGAGGGTGCCTGACCATTAAGTCATTTGTACACATTACTTCTTCACATCTTGATTTGCACTGTTTTGTATCTGTTCTGTCTTGTGATGAAGCACAAAATTAATGAAAGTAGCCTGGAGAGGACGGAGCACAGGAGATGATTGTTTAGTAACTGGCTAAGAAACGCATGACTGTCTTTCTGCCTCAAGAAAAAATGCTAATCCAAACGATGCTCCACAAGCAGCATCTTCCAAAACTCGGGTGGCTAAATCGTTAAAGGGCGTTTAATATTGCAGTTCAGTCTTAAGTCAGCTCCTGGATGTCAATAAATGTCTGCTTGCAAAGCTCAAGCTGTCTTGTCATTTTGCTTAGTCGAGACATGATTCGGTAAAGAGAGCTGACCCGGTGTTTCATGCTGTTAGAGTTAGTAAAAGTAGGCCATCTCTCCTCTGACCTCCATCAGTTTTCCTGTTAAGCTCCTCCTGACTGAAGTAAGAGCATCCCTGCTGGCTCCGCTCCTCGTTATATGTCATCATTCCACTCTTTTTGTCTGTTTCTCTTTCATGCCATATTCTTAAAAGTCCCTTAATCCCACTGTTTGCTTTGCTCTATTTTTGCTCCCTCCCCATCTGTTTCGATGTATTATGAGGTTTACATAAGAGCGATCTTCCCCGACTTCCCTTACTGTTTGTCTGTTGTCTTGTGTCTGCTTGACATTGGCTGATAAACATGCAGTCATGCCCAGCAGCCGTGGGCAAAAAAAAAGTGACACCAACTGGCCCAAGACAGTCAGTTGAGCAGTCCTGGCAGGGATGTGTGTGTGTGTGTGTGTGTGTGTGTGTGTGTGTGTGTGTGTGTGTGTGTGTGTGTGTGTGTGTGTGTGTGTGTGTGTGTGTGTGTGTGTGTGTGTGTGTGTGTGTGTGTGTGTGTGTGTGTGTGTGTGTGTGTGTGTGTGTGTGTGTGTGTCAGTGTGGAGTCAACTGGAAGAGGCAGCAAGAAGCCAAGGGCCGAATCTCTTCTTTCCTGCTCGGTCTGCCATCTGTCTCATTGCCCACAATTCTTTTTTCTACCGCCTGCAACTTCTCCGCTATAGTCTCTTTATCTCCTCCTCATTATTTCCCCCCCTTTTTTTATCGTTCACATCCTCATCATCTTCCTTCATTGCCTCATCGTCATCCTTCGCTTTGTCATCAGCTCTAATGATGGAGTGGGAGATTGCAAAGTTCCTTTGCTGATGTTTTTTTTAGGAAAGCGGTGGGGATCAAAGCCAGAGAGTATGTCGCTAAACCCAGAAATAGCTTTATTTCTGTGGCCAGTTTAGGAAAAAAGAGGGGGAGAAAAAAAAAACATGCATTAAATATGAATACAGAGTAAATCTTTAAAGCGCAGAGAAAGGCTGACAAGGCAAGAATGTCTTGAGGGAGTGAGAGCAACATACAGGTAACGACAAGGTTAAAAGCAGACTTACTCACTCGTGCACTAATACAGCATTTCCTTAAGTTGGACTATATATAGGGTTTTTCTAGAAAAATATAGTATGAGGGCGCAAACGGAAATAATAGTTTCTTCATGCCTGAGTTATAAATTGCACCTCAAACAACAAATAAATCCAGAGCTACAGTTTCTTTACTTCCTCTAAAGAAAAAGGGCAGTAGAAGAAACAATCTATTTAAAAAATCACAGTTTCAGTGTAAGCCTGCTGCCTGCCAATCGTCCACCGGCAGACCGACCGGACATCGGACCAGACATCCCCTATTTATTCCGTAAAAACAAAGCTCTCTATGCCGTCTGATGGTCTATTTGACACGATTTTCATATTTCTGGAGTTATTATACGGTGTTTTGTCGAACAGAAATATTGTTTTCTGGCGTCACTTTAACCTTTTTACGCGAAAAATCTGCGTTTTGGTACCAGGGGGCATGCCCAAAGCAAGAGGGCGCAGCACCCATGTTACCTGGTTTAGACAAAACCCTGGACTGGTATCTCTTGGTTGGAGCTTGTCATGCTTGGAAGTGGATATACAACCCTTAAAAAACAAGCTTCATGTGTCAAATATAGACTCCTCTAGCTTTCTGTATTCAATTAAAAAAGATCTGAGTTTACAAACAGATGGTTCACCTTGGCATCAAATGCTTCTTAATCCTTTGTATGCATGCTGTCCTTCTTTGAATAATATAAAAGCACAAAGGAGCAAACTAGGAATAATGCATGTGCTGTCTCCCACTACACACACCCATATTTAGACGGTCACAATTGTAAAACAGCTTCCTCTAGAAACTCAGTTTCTAGGGCTCTGACCCCCGCATGTATACATTGCACCAGCCTTCAGACGTGCTTGCCTCTGTACATCTTTAAGTGCGTTCATGGATGCACTTACTGTGTGCTGACTGCAAGCTCTGCTGGAGACTCTAGCCTCCCTCTGGGCCTTGGCTCCGGTTCCAGGCCTCGGCGGGGGAGTAAAAGGATTATTGCCTTCTATGTCTTTTTAAACAGCCTTCCCTAAGCCTTTTAGCTCCCCATTCACTCATACATCCTCCCCAGTCATAAAGAAATCAATCTGTCTTTAAGGAAATGCTACAGAAGAGGAAGGGGAGCAAAAACCATGTGTCCTGACGTGGTTAATTTAATTGTATAGGCACTGTTTTGTTGTCATACTCTGCCTCTACTTCCTAATCTTAGTGTTAAAGCGGTAAGGGATCCGTGACCCGGTGACACCAGCTGTGTAGGCAGACTGAGAGAGAAGGAGGTTGTTAGGATCAGTATGCACTCCGCACATCCGCACTCTCCCTAATAACTTTTCATTGTCACTGACAGAGCTAGTTTCCTCTTCGAAGCCTGTGGCAGCGTCACATTATCGCCTCTTTAATCACAGAGCAGCCAGGTGCTCCAGCAACGATCAACGTCCCATTAACCCGTCGCCTCGACTGTTTGCAAATGTATTTTCAAGTTCATAGAGGGTGTCAGACTGTATTTGGCTCGTGTCAGCCGGATTATATCCTGTCTATCACCCAATCATGTTCCTGCCAGCACCCATTTGTTATTTCCCTGTGTTCACTTGGGTGTAATGTAAACACTGCAGGCCTTTTTGTATCTCACATTGTTTTTCTAATTCTCTCTTTCTTTCTTTTTTCCTTCCCTCCTCAGTAAACCCTTCCCCATTGGAGACAGAGTGACTTTCAGTGGAAAGGACTGCGTGTGCCAGCATTGCTCCCGCACACTTGGCAAGCCAAATGAACCGATCAAGATCCACGGGCCCAGCCGTAAGTCGTGCATCCGCCTCGCTCCGTCCGCTCTGTTTGGGTCCACCATGTGCTACAGTCTAATGCGATGTGTCCACAAGGCATATTTAGCTCATTTAGCTAATGAAGTGTCTGTCAAATCAGTGGTCCGACCTGTCGTGCTGAACTGCCAGCTGAGAGTCATGCAACATAAACAGACACATTATTCATTTATTGCTGTCAACACCAAAACAAGCAGGGACTAGAGGATTGTATGTAATCAGTGTACATCAGGTCACATGATCCTGAATTATAATGAGCAGAACATCCTGTATGAGCAGTTGTGGACAGTCACTTACCAAAGTACATTTACCATAGTATTGTTCTAAAGTACAATTTTGAGGTTCTTTACTTAAGATGTTCCTTTTTCTTCTTTTTTAAACTTCTACTTTACTACATTTGTGTGGGAAATATTTTGACTCTACTACATTTTCTGACAGTTAGTATATTTAAAGATTCAGATTGATAATAAAAAGTATAATCAACAACAAATGATAATTTATTATTTTAAGTATAGTTTAAGAGAATAAAAAGTGTACAAACTACCTGACAAGAGTGTAAAAATGCTCCTCCTTTACTGGTTGAAACATTAAAGTGATGAATACATTGATGAATCAATATTTATAATTCAATAATGTAGCATGTAGTATTTTAAATGTGCAGATTGAGTACTTCACTTCTTGAAATTTAAGTTAATGCTATTACTTTTCTTCGTAAACTTTAGTAAATTTTTGAATGCAGGACTTTTACATGTTGAAGAGTGTTTTACACAGTGGTATTAATACTTTAATTAAGTGAACAAACTAAATACTTCTTCTATCACTGTGTTTGAGACAGATTTATGTGGAAGAGCCCCAACCCTTTTAGAATAAAGCTGAAAATGACACAATTTGATATGTCAACAGAGCAACAGTGACTGATCGTGAATCATTTGTTAAGTGTGTCACACAGACAGCAGGCTGCCGCTCACTGGCTGTGCAGTAATAACAGGTGGTGAGAGGCAGTGAATAACTGTCCTCCCCAGATCGCTCCATTCAGGAGGATAAAATCAAAACGGCTCCCCAGGTACGTGTTCATCACTCTATCTTATGAGGAGGCAGTGTATAAGACGGGACACAGAGTGCAGACACTTAATGTAATGCGCTGGCTGTAACAGCCTGTTCCCTGTGTCATTTAGATTCTTTAAGTATCAAATATATGCTTCAAAGTCTGCAAAAGTCGCAGAAATCAATTTAGCTGGCACAAAATTATTATTTTTGAAGAAAATGGGACACAGAAACAAAATTAGTCCCCGTTTTTTGTTACCTTTCGAAAGATCGAGGCTAGCTTTTTATCCCCTGTTTTTCAATTAATTTTTTTATTGAAGTTTTGATTGTAATAGAAAAGTATATCTCTGGAGGGGAAGAAAGAGTGTATCGACAACTCTCATATTTTTCATTATAGATCAATACATTTTATCAATGTCGCAAATATCCCTCCCTAAGAATTTGACTTTAAAATTAACCAGGGAACCAGGGAGGGGAACCAAACTGCAGTTTTTCCATTTCAAATCAAATAAATGCACAAAAGAAGTACGACAGGTCCATTGGACAAAGCATAAATAAGATGCGGTTGGGGTTCATTTAGCCTTAAGACTGGGAGGGGGGAGAACCACCTCGGTCAAACAGTAAACAAGTTACAAGCTCAATAAATGAATGCATGATCAATCCACACAAACATCAAACGTTAAAACAACAGTAAGTAAGTTTTACAGAGCTTTATATGCTGGTCTAATTCCAAAACTCAAGATAAATCATGTTTACATAGCACCAGATCAGATACTGTTTTGGCGAGCTGTTTCCTGTCTTTATAAGCCAGGCTAACCTCCTGCTGGCTATGGCTTTTACATTGAACTGATAGATCAAACTCATTGATGGTTAAAATATTTAAACAGGTTGCACATGCCCCAATTGGTCATATTATTTTGACCTCACAGACTGCAACGTGCAGAAGCAGTTTTCTTTCCACCCTCATTACAGTAAGTAATTTCCAACAAATCTTTGTCACAGGCGCTGTTGCTTTTTTTGGACGTTTAAATAGCAGTTTCATTTGGTGGCTAAAAAACAAGCAGTAGCCTACCATGACTCCAAAGAAAAATCAGCCGTGCACAGTCACAGACTGGGGCTGGAATCTTCGCACTATACACTCAGCACTCACCACCAAATGACAGTTGAGATTTATCTGGACTGCAGAAACCCGACTCAATACACTGCAGTTTTTTTTACTGCAAAACACACTTTGTCTTGGCTGACCGGGTCGCGTGGAGTAGTCCCCTGTGACTGCAGGCTTCCCTTAAGGGGCAGTAGACTGGGTCAGATAAGGTTAAGCTAGGCCAAATGTCTTCCAAATGGAAACAAATGGAGCGCTGACCTTATTTCAGCATTTTGTCACTCTGCAGCAATGCATCATTTTGTCCTGCTGCTTTCCTGCCCTGTTAGTGATGGTCATTAACGCCTGCTGCGGGCATCCATGTGTGGGAATTGGAATTCTAAGTGGAATTCTACAGCTTGAATACAGCGTGTGTTTGTTTGAGGAACAGAGACAGAGAGGGATTCATACATGTCTCATGTGATGGGGTTCTTCAGCAACAGTTTACTCCCTGAGGCTGTCCCAGTGATTTTTGCTTCCTTCCTGCATTCAATCATGTTTAACGGTGCTCACAGTTGAGAGAACAAGCCTCACAGCTCTGCAATATCCGCATTAGTACGGCTATTGATTATGAAGGTGTCTGTGCCAAAGGGCTGGAAAACTACACTCATGAGCACAGTGGGTGTTTAAAGATGTGCAATTACACCTTGGCTCCCTTTGTCTCATCAACTCCTCTCCCTGTTTACCCTCTCCACTTCATTTCTCTTTTCTCTGTGTGAATCACTTCCTCTTCCTGTCTTCTGTTCTTCTTCTTTATTTTTCTTTCCCACGCTTTCTTACTCCAGACTGTGCTGGGTGTGGAGCCGAGATCAAGCAGGGTCAGTCTCTCCTGGCGCTGGAGAAGCAATGGCACGTCAGCTGCTTCAGATGTCGGACCTGCAACATGGTCCTCACAGGAGAGTACATCAGCAAGTGAGTGTGTGAAGACATTTCAAAGAATGTGATTCTTATGTCTCTCAATTGCTCTCTGGGTAGGCTAAACTGTGCATTTCACACCCTACAGTAGTGTTTTTTATTCTCTATGTTGCAGGGATGGAGTGCCATACTGTGAGGCAGATTACCACGCCCAGTATGGGGTTAAATGCGAGACCTGCAGCAGATACATCAGTGGAAGAGTTCTGGAGGTGAGAATGGGACCAGATTTCCAACATGACACAGTTTTAACACAACATTAAGTCACACAGAATTTGGCAGTAATTCAGAAAATCCAAATTGAGACTTGACTCTGGTGACTGAATGTAATAAGCGTTATCAAAATCGAGCAGTCGCATTTTATCCTCGCCTCTGTTAAAGCCCTGCTGTGCTTCAGGGAGAGAGCGACTTAAGATTGGCGGTTGATAAAAATGTTGTGCTGCTTTACTTAAACCAAAAGATATTCAGCTGCAGCGCGTTAGTGGCCAAGTATCGTTGCAAATCCACTTTTTACACCTTTTAGAAGTACAGAACACAGGCCTACCTGCACCAACAGGAAGCTCAAAACTCTTGAGAGGATTTGAGAGGAAACACGAGTTATAAAAAGATAAGAGGGTAAAGAGTGAAGGTAAAAGATGGAAGGAGGAGAGACGCAAAATAGCACATTCCGCAGTGACAGAAATGTTAGCTTAGAATGGTCTTACACACAAAAGAGGTGGAAAGAAGGAGTCAGGGGTGAAGAGAGGAGAGGAGAAGCTAAGGCGGACAGAGGGGAGGATGAAGACAAGGGAAAATAATGATGGGGAAGGTTTAAAAATAATGAAAGGGACATGCTGATTAAATGTTTCATAAGAGCCTCTGGAGAATAGTTATTTTCCGTTGGGACGCGAGGTTAAAATTTGTCGGACACACACACACACACACACACACACTGGGGGTCTCGTCCCTGTGCTCCTTCGCTTGTCAGAATGGCTGGTGTAAAGTGTTTTGTTCCTGACTGTCACTCTCACTGGGCTATTTATAGAAATGGCGACATGTCAGCCTTTGTCTGCGAGTCGTCCCCCCCGCCCCCTCTCTCTCTCTCTCTCTCTCTGTTTTCCCTCTATGTCTCGTCTATGTGTGTGCAAACATGACGCTCAATTCTTTCCTCCTGTCGAATTTTGATATCATTATGATCGCTCCTTTAACATGCTGCGTGCAACTGATGTAACTCACAGTAAGTCATGTGTCTGGAACACTAGCTCCAGATACATGCAGTATTCATTTAGGGTGAGAATAGCAGAAATTCCATATGGACGCTTTCACAGAAGCTGTTCATTTTGGCACATGATTTAAATGTTGTTTTAATCTTTAATATAATCAGCTTGAGTCAAATGTAAGTGATTTTAAGAGAGTCTATGGGTATTAGCACATGTATCGGAGCAAACGTTGTGACATGGTTGTCACATTAATAACAGCGAAAGCTTGTCTCCGAGTCGAACCGAAAGTAAATAGCCCAGTAATAGCCATGTTGGCTTACTGCAGGGCCTCTACTGTGCATATAGGGGAACTAGCCGGCTGACCTTACCACCCTGTGTATTCATACCTATTTACTAGTTTGTGTGTGCAGAAATTTCACTGCAGTTATACAAAATTATGAACTAAAAACCTTTCAACAGACACACACTAGTGATTGAATAAAACGTTAGCAAAACTTTATTTGTCAAAATCACATTTAGTTGATTTCTCCATTTGTCCGTCTTATTCTTTTATTTTTATTAGTGACCAAACTAAATAGTGCTTTTAATCATAGTTCAGCTTTAGTCCGCTTTTTATTCAAGAACTCAAGGATTTTCTGTCATTATCGTTTTGTTGACAAACATGACCTTGCTTAGAAGCCACTAATTCACCTATATATCTTTAGAATCATTTGCATGTCAGTATGCAGTTTTCCTTACTCATTTCTATTTTCTCAGACATTGAAAACCAGACTTATCCCTCTGTGTTTGTCCCTCTGTTGATGATTAGCCTTGTTCCAAAGAGCCTCGCATCCGTCCAACTTTCCAGACGCAGTGGTTGTTACTTTAATGAGTATAGTGTAGATGGAGACAGGGAGAAATATAGACAGGAAGCAGAAGGAAAGAGGAGCATAAAACCTCCTTTCTTTAGTTTCACTCCATTCCTCCTCCCTCCTTCCTCTGTGTCTTTAGTTTGCCAATAAATATATCAGCCTATTAATGCCACTGGAGAGAATGTAGGCCTCATTAGAAATGCTAACAGCAGCTGTTGAACTGATACCATATGACCACAGACTGTAAACGCTCAGTTGCTCGGAAAGCACGGGACGAAAATGCTGCATCCTCTTGTGTCTTTGCTTTCAGTGTAACCTGAGACAGATAAGGAGAGCAGGGATGGGTTAAAATGCATCTTAGAGACGATCAGTTTTATGGAAAGCAGGGGAAAGTTGATGTGGCAGAAAATGACACACATCGTAGGTGTGTTCGGATGAGACTGTCTCCCGGACACAGGCCCCTGCTTCTATAAATAGAAATCCTCTAATAGTGTGTCAGGGAGGCAGAGGTTGCGGGACGGGGCCACGCCTCAGCCGTCAGCTCCGCAGAGACACATGTGAGAAACATAAGGACCGTGAACCTGGGATTAATGGACGAAGCCGGGAGCAGTGACATCATACTGCATCATTTCATGTGTCCACCTCACCTGTTTGCATGTGTTCCCTCGAGGTGCTCTGAACGTCCAAGGACATGTATCGCACTCTTGTGTCCTTCATTTACATGGCCACCTACTTCCCTCTGCACACACACCCACCAACACTTTTCTTCATGTGACTGACCTACAGGGATCTTCGCTCTAATTATGTAGAGTGGGGGTTGGCTATCATGTGATGAACAACCACAGGCTATGCAATGAGTTCTCGGTACATTATGAGGCCATTGGTGGTCAGGTGATATACAGGGGAAAACATATGGAGATAATGACCTGCTCATTTGCAGATCAGCCGTCACCTTGATGAACCTCTTTATGATGATAGTTTATGCTCAGTCACACCTCTTCTCCTCTCCTGTCCTCCTCACAGGCGGGGGGGAAGCACTACCATCCAACATGCGCCCGATGCTCCCGCTGTAACCTGATGTTCAAAGAGGGAGAGGAAATGTACCTGACAGGTGAAAAGTGATGCCAATACAAAGTAGAGTGCTTGCCCGTGACATGTGGGAACACACCGTGCCAATTCTTCTCTTGCTCTTCTCCAGGTTGTGAGGTGTGGCACCCATTATGCAAGCAGGCAGCGAGGGCAGAGAGGAGACTCAGGGTGAGATTGAGTTTGAAATATAAACCTTAAAACAGATTGAAAACTGTAATTTCCTCACTGTGTGTGCTCTCCCCTCTCTTTCCACTCTTTGTCTGTTTGAACCTCACAGCATAGACGCCTGTCAGAGGCCTCCATCTCTCCACCGGGCTCCTCCATAGGCTCTCCCAGCAGGGTTATATGCGTGAGTATAGCTCCTCACTTTGAAGCTTTTAGTCACTTCAAGCTGCAATTGCTCCAAAGCTTATCCCTAAAAGAACAATGTATACATAAGAAACACTAGCACTACCCATAGGCTTGAATGTTTAAGCACCAAGCTGAGAGGCTGCTCACTCCTTTGGCCTGTTCACTCCTCTGTGCCCTCACACCTGTTTTCAGCGATGTGGCAGAGTACCTTCTTATCAAAATGGAAAAAAATATTAAAACATGCACACTCATAATCCAGTATTATTTCAAATATGAAATCCCAGTCAAATTTCAATATCCAGATCTATTATTTTTCATTTTCTGACTATATCTCAGAGACAGTACATTGTTCAGGTTTGAGTATAATTTTTTAGTATAATATATATAGTAATATAATAGTATAATAATGTATACGAAATATTTTGGTAAATTGGGGTTTTAACTGCAGTTTGTGACAAAATAACTTCTTGCAAACAACACCAAAGTCACACAACTTCACGTCACCTCCCCTAAGCTAAAGGCAAACTATTATTCATTGTTTGTGGCCGACAACCCCTGTAATCTCATTTAGCCACTTTGTGACTTTTTTAGACATCTTAAGGCAGGGTTGTCCATACTACGGCCTGGGGGCCAAATGCGGCATTTTGAATTGGAACTTCTTCAAATTCAAAAAGTATAATGGAATATGGCCCACAAATGAAACTTGAGCTGGTCTTATAATGTACTTCTTAAATATATATATATAAGCATATATTACACAGTATTCATGTGTTGATAAGACCACTTTTCAAATAAATTAATTCAAATAAAGTTTAAAACATGTTCTAACAATCTAAGTCGATAAGAAAAAAAAGGCAATAACTTATTTACACAACAAGCTTCAAATATACCTTTCATATTTCCTCTTATTATAAGCAATCCTAAGCTTCTGTTTTAAGGAATGAGCTGCCATCAAAATAAATGAAACCCTATGGAGAGCTTCGATGTAGGTCTTGTTTCTTAAAGCATATTCAAGTGTCAAGCATAATTCACCTATTTGATTGATTTTGCTAACTTATAACTTAACTTATGAGGCAATATACCTCACCTCTAGAGAGGGGCCCAGACCTTCATATATCTTTCTGTATGTGGCCCTCAGTGAAAAAAGTGTGGACGCCCCTGCCCTAAGGCTTCAAAAAGTCCCTAGATGGGTATTTCCTGACATATTTTATCACCGACAGGCATCTAACAAAAACCTCTTTAAAGAAATTGGCCTACAGACATGGGAACTCATCACAAGGTTTAAGGAGTCTTTCCTGTGGCTATAACACATTTGAAAAACTGGTTAAAAGACATCTAAAAACAAGGTCATGTTTTTTCCAAATGAATGATGTTTTCCAACATACAGTAGACACTTAACCATGGTGGATATGTGTAAATCATCAAACCAATACTTCCTATTTTTACATATACATAGAGATAGAAGCGAGTTGGGGAAAAACAGGTTTATGTGAAGGTTGTCACTCTGTGCATTTCAGAGTTGGACCCGTTCCATTTCAAACTGAGGCTTTGGCCAGATATGGAACAGAGTCCAACTGTGCTGCTTGGCAGTCCGCTGAGGGCTGCTGCATGTCGACGGTATTAGCATGTTGAGGGTTGTCTGCATGCAAGCAGGAGTCACCGCTCTGCACTCGGCTCAGCCCTGCTCTGCTCCCGTCTCATAATCAATGACCTTTCTGTTTAAGGTGATGGATGAGGGAGAAATGCAGTGTCAGCACAGTTGTCGTCCATACTGTCTCTCTCTCTCTCTCTCTCTCTCTCTCTCTCTCTCTCTCTCTCTCTCTCTCTCTCTCTCTCACACTCTCTCTCTCACTCTCTCACTGTCTTTGCTTCCTCTACTCTCTTTCTCACACGTGCTGAGCTGCTGAAGGTCAACAACTTACACTGCTGTCAGCTTCTGCAGCGTACATGTATGCTTTTGATGGGAGCACACATGTACGTGCATGTGCAACTTGTATGTGCTTCATCAGCATATTTCTTACCGGTGCATGTCCTGCTACCTGCCATTGGTGGAGTTACCATTCTACTTTGTTACTGTCCATTGTCCATGTGGTTGATGTGGGGTCTTGTTGCTGTTGTCTCTGTCTGTGGTGGGTGTCTGTGTGTGTCCTCTCTCCAGGCAAGAGTGAAGAATCAGTTCCTAGATTATAAGGATCTAGCTGCTCTGCCAAAGGTCAAAGCCATATACGAGGTCCAACAGCCAGACCTCATATCCTCCTCATACCAGCCCTACCACAGATACACCTCTGAGGACAGGCTAGAAACTTACGGCTATGGGGAGGTACTGCTGCTAACTTAGCACTGGTCTAAATGTTGGTCTGTTTGAAGGAGAATGATTTTTAGAAGGAGAAGTGGTGGTATATATTACAACTCAGTCATAGTATTGTAGGGGTCATTATTTTTATTTTTCACAAATCCCTCTATTAGATTATTTTGATTTAGTAAAGTTTGATTAAAAATGTGGCATTTATTATTGTTTTAAGACACTTACTTAGTCTAACAATTTAAATATTGTCAGTTTTTACTTTTCAAGAAAGCCAAGACACAAATATTTTAACCCAATTTAATTTAAAATCCTTGAAGTATTTTTATCCGAAATGTGATTTACAAAAATGATGACCCTGAAGTACTTGTTGTCATTTTTTAGCATTTTTTTTTAAAGTTACAGATTGAATAATTTTAGAACATACAGTACAAAAACATACAATTCAAATACATTCTTGGTAAATTATTTTACAAATGCTAAATTAAATAGTCAAACATTTTTGGAATTACACTTATTCTCTTTCTTGTAATTTTTTTCGCTTTTCTCATCACTTAATCATTGGCAAGAACAAGAATAAATGTATTCCCCAAAATGCCAAACTATTTATTTAACTCGTGTTTGAATCATCACTTTATCCTGTAAAACAACTCCATCAACTATCCATGTAGAATAACACAAAGCATACTGAATTTCAATAATCTTCTGATCCTGTACATACACAACACATTACACAATGTTTTTGTTTTCCGACTGTGCTCGACTATAAATGTTAACTCTTCTCTCTCCACTTATTCTCCAGTCACTTGGGACACTCTCCCCCTATTCTCAGGTAAGCATTCTTCCGATCAGAGCAATTAAAACGAGTTTAAACAAGAGAACCGTTGAATTTAGGCCTGTCACTTAGCTATTTGTATCCCAGTTGCCCCCTGCCCTTTTTTCACTCCTATGTCCTTTTTTTCCCTTGTCAGGACTACGACAGTCTGGATATAAAGCAGAGGCGGTGCTCCAGTCCAGGTTACATTGACTCGCCAACGTATAGTCGTCAAGGCATGTCACCCATCATGCCTCGCTCTCCGCACCACTATGCCTACCCTGGTGAGTCAGATGGTGTTCACTCGTAGTTGGCTGCTTAATGACAAGAGTTTATAACATGAATTTAATCATGCTGTACCTAATGTAAAATGCACTTGAAGCACAATGACGTTTCTGAGTATTTTTTAAGTTTTGGGAATGATTCTCCTGAAATTAAATAGTTTAAAAGAATAGACTGACATTTTTGGGGAATAAGATCAAAACCACATTCATTGGTGTCCATTCAGTGTGTAGTTACAGCCAGCAGTCAGGCTAAGCAGTCAGTTAGCTTAGCTTAGCTTAGCTTAGCATAAAGAGTGGAAAACAAGGAAAGCAGCTAGTCTGGCTTGGTCCGAAATTTAACATCTCCATCGACCTAACAGCAAAAAAAGACATACAACACATCATTTGTGAGCCTTAAAGGGTCAGGTACCAACTTCTAGACTTCTAGAAGTTTGCGGTTTCCCCCTTTTTCTAGTCTTTAAGCTTTGCTAAGCTATGCTAACTGACTTTTGGTTGGAGGTTAGTATTTATTGTACAGGCAATGATCAATATTCTAAATCTCAGCAAGGAAAGAGTTTCATCCAAACATGTAAAACAATACCATATTTTTGCTTTTTTCCATTCATTTTATATAGTAACCAATAAGCCACAAAGTAGTTTGGCTATCTCATATGTTGCTGCCGTTGCTGTTTGGCTGTCATTTCATTTAACTCTTACACATGTGCGTTGACAATACTGTCATAGGAAGGCAAGTCAATAACCTTTGTAATTGCACATGTGGAATAGTTATCCAATGTCATTTCTAATTTCTATAAATATATTTATGCTGTTTGATTTTCATCTGCATGGATGAGACTTATGCTGACACCTTCCTTCATGCTCATGTTTCCTTTGCTGTGATTGGCTGTGGCTGGCTGCAGGCTCTGAGAGTGGCAGGAGTTCACCTTATTACGGCCAAGAGGAGCGGTCAAGCACACCCACCACAAACCAGCCCCCTAAACATTTTCATGTACCAGGTAGGACTTGCCATCTCCTCATTTCACTACTCACAATATCATAGCTTTCTTTACTCTTTCACTTTGACCTCTGTGTGAAAATGTGACAAAGTCGTATTTTTATACTACACATTATTTCTCTGTCAGTTTCTCCTCCTCATACTTCATACTTACTATCCTTAAGACCCATCCCTCATACGTCCAGTCCACTTTGTCCCTTCCGGTCATCCTGCAAGAAACTCCCTCTCTCCTTCACGTTTCACCTCTCCATCTCCTTTTTCTCTCCTCAGCCACAGGGGACCCCAACATCTACAGGAAGCCTCCCATCTATTCGAGAACGGGTACAGTGTAGTTAGCCCCGCCTTAGCCTGCCTGTGCTCCTGTCAGTTTAGTCATGCTGTGTTTGAGTACTGGATGTAGATGTTTTACTGACCCATTGATGTTTTCCAACATCCCCATGTGATTAATCATTTATTAGAATTGATACGGTTATCACCGAAATCAAAGCCATCAGTATCAAAACCATATAAATGGAAAAGATTGTCCCTGTGCTTAAAATGCACAAAGTAAATAGTGTTCGACTTATACAACTCTTTTCAAAACCGAAGATAACGTGAATTAGTCCTATTGCATTGCTAAGGGGTCGAAATGCATAAGGGCAATGTTCAGTGTGCATGCCACAAGCACATGCTTGCCTCTCCGTGCAGCTCCCACAGCACGACAGGTTTTCTTGACGACAAATGGAGCTGGAATATTCCCTGAATGTGAAGTGAAGGTTGCTCAGGCATGACAAGTGTTGAGTACATGGGACTCTGAGGACACACAACTCACCAGAATAGAAAAGAACAATGGAAAAAAAGCACAGTGGAAAACTGTGTATTATAACGTTTATTTGCTGGGGCGGCTCTACCCTATTAAACCAGTGGTCAGTGTGTGATTTAATGTTATTGTAATTGTTTGAATACATTTTTTGGTTGAAAACGATGGGGGTTTGTCAGAGGAAAGACGGTTTCTTAATTGTATGGATTTATGTTGCCAAATAACACAGCAGGACGGTTCATAGAAGATGCAATGTTTTGCCTTTCTTTCAAGTCATTAAACTGAAATGCTGCGGTTTTCAGGCTTAAGTATAAGCTACCATAAGAAAGAGATCGCCCTTTCACATCACACTGCAAGGCTTTTCAGCTGAGAGTCATAAGACTTAAGACTTCTCGAAAGAAGATAGATTGTCTTTGTTGTTGTCCTGCATGTTCCTCTGTACTGTGGTTTGGTATTTGTGGGGTATTTATTAACTGCTTCTCTTATTTAATTAGTACATCATCGGCCATGATATCCCCATAACACACTGTTGAAAAACTAAAGATAAATGGCAAGTTCAATGACCTTTAAGCTTGCCTTGTTAGAATAAGGACATTCTGCATACACTTCAGTCCCATTGATCCTTATTGTCTTCCTAAACACTTATTGATTTTTGTTTTCCTTGTTTCAGCACTTAACAGGATTGACGTAAATCAGACACAGACACATGTGCGGATGTGCACAAGGCCAATAAAGTTCTCCAAAGAACAGCCTGTGTGCTGTCTTTGGCTGATCTGCCCCTTTTTTTATAGAAGAAAAAAATTAAATCTGCACAAAAGCACAAACGTATCCCTTAGTTGAAGACATGACAGGACATTTTTTTTTAAATAACCAGTATGCAGTTTTCGTGTTGTATTTCAATTTACTGTTAAAACTATAACAATTTACACATTTAAAATAAATTGTGGTTAATTTAATTAACCTTTTTTACAGCTTTAACATACATCAAGTCGCTAATATGTGAAATGCAAAATTCGGTGTGGCGGTTGCCTTTTTTCGGGCCATAGCAAATGGGACCTAAACTATTTCTGTGCACATTCCTGAACTCATGTGAAGTTGTGTTGCTGTGTGGCATGCAAGGCCTGTTGTGTACTACTCAGTTAACAAGTGAGCTACATGTTTAAATTTCCGATCCCTGTTTTTTGGCCTTGTCCTTGTTCTCTGTAAAAACTCCTATTGTCTCCCCAATTGCTCTCCATTAATGTTTTCCTTTTCTTTTCACCTCTTTTATCGCATCCATACACTTTTATTCACTTCCCTCCACATTCCTACCCGATGACCTTGCCTGTAAGTATTTCCCTCCTTGCTGTTTCACTCACTGCCGGTTAATGGATATTGCAAATCTGTCTGTCTGTGTTTTTGTGTTTGTATCTTTCATTGTTTGTCATCCAATGTCATGTACATCATGACTTCCTTTTAGAAAAGTTTAAATTTGTTGTCAAACTGCCACAACGTGTATTTGTGTGTGTGCCGGATCGCCCTGTTAGCAACGTAAAGGGTGTGTCCAAAAGATAAGAGTGTCTGCCATTGGTGTCATGCCTCATGGGTATAGGAATTCAATGGATTGGGGCTGGTATGGCTAATGGCTTACAGAATGAAGAGCGATCTATTTGACATTACCCTGCGTGTCACATCCATTGACTCCCATTGACTGTGCTTTAGTGCAGAGT
Organism: Eleginops maclovinus; assembly: GCF_036324505.1. NCBI lineage: Eukaryota > Metazoa > Chordata > Actinopteri > Perciformes > Eleginopidae > Eleginops > Eleginops maclovinus. The sequence goes on from NC_086371.1 coordinate 18,320,483, forward strand.
GGCATCAATATCATCGCCTCACACCACTCATCAAATGACTAAGCAGTAACTGAACTCACTTTAAGGCTGATTATTTTCATTCTGTTGGCTAAAATATTGATTTGCTCTGACAGGGAATTGTGGATATGATAACTGTGGCAATGTAGAGTAAATGTACTGAATATGCATTTACACGTTCATTTTCCTCCTTTGAGTATAGTTTGACATTTCGGTAAATAGCTAATGCAAGTTCTTGTTGAGAGCTAGATAAGAACAAAATCTGGGTGGAGGAGCCAAGACACATTTTAGCTTAGCATAAATACTGAGGCATGGGGAAACAGCTAGCCTGGCTTGTGCACCAGCACAAGGTCCCTTATTAACACATTATAAGTTGTTGTGTAATTCATTGAAAAGAAAAACAATATTTGCTGATAGACTTCCAGGAGTTTTGTTGTCACTATGAGGTTGCCTGGTAGCGAGCAGAAGAACCAGATAGTCACTGTTCCCAGCCAAGAAATACTCTGGCACATATTCCCTTGTAAAAACATAAGTCGTTGTTGTACTCATCACAAATGACTTATAATATTTAATTCAAAGTGTTGTAGACATATATTTGTGTGGTTTTTTTTTATAGCATTTGGACAGCAACAGGCTAGCTGTTTCAATCTTCATGCTAAACTAAGCTAAAAGTCTATTTACGCAAGCTTTGTATTAAAGTGACAAATATGAAAGAGGTATCACCTTTCTTATCGTACTCTCTCCATTTTAAAATAGAAATAAACATTTTACCCAAATGTCAAGCAATGTATTTAAAATCATTTCTAGTAACCGTGGGTTTGTCAACTTTTGTTCTTTCCTCACTTGAACCTTCACAGACAATCATGTGGACGCAGCCACGAAAAGCAGGACAAGCGAGGATATTCTCCGATCCTCCAGACTGTCCACCTACTCTCCTGAGCCATACACCCAGTCAGAGGCTGACTACTACCCGTACACCAGCTCCCCCAGGGGTAGGAAACATTGTAATTTCCATAGTTTAAAATGGAAAGCCGCCTATTAAGCTGAATGTTGTCATTTTACGCTGGACCAAACACATAGTCAGTTCTTCTAACTGTGTTGTCATGTTTATTTACTCAGCCACTGCGCTCCACTCTGAACTCTTTATTCATACAAGGGAATCTCTTTTATCTGTTTTCTCTCTCAGCCTATCGTGTGCCAAGAAGACGCTTCTCGACAGGAGGAGATGAAGAGAGTTGGAGTCACAGTCTTCAAAGAGTAAGGCCTTCGTTATCTTCTTTCTGTCTTCAACATCTAGTAGATGAAGAAAGTCACCTCCAGAAACACACATAAATAATGCACTTCTTACGGTGTGGTGCCTCCTTTTCTTCATTTGCATCTTTCTCAATCTTGCATTCACTGTTCAGTACATAAAATTAACCCCTTACATCTCTTTATTTTTTCCACCCCCTTCCGTCTCAATTCCTCGCTATGTCTCAGATCGGGAGTGGCATCGGGAGGATGATCCTAAAGGAGGAGATGAAAGCAAGATCTGGTTCCTATGACAACGACCCCTGGGGCAGTGCGAGGAATTCTCGTTGTGGGAGCAAGGAAACACTCAACACTACAGGCTACGGCACCTCGACGTACAACAACACTGTCAACGGATGTAAGGATCCACCCTGCCCCCTATGCATCTTTCTCTTTGTCTCATCTTCTTCCTGTTTCTGCTAGTTCATGTCTGTGCCCTTCCATTTGTGATCACATATGCTGCCACAAGGGCTTTTTTTTACGAGCCTTAATATCGGCTGTCACTTCGTCCGCCAGGTTGCGCATGCAGGTCAGAAAGGGTCATGGCTGCTGCAAACAGGGCGGTTTATTAAGATAGAAAGCCAGCTGCTGCCAAACCTGTGGTAGGCCAGCAGCAGCGGCAGTCATTGTTTCAGGGATATCTGATCACAATGATTCAGAACATGTCAGGCTAATGAGAGAAAAAAGGCCCAATCCAGATGTGATAAACCTGAAGCGAGCTCAGTTGTTTCTTTTCTTAGGAACCATGTTTGAACTAGAACTGTTATTGTAGCACCAACATTAAGACACTAACCTGTCTCCATCACTATCCAATGGTCCCCTTCTTTTATTCGCTTCCTTTTTCTATTTGCATGGTTGTTTCTCCTCCTGTGCCTCCTGGTATCGCTCTCTAAATTCTACTCTGTTAACCAACTCTCCATCTCCATCCATCTATCTGAGTGTCTATCGCACTCTCCCGCTCTCACAGCTGGTGTCCCATATCCTGGTTTATTTATGAGCAGTAAGATCTCTCATTAATGCTGCTTCTCTGATGGGAGGGGACACAACTGAACGGGACTCTGTTGGCTGCAGTTGAAAGGCAACAAAGGCTTGTAACCGTACAAGCTGTGTTATGCAATTACATGATGGAGCATGCAGTTGGTCTTTAGCCCGTATTTTGTTTCCATATGATTTTATTTCACCCCTTGTTCTCCGTGCCATGCCACGTCTCTTTCTGCCTCAGTGCAGCTTTGATGTTTTATGTTCTTCCCAGGGCTAAATGGGTAACCAACTTGCTGCATCTCTGTTTATTTGTATATACAGTGTGTATGTACCTAGACAGATGGCTGTCAAATATCTAAAGCAATTTCCCCTGAATCCTTTTTGGTGGAATTTAATCAAATTCTAGAGCAGGGCAGATTAAAAACGCTGCTTTTTTTTGGGCAGTAAGTGAAATGTTATAAAGTTATATGATCTCTTCATTTTACAGCTCCCCGATCTCAGTACAGCGCTGATAGCGGTAAGTTCATTAATTGTATATCATAAATATTCTATGATTGAAGCATAAAAGAGGACAGTTTAGAGTTATGGTTAATTTAAATTGCAGCTGTTTCATATTCATTTTTATGATGTGTTTGATTCAATGACCTTACATTAACAAAGCTCCAGCTTTATGCCCAAACATCTGGAAATGTAGGATTTTTTGGTTAATCATGAGCACCATCTTCTGGCACAGACCTGGCACTGATCATAAGATTTCAAAGTGCTAAACCACATGGAAATCATTTTATATTTAAGAAGAAATTGAAGAGACTCTTGCTTTCTTTCTTTTAGATTTTGTTTGTAAGTCCTCCTCGCTACCAGGATACGGACGCAACGGGATCCAGAGGGTGAGACCACAGTGACTCAATCAACACTATGTGATTAGCTGTATCAGTTATAAGGGCTTAGAAGCTTCTTTTTTTATCTGGTTCTGACAGTTGCTTTTAACCTAGAGCAGTGACATTTGTATTATTGTTAGTTTTTTGTACCCCTAAATGAATAACAAATGCTAAGGTATCTTAGGCAGAAAATATATGCAAGTTTCTGTATATATACAAATTGTTCTTTTCATCCGCAGCCTCAGAGTGCAGATTGCTATCAGTACCAGTATGAAGGTGGCAGCGAAGTCAACTGGGGAGGCAAAGGTAATTTAATATGAATGTAAAACACCCACTAATTAGATTTAAGCAATTAATTCAACGTTTTTTTTTCTATTGTACTGACTTAATTTTCTTTCTTTCCTCCCAGCAGAATACACGGTAAGGTTTTACATTAATAATTGAATAATTCTCTCCATGTGTTAGCCTTTATGTTGAATAATCCCAGTGTTATCGTAGCTAAGTGTCAAGGCTTGTTAAAGTACGCTTTCCCGCCCTTCAGATTTACCCCTATGAGGCACTCATTGTCACCACTAGAGGGCGCAACAGGCTGCCCAAAGATGCAGACCGTGCCAGATTGGAGGTAAGTAATGAATGGGCAACTACGCCCTGTGCTGGGAATAAATGGTCCATGGTTCTATTTAAAACACGGCCGTAGCTAAGTTTTTGACAAATACAAACACTATATCTACAGTAACACCCCACCTTCCCATGAGACCCTGTCTTAAAGGAATGTAAAACGTATTTGGGTACTGTAAAACAAGAAAAACTAGTATAATATATGCTAACTGTCTGTCGTCTCTTTTCCTTTCGTTTCAGCGTCACCTGTCCCCAGAGGAGTTTCTCCAAGTGTTCGGTATGACTGTAGAGGATTTTGATCGGCTGGCTCTGTGGAAGAAAAATGATCTCAAGAAACAGGCCCGACTGTTCTAAGAACGTATGGACGTATGTTAAATACTGCCACAACGACAGCTGTAACAAGAGACTGTAGAAGAGGAAGAAAGAGATATTTAGTCTTCTGCTCAATCTCACTGCCATGGCTGAGAACCTGTTCTATATCTCGAACCAAATCCTGGTCACACCTCCATGGACTTCTGATGTGCCGAGGGAAGGCCACAGAGACATTATGCACAGATGGACTGCTAAACTGTTACTTGTGGCTGTTTGCTGGAGTGGTGTGTAAGCAATAGAGACTTTTAGTGATGTACTTTTCTTAAGCCTGAAGAATGGAGGAAGGTATGGCGGTGCCCCTATAAGGCCACAAATGGGGATGTCTGTGATCAGAGCCACAGTACTTTAAACATAAAGAGGAGAATTTTGGCTTTGCCTTATTTGTTATGCTCTCTTAGTTATGAGTGTGCAGCACCAGCAATCTGAATGAGTACAATGTAGATATAATTTACGACACTTTATCAGTGTGAATGATTAGATGAGGAGAATGAGTGAGCAAGCATACAGCAGCATCACTTTGCTTTGGTTTATAAGGATGCATTTTGTTTACAAGTTTCCCTGTTTTGGCTCTATCACCTGAAATACTGTGTCCCTTTTTGTTTACACTAATTGATATAGAATGATGAATTGAATAACAATCTGAGGTGTATTCAACTTTTTTAAATTGTAGGTGTGATCTGCATTAATTTGTGTGCAAATGAAAACCAAAGTGAGAATGCAATTATACATATTAGCCGATCACTTCCATGTAATGTCCTGGGTAAATAGTTCAAGGTCACTCATAGATACAGTTCACTGTGCAGCTGTATGGTAACCTTAAATAATGTGCAATCCAGTAGATGAAATAGATACAGAAAACACCAATGCAGTCCTCCTGCTCGATGTTCCCCAGCTCATTGCAATAGAACGATGACTAAATGTTTTAGATTGAGGATTGTAGTCATCTATACATTTACATTCAATATTATTTATATTATTTTAGAATGATAATCCAATAATTTTGTAGTTACAGAGAATATATTCACTCACTATGAAACACTCTGTAAGGTTTTAACACACTGAAAAGGATCCAGGGTTGTTGAAGACTTTACTTCCTTTGAATACTCTTTATTTTTGATTTTGTCACTAAAAATTAAACTTGAAACAAATCCAGTCTCCTTTTTTCGTTGTTTGGGGGGAAAATATTTCAAAAAAGATATGTATATTTGCATACATATACAGCTACTGTTATGCATATTATTGGGACATTTATATGGAAAGAGCAATCCGTCTTTATTCCTGGTAAATAAATAATTATGTATGTCTCAATAGAGAAAAGTCTTTTTAATGGTTTCTTATTTTTGACAGTGTAATTAATTGGAAAACGTATTCATTAGTGAGCCTAGGCTACTAAGTTTTTTTTTTATAGGTTTTCTTTTGTTTTTTTTCTTTTATTGACGGAAATGGGCTTCCATAAAATGCCTACAGGCTAGCAGCTTCCCCTTGTTTCTAGTATTTGTAATAGGCTAAGCAATCCGGCTGGTGGCTATTGCTTGCTAAGGTAGGCCTACATATTCGTTACTGACTTGAAAGTTATATTATGCTTCCAAGTAGCTCAGAAATAAAGTGAATGGAAACACTCCTAACTAGCGTTAGGAATATCTTCACCTGTGTATCTCTGGTCTGTATGGAAGCTCCCTGACCTAGCTGCCGCTAGGACCCAGCAGAACAGCAGGCTGCCTGAGACTCCAAGCAGCGGATTGTATTGTGTCGCCTGTGTGTCAGCGTAGCCTCTGCACGCCTTCCCTCACTAAACTCTCTCATGGGCCTGAATTACTATTAAACAACTATCTCATGGACACCATCAGCAACAGAATGGAAACAAACGGCACGAAATGTAAGTTTACTTTTCAACCTGAAACTCTGCTGCAAGAGTATTGTGAGTGGAAGTTGTGCTGCTATTTGTGCAGTCTGCAAAGGTAGATTTCTATGTGTGCAGGTTTGTTTAATGTGCTAATTGATAATTGTATGTGGCTGTCAAAACGGTGGGATAATAGTATCTCACATCCACTGTGTACATGTTTCCTTCTTCCCACATGTTCCCTTCTTCTGCAGCACCCTCACTGTGGCTCTCACAAACTGGTTTTACTGGAAACATATGGGATTTTTTAATGAGAAAAACAAACTTAAACACAGTTGTACATCTCTAAAGTTAGCCTTTAATTTAACTTAATTTTCTATCATTATATTTGATAGATTATTCACTTTGTGTAGAACCAGGAATCAATTGTCTAAGACACTTCCTTTTCCCTGTAATTCCCCCTCCTGCTGTTCATCTAAGACACAATGGTAGTGCGAATTAAACATATAAATAATGTTGCTTTGGTCTCCCCTCCAGCTGCGTGGAGAGGCAGGGAACCAAGAACTCATCTAAAGTTTGATTGTTGTTATAGAAAGGGAACCTCACTCATCCTGAGTCAAGTCAAATATCTGGATGTGGCGAAATATTTTGAATTTAGGGGTAATCATTGTTTGATATCGGCCACCACCAGCAGAGAATTATTTTACATGTATCTGGAGTGCTAGTGTTTTCTGCTGAAGTGGCAAGAAATACAAAAACCTTTTTTCTCCCCATGCGTTTTTCTCTAGGAGGGGTGCAGTTGGCCCCCTGCACAGTACAACATTGTTCCACATTGTAACTGAAAACAAATACACTTGGACAAGGCTAGAAGTGACAGCATACACAGGGTAAGGTGTGACCCAAACCAGCATTTCAGATATTTAAAGGGATTTAAGTTTGATGTGTTTCTACGATTCAGCTGATGTGGCTGTATTATGTTACTGCTTTAAAAGCTGAAGAAACTTGAGTGCTTTTCATAGACTTGTTGCCAGCGGCCAGGTAAACATGTGATAGTGATTCTAACATCCAACTTAATGGACATTGTTTTACCCAACTGACTAAAGGTAAAAGGAAATGGGAATCTAGTGCATACGAAGTACATACATTTTATTTCCAGCAGCTTTTAACAGCTTTTTTTACATTCAATAAAAATATCCAGGATATACTAATTTGCCATAATTTCTCACTTGGTCAGTGTATGTTGATGTGAGCAGTATAGTTGGTGTGTATGCAAAGAAGGAAGTCTTGTTGGGAGAAATCCTTTCCTGTCACTCCCATCTTTCTGAACACACACATACTGTATGAACACAGGAATTTAGCTTGACTGACTTTCAATCAGAGCTTTGTGTTTGTGTAAACATGGCAGGAGAAAACATAGGACTGTGGGTGGTGATCCCTGGGGAGCACCTTGCTATTTACACGGTCTTTAAATTCCCTGACAGGCTGCTGCTAAATCACTTTCTCCTTGATTTTTTTTTTAATCCATTCATTAATTTAGTCTACAAATGTCAGAAACTAACGACAAATGCCATTCACAACCAGACACATTTCAAAATGAGGTTTTTCAAAATTACATTCGGTTGGGAGAACTATTTGTTCAAACACTCTGCATACAAGCAACAACATAGGCATTTCTTTTCATTTCCTTGTTTCCACTTGATGAATGTAGGTCCATTTATCTTAAGCAGCTAAACATTCCACTATGTTCACCATCTAAATGCTAACTTTATGTTAAGTGGGTTTTCGGAGATTTTATTTCTGCTGCAGGAAGTCAAATTAAGTCAACCAAAGAGCAAAGTTGATGGCCATAATATCAAAACAATTTCCTAAAATGTTCTAAAAAGAAAGGTCCCAATTGTTGAGAGCTGGGAAGTTGGATAATAAGTTCATACGTTTTTCATTTTAAGTGACTGCTAACACATTCAAGGTTATAAGTCCTTGGGTCCATTATTAACGTAAAACAATGATTTGAGTGGAGGTTGAAATTGCTTAGCTAATTGTTCCAAAAGTTATCCGTGTTTCTTTTCTGTCCTTCAAAGCTTGCTATGTAGGTTTAAACAAGTTCAGCTATCAATCTTGACAAGGCTGATGAGAGGCAGGTATGAGCTTGTGTGTTAGGATTTTCTTAATATGCACTATCCAGGCCAGCTGGAGCGACAGTGTAATAAAAGATTTGTTTCCTCGATGGGAAGCAGAGCACCAGGTGGGTGTGAGAGGGGAGAGGCTGTCCCCATAGAGATGCATTGCAGTGGTGGGATTGTCTGTGCTTAAGCTCAGCAGATCTGATGAATCAATCATGGCTATTGTCAGGATGCTTTGGAGCATATGGAAGAACTTGTGGACATAACAGTGATCTGCTATATAGGCTCCACAATCATACATACATGTCACATTCTGCTCATGTAAGCACAAGTCTGTAGCATGTGCATTAAATCCCGACTCCATGCATGTCTTTCCTTTAATGAGATGGCTCCACATTCCTCTGCAATATCTATGAAAAGAGAACGTGTTTGTGCGTCTATGGGATTTTCCCCCTTTATATATGTTATTCATGTACACATCAACCATTGGGTATGAGAAACAATACATTTTTTCTGGATACAGATCAAGGCTTCAGGCTTGTGGGGAATGTGTTTGTGAATAGACAAGGATTCAAATTGTTAACATTTGATTCAGTCTGCTGTCGTCATCTAGCCAGTGGTCTCCGACCTAACTGATTGTGCATTTAGGCCATGCACCACTTTTCATTTAGTATGCAGTTATCTGAATTTACATATTGCAGAGAAGGAACTCTATACAATTTTGACAAAATGCTCCATTATTTCACAATCAGGGACTCAACTGTTGTAGCTTTGGCTAATGTAACTAAAATGTAACTCTGTCAAATCCTCAGTTGGAAGCTGCTTTTGAATGGATTCCAAAGGGGCTAAGGATACTTAAAGTGTGTCCTTTGGTTCAGTTTGTTGTTGTTGCTACTTTTAGCCACATATAGATTGTTTGGAAATCACTTCTTTTGATACCACTGTTAAAGAATTTGTTGTAAAGTTGTTTCCAGTGAAGAACTCCTGTCTATCCTCTCAGCCATGCTTGGTACCAAATGCCTTGTTATTCTAACTAATTGAAACACCAGCTATAAAAATAGGGAGATTCAAGGAAAGAAAATCTCGATCCCATATTTTAATTGTACGTGCAAGGTTCACAAGTTCCTTTGTTTTCTCTACCAGACTTTGTCAAGAGTTTTGAAGACATACAATCAATGTGTAGACTTGCTGACGCTCATACATACAGTACATTATATTACATATATAGATATATGCCCCATCATGCATGAGCTGTAAATCATGGATGATTGTGAACCAGCCCTATGGAATTCCCCTTTTGTAACCCTCCTGAGATGAGTAGATGACTATGATTCATGTCTGAGATATATGTTAAGGGTATGTGTGTGTAAGTGAACACATATATATTGTACTTTTGCAATAGTCAATGGTCATTCATTGCACAGCTGGTTATATGGGGGTTTCCATGGCAATTCACGGCACAACATTACAGCAGTTGCATGACACTTTGCAGAGGTTGAAAAGTGTCTCTGCCTGGGGTGTGCATCCATAAAGGTACAAGCCATATACTCCCAGGGCGATTTATTTGACTGACTTGGCAGAATATAAAACAGATTTGGATAGAGGACTTGCCTTACCTGTCATCACTAAGGTTTACTATATGTAGCTTGACAATAGCCATAATTTAGCACTAAAATATGATTGATGTTAATATGCAGGTATAAAATTGTACTTTTTTGCATTAGGGAAACATGCAAGTGAGCTGTTTAAACTGAGCAGTGTACAGAAAGTGCAGACAAAACGTGGTTCTGACATGCGCTCAGAGAAGAATGCTGGTAAAGCATTTACAATTGTTGTATCATTTGGTACAGTGTTAAAATGAAAATAAACAGGCCCAGTTCATGCTAAATTTAACCTTTAGCGACTACATTAGCAGCATTCATTAGTTATTTAGTAATGGTTATAAAGGTTAAAATATAAAGGGTACAGTGTAAATGTTATGTCTAATAAATATATGATATACTTATAAAAACTAAATAAACAAAAGTGTAGCATAATATAAGGAAACAGCAGTTCAGATCATCTACATAGGAAGTAATGCTCTCCATGATAGCTAGATCCAGACAACAGCAAGAAGTCACTGAGTGTGTGTCCTTGTTTTCTGGTGAACAACTGAACTGTGTGTGTACAGGCATGCATGTGTGTTCCGTGTATATTACCCTTGTCTGTGCACCATCAGTTAGGCAGTGCTTCCCCTTGCAGAATAGCATCTTTCTCAGTGTGTGAATCCTTTTCTGTGAGCGAGACATAGCATGGTGATGATCTCATGGACTCTGGGCAGATACGGGCTCTGAATAATACCCAGTGCACTGTAGGGCCTTTGTCTGGCAGCAGCAGGCTGAGTCAACCTCTGTGCCATCTCACAACTGAATAAATCAGAGTGCAGTGTGAAAAATGAGAAAAAAGAGGTTTAGCAGACAGACATCCTCTACATCATGGTCAGTTGGTGACCTTTGATCTTTGGCCTGTGGCCATATTGAGAAATGCCCAGATGCAACTGTTGTAACCGGGCCATGGCTACTATTACATGACATTTGCCCATCTGTCCACTATTTAAACCTTCTTTTTTCTGTCTAAAGTCACTGGGGGGGATCAGCCTTTCACACAATGCCTTGGAAAAAAGATAACGTTAAAGTGAAGGACTAAACCAAGGTTTATTTTGTCTTTATTGTTTAGGTTTTTTTTTACCAGAGAATTGACACCCTATCTGCTTATTTTTGTATTAGATGGAAACAAACATTAATTTGCAGTACTTACCTCACCTGTCTTTGGGCCGTTGACTCTCTCATTCTGGTGAATAAGCAGCCCTCTGCTGTGTGTGTGTGTGTGTGTGTGTGTGTGTGTGTGTGTGTGTGTGTGTGTGTGTGTGTGTGTGTGTGTGTGTGTGTGTGTGTGTGTGTGTGTGTGTGTGTGTGTGTGTGTGTGTGTGTGTGTGTGTGTGTGTGTGTGTGTGTGTGTGTGTGTGTGTGTGTGTGTGTGTGTGTGTGTGTGTGTGTGTGTGTGTGTGTGTGTGTGTGTGTGTGTGAACATCAAAAGCTTCTGTGCTGCATTGCTGCCCTTCAAAACCTGGTTAATGCTTAAACAGGTGAGTGGGAGCTTGCACAAACCCACAATTCTCCCACTTCATCACCATGGAGACATCCCAGTGGTTCAAGAGGCCTAATGACTTTGAGAAGATTTCTGTCACTGCATCAAACTCATTAGTGCGACCTAATTAGAAGGAGGGAAACGCAGCTAGAAACACACCCCAGTTAAATGATATCTACAAATATTTGCAAAGATATGCGGATTTAGCATAAACTGCTTCACTTAAGGGAGATTTAAACTAAGGTGCAAGGCGGGGAAGTAATTGTGCTGTGGAATGTGCTCTGCCATCTCTTAAGGCTTTGCCTACTTTAAGATTATGAAACAGTGTTTTCAAGCAATTACATGAAGTGTTGTTCTGTAAGTCAGTGCACCAGGGATTTATTACTGAAGTAAAAGAACTAGGACATAATCTTCCCTAATATAACAAATAGATTTAAAGCTTGTTTTTCCCTGCACTGTTTCCATCTACAGTGTATTTATTGTGTTTGTGTGTTCACTTGTGAGTATCGTGGGGTGAAGGATGTGATTGTATTTTATGATAACCTGAAGCATCTCCTTGGCCGTGTACAATAAAAACAGTGGGGTGAGGATGTTTTTCCCCCTTTCCCGTTAATTTGTATAACTATACGACTCCTCTAACCAAATAAGTTTTTCCACATGCTCCCCTCACCTGCTGCTAAACCTCAGCTTGTTTTGCATTGTGCGTTTAGTTTTACCAATGTCGAAAATGTCCACCCCCATGATAAATAAACATGTCAACGCCATGAGAAAGCACATCACTCTGTGAGACTACCTGCAGCAGCTAAATAAAGGCACATAATAATAGCACATTCAAAAGTTCCATTATATTGTCATCTCTTGAAATACGGTTCTAGAAGCAGGCATGTTTAGTTATATCTAGCCAAGGATCTAGACGGTGCACTGCGAATGGGGTCACTAGAGACACTACAGTAAAAGTGGGAGTGCGTCAGCTGAGAGGAAGAGGAAACAGAAGGCCGGAGGTGATAGGTGATGTCATCAGAAGAGGCAGGAAGCCCATCTCTATAGGGGGCATTTGGGGCATCCCCAAAAAGATGGTCAGCCCATTCACTAATGTGGGACAGGAAAAGTGCTTTGTTGGCAGCATGCAGAGTAAAATCTAATCCATCTTTTCAGTAGTTGGCTTAGAGAGAGAGTGTGTGTGAAAAACTGCTTTTATGATTTTAATTGTAATCTGATGCTTTGTCTGATAATCTGATGCAATGCTAGAAATGTGTCGCCAGCAAAACCTATGCTTTCCTATGTTACTAGAGTACTCGAATGATAATCCTCCAAAAGCAGAAAGAGCTAGATGTCAGCTTGAATCCATTTTTTAATGTTGATAATTTGAAGCCTCTTGATGTGTTTGGCGCCTTATTTGAACAAAGTGCCGTTCTCATAAATAAAGTAATAAGTAATTTCATCCGATTTGATTTACGATAAAAAAAGGAAACAAAAATGTGAAATACTCGCAAATACCTGGGTCTTTATTGTGAAAGGAAGTACATTTAGTGTGCATGAAAGCAAGTTTACAACAGAGTTTGTTTCTCGGTTGAAACCGTTTGGACTACGGAGAAGGCGATTGTTAGAATCCTAATCTACGCTGTACTTCTTGTTTTGAGTAGGCCCTATGTCCAATCCATCCAGCGTGATTGGTGGATGTCTTTTTGGTGGTGCAAACACTTTTTTGCTACATAAAATGTATGTGGTTTCAAGCAAATGTATTGACTTGTGAATTACTAACACACAAAAGAATGAATCATTCTCAAGAAATCTGAATACAAATTGCATATTTGAATCCTGCTTTGCTTATCCACCTCAAATCCTTAAATTATGACTACAGTGGCCAAACATTAGCAAGAAGACAGTTAGGTCACTGTTGCATTCATCTTACTCATCTCCCCATAATCTCTGGGGATATCAGTATGTGAATGTCCAGGCATGTTTAGAGGTTTGGAGGAGCAGAATCGTCAGACCTGGAAAATGTCTGGAATCTGAGGAGTAGAGTGGGAGGAGATTTCATCATGATAGGGCACAGACTGGTGAGAGATGCCATTGTTGGCACTGTTCTTAGTGTAATTAAAGACCTCCAGCACATCTGGTTATCTGGTTTACCTCACCTTTGTTGGCATGTGTTGGCTACACACAGCCCAGTGATGTATACAGGGCAAATAGGGGTGATAAGGTGGAAGTTTTTTAGAACTATATATGCGGCATCCATTTCTCCTTTGTCTTCTAAATGCTGTGATTCAGCTTTTTCTTTGACCCAGCTTTGATGACCGTGTTGGATGGTGGTATTTAGATAACCCTCACACAACATGAAGAGAAAATTTAAACCCAGCTGACTCCTTACTGAAAACCCTCTCATGTGACTCAGATAAGATTATGCTTTTTCACATACAAAGAAAATGTTTTTCATTCCCCTTCAAAAGTCGTGGGGCATATTGTGATGACACAACGTACTACACCCACACCTTGTGTGTGTGGACACCGCAAAGTCTTCAACCTGTAGCGCGCTTTCATGTCAGATCAGGTTTGGAAACTGCTGTATATTCAACATGTCCAAAGACAATAAGGAAGGGGAGACTTCCAATAAAAGCCCAGCAGTTTTCATTAGATACTGATCTCTTGTGGAGGTCGCAGATGGTCGTCTGAGATTATCTCAGCCACTTTTGGTTATAACTATGTTTTGTATAGTGAGTACTAACCCTTAATCTTAATCCATTTTTTAGCAGTCTGTAATCGCCAGTCCTGAACACTTTCGTTTACTTAAACTTACAAGAGTAATTGTACCCAATGTGAAGTTAAGTGGTGTCTTTTTACAACATTGCGTGCTTTCCTGTCCCTCCTCTCGCATCCACGGTCCATTGTGAGTTCACATCTTTACTGAGAAGGTCAGAGGTCACATTTATTCACAGTGAGGAGTGGTTTGTCAGCCCATAACCAAGTCTAGCAGGGTGTGTCTGTGGCATTTGTCACAGTGAGAGAGGATATTGGAAAAGTTGGGAAAGACTAGAAATGCCTCAGGGAATCTGGCCTGTGTGTCTAATTAGATGGTAGGAGAACTTCCTGTCTACATTATCAAGCATTTAATCATCCATTTTTCTGCACCAAAATTCTTGGAATTTATTTCATTTGAAACCTTTTTATATGCGCACAGTTTGACTTGTTTGTCTACCCTTTAATTGTGGAGTGGTATTTCGGCATTGTTTTTCACAAAGATCAACTTAAACTCTAGGTGTGTCTTCTGTTGTCTCTTTTTCTACAAGTCTTTGTGTTTATGAAGGTTTATTGGCATCTTGGGCATCTAGCCTCAATTAGTTTTGCCGCTGACAAAAAATTATAAGATGCCCTAAGTATCAACATTTTGCAGAACCAAATGGTGGAAATGAATGCCTTTTTATAATTTGAATCAAAAGTTAGTTAATTAAAAAAAGTTTAGCAGAAAAAAAAGATATTGTTTGCTATTACTAAGAGTAATTACTAACCTTTTGTGTCGTCGTACAGTAGGACCGATGCTGCTGTTTGTGTTTGCTTAAACAGCAGTGACAGTTATTTTAGCAATAAGACTAGCATCAAAACACATTGAATCTCTATCTTTGATTACTGTGGATTTGGTTAACATTGGAGAGAGCCAGGCTAGCTTTTTCTCACTGTTTCTATACTTTGTGCTAAGCTAAGCTAACATCTTCCTATTTGTTATACAGATATGCAATCTTAGATATATATTGTTTTATTTTCTGCAGGATGATAATCTTATTTCACAATGTGTTCCCCAACTGAAGTGCATTGAATAATTCATATCAAAAAGAGTTAAAATGGTCATACCAGAATACAAACTGGTGATCTTATATTTAGTAGGGATGCACCGAAATGAAAATTCTTGGCCGAAACCGAAAACCGAAAATGAGGAAACCAAGGCCGAAAACCGAAACACCGAAATAAATTATTATTCCAATTATTAGTACCATTGCATTTATGGCTATGACTGTGTGCTAACCTTACTAAAAATCAAGGCGTTGCAATTCAAAGAATAAATAAATCACGAAATTATGAAAATATTTATTTAGAACTGACATTATGCACAATATAAAATAAAATTAAATGTTTAACTTGACCACACATGTGTAGCCTACATGAAATAATAATGTACAGGCCTGTAAACTGACTGGCCTGCTGAAATATTGTAAAATTAAATATGCTCTCTCATAAAAAAACAAAGTGCATTTAAGTCAAGTGCATTCAGAACAAGTGCAACTGCTGAAAGATAACAATAGCCAATTTTCTCTGTAGGCCTACAACATAATAGTATATCAAAACAAAGATTGCCATAGCCCATATGTTAAACTTAGGCCTTTAACAACAACAACAAATGTAGAAGTGGAAAACAAATATTTAAACACTTGACACAAGCCCATTCTACTTCTTGAGGTAAAGTGGCAGGTTTTTCTTGATGAAGAGTAGCTTCTCTGCTTTATCACAGTGAAGTCTGTTCCTCTTCTCATCGAGAACATGAGCTGCAGCACTGAACAGTCTCTCGCTGTCAACGCTTGTGCACGGAGCAGACAAGTACTTGCGTGCCATCTTTGCCAGGTCAGGGAAGCGGCCTTGGTTATTTTTCCAGTGGGCAAGAGGGTTATCACTTCTGGGGATGGTGACTTCAGACAGATAACCATCTAACTGTTGAGCGGTTGAGCTTGTCATCTGCCTGACATTTGAGAAAGATAAATAGGGCCAGTGCATTAATAAACATTATTCTCAAATAGCAACAAAAAAATATCTAGCAGAAAAATAAAATCATCTGATAATCACATATATAGTAAGTATAAGTATATAAGAAAATAATACCCTACCTATTATTTGGGGCACTCTCTTGCAGGATCTCATTGAACATATCAGACAATGAGGGTGCATGCCTCTCATCTGGTGCAGAGAGACGAGTCCTTTTTTCTGCGCTCTGCTCTCCTTCTTCTGCGCTGTGCGCTTCTCCGTCTCCAAGCGGGTTCTCCGCATCCATCGCGGCTTGGATCATTTCTCGTGCGCGCTGCCTCGTTCCCACATCAAAGTAATGATCTTTATAACGCGGATCAAGTACAGTCGCGATGAAGTGCAGAGGATCCGAATAGATCTCAGTGAAACGTGTGCTGACAGACTCTAAGAGTGTACTTTTCATTGTTTTCACTCCGTGGTCCGTCTCAACCTCTTTGCTTAGAAGACGCTTTAGCGCTGCAATTAAAGGAATAACGTCTGCTGCAGATGCATCAGAGGAGCTGATCTCTTTAGTTAGCTGCTCAAAGGGGGCAAGAAGAGAGAGAATGTTCTCTATTAAGACCCACTGGTGTGAAGTGAATGTCGCGGGGAGCTCGTGATCTGCGCTGTATGCAGCCAAGACACGCTTTTGCGCAAAGAGGCTTTCGAGCATATAATATGTGCTGTTCCACAGTGTACTCACGTCTTGTTGGAACCATTTTTTTGTTGTTCCTAACTGATCTTTACTGGAGGAACCTCTGTCCCATTCAGGTTCGACCTATCACGTTACCTACTCGGTGTGGTGACAGAGCAGCTGACAGAGAGCTCTGCAACGGATGGTAAGGATCACATGAATGGTGGCCCGATCCCCATGCTGTGATCCGGGCTCACAGCATCATCATGGACCCCTCACTGCCTTCAACCACCCGTGCTTAAAGTCGAGAAAAAGCAGAGGAATATATATTTTCAAAATGGTGACATTGCACTCGAGGGAATCCACTGGAACAGCACTGCTCTGCTACACTGCTCTGTGGTAATCCTACCTGCTGCCTCACTGCTGCCTGAGGCCTGCTGCTGCACTGCTCTGCTACACTGCTCTGTGGTAATCCTACCTGCTGCCTCACTGCTGCCTGAGGCCTGCTGCTGCACTGCTCTGCTACACTGCTCTGTGGTAATCCTACCTGCTGCCTCACTGCTGCCTGAGGCCTGCTGCTGCACTGCTCTGCTACACTGCTCTGTGGTAATCCTACCTGCTGCCTCACTGTTGCCTGAGGCCTGCTGCTACACTGCTCTGTGGTAATTCTATCTGCTGCTTCACTGCTGCTTGCTGCCTATGGCGTGCTGCTACACTGCTCTGTGGAAACCCCATCTGCTGATTCATTGCTGTCCCATGCGTCATGTACTCCTCTTACCCTGCCTAGCCTGCTTGCTTGCTGGCCCTTTGGTTAATTAGCCTGCTTGCCTGCTATCCCTTTGATTAATTAGCCGCTAGCCCCTTGGTTAGCTATCCACATTCCCTGCCAGCTAATCTAGCCAGCCTCTGCCTGCTATCTGCTCACCAGTGCCTGCTAATGTTTCTGGTGGTTACTTGCTAACACTCATGTAGACTATGGACTAACAAGTCCGTGACTGTGGATATACAACTTGTGGGTGAGTGTGACCTAACTTATCCAGCTAACTGTGCTAACTGTTAGCAGCAACTTTTTTTCCTCGAACCTAGCATGGCCTGCCTCAAACTATTCAATGTCCTCCTTCTCCTTGCTTTCCTCCTTACTGTCTCGCCCCCCTCATCAGTTGCGCACATGGGGAAGTTGATATTCTTCGACCCCCCTCATTTGCCTGACCATCAAACTGACTCAGTCAACATCTATAATAGAGACTTGGCTTCCCTGCTGTTTACACTGTCTCTGGGGTCACCATCAATTGTAAACATTACTATTCCTCCTCTGTCTTCATGTTATGTTATGAGTCTTCTCAGCAATATGATTATTTTACCTTCTAATCTTCCTACACTTGACAAATGTAAACACAATGACTCATCCTCCCTTTGCCGTGCTCTGATTGTGTTACTACTCATAATCTCTGGTAATGTTCATGTCAACCCTGGTCCTTTTGATACTGTTCCCCCCCTCAATGGTTTTCAGTCACATGATCTCTGTTTCCATGATTTTTGTGTTAGAAACAATATGGGTTTTCTGCATGTAAATGTAAGAAGCTTGGTGCCAAAAATGGACCAACTTAAAGTCTGGGTGGAATCCTCCAATCCCCATGTCCTTGTCCTGACTGAGACATGGCTCCGTAATTCTGTCTCCTATCCTGATACCAACATTAATGGCTATAATCTATTCCGCCAAGACAGATCATCTAAAGGTGGAGGAGTAGCAATCTACTCTAAAGAACAACTACACTGCTCAGTGGTACTTGCCAAGTCTATTCCTAAACAGTTTGATCTCTTGATCATTCAGATAAGGCTATCGAATAATTTTTGTATTACAGTGGCCGGCTGTTATCGCCCCCCCTCAGCCCCTGCATGTACTCTTGAGGCTCTTAGTAGAGCACTGGCACCTTTCACTAAGTCTGAGCTTGTTCTGCTTGGTGATCTCAATTGGGACATGCTTAGGCCTCCTGAGAAAGTCATACAGCAGTTAGACTCCCTTAATCTCCAGCAAATTATCACCCAACCAACCAGGCTCAACTCCAACTGTCCGGAGAAAGCTACCTTGCTGGATGTAATTCTTACTAACACTCCCCATATGTATCAATCTGGTGTGTTCTGCAGCGACCTCAGTGACCACTGTTTTATAGCCTGCATTCGCAAAAACATCTCCACCAAACAGCCCATTACCATCAGCATTAAGCGCTGTCTAAAGCATTTTAACACCCAAGCTTTCCTCCATGACCTGGCCAATATTAACTGGCACAGAGTCAGCCTGGTTCCCTCTGTGAATGATGCGTGGTCTCTGTTCAAAGACCAGCTTAGTGCTGTGGTCAATAAGCATGCCCCCCTCAAGAAACAACGGTTGAAAAATCGTCACAGCCCCTGGTTCACACAAGAGCTCACATCTCTTCTCCATCAAAAGAATGCTGCATGGAGAAAAGCCCGTCTATCAAAGTCTCCCACAGACTTCCTCAAATTCCGGCAACTCCGCAATAAGGCTACACAAGCCGTACGCCAGGCCAAATCTGGTTACTTCAAGGCTCAATTCACACAATGTAGCTCCGATCCCAATGCTTTCTGGAAAACAGTAAGAAAACTTCAGAACAAGCCCTCAGCCATGCCTGTTTCACTCAAAGTCAATGATCTTGTCATCTCAGATAAGACTGCAATGGCAGATACTTTCAATAGTCACTTTGTAAAGTCTGGCTTTGTCTTTGAGAACACACTGTCCAAAGGCCCTACTATATCGCCTTCCACAGCCCATAGTCTTCTAAGCCCCCCACACCTGCACCCTCCCACACACAGCTTCTCCTTTCGGCCTCTTACAGAGGGGGAGGTTTTAAAGGAACTGTCTGCTCTAGACCCCAAAAAATCAGCTGGGTCTGACAACCTTCCCGCATTTTTTATTAAAACTGCAGCTCCCATCATTGCAGCACCCATAACCAAACTCTTCAATCACTCATTCCATACGGCTGAAATACCCTTTGACTGGAAAGAAGCCATCGTCCTGCCCTTGTTTAAAGGTGGTGAGCAGTCAGATCCAAATAGCTACAGACCCATCTCCATCCTGCCCTGTGTGTCCAAGGTATTTGAGAAGCTTGTGAACAATCAGCTCACTAACTATCTTAATACTTTTGGTATACTCTCTGACGCACAGTCTGGGTTCCGCGCTGGGTATGGGTGCACAACAGCCACTTTAAAGGTATTAAATGACATTACATCCACGCTAGACACCAAACAACATTGTGCTGCTATTTTCATTGACCTTGCAAAGGCCTTTGACACTGTTGACCATCCCACCCTCATCAGCAGGCTGAGTAGTATTGGGGTCATAGGTCACTCGCTGGCTTGGTTCTCTCACTATCTATCTCACCGGGTGCAACGCGTAAGGTTCGATAACTCACTCTCTCACTCCCTCTCTGTCACAAAGGGTGTTCCTCAAGGTTCTATACTTGGCCCATCACTGTTTTCCATCTATATCAATAACATTCCCCTAGCTGCTGGCAATTCACTCATTCACCTTTATGCCGATGACACCATCTTATATGCCTCTGGTCCTTCTCCCTCCTCTGTCCAATCCACGCTCCAGGATAGCTTTCTCCAGGTACAACATGCCTTTACACAACTGAAACTGTCACTCAACACAACTAAGACAAAAGCCATGTGGTTTCATCGGAAGGGTGTACCCTCTCCGTCTCCCTTAAACATCTCCACCTGTGAGGGGGCAATCTTGGAGCAAGTCTCCACCTACAAATACCTGGGTATCTGGTTAGACACTACAATATGTTTTTCACATCACATCTCCCAGTTACAGTCTAAGGTGCGGGCTAAACTTGGTTTCCTTTACCGCCACCGCCACTCTTTCACTTCCTCTTCTAAACTCACGCTTATAAAAATGACTATTCTTCCCACACTTGATTTCGGTGACACTATCTATAGAACTGCCTCTAAGGGCACTCTTGCTAAACTGGACACAATCTATCACTCTGCCATCCGTTTTGCTACAAACGCCCCCCTAAATACTCATCACTGCAGTCTTTACTCTCTGGTAAATTGGCCATCGCTTCATACTCGTCGTCATATTCATTGGCTCACTCTCATTTACAAGACCATCCTTCATCAGACACCCCCCTATTTGTCCCGCCTGCTGCATCGTCTACCTACCACATATAACACTCGGTCCTCTCTTCGCATCCTGCTAACAACCCCTCAAACTAGATCCTCACTCGGCCTTGCATCATTCCAGTCAGCTGCTGCCACAGACTGGAACGCACTACAAACACACCTCAAACTGGTCACTTTCATTTCCATTCCGGCCTTCAAACACTCCATCTCACACCATCTCACTGATCCCTGCAAGTGTTTCCCCTCCGTCTAATCCTTCAGCTCAGTCTCCCATTTGTGCACCTAGGCCCGCTGATTTAATGGTTTTAATGATTTTGTATAACCAATCCTTGTTTTATATGTCTTTGTATGTTTTTTAAGTGTCACCTATTTTTGTTTTATGTCAGGCCATCTTTGTAAATAAGAACTTGTTCTTAATGATCTGCCTGGTAAAATAAAGGTAAAATAAAAAAATAAATAAAAAAAATCTTGCATAGACTGCAAGCGGGAATAGGCCAGCTGAGAATGTTTAAAGTGGCCAACAATTCTTCTGCCTATAGCCAATACGTCTTTTACGCTCCGCTGAGACACAGTCCCTCATTCACAGCCAGATGTAGTGTGTGGGCCATGCACCATATTCCTTTCAGCTGACTTTCTTCTATCGCTTTTGTCATATTTCTTGCGTTGTCACTGACTATGGCATGCACTTTAGATCGGTCGATATGCCAGGTGTCGAACATATTGGCGAATGCATCAGAAATGGCTGCTGCTGTATGTGATCCTCGAAACTCTTGTGAATTAAGCAGAATCTTTTGCAGCTTGAAATCTGTGTCGATCCACTGTGCAGTTAGACTGAGCATACTCGTGATGCTGACGTCTGAGCTCCATATATCGGTCGTGAAACTGATTGCTGAAATATCAGATGCCATAAGCTCATGGACGTGAGTTGCAACAACATTGAACAGCTCAGGTAAACATACGTCTGAGAAATGTCGTCTGCTCGGTATGGCATAACGGGGCTCAATGTGCTCTATCAGCCTACGAAATCCCACGTCCTCTACAACAGAGAACGGCTGATCATCTAAGGCAATGAATTCCATCATTTTTTGTGTAATGCCCTTAGCCTTGGCACCATCACTGGGAAACTTTTTGGCCATTTCAAAAACGTCTGCCACAGACGGAGTCGGTGTGCTCGGAATGGCTTTCCTTTTCTGTGCCGCGTTTTTCTCAAATTCAGAATAGCGATCGGGATGTTTTGATTTAAGATGATGAATTAAACCCGACGTGGAAAAACTCTTTGCAGATATACCCCCTCTAGAAATTTCGGCTTTACACGTATTGCAAATTGCTATTCGTTGTTCTTTTTCAGACACAGTGAATTGCGTCCACACCGCAGACATGTTGGCCCGAGTGCTGTTCGCGGTTTTTTGCTTGTATGCTGTCCTCGTGCTGCGTTCTCTAGCTTGCAGAACTAGACAGCTAGCTAACAATTTGTCGTCTAATAAATATAGCTGATGAACTCAAGCGAGGCAAGAAGCGTTGGTTTTCTTCCGTTTACTTTGTTCACCAAGCAAGTATTTATAAAGGACATGGATATTCTTTTTTGTAAAACTGAAACAAACAGAAACAAAGGGATACATAAATCTCACGAAGATAATATTACAGTGCATAGCAGGTAGCATGATACCACGAAAGCTAGCATGGCTAAGTGACAAATTATCCTAGAGATGTAGAGACATAAATTCAACATAAACTCTTAATTGTCTACATGGCATTGAATGTGGTAACAAAGAATATGCACTTACAGACTAATAATGTCCAAAGCTCGCGCGTTAAAGGTAAGTCTTTGAAGAGGAATCCGGCAGAAACTGTATCCGTATGTTCTCCTAACTCAAGTCAACTCGACAATGAAAAAGAACTAAACCTGCGCGACTTTGTAAATAGTATTGTCCGCTAGGTGGCAGTATTTCCCCACATATAATACGCAAGCTACCAAATGCTTAAGGAGGGCAGAACAGCTTGCGTCATCATCACAACGTTCTGTTTCGGCCTTGTTGTTTCGGTGACAAAAGTGTTTCGGCCGAAAACAGAAAATGAACTTTTGGGCCATTTTCGGCCGAAAATTTTCGGTGGCCGAATTTTCGGTGCATCCCTAATATTTAGCATTTCTCACATAGAAGTAGCTTCACAGTGATTGTTGTTCAGTATGGGGCAGCCACCCGACAATGATTTCATTCAGCAACTGATACACTAAAAGTGTGTTGTTTCAGTGAGTGCCTGTGGGTTTGTTTGTGATGGAAGGTAGCGTGTCACATCATGTTGGGCCTCATGAGTCTGCCTCAAGGCAACAAGTCATCCACGTGTAACTCTAAAAGGTCTCAACTTGCCTCTCTTTCCACTCCACAGCCTTTACCCTAATCCCTTTACATTTTCGAAACATAGAGGTTGATGTATTAGCCTCATTGGTAAAATGTTACTTGTATTAGAAACAAGTAGCCCAGTTAAAGATGCTCTAATGTTATGTAGTACTACAATGCCTTACTGTATGTGGTATGTCAGTGGGTTTCCTGGCATCATATTTTATGTGCAACTAGTTAAAGGTTAATAACGCATTGAGGGGAAGACTGTGAAAGAATAAAGAATGTCAGTTAGCTATTAGTCGACATGTGTGTGTTTACACAGCTAGCCTTTCCCAGGTGCTATACGATCCCTAGGATTACAGCAGAGGGACTACACACACACACACACACACACACACACACACACACACACACACACACACACACACACACACACACACACACACACACACACACACACACACACACACACACACACACACACACACACACACACACACACACACACACAAAGAGCACCACCACCACCACAAACTCCCTACCCCCCTAAAAGAAAGAGAGGAGGGGAGACAGAGTGGGAGGGAAGGATAGAGAGATAACAGATCAGACGGAGGAAGGGAGGGAGAGGTGAGTGTGAATTCAGCAGCAGGCAGACTGCAGCTCACCTCCGCTGCAGACTTCACAGGACGTAACACACAGGGAGGCTTTGATTTTACAATATCTCCTAAAGTATCTGCTTGGGTCTGAATGAGCTGCTTTTCCTCCCTAACCTTGGAAAATGGTGGGACTTTCATCCACTGCTTCTGTTGAGGGTAAGTGTGGAAGCCTTTGCAGATTGTCAGGATGTTAGTGCAGCAGGTATCGGAAGCTAAAAGGATTTGTTAAAACATTCAGAACAATGGAAAGATACATAGGCTGGGGAGGAGTTATAAACACAAATTGGGTTATGGTTACTTTTTGCAAGCTTGCTGAAACAGTAACAAAGATGGAATTGTTGAGAAAGCAGCAACTTGAGTCAAATATTGAAACACTGTAAGTTTTAAAGCCACCAGAGACTCTTTGTGGGATGCAAATCCGTATTTGATTAGCTTGGAATGTCTGCCTGCAACAATATTGTGAAATTGTGTCGCTTTCTTCATACTGTGGAGCTATTTCTCTGTGTGAGTGTGTGATGTGTGGCAACATACTGTAAGTAAACTCAGCATGAAGAAAACCTTTGGAATGAAAAGGAGGGAGCAAAAAGAAATAACCTGTGCCCCCGATTCAGGTCACATTAATCTTCGTATCAAGGTTTGTTGGACATGTTAGCACAGGTGCTCCACTCGCTGACATTATTCAACCCCCCCCCCCCTTACCCCCTCCATCAGATTGTACAGACGTTCTGCTAACGCAAGCCTCTTTTAAAAGGTCTGAGTCTGCACTGTTTAACAACTTATCTCTACCGACGCACACAAACACACTTTGCAAAGTCTTGCACTATTAACAAGGTGAGGAATGTGTCCAGTGTTTAACAGCAATTGTCGGACAAGTGTGAGGAGGTAAATGTTTGAGCTTTGAATGGCTACACATTCCTGCATGGTACACTGGCTGCACCCACTTTTTGTGCTCTATTGATGTCTACTTGGATGCATTGAAAGGTTATCTGGATGTAGATTTATGTTTTCGGTTGTTCCTTAGACCGTATTTCTGTTTTTTTTAATTCCGAAGATTCTATTGAGGTTTCTTAAATTAACTTTGAATGTCTGTCGTTATTATTTATGATATTATCACCTTAAGAAAAAGGAAATTAAACAGGCCATACTATGCTTTATGGGAGTCTACCTTTCCTGTAGTGTGTTGTATAGGATTTTGTGCATGTAAATGGCCTGCAAATGCCCCCGGCCTGAAACGCCTCCATTGGAGTCCTTTGTTTACTTCCATAACATATGGACATCACTATGCAACACTGCTTCTGTTGGCTAGTGCTCCAACACATTGAACTTGATAGGCTAAGGGGCGGGATATCTTTTAAGCATTTGACCAATCACAACTAAACTGGCCAGCTAACCAATCAGAGCAGACTGGGCTCTGGTTTCAGACAGAGGGTGAAAAGAGAGCCTTTTTAGAACATTAAAGCATGTAAAGATATCACAGTCGAAGTGCAAAATACATACGTTGGCCCCTTTTTTAAAACAATGTCATGTTTCTTCAAAAACGTACTCCATCTTTTAGATTGTTCTTCTTTTTTTTTTATTCAAAAAATGTAATAATCATGCTTCAAAATGTTCAGTACAGCCCTAGTTTGTCCTTCTTGTAGCTTGCAATTTCACCCTGGGTCTGCCTCAAATCAAAGCACATCCAACCTGTTTTCATGCAGCTTTATCATCTTATGCAAGCTCATGTGCAGTTTCCCTCAGGTGTTCGGCTCACAATCTGTTTTATCTGGCTTTTAAAGACATCAAAGAGCCACATCGCCCTCACACAAACAATCACAAAATTGCAGCAGAGATTTAAAGGATCATGTGCTTTTTTAGAAGTTTGTGCTCATGAGAGTAGTGTGGTGTTGATTATAAAGGCATAGCTGGAGATTTAAGAGTGGTTTTAAGCGCTTCAAGTGCCAGAAACTACGTATTAACTCCTCTCTGCACATTTTGGCACAATAACAGTGTAATCGTCGAATCGGATAACGTGCTTTTTAGAACGCCGGTCCAAGTGAAATAGTGAAAAAAGCTTTATGACCCCCTTCACGCCAACTCCTCGAAAGCTACGCCTTATTTCTTAGTTATATTTGATTTAATGCTGACTGGTGTAAATTTCAGCCTCTCAGTGCTGTGAATGAGTCACGGTGGGGATACAGTTCTGCTGTGTGCTCAGGTTAGGGGAAGCCCGGTGGTGCGCTACATCCAGAATCTAAACAGCTGGGACCTCTGGCAGAGAGACAACGCTCACCAGGCCAAAACATCCCCCTCACATGAGTTTCCTCTCTCTCCCCTGACCCCCACGTCCTTATTTCCCTCGGGTGAATCGGATCTTAATGAGCAGACATTCCAGGTCCCGGCACCGATTAATTCCTCATGCCCTCTTCTCAGAGTGCGAGCGGGCTTTTATTACAATAGAAGGAAACCGCACTCGTAAAGAAGTGGTTGAACATACGCAGGCCAACACTCACTTACTGTAGGTCTTGACTGTAGCCTTGGCAGAGCATTGGGAAGCCCATAGGAAGACCCACCTCAGGAAAGTATGTCTGTCTTCAAGGAGTGGGAGCAGTTTGAAATGTAGAACAAATACCACATTCATCTCCCAGATTATCAAGGCTTTTTTCTCGACGGTGGTGATTACATACAAGATTGTCCTGTCAGAGTAAAATATCTAAGAGTCCAACTTTCTGCCTAAACCCATTTATATGCTCCTCAAACTGGCACAAGCACACAACAGGCAAATTGTTGACAGGTGCACCATAGTTTGCTTCAAACACACCCCACTAAATCCACAACACACAAGCATTCCTTCGTGTTTTAGTGCAGGTGTGCATGTTTTACGATTCTGGATAAATCGATATACTGAGAAAAAAAAAGAGATCGATAGGTTTGTTTTTTACTTGCAAAATACATAATTTTTAATGCATACCTTGATATTTGAAAGGGTATCAAATCTAATTTCTCACAATGGTACATTAGTAATACATACTGTAATTGCTCTTTTTTTCCCACTTTATTTCCTTTTGAATTTGTGACAATCTCAGTGGTTTCTTAATGTCTACTACCTCAAAAAGAATAATGTTTCAGGGATAGGGCTTAGGCTTAGGGTTTTTCCAAACTAGCTAAAAACGTTATACATTTTGTGATATTCACCTTTTAATTCAAAATGGAAAATGGTATGGAAAACAGTGGTACATCGACTTTGGTCAGGGTATTGTACGGAGGCATTTCGAGTATTGTGGAAACACGAGTTTTGTAGTTGTGTTTGTTTACCTGTCTCCATATGATTGCCTGCAGAATAAAGACTTTTCTGGCTGTCCTGCGGCTGACTCCAGCAAAATGCATGGTTCAGTAGGTTTAATGTGGATGGGCTGTAAAAATGTTTGCAGGGGAGAGTGGGGGGGGGGGGGGGAGAAAGGAGGGTGAGGCACAAAAGTGTGCCAGCAGTGACTCAGCCAGTTGTCAGGGTTTTTCTGGGGATTTTCAGGATTATAGAGGTAGATAAATGGATATTAGAACAGCATTTTTTTTTAACAATACAGAGTATAGAATACAATGAAATGAGCAGAAAGAAGCTTTGCTTGTGTCTGGCAGAAAATCAGATAAATGAGGAATCCAAACACAGAGGCAGGTTGCAGACCTGTTCTCAGGATGTCCAGCAGCTGGGGGAGGGACACGGTTTATTTAAGTTCTGCTCTGAAAACAGGGAGTGGACCAGATCAACATGATGTGTGGATCATATGTTCCTGTAAGCCGGGTCCTCAAAGTGTTCCAGAACATGGAAAGTCATGTGAAGAATGTGTGTTGCAGGAGGTCTGCCGTGTGAGCCAGACTTTAAAAACTCTCCACTGTGAGATAAGGATCAGGTGCTCGCTGCCTACATTTGGCTCGCTTAAGTTTCTGTAAAGTGGGGATTCAGTTATTCCTGTCAGAATTCTTTAGCATCTTTACAGTTTCTTGCAGAACAGTTAATCTACCTGATTTGCAGTGAGATCGACAACTGATTGAATTTTTGGATTGGTGCCCATCAGTCTGAGCCAGCAACATTTCAGAGCTGCTGCAGAAAGAACACTGATTTTTTTTCTTGTTTTTCTTGCAATGACTGTTCTCTGTAGGGCTGCAACTAATGAATGTTTTATTAGCGATTAATCTGCTGATTATTTTCCATATTAATTCAGAAATCATTTAGTCTATGTCCATGATGGTTTTGTCTAGTTCTAATGTGGTCTTTAAATGTCTTGTTTTGTTGGTCTGTAACTCTTAAGATATTCAGGGAGTGTTGCAATAAATCTCAATTATTTAAGAAGCTGAAAAAGCCGTTTCTGCCCATTTTTCATGAAGATTAAGCGATGAATGAATTATGAGGTAGTTGGTATTTATTTTCTCTGATTATTTGCCAATTGTTACAGCTGTAGTCCTGTTTTTGTGAGGTGGGATTTTTGAGGTTAATGAGCAATTAGCAAATCTGTTTCCTGTCACACCAGTTATATGTTGTTGTTTAGTCTGGCTAGTATCAGAGCGAGGAGGAGGCACCGTAAGATTGATGTTGACAAACTGTAAAGTAAAGTGTCAGAAAATGAAAGAAAGACACGGAAAGCAAAGCAGAAAGAGGCTTTTTGACACACAGCCCTTTGGTTTGTTTAGACCTGTCTGTCTGACCTTTGACCTCTGCTGATAAACTGAACCTGCGCCCCACTGAACTTTGCCCCCCCCCCCCTCCCCTCCCCTCTCTGTGCAGCAATGGAGGTGTTGGTGAGTGAGCTGGGCGTCCTGCTGAAGATGCTGGACCAGGAGAACCTCAGCTCCACCACGCAGGAGAAGAAGACCTCTGTGTGGAACCTCCTGCAGCAAATACAGCCATCAGGTCAGTAAGAGGAGGATAAAAGTTGTTTCATTTACTCTACACATACAAATGCACTCTACGAATCGTAATTTTAAAGTGTCTCTTTCCCTGCCTCCAGTTTCAGGAACAGACTACATCTACATGAACTCAGCAGTGTTCAGAAACGGCACCAGCTTCGTAGAGTCCCTCTTTGAGACTTTTGGTGAGTCTTTGTTGCTGTAAAATGTGCCCCTCTCAATATAAATAGGCTGCAGACATCATGTTCTCTTTGTATATAAGTCAGTTCAGTTTAGATATACATTGTTGTTGTCTTGCAGACTGCAAGCTTGGGGACCTAAAGGATGTGACGGATGATCTGAAAGAAGACAACAGCACACAAGCTGACTCTCTAAAACAGGCAAGTGGCAAATATATAGTTGATTTCTAACTGATACCTTTCCAGAGATCTAAATGACATGTGTGGGTTGCGTCGTTTCAGCACTCACCATCCAAATTCAACATTGGAGAGGACCATTACACCTCTAAATGACTTGTGGAGGGAAAGCGAAGAAAAACAGAGATTGTATTCCATGTTGCGGGGCTTTCCCATGCACACATGCTCATCACTCTGCAAGCTGTTGAAGGAGTTAAGATTAAGGGACCCGCCCAGAGCCCATGTGTCTAATTTATGGATATTTTTAAAGGGATTTTCTCTGTATTGCTTTGATGATATAGTTCTGAGGCTGTGAAATAAAAATGCTTTCTTGGTTATGAGGGAAATTTGAGAGTTGTGTTTGTGTGTTTCTCTTCGTAGGCCTGTGCAGACTCCCCTGCCCCGCACTCCACTGACTCCCCTCCCCCTCTGCCCACGACGCCTCCCCCCGAGGAGTATTACGAGGAGGCAGTGCCCCTCAGCCCTGGCACATTGCCCGAATACATCTTCACAAGAGGTCAGCATCTTCCCGTCTCTGTTGAACTCAGTGCCCTTAGTGTCATCTTGCTGTACAACCCTTTAGACAGTAATTACAAAGTACAAAAAATAAATCATGGAACATAAGGAGTAATTAGTGATTTTCTTATTCCATCTAAAGTCAGGCCTAGCCCTCCCAACTCTATCGAAGATGGTTATGAAGACGCCGAAAGCAACTACCCCACTACATGCATAAACACACACCGCAAAAACTCATGTAAGTTGGCAATAAAGTGAACATTAAAACACACACAAAAAAACGGTATTTCTCAACAAATAAAATGCTTTTCCTTCTCTGTCATTCCCCCATCAGACAACGACTCTGATGCTCTGAGCAGTTCCTACGAGTCCTACGAGGAGGATGAGGAGGAGAGGAGCCCCAGCGTCAGACTCACTCATCAGTGGCCCTCGGATGAGAGCTCCATGACTCCTGCCCGGGACTGTCGCATCTGTGCCTTCCTGCTGCGCAAGAAACGCTTTGGCCAATGGGCCAAACAGCTCACTGTCATACGCGAGAACAGACTACAGGTGAGAAGTTGTACAATGAAGTAAAACGCTTACACCAAACCGATTATCAGCCGTCGGTCAAGTTGGGGACATCGATTAACGTCTGACTGACAGACATCGCCAAATTAAAGAATTTCCCAAATTGGGATAAAAAAAGTATCTACTTATTTATCTTTTAGCTGGAGTGCTTTCAGTGGTGAATGTAAACTGAGTGAAGATGGCTGGTAAATGCTGTTTTGTTTAAATGTTTTTTTTCACAATAATAGCTTGCACATCCACAGTATACTACTGGATTTTTCGCTTTCCCTTTTGGAATGATGCTCATGCATACAGGGACGTATGTGATCATTGGCTGTTGTCTTTGGTGTGTGTTTCAGTGCTACTATTTGGCCAAGACACAGGCATCATGAGTGCAACAGTTGACTCTTACGCAACTACTTCTCTGATCTTTGCTTGGTGTGTCAGGGCTTTTAGTCTTCGCACACATTTCAGGAAACCATACACAACCTCTCATTCAACTTCCTTTTGCTATGTGTCCTCCTTTCTGCAGTGCTACAAGAGTTCTAAGGACACATCCCCTTATGTGGACCTGCTGCTGCCCCAGTGCACTGTGGTCTATGCACCCAAAGACAGCAAGAGGAAGCACCATGAACTCCGCTTCACTCTGCCCAACGGAGATGCGCTGGTGCTGGCGGTACAAAGCAAGGAGCAGGCTCACCGATGGCTTAGGGTGAGCTACACTTTGTGAATTACATACATGCATGGAATACACACCGCTAGTACGGCCATCAATCATGTCGACAATCACTGGAAGTTTGACGATGTGGAAAAACAAACCTCAAAAGGAAGCGTAGAGTCGAGAATGACACATGTGAAATATCTCCCCGCAGGTTGTTAGAGAGGTGAGCGGTCAGAGCACCGGGCGTGAGGAATCTGCGTCTCCCATCATTCCAAGAAAAACTGAACTTGACAAGGTAAGTGCATAGGAGAGGATGTTTGTGTCTGTTGCTTTTTCCCAAGACATCACTTATCTTTACAGCTGAGGTGAGGAAAAGTAGGTATCAAGCAGCAATTGTGTTGTCACCATCAATTTTCTTAAACAATTGTTTGGCTCAACGCAGTGTACAATGATACCTGTATTTGGCTCGCAGAACACAGAGTGGATATGTAGCGTAATTGGGTGTTAAGGCAGCAATGACAGGAGTGTTGGTGTTGGAACAGGCACATCCTCCTTACCTGTCAGAACACACAAAGCCGAAATCCCTTTCATGAAAGAAAGTACAGAATGAAAACAGAAAAAGAAAGATGATGAGTCTTAATATGTAATTATGTAAGATAATGAAAGAATACATTTAATCTTGTTAACACATTTTCTCAATTACAGTTATTTAGCTCTTAAGCTCTCTTATAATTTGTTCTTGGCAGGCAGACAGATCATGTGTTGGACTGATTTTGTAAGTCTAAACAAGTGTTGGTCTGCTTCTTCCTCAGAGGCTTTCTGCAGAGAGGAACACTTCAGACTCAGACAGTGTGGGTGTGTCGACTGGAGAGCACTGCAGAGAGAATGGTGAGACAGAGACACGCACAGCCTCAAATCAATACAGCAGACAGAAACATATTAACTCAAGGTCCTCTTACTAGATTTTCACAACTGCTTCTTTGCCCAATTGTTTTCACATAGTCCATAGTATAGTGAAATGTATATCGCCACATCTTATTTGTATATTTTGAATTACAGTTTCCAGACACCAAGATCAGCTGTTAAATCCTTTCGTTTCTGATGTAGGCAAGGTGAAACGGGGGGCTTTTGCTGCAGGCCGTAAAATCACTCGTATCATCAGCTTCTCCAAGAAGAAGCCCCCTCGGCCAGGTGACCCCCGGACCTCCTACAGTGACCCTCGGCAAGGTCAGACTTTACTTCACTTAACCTGTCTATATATCCTTAGATCTTTAGGCCTCTTAGATCTCCTCACGGTATTTGTATGCCTCTGCATCGGGAACAGTGGCATAGTGTTTTCCAGTTGGCTGTCCATCATATTCTTGTCAAAGGGATATACCAGTTATGCCTTGAGGAACATTACATTTGGTCTTAATATTTATCTAAAAAACATCCATTTGGACATTTTGTTAGTTATTTCAACTTCCTACATGTCCTTTTTCGGATAAAATGATGACATTTTAGACAGACATGGATGTAATGTTAATCTAGACTGTTTCAGAGGCATATTTTGACAAGGCGATTATTCGAGAGCTTCATCCATCATTGCTCTCCTTACCATGCAGGCTATGTATCGGTGCTGGTGCATCAGGTGTGGCGGGAACAGTGGTGCCGTGTGTGCAAAGGCTCCCTGCACTTTTACCATGACAAAGGAGACTCTCGGACGTCCCTGCCTTCACTTCCTCTCCACGGCTGCGAGGTGCTCCCGGGGCTGGGACCCAAACATCCCTTTGCCTTCCGAGTCTTGCGGAACTGCACAGAGGTGGCTGCTCTGGAGGTAAAATATCACGCGTGTGTTCCTTATTTTAAAGCTGCACTACACTAGTCAATACTTTATTAGTAAGTAAAAAATGTGTTAATATGGGTCCTTCCATTTGAAGAACACACAAAGACCTGATACCACACTTACACAGTATGCTGCGTTTTAGTGTCTTTCAGATATTTGTTTTGTGTTTGGGCAGCTTCCAAAGTGCAAGCTGATTTGTCCGGTCTCTTTTTAGGCTAGTAGCTCTGAGGAACTTGGACGGTGGCTTGGCGTCCTCTTGGCAGAGACAGGCTCTGCGACAGATCCAGAGTCACTGCATTACGACTATGTTGACGTGGAAACCATCGCTAACATCCGCGACGCTGCGCGACATTCCTTCCTGTGAGTGAGACAAAGAGGGGGTGAAGGAATTTTTAGACGAGGTCAAAGAAAGGCCAGAGACCAAAGCAAAGATGTTTAGACCCTATAAAGATTAACATCTCCTTTTCTCTAATCCTAGGTGGGCCACATCTTCCATCAGTACCTCTACAGACTGCAGAACATATGATGAGGTCCCTAATGAGGACATGCAGGTAGGATACTGGAGCTTACACGTTTTCCAAGTTTGGTAAGACATAGACTTTCGTAATTCTTTACTTTGATGTTGCAAGATTAGCGGCTGCATGTCTATGTGTTTGCAGCTGTTTGGGACTCTAACTGTCTGAATTTGACACTCCATATCAGTCACTCGAACAGACAGACGGTGCTCTGTTACCAGCTATCAATGACCGCTTTTTGTAAGCCAGAGAAAAAAGCAGTGTGTGGGCATGGGAGAGGGGAAAAAGAGAAGAAAAAGAAAAAGCGATCTAGCTGCTGACAGGAAGGCAAGAGGTCATGGAAGTTTTATGGCCTGTAAACTCCTTTCTTAACCTCACTGACATGCACCTAAACACATCACCACCTACAGCCGCAAACATACACACCTCAGTGGCCTCCAACCAATAAATCGGAAGATAAGTATATTGCTTCGCCTAATATATAAACTTTGTCGTGTTTTTTACCTCCGCCTCATCCTTCGTTCCGCATCCTCCTTCATCTGTCATGTTCCCCCCCACCCCCTCTCTACTCCACCCAGTCAGGGGAGAACCGCAGGCAGCAGTCTGGGGATCAAGGAAAGCGGCGCTCAAGTTTCTCAAGCAGTGATTCTGACAGAACCAAGCCTTTAGTCTCCCTCAAACGAACAGGCTCAAGTAAGTGTGTTTACCAAAATACCATATAACCCATATTAATGTATTGAAGATTATTTTTATGAATCAAGACTTTGTATAGTGTTTTCCGCCTAGGTATATATTGTGTTAAGAAAAGAGGACCTACAATTGATCCCTGCGGAATTCCTTTGTTAGAGTTGCACAGGGATCAAGCTGCACAAAACTTTTGCAACGTATCATGATGCGTACTGGCATTACAATATTATCAAATATAAATTAACAAAGCTGCATAGTATAATTTGTATCAAAGTATTCAAATTAACATTCACAACCAACCAAACAGCAGGACCAAGTACTTTTAGAAGCTTCCCTGTTTATCAGCTTTAAGCCCCTCTCTGCTTTCCATCTGTCTTTGCTTAAATTAAATAAATAAAAAATAGGAGCAGTCTGCTTCCCTTCAAGGGAACAAGAATAATACAGATGGCACCTCTTGATATACTATAGTTGTGTGTCTCACTTAGATTGCAAAGCTCTACTTTTGCTTGAGCATACTCTCTTCATACAATCCTTATAAAATTTGAGCTTTTATCAGGCCTTTTTCCTCTGTCCTCTTAATCATCGTCTCACTTTCCATCTATAATCGTTTCCCTCTTCCCTTACATCCACCATTTGTTTTCCCGTGTCAGTTGGCCTCTACCATACAGAAAGGAATTAAGCGTCCTGACTTTAGGAACGTGATATTGCCGTGCTTCTCTCAGTGTTGTTTCACAGGCCTTCACTGTGACGTTCTGACACATCAAAGAGCCAGCGCTCTCCATGGCTGAGAGCTTCCGGATGTAACATGAGATTTACTGGACACTCACATTAGATCCGCTGTCTTGCCTCCTGACCTCTCCCTCTGCAGGAGAGCTTGTGTGTGTTTACCTTTTATTCATGCATCGTATCTTTATTTCCTCCCCAAAATTCTTCTTTGAATTATGAAAGAGGTCAAATGTGTGTGCTTTTGTCTCATGTGGATGATGTGTCATACTCCTTGTGTGAAGAATGGGAAATTAATTTAGGACAGGCAGGAAAAAATTCGCTGTGAATGTTCCGTCTCCTTCCCATAACCCCTTCACATTTAACCCCTCACCTTTGCTGTCTTTTGAAATGTTCACATAGATGCCAACCAATATGGCAGGTATGGGAAAACACGAGCAGAAGAGGATGCCAAACATTACCTGAAAGAGAAGGAGGAGCTGGAAAGAGAGAGGGATGGGATACGAAATGCACTTGTGACCCTCCGTAAGGAGAAGAGAGAGCTGAAGGAAGAGCTGAAGACGGCTTCTGGTAAACAGACACAAAGCAAATCAGATATCAGTTGAATTTTTTCTCAGTCAATACTACTTCAATGCAGCTCTGCAGCCTTTCAGTGTCAAGACACTGACATTTGTTACAGTTGGCTTGTTACTGAAGGCATCTTAGCTATTATCTAATGTAAATACCTTGAGACAATTGAAGGCGCCAAGTCTCCAAAGCAAATTGTATGTAAGTTATATTTTACTAATATCTGCACTTTAATCAACAGGCTTGAATATTAAATAGACATTCTTTGTCCTGTCTCTGACCCCACAGTCTGACCTCCATTATTAGAGGGCCATGTGAATAGACAAATTCCCTACAGGGACGACTAAAACATGTAATTGGTTTTGATAATTAAACCAAAAACCATGGCTGTGAAATATTTTTGAATCAAATTCATTTCCTGTATTTCCACAAAGCATGTAATTGAAGAATTATTTAAACTAAAATCTGAAAAAAGTAGCACACTGGATTGTAAAAGAATAACATTTAAAGAAATAGTAGAAAAAGCAGAATTAGTTGTTAAGAAAAGAGTCATCATACCACTGTAAATAGTAGGTGATATATTATAGGATAAGGTTGTTGTTTTAATTTTTGACTGGTTAAATATTCTTCCAGTTTATTAACTCATTACATTTTTGTTTAAAATGTTTAATCTGAGATGTAACTATCTAGCTGTAGTGAAGTACGGAAGTAGATTATTTTCCAGGAGCAATGTCGCAAAGCAGAAGTATTAAGCAGCATAATGTGGAATAACTCAAGTCAAGTACATACTCCCAAAACTGTATTTACAACCAGTTATTTCTTGAGTGAATGTAGTTTGTTTGGTTGATTAAAATTGCTTTTCTGATCATTGTTTGTCTCATTGTGTTGCTGTGTTGATATGTTTCAGAGAGGAGGATGTCTTCCCTGAACAAGCGTGTTTCGCAGCTGGATGAGGTCTGTCGAATCAAAGAGGCGGAGAGGGTGGATCTGGAGCTGCGGCTGACTCAGGTGAAAGAGAACCTGAAGAAGAGCCTTGCGGGTGGAGCTCTTGGTGCTCCGGTTGAGGCTAAACCCCCTGTAAAGGTATATATCTTGCTTCATGTGAAAAGAAGCACAAAGACATGTTAAACGTGATATATTTATTTATTTGCCTTTACTTTCTGTGCAGTCCTCCAGCAAAATGAAACAGAACATCTACAGTGATGCTTTACCAGTAAACTGTGCCTCAGAGATGCGTCGGAGACCTCCGTCTGTTTACGCTTCTTCTGGAACTGTCATGCAGAAGGCAAAGGTAACTGCTCAGTAACTCTCACTGCTGCTTCCTGAACAATTCCCAAGTCTGTCATTTTGGACATCTTTCTTTCTTTCTTAGGCTTACAGGGAGTAAATAGGGTCACAGCAGCACGTGTCATCGTCTAATTGGTTTTCATGGTTCACACATATATACTTTGGATATTCACGTTTAAGTGTCGGCATAGTATTTGAAAGGATTATGTTAGCAAATGATTCTATGGCCACACACAGGTGTTTCACATCTTTTTCTCTAGCTGCTGCTGCTTTTCTCAGGGTGACTGTGGCTGCGAGGTAGTGCGGTTGTCTTTCAACCAGAAGGTTGTGGGTTCGATCCCAGCCATAGCAGTCAACATGTTGATGTGTCCTTGAGCAAGATCCCTAACCCCAATAAGTCCATTTATCATTCAAAATGCAATTTCATTTTCTTTTTCCAGAATTGTGAAGCCATTTCCAAAAGGCTAACAAGTTTAAAGATATTAAGTTTTTTAAATATTGTTTACCTAATCTATTTGTTGTGTATTACCTTTTTTTGTTGGTTTTTGCAATCCTTTATTAGTAGACCATCAAAACTAAAGTTGCCTAACAAGGTGCTATTTATTTTTGCTGTTCCTTTGTTTACGGGTACGTTTCACCTGCACCTGCTTTTGTGTTGTGACTGAATTGTCTACATGTTTTTACCTTTACAGGAATGGGAGTCAAAGAAAGCAACCTAAGGGCAGCATTATGGAGAGGACTGGAAAAGAGAGTGAATGGAGGTCAGGATGTTGTTATTGTGACTTTCTAAGGATATCCCTCCATCTACAGCTCAAAGCAAAGACTTTTCAGAGGAAAAAAACTGTAATGAAAGAAATTGCCAGCAGGTGGAGGTACATCTCTCTGAATATTTACTCTTCTATTTTTCTTAAAGATTTTTTCTAAATTGGAGATTCCAAGGACGACTCAGAGCTCTGTGTCCAAGTGATTTCATTGTAATTGGTGAAAATGTGGAAAGAAAGAAAGAGGGTTTATGGCAGAAAGACTCAAGAAAAGTGTATTGCTTTTTAAAAGGAAGGGCAACACAGGATTATGTTCTAATGCTGGTGTTAAATGTGGAGAAAATGTAAGTTTGGTGTGAGAAATGTGATGTGTTTTGACAATGGAGGCGCTTAAAGCCACAATATGCCTTCTTAAAAAATGTACTTGTTTTATGTGCCTGTACAGAGTGAGCCATGACTACTGTTTTGTTTGTTTTAATACTTTTGTTTATAGATTGTTCAAGGATTTATTTCTTTTTATCATCATCATCATCATTATCATCATCATCATCATCATCATCATCATCATCATCATCATCACTGCCTTAAAGAGGTATCATGTGTGTGAATTATATATTTTCTTAAACTGCATTTATAAGCCTCTTCTCTTGAGTTGAAACTATGCTAAACATCAAAACCATCTGTTGAACTATCCTACACATTCCCTTTTTTGGCAGATAAATACTCCACAATTTAGTGACTAACAAAATGGTCATTTCTGAGTGGGAAATCCCCACTTTTATGTCATTTTAACAACTTCTTTGTTAAACCTGTGGTTGACTTTTGCACTTTACTGTTCTCCTACCTGGATAAGGGAATAATAAATGTGTGTCTTATTCTCAAACATGTCATCTTAATTAATTTGTTACATCACAGACTTACAGTAGAACGAGTCTCTCTTTTATTATTTTAATTTTACATGGTATGAAGTAATAGTACAGTATACAGTTTCATACAAACAATGTATGAAAGCCAAAATAAAAACACTAATACATCATCAGTCATTTAATAAAGGCAATTCAATGCAACACAGTATAGTGTGATGCAGCCTATTGTTTATAACTAGTTTACTCATCCTCATTTCTTTCCTCATTTGTCAGGAAATAGAAAGAGACAGGCTTTATTTGTATGTTAAGATGTTAGTAGCCATCCATTTAAAAATGATTAATAAAAGCTTTCAATAGGGTAAAATGCAAAGAAGAATTTCTGATAGTGAATAGTTTCTAATTCATCATTTTGTAGCCGTTTGAACAACAAAAAGTTAATAAATATGCGATACAAAAAAGCATGGATGATCAGTTTAGATCCAGTGGCAAATGGTATTGGGTCTCAAATGAGGAGACAGAGTAGCTTCAAGGATGGTGAAATAGACAATGCAGCAGCTCAGAGAAACAAATAGTAAAGCCAATAGAGGATATTGACACAAAGAAATGCCATGGGGAAAGCTGTGCGAGCGTGGCGATCGATGTCATGTGGATTTTCCACCGTGAAGGCGGCTGCGGCTCTGCGTGAAGCATTCCTCACTGAGGACAGGCCACAGCCCTGTCCTGACAGCTTCTCTTTGGCCCCAGCACGGTTCCTCGTGTCGCAGTTCGCTGCCTGCTCCATGGGCTCCTCTGCAGTGGAGCTCATCCCCACAGCTTGTTTTGGCCGGGTGGAGCTCACTATGGGGAAGGAGCCGTTTCCGTTGGATTCATTGAAATCCCTAAGAAGCTCCTGATGGAGAGACAGTTACAGCGTTGTCGTTATCTGACATGCTTTAAGGGGATACATTAAGGTGAGTAGGGTTCATTTTGACACAAAGCAATCACTTTGAAACTTACCGTGTTGTAATTAAAATAAGAAAAGTATGTTTTGTAAACAAGTTTCCTTTATGTACTGTTAAAAATGACAAAAAAGGCATTATTTTATTACATTTGCATTTGCAGACATTTCCATATCATGGATCTGAACATTGGATAAAGCCAGCTTAAAAATTATTGATTCATTTTGTTGACAAGTTGGAATCAAAGGTATAGATTTGACAAGATATCTTTTTGTCACTAAATATGAAAATATTATTTTTATATATATATATATATATATATATATGCCATGTTTATAGGAATTAAATGTAATATTTATAGGAATTAAATGTAATATAAATCTTGCTTTTAATGATTTATGATCAAACCCTTCGAGCTGCTGAAGTGGAAATTTCTGTCTCAGAAAAGTATTTTGAGACAACAGCCTTAAGGATATTTGTTATTCAATAAATGTAAGCTAATATTTCTTACCATTAATGTTCCCCAGTTGATTAGTGTGACATGTTATGTGTAAATATGCTAATGAGGTATTATCTTAAGCTTGCTTTCTTGGAAATCTAAAAACGCAACGAGACACACTTTAGTATAATAAACACCTAAAGGTTTTTTCTTTATGTTCTCTTTCTACTATAGTTTTCACCACATATTTAAGTTTGAACATTTCCTCACCCTGTGTAAATCCTCTACTGTCTGGTTCTGCATGGTATAGAAGTGTGCACAGGCGTACTCCACCAGAGCACCAAAAATGAAGGTGAAGCAGATCCCCAGGTACACATCGATGGCCTTGATGAAGCAGTTGGCATTGGGCAGGGAAGTGCGGGCGCCCATCATCAGTGTGGTCATGGTCAGGACTGTTGTCACTCCTGGGAATAACATCACAGTGTTGTTTCCATAATATTAGGTAGTGGATGAAACTCTAATTTGTGTCATTTCAGTTTTTTGGAATTGCTTTTTCTTAGCTCTTTTATATCTAATTGGGTACTGGTTTCAGTCATTCATTTAGCTGGTGCCACAGTGATGATGATATATTTATTCATCCTTATGAATGCAAGACAGTTATAATGCTTTAAAGAAATTGGTGCAATCCACTGCATCTATTTTTCTATAAGTTGGAACACCATGTAAACCCAACATATTGTGTTTTCGATGCTATTTTTATCCGCATAAAAACTGTTAAAGATGAATAAAGTTGTGTTAAATTAACATAATTGTACTAGTATGTACTGATAGTCCTATCATCTAAAATATTTTAAATTTTGCCCACAATGAAGTGTGTTTTAAACTATTGATATACACAGGGTGCGATTTGACAAAAAAACAGAGGGGGGGATGTTTTTTTTAATTTATTCATAGACAAGAACATTGGACTTTTAACTTGCATAACTAGGGAGAAAAAAACGCAAAAAGTAGACAGGCCCTTTTTTCGGGTCCGTGGATTAGTCCCCATCACAACATGGCAAAACTTTTAATAACCCATACATGGATTTCTATTCAACGTCACAAAAACATGCGTACGCACTAACAGGCAGAAAGCACCATAGAACAGCATCAATGCTCTCCATGAAAAGACCCTCCAATTAACTTAAATCAAACACTCAAAATAATTCACTAAATAGCACAACGTGCTGTCAACACTCAGGGACAGGTCTGGAAAACTAGACAAAGTAAACAGTCGGCTCTGGTGACAAATTTGTGGTGGCTTTTTCGTTTTTCCTATCGGGGCATTGTCTGCAGCATTTCGGCCCTCTTCTATCCACAATTCTGCAAATGGGTCCTGTAAAGTAAGACGATATGCTGCTCTGAACGCGTTTCATGTTTGGTTCAGCGCTGTTTTTCCTGCGAAGTTCCCGCACAAAAATGTTACAATGTTTTTGTGTTCGATGACGTTCAGAAATATGCACCGTCTGCCAGAAGGCTGCTGAATAGCCTACTCTGATGTAAAGACACTGAAGATCGTTAGATTTCAAGAGTTTAAGTAGGCTAGCAGTTAAGTTGCATTCATCGCTATCAAGGGGGGGAAATCCTTGTCCCCACCGGAGATAAAAATAATTTAGCAGAGGTAGGGATAGGAAAACCAGAGGGGGGGAAATCCTCACCACCCCCCCCTACAAATCGCACCCTGGATATACATATATATATTTAAATTAATGTAGGATGGCTGTCCAATTTAGGTAAGGGGATCACCGATGAAAACTAAGCTTTCAGCTAACTTGTGTACATTTCATTCTATTTTTTAATATTTTAAATTAAGCCACTACTAAAAAGTGACTATATAGTGTTATATTGTTTCTCTGCTTTGGTCGTATCGGTCTGACCATAAAGTCTGTAACAGTGTATCAATATATACAATGAAGAATCAATGCACTAGGCTTTTAACTTAGATACTTTGATCTTTAGCGTGAAACCTAGTTAGATATCCAGTACTGACCGATGCACGTCCTGGCTGGGACAGAGGACTGGCTAATCCAGAAAGAGACCCAGGAGAGCACCACCAGCAGGATGGAGGGAACGTACGTCTCCAGGATGAAGAACAGTACGTTTCTACGGAGTGCAAAATGTAACACCAGCTTGGGGTATTGTCCTGTGAAAAGAGCAAAAAGCAAGGTACAGTTTTTAATGATAATGTATTAATTGTGCTAACATATAGAACCACATGTTAGAAGGGGCTTCTTTGAGTTAAAGTATCCTACCTGTCTCATACACAGCCTCGGACACTGAGGTATAGTAGCTCTCTACGCTGTACTGAGCCAGTCGCAATATGTCGAGACCCTTCACCGAATCATTCCCTCTGGTCCAGTAGAACACCACGTCCTGCAGGTTGTAGCCCCCTGGAAATACACACACACACACACACACACACACACACACACACACACACACACACACACACACACACACACACACACACACACACACACACACACTTCAGTGGTGCAGAAATGAGTGGTAAACCTGGAAATTAGTAGTAACGTCATAGCGCCAAACATTAGCCACCGTTAGCGTAGCGGAGTCATGGAACCGTAATATAGTTTGTTTAGCTATTTACCTCTGGCTATTTTATTTACGCTGCAAGTTGCTGCGTACCTGGACTCACATTCAGGTTCAGGTTCACACAAGATATGGGTTCAGGTCCGGACTTATAAGTCCGGACCTGAACCCATGGCTTGTGTGAGTAACTAAAATGAATAAAAAGGATAATATACGTAAGTACTAGTTTTTTTTTCGAGTCTAAGTAGTGTTGAAAGCCATTGGAAAAATCCCATTGCTTTTTGTCTTTGTAGCCTATGTGATGCTAGCTTCCGGGTCAGCCATAAAAGTATCACTGCACAACTCTACAGTTTTAATGATATGCTAAAAGTAACATTTCAGTGTGGTACTCACTACACAGATGTTGTTGTTGGATGATGATGAAGAGGATGATGATGATGATGATGATGGAGATGATGATGATGATGGTTTCTCAGATACTCACAGCTCTCCAGCTGCAGGGTGCACACCTGTCTGTCCATGGGGTACTTGGTCAGGTCCATGTTGCAGGCGATGGTAGCCGTGATGCTGTTGTTTATTCATACAGTGGGAAGATCATGAGAACAACTCCCCTGAAACACTGGTACTCCTTTGATGTACGACAGGGAAGTTTATAACTAGTGACAACAAAGAACTCTCCCCTTTATCCTTCGTTCAAAAGAACAAAGACTTGGATCTGAAGTGTCAGATTATTATGTATGCCATGCATTAATATTTATAAATGGCAGTCTTAATAGAATTTAAAAATCTTCAGTTGATATATTGCTGACTTAGAGATATTAGTGTTCTGAGTCTGTGTATTATATGTACAGCAACATTTACTGATTGGGTATGAAAACATTGTAGATTTTTAATTGGTGAACATGGACACGGACAATATTGACAAGTACAAAGCAATCATGCTTAATCAGCTTCAAAAAACAGTTGAGTCAAAATGTGTTCTTGTATTCAAAAAGAGTATTATAAGGAATGTCCTGCATTGTACTGCCATTGCTGTCCTCAGTAAAGCTGTATGAATTCTCTATCAGTCTGATAAGATGTCCGGATGTGTTTTGACTTAGGCTAAAGGGGAGTCTTCCCTAAATCAATTTGATTAGTTTGAAGAGCTCTAAAAATACAGAAATTCAGGGGCATTGATCTTAAGTTATATGACTTATAAGTGATGATACATTCACGGTTGGAAAAAAGAATATGCGTAGATTTTGCCTTCCTTTCCTTTGATTTCCTTGGACCTTTCAGTTAGTGTCCCCCTTTCATTTTTCCCTCAGGTCCTGAATACTCATACTTGCTCTCCAGAATGTGAATTGTGTGACACATGCAGGAGTAAAAAATGTCACTAAATGTCAAATCAATGAACATAAACCTGTACCGTAGCGCGTAGAGAACAGTCCCATTGCTGAAGATGCGGATGAGGCGGTTTTCCACTGTGACGTCATGAAGAAAGGAACGCTTCGAGTCTGGGATGAAGGTGTCAGGGATCCAAAGCAGGGACACGAGGCGCCCATCCACGCTTACACTCTCATTCCCAGGGAACACCAGGCGGGAGTCACGCCAGCGCTGACGGAGGAAGATGGTTGCAGTGTAGTCCTAAACAAATATGTAAGGAAGACTTCTATTATATCTTCATTCACCTATAATGGAAAAAATAAGTAAGGATAGTGGTGTACCATGTTGATTTCAGAGATGGCATCAATGCTGGCGATGTCTAGACTCATTCCAATTTCCACAGGCCCTCTATCAGAGACAGACAGAGGTTTTCTTCGGGGATACACAAGCACCCAAATTGAATCAATCATCAATCTCAACTAAATCAAACAATCACGCTCATCCCTACCATTGAAATTAGGCCTAAGGTAACGGTTGTATCCTTTCATCAGCTTCTGAATTGTTGGCTGCAGCTGAGAGTCGTTCCATTCGCCCCAGTGATTGCCAGAGTACGTACAACCACTGACAGCAATCAAGAGAGAAATGAGACAAGATATGGACCATAAAATTGAGGACTAAGCTAAGGAATTGCATTTTCAATCCATACAAATATT
Source organism: Eleginops maclovinus (assembly GCF_036324505.1). Taxonomy (NCBI): domain Eukaryota; kingdom Metazoa; phylum Chordata; class Actinopteri; order Perciformes; family Eleginopidae; genus Eleginops; species Eleginops maclovinus. The sequence goes on from NC_086371.1 coordinate 18,364,524, forward strand.
AATGACAGCACGTGTTCTTAACCCTACACATGGGTGTTTGGCCTTTGGACTCTCACCCCTGTGTGAAGGTCAGGCAGAGGGTCAGTAGCATGTGCAGCCGGGCAGACATTTTGGATCGACAGGTACAGAAGTTAGCGGCTGTTCACGGAGAGATGTGACAAACAAAAACACAACAAACTCACAAATCATTCTTCTGCAAGTCATGGAATAGCATTGTTTCACCATAGGATGGCAGCACATGACCAGATCTGATCCCAAAGCTAAGGGAAAATGTTTAAAACAACAGCCATCCTCAGGCTTTGATGTTATAAAACTGTACCCTATTACTTAAAAAAATAAGGTGGAAACTTCCTGGTCATTGAGTTCATTAGTTGCTGCTTGAAAATAAAGAACGATGAAGCCCTTCCTACTTATTTACATGTTCGTTTGTATGCCTTTCTTGCAGGTAAATGTAGCCTGTCACCTGCTGATTAATGTGGCTGCAACCTCATGGTTTATTCAACACTTCTCTTACAACTAATCCTGTCTCTAACTCTTCAAAGCCTCCCCATTGTCTAGTTTTCACTCGCCACTCTCCTCTCCAGGCAGATAAATCTAACTGGCAGTAATAGACTTCAGCCCTCCTTAAGTCCTACTTTTGTACACACTATATAAAACCATCATTCATGTGTTTGTGTTTCCTTTTCTTCCATTGTAATATCACCTCAGCATAGCATTAAATATTTAGTGTTTCAGTCACACAGCCCTGCCATTATAAATCATGATGCATGTGAACACGACTTTTCTTTTCTAATAATGGTTTTAAGCAGGTTTTTTCTTCACATATGCCAGTTAACGATTAATTCATGCCACAATATTTTTCATTCATTTTCTTGTTTATTGTTTGTAGCTTATGAGCTTAAATCTTTTTTCTCTAAATTCTCTAAAAGACTATTTATGTTGGATTATTCATGCACTTGCTTTTCAATTTCCTTAAGCCCGCACTTCCTATTATCTATTTCCCTCCAGCCATGTATCGACTTACTACAGAATAATCTATATACATTATATATATATAATGTATATATATATATACGTTATATATATATATATATATATATATATATAATGTATATATATATATAATGTATATATATACATTATATATATATACATTATATATATATACACATTATATATATATATAATGTATATATATATATAATGTATATATATATATATACGTTATATATATATATATATATATATATATGTATATATATATATATATATATATATATACAAACAGACTTCTCATTTCCAGGTTATCATGTCTCCATCTTTTTCTTACCTGTTTCAGTCTTCTGGTGTCCTTTTTCCACCTCAGGTCACTCCTCTTCTCTTTCCACTCTCTCTTTGTTTCCTCCCCCACTTTTCTCTCTTCCTCCGTCCCAAATGTTGTGCGAGTCTGAGATTTTCCTCCTTCCTTAATGAAGATATCTTTGCATCTCTTCCATCTAAATACAAACCCCAGTTTCTCCTATCATTTGGTCCTGATGCGTGGTCTGTTGTTGGTTGTTTTGTTGTTTGTGCATCTCCCCGTCTCTCTGCACAGCTGTATTCATCTCCCCCAGAGCCTCTGTGCACCCACCTCCCTCCCTCTCTCTCTCTCCCTCTCTGTTTATGCCACTCACCCTCTCATTTACACTGCATCTCTCCCCTGTTTCTTTCACAGCCCCCACACATAAGATTTTTTTTTTTACTGACATCCAGTTTGATCCAACATATTTTCTCCCCCTAATTCTCCTCCTACATGTTGTTTTTCTCTTGGCCCTAAATCTCTATCGTCTACCCTTCCCTTCCAATTTACACTGACACCGCACCTCCTTCTGGGCTTTTAAGCACTCCTTTGTCTCATTCCTTTATGCCGTCTCCTCACCTCAAACTCTGCTACCTTGCATCGGTGTCATCACCCAAATAACTTTCATCCTTATCTTAATTTTCATAAAATACCTGTGTCGCTCCCATAACATATGTGAGACTACTCGTTTCTATTCACCACTCCTTAAACTCCCCTCCTGCAGCCTCCAACCCTGTCTACAAAAATCTCCTGCTCTCCACATTTTGCTCACTGATTATGGTAAACCCTAATGATGGTAGTGATGGTGATGATGACTTATCCACACACAGCAGACCAAAGCACTTTTTGTGCTGAATGGTCAATCTGTTACCTCCATCCTCACTGTGATCAATTTAAATTTGATCTCAGTGATACAACTCTAATTATATATACTGACCTCCGAGGGCCCGTTGGTAGGAGTTCCAGCATGTGTGAGAAAGCCTTGAGCGAAGCCTAATAACACTTTATGAGATTTCAGCGCATACGATCGACCTGCTACAGCCTATTCCTTTCCCAGCCTGCTCCCCCCAGTACTGACTATTGATGTCAACTGGTTGCTAACAGGCATACATGTCCCTGCCCTGGACTACTTTGTGTATCAGTAACTCACTGCAGACGTAAAGCTTTCTTATTCCTAATTTCATGCTCCGGTGGTGTCTTATTCTTGGATAAACAGCCTTTTTTGTGCATTACATGATAATGAGTGGATTGTAGTTGAATGAACAGGAGGTGATCTAATTTGCATTTACTATGTGAATCAAAGTGCACACACCGCTAGCACTTGCTGACATTGAATGAGACAAATGGAGACGTTTGTGAAGCACCTGAGGGGGGTTATGTCAGATGTGTGTGTTAGTGGGCTAATAAATAATTCAAGCCACCCAGCGATGTCAGAGTTGAAGAAAACTCAGTGTAAGTCAGCGTCCACCTGGCGGCCTCTGTCTATACCTGCCTGTCTGTGTGTGACTGTTTTCCTTTGTAGTTCACAATTTACATGACCCCTGTTTATCCATATTTGTCCACCTGTCCATTTCTCTCATGCTTTTATTATCTTTCCCAATGTTCATATTTCTTTGCATCCCCCAAGATTTATCGGCCACTTTAATGTTCCTGTATAGCTGCCTCTCTTGGTAGATTCAACATTAATGTCTTCACAGTTGTGTCTTACACTCAAATTTCCATTACATTTTATGTGAAAGTTTATAGGGGATAGCACACCAATGCGCTCTTTCTCCTGGGCATGCATTCTTTCCATGTTTTGTTCACACCATTTATTTTTCTAATTTTGTTCCACGACACTGTGTGGTTACCTTAGTGAATAGATGTAGATGTGTCAGTCAACACGTGATTTTCTTATGTTCCCCGTCCTCATACTTAATATGTGTATTCACTTGCTTAACCATGTCCCATATACTGTATATTAGGTCCTGAAAATTGCCTTTTCATATATGGTTCATTGCGAACATATTTTCTCCTGAAATAATGAACCAGCTTCAGACACATAGTAACGCTGTAAATTGAAGTAAAATCAATAAAAGCAAAAAATGAAGTGCAATGTTATGTCAGGTAGGTAAACCTACTGAAGCTCTAATGATCCAATGTTGACTTTTGTTTTCATATAGGTCAGAAAGAAAAGGCACAGAAGGAAATGAGGGACAAAGGCCTCTTACACCTCACAAAACAATTATTTTGCACTTAAATTAAGCCAATAATTGACATTAGAAAACCACAACAACTAACATTCAGAAAGAACTGCCACATTCAGATGACACCCATGAGTACTGTAAAAGCAAACCTGGTCGGTGACAGATTAATCAAATCAAACCGCTTTATTTTGCACCATTAATATATTATAAACTAGACCGTTATTCTGAGAGCGCAGACCTCTGGCAAGGCTGTTTACGTTGGTGTAAAATGATGTGTACATCAGATCAGCTGAACAATTAAATGGGTTTTCCCATGGCACACCTTCCCACGGTCACCTGGGTGAAGGTTCTGTGTCTGTTTGACTCATCCATCTACTCCAATATTCCCCTCCATTCAGATTCACACGTTCAATGATTAGTAACATATTTGTGCTAAGTCAAAAACAAACTTGGGGGAGAATATACAACATAATTGATACTGTATGTACACCTAGTATTATACGAACAGAAAAGCAGGAATGCTCCATATTTGAAAAGCTGAAAACTGCTTTTCACCTATCTGTGCGTAAAAAATAATTTGAAGGATCAATCAATTTATTTTTGTTGATCAGCTAATTCATTGGTTGACGAATCCTTGCCTCTGTATAATGGTACAATCTGATCCGCAGCACTACATGTGTGTTTATGTATTTACTGTGTGTTAAGTTCTACTCTGCTGGGCAATAGCCTTGAGTCACAGCCTCATTCATTCAATAACTGGTCCCTTTTGACCAACCCCTTGTTCATTTTTCATTTAAAACGCAATCAGTTATCCTTGGTTTACTACTCCCCACAGCAAGTGGACCTTCTAGTTGTGAGTCGCTCTCGTCCTTGCTCCTCCTACAACTACTCTCATCTAAAGCAACCAGTTGTTGACCTACTCTCCAATCAATCCGTTAATTCAATTTCTCCTAAGAAATCCAATGTGTTCAGCCAACAACGCATTATGCTGCACATTGGTTTCATTCCCATCAATCCGTGTTGCATAACCAACTTTCTCTAAATCTTTTTTCGTCTCTCTGCTTCAATCTGATTTCTATTTCCCTGTCTTAATCTTTCTCTGTCCCTCTCTCACAATGAATAACCATTTCTACGACACCGTGTTTCAAGTTAAGTTCAATTCCACAGTGGCACCAGAAAATGAAATTGTCACAATGGCCCAAGCATTGGCCCAGTGATTTGCTGTCATGTGACAAATGGAAATGTCAAGGGACTCCTCATTAGACAGACGGTGATACATCTCTCCAAAAACGACTGTGACGGCTGCCATGTCCAGGAGGAACATGTATGACTTATTATGACGTAGACCATTTGCCCATCGGCGAGGCTAGTCATTACTCTTAGGTGACTGCCAGGTCACCCCATCAATTTGTTTCCACTAGAAGTGGATATAGTGTTTTCAGTTGTTTCAGAAAAAAGTGGACATGAAATTTCAATTTAACATTGCTGTTTACTCCTAGTTTTCCCAAAGGGTCTACTCTCTCAGGCTCTGCTGGCCAGTGCCCTCTCTTAAGGCACTTTTATCTTTTCTCTGCATTTCTCCTGTCATACCACTTGTTGATCCCTGAGTATTAACTGGTTTCAATCCTTTCTTTCTTCCCCACTATAGAAATGTAGAGTTTAAAGTTTTTATTATAGTCCCCTATACTTCCACATCATTCCTCTTTTCATGTCTATGTAGTCAAAGTTTTACTGAATACTTTTTTCTCCCATCCCTGCAGATTATCAAATGTATGACATTAGTATCCCTGTCCCTCAAGAACAACATATTCACAACAGTATAATTAAAAAGCTTTGAAGACAATGTTCACAGAGCATGCCACAACATTCTGTTTGGGACTGGGAGCAGAAATCCACCTGCAGGTCTAATAAACACAACCGCACGTGGTGCTTCAGGGACATACCTTATTAAAAGTACAAACCCTAAGGGGATTAGGAACAACAAACAAATAGTCTGCTCCAGATGTTCCCTCGTGGTTTGAACTGATTAATCCACATTAATAGAGAAACACTAAAACTAGCATTGTCTGTAATTTATCACATTATTTAATCAATGAATCAATACAATACTTTTATTACCCTTATAACTGATTTCTGTTTGTGGACTGGTTTGTGATATAAGAAGTAGTTATGTGACATGTCCCGATTAAATAAGAGTTTGTCTAAAGGTATAATTTAAAGTATTTTAAAGGATTTCCTCTTACAAAACAACCTAGATGAACCTGCTACCAAAAGCAGAATGTAATGTAAACATATTCAGTTGATTATTTTTTCAAATCCAACATCATTAGTAATAATATAAGTAAGTTAAACTCTCATCACTTGACAAAGGATACAGGTTAAGGTGTCTGTTGCAAAAGTTAATCCTCTGATCCACAGAGAACAAATACCAGAGCCCAGTCTCTGAATTAATTATTGAAAGGTCACCTAATGTTTTCTCAGCTAATCGTGCACTGTTTAATTAATAGCATTGAAAATTCACTGAAGAGTTTGGTATTCACAGAGAGCCAAAGCTCCAAAGAGAATAAAATATCAAAATGTAAATATATTGGGACATCTGTTTTGGCAGAGAGAGCCACACTACTATCCATGTGGATTCCCTAAAAGAGCAGCTGCTTCTCAGTTTTCCCATGAGGACTTTGGGTGCTGTGCCCAAACCCAAAGGGGGTGAAAATAGAATAATCCTGCGAGAAATAAGCAGCTTACTCCCTCGATGTTAACATCTTGTTTTTCTGTCTAATGCCATCTGCAATTTCAAATGACCAGCAGGTTTATTCAAGTATTAAACCTTTGGGTCCTCCAAATATTACAAACCTCAAGGCTGAAGTACTGTCGAGAAACAAAAAAAACATGCTTTTGGTGGTATAGCGAATGATAATTATCTTCAAAAAAGGCAAACTGTGGAGTGCATTCATCTATCCAGAGTAAGTAAGTTATTCATTGACTCTTTGATCTAGATATAGCTGGTAGGGCTCAGAAAATTTGCATGATGTGAACAGACTGTTAATCTTAGTCTCAAAATAATAACACCCCATTACCCCATCTGCATCCAATCATGTCCTTTATCAAACTAGCACTGAACACTTTATCCTCAGGGACTAATTTACACATTGTGTAATAGGCCACTTTTGTGTTGATACTATAATATGGAGTTTACACTGCATTACAGTAATACAAACTGGACTTATTTAAGCCAAGTGCATGTTCAGGGTAAGTAAAAACATATGAGCCACATTCTCCTTGCTATGTTTCTCTTGCCTTGTCTGCCCTCAGGTCCTTTCAAGTTCCTATTAGAGCTTTCAGCTGCAGAGAAAACTGCAAGCTTCTCTCTCGGAACAGGATACATACATATCTAAGAAAAGGTTTCCTATCATATCAGAAATTCAATTTTTACCTTCCACTAGCTGGGGGATTAGATATTCCCCTCAGTTTTCAAACTAGCCAACAACTTGGGAATGCATTTCAGCACCAATTACAGTTTGCAAAAAGAAAACATTTCCGTTTTGTTTTGCCATGGGGTTTCATTCATGTACTGTATGTTCCACAGTCCTTATATATTTTGATATTACTAACATAGTGAGAGATTGGTAGGGGCTTTCTTTGTAGTTTAAATGCAAACAAATGAAAGGAGTTTGATGTTTCGAATGTGGTTTGAATGGTGAAAAAGGGTTCAGCTATTGGTAAGCTATCCATAAAGACAATATAAAACAGTTTTGACCACAACTTTGAGGATGTAAGTTTGGAGCAGTAAAACTATCGTAGGCTAAAGCTGTGGGTGGTTTCAACATAGGCTATTGACCAAGGGGAAAACATTGCTAAGGATCCTTTGAAAGTCTGGTAAGGAGGATATTAAACCAGGAAAACACAAGACGCTGATATCATAGATATACAGTCCCATGATGGGCATTCTTGGTCATTAACACCAATCGGTTTCCTATGACTGCCATGGTCAAACTTCTATTTTCTTTTCTTTTTTAATTTGTTCACATCATTGTGGTCCTCTAACTAGCTTTATTACCTGCATCTGTCCTTTTCCCCAACATTGCTATGCAATCCAATGAGACAACCCTCTCAAAAGGTCAATCAAATGTCCATACCTCCTCATTCAACAGTGTAAAGTATTTAAATACTTTCAATGTATTCCACATATGTATACATTTCACATCCTCAAATCTTTATTGTTGTTATTGTAAATATTCTTCTCTCTTTTTGCACAATTTTATTTATCTTATTTGCACCATGTATGTTGAGTTGTTGGAGGAGCATGGGACATAAGATGTTCATTGCCAACATATACGTTGTATATGCTGTGAATATGACCAATAAAACCTTGAAACCTTGAAACCTTGAAAATGGTTTTCGACTATTGGCTTATTTTCTTACTTTCTGGGGGTTAAATGAGAAGACTGAAGTTGTTAGGGTTAGGGTTAGGGTTACAACTGGTGTAATAATGGTGTTTATGTCTGCTTGTTATTATAATACCTGTTTGTTAATTATGTTATGACTGTCATCATTGATTCCCTTTTTTCTTCAGGGTTTTTTTTGTGGCTGTATCTAGTTTATAATGGCAATTGTTACCTTTTTATACATTCAGTCTACTGACCCATGGTGTCTCCGTCCAGAATAGTCCAGGTTTCCCCCGGAGCAAGACTTGTCCCTTTTGCCTTCAACTTGAGATTCAGATGAGTGCACTGTCAGTAGTAATTATCGTCTGGACCTAGGCTAGCATCTTATTGAATTCCACAGGAGGAAGGAGAGCTGGACAGGGAATTTGTTCCCTTGTCACCTTCATCCTTTCAGCTATGACAGGCCAAGAGTCTTGTGAAGAACAATCAGGTCCCTGTATTCTATCTGTGTGCGATTTCTTTTTTTTTTAAATACGTAGACTACCTAACTCAGATTTTTTTGCTGTTTGATTTTGTTTCAACCAAATGTTAAATACAGTGTAAACATTATTCTTAAGATTTTTAATAACTTACTTACAAGAGTTTTTTGTTGTTTTTGGGGAAAAAGATTGAAAAGATGAACTAGCAACAACAATGTTTCTGTTGTATCAGGGCATTCTCTTTTTATTTATTCACTCAAATCAATACTAATCAAAATTTCTCTCATATATGTCTATTAAAATGAAGGCTGCTGCCACTGGTTAGCCTGACATAGAGACTGATAACAGGGGCAAATTACAAGTTCATTTGCAAACATATCTGATGACGTCATTTGAGTTTCAATCTAGCCACTCACAACATACAGCTGTTGGAAAAGATAATAGCTTGATGTCATTTTATAAGTGGTACCTCCAACTGACAGTTAATGATCATTTCTGGGTTGTTGCATGTGGCGCCCAATGAAATCATTTTTTTTCTACAAAGGAGACAGAAAATGTTTTCTGCAACGGCTGCCTTTTGTTACTGGCTTTAAACACAATGCAAGCGTTGAAAGAGAGTTGGAAGACACTCAGTGTTGGTTTCTCTGGACTGCTGGCAAGCACAGGTTCAACAGTACATTTGGCAGATTGTCAGTTTAATTAAATACTTTGTCTTGTCTGAAGTGTGCAAACTGCTATTCAAACTGAAAGTAATTGTTTTTAATTGGAGGAATTGTGAATGATAGGCCAAGTTAAGTTTTCACTTTCTTTGAGTGAGACTGTGTGTTTGCATGAGAGGACTGTCAACAAAGGTTCGCTGTACTGATGTAAACTGTCAAACAAAGGATTTTTCCTGCAGCGATTGCAGGATCCAACTCATTTGCATCGTCTAGTAGAGTCCTATCCACACACACACACACACACACACACACACACACACACACTGGACACATTGCTTCAGATTTTGCCACAGGGATAAAGACACACCAATTAGTATGCAACAGTTGATTGAAGATGAAGGTTCATACTGTAAGTCTGAGGCTCTGCGCCTTGCCTGGGCAAACATTAAAGTTACATTGCAGTAAGAGTGATTAACCACACAGTTGTTTCCTTGATGTGTAATGACATTAGAGGGAATTCTAACCACATAACCAATTACTGGGTAATGAGCATTAAAACTCACACGGCCGCTGTTGTGGATCCTTCCTCCTTTTGGCCACAATCCCTTTTCATGAAAATCAATTGGTTCAGATGTACTGAGCAAATTCATTTTCCCTTGCTGCATCAATGTGCTGAATATGTAAATTCCATGTCACATGCTTGATGCATTATCCGATGTGGACAACGTGCTAGCTTTTCAGGGATTAACCTAGACAGTTTCATTTTCTCACTCTTTTTGTCAAGATTTTTCCATTGGGAAACTATATTTTCTCTTTCCTTTCACAAACTCTATTTCCTCTCTGCAAATGAAATATTTTGGTAGTTTCATTACATTTATAAGACTTGTGTCAAGATGTACAAGGTTTTGGGACAGTGTTTCAAAGTATTCTCTGAAGAATAATATATATGCAATTCTCTTTGTCCTTTTTTACGTCTTTTGAACTTCCAGTTCAATATGACAGAAGAAGGTTCTTACATCGGACCAAGCCCATATAAATAAGCAACATGTCAATACTGTACCCAGTGTTTTGGCTGCAAATAAAGAGGTTAGTGTTAGGCTTGGTAAATACCACTTTTGGGCGTCAGCGTGCTATTCAACCACGATATTGGCTTGCATTCTACTCAGGATTTGCGTCTTGTGAAAATTCGATTCTGTTTTAAAGATTTTTATGCGGAAAGTAGATTCATTTATTCCTGCTTTGGGATCTCCTCGTGCTCCCTGGGGTTTTCTGAGTGGTCACACTTCAATGGCTTTTTTTTTTCTTAATACAAATTCCCTTGGTTTCATGTTTGTCTTTCGTTTCTGTTGCCCCCTATATCCAGCATTGTATCAGACTTTTGTATATAATTCACTCTCCTCCACCAACTTGCTATTCCTCCAGCCTCCTCTTTCTGTTGCATTCTCATCCCTTCACCTCCACTCCAGTGTGTCTTATTTATATGGAAATTACTCAGTATGAAAGTGTGAGGATCTTAGTAGCAGGGTACCGTATGTACAATATGCAGCTCTATGTGATTCTTATTGAGGCTAACCATCCCGGATCAGTGAGTGGACCGAAAAAATACGATCTTACATCTCCAAAAGTTGCAGTTAATTATTCAATCCTGCAGTGAGGCACTGCACCAATACACAGAATAGAAGCACAAGAAAAGCAGAAATTATGCTGGATGGATCATATATATTCTTCATCATGCACAGTAAATCATGGATAAAATGAACCACCCTTGCATTTGTTCAGTGTTCTGCCTTTTGATGAATAGTCACCATAAAAGGGGTCCAGTCTTCCAGTGGATTGATTGTCTTCCTTGATACTCACAATTCTCAAAACAGGCAATTCCTTTGCCATCGATCCTCGCCCTAACCCCCAGAGATCTGCAAAGTATGATAAAAAGCAGCTGGGCTTGTAAAAAAGGTGTAAGGGCTTTTGTGTCTTCATTAAATGACCTATAGTATTAAAGCACACACCTGCATGCACTCCGTGTGTATACACCAATAAAAAAGACTCTTTGTATGTTTATTGGATTCCTGTTACTGCTTGTCACACTCTGTCAGGTTGCTCCACACACTTGGAAAGATAAGAAGTTTGGATGTGCTATATCCTCGCTGTCTGCTACTGTTTGGTAATGTCTACATCCTTAACTGAGCTAACACTATTACTGCAAGTGTTTAACATGTATCTACCAGTGCATTTAATAGTAAAACTATAAATCAATTCAAATCAAGTCTTATTTATATGGCACCTTTCCTACAAAGTGGTAACACAAAGTGCTTCACAAAAGACACATAGACAATCCACAAATAGAAAGAATACTATGCCCCCCTTCCTGGAATAATAATCAGTGTGACACATAGCTTTTGCGATAAAAAAATATATACATTTATATATATCTATGCATACATACTGTACATTCATACAATACAAATAAATAACAGAAGAGTAACAGAAGAGTAAAATACAGTTCAGTTGAAAGTGACATGAAAAGGGTGGGTCTTTTTAAGTTTGCTCTTAAAAATATGAACGCTCTCTGCTGCCCTTAGGTCTTCTGGGCGGCTGTTCCACAGTTGTGGGCCGTAATAATAAAAAGATGCCTCACCGTGGGTCTTTGTTTTCACTTTCGGTATGATTTAAAGGCCAGTAGAAGACCTGAGGGTTCTAGTAGGCTCATAGGATAAAAACAATTCCGATGAATGTTGCATGCTATATGACTTTGTTGTGTCAGTTGAGGTCAAATTCCAGTTCATTTGACATAACAACTCAAATACACATATAACATATGAAATATACAACAGTAATTAGTATTTGATGTTAAAAATAGTGACAAACCAAAGCATATATATACTGTATATACATATATATATATTCACACATTATTTGTAAAAATATCATTAAATTAATACACTAGTGACAAACAAAATCAAATATATGCATATCAAACATTTCCCAAAAGTCCTAATTTAAAATGAATTCACACACTATTGTTTATACTTCCGTTTTATATGTTTTTTAAATCATCTTATCATTCAAATATTGTTTAAAAAAGTAATACATGATCATTTCAAATTTTTTTTACTCTTTAAAAAAATTGAAAAAGGAATCTACGAGGAATGTTTATGTTATCATCCTCTTCCACATTTCAATAAATATTAGTTCACTTTCTTAAACTAACACATTTTTCGGAGAAATGAATAAATCATATTATGTTCACAATAACACGTTCGTATGAAACAATGTCCATCATCAGTGACAACATGAAATCTGGAGTTATATGGAAAACTACTCCTCATCTGACTCAAACAAGCTTTGCATCCGATTTATTCTCTTGTGACTGAGTTTTAAGCATCAAAGAAGAGCGTTGCTTTTCTTTTAAAGACACCAAATTATTCTGAGAATCCCCTATCAGTAGCGATCTAACCAGTGGAGTCAGGAACCTTGTTTTTGTCATCAGAGTCACAGCAGTGTGTCACAACACACAGCTTATGAGGGTTTGTTATGATGGAATGTTTTATCCGGACGTTTACTGTTACTCACACAGGAGGTGTTTCCTCTAATCCAGCTGAGGTGACCTCCAGGCTCCGATAATAATAGAACGTCCTCAGACTGAAAGCTATGATTGTTAGTGACGCCCTCTGTCCTGAGCTTTATTGTCTCCGACACATACTCCCTTATTTTGGCTTCTTAAATTTCAATACGTAAGACATGTTTTATGACGGCAATGCTGTCCTTTTTCACTTTACATTATAAATAAAAGTTTGGAACTTATAGGCTTATAGGTGGAAAGGAACAAAGTACATTTACTCAAGTATTTACTCATTTGTGGTACTTGGACTTTACCAGCATGTTTTTTTCTGTGCCACTTTATAATTATACTCCATTAAAACCCAAAGGGAATTGTTTAACATTTACTTTGCTACATTAACTTTGAAGCTTCACTTTTATTAGTTACATTATAGAGTCAGATTTTCATAAACACAACACACAACCACAATGAAGCACTTTTAAAATAGGATGTTTTGAGATAGATCAACATAAACTCACTCAAAAACAATGAGCGAAAGACAGGAAATTGGCAGCAATTTTGCAAATTGTAAGGATTCTTTTGCATCAAAACATTTCACAGTTCCAGCTCCTCACATGTGAAGATATGTTGCTTTTTCTCTCAAATATTTATATTTTAATGATGTATGTTTTTCTGTAATGACTACTTTTACTTGTAGTACATAGTATTTACATTTTCCCTATCACCTTTAGGTACCTGTTGTGAATTTATTTGTTAGGAAGAGAATTTATTTAGAACAGATGATTTAAAAGGAATAGTTAAAAGCAACATTTAATAAGTTAGTCAATTTATAAGTAAGTGTTAAGAATAACAGTTCATGTTTCAGATATGGGATTAGATTAAAAAGGGACTTTAGGTCATTTAAATTGGGATATACTTAGGAAATGGACTTGAAATGGACTTCATTACCCATGGGACATTGTGCGTGTTACGTCACATACGCAGTGTTGTAGGTCGTACAGCGGCCATTGTTTTATGTTGTTAAGGATGCTGACAATTCAAGCCAACCACTCGCTGTAAATATGTTAAGTTCTTTATTTTAGTAAACATCTGAAATGAACGGACGTCTCCCTTCGTTATTTTAGTAGCCATCAACATTAGTTCAGAACAGTACCATTGTCAATGCAGTACTACTACTATTGTAATTGAGTAGATTTTACAGTGTAGTATTTGTTATTTTACTTGAGTAAAGGGACTCAATACTTTTTCCACCCCTGCAAGTACTCCATGCACAAAATATAAAAGCTTCTAGGAGCTTAGGAAACAATATTCCCCAGAGCTTGTTTGGACATCTACATCAAGAGCTTCACCACGTGTTTACATCTTAATGGAGTGTCAATCGTTTCTTGAGCCGGCACACTTTAGTCAGTTCGATCTTTTGAGTAGCTGTCCCAGTGCTGCTTGCCCAGTCAATAATTATTCAGAATGCAGATATATACAACTGGAATAGTAAGCATCAGAGGTGGGAGAAGTACTCAGATCTTGTATTTGAAAGTAGAATTGTAGGAATCCTAGTTACAAGTGAAAGTCCTGCATTAAAAAAAGTACTCAAGTAAAAGTACAAAATAATTAGCATCAAAATATACCACCAAAAAGTACCACAAGTAAAATCATTATGCAGATTGGCCCATTTCAGAATCATAAATGTCTTGATTTTAATTATTGATGCATTAAATTGCTATCAAAGCTGGTAAAGGTGCAGCTAGTTTTATATTTACAGCAAGGTAGATGTTAATTTACTCCAGGTGTAACTTAAGTATTATTTAAGTGTTGAATGTCATTCAAATCATTAATCAAAATCTGTAAAGTAACTAAAGCTATTAAATAAATGCAAAGTAAATGTATACCATTTACCACTGAATTTTCTTGGAGTAGAAGTACAAAATAGCAGAAAATTGAAATACCCAAGTAAAGTACAAGCCTCTCAAAATTGCACTTCAGTACAGTACCTGATTAAATGTACTAAGTTACTTTCCACCACTGGTTACTATAGGCAAAATGTTTCAAATACAGCAATCCTGAAACATTCACTCTAAATGCTTGCAGGGGTAAAGGAGGAGGTTGAAAGAAGAGAGCTGTCACTCAGCAGTTTTTATGAGTGCCACAATAACCAAAAAATGTAAAAACACATATGAAAAACCTCAACCGTCAATACAAACATCAAAGAAATTGAGGTTACAATGCAAATATCACACCTGGGCATCAATATACAGTAGTTACATGTTGAAGAAATACAGCTTTAGTTCCCGTCTATATTCCCAATATAATACTTTTATAATAAGCATGGCCATTCTAATGCTGACATGTGCCTGAGGTAAGATTGCTGGTATTTAAAGGTTAATGACCACATTTGCAAACTGGAAACTGAGCCATTGCAGTTCATTTCCCTTCCTTTCTTTGGTTTGGTTTTCTGGTAAGCAATTTGTCTTCTGTTTGGATTGTATTCATGCTGTCTGGTCTGGTTTCAGAGGTGCCTAATGGAAATAAATGCCTACTGAACAGATGCAATCCCCACCTTGCATACTAAAACACAGCCTTGTAAAGTCTGAGGGATTCAGCTGTATGTGACCCAAATGCGCTCAGATGGACTTCATGTTCAGAAAGTGCTTTTATTCCTTGTTTCATCAAGAAGGAACATAAGATACATCAGCATTAATGATTACACATGTTATATTACATTTCCTCTCCGCCTTTATCAGCTTTGCCGTTTTTTTCCGGGGAACTCAGAGGCAGTAACTTAAAAATATAACCAGAAGGAAGACTTTCACTTATCATTTACAAGCATGTTCTTTCATGACTTGTGTTTTTAATACAAAGCATCCGTTGAATTATTTTAGTCTGGACTCAAGTGGTCGACCTACATCACTGGATTGTCCCGGGAAATAAACGAATGTATGGACTTTATCCTTAAATCTTCACCATGGCTGTCTGTTTCCAGGATTTTATCAACCCATTATATCAGGCTAAGTGTGATATGGTTTAATCTTAGTGTACTATTAATCCAGAAAGACAGAATAACATTACACAAAGCTTATAGTTTCTTAGATAACTTCAGTGGATAGAGGAAGACACTTTCTTCCCTTCTCCCTCCCTCACTGGCAAAGCCCTGTTCATATCGCCATGTTTACTGCATGTTGACATGAAAAATATTTTAGGGTGAAATAGCAATGATTCATATATACACACCGACTCACAGCGCTCTGTGTTTGTCTTTAAACTTCACTTTTCCCCAAATCGTGTATATAAGCCATGTTTAGGAACGGGTGATCACTCACTGCTCTATTCTCTGGAGTCTGGGACACCTGGAAGCACCTTAATTTTCAAAGAAGGAACCGCTGTATTTGCATGCTTTTTATTGGAGATTGTTAATCACACTTGGGCCAATTGGGACTTCTATTTTCCCTTAAGCGGGAGTGAGATTGCTGGACGTTGTTGATTGCACATATTAAGGCAATCATGTTAAGAGTTTTATTGTCAGGCAATGTTTTTCTGGAATCCAATATTGCAAAGAAAATTGAAGGACAAATTGAGAATTTTCAAAGTAAGAGCATTTTCTGCCATCAGCAGATGGATACAAGCGGTGGTGTTTGAAATTGTACGGATTCTTGGTTTTTCATTGACCTTTAACAGTCACAAAAAGCGAAAGGTTGTTCAATGACTTCGAGATAAAGGGCAATGTAGATAAAGGCTTCTTTCGTCACCTGTATGCGTGTGTCTGGAGTGTGTGGATGTTTATACTAAACACAAGCAGCAAATGCAGAGCTGAGGCACTGGGCATGACGACATGTCTCCAGGCTTGACGTTCTCCCTGCTACCGTTTACCAAACAGCCTCGATAGAACGAGACTGTTTTGGTAAATACAGAAGGTGCGTTTGTGTGTCCTTGTGTGTGTTTTGGGATGACTTGGTACCAGGACAGTTAGATTTCTGCAGGTAGCAGTTATCCAAAGTCAAGCATCGTGAAGAATGAAGTTGAGGAGATTTATGAGCTCTCAGACTTTAAACACTCTTTATCCACCATGCAGTGAGGTGTGGAATCTTTGTTTCGGCTCAATAATCAGGACAGTTCCTACACACACAAATCTCTCATCTCTCACAGCAGCTCAGTGTAATCATTCTTTGTCTTGAGTTTATATTATAAACATCACACACTCGCACGACAAGGACGTGTACATACACGCACACACACACACACGCACGCACACACACACACACACACACACACACACACACACACACACACACACACACACACACACACACACACACACACACACACACACACACACACACACACACACACACACACACACACACATAAACAGTAAGGGTGGGGGTGTGTGCATTCCGTTATTCGACAGGTGCGTGGAAGACATGAGCCAGGCAACAGGGCAGCAGGTGTAGATGAGGATTTATAGATTTTAATCGTATAACTCTGTTGAGCAATACTTCTACTGCCTGAGGCATGGAAGGTCCATAGCTACAGTAACATGTGATTGATGGATGCTGTGTTGGGAATCCCTGCACCATAGAGAAACTGGTGTACTCCAAATTACATTTATAGTGGCTTGTGAACCAATGCTTCATAGCTTTGGTTTTGATACTGGATGCACTACAATGCAATATTTATTTTTTAAGTCAAATACCTTATTATTTCATTAAAATCTTCCTTTTTTATAATTATTTGACTATTTTTTTTTTTTTTTTTTCACTTAAACATTTGATTTGTATAGTTCTGACTTCTCTGTTCAGCACATTTAATTATTATCTGTATAAAAGATGCTTATAAAATAAAACTCCCTTGCCTATTAGGAAATAAAGCAGAAAAATCAGCAGATTACAGGTTTTACGTGATTTTTTCTTTAACTAGAAAGGAAAAATACTGATGTGAAGAACTGCCAGGAGGAAAACAGTATAATAACTGAATGTTGTTCCAAGTTAGCACGTGTGTAATCTGAGTTTGAGGCTTACTGTCCAAAATGAAAAATACACTTGAAAAACACAAAGAACGTTCCAAAGTACCAACATTAGTATTGCGAGAATTGATAACAGCTAGTTGACTTTAGTTTCATTAAGTCAGTAAGGTAAATCCCTCAGGTTTTTCAGTTTCTTATCTGGGGAGCTTCATCTGGAACACTGCCATCTCCCTCTGACCCTGTCATCCCCACTCTTGGTGTGATTAACGGCTACAAATTTGCATCAGTGTGAAACTGTCTGAAAAAGACAGTAAAAGGTGATGTCAGTTGTAAATGAAGTCTCTGAAACAAAAGCCAGACATTTTGGCAAAAAAAAAGCTCATTCTGGATCAGGCAAAAGCCACCAAAGTTCTTGATGCCACATCCTTCAACTGCCAGGCCGAGGTCTGAACACGCTAAAATAATTGACTGCATCAGCTATCCAAAGTGCCCAGACATTTGGGATACAAGTGTGGCATGTTGGGACAGTGTTATACTAATATTTGCTGTACTTTTGTCTCCCCTGTTCTCTGGTTATCTCCCGCTTCTTTTTCTCTGTCTCTCTCTTAAAGCTCATGATCCCCTCTGTAAACTGTCTATCTGCAGGAAAAGATCATCTATTTGCATATGAATTTGGCACAGTGAGGTTCCTCCAAATGAGATCTACAGCTTAGTGTGGGGCAGGACATTTCACACGCTTAAATCAGATATGCTTTAAAGTCTGACGCAGCTAATAAACCAAACTTTATGAAACATCCAAATGGAACCTCATCCCTTGTTTTAAAATCAGTTATGCAAATGTTGACAGGTTGACCGTCTAACCTCCAACCACTTACACACTTTGCCAATTGCGCCAGGATGTGATATTCCACTTGTTCTGGGTTGGAAGTGTGTGTGTCTTTCTTTCTCTCTTTCTTCCTGTGTTTAGTGTAAATTACTGTCATGCTGCCTGTGTTTCGGGGTAAATAAAGGCCTAAGGCTGACACCGATCAAAGGTTTTATATTATTTTAATAACAAGGGTGCAGAACAACCAGAGAACAGGAATAAAACTGGTAATATGATTATTTTAGTCACAGTTTATCAATTTGTTTACAATTTATATTAGTTCTCAGTGAGTGTAGTCAATGATTATGTAAAGCCCAAATGAACATTTTGCAGAAACAACATACTTTATGTGCATAAAGTGTTTGAATAAAACATTTATACTTACCTAATATATTAGTGTGTGTATTACAATTTGTTGTATCAGACCTTTAACAGAGATTAATCTATCAGCAATTTGATGTTTCTTGTCAATTTAGTGCATCCGTATTAATGCCCACATTTATATTACTGTTCCATATAACCTGCCGTATAACCTGTGTAAGTATTCAACTAGACAGCACTAATAACATTTGATATTACTACTGTTTTGCACTCTACATTATGAGCATAATCATCATTAATACAAATATTAATACTTATACCCCACTGTATATGTTGTAATTTACACATTTGTACATATTAATTGTTGAATATTTAAGCACATTTGAACTGCTCTTCTTAACTTCTTATGTTAATATAAATATTTGTATTCTATTTTATTGTGTCTTTCATTGAACACTTTGACTTCTGTTTTTTATACAGTATAAATATTGTATTATACTTCATTTTCTCTTTGTATTCTTTCTAAACTGTCACACAACTCTTCCATGGTAAATACATTATTCTGATACCAAATTCATCTTTATATTACTGCATATTTTATTTATACCACAAATTGCTGTATGTATATTTTTCTTTTTAGTACCTTTCTATGAATATCACTCACAGGAGAAAGCAACCTGAATGTCTTTGTACAGCACTCACCTGTTTCTATGTGCTGAAATCTCCTAACTTTGACTTAATTCCCACAACACATTCTTGGTTTCCCTTCCTAAAAGCCCCAACTGTATGTGATGTTGAACCTTTCCAGTAAAGGGTTGAAACATCGTAGTTTTAATACACAGACCACAATTGTTTATGATGACAAACAGTGATTATTTAGCTGTTAATTCACACCTCAGCATCTTTACAGCTTTTAACAGTTGGTCCCTCTCCACAGATAAAGCTGCTTGCATACAGTCAGCAGTATCTGTGTATAGATGGTGTGACAGACTGGGAGTTCAGTGTTTAGTGTAGCAAAGAGGGACAGCATGGGAATGTGGATTTTCACCGTTTAGTAGAATCAGTTAACAATCCATCACACAGAGATCGGGTTTCACCGACATGCAGGTTCTACTCTACTGGTCATTGCTTTTCTGACAGTTTTCTGTCAGTGAGTGCTTATTTTCTTGCTTAATTCTTTTCTTTAAGAATGGTTTGGATGTTTGAGAGAAATCTTATGGCTTCTTAATATTAAATAAATATCATCCTTCATAAAAATAAAGTGAGAAATAAAGTATAGAATTCCTTTTATTCATATCAAAAACACAACATAGATAGCATACCATACATTAGGAACCTTTTTTTTTTTACAATAACCAACAAACCAACAATAAAAATGCATAACATTACATAACACATGAACATATTTACAAAATAAAATTAGATTTTCAGACTCCAGGACTCTAACTTTATCAGATGTTAGGCTTTAGTACTAGGCCTACAAAAAAAACATGAAAGAAATTCTAGCTTTAGTTAATTCCTTCACACACTTTGTAGACAATGGTGTAATTCAACTACTATTCTAAATGTGCTGCCTGTGATGGTATTGGTGATACCATCAAAAGAATCTCAGATAGCAGTGTGGAATGACCTGTTGTCAGCAGATAGGATCCAGGATCTGTTAGTAATGAGTCAGATCTGATAGAGACTTGCCTTACAACGAATAAAAGCTGACTGAGGATCTGATAGAGAGGCTGACTGCGGTTTTAAGGGAGGGACACTTGTAGTCCATTGATACTGACTCAGCTGTTTCTGTGGGAATCAGAGCTTTTTTACTCTGCGTGTCACACGGTATAGTGATCTTCAACTGCCTCAGTCAGCGCACTCTGTGTTTTTCACAACCGAACAAACTGAAGTGACCAGACAGGAAACATTTCCTCTTTACCAAAAACCAAACATCCCCCCCAACCCCCCATTCAATGTCTTATTAAACTTCTGTGCCCTCACGATGATAGATGATTCCTGTCGAGCCAAGTGTTGGGTAGAAATGCCCACTGGACCCATTGTACTGGTTGAGGATGGGGCTAGTGTAGCCTAGGGAGGAATGGGTGGGTGAAGAGGAGAGCACAGGGGGAGCTGGCACTTGTGGTCCCCACTCTGGGCCGCCTGGATTGGGAGAGTAGCTGCTAAAGGTTCCAGGTCTATGAGGCCCATCTAAAGGTAGGTTGATCTGCAGTGGCCTGTTTAACCCATCACCCCCCACCTCATTCGCTGCTGTCACTCCAGACATCTCGGATAAGAAGCTGCTGAGGCAAGGAGCAGGGCCCGCCGATGAAGGGGAGGGGATCCTGTCTGGCGTGGGAGACATGTTGAGGGCAGATGAGTGTTTGGGGCTTCCCCTCTCGCTGTCCCCTGACTCCGGAGCCCCTGAGCCATCTCCACCTGAGAGGGAATCAGACTTCCTCTTCCTTTTGCGGCGGAAGTTTCCATTGTCGAACATCTTCTCGCAGTTTGGGTCGAGTGTCCAGTAGTTTCCCTTGCCTGTGACGTAAGAATTCAGAGTTGGTTAGGTTCGATTTGAATTAAAAAAAATCTTTATACAACATACCAATAAAACATTATGATACATAAAACAAATGAGTCTGCCCTTGTTGGGGTGACATTTTCCAAATATCAAAAAGACAACATTACCTGGATCATCCTCATCTCTTGGTACTTTTTTGAAGCAGTCGTTGAGTGACAGGTTGTGTCGGATTGAATTCTGCCATCCAGCTTTACTTTTATTGTAGAAGGGGAAATTGTCAGCAACGTACTGATAAATCTGGCTCAATGTCAGTCTCCTGTCAGGTGCCCCGTGGATAGCCATGGCGATGAGAGCAGAGTACGAGTAGGGAGGTCTGACCAGCTTCATCAGGTCTTCTTGTGAGGGAAGAGAGAACCAGCTCAGCTCCCCTCCTGGGCCCCCAGCTCCAGCAGGACCCAGGTAAGGCCTCTGCATGCCGTAGTGCTGGGGGACAAAGGGGGGGCCTGGGTTACCAGGCGGGCCCGTTGTAGCCAAGTACGGCGGTGTGTTGATCCCGGTGCCGTTGAACCAGAGGTAAGGGTTTGGGGAGGAGGTGGTGTAGTCGCTCAGGTCGTAGGAAGTCGGAGTGGTACGCTGAGGACTCGGCAGTGAGGGAGGAGGGTAGTAACAGTCACTGTACATGCTGAGCTCAGGGGGCTCCTGACCCAGGCTGGGGAACTGCGGGCCACACCGAGGAGGAGACTGGCCCTGGGCCTCAAAAGAAGACATGGTGAAATGTATTCTCACCTCTTTAAATCTCCTTTTATCTTTTTCCTTTCTGTGCCAATTTTCTTTGTGGAGCGGTTTGCTCAGCTCTCGAATTCCTTTTCCCCTTTTGAAGTTGGCAGGTATTTGAATGTGAGTTGATCCAAATGATGGTGTCCACACTTCGAAGTCGTAGGCTCTTCCCCACTCTATTCTTGTCTGTGGGCCCTTCCCCACCTGCCAATCCTGCTTTATCTGCTTCGCTGGAACGCCCCCTTTCTCATGTGATTGGCTCTTTTCTCAGGTGAGATCTCTATCCTTCCTCCCAGTTTTTTTTCTTCATATTGTCAGCTTGTTCAGTCCCGCCAGGGTGTTTTCTTCACCCTCGATTAAATATTTTTCCACTCAAGCTGCTACTGCAACATTAATATCACGCCTCTGTAATTCTTTGATGATCATGATGAAAATGTAAATTGACTTCAAAGTTTGCCCTATTTATATTATACATTTGAATGAGTATTTCTTGAATAAACTGCTTTGTGACTATATTTTATATAAATGGTATTTAATGCTATATTATATTTATATTAACTTTAAAGATTGACGCACTCATAAAAAAAGAAAATTGTGATTGTGTGTGTGACAAAGCAAGATAACTATTATTGTAACAAAGCAATAGCCTCTTGCTCCAAGGCTAAGATGTGGAATTATATAATAATCATCAATGATAAAAAGTATAGATCATTAAAGCATTAGCATGTTATTGTTTATTAGCAATACACAATAACCTCAAAACGTGTACATAACTTACAAAGAGGATATGGTGTTACACCAGTGGTTCTCAACTTTTACAGTCAGGCCCCCCTTGGGTAATGGAAATATTTTCGAGCCCCAACACATTTTACATTTTCTCTGCTAATAATAACAACACACAAAGATCCAACTATAATTTTGTATGTTATTATGGATAGAACATAAACAACTGTGAAATTAATGGTATTTTTATTTGTTATTTTTGTTATTTGTTTATGGAAAAACTAAACTAATTGGAATAAAATGAATTAAAACATTTAATTAAAATTGCTTTATTTAATATATATCATGGATTCTGAGCTGCTAGCACACATATCATACATGCAGGAACTAAGGACATTTACTAAAGTATTGTAATTAAGTACAATTTTGAGATAATTGTACTCACTTGAGCATTTCAGGTTTTGCGACTTTTAACTTCTACTTCACTATAATTCGAGGTAAATGGTGTACTTTTACTCCACTACATTTATTTAATACATTTAGTTACTTTACAGATTTGGATTAATGATGTGAAATATAATCAACCCTTATATCAGACTTTAGTACTTCTCCCACATTACACGTAATTGGGGCAACAGAGCTTCGATTTATGGCAGAAAGCTGTGCATTTCTCCGTCTGAATTTGATTGGCCAGCAGTTTGGACGGATTTCTTCTGTTTACGCAACAAAACAAAACAAAAAAAACGTATGTCAAAGGAGCATTGTCCACATCGAGCCTTGTACAGTGTACGTTTTGAACACTCCGTGATCCCTGTCCCCGGCAGATCTGAATGCACCGGACTGCAGCTTGTCTGTGAGCGAGCAGCCGCGCACAGAAGAGAGCGGAGATAATGATATTGCAAGTTCCAAACATATTTGGTTCGATAAAATGTGCAAGAGAACTTTGATGTAGCAATTATAAACGAGAAATGTAATATTGATATTATTATATTTGTATTATAACAAAGCGCAACCAAGCTTTACGCGTCTCCCTTGCAGTACCTCCGCGCCCCAGTTTGAGAACCACTGTGTTACACAATTTCGAAAATCGTGGGAAGTTACGTCATCACGTTGTTCAAACGAGAAGGCGCATTGCGACGTTTTTTTTTGAGCTAGCGCGAGACCTTTTTAGTTCAAACTAACTTACCGAAGATCAGCACTCCATCGTAAGTTGTCAAATCTATTAACTAGTTACTACATCTTCAACCCTTACACTTCTCAATTAAACTCAAGCTAATGTTTGTCGTTGCCTTTGTTGCTCTTGACAGTTGGAAATATGTCAAACTTAACTTAACTATGCTAACTTGACCTTCCTAACTGTGGACGGCAGTAAGTTAGCTAGCTCTGAAAACATTAGCTACCATTAAATAACATTAGCCATTTTCAGCCATGACAAGCTAGCGTCAGCAACAGCTTGTGTGTGTTAGCTTAAATCAGCTTTATTTGCGGAGGGATTTTATTGTCACTGTTTGACAAACCAACCGCTAATACAGAACGTATGCCCGTTTATTGTGTAGATGGCCAATTCATCTGCGCTGCCCGAGCTTCCGCAAGAAAGCATCGACGAAGCTTTGCAGTTGAACAAAGATTTGGAGAAAGTTATAAAAGCCGTGGAAGATATCTCCTGTAAGTTACTTTGTCCGCTTACAGACACAGTAATTGATCGTTTGTTGTGGAGCTGTGGTAGCTAACATTCATGTACCTTTTCTGTGCACCTGCAGTGCAGTTGACCTGGATGGGTTATGACATGGTGGCACTGCGGACCAGTCCAGAGCTCGGGACTTCTATGCAGAAACTGGAAGCAGCATATTATGAATGCAGAGCTATTATCTGTGGAGACCGACGAGAGCCCAAGTCAGATAGTAGCATTTGACCTGAGCCCGCCACCATAGCACATACTCGGATGTTATATCAGAGTTTTTAGTTCACAAGATAACACTTTGCCTAAGTTTGAAGTAAGGTTTTATGTACGTTGCTATAGAGGAGCTGTATTTGGTTTGATAGTGCTGTCTTTTTGTCTCTAAAACAGGATGTTTTGTTCACTAATGCTTGTACTGAGCTCTTTGAGTGTGTTTTATTTTTGCATGGCCTGCACAATTTGCATGTTTTGGTGGTGATGGAGTGTTGTGTTCATCCTGTTAAATTGAACAATAAAAAAAGAAAAACATAAGCTCTGCTGTGTTTTTTCATAGACATAGACAAACATGCCTGGCACCTAAATTTGTATTCTATTGCTTTCGTTTTAGGTTACATTTTAGTTGGGATGTAACACCAGCATTAAGAATTACATTTCAAATATACATGTTGTGTATGGTTTATATTAAGAGCTCACACATCTGGTTTCGTTCTTACGCAATTGTCTTTCAGATGGATAACAAAAACACAGAGCAAGCTCCCTCAACTGCCTGCATTGATCTGGAATACATACTGAAAGGACTGGACTCCTTATCTACCTGCATGGATCAACTGGCATGTAAGTCTGACAGTTTTCCCCCAATGTGCTCCTTTTACACAAAATAACAATTGCTGACGGCAAGCCTCAATTATGCAAGTGCGAGTCCTTGTTGATCGATTTGCAAATATGCAAAGCGCTTGATGTAACTGTTATCCTAGATCTGAAATGTGATAGCAATAATTGGATTATTGTACTCCAACTGCTGCTCTAATTCACCTTGCTTTAAATGTCAGTTTTGCAAAGTTACACAATATTACATGATGTCTGTCAGATCGCAGATATGAGTAACTGATGCAATTCACTCACATGGTTGTCCGTTATGCGATTTGATGTGAGGCATGATGTTTGAATGTATCTTTTTTGCAAAGAGAAAAGCTGTGTGTGAAAATGCAGTCAAAGTTCTCTGCTTACTGTGTTGTTGTGGACATATATGCTTACTTTAATACCTTTAATGCCTGGAAACAAGCATCAGAGGTTGGGTCTCTTTAAGAAAAGCCTTGTTCTAGCTTTAATGCAAGAAATTTAAACACCAGTTTGTACTAATGAGAAGAAAGTATGAATGAAAACCTGTTACTTTAGAGGACTGGTGCCAGTTTGAAAATAGAAAAACCTACTTAACCTAAAAAACACAATTATTTTTTACCAGCGATTAAACACTCTTTTCGGTTGTCCGTGCTGTTTCACCCAGATATAGCTTTAATTGTTTCAGCTGTGAGTAGCTCCTCTGTTTTCATTGTGAACCGTACAATAATTCTGCTTATCAACACATCACTCAAAAATCAGCATTATTTAGTATGTGCACTCTGCATGAATTTTATTTAGTTTGTTTTTCCGTGAGAATACGGACCATAATCAATCTGCGTAGGAGTCACATGTTAATATGTCAAGGAATTTGATTGTAATTTAAAGTTAACAGCTAGTCACTCCTGTTCGAGTAATGTGTCTTTGTGTCAGTTCAGTGAATACCAGTACTGACTAATGATCACAGGTCAAAACAGAGAGGAATTAGACAGTTTAAGCTCTCAGGTATTTCACTTTTTAGTCCGTCCATCCTTGTTATAGAGACTTGTATATATTTTTAAACGTGAAAATGAGAGTATCTAAGAACTGTGTTGACCCGAGGCACTTCGTCTAAAACGAAATATTTGTTTTCTTCCTGCAGTGCAGACCCAGCTGAGGCAATGTGATCTGATCGTTTGTGTTGGCCACCCTGACAAGATGCCTCCTCTGAAAAGCCACGAGGCGCTGAAGCAGCAGCCCCCAGCATGACAACTTGAAACATGAAGAACCGAGGTAATGCTGTGTGTCTGGAAAAATGGTTTAATAAAATATACAAACCATCAGCCATGTTAAAATATTCTCTTTCTCCCCATATTGCTTATTAAAAATACTAAGAAGGTTAGAAAAAAAGGGGAATTGCATAATAATGATCTTGGTGATTGTTAAAATTGTGACAATCTTTTGTGGTTGTTGATTCGTGTACACACGTTAGCATACAGAAACGGAGGCAATCAGCCCCATTAGCTTGGTGGTGGTGCTGGTCAGAGTCCCGCAGGGTGCAGCAGACAGCACTGGTTCTCCGCTTCAGATTTCTGGTGTGTGGCATCAATGAGCAGTAGAGGGGTGTGTGTGTGATAGTTAATCATCTCCTTCACCCCGGGGAAACTCTACAGCACAGTGGCACACAAAAAAGATGACAGGGACCTAATGACGCAGCGCAAAACATGTCAGCATCAAACAAACCCTGAGGCGTGCCACAACATGGGGAAACTTTTCAGAATGGCTTTTTCCCTCTAATTCTAAAAACATCACTCTCAGTTTACCTTGGTGAGTCTGAGGCCAGTGCCCAGGGAGTAGGAGTTTCCTTTGTTACGGATCATAATGTTGTAAACCTTGTCTTGCTTCAGCAGCATCAGGGTGAAAGGATGCTCAATAGTGCCCTGTGAGCTGTCCCTCACCACAAACGCTCCGTCCTAATAACACAAATATGGACAAATCCAGTCTGATCTTGCAAATAACATTCTTTAAAAACTTAATTTGCATTGTTTATTTGTTTGTGTATGTGTGTGTGTGTGTGCGCTGCAGAAAGAGGTGGATGACATATGTGAGAGGCAGCACCTGACCTTGTTGATATCTCTGAGAGCAGCTTCAGCTTCATGTCTGGTCATCTTCCCTCCATACCAACTGGGATCCAAACCCTCAATGCAAAAGACAGTCATCGTAAGGGTTTTTATCAAATCTTTCCTCTTATTCCTCTTTTGTAGTTGCAAAAACATGTTAATCATTATTGTTGTTGAAGCACAAATGTAACAGGTATTTCCATATACCCAAGCTTTTGAATTAAATGCAGGTCTGTGGAGTTCAGAGCAGACATAACGGTTGCTCCGTTGTGTTCCTTTTTACAACAGTGCCATCCGCTGTTCGACTTCCCAAAGTACTGTCGTATTGTAATGCTGAGAAAGTACAATTAAATTCAGTTGTGATTCCACTTTGATTCTCACCTTTGTTGGTTCTGGTATTGACTTTATAGCCAAAGTAGGCTGTGTGGGCACTGGAGGAGCTCGAGAGCATTTACTTATCCTGGGAGGGGAGAGATTTAAGGGAACATCAATGAAACAACTAAAATAATAGCTCATTCCCCAGAGAATACATTTTTAGTTGTTTGGCTATGCAGACAATGACCTCTTACAAGATAGTGAATTTACAAGGGACCCCTCATGTATGCCCCCCCTGAATAATTTGATGTAGTTTTTTTTTTCCCCCACATGTATATAGTATCAGTTAAGTTTAACAACACATTCAATGTATTCAAAAGATTATTAATTTATAAATATATGTGCGCCATTAACACAGAATACCTATAAAACAAAGCAACTGACATCACATCAATCAGAATAAAGCACACATTCTGATTAGGATGTTTAAAGTCACTTACTTTGTGTGATAGTAATCGCAATGAATGAGTCTGAAAACTACCTGAACACATTTGTAGGTTTGGGGATTCTGGGTTTGGGGATCCTGGCTGTGGGTGGTTCGGGAGCCTTGACAGCACTGCCCTCTTGTGGACATGATTGGTAGTGCAAAACAGAAAAGTGTAGTATTGTCACATGAGGACAACATGTTGCTTTTTCACTTTTACAAACACTACACAGTAACCAGTACATACTTGATTTTGTAACTTCGGTCTGGGAGGGCTTGTTGCTCCTGTTCACATGTAGATTGGGTTGGGGGGCTGGTGTTCGGAACAGGGAAACACATTTTTACAGAATCAAAATCAAATGTCCAGTGATCGTGGAGTTTTTAAATGTACACTAACGTTGCGCATTGACAGGTCTTTGGGGAGTTGGGTTCATACTTGTGAGAGGAGGGTTTGGAGCCTTTGACTTCCTTTCAGCAGGGATCGGCTCTGGAACAGAATCTGCTCACATACAGTCATGGAAGAATTACTCTTTATTTTTTAGCAATAGTGTACAAAGTGCAAAATCATACTTGAGTAAAAAGTGTTCCTATATTAAGGTACCAGAACAAAAACATTTTTCCTTTCAAAATAACTTGTACTATTTTATTAAGTAAAACATTTGACTAAGATGTATATAGTATGTACAATATAATGGAAATACTCAACTAAAGAATACCTACCTAAAAGTTCTACCTACATTAAGAACAATACTTCAGAAAATGAACTTTATGACATTATTACAACATACACATTTGAACTTGAAATATGAAACCAATTTTACTTTAAAAGCATAAAATCTCAAAGTTAGCTGGATATGTTTTCACATCTGATTGCCTTTCTTTGTGTTCAGTGCTTGTGTGGTTGCTTTCTGTTACCTTTGTTTTGACAGTGCTGCAGTTTAGCCACTCTGGGATGTGGGGGTGGCTTCACCGTGTCTACAGAGGCCGCCGTCTCGTAGCTCTCTTCGTACGTGTCGTCTTCGTCTTGTGGCTCACTCAGAGCACATATGTAGCCGTCCTCCTCCATGACACCGCCTCCATGGTCAGGATCACTTTCACAGTCCTTACCAAGGCCCAGACAAGCAGTGAGCATCTGTGCACTTCAGATACATGCTACAGTAGCTGTTAATAAATGTATCACTTTTATGCAACCTATATGCTCGGGTTGGATGGTCTTCCCTGACCACGCGCATAAACAGATACACTGGCACATCCTTATATATAAAGCTATTCTTGATGCTCTTCCTCCTTGTCCATGAGCAGCAAATGCACAGGCTTCGCTCCAAGGACTTATTTCTTCTTACTGTCCAAAAAGTCTGTACTGAACTGGGGAAAAGGGCCTTTAGTAACGATGCTCCTGTGGTTCTGAAATGCGGGTAATATAATACCCGTTACAATTCTCAGTAACGCAGTTACAACACATTTTAACCCGAAATGGTGTGGTGTTTTGTTTCTAAGCATTCACAAACATTGCGTGACATTCCCACACCAGAGAAACAATTGTGCAGGTAGAATAGTAACTCAGTAAGCCTGTTTACTATCGGTTAAGAGGGCTGCAGAAACAGATTTGCGATTGAGAGCTGCTTGCTCGCAATGCAGAGCTGCAGGAGTGGAGAAAAAAAAAAAGACACGAGTGCGTGCAGGCCGAAGCAACAGAAGGTAACTTTCTCTCGGGCTGCATGCGTCTTGAACCCCGAGAAGTTAAGAGACTCGTGGCGGAGTGTTGAAGAAATGCAGCCTCTGTCCTCTGTGGAATCGCCGACTTTTAGAAATCTTGTCAGCAAATCCCCGTTAACACACCGTGGACAAGGTGAGCTAACGCTGCCATAGAGACTTGTTATATACAGCAGGTTACAGGGCCGTGCAGAGGCTCCACTAACATGTTATTAATAACAAACAGAGACGTAATGTTACCGGTATCACATATTATTCAGCCCACTTAAACGGAGCATGGGTTTAATTTCTAGCTCTTTCCTAATGTTCAGCATGTACTGCCAGATAGATAGATAGCTTTAATTAATGAGCTGCAATAAACTACATTTTAGCATTTAAAGCCCTACCTTTTGCGGTTATTTTGGTGAAAGTAACTCAAAGTAACGCAAAAGTAGTGTAACACATTACTGCTCAGAGACAGAAATAATGTAATGTAACTTATTACTTTAAAAAGACGTATGTACTGTATTACATTTTGGAAGTAACTTGCCCAACACTGTATATATATATATATATATATATATATATATGTGTGTGTGTGTTGTGTTGGACCCATTTTGAGTTATATATGTGTGTGTGTGTTGTGTTGGACCTATTTTGAGTGGGTCGCAGTTATGCAAGCGATATATATATATATACATATACACACACACACACACACACACACACACACACACACACACACACATATATATATATATATATATATATATATATGTGTGTGTGTGTGTATATGTATATATATATATCACTTGCTTAACTGCGACCCACTCAAAATGGGTCCAACCCACTTTTGGGTCAAGACCCACCATTTGAGAACCACTGCTCTAAACGACTGAAGCAGGCCGCTGTGTCTCTAAATGCTTTGGCTGATCTTGTTATGACTGTGTTTGGGTAATGATTGTTTTAAGTTGTCTGTCACTCTGCTGATGCCTATCTTTGGCCAAGACTCTTAGAAGAAAGATGTCAGGCAAATGTACACCCTGAAGTTTGTCTTTTTTGAAGTGGCTTAGCTTATAAAATAAATATCTCATAGCTTGTTACTCACAAACTCATCGGAGTCCCAATCTTCTTCCGGTGGTGCAGGTAAGACTGGAAAAATGGAAAAGGTACAGTATCAACCCTTATTGAAGTACTTTTATGATATCCATAGGTGAATCCAAATGTTATTTACCTGGCTTTGGTATTGCCTTTGGTCTGCACGGAAAATACATAAATATTAAAGTTATGCAATGTGTTTCAGTTTCACATTCAGTAAAAGCTATAAACTCAAGGCTGTTTTCTTACTTTTGACCGGAAGCCCTCCTCTGTTCCCCCTTGTTGATGTCACACTGGAGCTTAGTTATCAATCTATGAAGATACAAGACCGTTTTTAATTTGATGGAAAACTGCTTGGTGTACAGCAAATTATATTTTTAAGTCAGACTCACGAGACATAAAGACTGGGGAACATTTGAAGGTCACATGCTGTCATTTTCTGTTTGATATAGATTAGACATATAAAGAAAATTAGTATTTCAGAAAAGTAAAAAAAGAGTAAAGGCCTCCAGAGATACATACTTACCAGGAAGTGTGCTCCAGTTATGCTGCTCTTTATCACTAGTTTGTCACAGCCAGATAACTTGAGCTGATAAAAAAGTAACACATTTCAAATGTAAAGTTTAGTTTTATAGTATATAAAGTGATAACGCAACAAAATATATTTAAGCTGTTTAAATTTGTCTTGCATTACTCAAGCCACTTGCATTACGTTATATAGCGTTATGTTAACCTATCTTACATTTAGCTGATTCTTATCCAAAACGACCCCCAATGAGTGCAACCATCCATGAAAATATGATTATTTTTTGTTTTTAAGATCCATTCCTTCCCACAGGAAACTACACTTTTTACTGTTATAGGAAAACACTAAAAAACACTATTGCTGCTTCTTGATACTCACCTTCCTCAGGTAGGTAGCGAGACTTTGTTGGTTCCATCCCATCACGTCTGCTTTAGAGGGAACATTGTTTAAGCTCATGCTCGTAATTTGTAGGTATCACATCCACTTAAAAAATTAAAACTTGAATCAGAGCCAGAGCTTCTTGTTTTGCAGCGGCTTCACAAACTTGTTTCCTTTAAAGTCTTGAACAAACTCCACCTACCTCATAAAAGGAAATTCTAAAATGACCTCTGCAAATTCACTACTTTTGCTGTGTCGTCTTCTTTGTCTGTCGTTTAAAAGTAGCTCTCTGTGGTTTTATAGCACCCAAATGTAGCACTTTGCGCAAACTGCAGTGCGTCTCTAAATTTAGCCTGCTGGTTTCCTTTTACACACCTAAGTTTAATACGCTACCACAAGTTTGTAGCTTATCATTTTAGTTTCTGCTAACTAATGTCTGATTTTCTTTCACATGAACATCAATGTGAGATGCAGATTCTGTAAACATTTTGAAATACGGTAAGATCGAAACAGCCTCTGTTGTAGTTTCTGTTCACATGTTAATTTCATATCAAGGCATTGAATAAAGTTTCTGCTAAGAGATACTAGTTAAGTCCTGTTGTAGCACAGCCACAGGACTCATGCATCTCACACCCAGGTGAGAGAGGAGGGCAGCAGAGAGAGGGGATGATCAATCACGCTCAGACCCCCAGGCATGTCTGGGTGAATACATGAGTCCTCCTGGGGGGTCCTGGCGGGAGATCACCTCCTCCCTTGTTAGCCTCCTCTGTACTGATTGGGAAACATTCCCCCCCATGAAAAACACGATACTTCCACTGTAGAAGAGGCATGAAACATGGTATAACTATACAGCAAGAGGCTACACGTTCAAAGATGTGTCTTTTTGTCTTATGCACGATGGCGATTGGCAATGAAGACCTTAGATTTGAGACTCTTCCAAAAGTGCAACATACTCCACATAAACAGAAAAAGTGCAACGAAAACAGTACAGTAGACACAATAGTGCAAAGTAGGACAATATATATACATAACAAATAGAGTTAGATCAAACAGAATGTAAAACTGCACAATACAATGCTGTAATATATATGTTGAAATGTGAAATAACACATGTACAAATGTGCATTTTAAACATACAGTATTTGAGTGGTGACACTTAACAGAAGTCAGGAGTACAACATTCTTATAGCCTGTGGGATAAATCTGTCGTATTAAGGGGTCGTATTGTAGGATGAATTACTGACCCTATAAATTACATTTTTAAGGGAGATGACCAGTGAATTACAATCAGACAACAGCAATCATACGGGAACAAGATGGAAGCAATGATGTCCTCAGTGGAGAGCAAAGATGAGAGGCGGGTTAGTGAGGGCCTCCAGTGGGGTGAAACCTTCATTAACGCACAGCAGGGCATCATGGGAAATACAGGACATCCCCAGAAGCAAACAGACAAATGGGAAGGATGGGAGGGACTGTTTTGGTCTGGGAGGGTGTTGTTCTTTCTACAGGCAGGTTTTTTTCTCCCTAGTCGTTTCACAGCTCTTCGGTCCTTAAATGCTTGAATAACATTTTGCTCTGAAAGTATATTTGCATATATGCTATGTGCCGTTAAGTTTCTCTAACACAGTTTGTGGGTTGTGTTTTAACAGTGCCTGCGAGCCGATTCGTCTCATTTCCGCATGGACTTTTTTGAATATAATGTCGGGGATCAAAATCAGGGATGGGGCAACCCTTGTTGATCATGGTGAATTTCAAAAATCAGGATGATGGTGAATAACCTTACTTTAGTGAGTTAGTTTCATTTTTGAGGAGTGAAAAATGTAACCTTAGATAAACACATAAATACTGGAGAGAAATAACAGTCTTGCATAATGTTGCTGTTTTTTATCTATTTATCCTGTCCTATCCGCACAACATGTAAGATAGTGTTTGCAGTATATTTTACTGACATTTTAATTATTTTAAACATATATTGTGGTTTACAGGACTAGTTTTTTCTGGATAATCTTGACAGGATCTGTTGATATCGTCTCGAATATATCTCTAACTGACACCAGTTGATCAAATAATGTAAAGATGATACATGCTGTAACTTCTCACTTATCTCCTCACTTACTGCTTGAAACAGCCTCATCCCCCAGGCATGGACCCCCTCATGCAGGTAATATCCATGCCATCACTCACTGAGCTGACACAGTGGCAGATTTATGACATGTCAAGCTGGGAGGAAGATTTTTGGAGATGCAGGGGGTAGAGGAAAGGAGGGGGTGAATGAATGGCTCTTCAGACACAGATAGGCCAGGGGGAGGAGACCAGGCTTCTCTTAGAACTAATTACTTGCAAATTATAAGATTGGAAATTAACTTGCTTTCAATGTGGGATTGAGTCACTGGATTCACAGAGCAATATCTGGAACCCAATTTGCTTAAACAGTAAAGTTGGGTCAACATTTCAGTTACACTTTTCCTCTTTGATGTAATACATTTGCATTGCCTGTGGGGTGTTACAAACACTATTACAGACAGTGGTGTCCCGGATTATAAACCCTAAAAATTAAATTCTAGCAGTGGAAATGCTTCCTCTAATTTTTCTTTCAAAGCCTCGCAGCTCTTTGAGTGAAATCAATACACGCTGACTTCAAAGTAGCAATGGATCAACGCTGGATCAACACCTTGGCTATAGGTGCGAACTGCACCATGTTATCCATGTAATCCTCAGCTAAGTGTATTCGCCCCATTCTTATTCTAATAAGCACTTTTGTGCCCTCACTTAAAATCCAATGACCCTGGGATTTATTAGGTGAAATAGTCAAATGTTTATTGACTGAAATGAAACCACATTCAGAAGTATTTATTTTTAACTTTTGTATTTATTTTAAAGAAAATATATATAAATAAAGACGTAAGTATTTATGCAAGGATACAGAAAAAGTGCAAAGAGACATTTAAAATCCTCATGGGCTATTTTTTTTTTTTTACTGATTTTACTGCGATTCAGACCATTCTCTTCATTTGGGTCCACGGTACCTCCGTCTAAAGCCTTGTCCATCAGCTGCTTCCCTCCTGGCGCACACATGTTTGACGATCACCTGAGAGCAGTCCTCGCAGTTCACCGTGCAGCACCAGTGGAATTTACATTTGCAGCTTCTCACTACCTCCGTGCGCCTCTCCTCCACCTTCAGGCCGCATTCATGACACAACCTGCGGCAGCTGCGCCTCTCCCACTGGGTAAGCCCCTCTCCGTTCTGCAGGCACTCCCGGCCCTCGGTGCCGTACAGCCCCACGCTGGTGTTCCTCCTGCAGTAGTCCGGGGAGTCCTCCAGGTAGATGAGCTCCGTCTGGGCCACGCTGCCGAACGTGTCCACGATGGCTCCTCGGTTATCCGCG
Organism: Eleginops maclovinus; assembly: GCF_036324505.1. Taxonomy (NCBI): domain Eukaryota; kingdom Metazoa; phylum Chordata; class Actinopteri; order Perciformes; family Eleginopidae; genus Eleginops; species Eleginops maclovinus. The sequence continues at coordinate 18,399,767 of NC_086371.1, forward strand.
CTGTTGCCAGCACGCATGCGCTTCTTGTTGATGTCAAGTTTCTGCGCTTGGCTGTGTTTCATCTTCAAGTAGTTGCCGATTTCTCTGAAATCTGGCAGCTGAGTCCAGCAGGTTTGGACGCTGCAGCTCTCAGACATGCCGTGACATCTACAGATGCGCCTCATCGTTGCCTTTACTGCCTGTTGAAAACATGGCAAAGTTACAAACAATTCATAATGATTTAATGTCAGACACATGCTTGTGGTGGGAGAAGCACTCACCAGGCGCCCGGCGGCGTTGTTGTGTAGGTTGACTGCAGCCCGGGAGTCCTGACCTGTCTCCTGCGCGTCTACGTATTGTTTGGAAATCCTCTCTCCGAAATCCACGTTATCACTACAGCCACCCCACAGCCAGCCACTACCACCTGCACACAACATATCAATTAAATATAATTCGTTTTCTGTGCTTGTCATAAGATAATTACATTTGGGTGCAAAACTTACCAATTTTACCGTTCTTGGAGACATCACAGCCGCAGTTTTCGAGGTCTCCCAGACTACAGTTCCTGGTCAGAGTGTACATGACCCCCGCTGCACTTATGGCGTGGACGAATGAAGTCTCTCTAGTGGCTGTAAATAGGATAAGGTGTGATCAAAAAACAAAAATTTGCCACCATAACTTTTCACAATAAAAAAATCGATTAGGTTTGCACTTGATCAAGCATAATTAGAAGCAATGCAACTTGTGTAACTATTTGGCCCACATTCGTTTTTATTTATGGACCGCAATACAGCACACGTCTTCAGTTATTATGTAAGTCTTTCCACGTACGCTTGTACGTTTTTCTTCTATAGAATACACAACGTGTATTTTACAGGAATTACATTTACAATCTCAACCTACCGCGTCTCAGTCCTCTAAACTGAGTTGCGCTGTCGGGGCAGTTCCATCTGTCCCACGCAAACTGGTGTCTGCACTCCTCAATCCCAGTCATTGCGCCCTCCTGCACGCTTCTTGCATAGGTGAGATATGCCTGCAGAAGAGGCAATATCCATTAATTTAAACCTGATTCAGATTTTGGAAATGTTATTATAAATTTAGTGTAATCTTTTCTATTTACCTTCGGTCCCGTCATCAGAAAGTTACTCGCCACCCTGAGAACAAGATAGATGATAAACAATTAGATCAAAAAAGCCTATCTTAGGTCTTCACAAATTGAAACGATGCAGGCAAAGTAGAACAAGTGTATTACCAAGCATGTCCAGGACACATGTTGTATAAAAGAGTCAGGAGCCAAAATAATAAATGCACCATTTTCCCCTGAATCCTTCAGCCTTGAAAGTAGAAACCTCGTTATTTTGGCCCTGTGTGCTGACACTTTCTCTCTTAAATGAATGAAGAACAAATGGGACTCTTGTTCTTTGTCCCCGAGGTCCGAGGATGCTGATTGGATGAAGAGTTAAGGAAACGCCTATATGCGCACTTCAAAGGAAGGCATTAGGAGACAGTTTATTTTCTTGCCCAAGGCTGTTTAACATCAGGGCACCAATATACAAAATACTGCCAGTGACAAATCAGATTGAGACATGTGTATTGTAGAAAAATATTTATTATAATTTCAATTAAGATGCATTTAAATATTACAATTTACAGAAACACCAAACCAGTTATCCCGAAGCCCAACCCAAACGAGTAAGCATTCATGGAGAGTTTGGTCAAAAATATAGTGAGATTTATGTACAGAACCCAATCAATAAGAACAAGTGCATTAAAAAGGCCTCAGTTGCTATGTCAAGTTGAAAATTAAAGTTACATTATTGTAATACTGAATAATGTGTGTCAATGTCCATAATAAAAATAGAGATTAAATGCAAACCATAGCAATCAGTGGCGTTGCGCACGGTGCCTGCGCTTTGTTTTATTATGTGGCTTCCTCCCTCCTTGTTTACGCGCACAGTAATATTTGGTAACAACTTGTGTACATTTGTCACACTTGACCGTGCAGCACCAGTGGAATTTGCAGTTGCAGCTGCTGACTACCTCGATGCGCTTCTCCACCACTCTGAGGCCGCATTCATAGCACAGCCTGCGGCAGCTCTTTCTCTCCCACAGGGACATGTTCTTGTTTCCCTTCAGACACTCCCGTCCCTCGGTGCCCTGGAATCCCAAACTCCGGTTCTTTAGGCAGTAATCCGGGGAATCCTCCAGGTACACGAGCTCAGTGCGAGCGATGCTCCTAAAAGCTAGCGCAATGGCTCCTCGGTTGTCCGCGCTGTTACCAGACCTTGCCGGTTTCTTGTCCATGTCCAGCTTCTTTGCGTGTTCGTACTTCATCTTCAGGTAGTTGCCCACCTCTCTGAAGTCGGCCAGCTGCATCCAGCAGGTTTGGATGCTGCAGCTCCCAGAGACCCCGTGGCACTTACAGGCTCTCCTCATGGTAGCTTTGATTGCCTACACAAAGAGGGAACATGTTAATTGGTTGTTTATTCACAAAACACTCACTACTTTCTCCTCCGATTTGATCCCATGCGTAAAAATCCCCTAAAAACTTCCCCTTTCCTCCCCTGGCTTCAGTTGTGGCCAATACTTGCCTACTTTTACTTATAAATATTTGATGTACGACATTTCCTTGTGCCGGAGGACTTTCTCAATTTAGAATCAGGTAGCCTACTTCTTCAACAAGTGTCCATAACAAGTGATAATAAGAACTAGCGTATGAAGAAAAATCATATTTTACCAGTCTGCCTGCCTCGTTGTTATGCAGGTTGACTGCTGCACGTGAGTCCTGCCCACCTTCCAGTGCGTCTACGAACTGCTTTGAGATCTCCTCTCCAAACGCCACGTTATCACTGCAGCCTCCCCAAATCCATCCTCTACCACCTGGTGATTCAAATACAAACGTTGTTATTAATTTATCATGTTAAAACAATATTACATAAGGAATCTAATGGTAAATAGATTATGCATTAAATAAATATGTACCTGTTTGTCCAATTCTGGAGTCATCACAGCCGCAGTTGTCAAAGTCTCCCATACTGCAGTTCTTAGTGAGCGTATACATCACTCCGGCAGCGCTGATGCCATGGACGAAAGACGTCTGCCTTGTTGCTATAACAAGTGAAATAGAGAGTGGATTAATTTTTAATCCAATTTGGAACGATAAATATCAATGGCTGTGCTTTATTACTGTGCGTAAAATGTGTGTAAACTGCGCGTAAAGGTATATTTTGTGCATAATATTGTTGTGCGTAATGGGGGCAATACTGTTGTGCGTGTATGGTGTTTCATAGCTGTGGTCCCAGTTATTAATTTATGCTTGGGTTCTTGTCGCTTCTGCAATTGAAGAATTCACTTTGTGCAAAATAACTTCAGCAAAGTGGACAATTGTTGGAGTTGAGCTCCCCACAATTCCACCACTCCCCTTATGCAAGTCGTGCAATGATACATATATGGATCCACATGTCTTACCACTTCGGAGGCCATTGTGTGTGGATAATTGGAGCGTGTTTTCTGGGCAGTTCCACCGCTCCCACGCGAACTGGTGTTTACACTCGTGTATTCCACTCTGTGCGCCCACTTGCACACTACCGGCATATGTCAGAAAAGCCTTGGGAGAGAGAAAGAACATTTAAAGTTAGTTATTGTTGAATTTAATCATTCAGAATATGTTTTTAATAAAATAAGTAATCAGCTAACATATTTTCATTTGCAGCAGTGTTTTTTTACGCACGTGCCCAGAAAAGTTGCATCAATTTACCTTTGGTCCAGTCATGAGGAAATTATTCACCGTCCTATAGAAAGAAGACAAAAACAAGGACGTGTTAATCCCTTGCCACTGTACCACCAGTAAACAAATATTACACTGCAATATGTTATAAACCGAACCCAAAAGTAGGTCACATACCAAGCTAATGCAAGATGAGCATGGCAGCACATGGTTAGAACCATGGCTAGAAGGAAATAAAAAGGTCCCATAACAGCTGTATTCCAAACGGATAACTTTTTAGTTATTATCCCAGATGTTATTGCCAAGAGAGAGAAGAGGCAACTGATGATTTAGCTCATCCATGCTGATGATATTTATATAGTCCTGCCCCTGACAGATTGTTCCTGCAGGTAACAGTCGACTGTGAAAATGCGTCCACGACGACATTGATTGCCCATTCCTTTTGACAAATAGGAGCCCTCGTGCATAAATGCACTTCAAAGAAGGGACGCAGACGGATAACAGCCCCCCCTCTCCTTCCCTATTCATTCACCTGTCGTTCCCAGGCACTAATCCTTAAACACTTTTCTTGACGAATTGACACATATCCAGTATGATTGGACCAATTATTAATAATATAGTACATTGATTACATGTTTACAATAATATAAATCCAGTTGAGGATATTAAAATGATGCACAAAAAAAAAAGTATGCATAGTTAGTTCACTGTAAAGCTGACTAGACAAATAAGACATTACTTTAGGATTTATTGTTGTTGTTTTTTTAATAGAGGAAACTGAGGTTCCCGATATTTAATAATCAACTTTGTTAGACGTTAAATATGTTTCCAGTTATACCTCGAAGAAAAACAGGAATAAATGCAGTCCTGAGGCTTTAATGTGTAGCTATTTGGAAACGTTTGGGAAGTGGCACCAGTTCCCCAGGGAGAAAGACTGCGACAACAAAGTCATAAAGTCTTTCAGGAGCTGATCGTATATAGTCATGTAAATACTCCCTCACACATTGGCGACATTGGCATCGTCCTGATAATAGGATAATAGATGTTTTCCTGGAAAACAACTCGGTGTGAAAACAGTCTGGAATTTACAGGAGTATAAACAAATAACAGCCTTAATGTCCTAACCATAAAGTTGTAAATTATTGCTTGGCAAAACTTTTTTTATTTCCCCTGATTTGTAGATTTGAAATTCAAATTGATCATTCATTATTTAAATCTGGGATTATCCAGGGCCATCTCATTTAATTTAGCTGATTATCCTTGATTTAGTCAAACATCATACCAGTTTCTGTCATTTCATACTCATAGGCTACCGTGATTTATTGCGAGATAAGTCCCTGATTAACATTACAGTTTTCTTCATTTAATTGCTATTACTTGTCAAATCCCCTCTAAACCACTCAAAATCCCCTAAACCAACAATGCACTCTGCGCATCGGACAATGGGCGAAGGGCTGGGCGAGGTCCTCCGCACAATAGCGAGGAGGTGTAGGTGAGGATAATCCCTAATAATTAGATATGGCCCACATTCATACTGCAATAAGACTGAAACCTCGAGCCCCTCATCACCTGGTTGGGAAATAATACAGAGCGATTCAAAATTAAACTGTGGTGCTTCATAATTTGTCCCTAACCGAAGGCTCATTTCGGAATTTTAATGGGTTAATAACCTGCTAACAATAGTAATGTATCTAGATGGGCGTGTTGCAGCGCGGGTGCGAGATGTCTCTTAAACACCGAAACTTTCAAGGACAAATTGCGCGGATTAAGTGTCATTAAAATACATGTAATTGATTAATGTGATAGGCCTATTAATAAATGACAAATCAGATATTTTTGTCAGCTGTCAGCTATATATATATATATATATATATATATATATATATATATATATAAACAATTATACTGTAATAATAGCACCTTAAGACCTCCCTACTTCACTTCAGAATTTATCTCAATGCAAGTTTGTGTATTCAGGCTTAAGAAGGAGACGGCAGGGACAGGACCTTTTTAAATTACGCCATGCTTAGAGTAACATCAAGTAAAAATGCGCACTAATTAAATTGTTCTAACAGACATTTCGGACACATTAGGTCTTGACGGGAGATTTACGGCAGTGCAAGGTGAGAGAAATCGAGCAATAAAGGCTCAGGAGGTGACGGCCTTCACAGGCTGAGAGAGGGTGGCAGGACTGCTGACGCCAGCCAGAGACATCAGTCAGAGCACAGATTGGGCTGTAGATTAACATTGTAGTAGGAGGTGTTATGGTATAAAACAAAAACACTATAATAAATATAAACTAGGCAGCATTATAAGTATAACTGCTCAAGGGTTCGGTGAAAATCCCGTGAAAAAGATGATTTGTTTTTAAAATAAATCAGAATACTTTATCACAGGGAAATTAGATATGTGTCGGTAAAATAAAAAGATAAAAAAAGTACAGAAACATTTATATGAACATAAATTGAAGGTAAAATGTGCAAAAAGAAGATAATATCAAATGAAATACAAATATTTATACTAACATAATAAGTTAAGTAACGTTGTTCTACAATACATACCTAACATATTTTGCATAACACGCTTGAAATACCTGTCATATTGTTTCAAGGGATGAGCTGCCAACACTTTTTGTAACAAAATTAATGAAACCCTATGGAGAGCTGTGATAGAGCATATCCAAGTATCAAGCATAATTTATCTACATTTGATTAATTCTGCAAACTTATAACCTAATTTAACATACGTCTGAGGAAATATACCTAACCTCTAGGGAGTGGCCCATCCCTTCCTTTATTTTCTTTATGTGGCCCTCAGTGGAAAATGTTTGTACACTCCTGGTTTAAGCTGTTGATTGGTGAAGTAAGTCAAATAGACTTTTGACTGAATGAAATATAATTTGTTCTGCAGTGTAATTCCTATTTGGGTTTAATGATTGATATATTATCTTAAATGGCCTTTTTCAAGCGTCCATGCAGACTGGTATTTTTATAATGCTGCTTTTGTTTACAATGGTGTCCGTCTCCATGACAGTATTGTTGTCACCAATCCACTCCTTCCTCCTCTTTTGATCAACCATATTCCTCTGGCCTCTCGGAGGAATGCAGCTACTGCTGGCTAGCAAGCTAGCCTCTGCTTCTCCATCCAGCAGCACTGTTTTTTTTCTGGACAACCATGATCTTGCTGTTAAACACTGAATGATGACAAGTATACTGGAACACATATTATCTTTCATATGCATTTAATCTACATTTATGTTGATGAATTAATCATTTGGTCGATACCTTGTCAGAAAATAGTGAAACATACCACAGAGTCTAGGGTGAGGTCCTCAAATTGTTTTCTTGGTCCAGTCAAAAGTCACATTTGAAATGTCTTGTAATAAAAGAGTAAGGCAACTAAAAAACACACACATTTGAGAAGGCAGAATCATAGGACTTTTAGTTAGCAGATTATGAGGATGTTGGAGTTCATTTTATGTCCATTCATCAACTTGTAGTGCTTAGATCGCTTGACATGTCCCCAGGCTGGCTGCCTTATAGTTGCCAGTTAAAAAGAGAGCAAATAAGGAGTTCAGTTCAAATCAACGGTGCCCAAACTACTGCCCAGAGGCCCAATGCGGCCTGTGGTCCATTTTGAATCCGCTCTGAGCAGATTCTAAAAGTATAATGCAATATGGCCCACACATGAAACATGTACTTCTCTTATGTTGTACTTCTTAAATGTATTTGTAAACAGATATCACACTGTGATATTTATGTGTTAATAAGCCCACTTTAAAATAAATTCTGTCAACTAAAGTTAAAAACATTTTCTAACAAATGTTAGTTGAGAAAAAAAAAGCCCAATTGCTGATTTGCATAACAAGCTTGAAATATACCTTTCATATTTGCCCTTATTATAAGCAATTTGAGGCTTCTGTTTTAAGGAATGAGCTGCCAACACTTTTTGAAATAAAATATATTAAAACGTATATGGAGCCGTTGTGTATAGTTAGGCTGTTTGTTTTCTAAAAGCATATCCAAGTGTCAAGTATAATTTACCTACATTTGATTTATTTTGCTAATTTATAAATTAACTTATGGGGCAATATATCTCACCTCTAGTGAGGGGCCGAGGCCTTCGTACTGTCTGTTTTTCTGTATGCGACCCTATTTGAAAACACTTTGTACACCCCTGGTTTAAATAATGTATTCATTCATATTAGAATGTTGCAGTTGATTATTGTTTATTTAATGTTTTGTACAAATGCATATGAGTATGGGTTTAGCCTAGAAGGCTTATTACCATTATTAATAGTCTCAAGTGTGAAATTGTGATTAGCCAACACTTATTCTTAAATTACTCTTACAGTACAATATGTTTTGCCCCTGTTTAAACAACAAACTCAACAAAGTAATGGAGTTTTCAAATGTCATTACTTTAATATGGCTCTGTATATACTCACTTAGGAGGTGTGAATTACATAATTGTATACTTACATACTTTTTATACAGTACTGACCAATCTGCAATCTAGATAACTCATTTTTATTTGTGTATTTATACCATGTCTCAGCACGATCACTCATAGGTGTGGGTATTACACAGACATAAAGGAGACAGCAATAGGCACAGGACTGACTGGTTTCACGTCTTCATATTTATTTCATAAATAAAAGTAAAAAGTTTAATAAGAAAACATCCCACATGATTAGACTCCGATTGCTCTCATCTGATACCCCCCTCTCCCCCCCCCACCCTCCCACTAGCCTGGATGCCTGCCTCTCTCTCTGTGCTACATCACTACACAACTACACCACTCCCCAGTTTGGCAATATTGGACATGTTAGCTATATTCTAACTGTGCAAGACAGGCACCCAGGCTAACATTTTTCCACCCATGTGGTAAGAGAGCCCCCAATGAGGGGATGCCATAAACCCTTAGGCACCCCGCGATGCTCAAGAGCACCCTTTTCTGAAGACAAAGCAAGCGATTGAAATACTGTGATGATAAAAAAAAAGTGCTTTTTGCTGTGGCATCTCAGCGTCTTTTCTTCATGTGCTCGAAGTCAAGGTGTGGCATCGCCTTTCCTCTCTTGCTCGATGGCTGGAGGAGGAAAAAATAAGATAGTTTAGTCAGCAGGCTTGTGTTTAGTGAATATGTAACAGGGAGAATGCTGCCTTTTGATTTGCTGTCTATGAATGATGTGCTGATGTTGCAGCAAATTATTTTTTTTCCGCTCTGCTTGCTAAGCGTGTAGTCCTCTGACAGCAGGGAAAGTGATGAGTAGCTACTGACAGGAAAATTGTTGCAGGGTGAACAAGGCTTCTGCCCAGGAACCCACACAGCCACACACACAGCCACACACACAGCCACACAAGGGGCACTCACTCTCTTTGGTGGGCAGAGGGTTTTTCTCTTTTGTCTCCGTCTTCTTCAGCTTTGCCTTGTCGAAACGGGCAATCTCAGTCATATCAGGCTTGTCAGACATGTTGGCTGTGAAAGAGGAGATAAAAAAACACCTGAGCACACAGATTTCACCGTTTACTGTCAGTCATCATACTGACAATGCAGCACCACATTGTATTAGATATATTCTGTAGTGTAAGGGTAATGAGAAGTCATCACAAGAGCTGTCACAAATTGAAATGCCTTTGTCTGATATTGAAGATAATGTTCTGTAGCAGACTGAGCAGCACGTGTCATAGCCACTCCCTTTATGTGCAGACATGGCTGCCTGTGAGTGGGAGCAGCCTAGCACATGCTCTCACTTGATATTCCACAATACCTATTTGGTGAACATGGGCCCTTTTTTGTTTTACCTAGCTCTCTATTCATTCCTTTGTCTTTGTTTTCCTCCTCTCCGAGCTAGATGTCTTTGTTCTCTTTCCTCCGCATCCTCTCTTTCTTTCTTCCTCTCTCACTCTGCCTCTGCATCCACCCCTGCAGCCTTGTGGATTCAGGCAATCCTCCACTGCAGTCATATTCCTGACCTAGCCGCAGGTCTGACTAATCTATTTTGCACAGTCTGCTCATAAACTGCAGTGGAGATGTGACACATTAGCCTGCAGCCATTTGCAAACCTAGCTACTGTAAAATCTCTAGTCTGAATTCAGAATGGGAGGCCTAATACAATCCCTTTGACATAGAAAAATACATACTTGAAACAAGGCCACAATTTGAAATATTTCTTGATACAATCTTTCCTGGATTACCCTCTAGCAACACATTGATTCTAAATTTTACCAACAGCCGCAGTCCTAATCCCACATTTTTTCAATTCATCAGTAAACCTAATGATTCAAACATTATCTCTATTGTTCCCTCATCATCCTCCAACATCCCTGTTTCCATTCAATTTTCACAGCTGCCATCAGCCACACCCCAGTCCTTTGTTTGTCTCTAAAACAGAAGCAGAAATAGACACACCGACACAGAAACCTTGAGAAACACACTGAAGCAGGGATGATTCGTACTTACCGACAGAAGTGGGCTAAAAATCCACCAGTGGAGGGATAGAGGCAGCAGAGATGGAGAGAAGGGAGAGCGATGCGGAAGCTGAGTCAATCTGCCGGTGTGTGCACGCCTGCCTGCATCCAGGGTGTGGGTTTAAGAGGGAGGCAGGGAGGGAGGGGGAGAGGGAGAGATGGTGGAGAGAGAGTGACTTAGAGCTTGGTCAGCCTTCCTCCTCGTCATCATGTCCTCGAGGGAAAAGACAAGAGGAGACCAACAACTGATAGGGAACAGCTGTGAATGCTTATCTGGAATAGATTGTGATACATTATTTATGTATTACATAGTGTGTATTCTGGATTTTATTATACAGTTCGCTGAGTAGGTCAGGGACACACTGGGATGGTGGAACAAGGATTTTCTGCTACCAGTGTGTATGAATACTTCTATACTATTCATGTCATGCTGAGCGTTATGACTGAGTATTTATAAGATTGCAAGTCATGTAATAAAACGATCTAATGCCGCATACCACAGTATTTATAGATGATGCTAGTTCGCAAGGCCTGTCCATAGATAGACCTTGTTTAAATACACAAAGGTCCACACCAAACAACATACAAAAAGACACACAGCATTTATAGACCAACCTAATTTAAAATAACCACCTGTAGAAGGACCTTTCATACAAAAACAGAAACTCAACATAAACATATACAGAGAAGCGTGAAATACTACACAATAACGCAATAACATGACTATGAAAGGTAATGACAAACAGCAGATCATTCATGACTACATCACCAACAAAATGAATCAGTAACCATTTAGATAATCAATATAAGTCACATTAAAGTAACATTTCAAATGTAAATACTTGCTGGTTTTCTTAATGCCCTTTAAAGTTAACTATATCTTTACATTTTGTAATATTGGTCAAAAAACTAAGAATTGTAAGTTATCATGTAAGCCTTAAAGGGGAACAAAAAATGATCTTATTTTTGTGTTTACCACATTTAGCTTAGGGTTTCAGTTCAGAAATAACCCATATAATCACAAAAATACCTCCTGGTGCTCTCACATCTTTATAAATTCATCGTCTTCAGATACTTTATACATGATGGCATCACATATTTGAGGTTAAGCACTCTAGTTTTGGATTTGGGAGAGAAAGCTTAGTAGTCTAAGAACATTTGAATAATGTGAATTTTGAAATGTCCCCTTTATGGAAATTAATGTGGATATTTTCAGTTTTTTTTCACTATTCGATGACATTTAAAAGACAAATCCATTAATTCATAAACAAATGGCAAACATTAACAAAAGTAATCCCTAATTGTATCCCATGCATAATCAGAAATGATATTTCTTAAATACACTACCAAATTAGATTTTATGAAACAAACAACTTGAATCAGTTGATGTCCTACAGCAGCTCTTATTATCATATCTGCACACATGATTTGAGCATCTCTTGTCACTTGCTTTATTTTGCGACTGATCAAACAGCTCATGATTACATTAGGCTCTAATAAGGCCATGATGTTCAGAGCTCATGGGCCATTGCTGACATCATGAAAGCTGCCAGAGCTACAGTTACAGAGAGGGCAACTCTCTCTGAGCAGACGTCTCATCTCAGAATAGCATGGCCATGATGAGTCAACATGACCTCAACCATATGAAATGATACGAAGAGCCAGGCCTTGAGATCTGGGGAGCACCGTTAATGTGTGACATCATGTTACTGGATGACTGTGGGCTTTACTGGATCACAATGAGGTCATACATACAGTACATACCTAAGGGGGCTTTGTTAGGAGGCTGTGACACCATCTGCTGGCTGATGTTTGGAACTGCTTCATTTAACAAGAGCCGTTCAATCACAATTCATGGAAGGAGGAGGAGGTTGTTAAAGTACAGCGCCCTCAATTGCTGGAAAAAAAAACCTGGCATGAATGTCAAAATGGCCGACTTCCTGTTGGGTTTATGGTGTTCCCCCAAAGCCTTTTCTGTACGTCTCAGCATGTTGCATATACCTACCAAATGTCCATACAAGTAGGGGAAATACATGTCAGGGGCTGCTCTCTTGGTGGAGCTGTTGGTCCTTTTTGCCCCACCCAGGCACAAGACCCATATTTTGCATATATATTCAACATGACTGAAGTTTTGGGATTTTTGAATCTTATTTTAAAGCAAATTTAAGCCCTAAAAAATACAATTTGTTGGAAGAAATACTAATTATATTACAATAGGCTCTTTCAACCTTGATGTTGTCAGCATTCAGACCCCTAACAGTAACATGGTTGTTACACTTTGCTTCTCTATTACTCACTGAATACAACAAACAATGCCTAATAATCCAGTCTAACCTATGTGATTGCCCTGTGGAGCTAATTATACGTCACTGCTCTTCAAATCGCGTGCTGATTTAGCCTTTCAGATGTTTGTTCATAATGAGTTGTTTGCTCTTATGTACACTGTGGGACAGTGTGGGAGGGGAAGATCTTTGACCTTCTCTAAATTTGCCAGCCTTCCTATTAACCTTCTGTTTGAAATGTTATCATATTTGAAGCTTGGAGACAAGATGCACGCTGACAAAGGTCAGACTTAGCAGCCAAATGCCCTGTCAGAACAGTAAGGGCGTCTCTGCTTGTTGTCTGGCTGACTTACAGGGTAATAGACCAGCAAACCTTTCTTGGGATCAAGTCTGTCTCTGCCCTGTTTGTCAAATATCAGATATCAGAGTGGAACTCATAGAAAGAACCAGAAGGAAAGCAGCCACAGGCAATATAAGATGGTTCAGTATATGGATAACTGTAATGAATGGAATATCTATCTATCTATTTAGCAATATTTAAAAAAATATACAATGATTTGCTTATGCACGTTAAACAATGATGTCATATATGGTGTGAACACAGGATGGCAGCACAGGACAATAACATATTTTAGACCCACTGAGATGAAGAGTCTATGATGGCCCACCAGGGTGCACTTATCCCTCAGCTCTGAGCAGCATAACAGCTTGTAGCAGCTTGAATCCTAATGACACTGATGTGATAAATTTTTTTTAAAACAACTCTTTACGCTTTTCCAAACAGTTTCTTCCACACTCGCTCATAGAGCTTTAAACCAGATAGCTCAGTGGTTTTACATCACACTCAGAGAGAACAGGAGATGATATCACTTCAGCAGTCGAGCATTTACTAAAATTAATATTGCAAACAAGCAAACTAGGCATAATCCAAGGCAGTTCGATGATTGATAGGTTGGAAGGCTATTGTACAGACTAGGCATTTTTAGTTTGTGTGGATTTGTTGTGTTGGTTTTTTGTGACTTTCGGGTAATGGGTCAGTTGAGATGGAATGCATTCCCCAATGTAGCAAACTGAGTTAATAGGTTTACTTCAGGGCTGTGCAATAAGCAGTCTATGATCTGTGTTTACTGAACAGTTTGGCAAAGCGACTGGGCAGAACAGTGCTTTTGTTTAGTTAAGAAATGCTAGCAACAACTGGACAGAGTGCCATACATTTAGAACCAATATTTATCGGGCCTGGAGAATAAGACCAATTGACTTTGGTGACCCCCTGAATTTTCCTCCTGTCCCACAATTTGGAGATAATCATGCCCCTGTGTCATTCACATTAGCCTCAGCTTAAGGCAAATGTTAGCATGCTAACAAACAAAGGCAGTGTAACAAATATAGGATTTAGTTGCTGTTTTTAATGTTAATGAGCACAGATTAAAATGCATACAGTTATCAAAACTGTGCCCCAACTTGAACAAATAAAAACATACTCCTAAGAGAATTATGCAAAAGCTTATAGTGCACTGCTATGGCTTGACTTCCGGGCTGCTGTCAGGTATTGTAACAGCATTGAACTAAATGATAAAATATTTATACAATACCATACCCAAATTTGAGCAAGTTAGCATTGTTGTTGTGAGCTTACAAAGTGCTGCAGGCATGATGTATTTTAGTAGATTGATCATAAAGTTAGCATTACAAGGACTATCCTGAAAAGATGCTAATCATAATTTCCCACTTAGATTTTAGCAGACAATAAGTTTTGTGGTTAACAAACAATCTTGATTCTTACATATTTTGTTCAGCAGGATAATCTCTATATATTCACAACAGTTTTCTAAAAGCCGAAGCGTAAAAGCAATCACACTATGAAAGTAGCTAGCATTGAGCTATTAAAACAGCACTGAATCATGACTTCACCATCGCTAAGCTAAATCCAGCTAATGTTTGGCAGTCCCAATTAGACATTTGTTAGCCACCATTTTTAATGATACATAGAAGCTTCAGACATTTACCAGTGAGGCGAACTGATGTATTTTATGTTGTAAAAAAAAGAGTGTGAAAATCTCTGTTCTCTAATCTCTAAACATTATTAAGAAACTATTGACTCTCAGAAGAGCCAAAATGCTAACTCATCTTCAGGTTTAAGGATGGTATGCTGACATTAGCATTTAGCTAAAGCACCACAGAGCTGTTAGCATGTCTGTAGACTTGTCTGGTTTTGTTACAGTTACCATGTCACTCTCATCCTTCTACCATCACACTCCTGATCCTTCTAACACCACGCTCCTCATCCTTCTTTACTCCTGGTTGCTGTACTTGTGGTCTTGATCATATATTAGCCTGCTACATTTGTGCTCTCTAAAGCTTAGGTAAAGTATTGGCTTGCGGTTTCTCAGCATGTAATATTAACAGGAACAGAAAAGACACCTGAAAAGATACATTCCTGTACTCACAGGTCAAGTTATTATTCATCACCCCAGTTAGATGAAAGATGAGATTAAGCAATGGAGTTAGCAATGATTAAAATGTAATTATCAACCACATTCACAGAAATGTAATGCTGCCAGGCGTTTCTTTCATCAGCTTTATTGAACCAACGGAATGAATCTCACTTAGATATGCATAAATCCTCTTATTACTTTGTCAGTCCTTGTAAGAGTTATCTCTGAAACAGATCTGATTACTCCACGCTTAAACAGGAATTAACTAAATAGAGCAGTAGACACACCAGGCTATGGTGTGTTTCAGCAGAGTTGTGGGATGTTTGGGGATACATTAAGATTAGTAATGACAGATAAGCACACTGCCTCAATTCATGATCTCCACGACTAATGATGCAGCGTCTGATTGGTGCCTTGTGTTCCATCACCGGGCCAATGAGCTGAGACTATCTCTGTGTGGAGGAGTTATCTCACCTACCCAGCTGGAGGACAGTGACAGAGATGAAAAGAGGAGAAGGAACACAGCAGAGAGAGGAGAGGAGATGGAAATAGGAATGAGAGATGAGGAACCAAGAGGGAAGAAGAGATAGATGGATGATAAGGGGCCTGCTATAAAAACAAAACCCGTTGGTAATGTATCAGGTACCAAGAAGTAATGGCTGTAAATATGATGCCCATTATAGTCAGCATGTGTTCACGGTGTTGTTAGTGTTGTTTGTGTAACATCACTCTTCATGAAATATCTACACGCTTAGGGTGAGCTTGCGCTTTGTTTGTGAAGCTTAACACATCAGAGTAAATATCCTCTGTGCATCCTTCAACATTCCTCTCTCATCTCCTTTTTCGCAGGGATACATGCATTACATTAAAGCATGCACACAACTCAAGGCTTGAATGGATTAAAGCAAATGATCAATCCTTTAAATCCACGGGTCAGTAAATTAAATGAACAAATGAAGTGACAACGCAATATACTCATTTATTAAAAGTAAAAGCAGGACAGAATGATCTCTTGCCTTGAGGAGAAATGCATTGAGTGTTTTGGAAAGTTGTTCCTCATTGGAAATTAAAATGACAATTAGTGACTAAATGTTGCAGAAACTCAGCTTCATAAACCGTGAATAATAAGGGTTTCTTAAATGTATAACAAGGCATCAATGTCTTTAAAATAGATAAAACAAAATAACATTTATCAGCTGAAAATAATAGATTTTACTTAGCTCCTGAATTTACGTGAACACTGTTGTATTTTACATATGCTCGTAGTAATTGTTTACAGTCTATCTATCTAGTAATGGTTGTGTCTAGTATTTCGGATAAGCAGGATTTTAAAGGGATTATGTCTTAGAATGTTTCTTTATCAGTATGGTGGCTTGATAAATGTTTAATATTTTGGGATGTTTATCCCATTTGTTTGTGTTAGAAGAAGTGTATATCCAGTTCTCTGGCATCTTTGCATGATGAATACACAATCACAAGGACATGTAAATGAACAGAAGAGGGAGCTGAAATTACAGTGTTTCAACACCAGCTAATAGAAAAAAGACATCTGACATGTATACATGTAAGCAGAGACATCTGGATTCTAGAATAACAAGTTAACGTAAAAGAGAAAAGGAAAGTCCCCCAGTTCCTAGCCATACTGTGACAGCCGCCGCTTCTACTGTAAGCCAATTTGTCCACTTAAACTCCCTTTATAAAAATCCCTTATTGGTACCCTTCTTCACCTCTTTAGTAGAGATTAAGTGGTATGTTTGCAAGTAGCCATTGTTGTTTCAGAATTCTAAATAAATAATGTATGAAATGTTAATGCATAGTAAATGTTTTCTCTGATTCTAGTTTGAGGCAACATAAACGTGAATCTGGGGGTCCCGGAATCATAATTCCTTTTATTTGCATCTTATAAACCTGTCATCACATTCATGCATGTTTAGTGACATGTCTCTTTAGTCTCATAATTGCAAAAAGTTTTTGTTGTGGTTCCGGCCAAAAGCAAGGTTGAACATCTTTAATAAGCTGCCTACATTTTTGGTGAATTTCAAAAGAAAATAAATGTTGTTATAAAGTTACCTTCTCTCTTCATTATAACATCTTTTTCACTTTTTCACTCTCTGTGAATAGAGAATCATGATGTTGTCCCTTGTGATCCTTTACAGTAAGAGGGCTATTAGTGCTTACTGCAACGCTGATAGGAAAGCTGTGTGGGCTGAGTGAGTCATAGCTGCTTTCAAAGCAAGGATGAATTGTTAAAGGAGCATTTTGTTATTTATAACTTAAATACAAACGTCCAACAGTTACTGTTGTGCCCATTTGTATGTTTATGTTGTTGTTTGTGAGCACTGGATGGCGCAATGGGGCACAGTGTATTAAGGTGACCTCACCAGCACAGGTGCGGGTGATTGGGACTGGGAAGAAAAACAGTTTTTTTGACCTTGTAGCCGTGTACCCGCTGTTTTTCCGTTGGAAAATAAATGGTATTGAAAGTAAAAACGTTGTGATGAATGGAGATTGCACACGTCCATTTAGTTTGCCCAGTTAGTCCAATCCCTCTGTGATATTGAGTGGCAATTGTCACCACAGTGACCAATAAACTGTAACATTTCATCCTCTCAGCCTTTGGCACAGCCTAAGGTGGTCTGTAGTGGACATAATTAAGGTTGCAGAATAATCTGACACCCAGGAGTAACATTTACTGCAGAGTAAATATATCAGGGTTCAACCGCTTTAAAATGGACTAGATTTGTAACGCTATACCATTGTCATGGTAGTATCAAGTATTAAAGGTGAACAAAAGTGTCCATTTGCTACGGTATTTAAAGGTCACCTATTATACTCTTTTTCAACAATATATTATAGGTCTCAGATATATTACTACATGTCTCTGAAGTTTTTAACTTGAAAAAACAAACATATCATGGATTGTAGCACGCCATAAACCCCTCTGTTTCAGCCCTGGTTCAACAGTGATGATTCTGTGTCTGTAGCTTTAAATGAAAATGAGCTGCTGATGGCTACACCCCTTTGTGATGTTTTTGATTTAAAAAATCACAATGCTGTTCTAAGAGGAGATTCAGGTGATAAGGTGGGCTTGTGTTACCTTGGTTGGTTATTGGCTAATGGTTTCACTGGCTAATCACAAAGTGGCCAAAATCTGGTCAGCTCATTTGTATATGGATGGATCAGAACAGAGAGAGAATCTTTTTTCCTGAAACTTATCAGATCTTTTCACACAGAGGGAGATTTTTTTACAGGACATTGTTTAAAAAATCGTTTTTTTTTCATTAATTTCACATGTAATAGTTCTGCTAACATGCTTTAGTCGTATCACTTACAGTATCATTCTATTTTCATCAGGTTTATGGTTATTTTGCTTCTTATAATTGAATTCCTTTTCCTTTAGGGACCATTGAAACTGAAAATAATATTAATATTGATTATAATAATAGTATAATAAAGTGAAACTGACATATTTTCTGAGATGGTTATCGTACTGTGAACATCTCTTAGCGTTAGTACCCTATCTTTGATGATTTGAAAATGCAAGTAAAGTATTAAACATCAACAATCTGATTTATGGAAAATTTTTATTAAAAGCACCTTTTTAAAAAGCACCCTAAGTCATTCCAGCACAGTCTGAAGGCTATTTGATTCAGCCGTGATGAATTGTAATGGCTTTGTCAGCGCTGTCAGCCGGTGTTACTGAGCCTTTGCATTGAGAAATCAATACAGAGGTTGTCTTGTCTCCGCATGGGAAGTGGCAACGTCAGCATTCAGACGTAGTGTTAAGCTAAGACAACGGCAGAAGAGGCCTCATCTTTTATTTGGATCAAAGAAAAAGGAAACTTTGCACAGTAAGAGATGGTGCTACACACACTCTCTCTCACACACACACACACACACACACACACACACACACACACACACACACACACACACACACACACACCACACACACACACCACACACACACACACACACACACACACACACACACACACACACACACACACACACACACACACACACACACACACACACACACACACACACGCACACTCTCTCTTAGGAAAAGCACAAACACTTTGTGCTGTTTTTTGTTCTGATCCTCATTTTGAGATGAGAGGAACTGCGGATCACTGAGATGACAGCCGGTTACTTGTTGCCTTGACAATGAGGAGTTGAATAAATATGTATGGCTCTGCAGGTATGTTTTTCAGTTTAAAAATACTTGCCTCATACACAGAGCTGGGAAATGTCTTGTTATATAAGACTACAAATCATCTTACATGTTGGATATTATTTTGTGGCATATATGTTTTTTTCAGGAAAAAAACAAAACATTTATGCCATATTATAATATTGGGGTTTTCCATTTCCTGTAGTGTGTTATATAAGTGTTTGTGCATGTAAGTAGTCTGCAAAGGCTAAAATCCCAAAGTTCCTTCCGCAGGGAGTTTCTCTCCCACACACTCCCCATCTGCCTGAAACGCCTCGATTAGACTGCTTTGTTTACTTCTATAGCACAGTGACATCTCTACCCCACACTCGCGCCTCTTGGCTAGCTCTCCAACACATTGTACATGATAAACTCAGGGAGAGCCGACCAGCTGACCAATCAGAGAGTCAAAAGAGGTGCTGCATCACAGACAGTATGAGAAAAATAAAGCAATTTTAATTTAGTTGAAAATTAAAGCATGTAAACATGTCACAGTAGAGGCACACAATTCAATAATAAAACTTAAAACATACCATAATAAGGCTCCTTTCAAGGCTGCAATTTAATTCTGATGTCATTTTCTGAACGCACCAGACGTTAGGTGTTTAGTTATTTGCTTTTACCCACTTATATTATTTCAACACTACTGCTGAAGAAAAAAAAAATCTCACTTGTAAATATTTTCTGAAAGCATCAATAATCAACCCGACATATTGTTGCAATATCGATATCGAGGTATTTGATCAGAATTGTTGTGATATATTACTTCCTTCATATCACCCGTCATACACAGTTCCACATGAAGTATTTATCTTTTCTGTCGGAAACATCAAAACTACTTATGTGACTTTCTGAGTCATCTAAATCGGTGCAATTGAGCAATGAAAATAAACAGGAAGTATATCTAGCAGAGCAGAGGATGGGATTTATTCACCCTCCAGTAGTGATGACAAAACAAAACTGGTTTTGTTTTGTTGTTGCAGCTTCACACTGGGTGGATACGAGGTGACATCTGTTCAGGAATCCCTGCTCATACACCTGAAAGGCTTTGCCGCTCTTCTTCTGAAATAGAAAGATTAATGAATGTCCCTGTGACTGCTTCAGCATTTCGGGGAAAAAAACAACCAGATGTGTGTGTGCGGGTGCATCATCATCGGCACAATATGCTGAACGTTATCTCCGCACAGCCACCTGTTTATATGAGGGGAGTCAACAAACGTCATATGAATTCCAATAAGGCTCACCCTCAGAGTACACACCCTTCATCATCATGAAGCTAGCACTGTTCACTGTAATCTAAATCCCTTATTTGAAAGCTGTGTGTGTGAAAGAGAGACGGGAGGATGGCGGCGGCAGACAGCAAGGGAGATTATAGCTGACAGTTTTCAGTGGTCTGAGGGGAAATGTGCAGAGTGGGGTTAAGATAAAGGGACGTTGGTGCCGGCAAGGGATTGATCACAGGGTTAATTAGCAAGAACTGCACCCATCATGTCACTGACAGGTAAACCAGAAATGTAAAAGGTAGACATGGAAAACACGCTAAAATAGACTCTGATCTGACTTGTGGTCATCTCCAGCTGTCCCTTTTTATATTCAACATTTCAACCAACCTTTTACCAAGTAAAACAAGAGGTTGAAATTTTGTGTTAGGCTTGTTAAAATATTCACTTCACGTGCTGCTCCCATTTTCAGTAAGGAAATAGGACTTTTTAAAATGTGCTGAGAATTTAAGCTGCTAATCCCGAGGATTAATACAATTGAGTTTGCTGGATTTTGGTAATGCCCTGTTTCCTAAACTTTGCCCATTAGGCACCTGCTGCTGTCACAGTCCAATGGCCTCGCAGGAAATTGCCAGATTTTTGGAGGGAGAGCGAGAGTGTGCTAGGCATTTGAACCGCAACACAGAAAAAAGAGACACTCACACTCTACACACAGACAGGAAGTGAGATTTTGCGTTTCTCGTCCTTTGGCTTTGTTAGCCCAATTACCAGCTTCAGTGTCTGTGTTTGTGTGGGAATGCATCAGTGCGTTGCTGCGGGCAGGTGCGTCAGCAGACCCTGACAGTCAGATTTCACGCACCACGGGCTGCGCCACAAACACACATGCTCTGTCTTGGAGTAGAAGAAACTATTCGCCCGACGGGCTATCACAAGCTTGGCGATTTTGAAGAGCCAATTGTGAGCGAGCCACTGGCCACAGATTACCATACCACCTCACCTCACCTCATTTTAGCAGCTTGAAGCAAAGATTGCACTGCAAAATTGCTCCCTGTTTGAGTATAAATAGCAGACTTTTTTTTTTCTCTTTCAATTTTTTTTTGATATTTAGAGTTTTTTTTTTAACAGCACTGCTTTACTTTCTTATGGCTGCAGACGAGTGCTTGTATGGTCTTTTATGGTTATAAATGCACTTGCTTGAGTGTCTATGCTGCCTGAGTTGTAGGAACACAACAGCCAATAGCTGTCACTGAGTCAGCTGAGAAAATGAGTGTTTTAGTGACAAGGACACTGTTTTACGATGCAGAGCAAAAGGTCCATCCATTATCATTCATCCTCCAAGCTGAAATATCTGTGTGTTCAGATACAGAAAGATGGGGCTCATAATGGGCCAATTTGAGGTTTGGTGGTTCGATCCCCAGCTCCCACAGTCAACATGTCGAAGGGTCTTTGGGCAAAATACTCAACCCCAAATTGCTCCCATAGCTATCACAATATTTGTTGTATGTAAGTCCAATTTGATAAAAGTGTTAGCTAAATGACATGTAAGGAATTGTAATGTGTAGTTCTTCGCCATGTAGTGATAGTAGCAGTTTTGAACTTTAAATATATAATCAAATACATAACAAATGTGTATTTGATTATATGCACAGTTGACATGTGTTGTCATTTATATACAAGTTTAGAAGTGGCATCAAGAATAATTTCTTACACCTTCTTCACAACCTTATATTTAGTGTTTCCCAGCCGGCCACAACTTAACCCTCTCTGATGGGTTCCTGTTTTAAAAGCCAGTTCATTGAGGTGCAAATAAACTTGTTAACCTCTACAGTAAGTAAAAGTTTTGTCTGTTGGCCCCAAATGTGCTGAGTAAAAACCACTGACCTTGGCCCTTTAAAAAAAATCTTTGTGGGAGCTCGCCCACTATATTAACATGATCCTTGAATCAAAACCTTTCTAGACCTATTCATCCTTCTTTGATCCATCTATAAATCATACACCAGGCATCTGATATATTAAGCACCAGCGAGGGCGATGCATCACCCAACCACATTTACAAATGTTGCATTGCAGCACCAAGGCCGAAGAACAACAGCCTACGAAACACTCTATCCATAACGTAAACAAGCAGCCGAGGATGTGGAGCACAGCGTCCTGCAACACTCCACCAGCCTTCCCTTTTACCAAACAGTCTGATGCACTCATGCGCTTTCACACTTGCTCATTCCTTCTCTCTTTAACCCGTACACTGCGATGAATAGGCTGGCATATGTCATTATCTCTTGTATCGTTTCCTTCATGATTCCCTCCCGAGTTGCTCCACACAATCACAAGTCACTTCGTTACATCTAGAGCGATGCCTCTACTGACCCCATTCTCATTTCTCTAGCCCTCCTCTCCCCACCTACCCAGCACCATCTCCGTGTACAACGCCCTCAGGGAAGAAAACTAGTAATTAGTATGCTGATACATGAGCCAGTGGTGGTGCCATAACTAGTTAAACAGATATTTCCACCGAAGCACGAGAGAAGCCTCTGATGTGCGCGTGTGTGGGGGTGTGCATGTCTTATAATGAGGCTGAAGTAACACGGGGGTACATACTGTTCCTGTCACAGTGAAAGGTATAACGTCGATGACAGATGCTCTCACTACGTGGTCTAGCACTGACTCACCCCCATCCCTCTATCTGTCTTACTCTCTGTCTGTCTCTTTGTAATGTGCGTAGGGGTTGTGCAGTTACATAACAATCCACACAGATTCCTAGGAACGGTTCTGTTGTGTGAGCAAAAGCAGTGAGGGAGCGTTACCATGACGATGGCATTAAAACCAACCTTGCATCAAACCATGCGTGTGTATATTTGTGTCTTCCTGTTGGGTTTTTCCATGTCTTTGCGTTTCTGCATTTGAAACGGTTCCATTAGAGGGGGTTTGGAGAAGTATGGGCCCCTTGGTGCATTGAAAGAGAAGAAGATGGGAGGAGGGGGGAGAAATCTGTTGGCGGAAACGTGCAAAATGGAGAAGTAGAATAAGGGTGCAGGGGAATTAATTAGAGGGAGGGAGATACTGATTGTAGACCCAGATGTTTCCAAATGATTCGTTGATACCCTCCCCAACTCCCCCTGTCTTTCACGCCTTTGAGTACGTAATTTTGCCCATGCTGTAAGCAGCCTGTGCACCAAAGCTATGAGTAAGCTGTGTGTGGGTTTGTGTTTGTGTGCTGTGTATGCGACTGTTGGAGTGTACCTGCCTGTGACTGCGCCTAAAAGCTTGCACTTCTACTGTATTCGACCTGAACTACTCCGATCAGATTAGCGGTGTTTTCTCTAGCCAATGCTACGGGGTGTGAGTCCATACTTGACCCACAACACGGGTCACTTCCCATTCCTCTCAGGTTCCTACATCCCCCTCTCTCCTCTGCCATTCTCTCTGACTCACAACAGGTCTCACGATTGAGTTTTAAAGGTATTTCTGTCTATTATTATTATAATGCTGAAATGTTGTGAATAGATTTGCTTGGCATTGACAGGATAATCATGAGCCAAGGGAAATTCATATACAGTAAATATTTTTTTGTTCAGACCCTATATATAAAGTCTATGGTTCTGACCAACAATAGCAATATGGTAAAAATGCAGCCTCCTCATTTCTTTCAAGGCAACAAGAAGAGTCCTTGAGATTATTTAGATGCTGTTGATGCTTTTACTGGCCCCATCGGCAGTCCAGATCAGCCATAAGGAAAAGGAACAATGTCAATGTCATTATAAAATTAAATTAATTCAGTCCAATGCCACGGTGCATCACCATAAGATCCACGGTTTTATCTAAACTGGGTAACAGGGGCGCCTCTCCCTCTTACTTTCAGCGTGCTCCCTCATACCAAAATGTCATTTTCCCCTTAAAATGTTAAATTGACGCCAGAAAACATTATACATGTTCGTCAAAAACTGTATAATAACTCAAAAAATATGAAATTTGTGTCAAATACACGTCAGACAGCAGAGACAGCTTTGTTTTTACGGAACTCCAATGTTGCGTTGTTGTTTACATGCCCTTGTACTACATTTTTCAAAACAATAACCCCTGAGACCCATACAATAAAGAATTTACGTTTGGGTCAAAGCTTGTTTTGGAACTTGTGTCCTTAATTGAGGTATCTGGATATTGGATCAATATATATTCCTGAAAATGATTGTCATATTTCTTTAGATGTAAAATAAAATGGCATGGTGCTGTGGTATTAACTGATCTGCAGAGTTTTGGTCGCACAGTCTTTAAAGTCATTGATGTGTTGCTAGAACTGGACATCCTGGATCACCATCTTCTTACCATGTTCTTTGGCAACACACCAACCCCATTGCAGCCCACTGTTTATTTTTAATACATTTTCTCAGTCAGAATTTTTCTCTAACTGGGCCAAAGTGATGAATGTGGCTTTTGAGTAAAAGTTATATAACTTGGATACATAATTTTGGCATTAGGGCGTAAAATCATGAAGTTGACTGTAATTCCTCAGGATACTTGGCTGAACATGTTGTGTCAATCAAGAAGCAACGTCAGTTCTGTTGACTGTTGGACGATCATTTCATCTTTGTGGGTGATTGGCTCCTTGATAGTCATGAGAATCATTGTGGTCACATGGGACTGATGTGAAAGAGTCATCAAATTCACATGAATGGATGTGCGAATGGTGTGAAACCACTAGGGTAAAGATGTCAGAAGAGCATCGTCGTGCATTTCCCAGTACTTGGATACCGTCAGCATTTGCAACATGCAGTTTTTGGTTAACGTGATTTTCAATGCAGATCACGTGAGGCTGCAAAGTGCTGATTTGTTTGGTAGGTAGCATAAATTGTTTTTATTTAGCTCCCTTTTGAGACTTTCTAAAGGGTTCTGGCCTGATCTCATCAACCGACTGCTGTTTGCTTTAGTTTTCTTCATTTTGGAGCCAAATGTTTATTTTGTAACTGGGTCTACTATTGGTGGTAAAACAAATATTTGCTTTTGACCGCACTGTGCATTCTGAGGATATCTATTTTTTATGTCCATAGCCTTGCCGTTGTATGCACTGTCATGCCTTCTTTTATTTCTCATACAAACACATTTCTTTCCCTACAGAACATAATGGATTTGATTCAAAGCTATGAAATATTCCATAAAGGGATCACATTACTTTGTACATCCCATCTATGTAATTAACCAAAGTCTAACCTGTGCAACAATCAATACTATCAACCTGCTACGCACGACAGCATGATTTAAAATTCATCCAGAGGCTCACGTCCCTTTAACCCAATTTAAACTCTACCCTGATAACGCATACAAGACCTGGCTATCTCGTCTTTGCTATTACTCAGCTAGAAGTCTATCAGCTGGTTTCTTAGCACTTCCTCCTATTCCACTGCCCCCCTTAGACACCATGGGCCAATCTCACAACCTTGTTGCACTGAATTAAAAAAAAAAAAAGCTTTAAGAAAACTTTGTTGCTCCCTCTGGCATTCAGGTTTTTTGTATAATGTTTCGGAACTTCAAATGATTTACATGTGAGGAGAAAATACCAGCTGTTGGTCATGAATATGGCAAACACCCGCAGACAAATGTTGTGACAGGACGACATCTGTGCTTCTGCTGCATTTAAAGAGTCAAAAGTGACCCAGCTGAGCCCAGAATGGAGGGGAAGAGTCATATATAGATAAATAGATAGAGAGAAAATATGTGTTTGTGAGTTTGCATGTGCATGTGTGTGGATAAAAGTGCTGCCATTCAAGCTCCGGGGGTTTATCTTTTTAGAGCAAAGGCACATGGCTTAGCTGGTTTTGCAGTGGGAACAGCAGTGTGTTCACTCCAAAGATGCAACAGCAGGTATCCACTAGGGGGTGGAGGAGATATGGCACCGTGTCATTATGTGTAATGCATAAAACATTTGCAGCAATAAGCTCCTTTTTTATGCATTAACCTCGGTTTTGTTGTCTTCAAACATACAATCACAACTCACACACGCAGAGAGCAGCAGTGGGCTGGAAGCATAGATAGAATAGAGTGAGGATACGTATGTTTGCCTTGGCCAGTTATCTCCTCCCAGTCAATGCGCCACACGATGATTCCCTGAGAGGCTTGAAATTACAACCATGCTCTTGGGAAGTGAAATTATTTTGGATGAGCGCATTCACAAGCTCCAGCCCTTTTTTTTTTTAACCCCCCCTGCTGCGCTTTTGTGCTGACATACTTTTACAGGCACACTACCTCGCATACACATACAAGGAAAAAAAACATGACATACTCACACTTAAGAGTCCAGATGTTTACAGATGGCTGGATTCATCATTTAGACAGCTGAACACAGATGAGTTCCCTGAGCTGTCTCCACAAACAGAAACATGGGGGGTAAAATAAGGAGGTGACAGCTAAAGAGTAAACACACACACTTATTCCAACCAGAACATGTCAAAATATGATGAGTCGAATTGCATTGAGGGAAAGCACTTAAGGAATTATAAAGCACTTCCTTATCAACCGACCGAGTCATACTGCTCATCATTGACCAGTCCTCTATTGACAGCTGGTGTTTAAAAATGCTCTTAGTGAATGCATTTTAGATACGAGGTGAAAGGAATTGCTCTGTGATGTGAGCGTGCAGCCCCACTTATGACTCCACGCGCCTCTTCCAAACTCCTCGTATAAACTGACGTCACTGAACGACTTTTTACCCACGGTACTTAAACGGTCCTCTAGAGGATGTCACGTCAGATTCCAAACATTATTGAATGGACAACTAAAATAACAATACCTCTCTGATATAATAGCCCAGACAATCCCCTGAAAAAACTGCAATGTTGACTTTAATTAAAAGTATGATGTCAACATATTTCATATAACTGTATCAGGTTAGTTGAAAGCAATAATATAAAGTTTAAATATATATTAGATATTAGGTTCAACTTAATATTATGCTTTCAACTAACCTGATACAGTTATTTGAAATTTGTTGACATAATACATTCAGTTTAGGTCTAATTGTCATGTGCCGGACACAACTAACAAAACACTGAGTTGGGTTTATTGGCACGATAATGAAGATACATCATACATGCAATAGGTTGAATACGGTAACTGCAGTGTTCACAGATACAACAACAAATATGTACATACAGTTAACGTTCAAGCTAGCACAATTATTTTTATGATTTGATGTAAGTCACTTCGGTACTGGATAAACACAGCTCTGACACAGCAAGCTGTAAGAGTTTTTCTTCACTATTTACTGTAGATGCCAATACTATATTGCAATAGTAGCTACTCTTCCCGAGATCCCCATTTGTAATACTTACCAAAACTACGATGACAGAAAATACATCAATAAACCGATGTCCATAGATTTAATTGACACCCTCCTCTGCTGGACTATTGCAATAATGAACATCTCAAAAGAAAAAGTTGGCCCCGGCCGTGGCGCAACTGGCTGGGGCACCTGCACCGTACGCTGGCGACCTGGGTTCGATTCCCGACCCGTGGTCCTTTCCGGATCCCAGCCCGACTCTCTCTCCCACTTTCCTGTCACTCTCCACTGTCCTATCCGATTAAAGGCAAAAAGCCCCCCCCCAAAAAAAAATATATCTAAAAAAAGAAAAAGCTGACTTAACTTGGGTAGATACGTAAAATGTTTGTCACAGAAATCGGTCAATGAAATAAGTCCCAGGGGTAAATGGTTGCACTTTTTTATCATCATAATCCTGAATATATCCTGCAAGCACTACATTGATGAAATGCAGCATCTGGCTGTCTCATATCTTTTTTTGAGGTAACAAAGTTAAGGTCAAAGGCTAGCTGGAAGATTTATTCGATGGAAGACTTGAATTCCATTTCACAAATGTAATTTTCCTTTTGATGCTGGAGTAGTGGAGGAGAGCGAGAACTAGTGAGGACATGGGGTAGCATATAACACAAAGATGTGCGTTTGTAGGAACACATACTACACATATCAAATTGGTATTTGCCAATTTCACACCTGGTTGAAACTAGAGGGGATTTGCATTTTTTTCCCAACAGAACAAATAAGCAGCAAATAAACTTCTCATCAACTTTCAGTTAGAGGGCACTCTATACCAGAAATCTCATCGGCCAGCAGGATACATCTGTCAAATCCTTGTGTCACAAATGGTAGCTATTAAGCAGGTTGATAAGGACAGGACAGCGTCCAGAGTGGGTTGCACAGCGCTCTGAAACAGCAGGATGCTGACCTTCTCACAGGAAGGCGACGACCAACAATGCCCCGCCAACATGTGTACTCTGACAGTCTGACTGCATGAAACCTATGTGGAACTCGATGGGAACCAGCTATGTCCACAGTGAGCACAATAACGTGATACATAACATAGCCCCCAATGTTTCCCCAAAGAAAGCAGGGGTGGAAGAAGTATGAAGATATTTTAGTTAAGTTAAAGTAGCACTACAGCAATGTAAAAGTACTCCACTGCAAGTAAAACTGTACAGTAGTGTTATGAATGGGGATGAATCTGAAGATTTCTTTTATGTGGTAGAGAAGAATAAAAAGAGACACATTCTGTTCTCAGGCTGTGGCACAGTAGGACAGTGCGCCGATCTTTAGATTGGGGGAGAGCTGGTGCCAGTCCCACTGCAGTCAGCACGTCGTTGTGTCCCTGGGCAAAACACTTCACCCCAATGTCTCCTGTGGGGATTGCCCACAGTATTCAGTGTATGAAAGTCGATTTGGATAAACGCGTCTAAGAAGTGACATGTAATGTTATGTTAAATGCCTTTTAGTGTGACATAAATACTGACACAAAACAAATGGGATGCTCAGAGGAGAAGTGTTAACTTGGCAAACTACTCAAATCTCATGGTTACTAAACAAACACATTGGAAATCACAGTTTTATCTTTTTCAAACAACCTGCTGATTTCATAGGCTGAAAATATTATAAAAAAGGTAAAATCACAATTCAAAATTGTACAACTGGAAATGTATGCATTTTGATTGGAACAAGCAGAACATCTACTGTTTCTAAT
The DNA here is from genome assembly GCF_036324505.1 of Eleginops maclovinus. Taxonomy (NCBI): domain Eukaryota; kingdom Metazoa; phylum Chordata; class Actinopteri; order Perciformes; family Eleginopidae; genus Eleginops; species Eleginops maclovinus. Next base: position 18,429,116 of record NC_086371.1, read on the forward strand.
TCTTACAACAAATCCTTTTAGAAAGCACTTATTACACACACTTAAATACATAAGCGCTACATGCGGGCGCAACATACCGTTCCCTGTCTTTCTATTAAAACCATTCAAATCTGCCATCTGCTATCATATCTTCTTCCCTTTCACTTACCAAACCTCTTGAGCCAAGCCCCGTTCCTCTTGGCACATTACATTTCATCATCTCCGCTATCCCTCCTGTCATAAGTGGCCATCGGCTTTTAACAAGACGCGGGAGGCCAGTGAAGCAAGCATGGTTAAACGCTCTCTGCCCCTCGATTTCCCTCACTTGAGCACAGTGGTGATGGACTCTCATGTCTGGAAGCTTTATTTCCCCTGCGGGCACTCCAGCATATTGTGGGTCATTTGTAGTGCTTAGATGGCTGAGCTAGCGAGCAGATCTCAGTCTAAGCTTGTCCACAGAGTGCCCCAGTCTCTGCCTCAGTCTGTAAGCCTATAGCCAACAAAGAGAAGGGATCGCATTGCATGATCAGTTTTTCTGCCACAGTGAAGGAGTGCAGGGCAATGGACAGTGGCGGCGGCAGTTGTTTGGAGGATATAGTGTCCATCGTCATGAAATATTCTGTGTACCATGTGAACCATACATATCTGCCCTATAGCAGATGCTTTCCTTCAGTAAAGCACTCAGTCCTAAAACCTTAACGTTAAAGGTTATACAATTAATCGACCCAATTTTCCCTTATGACAAAAAAGATATTCAATGTTTTCTTGCCACTGCTTCTCTTTTACTGTTTTCCACCCTTTTGCAACAGTGGGCTTTTTGTTTCAGACACAGTAGAAAGCTACTTATTTCTGGCCAGCAACCGTCTCCAATAGCTAGCTAGCTAATTAAATTCATGTTAGCTTTTTGAGTTGGTAAAAAAAAAGGGTCTAATTGCTCTCGTAATACTGTGAAAAGGCACTTGCTCATCAATCCATGAGAAAAGCACCCAGACCAAATTCCGAAAATGTGACTTTAAAACAAGCCTGTCTGAACTTCCATACGTTCTTGATAGTAGATGGAAGACGCATTTCTACAGTGCCCTAAAAGCTATTCCCCAGTCAAAGAAGACCAAGCATTTTTAGAAGGTTGGCTTCGAAAGACGTCCCCAAAGCCAACTTCTGTCGCCTGAGTCTGGTCCGTCGAGACCCTCTGCTTTCACTGCCACCCTTCTGGCAGCGCACCCGACCCCATCGTTGTTTCCCGTAGGTGGTGGGCCCGCGGGACGGAGAAGCGGAGGTGTTGCCCACGTTGCTTTTTCGGGCTGTGCCCAGCCGGGCTCCGTGGCAAGCCCGGCCACCAGACGCTCGCTGACGAGTCCTCCTTCTGGGCCTGGCTCCAGAAGGGGACCCCGGGCTTCTCCGGCGGTCCTCGCTTCCAATTGTGTTATTCATGGATTCTTTTTGAACCAATCTTAGTCTGGCCCCTTACCTGAGACCAATTTGCCATGGGAGACCCTACCAGGAACACAAGGTTCCAGACAAAACAGCCCCCAGGTTCATCGGAGCACACAAACCTCTCCACCACGATAAGGTGGTTGGAGTTTACCCCAGTGGACGAGAGGGTCGCCTCCCTACGCCTGCGGGTCATGGGGGGGAAACTCTGACTGTTGTGTGTGCTTATGCACCAAACAGCAGTTCAGAGTATTCGGCCTTCTTGGAGACCCTGAAAGAAGTCCTGTATGGGGCTCCTGAAAGGGACTCCTTAGTCTTGCTGGGAGACTTCAACGCACACGTGGGCAATGATGGAGACACTTGGAGGGGCGTGATTGGGAGGAACGGCCCCCCTGATCTGAACCGGAGTGGTGGTTTGCTACTGGACTTCTGTGCTAGTCATGGATTGGCCATAACAAACACCATGTTCGAACATAAGGCTGTTCATAAGTGTACGTGGTACCAGAGCACCCTAGGCAGAAGGTCCATGATCGATTTTGTTATCGTATCATCGGACCTGAGGCCGCATGTTTTGGACACTCGGGTGAAGAGAGGGGCGGAGTTGTCAACTGATAACCATCTGGTGGTGAGTTGGGTCGAGTGGCGGGGGAAGCCTCTGGACAGACCTGGTAAGCCCAAACGTGTAGTGTGGGTGAACTGGGAACGTCTGGAGGAATCCCATGTCCAGGAGGCCTTCAACGCACACCTCCGGCGGAGCTTTACAGGCATCCCTGTGGAGGCTGGGGACATTGAACCAGAGTGGGCGGTGTTCAAAGCCTCTATTGCCAAAGCTGCGGCAGGGAGCTGTGGTCTCAAGGTCTTAGGTGCCTCAAGGGGCGGTAACCCTCGAACCTCATGGTGGACACCGGTGGTCAGGGAAGCCGTCCGACTGAAGAAGGAGGCCTTTCGGGATATGTTATCCCTGGGTACTCCTGACGCAATTGCAAGGTATCGACAGGCCCAAAGGGCAGCAGCCTCAGCCGTGGCCGAGGCAAAGCAGCGGGTGTGGGAGAAGTTTGGAGAAGCCATGGAGAAGGACTTTCGGTCGGCACCAAAGTTCTTCTGGAAAACCGTCCGACACCTCAGGAGGGGGAAGCAGGGTACCATCCAAGCTGTGTACACTAAGGATGGGGCGCTGTTGACCTCAACTGATAGTGTGTTAGGGCGGTGGAAGGAACACTTTGAGGAACTCCTGAATCCGACAACTCCGCACTCTATGTTAGAGGCGGAGCTGGAGTATGAAGGGGGATCAATTCCAGTCTCACGGGGGGAAGTCACTGAGGTAGTTAAACAGCTCCACAGTGGCAAAGCCCCGGGGGTGGATGAGATCCGCCCAGAAATGCTGAAGGCTCTGGGTGTTGAGGGACTGTCATGGTTGACACGTCTCATCAACATTGCGTGGAAGTCGGAAACAGTACCGAAGGAGTGGCAGACCGGGGTGGTGGTTCCTCTCTTTAAAAAGGGGATCAGAGGGTGTGTGCCAATTACAGAGGCATCACATTATTCAGCCTCCCCGGGAAAGTTTACTCTAAGGTGCTGGAAAGGAGGGTCCGGCCGATTGTCGAACCTCAGATTGAAGAGGAACAATGCGGTTTTCGTCCTGGTTGTGGAACGACGGACCAGCTTTTCACTCTTGCAAGGATCCTGGAGGGGGCCTGGGAGTACGCTCATCCGGTCTACATGTGCTTTGTGGATTTAGAGAAGGCGTATGACCGGGTTCTCAGGGAGATACTGTTGGAGGTGCTGCGGGAGTATGAGGGGAGGGGGTCTCTGCTCAGGGCCATCCAATCTCTGTACTCTCAAAGCGAGAGCTGTGTCCGGGTTCTCGGCAGCACGTCGGACCGATTTCCGGTGAGGGTTGGCCTCCGCCAGGGCTGCGCTTTGTCACCAATCCTGTTTGTGATATTCATGGACAGGATTTCGAGGCGTAGTCGTGGGGGAGGGGGTTTGCAGTTTGGTGGGCTAAGGATTGCACCACTGCTTTTTGCAGATGATGTGGTCCTACTGGCTTCATCGGTCTGTGACCTTCAGCACTCACTGGATCGGTTCGCGGCCGAGTGTGAAGCGGCTGGGATGAGGATCAGCACCTCCAAATCTGAGGCCATGGTTCTCAGCAGGAAACCGATGGATTGTCCACTCCAGGTAGGGAATGAAGCCTTACCCCAAGTGAAGGAGTTCAAGTATCTCGGGGTCTTGTTCTCGAGTGAGGGAACAATGGAGCGTGAGATGGGCCGGAGAATCGGAGCAGCGGGAGCAGTACTGCAGTCGCTTTACCGTACCGTTGTGACGAAAAGAGAGCTGAGCCAGAAGGCAAAGCTTTCTGTCTACCGGGCCATCTTCGTTCCTACCCTCACCTATGGTCATGAAGGATGGGTCATGACCGAAAGAACGAGATCGCGGATACAAGCGGCCGAAATGGGATTTCTCCGCAGGGTGGCTGGCATCTCTCTTAGGGATAAGGTGAGAAGTTCAGTCATCCGGGAGGGACTCGGAGTAGAACCGCTGCTCCTTCGCGTTGAAAGGAGCCAGTTGAGGTGGTTCGGGCACCTAGTGAGGATGCCACCTGGGCGCCTCCCTAGGGAGGTGTTCCAGGCACGTCCAGCTGGGAAGAGACCGAGGGGTAGACCTAGGACCAGGTGGAGGGATTATATCTCTTTGCTGGCCTGGGAGCGCCTTGGAATCCCCCAGTCAGAGCTGGTTGATGTGGCCAAGGAAAGGAAAGTTTGGGGCTCTCTGCTGGAGCTGTTACATCCGCGACCCTGACGGAAAAGCGGGAGAAGATGGATGGATGGATGGATGGATGGCTTCGAAAGACATGCTTAAATGTATCATTTCAGACAGGTTTATTCAAAAAGCCAGTATGAGAAAAATAACATGTTTTTTATTTACATTTAGGCATATCCAAAATTACAAGTATGAACCCTGAACATTATGATTACATGTCTCCTTTAGTGAGTGTGAAGCCAGCTAGTCCTTGCGTTCCAAAAATAAAAAGTTGTTCTCATTTTCAGGTTCATAATTGTAATTTGTGTCTTTACTGTGACCCCACGCTTTAATGCTTAAAAGGGTCTTTATTTTTTCATACTACCTGTGCTGCAGCACCTCTTTTCACCCTCTGTCTGAAACCAAAGCCCACTCTTTTTTGATTGGTCAACTGCTTAGAGATATCCTGTTTCTGATCACTTACAATTTGTTGTAGCCCTAGCCAACAGAAGTGTGAATGTTATGTCACTGTTTCAAAAGTAAACAAAGGTTTCCAATCGGGCATTTCCGGCAGGGAGAAATGTACTTTTGGAATTTCGCCTTTGCAGACCATTTACATGCACAAAAACATGTATTACACGCTGCATGGAAAGGGAAACCCCCTGAAAACATAATAGGGCAGCTTTAACATACATATTTGTTTACATTTTATTGCTGTATGTTTTAAATATAAACATATGTTTTTTTGGTGAACACATTCTGTTGCTTAACAAGTTCTGCTTGTTTTAAATAATTATGTCTCTCAGAATGGAATGACAGAAAAAATATCCAAACACTTTATTTATATAATAAGATGTTGATTGAGAAACAAAAAGCTTGACAGACCAGCCCTGCCTGGTTTCTTTTGCTAAACTGTGATTTGAAAATCAATAGGGAAGTTTAGTGAACTACTAATTTTGTGTCCGACAGTCAATTATGTGCAGCTCAAACACTGCAACTGCACTCATCACTCAAATAAACACTCACTGTTCAAACCATATCCGTAGATGCTTCCAAGTAGCAGTTCAAACAGACATGGAACAAATTAAAACAATTATGAACCAAACGGGAGATTAATCCACAGCATGAAAACTATTTACTGATAACGTTTTAAAATCCAAGAAGGTTAATGGAGCTAAATCTTCGCTGTCGAAGGTGTGATATTGTGCGATAGAAGTCCTAGTTGCTGACAATCTGGCAAAATGTGTATTTGGAGCCGAGACACAAGCCCATTTGTTGGTGTGAGTGGAGAGATAAACTGAACGAGCGGGACTGCGAGAAAACTGCTTTTACATTCATTTCTGAGCCACACAAAAATAAACTGGATGCATGAAATTCGCATCAATATCACTTAATTGGCATGGACGAACCGGTGTACCCATGAAGAACAAGCTCAGTGCAACCTCTGCCTGAATAGCAGAAAGACGGAAATCAAGACGGATGAATTGGTGTCTTCTGTATAGGCGAGAAAGCTTTGTGATACGTTTACTATGTGACACAAGTGTTTACTGCAGACATGTGGACTCGAGTCACATGACTTGGACTCGAGTCAGACTCGAGTCATGATTTTAATGACTTCAGACTTGACTTGATCAAATTCGGCATGACTTACGACTCGACTTGGACTTGAATACTATTAACTCGAGACTTGACTCGGACTTTGCCTCTTTTACTTGTAATGACTTGACATGCCTCGAGTCAAAAGCTAAATTTCCTGATCATGGACATCCTTCCCTGCAATGCGAACCTGCGAAGCCCCAAAGACCGCAAAGTGAGAGAGCCGGCAGGCAAGTGCGAGCAATGCAATCATGTGGTGGATTTTGGCCTTTTTGGATTGGATCAGGGACCTAACCAGCGTGATTGGATAATTCCCGGGTTTCCCCTCATTAATATTCACGATTTCCCCGGATTTCATCTACGGAAAAGATGTAATTGTGCCACGGAAGGGAAGCCTAGTCGAGAGCTGTCCGTCTGGTCTGCGTCTCTCTCAGTTGCAATTGGCAGGTTTAAGATCCAGATTAGGTTCATGGTTGTGAATTATCTATGTAAATCGACTCTATAGATAACACGTTCATTCTACATGTTGAATGATGATAGCGTAATACAAATATAGGCTATACATACAATGACAAAACTGCCGTGGGCGATATGTTATCCATATCCTTTGTCAAAATTAATGTTCAATAGCTCTATTCCAATGGGAACAACAGAACGTGCGCATTACATATGGACCAATGCGACACGTTCATTACGGCCGTGGACCGATAAACACTCAGTACCGTACGCACACCAACCGGCATTTGCGTGTTTAACACCTTGTTTAACACTGGCGTTACCGCCGCTTAACCTAAATAATGAAGAACTGCTTTTAATGACGACTTGGCCGAGATCTTAACGTGCTGTTCATGCGTTTCCCATGAATAGCCTACTACTATAACTCGGAGCGGAGCAGGATATAATGCGCATGTGCGGCGTTGCTAGGCAACGTGTACAAAGGCTGGGGGGGTGGGGGGGATGCCCCCAGACCCCCCAGACCCCCCAGACCCCCCTACAACGGTTTAGTTTGTCACCTTTTTCAGCCCTTCTGAGTTTGCAGGTATGTACACAAATAACTAAGATTAGGGAGGTGTACTCTGTCTCTCTCTCTGTCTGTCTGTCTCTCAAGCGCCTACCCCCAGCACCTTTCATTGTGTGTAGTCATGCTGCTTAATTGTTATGCAGATTAAACATTGTTTTATTGAAATATTAGGTTTCTTTGTGATTTAAGCAAAATGTTGACCTACTGTAACTGGCATCCACTGAAGCATCAATGCCAGTTACATGCATCCACACAGTCCATGCCTCACTAGTCAAGGCGCTTTACCAACTTTAGGATGACAGTGGTGACTTCCTTGCTCATACATTTCTAACCCACCATTCACACACAATACTTTGAAGGTCTTTGGGCGCATGCGTATATACAGATATATAAAATATATGCATAGTTTAATCTGTATGTATAAAAAAATACTGAAGATTAGGTTGATATGTTGAAATTGTGTGATCGTTAGTCTGATAATGGCATTATTAAGTGAAGAGCACATGATGACTTGTTCAGGACTCGAAGAAGCTTGGGACTTGGACTTGGACTCGACTTGGCTTTGGTGTTACTTGGACTTGGACTCGACTTGCCCTTCTCTGTCTTTACTTGGGACTTGACTTGGACTTGACTGCTGAGACTTGGGACTTACTTGGGACTTGCCAAACAGTGACTTGGTCCCACCTCTGGTTTACTGTGCGAAAGAAAGATCTCTGTGGCGCCAGTGTTTTTCTAAAAGTAAAGATAAATAGCAAAAGAAGACAGTCCTGCCTGGATTTGTCAGGTAGCATGAGCCTCATGTTAACATTAAACCCGGCTCTGTTTATTACAGTCAGACGGATATCGTTTTGCCTCATCAAATGACTAAAGCTTTTTAAATGCAGGCATAAAACGCTACATTTTGTGTCTGTTCACAGCGATACATAATATGAGATGGCAACTTACAGTAACGTGTTTAGATGCAGCATAATCAGAGATGCAGGGAACAGTGTGCGTTGTGTTGGTGCAGCACCTGCTCAGCGAGGCTGTTAGCTCTGTCCTCTGTGATTTCATACTTGCTCATTATATGGCCCTGAGCTGCCTCCACACTGATTCAGCCAAAAACCCTAATGGGGGATAATGAGCCACACAGTTTCCCCTCGCTGCCTACCAGACATCGAGCAGGGACTCGGTAACCACAGAGTCACAGTACCACAATCTTTGACTATCGCCGTTATATGGAAGAAAAAGCAGAAAAGAAACAAGTTTAAATTGCTAGTTCATGTTTCTGGTTCCTGCTGTTCACCTGAAACACACCACTTTGAAGGGATTTTTTAAACCCATAGCTACACACTGCAGTTAAGGGCCCGCATCACCCTCCCAGGAACTGCAGCAGTAATAAACAAACCCCTCATTATTGGCTGTAACATCTAGGAAACATCCACACAGAAAAACAGACAGGTCTCATCCAGCTCCAAATTGGAACAAGTAATACCAAAGTGAGGCCCATTGCCCCCTGTTCCGTATTCAGATCTAACATCAGTCAGGAGATTTTGGACCTTACAGGGTTTTTTTGGAGTGATGCTACTGATCTGAAAGACAAAAATATTTCATAATGTAGAATTCGGCCACTGGCAGCTTGCAGTGTGAAGGGGAGTTTGGAGGGTTTCAGCTTGAGTGCTAATGGAGGCGAGTGCAGAGGGAGATAGATAAAAGAAATAAGTTCAGAACAAAAAATGTCAAAAACAATTGTATTTACTCTACAGCACTGTTGCTGCTTCAAAGGACTCATCCTAAATGGAGCCTATCTCCAGTGGAAATTGGAATCTAACCCACACTTTCCCTCAATGGTCTTTTTAAAGAAATGCACAATACAGAAAAGATGGTCAATGACAGTAACCCTTGTGAAAAAACCAAGGACAATGGAAATAGTTTTCTCTGCTCTGACTTTATACTTCACTGTCTAGTACAATTGCATATCCCTGCATTCTGCTCGTGATATTATTTAGACTGCGACACATTTTAAATTCCCGTTCTGCACCTCAAAGCCAGCAGCAGACTCCCCTATCAGTCAAGTCTTTCTCTGTGTCGTGTCGGGTTGGTGTGAATAGGAGATAATTAGAAGCTGCATCCTTTTATGCTGTGGATCACTACAGAGACCCAACAAGTGCCAGCATACACCCGCCGCTCTCAGATGGATCTGCCTTACTCACTTTTGGTACCACTGCCATTGGCTGAGTCGGTATGTACGTGTTTTTGCGTGTTGTGCTGTGAAGAGGTTATTTGTGGCAGACTACTGTGGGGCCTTTGTTTCCCTCGTCTCTTTGCTTCTGACAGAGGGAGGAAAGAACTCTGGCGCACTGAGCTTTGATCAAACTCTGGAACAGCTTCATACAGATTGAGGGAGGAGAAGAGGGGAATATATGGAGTGATGGGAAAGTGAAAGAGAGCTAGAGAGCAGAGGTTGAACAGACAGAGTCATTGGTGATGGAGCGGAGAGTGTGAGCAAGTTTTTATACATTCTAAAAGTGAATGGGGAGTACAATTTATGAAACTCAATCTGCTCTATTTTTGACTACTATACTCTTCCTGTATGTGGTGGACTAGGTTGTCATTTGGGCATACGTGCATTAATTCTGTCCCAGCATGCTTGGCACTACAGTAATATTGACATGGCGGCATGTCCAATTGGAGTGTCATATCCATTGGAGTTTCTGAGTGGCATGTGAATTTGGAAGTAATGTGATGTGATTGGCTGTATGCAGGTTGATAGCAGGTCTCTTTCTGACATAGGAAGCATCAAAAAGTTAGAAGCCAACCAAGTGGCGGCAGGTTTGACATTACAGCTAAATAGTTTATTACATTACAAGTTTTTGTGTCAAGGTTGCTGACATTTAAATGGTTCCATATACACTGCCCGGCCCAAAAAAGGGTCACACCCTCTAATATACGTACGTTGGACCGCCTTTAGCTTTGATTACAGCACACATTCGCTGTGGCATTGTTTCCACAAGCTTCTGCAATTTCACAAAATGTATTTGTCTTGCATTATTTTTTTTCTTTTCCTTTATTGATGACGGGAGATTCGGACCAGTGTGCAAAGTATTCTCCAGCACATCCCAAAGATTCTCAATCGGGTTCAGGTCCTGACTCTGTGGTGGCCAATCCGTGTGTGAAAATGATGTCTCATGCTCCCTGAACTACTCTTTCACAATTTGAGCCCGATGGATCCTGGCATTGTCATCTTGGAACATGCCCGTGCCATCAGGGAAGAAAAACTCCATTGATGGAATAACCTGGTCATTCAGTATATTCAGGTAGTCAGCTGACCTCATTCTTTGGGCACATAACGTTGCTGAACCTAGAGCAGACCAACTGCAGCAACCCCAGATCATAGCACTGCCCCCACAGGCTTGTGACCTTTTTTTTTTGTCCGGGCAGTGTATAACAAAGTTTCCAAACCATATATTGTATGATGTGCCCAAACTACCCTGCACTGTCAGAGGAGCTCAAGTACCCCTTTATCGACACCATCCGTCAAGTTCAAAATGTATCAATTTCAGGTGAATATCATTATAACCATACATTATATATATGTTGGTAGCATGTTCATTTTTAGGTCATTTTGGTTAAATATTCTGCCTACTACAGCAACCTGCAGTGACACAATCTGTATGTTTGAACCATTAAGCCCTCCCACAGAGGGTAAATGTATATTGTTACAGCAAAAATGAAGATAGATACAATAAAATTAAACACTATTAGAAAGGGCATGCACATAACATTTCAAATCAAAAAGATTTAAAAAAGTGATTCCAATTTAAGTAACATTCGTAATACATTTCCAATTATATATTGCACACAAGTGTTATTGCACAACAGTGGTGTAATAGTCTGTGTTTGTTTTCAACTAGTTATTCAGTCTATTACTGAAACATTTATCACCTTTATTTCATTACTTTAAAACTAACTCTCTCAACTATTTAGCCAATACATTACTGTTAAGACTTCTCTACTCGCTTGCTAAATAGTTTTTTAAAGCATGGCCATCGGCAACATGTTGTGTTCTAATTATAAATAAATATTCCTTCTCTTCTCTTTTACCATATGTGGTTAACCAAAGAAGAACCCCTGGAGTTAATCGGAGGTTTTAACATAAATATGTTTTATTCATCCATTATCAGCTTTCTGTGGTGCTTTATGGGCAGCAAGTAATGACCACTTTGTATTGCATGGCTGTTTCAAAAGAAGATATTAACTCTGACTGCACCAAATTTCACCCATGCATTGGCTTTAATCACAAAACAGAGCTGTTCAAAGAGCTCTAGGAACTTTCTTTTCCCATCAAGCAACCAACACACCAATCCGAAGAGTATTTTTAGCTATTAGGCAGAAACCCAATTTAAGCAGACAGGATTATTTATTTTTTCCAGTGCTAGCTACATTGTTTGAATTAATTGACCAATGTTTTCAGAGAGTTTTTTTTGCAAAGTAAAACAAGAGGTGAAAGAAATAGTACAGGAAGGAAAAACATGTATATTAATAAATTACGTCCAAAAACATCCTTAAAGCTATTTGTTCTTCCGTCACTCTCGGCCATCTGGTTAACATTTGTTTTCACCGCTGACTCCTCTGCTTGAATGCAGCTCTGGGGTTCTGCAAACACAGCCAGCTATAAATGAAATATGATGATAGGTGTCATAGCTTTTGGTCCAGATGCTGCGGCATGCTTCTCAGCTATCAGCAAAGAAAACGCCTCATGTCAACACATTTACCTGAAGAGGACACACACTGGTTTAATAGCCGTGTCCAGTTTTAGCTCTGTAAGAATACTTTCCTCAGTTAAGGTTGTATTTTTATCGTTATACTATGTGTGTATGCACCATGATTTGGGTAGCATACTTTAGGGAGTGAGTGTAGATAAATGTGCACTGAAAACAAAGTAAAAGCCTGCCACTCTTTAGTTACATACAGCTGGACAAACATCAGGACTGTCTCCATCTTTATACAACATTTCTCTCCAAGACAAGTGTCAATTTCATAAACAAGGTGTGAGGCGCAGTGTGTGGGAATTAATTGATTTGAGTTTCCCTTCAAATTCCCTCATCGAAAAACACACGTGGGTGGGAATAAACACAATCAGACTGAAAAATTGGGGTCGTTTGAGCTGTTCTCTGACTGAGAGCTGCAATTATTTTGAGCTTAAACCATTATTGTCAAGTCATTTTGTTTTCTATTTGCAACATTTGACTTGCAGTGCCATTTCATAGTCAGGTTTAGTAATAAAGGGTCTTTTTCTTCTAGTATGTTGTAATTATTAGTTACTAATGAATTAGTATCGGTTTTTATAGGAAGTTTTGAGTGTCAGATACTTATTCAAAAAAGATCAAGGTTCGGGTGAGAAATGTTATGGGATCTTGATTGGAATATGCTTTTATAACCTCTTTAAATGGATATCTGTGTTTTAATGCAACAGGACATGATGTCGGAAACATTTTTGTGTCTGTTTGTAGAATCGTATTGGCCAATCAAGTTTGATTGAGTTTGAGAGGCAATCAGGGAAACCTATTGTCTGAAAATCCTTTAGCTTTTAACAAGCTTGTAAACTGGGTACTTGTTGGACAATATGGTCATAGATATCTCAAGTAGCTTATAAGGACTGAGAAACAATTGGCCGGGACATTAAAAATCAAGTCCTGGCACGGATATCTGCTGGCTACACCGGAACCATAAAAATATAGCCTCTTGTCCTGAGAGTCTTATCATCACAAGACAGAAGGCTGATGGGTACCTAGTTGGAAAAAAAACCCAAACGTGATCTGGACTTATCGTATCAAGGTTTGCAGAGCTGTATCGGGCTGTTATGTCCTCCGGTCTGGTCCAGTGATTTCAGTTTGACTTTAAGAACACGCTTTAACCCTCCAGCATGAATGTGTGTGTGCACACTTTATATCCTTTCTTACTATCCTCACTTAATCTTGAGATGAAATGCCAACCTCCTATACAGACATATCTGACATGTATACCTGAAGGAGTGTTGTTACTTTCTCCCGAGGCCGAGGAGCAGATGTTTCAGAATCTAACATTAAACATTTGTTGTCAGGCTTGGTTTCTGTCAGGGGGGTGGGGGTTCTGCTCTCTGGTTCTCTGGGACTGTGGGTCTGTGGAGAGATAAAGAGCTGTTGCAATCAGTTGGTTTCATGTTAGGGAGGTGTCGTCTGTCTCTGGCCCATGCTCTCAGATAAGGGTATAACAAGCCGTTTCTCAGATTGCCTCCCTCGCTCTTAGCTGCCAAGGCACCGGAAAAGGCAACACTTCTTGTTACATAAGGAGCACGAGCAGTTACATCTCCAGTTGTCAGTCAGAGTATGACTGATTCGAGGTGAGATTTTGAAGTATTCGCTAAGCACATTCCACACCTTGGCAAAAACCTACTCAGCTATGGTTTTTGTCCAATTTTTGTCTGCCTTGCCCCATTAAATTATGTCCTCTTCAGAGATCATCTTCTTTAATACCAAGCCAATGCATGACGCATATTAAAAGCAAGAATGCAGCGGGCTACAAGCGAGCAAACAATTTGTGCTGAGATGTTCAGAATCAAATTGCCAATGAGCTAGCACTAGATGTGAGAGGTGGGGGATGAAACTGGAAATTTCTCTCTGATCACACGCTATTACTGACAGATGGAAACCAGCCTACGCCAGATCAGACAATGCTCAACTCTAATCACTCCCACTGTGGCATCAGCAATGACAGGAAGCACATAGTAATGACAAGTGCTTTTAAATGTAACAAGCTTTTGTCCTATTTAGGATAAGATGAAAGCACACGGGAGAGCGTAGGGTGAATTGTGCACAAATGATTAAGAAACAGAGAGTTGATGCAAAAAAAAAGGATCAGTTCTGGATTCTTCAGCACATCTGAGATTGTTATTTTCCATGCATGTCAGCATGGAAATGGTTAAGCATTATGTTTTTGTTTTGCTGGCTTCGTTAATGCTCAGGGAGCCCACAGGCCCCACATGGGGAGGATTTATTTCACTTATATTCATTACACTAATTACACATTACTGGTTATGTGCTAGAACCAGTGAATGGCCATGCATCTTTCTTGGTCAAAACAATGGATTGCAATTATGTTCAATGAAACACATCCTTGATATCAAATTAGACATCAAGGGACTTAGACACACTATTAATTCCCCCAAAAAACTGTCACTAATTTCAAAAACAAAATACCTTTTTTTTTTAGATTGAATGATATTTATTTGCTCAAAATATGATTGATTCCTTGCATGCCGAAGCTTTTTCAGCGACAAGATAGATGAACAAGTGTAACGAGTGTAATCCTGTCTGTGATGATATGTCAAGAGCAATGTGGACTAATTACATATCCTTTTCTCCATGGAGCCATAGTACTCATAGAGAGAGTCTAAATGCAGTATTTAACCACCTATGGAGCACCAATACAGAATGTCAATGACAATTGATTCGCAATCATAGACATTAGTGCCTACTAAGAAGGTGATTTTATTGACAAAATGACACTTAGAGGATAACATTTAGACCTGGGATCGATAAAACAGAGCGAAGAAGACTTGCTGCTGCTTAGGTTAAGCAGATTCACGTCCATGAGATGAAGTGAACTGCTACAGGGTCAAGCCTTATGCTTAATGACCTACTAGAACACACACTGAGCTTGACAGGATGGTCTAGAGGTTTAACCTCCATGCTAATTTTACAAAGGGTAACAATATAGTCGTCATCGCCTGACTATATCATCTTGTACTAAACATCTCTGGGTGTCAAGGGGTAAGAAAACATGTCGATAACTGTGGCAGTTTCTAGTTCATCAAAAGTTTTCCATTCACTGCTCTACAAATAATTTGGGCGATAGCCACATATTCCTTAAAAAACAAGAAGTGATGTATTCTACTGAAACAGCTGCAGCAGCGTTTTGTAAATGAAAGGACAATGTCATTGTTTGAAAAAGGGACTAAGGGAAAAATTAAAATATATTATTTTTTTCATAACTTCATCACATGTCAACTCTACTATTGTACTCCCTCCTAGCTGGCTTCAGCAGAAAAAAAACTATCCAGGTTACCGCTAGTTTAAAACTCTGGATCACATTTTTAAGTTCAACAAAAAGACAAGAACATATTTTACAGAGTCGAGAGCCCAGAGTCCCTGCTCTGGCTACCAATTGCTTTTCCGATTGATGCAATCTAACTGATTACGTTTGAAGCTTTCAGGGGCCTAGCCTAGCCCCAAGTTATTTTTCTGACCTTTCATTGCCTCGTGTTCCCTCTCCATCCATGAGATCCTCAGATGCTTCTCTTCTTGTTCAAGGCTCTAGGCTCACACAAAGGTTACAGAGCTTTTTAGATAGGACTCTTGGACTTTGGATTGACTCTACTTTGAAGATCAGGGCAGCAATTTCTCTTTGTCCTTTTGAATCACTTCTAGAAACCTTCTTTTTAGTTCGATCTGCCTTTAGCACTATAAAGTGTCTTACTGTTTACCAACTAAATAAAAGAGTTGTGTACCATATGTAGAACCCAGATGTTTTGCTTAAAACAGATGAATCATACTTGTGTGAATCACACAACATTTTTTGTTATTTAAAAAGGAAAATGTAACAAACATTGCTGAACGTAGATAGAAACTAATTACAGTGACTGACAGCAAGTTACGCAGGACTTCAGGACTTCTTCTATTGTGTGAATGAATGTCTTCAGATTAATTCATTTAGCATTTTTGATACTTTTTCAGCCATGGTCTGAACATTGATATAATATGTATATATAGGACAAGTGAGAAGTCACTATATTTTGCTTCAGGGCATGCATATATTAAGGAATTTGGATCACTGTTCAGTAATTCCTTGTTAAAAGGGCATTTTGACTTGACAGGGGTGTATATTTATATAACATACAATTAGCAAACATGTAGACATGATTCATCTGCTGTGCAAAAGCCCAACTGATTCAAACCTTTAAAAATGATCAACAAGGGGCCAAGATGGGCCAAATTTACAGTAGATAAAAAATGTGGGGGAAATGAGCAGAGATAAGAGCTAAGATGCAAATTCACATTATATATATATATATATATATATATATATATTTAAAAAATCATGTTCCCACCACCGATGGATTATAAAAAGGAGATCAGCCAATTACTTGTTCACACCTTGGAGGAGATCAGAGAAAGTGAGAACAAAAGCGAAAGAGAGTGGGAGAAAGGAACACTGATAAAATGAGACAAAAACAGTGCTAGTAGACTGAGGGTAGATTAAGCAGGAGGTAGACCATTTCAATGCCACCACCAGAGACAAATCCCCCAATAATAACTGCACCCAATTTCAGTGTTACAAAATAAAGAAATAAAGGAATACGGCTTAGGCATCAAAGCGTGAAAAATCCCTCTGTGTTTGAGAGCTGGATGCCAGTGGTCTCCCTCTCGGTATTATGGTAGATCTTATCAATGACGGGGCATTTTGTAGGCAGGATTACCCAGGCTTTGGGAAAGGGGATATTCATTACCTTCTGTTGACATCTCACAGAGTGATCATAATCCCACTGAGGAGCAGAGGACGGAGCATGTGAACCGGAACCAAAGCTTTCTGCCACTCAGTGGCACCGAGGTGTAGCCATCCTTGTGCTCTGACAGGAAATGCCAAAGGTCCACTTACGGAAGAGTGCTTTTCCAAACAAATACAAAGGCCACTTTAGCCTTGAATAGTATTTGATTGTCAGCACAAAGGGTTGAGTCTGGAAATCTTTCGTCTACCATCCAATGCCACCCTGTAGGTATCTGAAGGGACTTTTTGAAGCAAGTTTTTATTGCTTCATCATAGCCAGGTACTGAGGCCACGAAGCAACAAGCCAAACAAGCAACTCACAACCAAACTCTGCAAGATTGGCTGACAAGTGAAAATGCCTATAAAGGCCTCGGTATTAAACTGACAAATAAACAAGCATGCCCGGTGAGTGGAGGTGATTAACGAGCATTCTATCTATATTTTATTCTTTGCAGACAGGAGAAAGAAAGCGGGGGCCATTATCGCATTTTATACAGCTTTCAAGACTTTAACACTTTAAAATGGTCGGACAACAAGTTGTACTTCCTGTTTATTTTTTGAGACCATAAACATAATTGAACACCTAATGAACCACTTTTAATCTGTTAAAATAAGATTACACTTTGAAATTCAGCAATATAAAAAGGCTCTTATTAGTTTTAATTCAGTGGACACATTGCTTAGTGCTTTCTTCTACAAACAGAGGGGAAGCACAACTACCA
The DNA here is from genome assembly GCF_036324505.1 of Eleginops maclovinus. Taxonomy (NCBI): domain Eukaryota; kingdom Metazoa; phylum Chordata; class Actinopteri; order Perciformes; family Eleginopidae; genus Eleginops; species Eleginops maclovinus. The sequence goes on from NC_086371.1 coordinate 18,446,171, forward strand.
TCTGGAGAAATGTGCCTACTGGTATCTCCAAAGATGCCTTTATTTAGTTTGGTCATTAGCATTAGTTATTCATTAGGCCTCTATCAGGAATTCACCTAGTTCTGTTCAGAGTAGAAGGGTGTCATAACCTGACAGCTTCACTGATACAACGATCTTCTGGGCAAGCGGTTATGGGGGTGACCATTGATAATTCTAAGCTCACTATCGTTGGTCAGTAGATGCTTCCTAACTATGGCTAACTGCTTTGTTAATCACTATGTTTAATATTTGATTTAGATGCCGAATATGTTTCGAATGAGTTTGTGTGGATGATTTGAAGTTGCTAATTGTCACCTTTGAGCTGCCCTTAGTAACAAAAATAAGGCAATGCAACTGATTACTTTTTTCTCTTGAGTAATAAGTAAAGCAATGCAATTACTACAAAGATGAACATTAATGACATTATTCAAGCAACCTGCCTTAAAATTATTGTTCTATATTATGTTGCATCGTGTTGAGTTGTCTTGTTCATATGTATGCTTTATACACATCCCACCACTCTCACCTGGTGACTACATGACTGCTGTATAATTCATCGTGCTGTGTGTGTGTCTACTTACCAGCAAATGGAGCATATTTGTGCCGGTGTGTTAGGTAGAAAATAATTGTTCAAATTTCACAACAGCAGTAATGCCAAAGTCTGCCTTGGGAATTTGAATGCATGGTTAGTGGAATAGAAGAAAAGCATGTTTAAAGGCCACACACCTATCCACCTCTCCTAATACCCCATCCCCCAGGAGGCTACCTGCACTTTGCACAATACTAGATGAAATATGCATCAGCTGTCTTCACTCCCACTGTTTTTCTGTCCTCCCCCTTCCACCCGTGGCCGAGCAGAAAACTAGACCAATGCCAGGTGAAGTTGTCAGCAGACAGACAGCCATGCAATCTTGAAGCACCGGGGATCTCTTACCTCACTCAGGTGTGCCTTCCTCAAATCATTATTCACAGTGTTGACAAGTGACAGAAATACAGACTGTGGTGCAAGCAGACGTGGATGAGCATACAAACTCTCCTGTGACCTGCACAAACCTGACAGTCTGTTTTTTAACAGAGAAAGCCTGGTAACATTGACATGTGTCCTATATTGTATCTTCTGACATAACTGTATTTATTTTCAGGGTTATCAGATCTAGATGTTATGGATTATTATAACTGTGGTTAAAGGGATCCTATTTTGCTTAGTTGATGCCAGAGGGAGTTTCTCTCCCACATACCCCCCACCATCCCCCACCCCCGCCACCCCCCCTTGCATGGAACGCCTAGATTGGACTCCTTTGTAGCAACAACACTGGCTAGCGATCCAACACATTGTACATGATTTGCTAAGGGCCACGACATATCTTAGTGGTTGACAAATCACAACAGAGCTGGCCAGCTAACCAATTAGAGCAGACTTTTTAAACATTAGGCTTTTTAAACATTAAAGGATGTCACAATAGAGGCAAAATACACATTTTAACCTGGAGATGAGCATAATCTGTCCTCTTTCATATGTTGTGTTTATACAAAGTAGGCATTAATCATGGAAAAAGCTAAATGCCATTATGTAAAGTAATTACATATCATTAACAAGTAATAGATATAAAATATACACTATACATAATATTGTATAATATATATATATATATATATAGATATACCTATCTTTTTTAAATTTCTTGTTCCGCACTTATCTTTTGCTAAACAGTGTGTACTGATCAAGTGTATTACCATAGAGTCTGATGGCGAGTCACACAATGAGAAAGGCAGGTTAATGATGTTAAGTCAGCAAGACGGTAAGGGCCAGCAAGGAGCTTTAAACTATGACAGGTAAAGACATAACGGAAACGAGATCTGTTTATATATTTTTTGTTTTTTTTTCTCAAACAGGGACCCGACTATACATGACAGCTTAATGGATTTTTTTGTAGAATAGCACTTTAAGACTTTTGACAAAACCAGCACGTTATCTTTCTATACTTTGCATTTTATTAGGAGTTAGACAGAGAAATCTAATCTTGCTGCACACCTTTGACGATAAACAAAAGCCTGTCAATCATCCTAAATGTCTCTACGTATGAAATAAGAAGTCACATCAGTGTGTCTTCTTACACAAATCTGTTTAATTGACTCACTATGCGTCTCCCGCCTCAGTGATTAGGCCTATTAAAGCTCTTTTAATGGGACAATCTCATTCAAGTGATTGATATTTGGGGAGAGGAAAGTACAGCTCCTTGGGGGCTTGGCTGTACTGGAGTTTGTAAAAAAAAAACCTTCCAATTAAAAAATGTCTCAGCTAGAGTTGGTCAGAGCAGAATGAGAAAAAAAACCCGCTGTTAATTATGAATTAAATAATCTATACTTTGTAAAGCAATTAAGAAGTTGGCAAAAGTAACAACTCGGTTAGAAGAAGGTAAACATATGGTGTGTTTGTTTAAATACTTTTTCACTAGGTCATAACAAATCTTTCAAAATGTTGGCTAAATATCCTCTGATCCTGTATCTCAAAAAGTTGCATCTTAGGAATGGATTTCAATTCCTCACATGGTAAATATGTTTTTTCCCATGGAATTAGCTGGGGAAAGTGCAGGTAGTGTGTTGGATTGTTGAAAACAGCTCCAGGCTATAGATTCAGTCTGTCTTACTATAGTTCTCATGCCTGTAGGTAAAGCCTCTGGCATCCCCATTGGAGTGAGTCTCAAAGGTACTCAGTGTGTGTATGTGTGTGCATGTGTCTGCAGGTCTGGGTGCTCATGCAGCCACATGTTTGCTAGATCAAAAAACCATTACCATTGAGCGTAAGCACCGGAATGCTATCAGCAGCCATTTGCCATCTTTTTTTTGTAAAATGCCACACCACTTTCGTCATTCACAAAGGATCTCAGCATATTAGCTGCTAGAGCAAAAATAATTCATAAGCAAGTGAGATCTGAACACTTTTTTAATAGAAATATGATGCAATATAGTTCTGCCGCTCATACCTCAAACTAAAAAGTTTAACAAAGCTCAAACTCACCTCCCTACGAGTTTGAACTTAAATAGATAAAACCCAATAAAACTGTCTTTGCAGCCGTTATTCTAGCTGCTATAGATTCATGAAACCTGACAGAAAAAACACAAGATACACACCACTATGCTAGAGGTTCTTTAAGGCTTGACTTTGGCCTAGCAGCGCTTTGAGCTAAATGCTAAAAGTAGTATTACCGTGGTCACCATTTTAGTTTAGCATGTTAGCATGATAACATTTGTTAATTGGCACTTTACACAAAGTAAAGATGAGGCTGAGGGGAAACCTAATTATGGTGCTAAAATCAGTCAACTTTATGCTCGGGGAGTTATGAATGGCTGCCAAAAAATGTAATGGCAATCCATCCAACACTTGTGAAGATATATCAAACTGTAACGTGGTGGCACTGCATAGCATGGCTAAAAAAGTGTTCCTGCTGTGTCACATCTATTACACCAGCAAATAGCATAACATGACTCCTTGAAATCTCAACCCAAGCTAGAGATGAAATGAATTTCAATATGGTGTTGAAAAGCACAGGAGGAGTAAGGTGTCTCACCGCATTACAAAATCTTCCCAAGCTACCTCATTAAAAGGTGGGACCATAGGAATAGGAAGTGATACCAGATGGTGATAGTTATGCAGCATTGTGCATAATGTGGTTGGAAAACTTGGTACATGTAAATGGTGTTTTCAGATTTACCACCATTAGTGTAGGCACAGCCTTAGCTTCTCCCCAGGAGGGTACACAAATTGCATAAAGTGAGAGAGAGACATGAAGAGAGGGGAGAGAGAGTGTCATGTCCTACTTGAGTAGGTAGATTAAGGAGCAGAGTAAAGAGAACCCCTCTGATGATTCCTCATGTATATTTCATGACACGACTCGTTCATCTCCTCTCCTCCAGTATTTACCAGCACAACATCCTGTCCGTGATACCTCGTGTGTCTGTTCTAAACATCTCATAATACTTTATCGGATGCCTGACCTCCTCAGCTTGGCTAAACGCTCTCAGAAGGATTAGATATCAATCGCTCTCTGGCTTGTTTTTACTTCTGTACATTTCTGTTATCCGTCATCATCTCCTCTCTTTCCTAACTCTCGTCTAGATTTCTTCGTATCGATTTTTTTCCTCCAGCCCTCTCACTCTTGTGCCTTTTCTCTCTGTTGCTCTTGCCCTTGGTTTGTTATGTAAGAGCCACTCTTCTCCTTTTATCTCCCGTGCGCTCATTGTTTTCTATTGCCATGGCAATCTGCTACAGACATCATGCCAATGAGTCTCACATCTCCGAACGATAACGTTAATCTCTTGGATTGATCCACTTCGCACAAATGATGCAATTTACACTGATTGCTGACATATCGCTGGATATTTTATCTTCATTCCTGTACTATGCATGTGCTCCACTGCTTGATGATTTCTGCATAATTTGTACATTTCATACTGCCATGAGCGCTGGCTCTAAGAGGATGGGCTTGCACGTGCTTTGATGTCAACTATTTGGTCGGATCTTTGCCGAAATAAACTTTATGTATCCCCACTGCTCTTACTTTCCACTTCCTCCGACATCAATACCCGTCATAGAGCTGCTTGTAGTGTGCGGTTTAGGGTTTTCCTCTGAGCTAATCTCTCTTGGTGTTCAAAAGCTTGAAGGCCCACTGACTCCATCCTGCTGACTCTCGCTCCACTGTCTCCCAGCAGCCTGTTGCCATGGTTACCTCAGCTCAGTGGCAGGCCGATGCAGTAGCAGCCTAATGTATGATACAACCTCCCTCACTAAACACTGGTGCTTTTGTGTTGCTGTCATAAGTCACCTCCCTGACGCCTCCTGCTTCACCCCTTCGACTGTCACTGGGCTCTGTGGGCCTGCCTAGGAGGCAAAGGCCAACAGGTGGACAGCGTGGTGAAAATGACAGATGTGAATTAGTTTGTGTACACGCGTGTGTGTTTACAAAAAGGGACACATGCATGGGTCGCAAGAGAGAAAAACGACCATCAAATTAACCCAACTTGACTTCATCAAGGACTTCCCCTTGGCCAAATAACAGTGCATCAGCATTTATGATATGTATAGATATGTTTCAAATGTATGCCAGCAGGAAAAAGATAATGACCTGGTGGTTGTGTCCTTGGGGGGATGAATCGGGAAACTGAGGGGAGAAGGATGGCGGTAGCGGAGATGGGGGAGATTATGCAGGAGAAAATGGCAAGGAGAAAGAGAGGTTGTTTGGAAAGTAGGAAATGCTGAATGTAGGAGAGGGTATCAAGGATAGAAATACACTTTAGGGGATTTGTTAATTCAACAGTTGGATTCTATAGACTTGGAATATTGTTCCAATAATGTAGGCGTCACCTAATGCAAAATGGAGACCATTTGGCCAATTCCCATGAATAAAGGTCTGCCAAATTATCTATTAGCTGTTCCTTTTTGCACTGTTATCATAGATGTACAGAAAATTATCATTGGATTGATATTGAAGAAAATGATTCTCAGACAGGTTCTGGAATTATAAGTGGCATCTTTTTTTCTAAGTTGATGTAAGGTCACTTATTAACGGACATTGGCGATTTTGAGGCATATTTCTGCAATTTCACTTGTAAGGGTTTTAAAGTGACTTAATTGTCTCTATGAACAGTGTATCACAGCTGAAGCTCTAACTGATTACCCTGTTGGCAAACCATGACAAGCATGCACTTTTATTGTACACACAGTATTTCTCTGCTGTTAAGACAGTCAAAGAGCTGTTTTTGAAATCTCTTTTTGTAACAAATGAACTCAAATTTACTCGGAACAAATACAAGACATACTGCAATCTTTTCCATTCTACGCCCTTTTGTAGAAGTAAGGATGCTCCATCTGCAAAATGCTGTCTGGCTTACACTGTATGTGTTGTTTAAGGACTCACTGTATATTTAATGGAAAAGCTTGAGGGATGTACAAAGATTGTACTGTGTCTTTCTACAAAAATATGTGTATTGCACCTAAACAAGTAAGACATACACTGAAATTCATATCATTATATGCAACTGTCTGAGTTTCCATATCAGGATAATGAGGCCAGGAGTTATTTAAAGACAATGTGAGACTGATGGAGGGAAAAGAAAAAAACGGTGATGCTTGCAGAGAGACAGAAACATTCTCAATGTCTCACTCTGCCCCAGGCTGATTGTCATCCCTAACAGTCATGTAATATTAACGTGTCGGAGCAGAGGAGCAGAGCCTATCACACCGCCTGTAATAATCGCCGACGGTTATGACTATCCTAGAACTGGGAGGAGGAGAGCACTCTGAGAATATCCCTCCTTCTCACCCAGTGGCCTAAATTCACAGTCAGGTAGACCTCGGGCCTCCCAACACCTCCCCCAAGGCGATGTCTGATTTGGTTTATGTCAGCTACAATATTCCTGTCTTCCTAGAGCTCCATTTTAAGTTATCATTGCCATGGTATTACAATAAAAACATCTATTACCAGCGAGCATTCTCATAATGTCTACTATCAAAGTAATTTGGGTTTATGATGCGGCAAATGGTTACAGAATGTCTGCGAGTTTGATTCAATAAACTGTACAAAGATAATATTTTCACACCTTGTTGGATTTGTCACTGTTGTTGTGCATCGTAGATGATATCTGATTCTAAGCTCTGTTGGTAGGCGAGAGAAAAACGCATCATATCCACCCACTGTCTAAAGCAATACAACAGAAAAGCTTTGATCATTTCCCAGCTCAGCAAGTCACATAATCATCTCCATTGTGGCTGCTAATGGAATTTTGTATGTGTTGGACAAGGCTTTCTTGGTTTTTATGCTACAAAACCCATGAAGAAGCCCTAATGAATTGGAGAGAGCAAATGTTCAAAAGAAAAAAAGATGATATGGTTAAAGGCAACCTGAAGGCCTCCCAGCTGTGATTAAATTAAACTATTGTGTATCGAGAGATCACTGATGAGCCATAAAGCGTCAGATAAACTACAAAGAAATGATTACGGCTTGCTGAGTCCAAAAAGCAACTTGTTCCACCCACTACAAAAAAAATTACGCAGGGATAGAAGCCGAAACAATCCTATAATTATTTTTCTTTTCAGCTCCACCTGGTGAGTTGGCCTTTGGGTCATTTCCAACTTTATTACACTGTATGATAACATTTACGAGAATAATGACATCATCTCCCTCGGCTATCTGCTGTTTAGACGCAAAACAATATCAATCAAAGTATTTACTTTGAGATGCTTTGAAAATAAAGTTATTAGGATAAGGTCTTCACAGCCTTTTGAAAGGTAACAGACATGAAATCAAAATATAGAGTGCCCGTTTCTCTAAATGTCAAAGAACATACAAAGCAAATTGAAAACCTCTTATATTTCACCGTGCTCAGTGAAGTAAGACTTTGTATTTGGTTTCAGACTTGTTTTTTTTTGTGATTAAAGGATTGTGTATTTTATGCCATTATACAATAATTACAGCTCAAAGCCCTTGAAGGTATGAGACACCAAAAACAGTAGTTTACAAATCAATAATCAAAACTTGGGCTGAGTTATGAGAAAAATGATTCTATAGACTAGAGAACCAAAGAGAAACTTCTAGGTTATATTTGAAAAGTGACATTCATATTCTAGCAAAAAAGGATAGCTTTGTTCAATTCTCCCTATAGATTACCACCAGAAATTTGGAAAAACCGAAATTGAAAGGAAATAGGTAACGACAGGATAAGTATATGTGTTTCTGCAGTGGTATATTTTATGGGCATAAAATGTATTAATTTTAAATGAACAATGGATCAATCTCCTATGTTTACCATGAAAGGACATGTACCCTACAGAAAATGTACATCACAGAAACGTCTTACAGGGCGTTTGACCTTTTGCTTTGGTTTTACAACCCACAAATGCACTGTTTTGGTTTCCTTTGAACATTGTCAGCTTCATCCAGCAGCTGTTTTTATTGACCAAATTCTGAAAGTGTGTGGGCTATCTGCTCAGCACCAAAAAGTAGTAAGGTTAGAAACAATCGCAGCTCAAAAGAAAGTAACATTCTTCAACATATGAAATATTGAAGTTATTTTTCACTAGTTAGCCAGAAAACAATATTAAATGAATGTCATTGTTATTCTGTATTAGCTGAATTTGTAAATTAGCAAGTGTTTGCCTAATTGAGTCTACAGCTTGTTACACTTCCCCGAATTAGCCAAGAAAAAAACAATGTAATTCATGGTAAGCATTGGTAACATATCAAAGGTTTCATCTACTGATTGGCTAGAGAATATGGATAGTAAACCAAAAAGTAATGTGTATGAAATACAACTGAAATAACTTCTCAAAGAGATATTGAGTGATTTGTGAAAGCTGGTGGAACAATATTTGGCTAGAAGGTGATGTCAATACTTTAAGTCTCTATTGCAGCACTTTTCGTACCACTTTAACCCAAATGCAACATAATAGAGAAATCAGGGCTGATGCAGTGGGTGTTCATAGCTTTTCTCTTTCTGATAATTAGTACAAGCCTTAACTTGAATCCTGTTCAAACCCATTACCCTATTTCTTGCACTCAGACATGCATTAGTGGAAACCAAAGTGATGCATTACTTAATCTTGAAGTGAGGTTATTCTGAATGGCATGGCTTCTTAGACATTATCCATTAAAAAGAGACAACATTGATTCATTGTTCAGGGAAATCCTCATATCCAAAGGCGAAAGCACTCTAAATGGATTCCTCGAGTTAATATTAAAAACCCAATGAGCAAAATGTATTAGCCAAATGAACATGAGTTGTTTTCACTCTGAAGACAACTATATCTTAGTGTTGTTTTAAAATGTAAAATAACAATGTGATGAGTGCAGTTTGTCAAACAGCTGTAGAAAGATAAATCACAGCTGTAAGATACATGAGTGCCTTTGGAGTCTCTATCTCTACCTATCCCTCTTCCTCACCTCGGCTCTATGTCTTTTGGACTGCATTCAGAAGCATAGAGGGCGCCATGACAACAGCTTTATTAATCACATCAATCATCGGTAACACCATGGCGACCAAAGGGAGCTCTAATCGCTTCTCACCGAGCTGACAACTTCTTTTCTCAGGGCCTCATTGCAGTCTGCATTAACTTGACGTGTGTGTGTGTGTGTGTGTGTGTGTGTGTGTGTGTGTGTGTGTGTGTGTGTGTGTGTGTGTGTGTGTGTGTGTGTGTGTGTGTGTGTGTGTGTGTGTGTGTGTGTGTGTGTGTGTGTGTGTGTGTGTGTAGGAGGAAATCTGATTGTCTGTCAGTGTATTGCCTGTATGTTCTGAGGGCATAGGGGAAAAGAAGTTGTTTCCTTGAACTTGTTTATAACAATTGCTCTTAAAACTTTGTTATTACACTTGGCTCGGAGGTAGAAGTGAAGCGTTTCTGCCAGTTTCTTTGATATCCTGTATGCAACACCACCTATACGCCTTTGATGAATTTTCTACCTCTCGCTTTGTATGGATTTTTCCTGTATTGATAAAATGTTTCCATCCTGGACGTTGTTTGATGGTGGTGGGTTTCTGTATGTGGTTTTGCAGTCATATTGATCACCTTGCTTTCAACAGTGCAATTTAGGTACTGTGGATTAGCTTAATTTTTAGGCTTTTGAACCATAGCAGCGTTTTGTCCAGTCACTTCTGTCTTCTTTTTTTTTACAGCTTGGTTTTATTTTTGGTTTCTCAGGACATCTGCTCTTAAGATTTAGAACTCACCAAAGTGATTGCTGAGATTTCAAAATGCAGCTATATCAAAGCATACAGTTCCAAAGACGTAGCCTATCATATGGACCTTGTACACTAATAGAGACACAAAAACCTCTATAACACACCCCAAAAAAACATAATGGGGCCCCTATAATGTATAGTGAAAATCTATTTTTATCAGATTAGCTCTAAGTTCTTAATAATTACTTACACCTGAACACTAGAGAATTTAGACCGAGTGCCTGCTAGTCTAAATTGTGGATCATGGTTTCTTGGAGGGGAACCATGTGTTTCTAGCAGGTTTTCTGCCTGATTTGTTTTAGTGCTGCATTACCGTGTCATTTAATGTCATCTAACTGTATCATCAATCAGGAAAATATCTCTTCATAACACCTTCTTTACTGTTTGAACATCATCCTGTCTTTGCGCCTGAACACCTCAGCCTAAATGTGAGCCAGTTAAATCATACCTGGCGTTCACAACAGCCGTGAAGTTCCCATTGCACAAAAACGAGGAATATTTGCATAATAATATGTGGTGGTGTGATTCCTTGGCAAGCATACAATGCTTCATTAATTAAGCATTACATGAAAGGCAACCCTAAAATGTACAGTTTCAGCTGAGCAGGCAGATGGTTCATGATTTCTTAATGGAGAGAAATACTTAGCATGGGATGCTTGCTGCTTTGACAGATCAATGGTAGTGAGGGGCTGAAATTCTGTATACTGCTCACTGTGTGCATTGTTTTCAAATCGGGCTGTTTGTCAGTATTAAAAAGTAAAGGCCTCACATGAAACTTGTTGAAAGTCAAGAGATTGCTGTGAATAATAAAATGAGATTGCTTTGTCAGAGTCAATGCCCAGAGGAATTTAGCTTAGCCAGATGAGAATTGGGAATGAAAAGAAAAATTGTATCGGTGGAAGACATCTTTATTTCGTCTCTGCTCAAAGACTTTGATCAGAGTTTTGCCAGCTGACAGAAAGGCTGAGGGCAAGCCAAGGCTGTGGGCAAAGCGCCATCAGATAGCAAGTGTTGGCTGGGGTTCTGGCTTAGTCTCAACACGTGTCTCTGTGACACCCATAGAGGTTTTCTAGAGCCCTGTGTGCATACAAAACTACATGCTGACATACTTACGCCCTGATATTTCTACAGCTTTCATTCACAGTGATGTTCATTGACATTTTCACACATACTTCAACTTCTACATACTGAATTTAAAGGTCTTGAAACTAATGCTGTCTCATGGTGTTTGACAGATTCCTCAGACTGTGCATTTTGGAGCACTCATGTTTTGTTGTATGCTGATGTATGTGTGTTGTGACAACTACTTGGGAAAAGGTTTGCATTTTTTAATCCACACTTTTCAAGTAAGGTGAGTGAAGGCACAATCAACAGTCCTCTGAACGAAAATAAATCCCCCCAAATAGAACAGGCTCTTCAGATGCAAACTGAATCAATTCATTACAAGGACAAATTGTTACACTATAGAAAGAATGTGGTGGGACATTCCATTACATTCCATTACATCCTTTATAGTGTTTTTTTTTCCTGTTGAAGCAGCCCAATCAAGTTGAAATGAGTTGATGATTTTGTTTTAGCCATCCAAGCATTATGTAGTCAACATGTTGTTAGTGCCACAGCTCTGGTCCAATAATAATAATAATAATAATAATAATAATAATAATAATAATAATAATAATAATAATAATAATAACAAGTCATTGTACTTGTTAAACATTAGCATGTTACCTATGTCATTGCGACCATGGGGGCATGGGGTCGCTACATTTATCAGTCACTCTACAGTCTCGCAGAATTGTTACCAATACTATAGACTCTGTAAAATGATGGGAGAGAATAGCATTTTCGCCTACTTGGCCCACTACTTTTGGATCTATTGAAGTTCAAACGCTACTCACACCTTTTTGTCTGACAGTGTTGTCCCATAGATAATTTACATCACCTGAAGAGTTCACTGTTGTTGTGAAACAAATGTATGTTTTCCTGCATTAGAGTTTGATCTTCTTCCCACCTCACTTTCCCCACTTGATTCTAATAGCTCTAATAACAGCCTCATCTCCTTACCTCGGTGCAATTTGTCACGATCCCTTTCCTTCATGTGTGGGCGAACAGACACTATCACACAGCGCTCTGCTCAGTAAAGCTTGTGAAGACACGTTTATGAAGGTCAGCGGGCCTCTCCACACTCGCTGCTGCTTCCACTGGGCATTCACCCACCTGATACCCTCTTCACTCCTCCTCAACCCTCCTTGAAGGCTCCGTGACGGCTCCCCTCCTCACATTATCCTATCGGTTCATTTGAGCTGCAGCCTCAGAGGAAGTCCTCAACTTGATGCTAACAAGCCAAGACACTATGAAATGAATGAGGAGTTTTTATTTCCGCCATCACTTTCCATTTCTACTCGGTGGAAATCTTGAGAGCAGAGATGTTTTGCGGGTGTTATCCAGAGATCGACTATAAAATAAACATTCCTAAATGGATTTTTGTGAATATTGATTCAAGTTTAAAAGTAGAAGGATATTTCTACTTTTCATTTGTACATAACACAAAAAACTAGTCAAAGTTCACCATTCATTTATTAAACTTCTGCAGATGGAATAGGAATGTTCTTGGTGGTATCTCCCTTTTCTTAGCTTAGTATAATTATTTGATTGCAGACCATATTTCTTACAGTAATTAGGTCTTCCTGGCTTGTAGCTTCACTAATGCTTAGTATTCATTTCATTGGAACTCTGACAGTATATATTTCCACATGCTTCAGTGTAATCAGATGATCTTAATTCATTTGTAATGGTTTGAACGTGGCAGACTGACTTAGTTCCCCTAATTGGTACAATGCAGATGCAAACCGAGATACGGGTAGTAATGACTTCTCATTGGAATAATGGTGTGTCACTACTACTGATTTAACATGTGAGGGATTATATCTTCAGTGGCTGATGTGTAATGTACTTTCACTCTTCTGACCTAAAAAAAACAACTCACCAATAATATAACTCCCTGTGTTACATACTGCCCGACCATATTTCACTCTGTGTTCCACGACAGAGATTTAGTTATAATACAGGCTTGACCTTTCCTTTACATCGCATCCCCTCGGGTAGGAACAGGGTTGAATCGGGTGTGTTTGATTTAGCTACGGTGACAGCTCTGGATTCATGTACTCTTTAAGGATTTTCCGAAAGACAACAGAGTCTCCGAAAGCTTCAAGCTATGATACGGTAGTTGAGATTGTAGCGCCATCTCCTCTTGATTGTAGCTCACTGGAGACCAAGCAAATGTGACACTTTTGTTTTGTTGAGAGCAAACATGACTAGAAAATCACCGGGAGATATTGTCTGTTGTCTTTTCTGTGCTGCCAAAAGAGTAAAACTGCTCATCAGACTGCAACCTGATTTTCAGTAGTGTTGCAGTGGGAGAGGTTTTCATTGCTCCGTGGCGTTTTATCCATGTCCAGATAGACCAGCACATGGCATTGTGTTGAGATAAGAATGACGAGAAGAGAGAAGAAATATATTAAATAAACAAATCAATAGTGCATTTTAGACTCCAAGAGGAATCCTAAAGAAGAGTAATACTACCAGCTAACCCTAAACCGCTTGCATAAACAGGCATGCATACACGCACGCACGCACGCACGCACGCACGCACGCACGCACGCACACACACACACACACACACATAGACACTCATCCATTGATGGTCCCACAGTAGCTGCCTGTGGAAGCTGCTGCCACAGTAAATCGGATGAAGTAGACTGTACGAAATGGGGGTGATCTGTTATTCCAGTGATGTGGGAAATTTTATTACAGCAGCGATAAGATGGAAAGTAGACGACCACTGTGCGCTTGATCAGTTTCCACTGAACTCTTTTATAGTATAGTGAGGAGAAACAGCTGGGTGTGTTTGAAATAAATACAGCTGAAGTCACTCTAAAGCCTCACTGATTGCTAATCAGATATGATTGATGATTATTTCCCCTGTTATTTCTCTTAATCAGGATTTGTTTTTTGCTGCTCTGTGTGTCATCTTTTTTCTATTGCATGAAGTTCCTTATCAGTTCAATAATTATCTCTTTTAAAATGATAAATAATCAAGCCTGGATCAGGTAGACAGTACTGTTTGAAACAAAGATGCATATGGACTGTTTAACTTTGCTGCCTTTAAGATTTAACTTTGTAGCATTGATATTAAATAACCCCTTCTGCTCTGTTACCTGCATGTGTGCTGTAGAGTGAGACTCAGTGCAGACTGCATGATGCTGATGCAGTTGAATTTATTACCTGAGCTTGCTGCCTCAGGCCACAAGGAAATCACCGCAGTACCGCCTTCACTCAAGAGAAAGAGTCAATGATCCTTTTACATGATCCCCATAGATTAATGAACTGTTTGTCCTCACCTGAGTGTATCTTACTTTTTATCTTGTGTGATTGTTGTGTTGATGTTCTGCCGACAGCCTAAGGCTGACTGTTCAAACCTAGACTGTTTGTTATTTTACATCTAATGTCAGTTTTTCTTATGTGCACATGAACACTAGTATGTTAAGCTTCGGGAAATGTGTGATTATAATAAATGTTGTGGTTTCAGTTGCAAGAGAATAAAACACTTTGTTAGAGATAGGGAAAGAAAAACGGTTCAAAGTGAACGCTAATTTCTGATCTGTGACAGGACGCTGACTCTGGTCTCTGGTTTATGGTGCTTTGCCCAAGGGACAACCTTCCAGTCTGGAAACTGACACCAGTAGGAGATGACTAAAGAAAAAAGCTAATGGTACTTCTCTCTTGATGTAGTGTCTGAGCATCTATGGCACAACTATACAAGTTTACTTCTCTGTTTTGACTTTTGATGCTTTGTACACTCCTCCTGTGATTCAGTTTGTCCTGTTAAACACAATGGTCAGATTCTCAAAAGCATACTTTCTGAATATCTTTTATTTCAATTCTGAAAAACAATGAATCATTTTGAATGAATGTATTTGAGGGTCGCAAAGGAGACATGAGGAGGTGGCAGTACAACACCATCAGAACTTCAGAATGCCTGTTTTCCAAAGTAAGCTAAGCATTTGAATGTTGCTTCTTCTTGTGGTTACGGTGAGGTTGTATTGGTTTTTTTTCACAGGGAACTGAGGGTCTACATTTTAAACCAAACCTTTTTAGCTCAAGCTGAATTAAGGATTCTGAGTTCCTAAATGAGCCCTGTTTTAGTGGAAAGGTTGCTACATTGGTCTATTTTTGTTTTTTGCTAGATATTCCTCCAAGTCAGTATTTGCTTTTCTTCCTCTACACATCGAACCGTGTTTAACATTCCAACAATTTCAACACAACCTGCAACCACAAATGGTGTTTCTTTGGGAGACACATGCTTAATTTGCCTGGGCTGCTGCCTCTCCTGATTTGTGAGAGCGGCCCCTGCCTCAGCAGTCCTGTATGTCAACTCTCTAATTCTCCCTTGCTAAGCCTCAGGTCAGCTCTCTGTCCCATTAAGCTCACATAATCCATGGCCAGTGAAATCCCCACTCCATAGAAAAGTGCTCAACACTTGTGTAATTACCTAAGATTTTTTTTATTTTTTATGTTCCTCTGACTGTCTCAAGGGGTCTCCCTCTGTAGCAAAGGAACAATTAATTGTGGGTCAGTGCTGTAGGGCATTTGCAAATTAAAACTGTCTCTCTTGGATTATTCCTACTAAAATAAAACAGCTTTATTACTCCCTTAAGTATCTTTCACTCTACTCATTTTCCTAACCTTTTGTAGCCTTGATAATGAATGACCAACCTCTTGATTTTTTTTGGGAGACCGGGATATTCCTCTAGTCAAACTTAAAGGATTAATATCTTTTATTTTCCAAATTAGTTTCTGCTATAACTAAGGGACTGCGCAGAATATATTGGGCTTGAACCTGATATTTCACATTTTTAAAATAGGCAAGACTCTCCTGCATTATGAATAGGTGTTTTCTCTTGGTTTAGATCCCAGCATCACGGATGGTCTCGGCTCAGTCAAATTAATGGATGTGTAAAAAAACTTGAAGAAAACTTCAGCTTTAGGAAAATTGTGCTACTTTTAGCCCCTAATAATTTAAATAAGAGCTATGAAAGTTTTCCTACTGGGTAGTTGATTGAGCTAAAACCACTGATTTACAGAAGTCTCCTTCCCTCCCAATGTCAGTCATTAAGAAAACATTTCTTTTGACTTAATGATGTCATGCACTGACACGGAAGTTGTAGTATTAATGTTTGCCCACTACGAAGATCTGCCTAAACATCCAGGGCACTTCCTAGTGGCTAAAGAAAAACAACAGATGTCATTTCTTCTTTTTTTTCCCCACACTTGTTTGTTCCTTGTTGAAACCTAGTCCTTACATTACCCACACAATGCACACAATGCAACTCCACTGCAGAGAATCAGGTGTGTTATTCTTTTAGTGGCTAATGTAGCCTTGGGTCACTTGTCATCTTCTTAGTTGAACATATCAGACTTTATGCATCACCTTCTGGAGATAGAAAAAGGTTTAATGAAACTCTCTTTTCCACATTAGGTAGTATTAGTACCCAACACCTGTGAACAGACAACCCTTTGATGTGTATAATTGGTGAAGGTCCCATATGACTGTGAGGGATTTAATGGGTGTGTTCTGATCAACCGTTGACTTAAAACACACCAGTAGAAGTGATCACACTGGTATCGGTATACAATTTATCACTGTCACAATCAATGTCTCTCTCAGTGCCTCAATGAAAGTGACAAGCAACTTTTGGCTCATTAGTTGTATTTAGACCTCAGAGCAGCTTTCTCATAGGTTCCGAAACACTGACAAAAAGTAGTCACTTTTGTCCAAATGACTTCTTAAAGCCATTAGTCGAGGTACTCTCATTTAACGATCTACCCAGAGACACGACAACCTTAAATCTATTTTGAGAGTGATTTTTCGGATCCTCTTTCCCATCAATTATTACGGCAACCCCTCTTCGTCTTTTTTTCTCCAGTACTTTGGAAAGTATGGCACTAGGTAAGTGGGAAAGTAGATGTGTATATCACAAGCATCCCTCTCCTGATTTAATTAGTCTGATCCTGATGGCAAAGACACGCTCTGAAATTCTATTAACCTCCCTAGGAAGAGGTGGGGACTCTGCATGACCCTGATGAAATATTTACTGGTGAGATTTACATGTTCCCCATGGCAAAAGAGGGAAAATAGATATACTTAAGGGTCTTCAAGGAGTTGGACCAATGGTGGTAATCATCTCATATACATTGTTGAATAATGGATATGGATAATGAATACATTTAAAGCAATCCTCTCCTCTGTATGTTGACTGCAGGCACAGTTGTGGGAAAAGAATGAATTGCAGTTACAGATTAAAAGCGGGAAAAACAAACAAAGCCATACCAGGATTTAATTAAAGGGATATTATGTCAGAAAGATGCAACCTAATTCAAACATTATTTTCATTTTAACTTTATATGAAGAAACAATTTTGTATTTACATTTAAAAAAAAATTGTTAATGAAATGTTGATCTTTATGCAAACATTAGTAGCAGTATCCCCCTCTGGCTCTGAATTAATGGTCATATAAGGAGCCTCTGTACAGTACGCAGGCTGTGGACTGCCTTCTGTAGACACAAAGGACAATTCTTGCCAAAGGCAGTGACATGTAACTCGGCTTACAAACAATGTAGAAAATGTCATACTCCTGTTTTTTTTTCTGGTTCAGTGATAAACAACGAGGGCAGAAAGGTGCATTATATTTGACTCTTGCTACACTTTTTTGATTACAGCGAGGCGCTTTAAGCATTTCATTTCCTCTCCTTAGCAGCCTCGCTAAAGACAGTATATAGTTCTATATTTATTTTAAGTGTTGTCGCATGAGGTCAAATCTTGATGAGTTGACAGTAGACGAAGATAATGGAATTTGAGCTCAAATGGGAAAATGAAAGATAGCAGAATGAATGTTCCAATTAATCTATCAGACAAAAATTGAAAATGTCCAGATGTGATGGTGCAGATGGATTAGTGGTTTAAATGGGGGTAAGGTGCTGAACAAAGTCTGTCTCAATGTTGAAGACCCATCAGAAAAATCCCATTACAAAGACATCTTTATTTAGGGAGGCTGTCTCTTACCCAGAAGAGGTGAACTACATGTTTTCGACAGGTAGTGATTAGATTCTCTGTAGGGGTTAGGGCTTTATTGTATGTACAAGTGCATGTTAGAGTGCATCTGTTTGTGACCCGTGGGTTTAGTTTTGTGTATGATTGAAGACCAATACTTGAAGGTTATTTAAATTACTCTAAAGTGGTCACCATCGGTTTCATTTTAAGGAACAGGGTATTTTTCTTATTTAAAAAGAATTTCCCAGAAAAATAGCCAGCCTTTTTGAAGGATTGCTTCAGAAGAACACATTCATTTTTCACTCTGTTGTTGAAAGCCATTAAGCGGGCACGCAGAGCAGTTGGGCACCTCCTGGTACCTTACCAGCTACCAGTCTACACTCTGTAGTTTTTTTGCCAGTTGACGTCCAATCGGACGTGAACCGGCGACCCTTTGGTTCCTAGGCCAAGTCCCTACAGACTGAGCCACTGCTTCCCCAGTGTCAGATATACTGTATATTTTTTCAAACGTAATGTGCTAGTTCTCACTTTAGCTGTGTCTTGCTGAAAATGGATGTTAGTCATTCACATCCAAATCAGAAACTTCTCCTACTTTTCTGCAGCATAATCTACTTCCTGCTGTCCATCTGTGTGGTCAATATGTTCCAAACAGTCACGTTCTCATCTAAATACTCCAGAGCCTTTAGGAATGGCACAAAATGGCACAGAAGCAGTGCATGTGTAACATGCTGAACACATGGGTGGATATTGAAAAAGGGGATTATGCTGTGGCAGTGGCTTGTCTGTATTTTATTTTTTTTACTCTGACAACTTGTCACGATTGGAATGTATTATAACTCCAAGCTAACAACATGGCTGCTACCTTCTGTCACAGAGGAGACATCAAACTATGATGCTTTTACCCCGGGGGGTACGTCTTACTCAAAAGCTATTTGGTGGAATATCACCATGACAATGGGAATATTACAAACGTTCCTCAGTCAGAATCATTTCTAAATCAATACACACTTTTGCAACAGCCATATTATTTCAGAGCGAAAAGAGCTTTCCGTTTTACCTACTCTTGCTTCACTAGAGTGTCACTTCCTCACATAAAGTCCTACCGACAGATGTGGTGGGGGCTGTGCTGTATTTAAGGGGGAGAGTATAAATAAACAGGTAAGCTGTTGGATGCACCTGACAATTTCTGCTATTTATAGGAAACAGCTGAAAGCATTGAGAGTCACTTTGTCCATGCAGCTGTTGCTGTTTGCGTGGAAATAATTCTTAAACGATCCAATGTTACAATGTGTATGGGGTGCTCTTTCCATGCATGTTCATACAGCACAAACTGATATGAGCAATTGAAATGTATGAAGTGAACACAGTATTCATGTGACATCACCACTTTGATGTGTTTTGAACAGAATAGAAAGAAATGTAGCTATGAGGACAGCTACTTACTTAGTCAGTATCAGATTTCTAAGAACCACTATGGCAGTTCTTCGACCCATTAGATTGACTGTGATAGTAGACTCTGACTGTAGATGTGTTTTTGCTTCCGGAAGTTAACGTCCCATTCGGTTTCTGCAAACACAAATTGAACCCCTGTTCACACATTCACTGCAACCCTGAAATCTAGTAAACATTCCCCAGTGGAAATTAAGCTGAAAATGATAATGTCCAAATGATTCTAACCAGACATAAAACAGAATTCACATAATTCTGTCATTAACAAAAAAAACAAAAAAACACTGAAATTCTGAAACCTTTATCGGGAAGGGAAGTTCAAGTAATGGAATTTGTTTTTTAGGTGAAAATTAGGAACCAGCTAGGTTACAGTGCAGTCTGCGTCATGTCCTGTTTCCGGCACACTCTTCATGGTACCAACCGTCACCTAAACCAAACACGTTTCCAGGAAGAATGTGTCGACACATACAATATCCAGTTCTGTGCTACATGTGTGAAAGGGAAACTTTGGTGCGATATCGACTAAAAGGCCGAAGTGAGGATTTCCATGGCTTGGAGGACATGAAAACTGTTGTTATCAGAACAAAAGGTAAAGAAATTGGGTACATATTGTCCACATTGATACAAAAATCTTCGGTTTTACAAGAAGCATACAAGAAGAGGTCCTCTCTGATTCCCAACGTGTATTTTATCTAGTCACAGAGACTTAAGACTGGAGGCTAAAAATATAATTTCAATAGAAACATCAACAAATACAGCCTGCAGCATTGATGAATGAATGTTTCTATATTTGGGTCACTGACTGATCTCTTCTACACAACTGCAGTCAAAGCCTATTGGTAATACAGTATAACGCCACACACCATGCCAGATCTACAAAAGCATTGCAAAAGTATAAATTGATTTATTGCATCAAACTTTACAAAATGGAATAACCTGTGCCAATGACCACTGCTCTTCACATCAGTCGCTAATCTCACATGTTGCTTCTGTACTTCCTGGCATTCATCGCTCACCTAAATCTTCTGCTCGACCAGTCTCACTCCCACCTGTTCAACTAACTAGTACTGTCTAATTGACTCTGACTGGATGTTGTCACACAGCAAGGGACCACTAATGAACAAACTGCTGTTAGACTGCTAACTATGCTATGCTAGTGCGGTGCTTAGAGTCGTTGAGGGCAGGCACTGCGAGCTGTTTCCCTCCCACCCCTTAGCTCTCCCTTGGGGTGGAAGCCGGGCCTTTCATCCCCACCTAGGCCTCCTGCCAACAAAACAGTGAATAATTCACCACCTTCTGGATGGATCAGCTGTGACAAAATATCTCCCTTTTTAGAGCATTGATGTCCATATTTTTATTCATTCAGAAAATGCTTTATAAAGTATCCTTAGAGTATCCTTAGAACGACTGGATGACAAGTGTTGACACTTGTTAAAGCGGTTTTTTTCTAAAGCATAAGAGCTTATTTTCAACATGCTGCAATCGTCAATTTTTGATGTTCTGAATATGAATATCACTGTAAAAAGAATGTAATAAAATTAATTGTCTTTCCTGGATACTGATTAGGAAAAGAAAACAACAAACATCCATACTGATGACTTAAAAATATTATTTTCTTTAATTAGCAATTAGCAAAACTCGTCTATTAAGCAAATTAAAATCAATGTATATTAGCTTTGATTGTATTCAGCCATTCCTATCGCCATAAGATTTCGCAGAATGGGTTAATTGCTTTTGACATCCACTTGCATCATAAATAGTCCTCATGGTATGTACAAGTCAAGACATCAAAGCTGTGGGTGAAATAAAAGATGAGGGGTGGGGGGTATATAATTACAATGTCAGCACATAGCCATATGCTTCCTTGCAGCATAATGAATACATGCCAGAGTGGGAAAGAAAACACTGTGTGAGCCACAGCAGTTGAGGCTGCAGGCACAACTTATTTCAGTAAAGTACTCTTCAACCGTGGTATTGCTTGCCTATAGTTTGCATCAACAGAAAAGTGCAACGAATTGTGGGTAAGGAACTTAAAATATCAGAACGACAATGCAGATACATAATTATTTGAAATTCTTAACAAATGATCTCAATTTCCATTAAAATGTTCATCTATCACCATCACGCAAACACTTTAATTACTCCAATACCTCATTTGATGACCAAATAATTGCAACATTGAAGGTATACCCTTCGGTATCTTGTGGTTAGCGAATGCTAGAACGCTAACACACTTTATAGAGATCGTAAACATTTAGCTTCTGAACAATGTTATGCTAATTTTGTCAATAGCAAGGATGTTAGCAAACTAATTTTAGTATTTATCTCACTGTGCCAGAGTCGCTAGTTGGCAAAATCAAAAAGGTTACTTATAGTAGTTGTTGCTGCTGGGCTCCAAAACTGTGCCATGGTTCAAAATTCCCCTACCTTACCCCAAATTCAAATTGAAATACTGTCAATATTAGTTTATTGATGTCTCTGGGAATTGTAGTTGATTTCATTCTGAACTATTTCCTGTACACAGTTTTATACCCCCTTTTCATCAGTGAAACCCATATTTTTTATGTTTTTGCTCATGCTGTGTATTAATGATTCAAACAGGAGCTACTGAGGTCCATTTCTTTGCAGAAAACCAATGTCTCTTTTTACTTCCAGGACCCAAAACAAACAATATTTGCCCATTACATATTACTTCCTTACCATGCAAGGGTTGGGTTGTGTGTATAGGAGGTGGGAGGGGGCAATGGGTTGATAGCATCAAATCTGCCAGGGTACAGTGGTGAATACCTCATAAACTAGAGCCAGACCCCCAGATAAATTTGCACCTGAATGTCGATATGACCTTTGGAAAACTGTATTTATAGCTCTACCACATCACTGAACCCACTCTTACTCACTCTGTCTGACCGACTCTCTTTCTCTACGCTTCATGTGATAGATGGATGTGTGATTGCTTTCAACAAGTGAAGGCACATTCCCACAGCAATCTATCTACTCCGCAGCAGCCTAAAATCTGCATATCTTTGTGTTTGATGGGCTTGTGTCTTAAAGGAATTCTTCCCCCTCAAAATGATCATATGCATATGAACTCCTCACCCAGTGTTGCCTTGGTTTGGTGAAAAAAAACGTTGTTTTTCTTACATGCCTCCATAATGAATCCAAAAATTGAGATATTTTCTGATTAAATTAAGTAGATAGGGGTTGGTTGCACTTAACAATGGAGAACTATAACACAATATCTATTTCCAAACTGTCACCCAACTACTGTAAAGCAGTAAAATCCAAGTTCAATTTATCCAGTCATAAACTCACTTCTTTCCCGAACTCATTCATTTGTGCTTAAACTTTATTATTCAAAACACTTTCAGATAACAGTTTCAGCTATCCGTCCGTACGAGAACTTCAGTTCATAAATAATTTTAGTTTGGGGCTTTATCCTTCACTGTGAATACATGAGAGAAAAACAAAGTTTTCTTCACAAACTCATGGTAACGGGCTTCTGACAGTATCATTTTGTTCTGATATATTTTTTTCAAGCCGACTGTCAGTCGTATCGTGATGATTTCTTTTTTGTGCCTTTTCATTTTGTTGACTCTTTAAATTCTTCATATGTACCTCTCTGAAAAAACTTGTATTTTTATTTTAATGAGAAAATGCCAACCTTTTATGCAGAACACAAATCCTATAATTTATCCTGTCTTCAGTTCTGATGAACAATTTCTTCTTGCATTTTTTTGTGTCATGGTATTTATTCAGGGTAGCTTTGACCTTTAACAAGACTTATAGGCATTTTTAAGAGTTGCTCACACTTTAGGTTGGTGATATATGAACCAATGGTGGAAGGACACATTCATTGATTTAGTATTATTAGTATAATGGAGCCCACAATCTTTACATATAATTATGAAGCAAACAGTCTTCCTATAGTTTCTCTAGCTGAGTTCACTAAATACCTCGTGTCTCAGGAGGTGAATGTGACTTTGTGAGTGTGGAAGTGCTACTGGTATTAAACAGCTGGATCTGCACAGATCAGCCTACAGCTTTGATGCCTTACTGCAAATAGATTTAAAGGTCAGTAAAGGTCGTGGTCATGAGGAGCTTTTCTGGATAGAAAACAAATGAGGTCTCACTCTAAACCCAATCCCCCTTTTCTAGATTTCACTACACTGTATATTAAAAATATACAGTTCTGTTTACCAGCAACACATGACCAAGCTCAACCGTTGAGTAACAGCTTAATCTTGTCCCAAAATGGACATTTACTTGGAGGAAAATATGAATGAACCAGAACCTTTGCTTCGCTTTTTTTTTTTTTTTATCTGACATGTGATATTTTTGTATCTGAGAGTTGGAGGAACCCTGGCCCATCCAAAAAAGACCTGGGGGCCAACAGAAGTGTCCCCAGATGGGCTGCCTGGGGCTTGGCCAAGCTGACCGTAAAGCTAAGAGAGGAGATTCATCATGCTTATGTGATCAACATGATAAGTGTGGAATAGTGAGACTCCACTCCAAAAGAAAAGGGGGAAAAGGACCAGTAACTGTTTAAAAAAACCCAATACATTTATGTGATAGTAGGTGGCTTGTATGGCAGTAAATCTCACCTTGATCAATGTTCATATTCTTCATTGTGGGCAATGCTTCTGGCAAAAGAAGTTATATTGGTCAGTAAGGCGAAGTTACACTCAATGTATTTCAGTAAAATGGAAACAGAAAATAAATCAGTGGAATTAAAACCGTTTGTTTTACACAGCTTAGTATCAGTGATGGAGAGAAAACTGCTATGAAGCAGATCAAGAGGATATTAAAAACATTGGGATACAAGGCCAGAAATCCATCCAGTTCCAGATATGATTCACTGTAAGTTATGAACTTATAAGATAAATGGCAAGATCCATTTTAAAAGGCAAAAGTTCAGAGGGAAAGCAAGAAGAGGGAGATAATATCACAAACTAATGGGACATATCACAATAAAAAAGCATGTTCAGAAGGCTGAAATTTCCTGTCAGGCAACAGTGTGATACCATTTAGGATGGGGAATCTTTCATTCCACTCCTTAAGAAGCCCAAGTTTTGGGATACTTCACTTTTAAATGCATGCCGTCAGTATTCACACAAGTTAAACAGGCCTCTTGTGAGAAGACTTATTCCATGGTGCTATTATATTAATATTCATACAAGTACACTTCTCTGGATAGAGCCATATGCTTCTATGTTGGGAGAAACACAGAGCATCTGCTGACACTGGCAAGCTAGATAAGATGCTACACAGTAAATTAGCTTTTGCTAAAGTTTCAAACTTAGGAAAGACAAATGAAACATTTATCCAGCAAATTAATTACATAGATTACTTCCAGTCTCAGGCATTATACCACATTATTGTTTACGTTTTGTGGGTATTTACTGAAAAACAACAGCTATCTTAAAACTGAGTTGCGTACCTGCGTTTTCACACACCACAAGTCCTGTCTTTACAGGAAGCTGAGGGCGTTCACTAGATCCAACTAAACCCATTAAGTTTTACGTTTGGGATAACCATAAGTAAATAACTAAGAACACATAACATATGAATACAAAAACTTTAGATTTACCAAGGGTTGCATATCTCTTTGTGTTAGAGGCTAGCTGTCTGATATACAGTATCTAACATAACTCGATTATTTCTTTAAATGAACAAGAAAGACCAGACTGTCAAAAATCGATTTAGAGAGCGAAGAAGTTATTGTCAAAGCATGGCCTCAGTTATTTTCTGAAGCAGAACAGTACACGGACAGCTTCTGACACCAAAGATAATTAGTATTTCAGTTTTTAACTTTCTGGAGTTTCCTTGGTGGAGGTATTCCACTCATATAGACTACTACTCTATAGACTGCTAAGCTAGTTTAGTTACAAAATCTCCCAGAGAGTCCACAGGCTATAAGACTGCTGAACTCCTGAGCTCTGTGAACTCACATCTGTTTATAGTACACACATACATATATATATATTATACACATCTGCCATATACATCTGTTATACGTATGCATCTGTCCATACCTCCTCATTCAACAGTGTAAAGTGTTTAAATACTCTCAATGTATTCCACATATGTATATATTTCACATCCTCAAATCTTTATTGTTGTTATTGTAAATATTCTTCTCTCTTTTTGCACAATTTTATTTGTCTTATTTGCACCATGTATGTGGAGTTGTTGGAGGAGCATGGGATGTAAAATTTTCATTGCCAACATATACGCTGTATATGCTGTGCATATGACCAATAAAACCTTGAAACCTTTAAACCATGTGCACCTTCTGATAATGAAATGTACACCCCGCAGAGACTTGCGTATTTTTGGATTGAAGAGCGTCAATATCAATACTGTAAACAAGATCTAAACTGGAGTAAGTCATTGTAAAGCGATCATTGTATTTCAAACTTTACCGCTTAGTAATATTGCTACGCCTTAGTTGATGTTTGCATATCCTGTATTCTCCCAAATGCTAGGGCTAATATTCAGTAGATACCATGCAGAAACAACAAGTCTTTGATGCTGGTGGAAATTGCTGATCACACCGTTAAGGAAAGAAAAAAAGGCTAAGTAATGTCAGTTCCCTCCAAAAACATTTAGTAAAACCACGTCCACACGAAACCCTTTGTTCACCACGACCAGCGTCTCTATTAAAGTGAATGAAAGAACATAAACACAGATATCACTCTGCAATAATGTTCTATTGAGTTAGGGCGACAGAACGATGAAATAAAAATCGACCTGGATGTAATTGCCATATAAGGACATAATTAAAGCCCGGGACAGCCTGATCACGTATGAAAACATCACTCTGGAGTTTCTGAGATGCAATCATTGTGTGTAATCTGACTCTCGACAATAAATCTTAACCAAACCAGGACCCCATGTGTCACACACAAATCAGCCTTGATATTACTCATCAAAAAAATGTAATCACCTTACTGTACGCATCATTTGATTGCTTTTTTCTGATGTGTTCATGTACTTACATACCTGCTAGATTGTGTATTTATCTCTCTGTCCTGGCCTTTCACTGTCCTTCCTTCCTGGTATTTTTTGTATTGTCATATCTATCTCACGGTGTTTGCTATTTTTCTCCTGTAATCAGACACACAGATTCATCTCTGTCGCCCTCAGACGCTACCTAAATCAATTTCCCAGCACTCTTCCATCTTGGAGGGCGGCTGCCAGGGTTTGGCACCTTGCAACTTGGGACACACCTATACGCATACACGCACTCACATTCTTTTTTATTCACCCACACAGTCACTAAAGCACGCAGACAGGCACATATAAAACACACAAAGGTGCACACACACACACACACACACACACACACACACACACACACACACACTCATAGCGGTGATTCACCACATCACTGTTCTCTAATGTCTTACTTGCTTCATCTTTGCAACATCCATTTGTCACCGCTGACAGGTCCTAGCAGCAGCATCCATCCATCCTACCTTTATCCTCACTCCGTCAGCCCACATTCTGTTTCTCTCAACCTCGACCTCCTCCCCCCTAAGCTCCGTCTCTTTCTGAACTTCGGAGGAAGAACTTTGGATGGTACACAAATGGTAGCTACTATATTGATGCAAGGCCATGTCTTTGTTTGGCACCAGGCTTTGATACCAGCCTGTGTGTTCAATCCTGACATGGGGGCTTTAGGTTGAGCAATGTGATGCATTAGCATAAAGTACTCAGCTCTGGCTGGCATCTTGTGGAGAATAACTTAGACATGGTGTCCTAGCTTGTGTGTGTGATAGTGTGGTTTATACATGGCTCTTCAGGACAATCATTAACTGATGTTGTGTTTGCATAATATGGCTCTGCTCGACTTGACTCACTTTCGGTACCAGGTGCTCTTATTTTTTTCTTATTCCATCACAGATTGCAACCCCTGAGTGTGGTTGGATGATTAACTGCTGGCCATTGGGATGTAACTTGAGACTGCATCAGAAACCAGAACCAAAAACAATATCTGCACTCTATCAAATGTAAGTTTTACAAGCCAGCATTTAAAAACAAAAGTGTGAATAAATTCTTACTGTCTTTGGTGATCACCTGGCCTTTAATTAAGCGCCATTATTATTTTTTATCAAATATAGGTTGACAGCCATTAGATGGATCTCCATGAAGTTTGTACTGTACATTCATATCCCCGTCCAACATTAGAATACATTCAATACTTTGGATTAGCCTCGCTTAGCTCCTAGCATGGCTGTGTTATGTTTGGGTATGATTTAATGATGTTATGTGGCTTTTAGCAACTTTTTTGTGAATGTAATAACTCAAACCTACTTAAACCTCAGATTACAGAAACCCCCACTGCACATTATTTATTTTTGTAGTACTTCTGAGACAAAATATGCAACCAAATGAGTATAACATATCTTCTTAAAATCACTTTATAATGGTTGGTGGTGTATGGTTTAAATTTACAACATAGAGTTCAAATTAATACAGATTACGTGTTGTGTGAGAGCTTGGTTAATTCATGTATTTTAAGGTGTATAGTTTAATGAATGGTCTGATTAGCATTGATGGTTTGGTGTATTTCTTAACACTGATTATAGCCCTATATAAGTTGGATCACTGCCCCTTGTTAAATGTGTGAACAGGAGGTGCTGGATCCTGGAGAAAATAGTCAATGCACAGAGGCAATCTTTGAAAGGGTCACTTAGAAGAAGAGAAATACTGAAATGGGCAGATAATGAAAGATGTGGACTTATCTACAGTCCTGACCTTATGAGTAGTCCTGCTCTGCCAGCTCATCCATCTCTTCCTGGATTCTCCATTGTTTGCCCGACTCTGCCACAGTGTGTGTGTGTGTGTGTGTGTGTGTGTGTGTGTGTGTGTGTGTGTGTGTGTGTGTGTGTGTGTGTGTGTGTGTGTGTGTGTGTGTGTGTGTATGTGTGTGTGTGTGTGTGTGTGTGTGTGTGTGTGTGTGTGTGTGTGTGTGTGTGTGTGTGTGTGTGTGTGTGTGTGTGTGTCTGTGTGTGTGTGTCCATCGATCCAGCTAGATTCTACTAATCAAATATTGATCTGCAGATCAAAGACAAGAGTAGGTGGAATTACAACTCCCTCTCCATAAGTCCACATCAACAACATCATCCTTAACATTTGTTTACAGGTTTTTTTTATTCTTATTTATATGCTCCAATTCTATGTAATACAATAGATATCAGACAAAACCTCTGAGCATTTCAGGCCCAGGTCAGTTTCATTTAATGACTTCCTCTTATGTGTCTTTGAGTTACTGTTATCTAAAGACTTCCACAGGGCCGACGACAGCCGTTTTGTCTGGTACCATGCCACGGTCCCTTAAAGATATAAAATACTTGGAGGCAGCGGTGTTGTTGTATTCTGCATCAGTTTTGAATGGTTTCAGGGTGTGTGGCATCAGAAATCTCTTCACTGAGGCGGTGAGTCATCAGAGCGTGCTGAATGAAATCTGTCTCTGCTTTTCAATTCTGCTCACCGTCATAATACTTGTCAACACACGGGCATTTAACAAAGGAGCCTGGCCTCTGCCTGACAGCAACAACAAAAATTACGTAGTGTGTACTCCGTCCAAACGCATTCCTGGCTCTCCACGCAAATTAAATCTATCACTCTTTTTGGTATGTGCTGCTTCTTTTGGAATACATTGTCCAAGCTGTTTGTAAAGAGAAAGAAAATGAAGACTTGACCTGAAGGGGGAAAACTACATGCGATGCAAAGTGATGGCCTGCTGACACTGATAAATAGTGATGTGTCAAGGCAAAAAGGATCATAAATCACATGTGACAGCAGTTTGAAGCGTGGCTAGGAATCACGCAAGTATAGCGACATGATACAACCTGAAAATGTGCTGTGTATTCTTTTTTTGTTGCAACATTGATAGTGTGACCCATTGAAACTTTTAGCACTGTCCTTAAAGATTTTTATCCTGCCAGTCTTCAGCTCTATGAGTTGATTGCTGAAACAAGTTAATGGACAGATTTGTAAGTTTTCTCCATGGTGGTTGGGTACTTGTTTTTGACAAAGTCTGTTTCCTTCATTAAAACAGTTTTTAAGAGCATGATTTCCGGTGTTCTTCCATTTGTTGCTTGACATATGGTTTTAGGTTTGGTCATGATTACTTGTTGTGGCCATAACTCATTGGGTTTAGGATCATTTTGGGTTAAACCATCAGAAAAACAATGAAATGGAATAAACAAGCTACTGTATGTACACAATGCCTTATAACTATTGAAGCTTTCAGGATAATGTCAAACTTGTTGATCCCTTTCACAAACAAGAAGTCCAAATTCCCATTTAAATTGCCAGGTTGGTTTCAGGCAAAGTTTTAAAAGAAAACAAATAGGAAAACATCATCTGGTGAACTATGATCCACTTTAAGTTTACCTGACTGTGAAAAGACCACTTGTATACGCTTCAGCAGAATTTTTAACTGTGTTTTTTTTCCCGCAATTATGAGCGTGCGGCTGCTTCATGGACATTATAAAGGTAGGATTAATGTGTAAGTAAAACGTAAATTTTCTCTGGGGACTTAGATTAGAGAAGAATAAATGTCAAACTGGATGTGCATGTCGGACTCAAATTCATTTGTCAGGCATGCTCTGTGAAACAAGGTTATTCTAGTATATCCACGCTTGGCTTGCCTATCTGGGAAAGTAGTTGTCATTTTAAGTCAGCATATATTTGTCCATGTTGTTTATGTTTACAAACATCAGATGGTTGGCAGGTATATTTCTTTCTATGTGCGTAGGGTCTCTTGTGTAGGAGAAGGATACACTTTTATACTTGTTTTTAATGTAGCAACACGATTATCAAGGAGCATTGCGTTCTTATCACTGTAGCGCTCAGGTTGCTAATGCAGTCTATCCCCCCACATGTGCTTTAAGATAAAAAGCCCCCACAAAACCTCATTCTGGCTCGTGATCCTGTCATCCCCTGTAAAGCTGTGCTCTGGAACAGTGATCAAGATAAGTCTGGCAATTTTACACAGCATCACTCCAGTAGAGCCAAATAGAATATATTTGTATACGGTTCCCTCTGCCAATGCTCTCCAGGATTGAGAGCCATTGAATTAAAGAGATCAATGAAAGAGGAGTTATATGAAAACTTCCTTCATTATCAGGAGTGCTGATCTAGGCATTTTGTTGGATTTTGTACTTCTACACTGAAGGGAGTTGAGTTAGACTGGATTTATTGATGAAGACATAAAGAATACGACCAAATTTGTGGTGAGACTAGCAACTTTTGGATCCCACATGAATTTGTAGGGGTGACCTTGGTGTAAAACTGATGCCTTCAGTATTGTGACCGGTGTCTTTTAAAGGGCCACTAAATGTTTTACCGCTCTAGCCTGCAACTCTCCTTAAAACTGTGAAGTGTGGAAAAAAGCTGCCTCTTCATTCTCAGCTTCTCTGCTTCATGGAATGGGTCTTTGAGCCTCATTGTATTGCGGGGCAATAGACTTCCATGGGTAATTTCACACGCTCATAAAAATGTTAATCTGCAATGATAATACCGCAAATGGAGTTCAATAATTTGATCTAGTGTGGTAAAACATCATTGTCTGCTCAGCCTTGCCTTCTCTCAGTCTGTCTCCTGTCTGGCTTTTCCCCTTCTCTTTTTCACATGTGGCACCTAGAATAAATTCAGCTGCAGAGACCACTGTCGTGCATGAAATTACATTAGTCATAGCTTTGCCTTCCTGGCTGCAGCCACGCTTCACATTCATCTAATGGAGGCTTTTAGGCAGGGTACATTTCAGATGGCCGGTTCAGGTCACAGGGGCTTGGGGGTTGACTGCTAGGCGAATCCGCTCTCTCAGAGGACAGACAGAAGAAACCACTGCTCAGGTGTCATCCAGCTTCCATCAACATTAAGAGGCGGCCAGTCTAGCCAGCGCCAGGGAGCAGTTGTTCTGATTGGGACGTGAACCGGCGACCCTTCAGTCCAGAGCCAAGTCCCTACAGACTAGACCACTGCCGCCCAAGTAGGTCAGTCCAAAGCTTTACTCCAGACTGAAATGTACTATATGAGTTAACATAAAATCTAAAAAATGAACTTTAAATTGCACCATTAAAGGGGTCCTTTTATTTTTATAATATTTGATTGTAGTCCCTTACTTCAGCGACATTGTGACATCCCTATGTAATACTGCCGCTTCTTTTGGCTAGTGCCTCAACACATTGTATGTTTTTGGAATCTCTAAGTGGAGGACCAATCACCACAGAGCCAGCTAACCAATCAGAGCAGACTGGGCTGTGGTTTCAGACAGAGCGTGAAAAGAGGTGCTATAGCAGGCACAGGCAGTATGAGAAAAATAAAGTGCCCTTTTAAACATCAAAGCTTGTCATCATGTCGCAATAGAGCAACAAAATGCAAAATGAAAACCTAAAAACAACCACAATAGGGCCTTTAATATTTCTTGTGTTGGTTTGTACCAATTTGTCATGGTAGTGGCTGAAGGAAACTTATATTTTTACAGTTTAAAATGTGGCTTGTGTCTCTAGTGATCTAACTCTTTTAGCATTGATGCATATTATTCCCTAGGCCATTAAGGTAACCATGTCGTGGTCGATAGATATGGGAAAATTACACACAATGTGGTGGGTTAATAAATTGCGACTATCGGGCAGAGGCATCCAGTGATGAGGTGAGTAGCTCTTGTATTGTTTTACCGCCACAGGACAGCTTGACAAAACTGAGTTACTTGAGAGAATCAGCTTCCCAGCGCTAGGTATAAGAGAGCACAGCAGTTTATGTTTAATACAAAGAGGCACAAGGAAGCAACACATTATGCCTCCTAATGGTCATCAAATTGGATTACCACACAAAGTCATTATCAACCCTGTGTGCATGCGAAGGGGTCAGCGAGACATGCAAAGTGCTGGAGGGAGGGAGCGGAGGAAGATGTCCGCACAGAGCACCAAATTAATATCACATTGTTTCCAGTCGCCCAAACAGAACAACTGTATTTGTTTGGGTTACATAAAAAGGAATGCACTCAGCCATCTTCGAGATTTACTTCTGCAACTTAAGTGATAATCAGAGATGTATTCTGGTGAAATCTCTACCACAGTCAGCTAATTATGTAAATCAGGCAGATTGCTCAATGGTCCATACATGATGAATGAGCATATAAACATACTGTACACTCAGAGCATACCCTTGAGATATAAATGAAAGGAAGCACCATGGGTGAATTTGATGGGTACATTACATCATTGATTCATACTCAGTTTGAGGGATGGTTGCAAGTCAATCAAATTATCTCACTGATGTGTCTTATATATTAAATTTTTTTAAAAAGCCTAAAGCGGTTGGAACAATAATCTCATAGACGGATAAAAAATAATGTTGCTGCTATGGTTTGTTGGGGGTAACATTTGCTATTAGTTCTGCACATTTTGTGTTAAATGGCAATATTTATTAAACCAGAAACAAAAATAGGCACACCATTTTAAAAGCCTTGCTTACATGACGAAAGGCTTCATTATCCGACATTAGAGACTGCATGTCTACTGTTACACCATAGTAATGCTATTCTTAGGTTCTTACTCTTCTTTTTTTATTTCAGGAAATGGATATAGACTAGGTGAAAAGTGGACATTTCTGTTAGACAAAAGGTCAGGGTGTCACCAAATAATCAAAAGCCGTCCTGTTGGAACAATTTATCTCTTTCTACTCCATTTCACTGTTGCCATGGCAGTATTTGTTGAAAGAACATGCCATTCTGAGGCACTGCAACAAAAACTTTTGAGAAGCTTGGCCACAAAGAGCTGGCAGACTTCATATGTAGCTTTACAATAATTCTGTACTGCGGTTGAGACTTCAAGTGTGAGAGTGATTGATTTGAATTTCTTAGGACTGGCCACATATTGTATGACAGACTAAGATTGCTTATGTATCACCAAGCTGTCTTTTTTCTTGAGAGGTTTCATTGTGGTCGCTTTATAAAAGCTACTCCAAAATCCCCTGGGTTTGAGCAACAGCATGACTTTGAGTCCTGGGCGTGTGACATGGCAGCAGGACAAATTACTGTGGGCTTCGAAAGGGAATAATTCAGCCATATTGTCTCAAGGCAAACCAGGAGAATAGAGAGGAAATTATTGGAAATGTTACGTCTGATTTGATTGATGAGGAGAAGGACAAAGGACAGACATTATGAGTTTTACCTCCTCCAGCTGAACGCCAGCAGCTTGGAGAAGTGAAGCGGAGCAGCAGGGTTAAAGAGGTTAGAAGTCTCCCATCGTGACAGGAGTGCGGCCATTATCACGCAGCAGCAATGGGTATTAAATTGAGTTATTTCTGCAACGTCCAGCTGCCAGCTGGAGATTAGCGGTGTTTGGCTGAACCTGCGGACTTACCAACATCTCTTGGAACCTGTCCCTGCCACGTTAATTGATGTATGCCACTTCAGCACTGCCTCATACTAACGCATTCAGATACTGGAGCTGTGTAAAGTGGATTGGCAGAATTAGATTTCATAACAAACTGAATTATTGTACTGTGCGGACAATGCACCTGATGAGGCAGTGAGCACTCACCTCGAGAATACTGATACAGGAAAAGCCTCCAACCCACTTGCGCACATCTTTTTTTGGTTGTTTTCAAGATGTAAGATGATTAGGGATTTTCCTTACTTTGACAAATGGCATTACATATGTGTATTTACTCAGGCTTGAGTGTAACAGGTCCCAGGTGGGAGGACTGTGTGCCTGCTTAAATAGAATAACTACAGAAAATTAGAAGGCAATCTGTGTTTTTAGGTTTAGTGCATCTGTTAAGGGATTTCCACTCATCTTAAGCAAATGAAATATACATTTGATAATATCAAAAAAGTCCAAATTAAACTCACATTAAATTCACATTGTGTTTTTTCTGTTAAAACATGGCATTAAACAATTCCATTAAACAGACAAAGGGAAGGTATTGTATTGTCAAGAATGGATTTTTACCAACATAAATGTTATTAGTGATACAAACGGGATTATTCTAACCCTTTAGATCATCTGAGTTTATTTATATAAATCCCCTTCGACCCCTGCACCAATTCCATCTTAACAACCAGAAGAATAGAAAAGGCATCTAGCAACAACATTTTGTACTTCCTCAATCTTGTAGCGCTGATTGTATCAGAGCACTTGTTTCCTTATTAATCCTAAATAGTCTGTTTTCAGTGCAGGTCTTTTTTGTCATTGCAGGGTTAACACATGTCTAATTGATAAATGAATTAAGGTCCCATTACATTCAGTGTGTCACAGCAGTGGACCAGGGCATAGTTAATGGTATTAATAACATCTGTAATGTACCTGCAATGACATGCGAAAAGGGCCTGACATTTTGAATTGTCATAGCGGAGACAGTCACAATCAACAATAGCTCTGTTCGCACAACTAATCCAATGAATTGTAGCAAATATGATGTATTTAGTTATACCTATTTTTGACAAGCCTATGCTGCTTAGCAAATTGTCTTTTTACTATACACTGAGCAGGCAATATTGAAACAGCCCATGTGGAGAGCAAAATAGGCGAACATTTTTGTCTCACGTTGGATTTCATCTCTCAACTTCAACTTCATTCACGCGTCTCTGCCACTCTTACAGTTAACAATAAGCACATCCCAAAAAAATTAGGCGGCATATCCACTGGCTACATCCAAATCCCAAAACCATCAGCCAATATTTCAGTGGCTTGGCATTGCATGTGTGTAACAACCCTTTCAACCCCACTTACCCCTTCACCAGGTTCTACTAAATACAGTGCAAGTTGTTTTGCAGTGTTGCCTTCCTGTCAAACTTTTATGTAACTGTCACTATGCCCCCAATTCCCAATACCAGTGACCCATAGCAAGCAATTTAGACTGACTCAACCCTTGCAATTTACAGACATGGATCATCTGTAGAGTCACCACATTGAGGTCATGTTAGTACTCTGGATCACAGCTGATGCACAGTGTGGGCTACTAAGATAGGGAAATACAGAATCATTGATCAAAATGTATTCAGCGTATGAGAATAATTATTACAAATATAACATCAGTGATCATGATCTTAATGACGATAATTAAATGTATGCCTATAACACACAAATAGCGTCATCTATCTCACAGTAAGACAGTAAAAGCTTTTTAAAAAATGTTACAGTAATCACCCCACTCTTTCAGGGCTCTGCTTGTCTTTGAGATACACCAGTCCTAATAGGTGTTATATTTATTTGAGTTATGATGCATTTGATTTTTAAACGACCTCTTGTTTAAAGAGTAGGCTCATTGCGTTTTAACCTTCACTCCTTGTTGTCAGGCTTAGAAGACAGACATCAAAGAAACTGTTCTCTTCTCATATTCCATTTCATCAACCACCTTGATGATTGGCCCTGTAAAAACCAGCAACACACAGACTGGTAATACGTAAATATAGTTGATATTTGAAATGATTTGAATGTCACCCAGCCTTTTTGTTTTCATTTATATTGATTTTTCATTTCAATGGTGAGGACCAATTTGATGTTTTGGTCAAGAGTGAGGCTAAGCCTTGAGATAGGCTTTTGTAAAAGCAGATAAAGCCAAGTTAAGGTGGAGGATTTGCTTGGGAGCGGGCATAGCTACAAGGTCAACGAGCGAGGCTAGCTCCCTTTTGAACAGGGGGATTAGGAGATGAGACTCTAATGATGCTCAGGTCTATGTGCTAAGAGCTTCAGCATTCATGACGTGATCAAAAACAGTATATGACTTACTAAGCTTCTACAATAATTTCTACCTCACAGGCCCGTTTCACCGTCTTCCTGGGTTTCTATAATACACTGACAAAACGCTGTAAGTATTGTGAAGCACTCTTGACCTTGATAAAACAACCAGCTATGATGAGGGCCTCAGGGAATGTATACATCAGCTTATCCAAACAGCTGACTGCAGATGTTTGACAAACAAAAATGACGATAAAGAAGATGTCACAGAGAAAGAAAGAAAAAGTGTGTTGAAAAGAAATGCTTACGCCTGTATCTTTGAAACAAGCACTCTTCCCCACAGAAAATACTATATTTCTGTACACTGGATGATGGTAAATAACAAATAACTGCCCCTGAAGAATAAACACATTTGAATTTGCTCTAGTGGAACACATTTAGAGGGCGGCATCAGTCTTGTTAAAACAGTCACACCACAGGCATTGATAATGAAGAATAAATAGGGTGTACCACTGTCCTTACGCTCAACAACAAGACAACAGAACAAACAGAAAGCCTACAGGAACATCTTTTGCAGGTGACAATCCAAGAAATAAACAGTGTCCTTGTCATGATCTAAATCTTGAAAGGCTTCCCTGGAAGAGGAGGTGCTTTATGGCAGCTGAATCTTTTAAGATATTACGCCCAGGAACCTTTTTTATTAAGTGGATCACAATGATACACCTCTCTCCGGGAGGTGTGAATGGATGTCAGGAGGCCAGGACTTGGGGATCACTCCCATAGCCGGCTGTGGCAAATGTGTAAAAATACCAAGCAGCAAAACAGGATGAGCTGCCAACATCAGATCGGGAGGGTGCATGACAGGCAGAGAAGTTAATTAGCACTCACATCCTCAGTCTGTTAGCCTACAGAACTTGGCTCATTCTTTTAACCTGGCCATGATATACAGGG
Organism: Eleginops maclovinus; assembly: GCF_036324505.1. Taxonomy (NCBI): domain Eukaryota; kingdom Metazoa; phylum Chordata; class Actinopteri; order Perciformes; family Eleginopidae; genus Eleginops; species Eleginops maclovinus. The sequence continues at coordinate 18,483,129 of NC_086371.1, forward strand.
AGTCCAGGTGGAAGTAGACAGGTATTACCAAGACGATGCTACAGTGTTTTGAGCACTGTGTTCATACAGTTTGAGTGCAAGGCACAAGGGAGTAGCCAAACAGTAAATTGCTTTTCTCCCAAAAAGGTAAAGGGTAGGTAGGAAACAAAGCAGTGCCTGGGAACAACTCTCTCATGATACAAGTGGTAACCAAGTGTATATCTGTCAACCAGTCAGCCTGTGTAGAAATCTCTGCAATATGCGAGCATTGTGTGGGTCAAATCCGGGTATGCCTTCTGTGTCCTATTTTCTTGGGTACCAGAAAATGAGCAGAATAGTGACAGTTGTTTCTGTCCTCCTGATCCAGTTTGGTGATCATCAACTTGTTTTCTAGAGAAAAAGGCAACACCTTTATCTTAAGAGGACACAAGGCACTCCAGAAAAGAAAACTCGAGAAGTGTATAGAAACAGAGTGTGAGAATGCAGGCAAGCAATCAATGGGTCTCAGACAAGGAAGCCCTCATGTTTTCAAGATGGTCTGAATTCAAATGAAACTCTCCTTTACAGTGACCAATGACCCCCTCAGGCAAGAGTAATCAAGAGAATGGAGGGCTCCAAGAAGTAGGGATAACCATCAGCTTCTATGGTGCTGCCCAGTAAGACGTACAAGAAAGGCTATCGACAGGTGAACTGAGCCCTATGTTAGAGTGGCGGAAGCCAGTATATGCACACTTCAGGGTCTTTGTTTTTACAAAAAAGGAGCACTTTGATTTCACAGAAAATTCCTGCATTTGTTTTCTAGTTGGCAAAATTAATCAATAAGTACTAAGGCAGAAAAACTATATGACATGATTCCCATTAAGGAATTCATAATCCGGCTTAGAATCGGCCTCATTACTTTCTGTTTACCAACAAACGATTAAGAGAGCCATGCATATTTTATAAGGGGAGAATCTTAAGCAAGAGGCGCTGCAAACGCAGGATACAAATGCAATCACTGTTTACCTGAAAAAATAACAAGGGTCCTCTTCTGATAGCACAAACTAGAATGTAAATTCTTGTAGGAAAACATCTCACATAGTAAGACACTACATTATCATTACCAAGACAGTTGTTAATAAGTCACCAATACTGTACAATTTACCTCCCACTCTGACGGTTTACACCCCACTAGGCATTTTAATTTAAACAAATATTGCTTAAGAGCTTTAGGGGGAAATATTATAATTAAACCGACATTACTCACAATGAATTTGTCGCTTCTAAAGATGAACAACACTGTGAGTGTGATGTATACGGCATACACAAATATGGGAGATATTTGACATTCTTGCAGCAAAACAAGCGACACAACCCATAGGCACTGTGATATAAAAAGTCAGTGGAGATTAACAGCTTTGTGTTTTCCTCCCGTTTCTTTATCAATCATGCCCAAATTACCACCAAACTGTCATCCATCACTTTAGGGGTTAGCTGCATAACAACAAACGCTTGTGGCAGAGAAATGAAAGAAACACATAAAAGGATAGACTTCAGAGAGGCAATAACACAAGAATCCATAACATCTGCTCTTACAAACCCACTATAATAACACCTCCGGACTATTATCACCAAACACAGAGTGAAGCAAACCGTTTTATTGCAGTGTTTTTGGTAGCTTCAAGATATAACCAATAATAGAATCCTAGATAATTATATAACTGTTCGCATGTTGATTATCTGTATACAAGCAGCTGAAGTGGCTTGTCACCAAAATGATGAGGAAAAGAGAAACGATGTGCAGGTGGTAGACAGAGAAGTACATCTTTAGCTGGTACACATTTAAGGTGAGCATCACCATCTTAAGTAAGCCAGAAGGAAAATTGTTGCTAGCTATGGGCTAACTGTTTCACTTCAATCAACAAAAGCAAGGATAACACCGGAGGCTTGGGTTGGCGCGTATCATTTAACCATCAACAAATGAACTGTACGCACACGCTACAATGCCACGTTCAGAGCCATCTGATGAGCCATCTTTTGTATTTGGAGGAACACTTAAGACAAAATACAGAAACCTCTATTTTTTTGCTAACCTGGAAATGCCCATCAATCGTAGTCACCATCTTTCTGTGCTCTGATGCATATTCCACCAATAGAGACCAAAACATCCCATCACTACAGCATCAAATATCAGCGTCTGTATTTTTGACAGGACTGAAAATCATACCGTGTGGGTTTCTAAGTACCCTGGGATACCTTTATACTACCAAGCCTAACATACATGCAGTATTGCCAATGCATATTCATTATTTCTTTCTGATTGCTATTGTCTCATGTGACAACAAGTTATATATTCAATATGTCCATGATTATGAAACGCCTTTATTCCACTCTCAGCTCTCATATCTTCTCCAAGCTTGTCCTCTGAGGCCCAGTGAGCTTCTTCCTCTGCAGAGTGTTCATCCAAACCATACATGTAGCGGTGGCACCAACCCCCAAGAGAAAAGGTGATGAAACATCCCCCCACAGCAGCTTAAAAGAGAATTGCAGTTTCCATAGGAACAGATCTAAAATAAATTAGATATGACGCACCGAATGATGCTTGATGAGCCATCATTCAGGAATGGCCCTCGAAATTCCAACGAGACGCGCAAAAACCTCTCCACAACTCCCTCTTTCTCATTTCCTCCTCTTCATTGTTTTTGTTTTCTCCTCTCCACCAGATGCTGGTTTAAAGCAGACTTTATGCGATTAAGCTCATCTTTACATCACAAGGGCCCTATTTATCTTCTGATCAGCCAGAATGTCTGAAGTGGAGATCGATGATACAGTCTTGCTTTCTGTAAAGGAGAATGGAATGATTAGGACGGGTTGAAGAAGCAGACATAATGATGAGTTTAGGGGAGATTAGGAACTAAGGGAAGGCATAACAGAGAAAATTAAAAAGATGAAGGGGAGGTGAGGTCACAGACAAATTGGACATTGAGGAGGAAAAGAGAAAGATGGTGGGCAGACTGGGAGACAAGGGGATGGAAGAGGGAAATGTTGTAATCGGTGACCCTGCCTTGAGGATGTAGTCCACGCACCATTAGGGCTCATTTGCATAATGTTCCTCCTGGCCTCATTAAAGATGAGCAGAGGTGCTAGCAACATTCTGCCAGGTAATACATGATGGCATCTCCTCCTCTTTCCCTCATCACCGCCACCCCTCCCTCCCCTTATTCCATCATCGCGCTTCATCTTCGCTCCTCAGCTCTCCCACCCTAGGTCCGACTTTCGCTCACTCTGCCTATCAAAAACGCATAAGAGAGATAAAGGAAACATCTGACAGTCTGCAACCCGGTCCACCTCTCATCCATCATACATAAATGCTCCTCTCCCCCTACATCTCTGAGCTGCCCCCCCCCCCCCCATTCATTTGTTGGTATATGTTCTGCCTCCCTTCCTCTTCCCTCTGGCGTATCTCTGCTTGCTGTGGGCTAAAGCATGACTTCACGTCAGCAGCAGTTCAGCAAAGTACACATCTTTCAAACAGGAAAGAAATTTGCCTTGCTATCCACCTCTCCTTGGAATCAACGGAGAATGACAACAGCATTAGCGAAGGTGTAAAATGCAACTGGTAAATGAAAAGCATGTGAAGAAATAAGGGTTTCTTCCTGTAAAAATTAATTTTAGACACCAGCTGTGAGCACCAAGCCAAACAAATCAATGGTCCCCAGGAGGAGACATTTAAAGGCACATCAAATACCATCAATCACACCCCCCTCCTTTATTTGCTCTATCTCTTGACTTAGAGAATAATGCCTGCTGCGGCAATCAATAGATTTCTTCACAACTAATGTCACTCCCTGTTCTGCTCTTACCCACACTCCTCCTCACTTGTTGAAAGGCTAGATAGCACAGTAGCGTTTCTTTCTCATTTTCCGCTCACACACTCCATTTGTTTTTACATCTTTGTATCATTCTTCAGCTTTGGTCCCTTTTTTGCTTCCCCCTCTCTCCTCGTTCTTTCTGCCTCCCTCTATGTCTCTGACAGCTGTTGTTGCTTTGCTGTATGTAGCCTACGCCTTGTCTTGGAATGAATTCATTAAGCTGCCATTAGATGCCTCTCCACAGCCCCTGCCCAGAGCTCATCTAAAGGAGGGAACCCATTAAACGGCATAATTCATAACACAGAGAGAAGCTGTACAGATGGAGGAGTAATGTGCTTTAATACTGTCAACTGTGAGTAGACAAATAGCTGGTCATTAACATCCATATCAATGCAGGGGGAAAAAGTAGATGCTCCAGTGTTGTCATTTACATAGAATATGTTAAAGTAAGCGCTGCGTTTTTTACATCAAAGTATTCCCTGTGCAAAATGACACATTCTGCGGGATTTATGTTAAAATGTAGGGTCTTATTTTGCTCCCACTGCCTACGTATGCAAATTCTGCTCAACTTTTAAACCTTTTATCCAACTTCCCTGGATTCTCTGGCTCTCACGCTTTCCATCAGCATATTTCAGGAGTCACCTTTCCAGCTTTGTGTGCCATATGTTCTGAAATCTGCATGGCTGTTTTTAGAATCAATCCCCCTTTCTACTCCACTATTTTCTCTCCATTTTTACTGCTTTTCTTTCTTCCTTACAACTCAATACTGGACAGAATTAAAGAACAGGAACTACTGTTATGCTATTTAATATAAAATAAAATATCAACTCTGTAATTTCACAATGGATGGTATACTGTACGTGTTACCTAGTGGGGTTCCCCAACACTCTGTCCTCAGGCCTCTTCTGTTTAACATCTACTTTCTCCCATTATATAAAAAAACACAAAATATTGGCGTTCAAACGTGGGTACCACATACATCACCTAGTGACTGTGCTCTTGTACACATATTGAGTATGGCCTTTAAACAAATTAGTGATTGATATCATCCAACGTGGTACCCTTGGACTACATTAAGAGCATTTAAAATTCCTGTCACCTTAAGAGTTTGTCAACATGTTAATGTCCAAGCAGGGTTTGAGGAACACTCTCCATGTGTGTATCTTCACTGGGCTCAACTACTGTAACATTGTCTTTATAGATTTTTACAAAAATGTTGATCAGATGGCTGCAGCTGATTCGGAATGCTATTTCAAACAGTCAAGTCAAGTCCTGGAAATGAAATCACAGATCTTGTATGTTTCAGAGAGTTTTGATCAACATACTTACAAAGAACCGCAGGATGGCTTTAGAGTCAAAAATAAACTTTAAATTAAACTCTGTAACTAACACAAAATTCAGGGGTGTGCTCCAACCCTTAGTCCTTTAAAATGAAGACTTTTCTTTTGGCCACAACAGTTTATTAAACTAAATTCGGGACGATTTAAGTCTCACACTATACTTTTATATCTTGTCCTAATGCCTTTTTATGTCTCAAGTAAAGCACTTGGAATAGCCTTGTTACTGAAAGCCTCTGAACAAATAAACTTGCCTTGCCTCGCCTTGCCTTTGTCCTTGCTCTGCCGTATCTGTGGTGCGAGCATTAATAGTATGGTCACTTCCTCTCTAAGCCAAGTCATCAGATAGCTTTGTCACCTCGGCTCAGCTCTGATAATGTGTCTTCATATCCTCTCTCTCATACAGGTCCACTCATACATATTAATTGGAAATCAAATTGGAGAAGCTCCTACATCCCCCCGTCACTGTTGCGGTGGTAATAATGGAAAGCCATTAACCTGTTAATGACCATACTGTAATGTTCAATTAACTTACATTATACATGCATTTATTCAATTTGAGTTGCAAAGTTCAAACATCACAGCAAAGCACAAAAAGAGCCCTCAAACGTGCAGAAAATGTAGATAATGTTAAGTTTTTAGTCTTGGGTGTGTATGTACGCAGCAGTGTGTGATACGTTAGTGTAGTGCTTCCCAAAGCCACACACTACATTTTTCTATCCTGCAGGGTGAAAGTAAATGGAGCCATTCTCAGATGAGATTTGTCCCTAGCTGCTGTTGTCATCGCTTCAAACTGCTGGGTCATTACTGCACCACAAGCAGCTTGGCTTAATGTCTTTTGACTTAACACTAATGACTGTCTCTGCATCTGTCCCTGCGGGGACGAGAGCGTCCGATAGCACTAGGATAAGTCTCTCTAACTCTTATTTGCAACAATTAGGGCGGCAATTCTCATCTTATCCCTTTTGTTAAGGTATTTCCAGAAGGATGTTGGGGTTTTCATATGACCGTTAAAAAGAACTGAAAGACACAGAGATAAAAGTCCTCTTGCTTTTCTTCCTTTCTTTCCTGCACCTCCCTTCCTCTTTCACCCCATTTTTGCCCACTATATGCACTGTGTTGGATAACCCATGCATATTTAACATAGCAGCATCTTCAAAGCTATGAACTTATTCATTAGCATTTAGAGTGCTAATGAAAGCACGCAGAGTGCTAGCACCCTCGCTGTTTCCTTACACCTCCTCTTTACTCCTCTCATCCAACCACACGCTACACATCACACTTTTCTACAGTATTGCTACCCCAAACCTGTCCGAGCCCCACCTGCCTTCCCTTTTTAGTGTATTCGGCCCAGGATTCAATTACAAAACGAGACCTACAACGGATGAATATATGGGAGAGGTATCAGAAGGTTTTTTTTTCCTCTTCGTTGACAATCACTTCCAACCCAAGGGTGCTCTATCAATATGTCACCCGTCTCTTTCTTTATACAATCAATTCTCTCATCTTATGATAGCCTGACTAGAGGGAGGGGTTTGCATTGAGTTCCCAGGGGTGATGAAGGTGTGTTGTTCGATACGTTACATGACCTGATTCTCTGTTTCTCACTGAAATCACTCCCTCTTAACTTCATGCTACACACCCACAGAATAGACAGGAAGCGGATGGATGTTTGACTAATTGGACCGGAAACAATGTCCACCTCTCTCATTCAGTTAGTGAATGAAGTGTAAAGAGGGCTCCTTTTTCTCACATTGGCCTTTTCCTAGTCTGTGGCCTCCATTTTGGTCCATCCCCTTATACGGTCTCTCCTGTGATGCTTTTGAGGCCCAGGCTATATGCACTCAACAGGGTTTGTATCCACTTTGGGAACAGATTCATCACTCTCCCACACAAATATATAGGAGCCCATGCAGGTAGCCTGATTGACAGAGAGCAAGAGAGAAAAAGAGAAGCAATAAGGGAGAAACTGGAGGGAGTGATGAGGGAGGAGGAAGAGGAGGAAGAGGAGGAGGAGGAGGAGGAGGAGGAGGAGGAGGAGGAGGAGGAGGAGAAGGTGGGAGAAAGACAGACGTTGGAGATAGTGGGTGTTTTGGAGAAAAGAGGGGTCTGGAATGAGAGAGTTAATCTGCAGAGGAACAGATTGACTTCCTATCCTTCCTTCCCTGTCCTTCAAAGCAAAGCACAAATTCAGCACTCTGAGCTCTGAGACTCACATGCTGTCTGTCTACACACACATGCACACGCACAAATAGTAAAAAAAAGTCCACACCACAGTCAAGCAGGCAGTGAATACCGTGTACATGCAAAACTTACACAGAGACTCATGGCAAATGAAGGTAATCCAATTCCATCACACGCATGAACGGTTTTGGATGTATAAGCTACACGCTGCTGTACTTTATTCAGTGGCCCATTGCTGCTCTCCATATTTGCCACTAAGACACTTGGGGTGACCAGGGAATGGGGTTGGCGACTTGAAAGATAAGGGTCAATAAAACACAAGGGACATTTCAGCTCAATAGGAAATTGATTTCTCGGCAGCCAGAATGTGCTTTGACCTTCACAAACCTTCACAGACCCTTTTCCCGTGCCTTTATGAAGAATGAACAACATTTCGTCCCTTGTTTGCTCCACACAGATCCCACTGCTGCAGGCATGGCCTATCAGCATTTCACAGTACATTACATAGAAGAGCTCAATTGGTTTCACTGTAGTCAAAACTATGGGAATGTGTGTGAGTGGCCGAAGGCTCATTTTTTCTAGCAACTTCTATTTAATGTACGGTATCTGCATTCAATAATAACCTCATTGTAAACGGTCCGCCATTCCTTCACGTGATTTTAATTAACCTCACATTTGCAAGATTCTGCAAATGCAAAGTAAATAATCCCGCTGCTTCACATTACAATTGCTCACTCGGGATTGATTTGTAGAGATGCAGCAAGAGGAAAGTATTTTTTGATTTTGTTAGAGCTGACAGGAATCTTCAAAATGAATCATAAAAAAAGTTATTTTCTGCATTTTTCCATCACTGGATTTTTTCTGCAAGGGAACAATGTAACAATAAGGAGAAGCCATTGTTTTTGAGAAAAATTTTTTTTTTCAAGTCGACATTGAAAACAATTATACTTTCTCACAAATAATGGCTGAAAGAAAAACAAAAAAGTTTTTCTTCTGTTGTGTCTCTGGTAAAGTTATTGTTCTCAAAAGAGGAAAATGCTTAAATGGCTCCCTCCAAAGTTTTAGAAACTACAATCACTGCACAAGCTCAACACAATAGGTAAGATATTTTCTTGATTTTCTTGCGTTTTGTCTGTTTGCATGTATTTTCTTGCAGTTGCATTAGGTTTGTCATACATTCAGCACCACTTGCTCCTTAGTATTCAGAAAGACATAGGCCTGTCCAGCAACAGTAAAATACAGATACAATGGACATCCCATTGTGTTTGTCTATTTAAATGCAGCATGTGCACTTGTTTCTGAGCTAGTAACGCTGGGCATGTCCACCAGTATTACTCACACTTGTCTGCTCTGCAAATCTCCAGCAGCCTAACATCAGACCGCTATATAACAGCCTCACTACTGAATCATAACTCCATCCAAACCGCAGGACACCTGGAGGGGGAATGCTGTTTTGAGTGTTGCTGTAAACAGTTCTGCCATATGATCAAAGCGGAGAGATGTGCGCAGCAGAAGAAGATAAGCTTTGAGGTTTCACTCGCAAGAAAGTGTGAATTTTCCTTATGGTTTGACTAGGAGTAATGTTCCGGTGAATGATGAAGTGTTTTCTTTCCGCTTACTCAAGATTTTTGTTGTGAATGGGAAAGAGTGTTGTGGGTGAGAGTTCATACTTGCTGAGATGTCTGCACCTTTTATTGACTTTTCTCATCCTCCTTTTGTCTCTTATTTACTGACCTTTCCATCACTGTTTCTCTCTCTTGCTTTCCTGTTCTTCCTCTGCAGGTATCGAGTCAGTCTGACCGCATCAAGCACCGATTGAGATCATTAGAGCTGTTGATTTAATGAGCTCATAGCACCCAGTGCAGCTGCGGCAGTACAGGTTTGCACTGCCGACAACACACACACACACACACACACACACACACACACACACACACACACACACACACACACACACACACACACACACACACACACACACACACACACACACACACACACACACGCACACACACACACAAATGGACGTGCAAATTGATTGGACCAGCACTGATTTCCCTAGGCAAATATGCCATGCGTGGTTGCTTTCATGGGAAGGAGCTGTCAACTCCATCGTCTGCAATGTATACGGCAACACATGAGCCGTGATATTGAACCCTATGTGTGTGTGAGTGAGTGAAATGGGGAGAGAGGAATAAAGGGGCAAAGTGTTTTTTTCAAACTAACCTCACAGGTTTCGAAGGGATTTCATGATTAGAAAATGTAATTACTTTGCATCCATTTTTTTTTTCTTAATGAAGTTTTCCTCTGCCTGGCTGTAAACTTCTCTCCCAGGTCATTGTATAATAATTAGTCCACTGTCTCAAATGTTAAAGTCAACAATTGGATCACTATATTTTTATTCTCCTTTCCCTTAACGTTGGCAAAATGACCAACAATACCACCACCATATGCAGCGTAAACTTTTAATTTAAAGGCTTTTTAATGAGAGTGGTTTACCAGGGGACAATGGTCAGTAAGATTGACAGCTCAAGGTTCTGTTCATTTATTTTCCCTTTACCGTTTGTTAGCTTGTCTGATCTAATTTGGGCTGACCCTGTTAGCCGTGCAGAACGTTAATTTGCTTTGATTGATCCTAAACGCTTGTTAGCAAAGGAAGAACATTAATACAGAAACGACAGGCTTGATATTCAAAAGGGTGAGTTGTGAAGCAGTTGGTAATAGATCAATTATCAGTTGTTGCTAAAGCGTATTCACTTGAAATGTCTCTATCATGAAGGAATGTCCAATAAACACATCTTGAAAAACCTACTAAACTCAAGAAAATCCTAATTGTTATGTTCCTTGCAATGGCAGATGGTGGGGAGACTAAAAGGTTTTATGTTAATACGAAGACATGTTTATCCTCTTCAGTAAAGCAATTAGGAATACACACTGCTCATTTGTTTATCGTAATTAAACCAAGGTGTCATAATTAATGACCACCGTATAAACAGTAACTGCTTTAAACTGCTACACAAAGAACTTCCTGTCACACAATGTCGGATATACAGCAGGTGTGGGTTCACAAGGTCACTCAGAGACAATGGTAGTAGAGAATGCAGTTCCTAGTGAATGGGTTCTGACGTGCAGGCCCATTGATGTTTCACAGGTTTCTAATTGGTCTTATTCACAGAGGACATTTTGACATGTCACAGTAGCAAAAAAGCGCGTGTTAATAATATCATAAGTGAGCTGTTTTTGGGTCCTATTGTGCATGCATTCCCACTGTCATTGCTCACTGGATCATTTAAACAGAATGAAAACAATGTTGATGTTGGAAGTAATGCCTGGGCTTTTAGTTATATGGCAAGTTAAAAGTATGTGGAAAATCTGCCTTTCATTGAAGTAGCTGCACAAAGTTTATTTAGTGTCTATTTGTCTCAGTTTAATATGTATTTCTCTGTACGTGTGACACAACCAGTGGGAATCATAACTTACAGATTTTCATATAAAACCTTAATCAGAGTAAGAATTTCCCAACTAATAATTTTAAGAAACAGGATGTTTTGGTGTTGGAGCATTTTACTTTAGTATTTACTTTTCTTTAACATTTTCAATCTGCAGGATTTTCCAGAAACAGGTTCTCATTTAACGGCTGTAATGCATCACTTTGAACCTGGCCGTCATTACAGTGAAATATTAACTAAAGAAATATATATTGTGGCAAGGTAATGTAAATAAGCTGCATTAAACTTGCATTAACAATAGCACATCATCTTGTGATACTTCATTTGATGATGTTTTCTTATAAAGCATGTAAATGTATATAATGGCCTGTTAACAAAAGGTCACACTTAACAAATCATTAATCATTAGATAAACCAGATTTATCCATACGGGTTTTGATTTGTAACACAATATGTTGTTTTAATATGACTTCTAATAATGATAAACATCCGGTCAGTGAGCCTTAGTTAGAGTAATGTAGCAGTTGTGAACTGACAGGAGACACATACTGTGGTTTTAACAATGAGACTCTGAATAACCACTTCCTCACAGTGACTTCTTATAAATCAGGAAGTGAGCGGTTAAAAAATGTTTTAAGGATTCTAACACAGTTTGATGAATTCTCAATCCCGTCACACAAAATAATCTACGTTTGAAAGTTGGATGATTTATCTTTGAATTCCCTTTCACACATTGTTAAGCAGCCCTTGCTATGCATTTCCTCTCCATCATCCTTCTCTTGTATGTGAACAGCTAGACAATGGATACAAAACCCCCCTGAGTGTGGTGGTATTGTCCAACTTTATGTCCTCTATGAGTTCACAGGTATTCAAAAATATTTCCATTTCCCTGGAGGGAATTAATCAGGCCATTATAATTTGTTCCCAGAATTTTGTCATGTCTATGTGCGCCGATGCTCGATGTTCTGGAACTGCACAAGTATCGACTCCATCAATCAGTATTACCACGGTAACGTTGTGAGAGCTCCACTTCCCCCGCGGCTAGTGGAGGGGAAAGGCAATTATGCAGGTAGCATATGAGGGAGAGGGAGGTAGAAACAAAGCCAGAGAGAGAGAGAGAGAGGAGAGAGAGAGAGAGAGAGAGAGAGAGAGAGAGAGAGAGAGAGAGAGAGAGAGAACCTGAATGACAACCAACAGGATGAAGGAAGCATGTTAATTGTCCACACGACTAATGTTTTATGTTTGTACAATGCCTGTCGGATAATTGGAATTATCTGATTGTGTAAGTTCCCTCCACGTTAACAGCCTCCTTGGGTGAATGCAGCGGAATGAAATAAATATTAAGTGTGACTAACTGCAATTCCTTACCAGAATCTGGTTACTGCCAAGGTTTTTTCCACGGTATAGTTTTCCGACAACCATACAATAGCGCTGTAGCTTTTTGAGGATTTCCTCATAGATGCACCGATTATTTCAATACAGTTTGAATAAAAAAAAAAACTAGAAGGAAAATCAAACAAACTATTTTCTTTATTTCTAAAAAAATCAGTTAGGTTTTAATTTTCTACCCTTTATTAAAGACGTATATCTGATGAGGTTTGATGCTTCAGGATGAAAGCAAAAGCAGGGTGAAGTGTATCCTTAAAGGACTAAGAATAACTTCTCTTCTTCTTATAAATACAATGTAAAATATTAGAAGCCTTTATCATCATTTTAAAATGCACGCCTCTTCTCTGGCAGACCTGCTAAATAAATTATTTGGGTAACTAACTAATTAGGCCACATGTCAATACCTCATCCCAATTAAGGTGCAGAGCAGGAATCAGACATGCACCGAGTCCGGGCTGGTGTGCTTCCTATTGATTCTCCACTAATGCCAGGCATTTGTCTGAGGCTGGTGTACTTCTACTGTCTGTCACTCTGTCAACAAGTGCTGTAATCAGTGCAGATAGAGCCAGAAACAAGCCACGAACATCAGAAACAAGTACTTTTTTCTTTGTGTGACATGAAGATTGATCACTTCTGCTCAAGAAAGAAATCACTGAGAGAAATAGGAGGACACTTTTCATACTATCCAGCAATTTAGGAACTATGTTTTGTCTTTTTTTCTTTTCTTTGTTGGTGAACAATAGGAAACAAGCAAGCCCAATTGGTCTGGTGTGGGTTTATTTTTTTATATAGTTTAGTGTTCACAACAGGCTAATGGACCGAAAAATCCCATTTGCAAAATCTCTAATACAAATCAGAGAGGGTATTGGTTTGTCTTACTTTCCCTACATAGTTTTAAGAGGTCAGATTAGCCAAACAGACACAAGAATTCTCTCCTGTTATATTGCCATTTAACCCAAAAAACATGATACACTTTGATATACACATTCAATATCCTTTTATTTCTTCAAAAGAGTAACACCAATATGTAACATTTCTGCTTTAACTTGTTCTTGATTTGTAACCATTAAACTAATACATTACTATTTTTAGCTATAGAAAACACATTAAATGCCTAAGTTAAAATATTGAATCCGGCTGACTTGCCAAATTAACATATATTCAAAAAAATGATGTCGTGTTACACTTTGTTTTAGAAGTAGTAAACTATTGAATTACATAGTCTTTGTTACATACAATGAATGAAACCTTTGTTTATTTTCGGGCACTAGGGGGACGAAAAATATCATAATACATTGACAATACAAAACGACCACCACAATGTTACCTTACATGTATGAGTTTGATGCTGCTTACATTTAGGCTAATTTCCTACATCAGACAACGACCAACATTGGAACGACCATTTGTAAAAAAAACAACAACTAATAAGCCCAATAATCATGAACGTTTCGATATTTCTTGATCTCAATCATTGTTTGAAATATATTGCTCTCAAGCTGTGCTGTGTGCATGGTGTACATGTGTGGACAAATAAGGAGGCTTTCATAATCATTTCTAAGTTTTATATCCAACAACATCCTCTAGTTAAATGTATACTGTCAATCATGTTTTCCCTAGGGATCTATCTAAGGCAGGTTGACAATATTCTGCTTTTCCACAGTTTGACATATTTTGTTTCTTTGTCACCTCTAATACAACATAGTATTGCCTTCAGCGGAATGGCGTACACAAGCACTTGACAACCTAAGTGTAGTGGCTCAAATGTAGGAGTAACACACTGGGGAGTTTTACTGTTTTCTCCTCACTCAAACTGGAGTGGAACCAGCACATTTTGATGGATTAGCCTCATTATACTCTGAACATCGACTTCTATTAAAAACCCACAGACAGACAAATCCCGTTGTGACCTATGATTATGACATCTTTTAAGAACAGAAAGCAAGGAAAAAGGGTATTTCCTTCTTTCTGTTATATGGCGTCCGTTTGATGATTAGGATATTTTAAAACTCAAACAACAAGCTTTGTGATTGTTATTCTTCCTCTAAGCACCATAGACTACTTAGCCATTGTTACTAAAGCTATTTTAAGATCCATTTGAATTAATCAGGAGTTTAAAAAAGATTGCATGGCACTCATTACACATGGGGCACTGCAGGCAAACACTCACACACACAAACACTGAATGCTCAATGATATAAGCTGGCAAAATATGCAAAGATATACCGCAGTCCTTCACACAGAGAAATAAAATCCAAAGGGTGGTTAAAAACTGAAGTATTGTAATGAAACCCCAACCAAACATACATTTTTTAGCTAACCTCATATCGTTTTCAACAAAGCTGAAGAAAATGTAAAATTCTGCCTTCATTTAGACATCCATCATTCATGGATAAGATAAGATAACCTTTTACTTCCTACAGTACTAGTGCTTCAGCCAGAGTCTTTTTTTTTTTTGTATCAGGAATGTTTCTACTCAATTGAAATCACTGGAAATTTATTTTACCATAAGCTCATAGTCTTCCAAAATTCATTTTAAGGCAGCAATGTGTTACAGGCTGCCTTCATGTGGTGGAAACAATAAGTGGGGAAAGAGATTTTCACTAAAGAAAAATAACTTAACCTTGGTCTAAGTAATGAGCTTAACCCTAATCCTAATTGTGTCAAAGGCAGGATTTACCACTTAGTTTATAAACAAGCACTTGGACAACACTCTGTGTTGAGAAGCCCCCGGCTGTGGAGGCACCAAAGGCCCAGGATCCCTGCTCACTGGTTTTAACCAGTGCAGATGTGTGTAGATCTCTGAAAAGAATCAACACACACAGGGCTCCAGGACCTGATGGTATCCCTGGCCGTGCTCTCAAGGTGTGTGCAGTTCAGCTGGCAGATGTGTTCACAGACATTTTCAATAGGTCACTGCTCCAGTCTGTAGTCCCCACATGTTTTAAAGAGTCCATCATTGTCCCTGTCCCCAAAAAGACAAAACCCATCTGCCTCAATGACTACCGCCCAGTTGCACTCACCTCCATCATCATGAAGTGCTTTGAGCGGTTAGTCAAAACTTTTATCACCTCCTCCCTCCCTGACTCACTGGACCCCCCTGCAGTTTGCCTACAGAGCAAACAGGTCCACGGATGATGCCATCTCCCTCACCTCCACACTGCCCTCTCCCACCTGGACCAGAGGAACACTTATGTGAGAATGCTGTTCATTGACTACAGTTCAGCATTCAACACCATTGTGCCCTCCAAGCTCATCATTAAGCTCAGGGACCTTGGGCTCAACAGCGCCCTCTGTGACTGGATCATGAGCTTCCTGACGGGCAGATCCAGGCAGTGCGGATGGGGAACATCACATCCTCCACCTTGACCCTCAACACCGGAGCCCCTCAGGGTTGTGTGCTCAGCCCTCTCCTCTACTCCCTGTTCACGCACGACTGCGTGGCCACACACAGCTCCAACACCATCATCAAGTTTGCTGACGACACGACCGTCATCGGCTGATCACAGACGGCGACGAGACGGCGTACAGAGAGGAGGTCAGAGCCCTGACATCTTGGTGCCAGGACAACAACCTCCATCTCAACGTCAGCAAAACAAAGGAGCTGATTGTGGACTACAGGAAGAGCAGAGAGAAGCACACACACCCATCACCATCGACGGACTCCTGTGGAGAGAGTCAGCAGCTTCAGGTTCCTCGGGGTTAACATCAGTGAGGACCTGACATGGACACATCACACCAGGGTCATATCCAAGACGGCTCGACAGCGGCTCTTCTTCCTCCGCAGGCTGCGGAAGTTCAACATGGACTCCAGGATACTCTGCAACTTCTACAGGTGCACCATCGAGAGTATCCTGACTGGCTGCATCACCGCCTGGTATGGCAGTTGCACCGCCCTCAACCGTAAGACTCTACAGAGGGTGGTGAAAACTGCTCAGCACATCACCAGGACGGAGTTTGCCATCCATGGAGGACCTCTACACCCAGCGGTGTAGGAAGAAGGCCGGTAGGATATTAAAGGACCCCCATCACCCCAGCAACAATCTGTTCTGTCTGCTGCCGTCTGGCAGACGGTACCGCAGCATCCGGACCAAGACCACCAGACTCAGAGACAGTTTTATACCACAGGCTATAAGACTACTGAACTCCTGAGCTGTGTGAATGTCTACTCACATCTGTTTATAGTACACACATACATACATATATATTATACACATCTGCCATACATATCTGTTTATAGTACACATATCTATATATTATACATATCTGCCATATACATCTGTTATACATAATATATGCATCTGTCCATACCTCCTCATTCAACAGTAAGATTAAATACTCCAATGTATTCCCATATTATAGATTTCACATCTCAATCTGTATTGTGATAGTAAATCTCTCCTTTTCCTATTTATTATCTTTGACCATGTATGTTAGTTGTTGAGACCCACTAAGATTTTCATTGCCAATTACTCTTACTGTGTCATATGAAAATAAAAACCTTGAAACTTGAAACCTTGAAACCTGTGTGTGGCAATGAATCTTCTGTAAAATCACATGCTATATTCTCACGTTACAAAGGGGGCTTGTACCTTTTCTTCCAGGAAATAATTGGCTGAAGCTGTCTGTAAATACATGGTTAAATCATAACCCTCCTTATCAGCTGCTTGCCAGTCCTGCACTGTGTGAGAGGAAGGGGGAGCAATGCAAAGTTAAAGCCTTTTTTCACATTGAAAATTATGAATTTCATAACATAACTAGCCACTTTAAAAAATAAATCCTGGTAACAATTTATTCACCTATTATCGAGAGTGTACACCCGTTCTGAAACTCTAAAAAAGCTGCTTGCGAAACAAATGGCCATTAGCTCAGCTCCCAGGGACATCAAAGCGCTGTAATCCCTGGTGGAGATGTGTCCAACTGTTAATTGTTTTTATATTACTATCTTGTATTGTTGACTAAGCAAAGGCAACTCGTAATCATGTAATCACTCTTTGAATCATGATAAAACAATAGGACTTGGAAGCAAAAGCAGATATTTCAACACAGGAAAATCATATTTGTTTTTTTCTTTAGTACTCACTCATCTAATTTAATGTCAACTAGAATAAATAAGGCCTCTCAATCTCCACAGTTTCAGGCAAGTCCATTTTAATATAATAATTCTGTAAATAATTGTACAAACAATTAAACCTCCCTGATCGTGGAATTTCCATACTAAAGCCATGTTTTGGGAAAAAGACGGACATCTGCTTTATTGAATATAAATAACATCACTTCTGAGATAAGAGTTGGTTCTTTTTGCAATTGGGAAATACAATTTAGGTTCAGAGTTTGCTACATTTGAGAACATTTGGTATTTCGACTGAAAAATGATTGGTTTCATAACCAAAGGAAATGTGCTGCTCTGGCCAATGGGTGGTTATCATTTATTTTAGCCACAGGGTTTTTGAACTGGTTTGAATTGTTTGATTTTCACCATACATGCAGATATTTAAATAAAAAAACGTTTATTTACTTCCATTTATTCCTCATAATGTTTAAGATCACATCTGGGTAATTATATCCCTGTTACAATACATTCAAGTACAGAATAGACCTATACGCAAAACGTTGACATTTTATTTTCTCTTGAATTGTTTCGAATTATATTAACAGATTAAAATAGACTTATAAAATGTTGTTTTTAGTAATATGGACACTTTTGCAGTGTAGGAAAGTGAAAGGATATCCATGAAATCCCGTGCGTGTCCTGAGGGACCTGTGGGTGCGCTTTGAGGGTGTACACTGCAAAAAATGTTCATCCTTGCAAGGCAATTAATGCAGTATTGAGTCTAAAAGTGTTAAAATGTTGAATTATTAAGAAGTGGAGACATCTGTCATTAGGTTCAAATACTGTGTGAACTTGTTCTCTGCAAAATACTATAGGATGTTTGTGATTGTTGTCGATATGTCATTTCCTTTCAAAGCGATCTGCCTTCTTATACCTAATACATAAATAAAAAAAAATTTAAGAACCGAAATGTACCTGCAAACAGTGAATAATTTGAATAAATCGCCACATTGTGGACGGACATATCTGCTGTTTTGAGATAAACAAAAATAAATAGACAATGAGGCTCAGCAGTTTTGCCAAACGATCATATTTTTTGCAGTGCGGCTACTGCTGAAGTCATTCTCCGTCTGATACAACAGCAGCCAAGGACAAGGAGCATCAGCAGAGAGAGGAAACAGAGGAGAGAGAAAGGTGCCTCCTCTCGCCATTGCGATCACTGTCTCGGTGTTGAATTCATGTCGGTGTACATGCTGCTCGAACAGGAGGCTTAAGAGTGGCGGGGAAGCGTTGGATTTAACTTCACACACGGATAAATCTATGCTTGGATTTCGGCTCTTTTTCCCTTCGCCAATGCAAAAGAAAATATGCAGCGAAGCTTCACAATTCTCTACACCAGTTTACTGGGGCTGTGCTTGGCATCAAGCTCAAGTTTTCCAAGTAACATCAATATAGGTGAGAATGGCGCACACTCACCAGACCTTTTTCTCAGCTCTGAAACCTCTGTTTCAAGTTTGCACCGTGTCTGTTGTTGTATTGTGTCCAACAATAACTCCTGCTTCCTTCCTGCTCAACAGGAGGATTGTTCCCAACCGAATCGCACGAATATGAGGTTTTTCGGTTCGCCCTCTCTCACCACCAGGACATCCCCAAACTGGTGCCGCAGGTGGATATGGTCAAGATGGGGAATAGCTTCTCCATGACTTACGCCTGTAAGTATTAAGGCTCCCCACGGGAAGAAGAATATATTTGTTGGCATATTCAATATTTTTCGGGTTCAGCCTGTTGGTTAATTCCCTCAATAATCGAGTTCGTAAAGAGCGCTTGGAACTCCATGGTTTAAAACATGCGCATAATATAAACGCATATATTATATATCTGCAAAGGTTTGCGTGTGTTACGAGGTTATCATCTTAGTAACTGTTGCGTGGGACCGCAAAATGACTTATTTTCTCTGCTGTCCTTTGCATGGTTGCAGTGTGCGCTCTGGAGAAGCCACACGGATTTAAAACCAACCTCTGCAGCATCAGCAGAGATACTACTGCCATATAACATCAGGTTTTATATGACTTATATAAAAAAAAGGCTGCAAGTGATCCCACATTTCCTTCTATACCCGGAGGTAGAAAACACAGAGCCTGAGCGCAGATCAGGGCTCTCAGGCGATATGAACAAAGAAAAAAAATACTCTAAGTGCATTTTTAATTAGCCACGGATCACAATGTGATTCTCTTTTTCTGGCAAAACATACAATATGAAACCCTGCCTCCCTTAACAAAGATATTCAGACAAACTTGCACATATTTCAACTTTAGAAAGGCTCTATCTGCCTTATCTTTCTGACCTTTTATAATGTATGAATCAGCTCATGACAGACAGAGCTGAGTGACTTTAATAAATGAGGCATTTTAAATTAAGATTATGCTATTCTACTATTTGGATGCAAGATTACACTCAACAAGGAAGTAACAAATAAGTCATTGTGTGAGTCCTTGGTCAGAGCAGAAAGTGTTCTCCTATGGTTGATAATGTGTGTCATTATGCCAGCCGAACAAAAACTCCAAGTCTTAGCTTGACAAAAGAAATGCCAGTCGTAATTGTTTCTTCTTTGTTAACCCTGCACTTATCCTCCCTTTGTATTCTGACAAGATTTTGTCTCCCTTGAGGCTTTTCAACTCATTTTCCTCAATCCATACTGAACTCCTGAATTTGCCTTTGGCTCATTCACACTCACTGTAGTGAAAAAGCACACTTTCAAGATACCCTTTGACGGCCGCGCTATCCTGACTCTGCCAGGTGTGCACCTCAGTTATTTGATTACTCTTTCAGACTTTGATTTTAGCATTGCTACTTTGAAATCTGCTTGGCATTTTAAAACAGGTCTTTATTCCATTTCCACTTGCTTGGATGCAGCTGCAAATATGAATAGCTCAAAACACACGCAGTTCTCAAGACACAAAATACAGATAAAAGGACATTCTGACTCTGATTTAAGAGAAGTCTTAGAAATGGAATCTATAACCTGTCTTATTTGTCTCTGGTTTGGCATCTTGAATCTCGCATCTGGTTATGGAGCATAATTAAATAGTTTTAAAGGTTATTGAATACCGTCACTACATCATTCACACTCAACGCTTGCTCTTGTTATGAACCAAACATTTTAGTCTTATTAGTAAGCAAATACATAATATGTATCTTCACAATGGCTAAATAAACACAATCATCAGCATAATAATAACATTTGGGACCTAAGGGAACAGTGTAGGTTGTATGGGTTACTGATTATAGGCAATTCAGGCCAGTCCCCAGGTGGCTCCCCGAGAAACGTGGGTGTATTTGAACACCAACTTGTAATTGACAGCTCGACAAGTCTCTTCCCTGAGTGTGGTCGTCCACGGGGGTTGTTATTCGTATCCATGTGGCCCAAGTCCTCATGAATAGTCAGTTCTTGGATTTTGCCCATCTTGGTGCCAACAAGACACCTTATTAGTCCGATTCTGA
Source organism: Eleginops maclovinus (assembly GCF_036324505.1). Classification (NCBI taxonomy): domain Eukaryota; kingdom Metazoa; phylum Chordata; class Actinopteri; order Perciformes; family Eleginopidae; genus Eleginops; species Eleginops maclovinus. The sequence continues at coordinate 18,503,872 of NC_086371.1, forward strand.
AGCCAAGTTAAAATCAGAGCTGTCTTCATTACCTGAGATAAGTGGATGCGAGTAAAAGCAGCACACAGTTATGGATATGGGATTTACTGGTGTTATTTTGTGCAACCCTGGGTCTTCCTGCAAGGACTTTAATCTATCCATCATGGTGCTCTGTGAACAGATAAAGCTGAGGAGTACAAACCGTTTGCAGCAATGAAAAAGACACTCAAGTCTCTTGTTCTCATTGTGTTAATGTCTAGGTTGAAACAGCATTGTGGCAGGAATATCTTCACGCAGACATGAAACTCTGCTTCACGGTCTGTTATGCATGCAGGAGGTCTTCAGGATGCCTTAGATCATCCCACAGGAATGGAATCAAGATCTTAGCTAGGTTAATAAGAGCTAGTTGAAACCTTGAAACCTTGAAACCTTGATAAGAGCTAGTTAAAACATTGCATGTACCCCGCATGGTGATCCCGGTGTAATCAGTGTGGCAGTGCTGTTTAAGATAACATGTCAGTTATAGAATGCCAATACAAGGCATTGTAAGAGTTCATAGATATCTGTTGATCAATAATTGATGTAAAGGTCAGCGCAGGTTATTCTGGCATCTGCAGGAGGACAACTAATTACAGATGGGTTAATGCTCGTCCACAGCTGTAGTTAGGAGATTGCAAAGCCTTAGCTCCAGGGATTGGGCCTCCTCTTCTAAACCGAGATAGTTCTCCACAAAAAAATAATGAATGTCTTCTCCTGATTGGTTGTGATCACAAATATGCTTCTGCAGTGCATACATTGCACAACATGGGCTCTAGATGGTCCAGAATAGATCCCTTATTAGATTAATTTTAACCATCAGCAATATACCTGGTGAGGATATTTGGTCTTGGACCGTGATCACATCTTCAGATCCATCTCGATTATGCTGATTACTAGGAAAAACCTTACTGACCCTGCAGCTTTTTAATTTTCTGGTACCGTATATTGAAAAGCCAATAGGACTTTCATTAAATCATGTCAACCCAGCAGCACCCAAAGAACAAATAATCAAAGCTCTACCATAATAATATTCAATCTATAGTTAATGAACCCTACGCACAACAGCAACAACTGAGAGTTTCAAAAATGCTCCTAAAATGCTATAAAGCGAAAGGTTTTGGTCTTATCTGTTTGAGTGGGCAGATATCCGTACACTTTACACACATTGCACCTTATGACCTTTCTACCTGTTAATACAAAACACATTTTAAGAAGTTCAACCTGTCCATAGCATGCTTCATAGCGTGCATCATTTTCTGGAGATGCATTTAAAAACCACCAAGAGCTGCAGTAAAACATTTGGAAAACCCTGACAGTCCCCCAGGCAACCCCAGCACCAGCCACCCATCCCTTCCCTTCCCTTCCCTTCCCCCCAGCCATTTAAGTGCAAGTAGCCGGGCAGAGCTGTGTAATGAAATGTAAACACACCCAAGATGTCCTCATTAATGAGATGGTCCTTTGCTCAGGAGGGACTGTGATGTGAATATGAAGGTGAGGCTGCGATTTACGTTTCCAGGATTGTTGCCGGCGGTAAAAAACATGGCGCAGATAAGCAGGGGGGGGGGGGGGGGGGGGGGGAGACAGCAGCATACATACAGTAGGCTGTTAAAGAACGATATGTTGATTTTGACTTGATTTGCTGAAAAGCATCTTCCGTTAAATGCTTGCTTTTTATGAAGCATATCGGTTTAGTGGCTTCTAAAATTCATTACAATTTGGGTGTGTAAAAGCTTACATTTTCCCAAACATCTGTTTTACTTACCTGAAAAGATCTAATACCCATATTTCTGGAAACGTGAGATCGATTGTTTGATCAAGGTTCAATGCCGATATTCCTGTTTTACTGGAGCTTAACTGGATCCAGCCGCTTTTCAGCACTAGAGAATACCAATGGCTTTTCCCTACACCAAGTCACTCCTCTCAGTTTTCTGCACGATGCCATCAGATATGACATATTTTCTCCAATGTGTCATGCATATCCCTGCCATCCATGGGTATGACGGTGGGCTGTTGGAACAAGCATGTCAGAAAGATTCACAGCTAAGGGAGACGGCAAAAATGAAAGTGACACCTCTTCCTGCTCTGTGTCACTCGATCTGAAAGAGTTTTTGGGATCTGGAGGATATAGCGATTTGTTTCTAAGGGAAAAAGGGCTCTAGGGCATGCTTATAATGAATCAGATGACAAATACAGCCTATTCCTGGGTATCTATTTAGTATGCCTGTGCGGAGGAGTGTGTATATGTGTGTTTGTGTGTGTTTGCATCTGGGTGCCTGTATAGGCAGTTGTGTAGGATGTATTGAGTGAGTGACAGCTCACCTCCGTAATCGTGCAGCAGTGTGGGAACGTGCCGGGACTCTCGGGTCCACAAGTGGGAAAAGCAGAGGGTGAATGGGCCCTTGTGCACGGGGATGAATGGAGCTCCGGATGAGGGTGATACTCATCAGCTGGCACTTATGACTAGCAACTTCCTCCAAAGGCAAGCCCTCCCACACAAACACAACACTAACACACACACACACACACACACACACACACACAACACACATACTTGATGGCACCTGTCTAAATAGCAGGATAAAAGGGGAAAGAGATTTAGGGGGTTGGTTTGACTAGGGCAAAAGTGAAACAGAAAAAGAGAGAGGCGAGAGAAATAAAAACATAATGGAAAGAGACATTGAATGTTAATGATTCATTTCATTTCCCGCCTGCGGAGTCATTGGGAAAGTAATGACGATGGCAGCACTGTCGGCATAATGTGAGACAGGATACTGGAGCTAATTTGCATTTCTCTCTCTTCTTTCTTTGCTTGACATAGATAAAACAAGCAATAAACACCTGTATTTCTAGCAGTCTTCATTATGGATGGTGGCATTTTTTTAACAAGTGTCTTTGTTTTCACATTATCAGAGAAATGCTTGCTGGACTGGCTCCTTGTACGTGTTTCCAGTGGTTAAAAATAACTGCCAGTGTGGAGAATTTTATTCACTGTTCCCCTCAGTTAGATATCCCATTACCATAATCTGGTATTGACTTGGTTTGTAATAAGGACGTCACTGAATCGCTAGCTTCATGTCAAATCCCCCGAAGGCTCACGCCTATATTATCTACTTCTCTCTTTGATATTATACTTGTGTGTGGCAAGATTTAGGCTAAGCTTTAGCTATTTTTGGATAAAAATGTGTATTCAGGAAAGTGCACCCAGCAACAAAATCTAACATTTCTAACTGGAATTTTAATATGTCAGAATGTATATAAACAAGTCAAAAACTGGCATTTGATGAACTGTATCCAGCTGATAATAAACCTTTCCTTATAAACAATTAGTGTAAAAAAAGACCATTCTTTATGTCACTGCAGTGTAGGCAGAATTTATTTTCCTGCGTCATGGAGGGTCGGTTAAATAAGATTGGAAGAGAATGAGGCCACTATGATCAATTAACTTAGTAGCAAAAAGATGCCTGCTGAGCCAATCAGTGCAACACAGATGAGAGAAAGGGGGGGAGGGGGACTTCCCTTTGGCACACCTACGGGACAGATATGATCACTGTTAAGTGACGGGCAAAAAAATCGGTGTCGCACAGAACGTGATCAGGTGAAAGTGATGTTCAGGGGACTATTATTTGATAGCCTCACTGTCAATAATGAGTGTAAACATAACAGTTATAACTGTATGAGTATGGCATTGTTGTTATGTGATGTAGCCAGGAATATGTGCTGAAGTAGTGCTACAGTTTGGTCTGTTAGTTTAAACATTCACATTGGGACCAAAAGATGTAAAGGAAATAGCTGTTTCAATATTTTGACTGAGTTTCATTTAGCAAATACATTGTTATTTGTTCCACTAGCAGGGGCTTCAAGAGATAAGACTAAGATACCCAGGGAATATTCAAAGACTGGTGCAGTGGTTTCTCAACATTATTCCAGGTTATTACAATTCTTTTTTTTTTGTTTTGATTTTCAGCAAGGTAATTGCTTGTGGAATCTTGGAACGCTTCCTCAACCCTAAAGGGAGTCCAACCGATAAAAAACATGATTAACGAAACTAGTTTGATAGTGAGAATGAAGGAAAATTGTAACATGATTACCCAAACTGACTCAAATTTGCATAGCATATTTCATGATTTATATCAGTAGCTCCCAACCTCTTCAGCTCGTTACCCTTTAAGATAAAGCAGTCTCTACTTGTGACATATTGTCACAGCCTCCATATTTTGTGGGGTTATGACTAAGTCAGAGTGGAATATTTTTGCCTGCAATAATTTGTTAAAGCCTGAAGTAACTCAGGTAATTCAAACCAAAGATTAAAGTATTAGAGATGGGGTCCGTCTATAGCAAAACCACCTGGCTTAAGTTTCCTCATCACGGTAGTCCCTTGCTCTGAATACGAAATAGAAATGTGTGTGAGCTAGCAAGACTGCTTTGTAAAGTTCTGCGGTCACACACTTGCACACACACAATAGCTTACAAGAAACAGAGCTCGAGCAGATGCATTTAATGTATTATTCAGTGCAGCACATCTAACGCTATCACTTCTCAGAGTAATGAGCAGAAATATGCAATAAAGCTTTGCAGTGGGGAAATAAGACAATTGAACTGAGTGTGTTAAGCATTGCAGTGCTTAAAAATACCCAGCCCTCTTTAGGATCTGCCAGGAGAAACCAACAAATACATATTTGTCCCCTGGTGACTTTACTTTGTTTTTATTTCTCATAGTCACCTTCTTTTCTACAAATCATTTCCACCTACAGGGGCAAACAACACCCCAGAAAGGTGAAGCTGGGATGGATGTGTTAAAAAGAAGGCAGTTGGGGGTGTAGGTTAAGCTTTAATTTCAGACCCGATGGCTGGTGTCACTGAGGCTCAGGGGTGTTGTATTTTATTATGTAGCTACCGTGTCAGTTATTGAGGTATAGCAGTGGTGACTGGCTTCCACAGTGCATGTGTGTTCAGAGGGATTACCGAGTGTCAATGTGTTATTGGAAAAGGCGGACGAGTAGCAGATCAGCGCTCCCTCCTGAATCTTCTTGACATGACAGTTATTCGTCGAGGAGAAAACAAAGAGAATGGTGGCAGGAAAAAAAAGACACGTGCAACTGACGATTGTTCTTCTGGGCTACAGTCTGGCAGGTGCTAGTTTGATGAATGAGAAAGCTTGGATTTTGTTTTTGCCTCCGGAGCGCCAAGGCTAGAGAATGGCCCATAGCAATCAATGTAGATCAGCCAAAACTGCTCCCCAAGCAGCAGGGTGAAAGAGTGTGGGGCAGAAGGGGGATAGAGATTGTTTTCTGTTTTTTTTGTGTGCCTTTGTTGCTCTGCAAAAGAAAGGAAGAGGGAATGTGCACATGTGGCAAGGGGTGTAGGGAAAGAAAATTGGTTATGAAGGAGAAAATATGCAACCTATCATTTCCTCTACCTCGATATAACTGTTGATTTGTTACCCTAATGGTGGTTTAGTGCCTAGAGGTTTGAATGGTTTTATGTTGACAAGATACCAGTCTTTATCACACTTGCACTTCTCGCTACATGAACAGATAGGGCCTACACTTTCCTGATGACAGTGTCCGCTCTGTTTCTGCTTGTTCTCCTCATTGTCTTTCTAAGCCTGCTCCAGATCCTTCTCTGTATTCATACAAGCTTACCAAATATTTAAAACAAATCTGTCGTCTCTGGGTTTAATGGCAGCTGGGACGTGGAGGTCTGAGCTGAGACATGTGGGGCTGGCAATTAGAAAACAATGTGTTTGGGGATGAGGACCAGGATTTGTGCTGCGGGGTGGAGGGACGAGCGTCGGATGTTGGCAGCTGTCATGTTTTTGCAGAAAAGACAGAAGTTAGTCTCCCTTTTTTTCAGCCCCTATCTCAGGAGCCTCTGTTTACTTTAATGAGGAACAAAGCCTACAAGCATATTTAACACAGTGACAAAGTGTAACAGTGACAGCACAAGAAGGCTGTTGTGCGTAAACGTTTGCAGTACTAAGCGACTGCCGTGACACGAGGTCTGCAACAGTTGCTGAACGTTTTCAAAGCACACTAGAGATTTCTTTGTTTATATCAGGCATCATTGATGGACAATAAGACATTGTATACCATTGGACGGTAAACATTTGTCTGCCTCTGATTGTATCACATAGTTCATACTATTGTAGCCCTTTATAACTAAGATATTCTGAAACAGAGTGCTAAACTACTTTGCAAAGGTGGGCAGTAGTAGGCTTTTCATTTCTAGATTATAACTATCATTTTCCCACCCTGAGTGAACCTTTGCAAGCAGTTCTTGTGGCTAGCTAACTAATTAACATTAACTCCATTGCGGAGCTGTTCTTTAGTTCAAATCTGTAATTGACAGGATTGTTTTTAAAGGAGAAACCAGCTTATAATATGCTACTTTGAAATAAAACTACATTGCGTCACAAGCTTATAACCTGTAGCCATGCCTGGGATATTTATGATTTGTTATAATAAATAAATAATTTTTATTCACTGATTAGTTATACTTCAAACCCCATGGTTTTTATTTCAACATGAGGCAAAATCTGAAGATGTTCAGCCCTGCCATGCCTGGTTATGCGTGCTAAGCTATAATTGGACATTTCCTGATTAGGGTTTAAGAATCAACTTTTACATCAATATGAGGAAATATAATTACATCAGTTAACTGCTAAATGTTGAAATAATAATAATATTAATAATGTTAATATTAATATTAATAATAATAATACTTTTTGTTTGTAACCAAAGTGCTAAGTTAAGGCTTTTCAAATGAACAAATGTGCTGCTTTTATTTAACGATGTCACCATTGAGAATTGTCTGGAGAAGAACAAACATTTCATCCGCATTAACATTAATTGTCACTTGCAGCTGTAATTAGTTGCTGTAAGATAAATAATGCAACATTGCTGGTTGTATTCTGCTCAGGTATTGTTATGAACGCTTCATTTCCCATTGGCTCGGCAGGAATTTGTTAAAGCCAGTTGTTCATTTATTCAGCAGTATCTAATGAATTAGCATGCAGGCTGTGGGTTGGCCTCTTCTTGCTCCACATATCCACCTCCATCACTTCTACTGTCAGAGAAAAAATGTGTGAGAGGGACTGTCCCTCTGCACCTGTCGACACTGATACGCAGATGGGCTGATAATTGCGGAGGGATGATTGTTAAGGAGATAATTGGAGTTTCCATACCCCCTGACAGGAGTTGGTCTGGGCTGGTTTTCTGACCCATTGCCCAGGTAAGCATTTATTCAGCAGGCGGCGGGGCTCCGCATCAAACCAGATTGGAAATGTGGCGAGAAACAGTGAGGAGGAGAGACAATGGCCTTGTGTGAAAGGGTAAGAGAGTGAGACACAGGAAGAGAGAAATGTGCTCTGCCCTGAGGGGAGTGCTCTCACACCCTCGATTACCCATTTAATGAGGCGGTGCCGTGCCATTGTTTTATTACTTAGAGGAAATAGGAGGTATCTAGATTTCGCCGTGTGGTACCACTGTTTCCCACTGATAGGCTGGCATCTGTTCCCTTTGTTCGCAGCAGTCCCCCTATCATCTCCTCTTACAGACACTAATGCTTCTGTTTCTTCTCCTCTCCAGAAACAAGCTTTGCCTTCTGTCCGCCCTCACCTACATTTTCAAGACACACTTGCTTTTTGGCTCATCCTTATTAACCTACCATTACCCCCGTTTTGACTAATGTAATCTCTCATGAGTATCCAATGCTTCCCGACATTAATCTAAGATCTGTTGGGCTGGTCAACTGCTCTGATCGCTGCTATTCCCAGCGGTGGGAGCTTAAGAGTTCGAAGCCTTCCTGTCTGCCATCTTCCTCTTTTTTCTTGCTTTTTTCTTCTTTGTATCTTCACATCCCTGTCTGTCTTTTTCCTCCCTTTGCTGTGTTATTGTCTCTTGTTTTGGACACGCACACACAGTGACATAAACACAATTTTATTGCTCCTGCATAGGCAGTAAATCTCTCTTAAGCTGGAGGAGCTAAAGCTGTTTATACCGGGGAACAGCGAGTGCACCTCTCTGGAGAGCAACACTCCATGGAGCATACGGATATTCTAGAGAGGCAGAAAGGCAGTGAGGCAAGGCTCACCTCCTCCTCAAAACCTCTAAAACCTATTTTGCATTTCTTGACTCAACTACGCCACATACAATGATCTCTTTGCGGTAGATTGACACATTATCCTGGAATGAGTACTTTTCAGATTAGATTTTTTTTGTAGGAGATCCCAGATAAATGTGTCTTTGCAGTAAAACCCTCCTACTCAATTTGGGGAACAGCTCAGTGCGTAGCGAGTGTGTGGTCGAGCGCGAAATTAGCAGTAAAGTTGTCAAGTGGGAGTTAATGTACAGTGGAGGTTTCAGTTTGTCTATGAATAAATGCTGCAGCTCCTCAAGGCCCACACCTGATCGTTTAAAATATGACGATGACATATGACGTGATGTATTTAATGGATTAAATCATTTAAAAAACACACATATGATAGTATATTTTAATTACTAATATCTATTATTACTGCTTCTCCTTTGAAAACGTCTCAATTGTAATGTAGGAACCGTAAAAGATAACATTTGAGATGGCTGTGCTTTGTTCTTCAAGCTGTTATGAGTGTATTAAATGATGACCAGGCTTACATTTGATTTATTTAACTGCAAACAAATGTGTATTTGCAATATAGATTTAAATGTAGTTTTATCTTGTAAGGTTGTCACTAGAATCAATACATTGCCACAAAGTCGATGATAAAATTCCCAAAACACGACGGTACTCGTATTTCAGGCTGGCCGATGCTGAATAGAATATGGTTGTTTAAAGGAGATGGTTCCTCAGCAATAGAAAATAGAAAAAGAGAGATAATGACGACATGTTTTTCTCCATGACAATAACTCTGTGCAAACGGTTATTTGGGGGTTCATGTATGATGTATTATTTTGATTTTGTAGTTCCTAAAATGTCCCTGAAATTGTTGGCGAATCTACATTTCGGTGTCCTGACATCCTTCATCTTTTGTCAGCCAGACAGTTTTTGTTTGTCTCAATGGATGCAAATGTGCCAGGGTTTGAATCGGATATCGATTTTTTTTGCCCAGCCTCTCATTAATGTAGCTGATTAGCTCTGTGGAAGATGGATGGGACCAGAGGGACTACAACATGCTCTCTGTTTTTATTACACACATCATCTGACAGTTATTAGCCATGGGTGGCTGGGTGGAGGATGATTGTGTGCGTCTTCCAGTGTCTGGTGTCAGATGTGTTTATCTCCCCTCAAAGTGCTCTGTGGTTGATTGAATGACCCTTCACCCTTGTGGACGGGATGTATATTACTGCCTGATGTGACAGCAACCTCCCTGCTCCTCTCAGCCCTCCCATCTTTCAAAAGGAAACCTTAAACTAAATTTGGAAAGGATAGTATAGCCTCTGTTAAGCCTTTATTAGAAGGCTGACAGTACACAGATGACAGGAAAGATGAGATATGAGAGAGATGGGGGGTGACGCACAACGAAGGTGCCTAACCAGACATATCGAGGGACTGCACAGTTTCACAGACAGCACCATAACCATGAGACATGCTCACTAACCATAAGACGTTCAGTTAGTGTAAAGCATTTATAGTATTTGTCATGTTGAGCCTTTTTCTGAAATCCTCTACTGCTGTATTGACAAAACATCTTTAACATAAAATATTCATCAAAGGAATGTTGTATTTTCCTCAACAAAACATGGCTGCAACAATACATTCATATTATAAGAATGTGCTCAATACATTTTAATGAATGATAATAAACCTATCCTACTTATCATTTATTATTAGTCAATTATAAAGCATCAATACTAAAAGTCCACAGCCATGCTGACAGTTCTTAGGCTGTACTTCAAGGAAAATGCTTACATACAGTTTACTGTCTTCATCTTCTATTTACAAGTACATCGCAAGTACAGCTAAGGCTGATGGGGATGTCATTAGATTTCACATATTTGGCGAGGATAAGTTGACATTTTAAACTGTTCACGGTAGGAATTGGCGATTTAGCTAAATGTTCTATCATGGTTTATGTAAATTGTGAATGGGATGCCTCTCCCTGCTTCACTTCACTGTCTTCTCCTCCATGTCTGCCTACATCATATTACCTTGTGGGGCAGCCAGATTTTCAGTAGAGTGAAATCACACAAGATTATTTACTGTATCATGATGATTAGGTCTTTCTGCATTGGAATGGTCAGAAATGCTATTAAGTTAGTGTTTCGGGCCGTTTGAGGTACCTGTTTTACATACGTTTTTCATTTGCAATTATTGATTCATTTTTTACTTGAGTTAAAAAATATTGATATGCTTACACGATTGATAGTTTCAGAACAGTTGTGATGTCCTGTTTTGTTACCGGTTTTGACTGAAAAGAAAAAACAAATGTGACTTCCTTAGGCGTTTGTCTGAAATCTGCGGTCTGGTGGTGTAGAGGTGACATTGGATGGACAACATAAACCCAGGTGTAGTAGAGGGATTGAGTCTCATCAAATGATGGTGGTTTGTGACTTTGGGAGTCAGTCTGGCAGGGTTTATGCTAAGGTGGGAACAAATCTGAGCTGGATTCAGCTGCTTACCCTTTATTTACCCAGCCTTGTTCTTCGCTGCCTGAAAGGAAAAAAAACACTTTGTAAATTAAGTAAATAAAGTAAATATACAGAATAGTGAATAGTTGATCAGAGGAGAAGATGAGCTACTTAATTTAATGTGTTTTTTTTTTTTTTTGTGGAATCCCTTGATTCTTTAGAAGTTATTCCTTTTAAAAGCCTTTATGGTTGGCTGAACATGGACCCTCCGATCAGTACATTCTCTCCAGCTGAACCCATCCTCCTGCTGCTGTGAAATTCCTTCTGTACCACTGACCTTAATGTTGGACAGGATAATAGCATGCAATTCCCAGGGGAGGAAAATAGTAGAAGCCTTTTGTCCCTTCTGTGTGTGTTTGTGGAGGCGTATGATGTATATAACATCTTTATTGGAATTGGTGGTTTGCATGCGGTCACAGGAAACCCATGGGTCCGGGTCACGTGTGCTTACTGAGCCATCACGCTTTCCTCATATTGATTCTCACAGAACTGGTTGTTGTTCACCAAAAATACATTTGAAAAATTGTTTTGTGTCCACCTGTTACATTTACAGTATTGATTTTCTTTTGTGACACGGAAAGCAATGCAGAGCTATTTAAAAATAATCACGCCCACCCACACAAAGGAGCTGCTCTAATGCCACAGACACAGGTCAGTGTGTGTAGCTCTGCTGGAGCAGCTGGGAGGCAGGTACCATGCACAAGGGCACCTTGACAAATTTCACTGATTATTTTGCCATTAAATAAATCCAATTTTACATAGTAAAGGGGCCTATTCAAATTAGAAATCAGGATCATTTCAACTCAAGAAATCAGTTTGTGCTTGTATATAGGTTTTTAGATTAAATCATTGTTAAAAAAAACAACAAACTTTTCAACAGATTCATTATTAATGTAAGAGTGATCCATTAATGGTTCAGTGGTATCATGTGACTTTGTACCAGGATAGAGAATGAAGGATGCAGCCTTAGCTTCCACCCCCCCACCACCCCCCCCCCACCCCCGGCTTCGCTCGTACTCTCCATCCACAACTTCAGATGCAGCAACAACTGTCACTAACACGCCCTCTTTGTGCAGCCGGCACAGACACGTCTGTCATTCGATATTTGGCTCATGCTAAGCAGAGGAACAGCTGCAGGGTGCATGAAACAGCGAACAGGGAAAACAGTAGCCGCGTCAGTTGTTTCTGACAGCTCCTCCTGTTGTGCGAGTACAAGTCCCTTTAGGATTTGGGATTTTTTCCTGCAGCCCAAAAGTCTTTGACCAGTCCAAATGCAAATCAGCTCATAGGAAAAGTTTAAACGGGTTGAAAATGTGAACTTTAAAAGACAGTTTTTTCATCATCTGTATGACTTTTTAAATAATGCTGTTACTTTTGAGTTCAAATAAAAATGTGACCGCGTGGAAATGTGCCCCGAATCTTCCATTATTTAAGAAATGATCTGAGGATTTTGCAAAGCAATGTCAGTTTCAAATGAGCTAAATCCTCAAGGGGAAACCTAATTATGACAAAATGTCCAAACACTCACATTTCCCACTTCATCTTCCAAAAGTCCTTTAGCAGCTCTGAGCTAGTGTTATTCCTGCCAGAGAAACAGTCCGTTGCCCGGGCAACCTCAGTTCTGCCGCCATGGCAGCTGTAACTGTGGCGAAGGGGACACGGAGTGCCAGGGTGGACAGGTGTTACCGGGGTCTTCAGGATCACTTTGGGTCTCCTAGGCCTTCCTCCTGCGTCGTTACACATGTGGAGCAGCGCTAACAAGCCCCTCGCATACTCCTCTGTGCTGCGATCAGAACTACACCCGAGACCACTGAGTTACACTAATATTCTGTGTCATGCTCTTGTTGAATTAGACGTGCACATGGTTCTCTTGCCAGCTCGGAGCAGGAGGTCCGTGCCACATGGCTGCATGTTTCCTTTTTTGTTTTTTTTTGTCAGATACACATACTGTAGGTATGAGAAATGACTCATGTTCAGTGAGACATGGTAACCTGCTGCAAGGCAGAGTAATGGGACACTGCACAAAAAGTCAAACAAGCTCTCATTACCCTTCATCCAGGCAGAACATGGAGGCCAGCCCCCCGAAAATTGGTCCTGGAAAATTGTAAGGGGAAATAAAACATGTGCTAGTGGAAAGCAATAGCTGAGAGTGTGTCGATTTAATAGCAACAGCGTGTGCAGAGCATGAAGGAAAGATAGTTCTGTTACTGAGTCAGTGTGGCGATGCTCAAAATGTCTATTTTCAGGGCTTGCTTTAAGTAGGGTGAGTCACCAGGCTTGTGGAGCACTAGAGACTGCATGCGTGTGTGTGTGTGTGTGTGTGTGTGTGTGTGTGTGTGTGTGTAGTCATGCTTGTATGCACATGTATTTCATGTGATACCGCAGCCTCTCCCTCTATCTCCATCACACACACGCAAACAGACACACATGTGCCTGCCCGGCGGGTGCAGGTCTGTGACGGGTTAGGCGTTTTGGGTAAGCGCCATCCTTCTCTCTGTCTTTCCCTCGGCTCTTAGCAGTGAGCTGGCCCTCGCGCAGGGACAGGCAGCAGCTTCAATCTGTTCGGTAAATACTGGGATAACTAAGGCCCACCCATCGCCGTGGCAGAAAATAACTCACGCCAGACCTGCAAGGGCAAAGATATCCCGGCACTGTAGAAAGTGTGGAGAGAGCATACCTTCTGAAGAGAAAACTGTGCACATAAATTAGCTATTTTGAGATATTTTGGGGGTGTGAAGGAAGTCAGAGGGACAAACAGACAATGAGAGAAAGGGAAATGAGAATAAAAGCAAATGAGAGATGCAAACCTCCTCATGCTGCCAGTGAAATGTCAATGGAACCCTGGGGATGCATTGATCAACCTCTCTACTCCTAATCTGCCTTCAGCCTCTGCTCCAATCACTGAAGGCAAACACACAGACTGCTGCTCTACAGATGGATAATAGGGCCAGCTCGTCATAAAGGGGCCAAGGACTGGTAGTAAAGTAAACGCTATCAGAGCTATTTTTGAACAGAAAATTCAAAAGCACTTTGTGATTCATGTTTTAATTGAAAGATTTAACAAAGTCTGACCAATGACAGTTTCTATTTTCCTTTAACATCAGAGACAGCTTCTTTTGTTATATTTAGGATAAAAGACAATGAAACAAAAGCACGATGAAAACGATTGAAGAGTCTTTTGGTCTGAAAAGAATAAAAAGAAATTGAAAAAAATGACAAACATTACTTACAAGAGTCCAAGGGGTTGATTTCAAAAAAGCTTTTAATGTTTGATCAAAAGTCCAAAACATAAAAAACGTTGAACTTACTGTTTTTTAATACCATAAAGATCTTCAATAGAAAAACGCTGGAATCGACCATTTTATAGATTATTAGTCTCGTCAATATAGCGTTGATCTAATGTGATATTTTCTCTCCCACAAAACGAAATCTATAGAACATAATTACCTTCGCAAATGATAAGATTGTCTTTTCAGTTTGGACTATTTGTTTGTTTGTCAGCAGTTTTCTGAAAAATTAAATAAATACTGTCCCGAATTTCATGAAACTTGGCCAAAGTCTGTAGAAAAGGCAGAGGAAGCATCACCTATTACATTTTGGAGCGTATCAAAACACTGGGCCATAGCACTGATTATTTTTCACTTTCTACATAGAGCATTAATTTGGCAGGGGTTAGCACCCTCAAAATCCCCTTTTAATTTGAAGTACAATCATTAAAAGCCAACATAGAACATATATGTCATGTACTAATGAGAGACAGAACAGTAAATCAATTGAGCAGCATTTTGCAGATAGGGAATTCTGCTTTTAAATCAGCAGTATGAATCTCTGTATGGAGCTAGTGTTGAAAATACTTAGTCAGGTAGATTAAGTAACAACTGAGGATAAGAGGTGGTATTCATTAACTTGTGTTGAACAGGAGTTAATACTTATATTTCATTGTCCTCTCCAGAGACTGACTTCCTCTCCATGTATTTTCTTTTCTCTGGCAGTTTGTTCCCAGTTCTCCAAAGGTGTGTACGCCATCATCGGCCTGTATGACAGGAAGACGGTCAACATGCTCATGTCCTTCTGCGGAGCGCTGCACGTCTGCTTCGTCACGCCGTCCTTTCCCATTGAGACAGCCAACCAGTTTGTCATCCAGCTGAGGCCTGAGCTCCAGGACGCTCTGGTGGGAGTGATTGATCACTACAGATGGACCAAGTTTGTCTACATGTACAGTTCTGACTCAGGTAGGAAATCATTTTATTTCATATCACATCATACTTACCTTTACATTTGATTAAAATATCCTTCAAGCTTTTCCTATCAATATAAAAATGAATGACCCTGAAGTGGGCATCTTATTATGTACTGTCAAGTATTTCATATGAAGGATTTCAATTGGTTATCAAATGTATGATGATCCTCATTCATGTTTGAGTATCGACAGTTTTCCTCTTGGCATTTCCTCTCTTGAAAAGAATTTGAAGCACACGCACAAGAACACGGTCACAGGCGAAACCAGTCATTATATCATCGACCATTAGTCGTCTTCATATTGCCATGGCGACAGCAATGGGGTCAATCGTAGCCATTTTGCAGCAATGAGCCGCCATCAGAACATGTAATTCAGACCACCATCTCTGTGCAGGCGGAGAACACAGAAAAGAAACATTGACTCGCAATGGCTAGCAGATAAATCACACAATGGAACAAAAGACTAAGCTCCTCGTCAAGCAGTCCTCAGCACTGTTGCTACGGTCACATACAAAATAAAGTGCTGTAGCGTACAATCCTTCGCAGAAATAAACCAGCACACATGTCAGCCTCCTCCTCGCCTCGCCCCTCTCTAGCTAATCATCCATACCCTTCCCATAATGCCATACCATCTGTCCCAGGTGTTGTGGGTTTTAGAGCATGACTGTGAAAGGTGTTTTGTGCACCCTAAAGCATTCTGCTGTCTGAACACTCTGCACAACTTTTATCCACTCCTACGATTTTGACTTGGGCGACATAAGCAGGCTTAAGTCAGCTTTAAAAGACAGATGCCATCATGTCAGTCTGCAGAGATCAAGCAGTGACAGGAGATATTTCACAGTGGTCTTGTCCCATTGATTCATGACGGCCGTAGCGTCACACGTCCCGCCGATTTGTTTTATCTTCTGTGATCCCTTCATTACCCACTCACTAACTGTTGGGTAGCATGTGTGTGTGTGTGTGTGTGTGTGTGTGTGTGTGTGTGTGTGTGTGTGTGTGTGTGTGTGTGTGTGTGTGTGTGTGTGTGTGTGTGTGTGTGTGTGTGCAGGGTCACCCCTGTGTGATTGAGTGGTGGGATGGAGCCAGTGGAATCCATATCAGTAGTCCTCTGTTGCCTGGATACTACGCTGTAGTCACCCTTCATACAGGGTTATTTTAAGCTGTTAAGAAATATGTGTCTGTTCTATACAGCATGTGTGTATGTTTGTGCTTCTTCCAAATATGTTAGTATAAAATCACCAGCACATTTTAGTATCTGGTCTAATCTAACAGTTATATTAGATATGTTTTATTAATATGAAATATGCAGGGTCACTTTCCTAATACTTCACAAGGTTTAATATTTTCCACTTCTTCTCTTTTAACATCTGTCCTGCTATCTTACCGCTCAGCATCCTCTCATAAACGTTTTTATTTTCAAATGCCAAGAACAGGGAAACAAATGTGATAGCCAATTAAAAATGCCATAAACAATATTCAGAAAATGGTTTTCCGGAAGTGTTATTTTATCTACTTTCAATTGCCTCGTGCCCAGGTCTCTTTGTATTGCCTCCGGCCAGAAAGGGTGCTTATGACAGGCAGATTCCATTATATTATTTCCTTCCAGGATTCCTTCAGTGGACCATTTTTACCTTGGCCAGTTTCACAAACCACACTGTCAGTATGGCTCTGATTTATCGGAGGGCATCTGCAGATAGATACATTCGAAAAGGCAAAGAGGATGTAAGGCATGGACAATAGATTGAAGATAAGCAAAGATAAGAAATGTAATAGTCTAGCCACACTGATAACATTGTGCTGAACATTTTTAGCTGGAAGCATTAATGAGATTCAAGAATTAATTTTAGATTGTCTTGCTCAGAGGCCGGAACATTATGTACATAATGCAGATTAACAAATAAATATCCACACAAAGACTTTAGGGAAGAAGCAAGATAATTGAAAAAGTGAGAAACGATAAGGAAGTGAACTGCTTTAGTCGCAAATAGTTTTCAAACAGCTGAGTCAGATTTCAAAGCAGGGTGCTGTCCATGGTCCTGAAGCCTATACTCACGCTCCATTTAAAGACAGTTGTCTATTCTCCTTATTCAAGGCCATGTTCAACTGCCCCCTGTGTTCCCATGCCTGTCGTCAGTTTCACAGCTACTACTGAATCACTTCGCTCCAAGGTCTACTATTATTCACCCATATGCAACAGTGATTGGATAGTGACACCATGAAAGGGGCTATTCGTCTCTATGTCCATATTTACACATCATTCTTTATGGTTGTCTAATGTATTTACATGTACCATATAGCTGTCAAACGTGGAGGTGAAAGAACTTCCATTTTTTATATCTCTTAATGACCTGATGTCAAATAGGCAGCGCGAATTGCCTGGAGAGCAGCTGGTGTGCATTTTAATAAGGCCAAGCAATCATCTTTCAGGGGCTGACTGCCTGTCTCATTCTTCTTTTGACAGGCTCTGTGTCATTGTGGATAAGCCATATTTACATTTACTCAATGTGCATAAAATGCCCGTATGAACATGAACAAACCAGCATGGAGGATGTACAAAACACATTTTGTGTAGGCCCACGGTGGCTTTTACAGCATTTGCCAGATTAGTGTTGGAAAAACAAATACAGCTTCATCATGGGTTAGTTTTTGTAATTGCTATAATTCCTTTGGGTAACGTGTGCCAGTCTGCTGCGGGTGGCATTACTTTATTTACTCTGTGGAAATACTGCGGCTGCCAGCTTGAGAGAAATCTGATTGGTCTACAGCAGCAAAGGAGTACAACACTGAGTCAGATTGTAAATCAGAGCTCAAGATCAATGTGTTCCCTAATCGCCTTTTATTTCCTGTCTTAACATAAGCCTATAGCTCATTGGCCTCTCTACATCAGCCTCTATGATGCTAGAGTGTCTCCGCAATGGCATTACTGAGTAACACCAGCTGTAATAGGTGCTTGGAGGACGTGAAGATGACTGTTAGTGTGTCTTCTTCAATGATGCACGGGCTGATTATTTGTTAGTGTGAAAAGGGTGATTATTTAGCCGGGCACAGTAAGAACTGGAAAATCACACCTGTACGTGTCAGCGTGCTTAATGGTCTGTCCCGCTCGTTATGCTTTATCACCGAGGCTACAGGGGAGGTTCTGATGGATATGCCTGTTGTAAGCAATTCTTCACAACTTCTGTTTTGTTCCAAAATGGAATTAATTCATCATACATTCAACTCATAATACAAACTGCATACTGTATAAGATTAACCCGCACATAATTTATGATACTTATGGATCCCTCTCGGTAGAATACAAACTAGTCATTCATCACTTTATTTATTTTGGCCGATTTTATCAGAACTTTTCCAATAAAAGCACGCACAATTGATCTTTCTCTTTATATAGGACTGTCTGTGCTGCAGAAGGTTCTGGACACAGCAGCGGAGCGGAACTGGCTTGTGACATCGGTCAATGTGGAGACCATGACGGAGGCCTCCTTCTTGAAGGTTTTCCAGGATTTGGACAAGAGGAAGGAGGGCCAGATCATCATCGATTGTGAGACAGAGAGGCTCACTGGCATCCTCAGAAAGGTAATAAGTGTTTTTCTGTTCTGCAATCACAGCAGATTATGTAATTTTATGCAATGCGTAAAGCAATTCTAGCTGAAATGCTGCAACCTCATAAAATAATAAAATCACACTGCATGCAAGCTTCAGATCCAAATAACACAAATAGGAATTTTAAACTGTCAGTGAATTTTGTTTTTGCACGCATACCAAGCTTCTTATGAACTGAGTAATGAGCTTGAATGTTGAGTGGCAACAACTTTTTGCACTTTTAAAATAAACATTTCAGAATGTGCATGTTCCAATCTGATGAACAAAGGAGGGAGGCGGAAAGGGAATGAAGGTTATATAAATGGAAAGTGGGGTTAGGTTGGTGGTCTGCTGTGGTGTTTAGTCTCCGGGAGCTTCAAAGACAGGAAAGATAAATAACATAGCATTGACATTTGGTGTCCGCACTTCTTCTGTGATAGGATCATCACTAACTCACCTCAGCGTGGCTGAAAGGAAATGGGTCTTGGCATCACAATTGACTATTCGCTAAACTTCGTCCTCAATCAGAGATCACCCAATCACAATTTAGCAACCGTAACTGTGCATAGCAGGTGTCATGCTCTGGAATAAACTATACATTGAAGCAGTGTTCATGTGGCTCTTATAGCAATACTAATCAACATGTAAGTAGTTGGGATGGCAGTATATTTTTGTAGCCTTCCAAAATCCAAAGTAAGAATTTATGAATTGATTAAACAGTGTGTGTCTGCTCTGATGTATGCTGAAATCATTAGCATGTCTTGCTAACAAGCTTAGTAGCCAAAATACTACCTTCAAAATTCCTGTTTTTTTAGAAGGCAAATAATTTATAACTTTATAGTCTAATAGTCTATAACTAGCACATCCGCATGTGTGGAATCAGGCCTGGATGCTATTAATGTTAGGAACAAAGTTAACAATCCCACCCAGACTCATTACATATAGTAGTTAGCATACTGGCTAAACTGTACTGAAGTCTTTAACCTAAAAGAATATTGTTCATGTAACATTAGAACATGTTGATGGACAATCCAACAAAATATACTTGCTACAATTCAAAAGGGGCACAAAGAATTATCAGTTTTCATATGGTGAGGTTGACTTTTTTCCTGAGATAACCTACGTAGCTTTAGCCTCAGTCTTTTTATACAATATCTTGATTGTAGCCATCAAGTTGTCTTTTGTGACCTCTCTTATGTTTCAGTTGTTTGGAACAAGTCAACTGAAGTATTAAAAGTCCACCTTAGACTAATTAGCTGGCTACAAACTAGCTGCAAACAATAAAGGGGACACTGCTGGAGACACTTGACTTTCAAGCTGAATGGGGAGCCTGTATTTATCCTTCTTCTATTTGAAATCAAGAAAAAGTGTTTTCAGAAGTATTTGGTGTAAATGTTGGGATTATAAAACTTTTCCTGGCATGCTATGCCAGGAAAATCAGAGGCGTAATTAATAAAGCATGCATTTAGGTGAGCTAGTTTCAGGGCTCTTCTGCATTGCTTTGCTTACTGGGACAATCAATTTACCTGAGTGATTCTCAAGGAACCTTCTGCTTCTCCTGTTCGACAAGTTAAAATGTCTGCTGCTGTGTGACTACAGGCAATTCTATCCCACAGAAATATCTGCACGTTTGTCATATTTGTATTGTGTTGCATGTTGGTGTCACTTGTATGATTTATGACTTACAGTATCAGATATATTTTTCTTCTGTTTCCCTTCATTGTTTTTTATAAGTAAAGAAATAAAAACACATACTCTTTAATAACGTTTATAGCACACACACAAACACACACAGTCCCCATCTGTATGTGTAGGCTCTGTGTGAACGTTATTGATGGCCCGGTGTCTACAGTTAAGGTTATTGCATCAGTTCTCACAAGTTTACAGGTGCTGAGCCTGAGAAGCTCTCCATTCAGACGTCCACCATCAATCACCCAAATCTGCTCCCTGCCTCCACACTGCCCTGCCTGTGCATCCATACAATGGGGAACACACACACATAAGCACACACACCCAACACTTCTGCCTCTCGTGCCCTTTATATTCCCATCTGTGTTCATCTCATTCGTCTCATACAGTACACAGATTCTCCTACGATAATGTCACTGACAGTTTCCTCAGGACGGCTCCTCACATAAACTGAATGTTGATGTAGCCTCCTTAGAGAACATTTAGCGTGACAGAAGAGCTACCTCGAAAACGTTTAGAGTGTGTTTTTCAGACAAAAAAATGTACCCATTCTCTTGGGGCTGAACTCTGAATGACTCTTCCAATCTGCATGTATAATTAAAAAGTTCCTTCCTTCCAAAGCATTTCTGTTTGACTGTCCACTGTGGCAGTAATGTGTGTTTTCCCCCGGTGTCGAGTGTATTGGTGTCAGCGCGGGTGTGTGTCTCTTCCCCTTCCCTTCAGTTTTTTTCCTTGCCCGGGGCTCGGCCGCAGGGCCCGCCTTGTGCTGGGGTCACCATTAATAACAAATGCCACCGTCTGTCGTGACCTACAGCATCATTAGACACACACATAACACACAAACAAATGAGTACACTTCCCCCAAGTACAGGCAAGGGAAAATGCTCACAGAGAGGGAGAGGAGTGAAAAATGTGAGGTCATGCATGATGCCTGAGCAGAGACGGTAGAATGAGCTCCTTATCCGTTGTCCCAAGGCTATTATTGGGATGGTGCATGGCTTTGAATAAGTGCTGCTCTGCCTTGTTTTCTGTGACTGCCCTGTATGCTGTGATTACACATAAACACAGACGGGCATGTGTTGCACAGTACAGCTGGCTCTTTATTTAGGCCCAGGCCAGCTACACATGTGCTTTAAGTGGCACCAGCAGATTTTTTCCAAAACTTACACCAGATCTACATTCAAATGTCAACATGATTGTACCCATTTTGTGTACTATAAACCCCTTCTGGAACTTAAGTACACACCTATCACTGCGATCTTCAAGCTGCCCTGACCCCCAGCGCTGGGCTGACCTGTGACACCTGCAGTCAGAGAATGACAGCAGCACGGACAGAAGAGAGATGTAGGCTTGTGCACAGTTGCGCAATGACAGACTTAAATATTTATAGACATTATTGTATGATAGAGTTCCAGGAAACTTGAATATTGTACGTTATAGATCCAAAATTAAATATGAGCATTCGGGGGAAAATATTCAAAACAGATGAGGAGGAGGGATGCAACTATAGTATATAATACAGCATTATATAATGACTATTTTTGCATCACGTATAGCATAGAGAATGTCAACTTGTGCACTTTACATTCATTAAAGGGTTAAGTATTCATGATTTTCTTTCTTTAGACTCTTTTTTAAAATTCATTTGAACTATATTTGCTTGCTTTATAAAATGTCAGCTGAGGTTTTTCTTTTTTTTTGCAAATTGCCTGTATTTGTGATTCCGCTTGATAAATATACCGTAATATTTTAAATGGCAAAATGGCTTCCTCTTCTTTGCCTCCCATTTGCCTTATTGCCTGGTAAAGTTTCCACAGTTACTCAAGTTGTTCCGCTAGCTGGGGATTTCCACAGTAAGCTATTTGTTGAGTAGCCTCTTAACAGAAGGCTTTTTACCCAGAAGGAGTCTAGCTGAAATGCGTTGCTTTAGTGGGAATAATAAAGAGTTTACCTTTGTGGATCAAACTTGAAAGCATCAGTATTTTTATTGTATGACCATCATTTATATAGTTACTGAAGAGAGAAACAAGGGGGGAATTCAGAGAAGAGAGGTGGAAACGAGGGACGATAAAAGAGAAGGAAATGGGGGGAGGGACAAGAAGAGGGGAGAGGACAAGAGAGAAAAGCAAGGAATTAAAAAAATGGAAAGAAGGAAAGAGAATATATGGGAATGGAGGAATTAAGAGAAGAGTTGAAAGGAGGTAAGAGAGGAAAGGGCATTACTTTTGTTTCATAGTTGTTTAAACACATTTCAGAACTGGCATTTCCCTTAAGCTGCCTCTATGACTTTTATCATTTGGAGTCTGTTGTGTTTACTTTTTAACTCATTGATTGGAACTGATCTTTAAAAGTGGCTCACCTGTCATTCTATCCAAGGTGAAATGCTTCAGTCTCTTTTCTATGATGTATTGTGAACCTACAGTATACTTTCTCTCAGTCCTTGGCAAGGTTAAAAACTGCACTCAAACAGGTATTCTGCCGAGACACTGTCAAAACCTCTCTCTCAGTTATACACACATACCAACAGTGTTTTTCTTTGTGAGGCAGGCATTTTATTCTCTGTATCTCCTCTGACCTTGCCTTTCAGATCGTCGAACAAGGCAAGAATGCAAAGAGCTACCACTACATCCTGGCTAACCTGGTAAGAGATCATCATTATGTCATCACATTTTTTTCTAAATGTTTGAAAATGTTCCACTTACTAGTCTACCTTCTTTCACGGCTCAATGAATAAACTTGCATTGATATTAAATGTGGTCTTTAAAACTTCTTTATCACCACTTTAATAGACTTCCATATGCCGAATAATCTAGCCTAAAACGATGTGGTTTTATGTGTTTTTTCTACTCTCCATTTTCCTCTTCAGCTACTTCATATATTCTTTCATTGGACCGTCAATCTTGCAGACATAACTGCAGCAGAGTAGCAGACCAGCATAAAGCACAAGCGTGTGACAGTCAGGAATCTATGCACCCTCACACTGACAGAAAAAGGTCAGGCAGTGAATGTATGCAAGCTTATATCCATTAGCTCTTTTTGTCTGCTGCCATTTTCTCAGGGCAAATGGCGCAGACCCAGTCAGCACTGCTCAGGCTCACTAAATGCAACCAGATGAAGCGAAAATTGACATCACCCGAAGCTTTAGTATGATCAGCATTAATATGCAGCTGCTGTCTTGAACAATTTCTCCCCGCTGGAGTTTTAGATTGGCTCAATCTCTCTTGTCTGACCGGTTTGCCAGATTTAATTTTGAGTGATAAGGCTCTGACGGGGATAACAGCTGATACGCAAAGTGGCCACAGTAATTTATAATGGACCCATTAACATGTTTGCCCCTACACTTTTTATGATTTTTTCCTAATATACTTCCTTGTGTCTGCAGCTGCCTTTCTCTGAAAAAAGGAATGATAGAGCAATACAGACAGGAAAATGCTGATGAAATATTTGTCAGAACTACCCCTACGCAATATCCAGTGTTGGCAAAGGCTAGTTTCTATAGTAACCTCTCCAGCTCACTACACTACATTAGCTCATACATGGAGCAGGAAAAAAGACACTAGTCTGTCTGCTGAGAATTATCGACGTGTTGCAACACACAGGTACATTAGTGTTGGTGAGTAGATGGAGGGGGGGAAGGGGGTGGGACTGTCCCTCTTTGTCGCTTGCGTTTGTCTCCTGTAGCCTGCGAGCATGTCAAAAAACAAAAGGGCATGAAACCAAAGGATCTTTATGCTACAGCCAATCACTTCTCTAACACTTGATGTGTTTGTGTGGATGTGAAGATCAGAGAAAGCAAACAAGCAAGAGTTTGAGAGAGAAATATAGCCAAGAGAGAGGTGAAGCTCTAAGTGACATGAAAAATGAGAACAAAGAAGAAAAAGATACAATGGTTAGTTGTGTTTTGTCAGACAGAAGCCTGGTGAGCAGGAGGAACACCTGAGAGACACCTTCTCCTTTCATCAGTCAAAACTTTGCTCTCAAATCACTGACAAATCTGCTCTTCCCCTCCGCTGCTCTGTTCTCTCCTCCCACCCATTCCCTCTCGCCTGCCTCGTCTTCTCCCCATGCTGACAGGCAGCCTGCTGAGAGACCGATCCTGCGTTTCTCCCGCACTGAAAAACAGCTTTCTCCACATAATAGTCAGGGGGAAAACTACATGTAGGAGATACTATTACAGCAAAACGCTTCTTTCTCCTTTGTGCTCTGCCCCAGGCATCGCCCACATTGTTCCCATAGCATATAAGGTTTTGATTGTGCCATTTCCAACAGCAGCATATGAAGACTCAGTCTGTCAAAGATTAGCTCCGGACTGAACACAGCCATGAAATTAGGTTCTGTATTTTCTGTCTCCTGCCCCCCAGGAAAGACAGGGAGGAAGTAGTCTATTGGACAACCTCTCTAAGTGGAAAAGAAGAATTTTCCAATTTCATTATGCCATTAACCATGCACTATTGATGGTACACTTACAATCTCTTATTCCAGGTGCACATAGACCACTGGTACTCAACCTTTTCCTGCCTGTAAAATGAAGCATCACCAGAGGATTGCACATTTCAGATTTTCTTTCAATTTGAATATTATGTTACAGTTAAAGTAAACCGTCATTTCACACGAAATACAATGTAAGGTGTGCAAAATAAAGTAGCATAAATATGTTTTTTACATTAGTTCCCATCCTCCATTGGTCATAACCTGTCGGTACGGACCTTCTGAGAGTCTTGAGTTAAATCTTAGCAGTCGTAATGAGAAAGAAATGATGGTAGCGGTTTGCAAACGCAACATTCAAACCTTGCCCTATACTCGATACAAAAATGATGAGGTATTTCTACCAGGGGATGTTTTTTTTATTTGAAGGTCTCATAAAAGTCTAAAAAGGTTTGATGTTCAATGTCCACTGATAGGCATTTCAGTTAGATCCTGTAATTATTATTATTGCCAACTAAAAAGGTAATTTTCTGAACATATACCTAGATTTTACCATCTGTTTGTTCATGTTTAACCTGCTGTCATGTCCACTTCCTGTCTCAGGGTTTCCTGGACATCGACCTGACTGACCTGAGGAAAGGAGGGGCGAACATCACCGGCTTCCAGCTCGTCAACAACTCCGAGCCCAGCGTCAGCCGTGTGGTCCAGCAGTGGCTGGAGTTTGACAACAAAGACTCCAAAGTGCCCAAGAGTGGACTCAAAGTACTACTGCTCTCTTATCTGTCCTTGTTTTATTTATCTTTTTCTTTCTTTGAAGCTTTTATATAAGAAGTACTATTGCAACAAATGATTTGTTAAGATGGCAGGTTTCAAGAAAAGTAAATCATAATGGTCTTTTTTTAAGCAGCTGTATGATTGAGTTTTCTTAATGAGGTTATGGTTAGCTTGGACAATTACTTGTTATTTTCCCTGTCAGTGAGTTTGTTTGTGACTCTCAGCAGTATATCTCAAAAGCTGTGAAAGGGTTTCTATTAAATTTGGTGGACAGATAACCTTTGATCCTATCTGAGTAAGGCGGCTAAATGTTCATTGGTTTTCTACCATAACAACTGTCCAAACAGCTGAGATAGCGGATTGATTCCAAATGGTTGTTTTTTATTTTTTATAAAATGACATGAAAAAATAGCAATTAAGTCCATAGCTTTTATTCAGCCAGTTTTTATAAATGCTTCAGTTTGAATCGCCTGCTCTCTCTTTACAGTACACGGGTGCTCTAACATATGATGGCGTGAAAGTCATGTCCACGGCCTTCCAGAACCTGAGGAGACAGAGGATAGACATCTCTCGCAGGGGCAACGCTGGAGAGTGTCTTGCCAACCCACCAGCTCCCTGGGGACAGGGCATAGACATCCAGAGAGCCTTACAGCAGGTATGTGCGCATACATAGGAATGCAATAATGTTTGCACACACTTACACATACATAAACTCACACACACACATGCACGCACGCACGCACGCACACACACACACACACACTTGTGCAAATTCTTGAGTGGCACTTTGGCTAACGGCTCCTGAGTTGGGTCTGGCTGAACAAATTAGGTCTCATTCTGTCGTGTAAAGTTCACATTAAGTCATAGCAGAGCTCTCCAGTATCAAATGTGACATCATGGCTAGTAAACAAAACCTGCAGGCAATAACACTCAGCCATGATCATCATGGAATATGACATCAGCAATTGAGTTTAGAAATGTAATTTTTGGCGATGGAAATAGAAATGTTCAGTTGGCCTTGAGACTCATGCATGTTATTGTATGCATATCGAGGAACAAGGACCATTATTATTATATTTCAAATGGCATTTTTAAAAAGCCTATGCAGGAAAAAATTTGCCAATTAAAAACACAATGAAGTATGTTGTTTATGTACTCCAGAAGACCATTTACATTAAGTATGAATGGATATTAAATGCATGTTTGTGAGGGCATATGTGTTAGTGTGCAGTGTGTGCATGTGTGCAGCCCGAGGCTCAGTCTGCAGAGTGGTTATGTGGTGGCCTCCTCAGTGTCAATCTAGCCATCTGCCTGCGGATGGACTGGAGATTGAAGCTGTGTTCGCTCAATTAACTCCATCACACAGCCAAGACAAACACACTGCACTGTAAACATACACGCACACCGTCTGTCATTCACTTCCACAGGGAGCGGGCGCTGTAGACTTTCACAAATGAATAATATACAAACACAGGCGAGTTACGCTTAACATGCATCGCATGTTAGCGTGACATGCAAAGTCTTGCTGCCTGCGTGGACAAGAAGAAAATGGACGGAATTAATATCATGCTTCACGGCAGCCATTATTCACCCATCTGCTGGGCAAGTTGAAGCCTGTGTGAATAACTTATTCAGTATTTGTGATTGTATTACAGGTGCGTATTGACGGATTGACTGGTCACATTCAGTTCAATGAAAAAGGCCGCCGAACCAACTACAATGTTAGCATCATGGAACTGGCCCCCTCTGGACCAAAGAAGGTAGGTCTGTCGCCAAAATGTCAATAAAGCATATTTATTGCTGCTCAAGGACACTGTTAGAACTTGTTTCTGCAAGCATATTAGTGGAATAACTCTGTGTTTCATTTAACGGTCCTCAAAGTAGTATTCAATATAGCATTTTCTGAAGAGACAATTTATGAGTAAACGTTCTTTGGTGGTATTTATGAAAGGGGCTCACTCCTAAATACATTGTAGTGAAATTGTACCTTTTTTGTATTAAAAAAATCATCCCTCTACAACTCCTTTACAGTCAATATGGTGTCAAAGATAACAAAAAGCAGGGATTCTTTCATCTTCTACTGTGCGTTACTTAAGAAGAGCATTACATTTGGGGTGTGGTATTAATCAGCAGATGCTTCGGTTCAAAATGAGACCAACGTTTTCTCTTGTTGTCAGTTGTTTGGACATAGTGACAAAGGCTGAAATGTAATGAAGACTTGTTTTTAGTCTTTTGAGCCGTGAATGCCTTTTGCTACTGTAGCGGTTGGTTAACACTTGCGGGCTGCACCGGCTGGTTAAGAGGAGTGAGGAGTCAGCAGTAAATGACTGTTAAAAAATGTCAGTTTTTAAAGAGTTGTCAGACAGATAACACGCACAACAGAACAGATGATCCCTCTAGGCTTGAATCTGGCGGAGATAATGATCATATCATTAATCCCATGTATGCTTTAAGTAGAAAACAGAGACATTATTATACTTACCTTAAAAGATATGTAGATGCACTTTCATGTTTTAGAAGGTGTTTCTTAGTGTGTCAGGTCTCTTAAAAACTTAGATGAAAAGCTTTTTTATGTACATTTTGATTAGGAGCCATATTGAATCATTTTCAATTTCATCCTATTGGTCAGTTTCAAATATTTTTACATTATCCTTTGTCTCAGGTTGGCTACTGGAATGAAGATGAGAAGTATGTGTCTACTGCCAGCTTTATGAGAAGCAGCAACGACAGTATCGGCCTGCAGAACAGGACGTACATAGTCACCACGATCTTGGTAAGTAAAATAGAGACTTTGAGGGATTATGGGGAGGATGGGGCTGCTAAAATGGCTCAGACCCAGACGGAGAAAGGCATGGTAACATTTTTCATTTTCTTTAATGATAGAGTTCCTAAAGGTTCAGGCCCCTGAGAGAATTGGGCTGACATCTGTGATTGTATCTTCCTCCATTCCTTCTCTTGCCAACTATTTTTCTGCTAACTTCTCTCTGTCTGACTTGTGCCTGTACAGAATCACAATTACATCAATTGCCAAGTACAACACGATCATCTTTTCTAGAGGAGACTAGCTTGCTGACTTGCAGCGTTCCCTTGTACATATTTACGATATGTTTAAGTGTTTCATATCATGCGTATTCGGGTTTTTCCTTCCCTGTAGTGTGCGACGTAGGTTTTTGTGCATGTGGTAGACCACAATCCGATTCTGAAACCTGAAAATGAGCATAATAGGGCCCCTTTGAATTTGTTCAATGTCCACTCAACATTGTGGTAGTTAGACAGTGCTAATTACCAAATAGGAACACTCATTTCTGAGGCTATGAAGTATCATCATGTCTCTCATTTTTGAGTCCCCCATATTATTTTATTTGGCTCAGCTTTCACCATCGGCAGTTCAAAACAGGTTGTGTTTACTGTCCTCCCCTACATTACAGACACCTCAGGGGTCTGTGAATCAGGAAGGATTTAAGAACAGGGCAGCAAAGATTTAGTCAGACCAGCGCCTACAGCAGCTAGGTGAACATGACATTTTCTCACAAGATAGGAACATACCTGGCAATACCTTCCCCGTATGCAATAGGGGATGAAAAACATTGTGTGCAGGTACAGGATGTTCTCAGTGCATATTGTTGGAAATGTAATATCAGAGAATACTCCATGTGTGTGAAGGCCAGGAGCTCGGTGCTACACCTATTTTGTGCTCCCGGTATTTTTTCAAGTGGAAATGTCTTTTATCTCCTCGGATCACTGCTATCATGTTATTTTGTGGGACTTGAGGCAGATGTAAAATGCATGAATGAAATGTGCAAAAAAAATGTAAATTCTGCAGCAGACTCTGGGTCTAGTAGGGTGATGTGTGTGCAGCTGATCTCCACTGTGGGGGTTAATGGGCTAAACCATTTCAACTATGTGCACCCCTTAAGAAAAATCAAGACAGATAAAGGCCTGTGGGAGACGATGGAGCTGAAACGCAATGTAGAATATTAATAAGGAGAGATGTGCGTATCAACAATATATTGTGACATTACCAAAGAGAATTGTCATACCAAACACACTGTTAATACAAGCACCCAAGTGGAAATGATCCAGATATAGGGAAGAAAATGCACATGTGAACAAATTGGAGCTAAAATGGCTGGAGTAGTAATTAAGCACTATTACTTTTTAATTTGGGCTAATTAAAGATGAGCTACATATCTTCCACTAGTTTGAAACCTGATTTAACTCAATTATAAAAGTCTAAAAATATGTTTAACAGAAAATGTACCTACATAAATCATTTGTATAATAATACTCGCAAGAAAAAATATTTTGCCGGTATGAATAGGTTCTTGTGCAAATAGTACTTCAAAATTCCACTACACCATAGGGGTATTTTATAGAAAGTTTTTATTTTTTATTGTTACATATAAGAAGCTATTGCATAAAAAATGGTGTGGTAACACGGAGAGAGGTTAAAAAATAACACCTGGGAAGCAACAGCTGGTGTTGATGAAGGTGAACTCCAGGAAGAAAGATGTAAAGAGCTGATGTACAGCATTGGGTATACTTTGCAAAACTTGGCATGTAGTCTTTTGGCATCTAATTAAAAAGAAAGTGAACATCCTCATTTACAAGCCGAAGATTGCAGTCTTCATACAGAACGGACCTAAAATAACTCTCTCTGACATAATCTCCTATCAGTGTCCCCTTCTCCAGGAAGATAAATTGGTTCCCAGTCTTGGAACCTAAGAGAAGAGATAAGGTGTGAACAGCTATTTGGCAGCAGGGTAGCAGAAGAGTTTTTACACCGTATAACTTTTGTGCTCGCTGATTTGTTGCTCGGGAGTGTGTTGTTTTGCCAATTTGAAGAGTCTCACTTTGTGCTTTCCCAGAATCATTCCTGTCCCAGCCTGTGCACACAGCTCAGGTGGGTGTTACCAGGAGATCTGGAGGAATGAAGCAGAGCATGTTTAATGGAGCACTGGAGCTTAGTGTCTCCACCATCATGACTTAAGACTAAAACCAGGCAATGACTGGAATTTCAAGATTTAGTGTTAGCATGCAAATAGTTGGTTGTTATTGGCATACTCACTGTGTGCAGATACTAACAATAAATGCAGGTATTGTGAAAAGCTTTCAAAAAGGAGTGGTAGCATTTATAAGCAAATTACTTAATTTTCACTTTCTCTCATGTTCTGTTTAAATGGGTTGCAGAGGAATATAGGTTCAAATTTAAACGTTTACCAACGGCAAAAATAATACTTTGCTTGTCTGTTTGGCCATCAGCATGGTCACAGAAAAACTACAACCATGATATACATGAATATCAGCGGCATGATGTAGCATGGGCCAATTGAAGGTCCCATTAAATGTTGATGTAGATCTGAACATATGGATATGAATATTCACATGGACACCCCCATGTCAGAAAAACAACTTTGAAACTGAATTTGGTAAACCTCTCCAAGAAATAAAATAATACACAGTGTATTTGCAACATCCATGTTGTTTCCGCATTACCCATTAAAGCTCATAACATCTGAGTAACAACCTTTCAATTCAGGAAATTGGACCATCCGAGGTGTACGTAAATGCACCATTGGCTTTGGCAGCGGTCTAATTTTATAATTGTGTGTGTATTTAGATTGTTTACACGTAATGTGTGTCTGAAATGTGTTCTTGTGTCTGCTGTATATCCTCCATGGTTGAGTAACAGCAGATCTCAGCTGTACTGTGCGGGCCAATGAGTCCTGGAGGACCTTCTGTATGCCATGTCATGCATCTACGTGCATGTGTGTGTGTTCAAGTGTGTGTGTTTGAGAGCATGCATTATTGTGTATGTGTATCTGCCTTTGTCTGTGACTGTCAGTGCAAGTGCATACACTGTCAAAAGCACTGCACACCAGCCCTTTCTCACCACCATCTCCCTGAGGTGCCGTTTCCCTGCCAATGGGCCTCAGGTTTCCATGTGTAACAATGATTACCTTCACCTCAACCATAAAGAGCAGGAGAACCAAGATAACTGTCACACACAGAGGAACCCCGACCCACCCCCACATCTCTAGACCCTGATAAAATATGACGGCAGGATTTGCTCGGCTCAGCAGAGCCTTCGCTAAGAGCAGGCACCCATAACAACTTGTGGGAATTGAGGCCTGAGTTGACTGGTTTTCTATATGAAATACAATTTTCTTAAAATAAAGCGGGGGCCGCAGGTGTTATGTCAGCGGGATTTTTCAAGACACCCAATCAGTGTGAGATGTACAAATGAAGGATATGACAGGAAGAACAGCCTGGCCCTGGAGCAGAGGTCAAAAATGTCTTCTACACCATATACATTACTCAAACACACACACACACACACACACACACACACACACACACACACACACACACACACACACACACACACACACACACACACACCCACACACACACACCCACACACACACACACACACACACACACACACACACACACACACACACACACACACACACACACACACACACACAGAGACACACTCAGATGCGTTGTCTTTTCAGCTTTAATAACACTGTACAATTCCCACATATCCTCACAACCTGCTTCATATTATCTACCCTCTTTTCAATGTGACAATGCCGTCGTGATCATACTTAGCACCTTTTGTATTTCAATTATACACCATACCTTTATGAACAAAGACAAAAATAATACCTTGTGAATTCATATAATTATCTTTGAACCTTTCGCAGAGAGATATATTATCCAAAGCCTTAGTTATGAGCAAGGGGTAAAGAGATAAGTGATGCATTGAATTCATCCGTAAACCTTCCTGCATTTTTAAATATTCATATAAAACTTAACTACACGCTGAAGCTTTATTATCAGCCATAAAACTGTCTCTGTTTTAATTAGCTTAACAAACTACCCTGCTGTTAAAGTTATGATACAGGCTTATGTCAAGAAATGATGCATATCAGTGTTCATTTGGTTTTAACATTAGCGAAAATTGCAATTATTTCAGTAACCGTTCATTGATTTCCTGTGTCTTATTTCTGACACCTGGTGTAATTGAGTCACAGTTAATGATTGCATGGTTGCCCTTTCATCCAACAGGAGTCTCCGTATGTGATGCTGAAGAAGAACCACGAGCAGCTTGTGGGGAATGACAAATATGAGGGTTACATTGTGGAGCTGGCTGCGGAGATAGCCAAACACGTTGGCTACCAGTACAAACTGAAGGTGGTTTCAGATGGCAAATATGGAGCCAGAGACCCAGAGACTAAGATGTGGAATGGCATGGTGGGAGAACTGGTGTATGGGGTGAGTGGACTGTTTTGTGTTGGATTACTATTCCCAGTTTAAAGGTGAAAAAATATATAAACTACTTAAGCCAATCAATTACATTTGGGTTTTTCATTTAACCTTTGTGCCTCACTAGAGACATTTAAAATGTAAATTTGTCTGTGTTTATGCATTTGTCATACATGTTGGCAAGGGTATGAGTTTAGCAAAATGTTCAAGTATCCTCTTGCTCTTTTATAATTATCTACGAAGGCTACTAGACTTAAGTCTCCCTTAAGTACAAATAATGTTCCTATTAAACTTTTATATGAAACTTTCAATCAAAGCTTGGTTTCAAATCAAATCAAAAATGTTTATACCAGATTAAGCCATGTTGTTATTTCCCCTACCTAGGGGGCAAATACGTGCTATTTTCCTTGCTTCTTTAAAAAAAATGCTTGTAAATATATATTGTTGGTAATCTTTGTCATATCCCAGACTGTGACCACACCACCAGCATTTACTACTCAGAAAACAACATGATGTTTGTGTTGTTGTTCCTTAAATAGAAAGAAACAACACAAAAAGAAAATGAACAGATATCTGATACTGATGATCAGGATTGTATTTGGTTAGTAGACTTCACAGAGGAAAGGGTTTCGCAAAAATGTGCTAATTAGCACTAACACACAATATAGATGATACCCACTGAGTAAATGACATTGATGCGCATAGCTTGGAGGGAGGCTTAAAAATCTATTGTCATGGATTTTCCAGAGTATTTGCCATCATTCATACTGTAGAACATGAAAAGACAGATTTTGTGTACTTCTGGTCACATGCCTGTCTCTATGTAACTCCCTCAGAAAGCAGATGTGGCTGTGGCCCCTCTGACCATCACCCTGGTGCGTGAAGAAGTGATCGACTTCTCTAAGCCCTTCATGTCCCTTGGTATCTCCATCATGATCAAGAAACCCACCAAATCCAAACCTGGCGTGTTTTCCTTCCTGGACCCGCTGGCTTATGAGATCTGGATGTGCATTGTGTTCGCCTACATCGGCGTGAGCGTCGTCCTGTTCCTTGTCAGTCGGTTCAGCCCGTATGAGTGGCACGCTGAGGACTACGAGGAGGGCGCTGAGCCGCAGTCGCCCACTCAAGCATCAGCCTCCAACGGGGTGCAGCAGGGCCAGGCCCCACAGCAACAGAACAACAACCAGCAGAGTCTAGAGCAGACCAATGAGTTTGGCATTTTCAACTCCCTTTGGTTCTCCCTGGGGGCCTTCATGCAGCAGGGCTGCGATATCTCACCACGGTAAGGCCTACATATTTTTATGTTGTGAGTCCACTGTGCTTTGAGTCTCTGCTTTTGTTTGTTGGTACAAAAAGAGACACTAAGTGCCTCCTACGTACAAAATATTTCTGTCTTCCACACCGACTCTCCAACAGGCCGTGTTGCTTTCTAGTTCTACTCTTTGGGGCTTTGTTTATTGAGAGATTTTGTTCTTTGTCACTTGTCATACAAAGCAACGATAAAAGTTTGATGAAGAGCAGCAGAGGGAGTTTACGCCGTGGTCATGTTGAGTGTTGTGTTTCACAGAAACTTTCAGTGGTGGTATACTCATGGCGCAAACTTCTAGGACTATGAATTTTTGTGGAGCTCCTTACAATGATTCAAAATATTTAATTGTATCTTCAAGTGTGTTGGTCTAGGTATCAATCAAACCATAGGAAATGGTAAATATTGGACCCATCAGAGATTGTTGAGCAGGATCCTGTCGGGAGTATTGAGTGGTACGTATTGGCTTCCCTCCGAGTGCTCTCATGAGCTTTGGTGTGAAACCATTCTCAAAAGGTCACCAATTAAAAATCTCATTAAGTGTCTGAAATTAGAGACACCAAGGTCGACGTTCTGAGCTTTCCAGAGGGACCAGCAGGAGGAGATGAGAAGATAATGTCAGTATTATCACCGATAGCTGTGAACCAGCAGAGACAGGGTAGGTCACGGACACAGAGCTCCGTGTCTCTTTAAACTTTAAAATACATACATTATGGATACATGTAGTGTGCTGCACGTATACATAATATATCTATACTGCAGTATCTATACTGTGAGGATGGAGAGGTCGATGCTGTTGCTTCGAATAAATATTGTAAGGGTCCTTGGTTGACGCTATTCTTGCCCCAGATTTGAGATATCAATCTCAAAGAGTACGTGTCCAACCCAACGCCATGGAGGTGAATGCCATTTGGTTTATTGCTCACAGCACTGACACTTTTTTATTAGAAATGTATTAGCTATACATGTTTTTATTTCCCAGAAACAATGTTCATAACTATTATAGAGAAATAGTCATTATACAGAATATTAAGTAATGCCAATGAAAACAGTTTACAGTAAAATCTGACACATATTTTCATAGGTTTTTTCATTTGGCTGTTTAATTTCTTTTTGTATTTTTTTTCAATTTAACAAGCACCACAAAACACATTTATTTCACCACCATTGTATTAGGGAATATCTCAAAGGTG
Organism: Eleginops maclovinus; assembly: GCF_036324505.1. Taxonomy (NCBI): domain Eukaryota; kingdom Metazoa; phylum Chordata; class Actinopteri; order Perciformes; family Eleginopidae; genus Eleginops; species Eleginops maclovinus. Next base: position 18,538,980 of record NC_086371.1, read on the forward strand.
TTATCTTGAAGCCTGAGCAAATAAATCAAAACTATCTGCATGGCTAGATACAATTTCAGGTAGGTAAGAAAACATTGCTTGTTGTGTTACTAAAAAACAGCAGCATTGCTCTGTCAGCCTTCCATGATTGAGTGGCTGAAGGTTAAAGGAATTACAGCATGTGTAACAGTCCATTCTTATCTTGGCTTCCATCTCGTGACATTTACAAAATGTATTTTCACTTTGCTCTTACCTTGCATTAATATCAGAAGGGAGAAATCTCTGGACCTTGCCTGCTGCAGGTGCTCAGCTGTACATGATGTAGATACTGAATCCCCTACTCCCACGGGCCCCTCACCTGACATTTACCATGTTCTGCCTGGAGACTCGGCTGCGGCTTGCGCAGGATGAGGCTTATTGTCCGAGCATTCTTCTCTTACAGCCAGAAAATGCATCTTCAATAACTATTGATTTCCTCGTATGCCTTACAGAGAAAGAGAATGTCACCACGGATCTGCAAATTGTCCGTTCCCTGTGGTCTGCCTTTGTGAACGCACACACATTTATTTCTTTGTGTTTGTGTGCATTGGTGTGTATGTGTGTGTGTGTGTGTGTGTGTGTGTGTGTGTGTGTGTGTGTGTGTGTGTGTGTGTGTGTGTGTGTGTGTGTGTGTGTGTGTGTGTGTGTGTGTGTGTGTGTGTGTGTGTGTGGGTGTGCTTGACCCACACATGTGTTCAAACATAATTGCACAGTATTTGCATTTGTTTTGCTTTGGGAGATAGCGAGCTCTGCTGATGCAAGATGTTTCATAGAATGTTTAAAAAAGGTCAAAACAGATTGTTTCTTCACTTGGAGTCATTCTGCTGATGCCACCTCGGAATGCAAATTAACCAGATGTAAAATACATATTGTATTTCATCACCAGTTGTGAAAATTGATACAAGACTGTTTCATTAAAGTATTCAAAGACTTAAGGATCACAACATCATGCAACACAGGGTCGCACATCAAGAGGCAGTTATAGCTTAGTTCTTTACAATACACCATAAAACAGGACAAAACAAAACAGTAGTGCATTCCTGTAATGTATTTTTAAAATGTGCATCAGAAGGAATGTTAAAGCTGCAACAAAACAATGGTGTATCCTCTTGGGAGATAGATGAATAGACCTACATCCATATATCCAACATTTGACATGAGGGAAACATTGTCCATTAACTTTGAGCAAAAAGCATAATTTACGTAGACACAAAGCCCACCTTTCCCTGTCGTTCTGGAGTTCTGCTCTCTGTCCTGCAGTCCTCCCATCAAGAGCAATAGCATGATCCTGGATGCCTCCTGGAGGTTATCCTGGAGCATGTTCTCTGCAAATATCTGGCCACACCGTAGCATTCTCTGATCTCCCGTTGCTGGGGTTAGCCTGAGTCTTATGTCATTTATGTTATTTTCCTGCAACATCGGCCAGGAGCAGGCTGGGAAGTGGAATTGCCTTGGGTGCTAGATGTGTTAGCTTAGCTGCCATTTTGACACTACTCCTCGGGCAGTCTTTCCGTGTTCGATGGTGTCTAGCACGCTGGCTTGTGGTTGGATGGGTGGCAAATGTCTCAAGGTCCACTGCACTGTAGTCATGTTTCTTTCACTGACATTGATGAGTATCTCTGACACATGCCACAAATGTTCCAGCAACAAGAATGTTTTAGTTTAAATAGGTTTCAGGTACAAGAGAAGATTTCCTTGGTGTGATCAGTGAGGGTGAGAGCTTTAGGGCTTGTATCCTCCAAGGGCTTGAGTCAAATGTCTTTCTTACAATGTCCTTCCAAGGTGACCCACTGTCTCTTTTTGGTATGGAAAAAACTGTATGCAGCATTTAAAAAAGCACAAGCTGGTTAGCATATGCAGCAGTCCACGCTATAGTAATCAGCATGTTGGAGTCTGCTGGTATCTTAAAAACCAACACAGTGAATGTTTCACCCCTTTGAATACTGCCCTGAAGGAAACATCTTCTCCTTGAATATTTGGGTGACCTAGTTGCTGTAGTTAGCACAGCCCGTTCTAACACACGGAGGAGCGTGTGGAAGGATCTCCTGAAGCATTATGAGCTCCTGCTAAATTTAAAAGGACATGGAATGGTACTGCTAGTGTTTTGTCGGATTACAATAATAATACTCGTAGCCCCACACATTCTGTTGTCGGAGTTTCACATGAACACTGTGTACCAATGCGTTTGGTCCATTGGGAAGTAAGAGAACTCTTTTTTTATACAGCGAGGCTTTTGTGAGAACATTTTTGTTCCTGTATGCTTTGAGAGTGTGCATGTTTCGTTGTATTTGTTTGGCCCCAAGCTCATTTACAATATGCATTCATGCACTTTCTTTTAATCCTTTTCCTAGTATGTAATTAGCCTTATAGTTTGAAGTTTGTTGAGTGTGTTTTTGTAACACCTAGTTCTATTTATTTTGGCTTACGTTCTTTCTTATTTATTTTTTGTTCAAAGTGAAGTTCAGCCACAACATGACATTGATTTTGTTTAATTTTACAGTAACAAAGGTTTCTGAGAAATTCTTAGTCATATTTAGAATATTAAGTGAAACCAATGCCACTTGCCATTAAAGAGGCCCTATTTTTGCTTTTTGGAGTTTTCCCTTTCCTGTCGTGTGATATATGTTTTCATGCATGTAAATGCAAAGGCTTGAATTATTTCTGTAACATAGTAACATCACTCACACTTGCGTGTCTATCAGATAATGCATCAACACATTGTACGTGATATGCTAAGGGTTTTGTATTAAAACCTATGAGGCATCATACTAAGAGCCAGTAATATGCATTACTGTTTAATTATTCTAAAAGCAAAAGAAATATAACAAAACATTCTGTCTCTGATTTTGCTGACATTTCTGAGCAAGGTGCTTGTATACCTCTCGACACTGTGCCTTTGTCACTAATGGGTGAGAACAGAATGTTCTGGAGGTGCATTCAGCCTGGAGGTAGGCAGCTCAAAGAACCTCACTCTCTATGCTTCTCCATTTAATCAGAGACAAAAGGCCAAGGAACACTGCTGACGATCCACTCTGTCCTGGATTAATCAGTAGGCGTGTTTAATTTCCCTGTCTGCCTGTGGCTCTGTGTGTGTGTGTGTGTGTGTGTGTGTGTGTGTGTGTGTGTGTGTGTGTGTGTGTGTGTGTGTGTGTGTGTGTGTGTGTGTGTGTGTGTGTGTGTGTGTGTGTGTGTAGGCCGGTTCTATTAAAAGCAAGTCCTTATTGCAATCCTCCTTGTCGGCTTCCTAACACTATCTGATTGGACCCGTCTGAAGGTATCTCAAGGTGTCTCTGTGTGAGTGCGTGCATGTGCTCATGTGGTGTATGTTTACATGCCCGTAGGCATGCATTCATACATTGATGTGATGCATTAATGTGTACAGTACGTGTGTGTGTGTGTGCGTGCGTGCGTGCGTGCGCGTGCGTGCGTGCGTGCGTGCGTGCGTGCGTGCGTGCGTGCGTGCGTGCGTGCGTGTGTATTAGCCCCCCTGCTCCCCCTGCTATTTATTCAATGTGAGACCTTGTTTATCGTGCTCTTTCCAAATGTCAGCACTGTCAGTCAGGCCCTCCCGTAAGCCCCAGTCCGTGCTGTTGGGCCCTCCCTGTGTTTATCTCTGCAGACAGGTGGACTCTGTCCCCCACAACACTCCATCCATCCATCCATCCGTCCGTCCACCCCATTTACTTCCTCTCCTATCGCCTCTTTTCAGTCTTCCTCTCATCTGCTCTTTTCCCGTCCTTTAGTGCCTCTTCCAGCGATTGCTCAAGAGTTCTTCATGTGTGGCCTTTCACCTCTCACATCATGTTCTACTGCTACTTCCTGTTTCACCCCACACACCTCCAGTGTGGCTTTGACTTTTTAAACAGTAATGACAGCATGTGGTTTTTTTTTTTAAGCTTTGATAAGTTGTCATTGTTTCATGTTGCTTCTGGAATCGCATCCATACAGATTTGAACATGCCTGATTGGATGTTGGCTCAACCCTGTCTCCTGTGAAATAATGTAAAGGGAAATGCATTTTTTCCCTGATTAGAATCACAGTTATAAACAAGTGACATTGTAAATCGCAACAAAGCAGAAAACATTTCAACAAAACTACTTTGACGGGCATTAACAGTGGTTTGTTTGAACCACCCAACCAATCGGACCTCCTAACTGGTAGTTTTCTGTGGACTATTATTAGAAACATACTTGTTATATTTAAGATAAGAAGCTTTTGTTTTTTTTAGATTAGAAGCAATTTAACGCTTACTCTTTGAAGCAGCAGCAGGAAAGAAGGTGGAGTAATCCAGGTGTTTTAAAAACTGCAAGTGAGGCATTTACTCCCACACAGCACCAACACATAGTGGCAAAGGGTAGAATATCACAAAACAGACTTATTTCCTGTATGTTAGCTGAAGGTGAGACAGTGTAACGTTATAAGAATAGAAGCAGCATATACTTTCAGAAGAACCTATATTTTCTGACCTTGTGGATTTAAACATGGCTTGGCTTTCCGTGTTAGACTTGTCGACAGGGAGCTATTGACTGGGGGAGAACTTTTGCAGAAGGGCGCGGGTTCATGATATTCCTGCGGCGAATATGTTTTGAAAAGTTTTTGTGTGTGTATGATACTTGTTTGTGAGTGAATGCGCCTAGGTGTGTATCTGTGTGTGTCCTACGGCCGTGTGGAGTTGTCTCCTCTCCTCAGTGTAACTCTCATTGCACGATTGTAGACTGAAATAAATCAGCTCTGTCACTCACAGCCCTGCCTGCCACAACAGCAATTTCTCAGCCGGGCGGTCAGAATCGTTCAATTGCGGATCGGGCTCGTGGTGCATTATGGTAACCTCGGGGAGTGTCAGTATTTCTCTAACTGAGTTTTTTCCTTCACTAAGTGATGCTGGTTGCTTTCTTGTCAATATTTGCTTGTTGTAATTCGACACTGAACATGCTGTTTTGAAAAATGTGATATTTCATAGTGTAAAATGGTCCCTGTGTGCAGCTAGCAAGCTATTAGTGCTGGGTCAAAATAGAGCTGACAAAAAAGAAAGACTTCAAAATGCTCACTGTGGGGCAGTATCCGTCAAAAAAAGTTTCCAATTCTCTTCAACTTGATATTCATTGTGCACTCAAGGGGAATGAAAAACCATGGGCTGTCTGAATAGTGGCAAATCTACAAAAATGTCAGTCAAGCATAAATGATTTTATTAGGATAAATTAAGCAAAATCCTGCATATACTTCCGCTATTGTTTCAGTTTTAATATATTTTTGCATATTTATCTTGTTGATCCTGTACTTTACATATATCTGGAACAAGTTATCAATGTTACATTAATAATGCAGCTTTGCAAAGCTGAGGAAAAGTTGTGTGTTCGATGTTGCCTTATATGTGGTATGTTTCTAATGTAAGAGGCAGTTGCTAATAAAGTCCAAGGGAGGATCCAAGTGATTTTTTTTGTTGTTGATGAAGGGAATAATTGATTGCTAGGAATTTGCGCTATTGTTGATATTTTTATCATTAACAAAAAGAAATGAAATTATTTTGCAAGCCACTGAGTTACATAATTGTGTTGTTAGTGAGTTGCTGTCAAAACAGTTGGGGAAGACTTGGTAGGAGGACATTATTTATTCATGAGGAGACGGTTCAGTTTAGTTCATGGCATCACAAATGTTTTATTTATCTGGATACTGAATGAAGGCAACTTTTGATCATACATGCATGCCTGCTCACTCGCAAAAAAAGTAGGGACACTCACGCGTCACCCCCAGAGAATCTCACTGGGGTATCACACTTTGTACACTGACAGCGACACCATCTCCTCAGAGGCACACACTGTCAAATCTGCATTTAAAAACAGTCACACACATGTTTCCTACAGCAGGGGGCGGGGGGGGGGGGTCTGTAATCAGGCTGTCTGACAGTATATGAATGTCTTTCCTGCAGCCATGAATTATACAATAGGTGTGAGGCCACTTGGGAAATCTACCTGGACTAAAGTAAACATTGTCGATAGTTTGACGTGCCAGATGTGCGCTGTGATGCTGAGAGGCTTTTCAGTCAAACCCTGTGTTTGCTACACTGTAAATTACAAGGAGCCCTAATGAGAGCTTTCAATCTGTAACAGCAGATCCATCCTACTATAGGGGTGGTTGCCCTTATGGAGAGAAATGCAGGGAGAGGGAGGGTATGCAGCGGGATGACTAAAGTCTGTTTGGAGTGCAGAATATGCTGCCATGGCAACCGTAAAGAGACACAGATTTTTCTCTCAAAGCGTTGCAGCTTCAAGTGTCTCCGCTCGGAGGAACTGCACATCAGTGCACATGCATGTCACCTCTTTGTGTTTTCACGCTTCATATTAAAGCACCATAGGTCAGTTTGTTGACGGCATTGATTTTCAGCTGCGATGTATCCGTGTTTTGATTCCTGTTTTTTCTGGTCCGAGTGACTAAGAGGCTGTGCGTATGTGTGTGGGCGAGTATAGTGAGCGCTCTCACAGCTCGCCAGCACTGACTTATCTCAGGTTACACGCCGCAAAGACAGAATCCATGATATCACTAAGCGACCCATGAGCAGCCGCGGATACAATGATTACAGCCATATCTCAATCCCATCGATCCCTCTGCACCATCGCCTGGGAAACGGCTGGGAGCTCAATTGTTTTGTTTCCATGCACCATCCCTCAAACGAGACGTACAGTATGTTGCCAAGTGACATTTAACTCTGCTGCTTCTTAATGACACAAACATGCATTTAACATAGCATTCTGAATCATAATGCTGTTTGTCAAATATTTCATTGCTTGCATAAATGAGTGTAATTATAGGCTTCTGGTGAGGTTGCTGCAGGCTTATAACAAAATTAACATAATATTCTGTTTTCATCTCAATGGCATGGTAATACTGACCTTTTGTGGGAGAATGGGGGGGGGGAGTCATTCAATACATCTTTTTTTGTTTCCCCCCTGGTGAAAGCTTGCATGTTAGTTTGGCCTTGAAGTTAATAGCGCTCTGAAATGATTTAACAACCATGCAGCTATCAAACCAAAAGCAAACAAAAGTCTGATAAAAACACACCACTCTGCAACATTATTCTCCATAACACATCCCCAGAGCCTTATTGAGCAGAAACGAGATGGAGAGAGACAGAATAAGGACACTGAGTGTGAGATAAGTGCATTTTAAGAAGTGTCTTGGGGTCCAGGTGACCACAAAAAGCAGTGTGTTGCACATCAAACCAATTTGGCGTTTGTGCTCAGAGATACATTTTAAAGCCTCAGCAGAGACACCAATTTGGCCTTTTACTTGTGGTTTCAGGGAGCACAGTGACCTATATGGCAGCAGAGTTGCATAAAAAGGTAATCAGGTTTATAAATACTTTATTCTGGTTAATTATCCAGACATGCCCACATTACTATGCATGTTTTTAACAGGCTCTTTTTCATTGAGGAGGCTATGAATCGAGATCTTAATAAAACGTTTATCAACTCATAACATTTACAGGCAGCTAAGGCATGGTTAAGAAAATGATAATTACAAAAAGCCCTGTGATATAAGTCAGTGGATTGAAAGGGCTGTTAAACCAGAACAATGCAGCTAAGATGTATGGGCAATACAACGATCAATGTGTTGTTGCTACACATAAGCCAAGTCCATTTGCAACAACACAAACTAATAAATTAAAATCCCAAAACAAGGATTTGTTCACTTTTACAAATGACAATTTATTCAAGATCCTTTAACCTACATTTGATCTTCAATTAAATTGCATATTTAAATATAGGGCTGAGAGGTCCATAGAGACTAAAGTGTTCTGTTCTTACCTTTTAAAATTGTGAAACCCACTGATCTACAATCTGATGGTAACCATTTGGATTTAATAGTCAGGACGTGTTTGGGGTCAGATACAATGCTGTTGGGCCTGTATTTATTAATGTGATAGACCGATACAACAATCTTTTTAAGGTTTGAGCTACGAACTTGAGAAGATCTTCATTGGGGAAGCAGGTTTTACTTTAAAGTGGTGAATAGACACGTGTGCCTTGTATAGCACTGAGGAATTATCTAAAAGGGGCCCTATCATGCTTTTAGGGGTTTTCATTTTTGAAAATTAAAGCATGTAAACATGTCACAGTAGAGGCACAAAATGCAAACACAAACCTGGAAATTAGTATTAAAAGGGTCCCTTTAATTACATAATATATTTTCTATTCACACCCAAAGACCTATGGTGGAAAAATGTTATTCTTTGTTTAGTCCTTTTGAAAACAAATTCAATGGGGTCTATCATTTCATGCCATTAAATATCTTACTGTAAATACCTGTGTTTTTAACCAATGTTACTAAGCCCTTGACTTTTGTTTAATTACGTTTTAAATAACGTATCGTTTTTTTTGGGGGGGGGAATTACGTATTTGGCCGCTTACAGGAAATATATATTTCCTTAGACTTCTGTTTAAAACATCTAGTTCATTTTATCAGCTGTGATCTTTTTGTGTAATTAGTGGAAGAGGATCACTGAATACTGAGGTAGTTTTGATATAAACAATGTTCTTAAGTTACGGGTTTTTTCATCTAGTGTGGGTGAAAAGCTATTCCCTGGAACTCACCACAGCATTGCCCAATTAGTCAGCACAAGCGTACTAACACTAAAGACTCTGTGTCTATATGTGTATGTTAACAGCACTGTGTGTGTGTGTGTGTGTGTGTGTGTGTGTGTGTGTGTGTGTGTGTGTGTGTGTGTGTGTGTGTGTGTGTGTGTGTGTGTGTGTGTGTGTGTGTGTGTGTGTGTGTGTGTGTGAGGTTTTTATGCTGCCTACTCTCGTTCATCAGGTACACGATATCGGGAGTCGCTATGCCTGGTCAAAAAAAACTTACAGCTGTTTCGCACATTTTTTTTAGAAGCAAAAAAAGCAGTGTAGCAGTAAACTCCTTTTCCATCCTTGATTTGTCTTAGAATCACATCATAATTAGAGACCATTTTCTTTCTCATTTAAACCTCTGTAATTCCTAATCCATTGTAATGTGGCCATTAATGGCTCATTTTTTACACTTGCTAAAGTCATTAGTCATTGCTAATTACCATATCGAATAGAGGAGGCCAGCCGGGGGAATTCTAATGAGAGTTTAGTGCTACAGCAGATTCTCGGGAGCTGTGGGTGGAGATCATATAACGAAGGATGAAGATCAGGATCTGACATACTGTAAAGAGATGGTCCAATTTGTTCTGCTGTCCATCATAACAGGCACACAGTAAGAGAGTGGGTCTCTCTTATGTTTGAATACATTAGCGTTCACTTCTAATAAAGGCTACAATTTGGAGAAAGACAAACCCACAAAGGAGGAAAACATACCTGGATTCATATCTATTGTGTGACTATATTTGTATAGAAAGCAGTCACCCTGTGTGACAACCCCACTTTTAATAATCTGCAAATTTCCATTTGCTATAAAGGGTTTTAGCGTCTTTCAGCTTATTTTTTCGGTGTTTGTTTCTGCAAGTTATGTGTTTATTTATTCAGTCCATCCATCCATCTTCTCCCGCTTGTCCGTCGGGGTCGCGGAGGTAACAGCTCCAGCAGAGAGCCCCAAACTTTCCTTTCCCTGGCCACATCAACCAGCTCTGACTGGGGGATTCCAAGGCGCTCCCAGGCCAGCGAAGAGATATAATCCCTCCACCTGGTCCTAGGTCTACCCCTCGGTCTCTTCCCAGCTGGACGTGCCTGGAACACCTCCCTAGGGAGGCGCCCAGGTGGCATCCTCACTAGGTGCCCTGAACCACCTCAACTGGCTCCTTTCAACGCGAAGGAGCAGCGGTTCTACTCCGAGTCCCTCCTGGATGACTGAACTTCTCACCTTATCCCTAAGGGAGATGCCAGCCACCCTGCGGAGAAATCCCATTTCGGCCGCTTGTATCCGCGATCTCGTTCTTTCGGTCATGACCCATCTTCATGACCATAGGTGAGGGTAGGAACGAAGATGGCCCGGTAGACAGAGAGCTTTGCCTTCTGGCTCAGCTCTCTTTTCGTCACAACGGTGCAGCAAAGCGACTGCAGTACCACTCCCGCTGCTCCGATTCTCCGGCCCATCTCACGCTCCATTGTTCCCTCACTCGAGAACAAGACCCCGAGATACTTGAACTCCTTCACTTGGGGTAAGGCTTCATTCCCTACCTGGAGTGGACAGTCCATCGGTTTCCTGCTAAGAACCATGGCCTCAGATTTGGAGGTGCTGATCCTCATCCCAGCCGCTTCACACTCGGCCGCGAACCGATCCAGTGAGTGCTGAAGGTCACAGACCGATGAAGCCAGTAGGACCACATCATCTGCAAAAAGCAGTGGTGCAATCCTTAGCCCACCGAACTGCAGACCCCCTCCCCCACGACTACGCCTCGAAATCCATCCATCCATCCATCCATCTTCTCCCGCTTTTCCGTCAGGGTCGCGGAGGTAACAGCTCCAGCAGAGAGCCCCAAACTTTCCTTTCCCTGGCCACATCAACCAGCTCTGACTGGGGGATTCCAAGGCGCTCCCAGGCCAGTGAAGAGATATAATCCCTCCACCTGGTCCTAGGTCTACCCCTCGGTCTCTTCCCAGCTGGACGTGCCTGGAACACCTCCCTAGGGAGGCGCCCAGGTGGCATCCTCACTAGGTGCCCGAACCACCTCAACTGGCTCCTTTCAACGCGAAGGAGCAGCGGTTCTACTCCGAGTCCCTCCCGGATGACTGAACTTCTCACCTTATCCCTAAGGGAGATGCCAGCCACCCTGCGGAGAAATCCCATTTCGGCCGCTTGTATCCGCGATCTCGTTCTTTCGGTCATGACCTCGAAATCCTGTCAGTGAATATCACAAACAGGATTGGTGACAAAGCGCAGCCCTGGCGGAGGCCAACACTCACCGGAAATCAGTCCGACGTGCTGCCGAGGACCCGGACACAGCTCTCGCTTTGAGAGTACAGAGATTGGATGGCCCTGAGTAGAGACCCCCTCACCCCATACTACCGCAGCACCTCCCACAGTATCTCCCTGGGAACCCGGTCATACGCCTTCTCCAAATCCACAAAGCACATGTAGACCGGATGAACGTACTCCCAGGCCCCCTCCAGGATCCTTGCGAGAGTGAAAAGCTGGTCCGTCGTTCCACGACCAGGACGAAAACCACATTGTTCCTCTTCAATCTGAGGTTCGACAATTGGCCGGACCCTCCTTTCCAGCACCTTAGAGTAAACTTTCCCGGGGAGGCTGAGTAATGTGATGCCTCTGTAATTGGCACACACCCTCTGATCCCCCTTTTAAAAAGAGGAACCACCACCCCGGTCTGCCACTCCTTCGGTACTGTTTCCGAATTCTATGCAATGTTGATGAGACGTGTCAACCATGACAGTCCCTCAACACCCAGAGCCTTCAGCATTTTTGGGCAGATCTCATCCGCCCCGGGGCTTTGCCACTGTGGAGCTGTTTACCTACCTCAGTGACTTCCCACCGTGAGATTGGAGTCGATCCCCCTTCATACTCCAGCTCCACCTCTAACATAGAGTGCGGAGTTGTCGGATTCAGGAGTTCCTCAAAGTGTTCCTTCAACCGCCCTAACACACTATCAGTTGAGGGCAACAGCGCCCCATACGCCCTTACTGTACACAGCTTGGATGGTTCCCTGCTTCCCCCTCCTGAGGTGTCGGACGGTTTTCCAGAACAACTTCGGTGCCGACCGAAAGTCCTTCTCCATGGCTTCTCCGAACTTCTCCCACACCCACTGCTTTGCCTTGGCAACGGCTGAGGCTGCTGCCCTTCGGGATACCCAGGGATATCCCGGAAGGCCTCCTTCTTCAGTCGGACGGCTTCCCTGACCACCGGTGTCCACCACGAGGTTCGAGGGTTACCGCCCCTTGAGGCACCTAAGACCTTGAGACCACAGCTCCCCGCCGCAGCTTCGGCAATAGAGGCTTTGAACACCGACCACTCTGGTTCAATGTCCCCAGCCTCCACAGGGATGCCTGAAAAGCTCCGCCGGAGGTGTGAGTTGAAGGCCTCCTGGACTTGGGACTCCTCCAGACGTTCCCAGTTCACCCGCACTACACGTTTGGGCTTACCAGGTCTGTCCAGAGGCTTCCCCCGCCACTCGACCCAACTCACCACCAGATGGTGATCAGTTCACAACTCCGCCCCTCTCTTCACCCGAGTGTCCAAAACATTCGGCCTCAGGTCCGATGATACGATAACAAAATCGATCATGGACCTTCTGCCTAGGGTGCTCTGGTACCACGTACACTTATGAACAGCCTTATGTTCGAACATGGTGTTTGTTATGGCCAATCCATGACTAGCACAGAAGTCCAGTAGCAAACCACCACTCTGGTTCAGATCAGGGGGGCCGTTCCTCCCAATCACGCCCCTCCAAGTGTCTCCATCATTGCCCACGTGTGCGTTGAAGTCTCCCAGCAAGACTAAGGAGTCCCCTTCAGGAGCCCCATACAGGACTTCTTTCAGGGTCTCCAAGAAGGCCGAATACTCTGAACTGCTGTTTGGTGCATAAACACACAACAGTCAGAGTTTTCCCCCCCATGACCCGCAGGCGTAGGGAGGCGACCCTCTCGTCCACTGGGGTAAACTCCAACAAAGCAGCACTCAACCGGGGGCTTGTGAGTATCCCCACACCCGCTCGGCACCTCACACCTTGGGCAACTCCGGAGAAGAATAGAGTCCAACCCCTATCCAGAAGTAAGGTTCCAGAGCTGACGCTGTGCGTAGAGGTGAGCCCCACCAGATCCAACTGGTAACGCTCCACCTCCCGCACAAGCTCCGGCTCCTTCCCCCCCAGAGAGGTTACATTCCACGTCCCCAAAGCCAGCTTCTGTAGCCTGAGTCTGGTCCGTCGAGACCCTCTGCTTTCACTGCCACCCTTCTGGCAGCGCACCCGACCCCATCGTTGTTTCTCGTAGGTGGTGGGCCCGCGGGACGGAGAAGCGGAGGTGTTGCCCACGTTGCTTTTTCGGGCTGTGCCCGGCCGGGCTCTTGGCAAACCCGGCCAACCCGGACGAGTTCTCCTTCTGGGCCTGGCTCCAGAAGGGGACCCCGGGCTTCCTCCGGGCCGGGTATCCTCGCTTCCAATTGTGTTATTCATGGAGTCTTTTTGAACCAATCTCAGTCTGGCCCCTTACCTGAGACCAATTTGCCATGGGAGACCCTACCAGGAACACAAGGTTCCAGACAACACAGCCCCCAGGTTCATCGGAGCACACAAACCTCTCCACCACGATAAGGTGCTGGTTCTCGGAAAGGCTCGGAAATTTATTCAGTCTCACCAGTCAAATTTATCCCAGTTCCAGACACAACATTGGCTGTTTTCTTTCATATTACAAATATTAATGTTTAACGATTGGGAAAAGTCCTTATAGTAAAACGCCTCACTCTTGCTCACTCAGAAAAACAAACCCCCTCAATTGTAACCTATCTGGAGACGGCACATTTTATAGCATTACGTGTATATAAGAACATGTTTGCTACCATATAATGACATGATGAAATTTCAGTCACTCCACACCTCAAATACGAGGTTATTTCTAACTTGTGTTTGTTGAAGTTGTTAATAGCTAAACCTAAAGTTGGATTTAGTACTGGATTTAAATGTAAGGACATCAGCTCTAAACTAAATTAAAAAACATCTTCATGATCCTATACTATTTTTGATGAATCATTTCAGAATTGATGAACACATCATTGAGCCTATAATAATGTATTGAAATGCTATTCTGAAAGAAATAGAAAAACACAGGTGTATTTTTAGGAATCATTAGCTGGTATTTTTATAGATACAGTATAGTTTCTCATTAAATTACACTATCAATTATCAAATTCTATTGATTGACAACAGTCTTCTCTATGGCACCACCACCAAAGTCCTCAATAACTTCCATTATGATCCAGAATTCTGCTGCACGCCTCCTCACCGCTACCCGCTCCAGAGTACACATCACACCTGTCCTCCGTGAACTTCATTGGCTTCCAATAAAACACTGAATCAACTTCAAAATCTTACTCACCACCTACAAGGCCCTCAACAACTTAGCCCCCCCCCTACCTTGCTGACCTCCTCAATCACCATGCTTTCTCCCGATTCCTCAGGTCCGTCTCTGCCAACCTACTGCAACTCCCCCGGAAAAAGCACGAGACCTGGGGTGATCGGGCCTTCTCAGTTGCTGCCCCCATCCTATGGAATTCGCTTCCCTCCTACCTCAAAGTCTCCCCAACCCTCTTTTCTTTCAAATCTGCACTAAAAACACACCTTTTTACACTAACCTTCCCCACCTAACTCCCACCTTCTTCTTGTTTTAACCTCAGTTTTATTTTTAATCCTAGTATAAATTAATAAATGATCTGTTTGCATAGTTTTGATAGGGCAATATGTAAAGCGTCTTTGAGTACCACAAAAAGTGCTATATAAATGTGATTTATTATTATTATTATTATTATTGATATGCACACTCAGTTGTAATGCATTCCTCCATCGCTATACTGCTAGAGCATTTGCTGCTCTCATTTCTATTCATTTTTTCACCCTCTATTCTATTCCCCCTAACCCTATTGCAATAAAATGGGCAGACTGAATAATTGATTAATCATTGCCTTAACAAGACACGATCAAATTACAGTGCTACTTGGCAAGATTTCCCGTGCTGTATAAGACGGCTTAGTTAACGCTTTGCTGATGCACCAAGGTCTGTGGCTGTGCAATAATGTATGAGGAATGGGAAGGAGGCTCAGAAGGAAGCAAGAGTTCAAAAAGAGACAAACAGAGACAAACAGCTCTGTGTTTGCCAGTCGCTCTGCTCGACTTGGGAGGACTGCTGCAGGAGAATCAAGACACACACACGCTCACACACACACACGTGCGCTCACATTTCCCTTTCTCTCAGTCAGTAAACGGTGACCTGGTTGTTCTTTTGCACAGAGAAACTCACACATTGTCTCCAGGAAGAAACAGTATGTGTGTAGTGTGTGTGTGTGTGTGTGTGTGTGTGTGTGTGTGTGTGTGTGTGTGTGTGTGTGTGTGTGTGTGTGTGTGTGTGTGTGTGTGTGTGTGTGTGTGTGTGTGGGGGGGGGGGGTTTTTTTTGCTTGTGCTCGTGCATAGTTGAATGCGTCAGTGTCAATGCCAAGGTGTAGGCCATTGTTGTCTGGCCCAAAAACAAGTGCCTGTCAGCCCCCCCAGCATGAATAGACAGGCTGGGAGCACAGCCGAGACGTAGGGTGGAAAGGAGAAAAGAAAGGAGAAGAAGAGGAGGGAAGAGAGAGCAATAGAAAAGGGGGGGAAAAAGGACGATTGAAGGAGAAGGATTAGACAACTGTTTACTGCCATCTCTAGAGGCCAGCAGCAGTCAAAGCTAAGAAGTTTGTCAGCCTCTGGTGGAACTACCCAGTTTACTTTTCATCTACGCCATTTCCCCCCTCTCCCTTTCAACTCACTTGTATTGCCTAACAAACTTTCTCTCCACCCTCCCCATGTTAGAACAGATCTTAGTTTGACAAAGTTTCCCTCCTCATACTTTCTTGCAGTACATGTGATAGATAAATAGCACTATAAGCCCAAAGGTCTCATTAGCACTTCTCACTCAGTGTGATGCTGTGATTTTGTTTCAAGAACATTTCTTTAAATTTAAATTAATTTTATTTGTGGGTGAAAGCCGCCAAAATTCAATAATACTAGTAATAATAATGTCATTGGACATTTTTTTTTCTTTAATATATTGACCTGTATTTATTCTATACTAATAGCAACGATGTGCATAACGTTATTATACTTATGCCTCTGATGATCTTTTTGAAATACTACCATATTTAAATCCTTGATAAGCAATTTTACATGTAAACCCCCAATAGGATTATTTATACTTACTTTGAACCTGTCTTTTCTTTGTCATTTATCCCTCTATATCAGGGGTGTCCAAACTACGGCCTGTGGGCCAACTGCGGCCCGTTGGCCCTCAGCCAATTCAAAAAGTACAAAAGAGTATACCCCACACCTGAAATGTGTGCTTTTCTTCTATTGTAGTTCCTAAATATACATCTTAACATATATTACACACTTGTATTCATGTGTTAACCCACTTTTCAAATGTATTCTGTCATTGAAAGTTAAAAACCTTTTCTAACAAATCTTAGTTGATAAAAAATAACTTTTTTGTAAAACAGAAGCCTCAGATTGCTTATCATAAGGGACATTTGATGGGTCTACTTCAATCCTGTTTGGAGTGAGCTGCTAACAGTATTTGTAACAACATAAATGAAACCCTGTGGAGAGCTGTGACGTTTCTTAAAGCATTCAAGAATCAATTATAATTTACCTACATTTGATTTAATCTGCAAATGTATAACTTAACTTGTGGCTAAAGATAAATTAACATAAAAAACGCTTTGATGCTGAGGGGAATTGTTTTGCAGCAGTTCCAGGGCAATGTAGGAAAGAGTGGCAATATAAATGTGTGATGAAGAGCTCAGCATGGGTTCTGTTTACAATCATCAGAGCTCAAAGACCTTCATTTGTTTGGATGCTGATAGTAGGTTTGCTGAGGTAGGTGCTGCTGGCACCCATGTATTGTTAGGTTCTTCTTAAACTGCGTTTACATTAATATATATATACATTTAATCAGTGGACTCAGATGTTGTAAAGTTTTGTGTATAAGTATTTAACAGTGTGTGAAATGTTTTACTTTTCTAACCGCGCAGAGCTGAAACGAGAGTTATGACGCAAGGAAATTGTGAATTATTTACTGCAACACTAAATATGCTCAAAGGTATCTGAAAAAGCATGTTGCTTTTCTCACTGCGCAGAAAAGCTTAACCTTACCCACTCCCTTTTGAACAGTGATCAGTGAACAAGTCAAAAACCACACACACACACACACACACACACACACACACACACACACACACACACACACACACACACACACACACACACACACACAAACACTGCAGACAGCTATGCGTTCTCCCAACTGATTTTCAAAGGCTCGGCATCCATTCTGAGGACTCTTGCGCTCGCTCCCTGACTGCTCTTTCATCATCCACCCGTCATCTGAAAAGCATCTTAAATGATTATGTTTTAGCTTCTCCCTTCCTTTTTTTTTTCATTCTTAATCTCGCCTTCGTGTTCACGCTCCATTTGGCTTGACGGCACAAAGGTGAATCATGAAAGCCTTTTTTGTTTCAGATTTGTGTCATTTTCATTGCGTAAGCTCCCCTGCTCTGTGCCTCGGCTCTTGTCGGGGACCCGGTGTGCTACGCAACATGATTTCTGCTCTTGCTGTTGTTCAAGCTGGTTTCTCCTGGGGCGAAGATACACACACAAAGACATGGAGAGAGAGGAAAGACAGCAATTTTACTCATGGGATTTTGCTCATAAATCACCCAGTTGTGGTTTTTTCTTTTTTTTTCTTTTTTTAAATATATGCAATTAGAGAAGTGGCTAAGTGTTCCCCTCTGCCTATTAATCCCCAACAATTAATGTGCGTGGATCAACAAAACATATTGGCAACTTTCTAAAAGTGAGATTAATTCGGCAGGCAGGAAGCTGAGTGGGCCTTTATGGATCTGGTTATCTTTCCTTAGCACATGGGTATAAGCTCTCCAAGCCTGGTGGAACGAATAGTGTGTGAGTGCAGACGGAGTGTGATGCTATGTAGGTCATTTGGACGGTGTCTACATCACAAGGTATTAAGATTTGTTTCCTTGATTGACTGTCCAGAAAGAGAGACAATGTTACTGTTTATCCTCCATGGCACTGCTTTAACATGTAATTGATTCCTGATTGTCTTCTATCTATTTGTGACCAACCAAAACCTGTCCATTTTTTTTTTAGCTCTCTGTCGGGTCGCATTGTTGGAGGCGTCTGGTGGTTCTTCACCCTCATCATCATCTCATCCTATACTGCCAACTTGGCTGCCTTTCTGACAGTGGAGAGGATGGTGTCACCTATAGAGAGTGCTGAGGATTTGGCCAAGCAGACGGAGATCGCCTATGGGACGCTGGACGCCGGCTCAACCAAAGAATTCTTCAGGGTGAGGAACCGAGATTCAAACATTAGTTCAGACGATCAATGTTTACCTGTGTGACAGATACACAGCATTCCTGCAACTGCTACACAATTAAATCAACTCTGTGGTTAGCAGCCAGTTGAACGCTTTTAATGTGAAGAACCATCACAAGTTATTTCAGGAGTTACAGCAAACAGTAAGGCTCACATGCAAGATACAAGATACAATTACACACAGTAATGCTGGTTATCAAGCATGCTTCATCTCCTGTTGAATCTAGCATAGAGTTGGCCTAGTATGCCGCTACAAATTAAAACTGCTATATAGTAAATGACTATTGAAAACAAATGCCAACCATAGAAAGTATTTCTAAATGATGTAATGGAATTGTGTAAGTAATATGGCAATAACACGAGACGCCCAATGGCAATTTTCTGATTGGCCAGTTCAGATTTTTGCTTTATCGATTTATTTTCTTTCTGAGAACTAAAATGTACTTTTAATGACATTTATTTAAAAGAATCGTTTAAATTCAATTGAAAGTTAATAATAAAAAATGGACTTTATCCAAAATGGCAATAGGCAGGTTCACGCTTCTCGGAAATGTAAAACTGATTGGCCGGTCACCTGTCGAGGCAGGTTGAAATGATTATTATTGAAATCTAATTATTTGATGAAAATCTAAAGAAGTATAGCTTGAAAACAGCATCATTAACTTAGATCACATAGTAATCACACTGACATTGTCTCTTTCTTTATCTTCCCATCTCTTTCTTTAACAATGCTGGCCTTCAGAGGTCGAAGATCGCCGTGTTTGAAAAGATGTGGTCGTACATGAAGGCAGCCGATCCGTCCGTGTTTGTCAAGACGACAGACGAGGGCGTGATGAGAGTCAGGAAGTCTAAGGGCAAGTATGCCTACCTGTTGGAGTCCACAATGAACGAGTACATAGAGCAGAGGAAACCGTGCGATACTATGAAGGTGGGAGGAAACCTTGATTCTAAAGGTTATGGCATCGCCACACCAAAGGGATCCCCTCTCAGGTAAGCCCCAATTGGAACTTGTGCATGAGCCTCATCTGTCACCTGTTGATTTTTCCATTGACCTTAGTTAATGAAGCATTTATTCATTCATACTTTTCATTATAATACCATAACTTTTCAGTGTTAATATACAGATCTGTTCTGTTCAGAAATAGAACGCATGGCATTCATTTTTACAGTTTCATTTAACTTTGCCTTTCTTTTGCACACTGTCACATTTAGATCTTCATTATTCCAATGTTCAACACTAACAGCCATCTTTAATTGCACCTGCATATGAATGTATGCAGATAGCCTATTCATAGCTGACTTGTGAGCACTGGCAGAAGTGTAAAGTAGGACTATGAGATGCACCATCCTCTTTAAGCAGCACTGGTTTTCCTGCTGCCGTATAATTAAGTACTAAACCTTGATGAGCATTTGTTGAGGCCGGTGTCTGCTTTGAACCTGAAGTGTCCCCTCCAACACAAAGAAACACTCGTCCAAAATCTGAATGCACCTCTCACGAACCAACAAGGCCTTTAAAAGCAGGATAACCACTTATAGAGGGCTTCAATCCATAGGGCTACTTTTCCACTTACGCCAAGGCTCACACTTTAAATCTGATGTCAGCAGAGATTAATTTATATTTGCCACATTCAATGTGATAATGAATGTAATGAACAATAATTCAAACCCGATGTGCTACCTTTGTATATTACTTTAACACCCTTAACCAAGTACCCATTCATATGTTTTTTGGAACTACAGAGAGAGTGCAGGAGCTGGTGGCATCTGAAGCTTTTAATCTATCTTTAATACGCCTCATTCATTTTCATGAAAACAGCCATATGGGGACATTTTTGGTTGAGAGTCCCAGGAAAGAGCATGCTGTCTAGAAATGTTGTTAATGTCTTACTTGGGGCTCCATTTAAATGTTCATTTAAAAAAAAAAAACAGTTCAAGCGGCAACTAAGTGCTGTATTAGTGACGATAAAACTGCTGAGAGCAATCTACTCTCAGGTTATTTCAGATGGGTCCGAACCGATAATGTAGCAGTGGGTTGCTGTGTTTATCTGCTGAGGGTGTCCCCATTATCTCTTTCTCTCTCTGTAAGTGTGATATATTTTATTCTGTGGACATTCGCATTTGTCTGATACTGAGTTTTGGCCACATATTACAAACATTCATGACTGAAAATGTTCCTAATAATTAATACATGTTAATGGTTGAAGGAGAATATGACTACTTGTCACCTGGGATCAGACATCAGGGAATGTCCACTGAATTCAAAGAGTTGGGTTCAATGATACCTGCAATGCATTGTTGATGCAACGATTTGCAATTGACTGAATATTACAGCATGGATTTGACATTTTCTCTCTATGCGAAATTTAAATCTTTAACTAAGGATATCAGGTATTATTTTTAATAGATACAGTTCAATAACGTACACAGTTTAAGATATGTGATTACTGGTGATGTGTATGAATAGAGTACTTACAAACAGCACAAATATTAGTCCATCCAACTTTTCAAATAATTTTCCAGCAAAAAGTGAAGAAAATATGTATTTTTTAAACTTCCTTGCACCCATTTTTGGTTTTAAAGCTAAGTTATTATGACAATGTCAACATATTAAATGCTTACCAATGTCTTCACAAGTGTAGAGTAACAGTAGTAGCCTACAGTATGTTAACACGTCAAAGGAAGCTCAATGCAGCACAAAAACAAGGCAGAAAAGAAAATATTGAATATGATACTCAATCTACTTATTAAGGTCAGTAGTGGGGCTATTCTGATCCGACAGATCTAAGCCACTGGATATATGACAATACATATGCATTCTAACATGCATATTGCAGGGCAGGTCTAATTGAAAGTAGCACTTTGAAAATAGAGATACTAAAATGACATAACTCTTCATTTTACAGGATGTACTGACGAGGTGTCTTCAAACTACACGTCTGTGAAATGTTCTGTATATATTCCCCCTGCTTCATTTTTACATGTATGATTTCCAGCCACCACCATGCCTGCCTGACTGTTTAACTCATCCCGCCTTACATGCAGTACAGTAGCCTGACTGACATGTATGCTCACTTCAAATGTAACAAGTGACCTGCAGGTCTCCATGTTCACACACTTTGACTTCTTTTATCCTGCCTGCTTACACTGGGCTGAGAAAGAATTCAGAGGTTTTACCAGCTCCGAGGATACCTGTGTTCCCTACAGCTGTGTTGTGTATTAGGGTTGGGGGTAAAGACTCTTCTGCGTCTGATGGTGAGAAAGGCACAAACTACAATTTCACTCCACAGACGAATCAACATTGATTTGAGAGAAAAAACAATCTGGCAAAGGCTGTAATCTTCACCTCTTTTATGCACATTCTGATTGCAGAGAGTGACTTTCTGTGATTTGTGGATGGAGAGAGTCTTTGTCCGCGGCCCGTCAGTCAGCTATAGGAAATACACACACACGCTCACCAGAGACAGAGAGACAAAAATGGGGAGATGCTTTGGATGGACTGCTTCATATAGATTCACGATCAGGACTCCATCTATAGTTGGCCACACAGTTTCCTTTCAGCCTGATTAGGAAACCACTTGATGTGGAATTGAACATGGCAGTGAAAACATTGAAAACCTCAGTCTGCATTTGTATCTTCTTACAGTTCAAAATGAATCAAGACAGGCTTCTATTCACTGAGAAGCAGTTATGGGTTGAATATTGATGGGTTAGTTACCATAGCAATCTGTATGCTGGTGCCACTGAAAGGAAATTACCATGTGTAGACCGACTTCCACATCCAAGGCATCTCCATTCATAGTGTGTGCTCTGCCTCCTTCTGAGGCCCCTGCTTGGTAAAACCTGACTCTGCTACGGTATGGGCACTCAGCACTTTTCAGCCCATTGCAGATACACAACTAACATGCATCTAAAGACAGCACTCCTGCTCCATATCAGTAGTCACATGCAGGAGTTTCTAATAATAAGTCAATGTTTTCATATCACCACCACCATGAGACCAATCTCTTTATATCTGTCCCATAGAGTGTCTCCTAATGGTTATCGTTTTATATTATTTTCAAGAAACCCAGTAAACCTGGCAGTGTTAAAACTGAACGAGCAGGGCCTCTTGGACAAATTGAAAAACAAGTGGTGGTACGACAAGGGAGAGTGCGGCAGCGGGGGCGGGGACTCCAAGGTCAGAGCCAGTTTGATAAACCCTGCGGGTAACCCACCACCACTGGGAGTGGGAGGTTGTGGGGAGGGGGGTAACCGGCAGGCCCACACTGCACTGCCACTCTAGCAACACTTAATCTCTCTGTGGTGTAGCGAAAGGGCAAAGAAAAAGTCCGAAGGGGGGTGATTATTCGGCCAGCGGTGGCTATATTTGAAAACCACAGAGAGGGAAATTTTGTATGACGCCCCCTGCTTCAATTAAGTCAAGATTGATGATTTAAAAGTGATCAGTGTTTATTAATTAAACCATGTGCATCCCTGGTGCTCAATCATGTTTTAAGAGCCCATGTTTCTATTTAGTTAAAATGAGTTGTTAACTTTAGCAAATTACACCTTTTACAAAAGATGCAACTGGGACATCTGTGTTGCATTAGTGACGTTCGCAGTGTGCCGGTTACCCCAAAGTGATATTGTAATACACATCTAGTGTCTCAGAGAGCCACCAACCAAGCTAGATGGAGTATTAATGCATATCACTTTAACTCTGATGTTTATTATGTTGTTTATGCTTTGTATACCTGTGAGTGTGTGTGTGTTTGTGTGTGGTGTGTGTGTGAAAAGGTGTTGTTTTTTTAAATATTCAAGCAAGCTCAAGCATTAATGTGTGTATGTAATTGCTGCTCTGTGTCTCTGAATCAATAACATAAAATAACATGGTATAATATGTTATTTATGTTATTTTCTTATGGTTGGAAGAATCCCAGTAAACCTAGCGGTGTTGAAACTCAATGAGCAAGCCGTCTTAGACAAACTGAAAAACAAATGGTGGTACGATAAAGGGGAGTGTGGCAGCAAGGACTCCGGAAGAAAGGTTAGTCTCCGACCCAAAACCTGTCACCTCACACCACCTCCAAGCACTACCCTGCCCTGATCCTAGACCAGCCCCTAAGTCCAGCCCTCAGCCTCTATTACACTGAGCAGTACCCCCCATGTGGTTCTACCAGTACTGCTGTATTGGCCCGAACATAAGACAAACACTAGACAGAACATTATAGGCATATACACTGTGATTAGCATATATTACATTTGTTTAAATTGCAATAACTTTTAGGAAAGGTTTTATGTATATTTTTGAAAATACAGTTTGGAATTATTGAATATTACAGAGTCGTTGAAAGTCCTACTGCCGAGAATAAATGATACATACGTTTCATGCTATGATCAGAAACTACTTTTTAATGTAGGAATTTGTTGAATTAGGTTTTTGTAGAATGACAGTCCAGATGTGGCAGCAGAACCCTTCCATGAATTAAAGAGAGTCTGCCTAATTTGTAACTGGCCAATGCCAATAACAAGACCATGTATAATGCTAAAGCAAAGTTTAACAGTATTAGAAATAGAGCGGGTTCATTAAGTCAGCAAACTGACTCAGTTATGTCAGTTAAACAGCAATATCTTTCTGGGGTTGGCACACATTAGCCATCAAAAGCTAAAATCATTGTCTTATATTCGGGCCAGTACTCTGGTGTTACTCTTGTGTCTTTTTCTCCCGTTTGTTTTGTCAGATATTTAATGTGCATTGACAGTGTGTAAATTTATATTTTGTGGTGGATTAGTAAGGATCATTAAAAATATCGTTACTAATCCACCACAACATTTTTTAGTAAAAAAATATTTGTTTTAAATTATAACATCTGCAGTCACCTGCAAGTAAAAAGTGGTATAAGTAATTTGTATTCCACTTCCAGTCCCCATAAAAATGCATTTCCGACCCCTCCAACATACAGATCAAGTGTGATGATAACCTTGAGTTTGTACCCTAGATTGAATATGAATCAGTATAAAAGCAATCTGCAATTCCTTCCCATGGAGAAAGACTTAGAAAAGCCACAGAGAAGGACGTGAGGGGGACAGATGATGACATTAGGCATTTGACTTTGCTTAACCTTTCAAACATGTTGAGCTGTGACATTTGCATTCTGGTCCTTATAATAATCCTGCCCCTAGCACTCTGCACTGTGTCCATGTGTGGATGCAAACCCTGGCAATCTGCTACATCGACCCTGAGTCACACCAAGTCTGCCACTGTGCTTCTATGCGTTATCAGTTTATGTTGTCTTTTGTTTCAAACAGTAGTTATCTCTGACAGAAAAGCTTTTGCTCTTTAGCTTGGGTACCTCTGAATGTGTTTGTCAGCTGGCCTTTTAAACCTGTCAACACAGTACAAGCGCCAACCGTTTTTCTTCCTTTTCCTTACATTTGGATACTCAAGTGCCGGAGTGTCAAATTATGTGCCATGACGGGCTGGAGAAATTGACATTATTTTATCTAAGGATTTATCATAGAGTTCCATGTAAGGAGAGCATTTGTAGATTCAGTAACATTTATATTTAAATGTACTCCGCAATGAAATTTAAAATCCCTTATAGTAAATATTTATTGATTTTGGAACATACATTGACGTATATCGTTATCATCATTTGAGCAGAAAGTAAGAAAATACACTGAATACTGCTAACTACCTGAATGTAGCTTCTGTAGTGCCAACACCTAAAGTTAGCTTAGGCTAGCAGAAGGATAAACCTCTGGAACCTGCTAGCTATCTCTGCCTACCAGCCACCCTAAAGCTAACTAATTAGCCAGTTAAAAATTAAAACAATATCTATTAAACAAACAAGTCAAAATGTTCCTACCGTTAGCCGTTTACCGTATCGTAAGTCGTTATGCTAACATAAGCTAACTTAAATGATCTTCTTATCTATGCCTCCTCAAGAAGCTATTATTTTAATATTTGGTCAGCATGAACAACCTGAATATATGATAGTTTTAACTGTCAGTAGTATCCTCATCTGCATAAAAAACTCAATAGTTATTTTAAACAACTCCAACTCTCTACTGTGTGAATAAATAAGTAGCTTTCTACTGTGGGTTTTATAAATGTTTTTTTGTTGTTTGGACACACATTGTATTTTAAAACATTTTTAAGGAATTGGTGCATAGGGCCGACTCTAGGAAGCTTTGCAATGATAGCTCCCAGGGATAAAAAAAAAATAGCAGAAGAGAAATAAATGATCTTTCAAATGAGACAGTGTAGTCCGTGTTTGATGCAAAAAGCTGCAATCTCTCAGTCCTCCATAACACATATTTGGACGTATATTCCCTGGCATGAAATTCATTTGCATAATTCTACTGTAATCACTATCGTTGGCCAAGATTCAGATTTAATGTAATTGAAATGCTAATTTGCCCATAGGGTTGAAAACTTTAGTTTTAAGTGAATAGAACAAATCAAAGCCTAAATGTAGAGGTAAAGTACAGAGGCATAATAAAGTGTTTTCATGTGCTATTAATCTCCTCAAGTGACACAAATATATTCCAAAAATGGATTTACATAAAACAACATCCTGATTAGACCCCATTGTTTCATGAGAGCCCTTTAGGTTGACTGATTTAAGTCTTAATGATTCAATTTCATAACAGACTATAAAAAGGCATAAATATGAGTTAAGTGCCATTGCAATAGAGAATAATGACCTATAAAATGGAGCCATGTCAAGCACAGATTTGTTTGTGCTGTTGCTGCATGAATGCATGTGTTGTGGAGTGCATTTAACTTGTACCCCTGTCCCCTTAAAAAAATGTTTGAGTATGTTGACTTCAAATGTTAATATAACTTTTGTTGAAAATGCTAAGTATTGTGTAAATAAGTCATAATTCCAGATCAGTATTGTCATCCTCTGGGGCCTGTCTAACAAAGTGATTGCAATACACTCAGGATTTTTAGATATGCCTCAATAATACGGCTCCCACGTGAATATGCTAGGTAGTCTAAAACAGGGAATAAGTGTATTTTGTATCATTAAAAGGTTTCAATCAAAGTTGCTTGAGATCAAGTGTTTGATTTCCTGAATACAAAATAATACTTGATAAATGCCTTTGACTGAAATGTACATTGGATAATTCAATGGGATATCATTTTCCTTGTCCTTTTTTAAATCAATAAGGCTGATGGCTACAATAAAAACTATATGCAGCAGTGGATTTCACTGTTTGCTTTTTTCAACTATCCAATGTGTTAACTGTTTCTTAAGAAGCCAGTGGGAGAAACACTGACCGCACTACAGAACTGAAATATAGTTCTTGACAACAATGAGACTCATTGTACAAGTTTATGTAGATGTCTGTGGGGATGTCAAAGCCTTCTACTCTAGATATTTTGTGAAACTGAAATAGCTAATTCTTAGCCCAAATTGTATCTCAAGCTATTCAGCATACACATTAAATACTACTTTGTGAGACAAGCCTCCAAAATGTAGTTCTGTTATAGATGTTTTCTTTTTGTTGTGTGTGTGTGTGTGTGTGTGTGTGTGTGTGTGTGTGTGTGTGTGTGTGTGTGTGTGTGTGTGTGTGTGTGTGTGTGTGTGTGTGTGTGTGTGTGTGTGTGTGTGTGTGTGTGTGTGTGTGTATATGTTATTTACATGACTGTACTGTATTTTGTTTCTATGTGGGCCTAATTAGTCTTCAGCGGGATCCTTATAAAATGTGTGTATGGGTTTGAGTGTGTGTATATTTATGTGTTCCTGTAATGTATTTGAGTCCTTGCACTTGTGATTCCTGTTTGTTGAACAAATGTTTGTCTATAAGTAAATGTGTGTGAATCAGTGTCCGGTATTAGTCATGTGTGTTTAAAGCTGTTTTGTTGCCACTATCACTCCTCACCTCTTGGCTCTACCCTCTTCCTTCCTCCTTCCAGGACAAGACGAGTGCTCTGAGCCTCAGCAATGTGGCAGGAGTCTTCTATATCCTGATTGGCGGTCTGGGCCTGGCCATGCTGGTGGCACTGGTGGAATTCTGCTACAAGTCCAGGACCGAGTCGCGCCGAATGAAGGTGTCCACCGCGCGAGCTGCTGCCGCCTCAGCCGCTCAGGCCTTTCACTGCTCAGCCTTAGACAGTGGTGCTAGTGCCCCCTACACAGAGCTGCAGAGCTACGGCCTGTACGCCAACAACACTGTTAAGATATAAGGGCAGAGCACAGCCATGGGGTAGGAAACGCTGCAATTCAAACCATGATGATGATGATGATGATGACATCCGCCTCCTCACCCTTCTGCCCATCTAACCGTGATCACAGTAGGGCCTCTTTTGGCTTCCACCGCAGTGCAAACACTGTCCTGTACCTCTCTCTAACTCTGCCGCTACCTCGCTCAGTCTGTACGTCACCGATCTACTGCATTGTTGTTGAATCACTTAATTCTAAAATTGCCATTATGCCTGTGTTGTTGTAGCATTGTAGCTGATACTACCAAATTAGAGAGCCAAGTAAGAAACAATACTGTATGATCATCTTTTTATAAATCTGATCAAAATAGTTTTTCTCTCCTGTGTTTTCAAATTTGACATAAGGTTGGGATAATCTTTCTGAAATCCATAATTATTTTTGTCAACTACAATAGGAAGGGGAAAAGATATTTGCCAAGTCAAAACCTTTCATTGTTGTTGTAACTCATTTTGGCCACTAGAAACTAAAAGAGCACCACGTGTGCACTTCAAACACATATACATATATTGTGTTATGTACTTTTTACTGCTTATATGCCCTAAGGTAAAACACAAATTATTTAGACTTCCTAGATCAAGGGGTAGTAGTGCACTTCTGCCTCTTGTGGCAGAAATTAGTATTACAACAACAAACACTGACAAAAAGAAATCAGGGCAATTGTTCCCACTAAAGTCATAAACACAGAACAGAATACTATTTAAATCTAACCTGGAAAATGCTTGTTTCTTCTAACATGCCTTTCAGGGCCTCCATGTAATATAGTAACATTACAAACAGTATTTGTTCTCTCTGTTTGTTTTACAGGTTTGTTGGCATCTTAAGAAAAGGTTGTCTTTAAATGCAGCTTTTGCTCTCATCCCCTTTACACTATTATACTGACAATATGTTGATATAAAGATATGATGTATATGAGTTAGAGTTTAGAGTTGGATTATATGAAATCCAAACTCACTATTTAAATACACATTACACGTAATTTCAGCTTTAAAAAATAGCTAATTCTAGTTAAATCCCATTACTCTACTCTGATTTAATCTTACAAAGGAAGAAGTTTTACTACTTTTACAGCACAGGTATAAAGGCAATTTGAATTACAGTGGTACATCTACCTACCTCTGTCGCTCTGAGCAAATCTCTCCTTTGCTCCTTCTTCTCTTTTTGCTAACTACCTCGCAAATGCAGGGCCCATTGTGGTGAACATCCTTTATATGTATACCATAAGGCAGGCCTGGTCCGTGTGTGTTATCACTGCTTTAACCTCGAACAGTCTAACTCAAATTGTTGTCTGTCCAGAAACTAAAAGGAAGGACTTGTTGCTTGTTATCTGTTATTGAGAGATGTAAGATTTCTCCTCTGACGGCAGTGATATTGTAGCTTTTTAGTCATCAGCTTCATGGATCAATTTGCAACAAACAACTTCTGATTCATTCTTTCAACATCAAAGGCCCTTGCTGATATACTCTCCGTGTAAACAGCAAAAAAGACAAGGCAGGGCCAAGACAAGGACTGATTTTCAACATGAATCTTTTACATTTTAATCAGCCCACGAAGAAGCTCCTGATCAGTATGCTGATGAGATTGGCGAGCAGCCTATTAGTGCAGAAGTGCCTTTATTCTGTTTGGCTTGAAAGAAACAACAACAGCGTTCCAATTAGAGGCTGGTGTGAATCTCCAAACCCCATGCAGCACTCGCCAGTACCTCCAGATCTCACTCGCTTTGCCCAATTTAATCAGCTATAGAATAGGGGGTGCAGGCAAACACTAAAGACACACACACACACACACACACACACACACACACACACACACACACACACACACACACACACACACACACACACACACACACACACACACACACGTGTATCACACATCATTAGGTTGGCTTTCAGGCTCATTGGCTTTTATGACGCTAGAATGGGGAATGAAGCTATTAAACCAATGAGTGAAGCCTCAACCCCCGTCTTACTGCCCACACCTCGCTCTGCTCCTCCTGTTGCAGAGTGGGACATTGATCGGCCAGCACCATGGTTTACCACCCGCGAATATCCTTCAGACCCACATTAAGAGGGTGAAAACCAGCACCCTGTGACTCCTAACAGATAAATTTGCTCCTGAATTTCTTGGCGGGCCAGCACCACATTTAGATAGAGACTTAAACAGCTGCTTAAATTCATGTGATAAAGAATGAAAAACTGCATAACCTAGCTTTATGTCCTATAATTGAAAGTCCTTTTATAGTAATTGTCTGCGCTGCTACCTCTAACTGTTGCATTAACTATCTCTGCTCTGATTGGGATATAATGCATGCATGTCTGTAAGAGTGAAATCTTGCATGTGGACTTATTGTTATCCCTTTTATGTTTCTTTCTTCAGCAATCCATCAACGACGCCATGCGCTGCTCCACCCTGACCCGAATGAGTGGCAACGGAAGCGGCGGAGAGAACGGACGAATCCTCACACACGACTTCCCCAAGACCGTTCAGACGCTGCCCTGTATGAGCCACACCGCCAGCATGGGACTGGGTGCCTCCGGCATGTGATCCTCACATGACTGTGCTGGCGGCGAGGAATAGGCAGGGTGGGGCAGAAGAAGAGCACATGACTCTAAATAAGCTCCAAAATCATGGCTGTCTGGTTTGACCCAACTATCCTCCTGGCTGTCAATTTGCCCGACTTGAACAAGACTTTACCTACTGCCAAAATGCACTCTCAAACCGCTCATCACAAAACTGAGACTCTCAACATTTTTTTTAATAAGTGGATATTTGAAAAAACAGATACGGAGAAAAAAAAGAAGGGAAATGTGCTGCAATAAAGAAGCCGTCAACGGGGCGTGTTTTTGAATTTTTTACAGTGTTCATTTTTGTGGGAAAAAAATAACTTTATTCTTCAGTGTGACGCCTGCGCTGTGCCATTTCGATGGAGCTGTTGACGTAAGTCTGCGTGTGCAATATCTTCACCTCCACTGCTGACCTTGTACTACCTAAATGCTTTCTGATGGCTGATGGAACATGTTTTTGCACAGATACGGCAGAAGAGGACAAACACTTGTGACTGCTACGATGATTTCATAATTTGTTTTGGGACACTCCCGCTCTCTTTCCCTCTCACATTTACACGCAATTTTGGAAGGACAAAGTGCTCTGCGTAGCTAAGCCAGTTTTTAAGATATAGTATATGGTTTTAGAGTGTAATAGCGCAAACATATTTGTCACAATTTGATTTGATTTATCCGCAACTGAAGGTGAACACTGTTTAAATCAGCAGTTGACCAGGCCACATCAAACATGCATTGCTGCTACACCTCATTTAACACAACATGCCTTGTCTTTGTGCCATATGACCATTCTCACACAAACACGCAGATACACACCTGTTGCTTCTGGGACAGATAAATACAGAGTTACTATTAAGTCAGAGATACAAAAATGCTCACTTTGAACACAAAAAAAAAACACGCTGACACATTACTCCGTGGCTTTGTACTGTACTGAGTGACCTTACACTGTATTCAACTGTTGTGACATTCATAGCATATCCATTGATATACTGGGGAGTCTATTTGCAGCAAACATTGAAGAACAATGATTGACAGATTCAAATATAATCTGCGGAATATATTCTTCATACTGTTGTTGGAGCTGCATATTTCCCTCCCTCCTGTGATGTATTTTCAGCTGTATTCAGTTTTTATTTATATGGGCAGTGAAGCCTCTCAATTCAACCCCTGCAGATCGTGCGCGGCCTATAAAGGGGAAATTGGCCTCCTCTAGCTAGCTTAGAATTGAGACATGCCATGTGACTGGCAGACTCACCATCACCCTTTCAGTGTTTATAAAAAGTCAAGGTTACCGTTGGTCCCGCAGTGCCTGACTGTAGAGTTCTTCCTTATCAGATCATGTCATATTAACAGAAATTAGAGCGGCGGGTCCTGAACAGCAGAGGGCAGAGATGACATAGGGCAGACAGCCTGGGTTTGGCATGTAGGCCTTAAACCAAAATTCCACCATTTCAATACTTCTAACACAAAATGACTTTTGGTGATGTACTTTGCATTTCTTGGCTCGTTATGTCTGTTAGTGGGCTATTTTATATTCCAATAAATGACTTGCCAACTGCAGAAAATGTCCTTGGGGTCATGTAAGGCAATCTAAAATGAAAAGACAGAGGCTGGGATAGTTATATATTTTCTTTTTTGTCAACAAATCTTGGAAAAAACACAACAACAGTACGCTGGATGTCATCTATTTCTGTAGCAAGGAGGATTTCAAAATATATGACACAACATGTGTTGACATTTGTTGGGCTGTTTGCCATCCATCAAATCGGATGAAACAGCACCCACGTAATCCCAATAGAGCTGATTACTTTTCGAGTGTTAAACTATTAATGGACTAATCAAGTTTTCAGGACTTTGACTTTGCATTTCTTAATGAATGTGTAACATTTTGAGGGGATTTAAAACTTCTTAACTCCCTACCCTGTCTAGGACACTGTGCCCAGGCATCCTTACAGAAAGCGTACATATTAAAAATATCTCATAAATGTAAAGTTTTAAATTTAAAGAATGCTTAGTATTTTGCTAAAACAACAGACTAGGTAATGTCGTTTGGTGAAAATGTTACTTAGAAATAAATAAATACAGCATTTGTTGGGGACTGTAATTCAGCGATGGATTAATACACGGTGCGCTGTTATATATACTGTATGTGGTATATATACCTGTTGTTTATAAGCTAACTAAAGAATATTTCCGCCAGAAGCTGTGGCTGATAACTATGTTTTTTCGAATAGCTAATAATTAAGTACAGAGGCCATAGGCCTACTCCTTTTGTACGATCACTTGTCAGTTGTTGTATTTTCATTGGAAATGCTGACAACAAGAACAATATTGAATTTGGACAGCCTTATCCTTTAAACTTTAAATCTTCCAGGTGAAAATTGCCATAGCTGGAAGGAAACCAATAACAGTTGTTCATAATGCATCACAGCCCAAGGTTATATAAAGGGTACATTCTGAGCCTTCTTCCAAAACAAGCATCTGTTCCTTTTAACTTTCCACTACACAAATATTCCACACTCATTTTGGGCACATGAAAGATGAAGAATAATGTATAAGAAATCATGAAACACAAGTAATTCATCACAACATAAGCCCTGAAATGCAATGAACATCATCATCACCACACAAGGTTGACATCTTAGAGTCCGACAGTGTCCAAAGGTGCGGTTTTTACTTTATGTTGACTAGAAGGTTGTTGCTTGAAATGTGATTTTCACTGCTGCTGGATGCCAGAGGTCAGCTGTAGACTATATACGGCACACTCTAGCTGACCTCTAATTTCACAGCAGAGGCCAAGAGCCTGTACAAAGGCAGCACCCCCTGCTTCCTCTGCTGGCCGCATATTTTTTTTCTTCTCCTCTGAGTTTCTGCTTTAAAAAATATAGTACCAAATCAAATGTATGACCTCTCTTTGTCTAGATCGTCATACAAGCAAGAAAAACAGGCAGTCAGAGTTTACTGAAACCATACATATCGCCACCTATTATGTATATAAAAGGCTTTTCTCTCCCCCCAGTGAAATGTTTTTTCTGCTCCCATCATGCCTCAGTGTACCTGAATTAGTTACCTACTGCGTGAGTTCCTTTACTTACCCCATCTATGCGTCCTCTTTTGCTGATGTTGTATTAATTAGAACACGGCACAGCTCTCTCCAACGGAGGCTTTACGTTCAGACAGATGTTTTATATGCCATAAAAGATTTCTATAAAAAATAAATAATAATAAAAAAGACACTCAATGTTTGTATTATAAAGGAGAGTTGGGTGCCGGGAAAGTGTTATACACTTTTATCGAGTGTAAATAATAAAACACACTGATGTTGAGTAATATGTAGACGCTAATGTTGTTTTAAGCCAGTTTTGAGTTAATTTCATCTTATTTTGTTGCAATTTCAAAAAGAATTTCCTGTTGGTGTTTTTTAAGTGCTTGAAATTTAACACCATTTGAATATTCTTTGTCGTTTTCCTTTTTCACAGTATTTTACTACTGGAATCTAATCACCAGAAATATTATTGTTGTTTTTTTTAACTTTGGAAAGGGTTGTACGGTTTTAAAATCAAAACGTTGATCAATAAATGGTTTCACAGTTTAAAAGATAAAGAAAAGTAAAATAATTAAACTATTAGCAATCAGACTTTTGAGAAATAACTTTTTTTTTCTAACCAAAGTGTCCTGGAAGGAAGTCATCATGCTTTTGTAACTGAATAAAGGAATAAACTATGAATATTTGTTCAGTTTTATTTCAACGGGATTCATGTAAATCAGTCTTTGCCTCGGGCAAATTGCATGATATGACTTAAGATATTACATGCAGGGAAGAGTGCAGTTATCCAAAAGAAGAATAAGTGAATAGAAAAAGGAAAAAGCCTCTGTTACATTTGTGCCGTCTTGATAGTCCTAATATTTGTTTGGAGATATAGACAACCTTTAAGCACCTTAATATGAATTGCATTCCAACAAAAAGCACACATACAGTATGTAAACATAATTTACATATTAATTACTGAGGAAATAGAATCAATACGAGAAATAGAAGAAGAAAACTGTTTTTAGTATATTATTTCAGGATACTTTTTTTCCATTTTTCCATTATTGAATGGCAGAGTGAGATGGAGATAATAAATGTCGGTACTGAGCGAGGGAAGGAGGCTTATGACATGCAACATAGACTCCGGTTCCGGTTCAATTTAGGGGCATTGCTGCTAAGGTAACAAAACGCCATCCACATCCAAGTTTTTTGAACCAGCTCAGTCATATCAATTCAAATTTCAGAGACATCAGAACTTACTCTTTATTCCGCCTATTTGTCTAAACGAACATTTTGAATATATATTTAATCCTGCCATCAGTTTGGTTTTGACCATAGACTGTATAAAAGTAGTAGTTGTTGTAGTGTGGTTAGCATAGAACATGCTAAGTTAGCAATTAGCACTAGCTAGCTAACTGTGTAAGGTGCTTTCATAATTCACCTTAACTCACTTAGGCAACAATTCTGTGTGGGTTGGTTAGTATGACAAATATGCTGTTTCTTTTGTTAGAAATAATCAATATATTGGAGCGGAACATTAAAAGATAATTCACTGTTTCTGGACGGATCATATTTGTCCACTTCCGGTAGTATTACCGGATGTTGTTTTAGCCTCAGATAGCATAAAGCTAATATTGTATTGTATATATGAGAAGAGGGAGAAGGACCAGTGGAGTTACATACTAAACACACCGCCTCTACCTCTCACTCATTGATGCTGCAATGATACAGTTGCCTGTTTTAATAACTGATAAACCTCAGAAGGATTGCATAATAGAATATTGTAGTTGAGAGCTCCAGGACTTCGCTAACAAGATGGCGACGGTGACGTCTTAAGAGGACCCGCCCCCGACGACGTCAGCCTATAGAACAGTCCGGAGAACCACATGTGACAATTGGCCAACAGGATCCAGCCGCCCGCTACCAACCAATGAGAGCACGAGAGCGGAGCGCGTCTTATTTTGAAGTTGTTTATTGTATGGTCGGAAAGGGGTGGTTCTATAAAACATGTTTGTATTGTAGAACCGAAGTCTGTTGTTCCGGACCGCCAGACAGTAACTACTGATGAGCTGCACCCAGTCAGTGGCCTGTGCGTGTCCCGGGCTATTGAGCCACAGCTGTGAAACTTTTGTAAAAACCTACTACTGCATCCTTTTATTAAGTACTCCTTTTAAAATTTACAAGAGGAGGTTTGCTTTCTTTCTTTTGAATCGACTCCTGGGCTTCGAATAAACGAACATTTCTTACACTTTTAAAAACAAAATATCACTATGTGAACAATCATGCCTTTAAAAATCAGTAAGACACAATATCTTTGTTCAGCTGTGACATATCAGTTCATTCAATTCAATCCTATCATTCATTTGGGATTATAAAAAACCTTAAATATTTTCAACATTCAGTTTTGGGATCTAGACACTGTCCTCATCACACACAACAAGGAACAGCAAGCTGAGCACAGCTGGGAGTAGGGGGTGATGATAATCACTTCCCCCCTGGGGGTATGTAAACCTCAGAGCCTTCGTCTAGATGCTGGTGCAGGTGAGGCTTTTTGTATTTATTTTGGAATATGATTTTAAACTGAATAAGCCTTTGTGAACTTTTAGAATATAGATGTTAAAGACTCGAAGAATGATTAACAAACGTCGACAGTTATATCGACAGTCATTTGTAGTTTGGAAGTTAATTGCATCTGTGTGTATAAGGGGTGAAATTAAACATACCATACATAAATGGAGGAAACATTCCATACAAAAGTCATTTTTCGTAGTTTTGCTCACCCTGAAAAAATGAATTATTATTACTATTATAATGGAGATACAAATATAGAATGTTCCATGCAATGCTTTTTGTGTACATTTGTATTTGTGTGTGTTACAGAGAGATAGCAGGGTGGCATGCTGTGTCACACCCTATGATTAGTGACATCAGCTCCCTCTCACTCTGACAGCAGAAGGCCTGCTGTATAATTAACATCTCTCTTTCTCTGTCCCCAGCTAGGTGTTTCCACCAGGGATTTGCTGTTTTCTCACTCAACTCTGGATATTCTTATTTATAACTTTTAAAAAGTTGTTGGAAGAGCCTTGTCATACACTGTGTGATTTCTAGCACCCACTTAGTCGAACAACAGACATGGTACTAACTTCCTGTCCTTGTTATAGGATTGGTATATGATTTCCCAGGGTCTACCTACTTCCGGATCACTTCATCGCTCAGAGGTTACACATCAGATGAAATTTTATCTGGGGAGAATGAAATCATGTCCCCAGGTTTTAAGTAATCAGTCCTTATCTCAAATTAAATCTGGATATGTCACCTGCCCTGGATCGTTTGAGGAACAGTAAATCATCTTTAATTACAATGTCCTTCAAAACTATAATGTCTTCAGGAGAACAATTTAAAAAAAAATATATATAATAAAGAGTCTCAAAAACACCTGCAGGTGTAGCCTGCACTGCTGATGGTGAGGCAGTTCATTTTGGGGTGCTATAAACATAAAAGCATACAAACAGAGGTGTGAAGTATGGACCAGTCATTGAAAATGTATGCAGGTTAAATGGGTCCAGGTGCAGATGTCTCACACACTTTGTTTCTTATTAGAGGAACTTTGATGATAAGTAGCGGACACACACATACTCACACTAATAATCAGATCTGCTGATAGGAAAAGGTGATTACCAACTGGGATAGTCTTAAAGACACTTCGACATACACAGGTGTTGACTCACTCACGTCCATCCCACCATTCTGTCAGTTTTGCTCCTACTGTTAATACCAAATTATCTACTGATCCATTATTAGTAGTACAATTCTGTACATTGGTGTGTGTAAATCCAAGCTGTGTTTTTGTGTGTGTCATGGTGGTTCTTGCTATTGATTTTTGCTTTGGGTGATTTGTTTTGTAAATTAGGTCTTTTCCCAGACTATCTTCTTTGTTTCCTTTGTATTTCCATGGTGCTGTTATGAAAAGAGGTTGTCTAACTTTGTTGCAGTGTCTCCTCCTGGCAAGTGAGCCATGTTTTTCCAAATAGGGGAGGAAAGGAAATCAATAGTGGTGAAGATGCTGCTGCCCGCTTATGTTGGGGAGACGAGGTTAAGTCTTGCAGACATCGGGGAGGAAATGCTTGCTCTTCTCTTGAACAGCTTGAGTAAATGGCCTCAGTCTATAGCAAAAGGGCAGTCACACATATCTTCATAGATGTTGAATCGTCTTCATTACCTTTATCTTGGAAGTCACTTGTAATCAAACTGTCTCATTCTGTCCTCTGTTGTCCCTACCCCATGTTCCCTCCATTGGTGCTGCATACACCCACAAGCAGCTGCAGGCAGTGGCTGCACACATTTGTGTATGGGAGTTTTTTTTTATCCCGCAAGTAAACATGAGCAAGGACATAGACACAAACATGGCCATGGGTGCACATAAGCCCAAGCACACACTCTCCTCCCACGGAGATGCTGCAAGACGGAGTTCAATGGCACCCCTCTTCTCTCATCCATCCAGCCCCGAGGCCCTATTTCTAAGTCTGACAGACTGGCACTCACAGCAGGATGAGATCTGAAGACTATCTAATGGTACATTGGCAATACACAGAAATCGCCTCAGGATAGTCTTAGTTCCTGCTATATTTACAAACACACTGGTATATGCATGTGCATGCCTCTTTCATCACAGACATACACACACACACACACGCACGCACGCACACACACACACACACACACACACACACTTGTCAATCGCACATTAAATAAATATTTAGAAATTGACATTTTGAAATGTGAAATCCTTCATTTAATTCTGAAAAAATAGTTCAAAACTTAGCGCAGGATGGCAAAACAATCATTTTGATAGTGCCATGAATAAAACAGTAAGGCAGTTTGTCGTTAAACTGTCTACCTTATAAGACCTTGAAAATTATCATTTGAAAGACTATAAACACCCGAAAGTCAGGACCGTGATTTCATAGCTTTGTCTCTTTCTGAAACTACAATGACTGTGGTTTTTCTTTGGATGTACTCATTGGGGCAAGGGGCAACTCTTGATAATTGTTCAGCATGACAGATAAAAAGTCCAACAGTTGCTCAATAAAATCCGTCAGGTGAGATAACACTATTGTACATGGAACTTAGCTAATTCACCTAGCTAGCTAGTGTCGGTGATGTATATTGCGTGATGGGACAGATGTAGTTCATTGAGCGGTTTAACATTAAACTTAATGGTCATATGACCAATATTGTTGACTTGCAAAATAAGGTCCAACTGGATTTAATTTGTGTCAATAGGCAAAAAATGAATAAAATGAGCCACATTGTAATCTGGTATGGATGTGAACATATTAAAATTCAAACCTGTCAAAGTCAGAGTTATAATTGAATTTCCATTGTTTCAATTAATATCCCTTGTGCTGCAGTACAGAGCCAACACAATTTTAAAAAGACTGTACTTTCTGACTAAAACAGTTGAGATGAACAAAGATACTACACTGGCTGGACACTCAGTGTTAAATATTGCTTTAATGCTTCAGTGGTCAGAACACACATCAAGGTTAACAGTTTCAAGCTTCATGTATCCCATTAGCAGTTGATTTATAACTCATAATGCCATTATATTGCTCTCTAAATGAAAAGGTACGAGGTTATGATGAGTTATTATCCAGTAGAAGCCTTATTGGTTCTCCCGCGTCTCTTTGGTGTTGAGGGTCACCCCGGGACTGCCTGAAAGGGACGGTCAATCACCAAACAAAGCCTGTAAGTGCCATGCGCTCAAGATTAACTGTCCCTGTTTGAGATATGTGCTTCCTCATTGTTGGGCGAACAGAAAAGTTGCTCTGCTGCTAGACCTCCTGAAGTTGAGGGAAATCTGGCGCACTAAACCTAACTTCTCGTCCTTTGTTTCCTATCCGTCTATCTCGGCCAACGAAGGCGGACGACGGCCTTGAGGGGAAGATGGATGGGGGTAGTAAATGGATGCTGGGTACAAAAAGAACAGGAAAGAGGGTGAGGGAGAGATGTATGGCAGCCCACATCGCCTCAGACAGAATGACAGATGAGAGGATTATGGAACAGGGCTGCTTTCCACAGTGATCAAAGTTAGGGAGGCTCCCGGCACAACCCAGGTAGACTCCGAGCCAATCACTCTGGTGGATAGGGTCAAAATCCAAGCAACAGGAAATACCCTCCATTTCAATGTAAGATTTTCCTCAATAGTCTAGAAATCCCACTTAAATCTCCTCAACACAAAGCAATGTTCCAATTGTCATATCCATTTGTTGAAAAGGAACGTTTTTTTGACAAGAGGAGACATTTGTCATTCTACCAGGCAGTGCATGGTGGTATATGAGCCGTGAGTGGGAAATCTCATTGACTTTTAACGCACTTTTTTTCTGTTCTCAAAGCCAAAGTTCACTTAAAATAAACTCACATCTCTATATACATTCTTAACTCTGAATTTCAGCTGTCTCCTTCAATAACCAATGCATATTTAGTAGGCGCACAAATCAAATCGACTAGGACAGTCACATTACCTAAAATGCATTACCGCAGTAATGGTGCATTCCAAATAATGCATGTGTGTGAGCACTCGCCTGGAGGGAGCGTCCATATATGTATATGCATAGATGGTGCATGTGCAGGTGTATATTGTATATGAATCGGTGAAGCGTGCAGGTGTGATTGTGATTTTGGTAAACAAATGGTATGAAGTACACCCTATATAATGGATTCAGCCTCAGTAAGAGTAATCAGTGAACCCTGAGCTCAGCCTATTGAAGTTTAATAACATTCTGAATGTCAGAACACATGACAGCAGAGAAACATAATCCCCTCTCCCTGTAGAGACAGACCGCAAACTAACTCTACCCTTCTCTTTCTATCCCTCTCTCTCTCGCTCTCTGTCACAAACTGTGCACACGCACATCAACACTGGTAAAGCCTTTCAGATTAACTGGTGTGATTTAAACAGAATTTAAAGAGCGGTAAATAAGGGAGAGTTCCAGTTGAGCAGAGTTCACATATCCCCATGATGGGGATATGTTTGTTAGGATAAAAGTAACAACGCTCTCTGAAGCATCGTTGTGTATTTGGGCTCTGGGGTCTTTATCAATGTTATTCTGCCAAATCACAACTTGTTTATAACCAAAACATCAAAATAATTGTCATGTTTCTGCTCATACAGTGGGGCAAAAAAGTATTTAGTCAGCCACCAATTGTGCAAGTTCTCCCATTTAAAAAGATGAGAGAGGCCTGTAATTTTCATCATAGGTACACTTCAACTATGAGAGACAGAATGGGGGAAACAATCCAGGAAATCACATGGTAGGATTTTTAATGAATTAATTGGTAAATTCCTCAGTAAAATAAGTATTTGGTCACCTACAAACAAGCAAGATTTCTGGCTCTCACAGACCTGTAACTTCTTCTTTAAGAGGCTCCTCTGTCCTCCACTCGTTACCTGTATTAATGGCACCTTTTTGAACTCGTTATCAGTATAAAAGACACCTGTCCACAACCTCAAACAGTCATACTCCAAACTCCACTATGGCCAAGACCAAATAGCTGTCAAAGGAGACCAGAGACACAATTGTAGACCTGCACCAGGCTGGGAAAACTGAATCTGCAATAGGTAAGCAGCTTGGTGTGAAGAAATCAACTGTGGGAGCAATTATTAGAAAATGGAAGACATACAAGACCACTGCTAATCTCCCTCGATCTGGGGCTCCACGCAAGATCTCACCCCGTGGGGTCAAAATGATCACAAGAACGGTGAGCAACAATCCCAGAACCACACGGGGGGACCTAGTGAATGACCTGCAGAGAGCTGGGACCAAAGTAACAGAGGCTACCATCAGTAACACACTACGCCGCGAGGGACTTAAATCCTGCAGTTCCAGACGTGTCCCCCTGCTTAAGCCAGTACATGTCCAGGCCCGTCTGAACTTTGCTAGAGGGCATTTGGATGATCCAGAAGAGGATTGGGAGAATGTCATATGGTCAGATCAAACCAAAATAGAACTTTTTGGTAAAAACTCAACTCATCGTGTTTGGAGGAGAAAGAATGCAGAGTTGCATCCAAAGAACACCATACCTACTGTGAAGCATGGGGGTGGAAACATCATGCTTTGGGGCTGTTTTTCTGCAAAGGGACCAGGACGACTGATCCGTGTAAAGGAAAGAATGAATGGGGCCATGTATCGTGAGATTTTGAGTGAAAACCTCCTTCCATCAGCAAGGGCACTGAAGATGAAGCGTGGCTGGGTCTTTCAGCATGACAATGATCCCAAACACACCACCAGGGCAACGAAGGAGTGGCTTCGTAAGAAGCATTTCAAGGTC
Source organism: Eleginops maclovinus (assembly GCF_036324505.1). Taxonomy (NCBI): domain Eukaryota; kingdom Metazoa; phylum Chordata; class Actinopteri; order Perciformes; family Eleginopidae; genus Eleginops; species Eleginops maclovinus. Next base: position 18,580,201 of record NC_086371.1, read on the forward strand.
CTGGAGTGGCCTAGCCAGTCTCCAGATCTCAACCCCATAGAAAATCTTTGGAGGGAGTTGAAAGTCCGTGTTGCCCAGCGACAGCCCCAAAACATCACTGCTTTAGAGGAGATCTGCATGGAGGAATGGGCCAAAATACCAGCAACAGTGTGTGGAAACCTTGTGAAGACTTACAGAAAACGTTTGACCTCTGTCATTGCCAATAAAGGGTATATAACAAAGTATTGAGATGAACTTTTGTTATTGACCAAATACTTATTTTCCACAATCATTTGAAAATAAATTCTTTAAAAATCAGACAATGTGATTTTCTGGATTTCTTTTTCTCATTTTGTCTCTCATAGTTGAGGTATACCTATGATAAAAATTACAGGCCTCTCTCATCTTTTTAAATGGGAGAACTTGCACAATTGGTGGCTGACTAAATACTTTTTTGCCCCACTGTATCTATAAGGCGATGCTAAGCTTATATGGGGGAATTATATTAATGACAAATCCTAATTTATACGAAGGACTCAGGCATAGGATGGAGATGTTACTATATATAACAGCAGAAGCTCTCAGACACCTCTTGAACTTTCCCTCCCTCACACACACGATAATCACATCATAATATTCACACACTTCATCCCACACAAGCTCTTCACATAAAGTGGTTAGGTGGGTTTTTAGAGGATATACAGAAAGGGATTTTTGTTTGTTTCTGAATTTTTTTTTTCTCTTGTTCCGTTGTAAAACTTCACTGTTTCTTTAATTGGACAACTCTTTTTTCCATGAGTACGACAAGATGATTGCTGGACTGCGACAACATCATTAAACTCTGTGGCAATATCAACATGAAATATGGTTGCGAAAGGCAAAAATAAAATGTAGTTAAAAAAAGGAGAGAAATTATCAACCATTGTTTATTTAATTGAACTTGAGGCCAAAGTATGAAACAGTAGGTCAGAAACAAGGTCATTTGTCCAAGATTGGCTGAAATATTTGATATCATAAAGTATGCAGCCAAGTGTATGAACAACGCTGTTGCATCACAGTCAGTTCTCTTTGTGCATCACAAGTCTTATAAATAACCTATAAATGTCACATTAACATGTGACATTTATAGGTAACCTAATAAAAAGCACTATGATATTTATACCACTCACTCTGGTGATTTCCATAATGCGACGCCAGTAGCTGATTGTTGACATTAAATAGGGAACGTGCAAGTAAGTGTGCATGAAAAGTCAGGAATACTGGAATCAGGGTGGCTAATGGTGCTGCTTGTGTTTGAATGCCTCGTTATCATGAGTTTATATTAATTCAGTATTTGAATACCTCTTTACCTCTCTCCATCCCTTCCTCTGTCTCTCTGTCCGTGCCCCCTCTCTTTCTCATCTATCTCGTCTTCTCTCCACATTACCCCCCAGCTTCACGTTTTCTCAGTGCCCCCCCTCTAATCTGTAAAACCGCACATTTGGCTCGGTACAGAGAGTGATGAGAGGAAATGTCACATTCCTACGCAGGCAGCAGACCATCACACTGGAATGTCAATTGACCAAGAGACGAGGGGATGAATGGTGCTGAGGAGTGGAGGATGGCAGGAGTGGCCCTGTTCCATTGTGTGTTTTTAAAGACATGGCGTTTTTTGATGATTATTCTAATCCCACCGAGGACCTCTCAGCCCGAACCGGGTGCGTTATCTCCCCTCCGCAGTCATTCTCTCATTAAAACACAATCACAGGCCACCAACTGTAATAAACCTTCAACTTCCTCTTTGAAAAAGGATGGAGGAGGGTGGTGGTGAAAACGCAGATTACAGTAGGTCCTTCTGCCAGTCCCTCTGTACGTGACCTCTGGAACAGAAATGCTGTTTCTAATCACTTCTGGTGCAAAAACTGCATTTAAAAATCATTGGATTCTGTGGGGGTTTTTTTGGTTTAAATCCTTGTCAAGAAAGGTCAATCTTTAATAAAGGCTATGGGGATTATAAAACGCCTAGTGGGATTTAGTGATGAATGTACCCTGATTGTTTTCGGTTCCTTGGAAGTGACTTGGAACACACTTCTAAAGTCATTGCATTTGGTGCAAGTTGTCCAAAGCTAGAAATCAAAGCCACACACTGATGCTGCAGCCTGCAATCCTTTCTGACTACCATGTCCAGCCTTTATGTCCTGACACACAAACACACACACACACACACACACACACACACACACACACACACACACACACACACACACACACACACACACACACACACATATATATATATATATATATATATACATAAATACATACTTTTGTATGTATTTATGTATATTTTTACTCAGGCTGGACAATAAAGCCAGGCTGGACAATAAAGCCAACTTTCAAAGAAGCTTTCAATTTATAATTTGAGTATTTCTATATGATTAACCAAATAATAGCTGAACTAATGACATATCCTCGGACATTGAGTCTTAAACCAAAGTCAGGTCAAGCAGTTTAGAATCTGTCTCTATTGAAATTAATCAAGATAACCAAACATTAACTGGCATGCAAAATAGTCAAGTGTTACTGTAAAAGTACTTGTTGTGTCACTGATAAATATTCATATCCTTTGCTCAATTAAAATGAATTATTTAATCTAATTTAATATATATAATGTATTAACAAGCACAATACTGTCCTCAGAAATATGTTGGTGTAGAAATGTAAAGTTTCTTTAAGTAACGCCATTTGAAACATAAATAATGATTCGACACAACTCAGTTGGCAATGATGGGGAAGCACTAATAAGGATACATCAGTACAACATCTGGAGTTCATACAGCATCTGCTTCTTTCAAGTTTAAGCACAACAATATTTGTATCTTGTTTTTGAAAAATAACTGGACCTCTGCAATGCAGCAGCCATTTTTAAAGCACTTTCCTCCAGTTTTTTTTTTTTCCTCTTCTGACTAATCACCACCCCCAATTTTTTCTGAAAGGAAATTGCAAATCAATAAAGCCTGTCAGCTACCATTTACAAAAGGCTGATGATCTAACTCTGATCCTCTACAGCAACTTTGTGGTGATAATAATTTCCTGTCTACGTCATCAGCAAATCCTTTTTTGGCCATGGACTTTAGTCACTCCTGGTTTATTTGCCTGTTTAAAAGTGAAATGTTGCCGCGCTATTGTTTCCAAAAGTTATTTTGCGTCGTCCTTCAGGTCATAGCCCCTACTCGTGTGGCAGACATCCTCCACTGTGCTCTTTGTGTCTGGACAGAGCTCAGAAATGTAAGGAGAGGAATTTATGGAAATAATATGCATTAAAAAAGATGAGAGAGGAGGCAAAGTCGGAGCAGGCAGCTGTCATTGGTAGTGATTCAGAGGTCTATGAGGCCTCTCACTTTGTTCCTAAATTATTCATGCAATCTGTCAATGCTGCTGTCTAGGCAGGCTCTTCTCTCAATGTGTTCATGAAGACAGAAATCCTGCGCTATGTTCATCGCTATCTCCTACAAATCCCCCACAGGAGACACGCACCGCACTGGCAAAGCTACAGCACATGTTTCTGTTTGTGAGTGTATGTGAGAGTTTATACTTCCACTCATATATGATATGACATATATATATATGTCACATATATATGTCACATATATATATGTGGCTAGATATGTGTTTGAATGTGTCACCATAGCTTTAGAGTCATTATGCATCTTTGTCATGCGCTTTAAAGTCTCTGTGAGTGTTGTCATATGTTTCTGTAAGTGTTCCCTCATGCAGATACAAAACACTCAGCAGCATATGAATATTCAGACACAAATGTACACACACACACACACACACACACACGCACACACACACACACACACACACACACACACACACACACACACACACACACACACACACACACACACACACACCACACACACACACACACACACACACACACACACACACACAAACACACACAGTATGCTTTCAACCGCACAGCGTTTGCTTCCTCTTTCTCTCACATCCCAGTGAGAAGTAGCTTTGCTGCAGTTCTACTTCTGTTTGTGGGGGACTATAAAAGAAAAATTCCTCAAATGTTGGAAAGCATGTATAATTAAAAATCTGGCACAGAATAGCCTCATACAGTTCCCTCCACCACCTAATAAAACTTTTAATGTCAAAGAAAAAAGAGAAATACTTTGACATAAACTTCCTCTAATGAACATTAGCGCTTAGTGCACTATGGCGTCTTGTTGGGCCGTGTAGATCTAATGAAGTGTATCCAGCTGTCTAACTTTGGGCCTGCTGTGTTTTTGAGTGCAACTATGCTACTCAAACTGTAACAGATGTGACTGTGCTTCATGGTGATCAGCTGTCACAAAGCCTTAGGACGGATTGTGTCTTATTTAACAAGGAGGAACACATTTAGCTTTTTAGGACCGACAGACTCGGAGTGGAGGACCTATGGTATTCTGTCAGGTCTCTATTATTATTAGCGCCTGAGCAAAGTCTCAGCAGGTTAACCAGATAACGCTTATATTTTGTCTGCTTAGTGATAACCAGATCATCCTGATCACCATGGTTATACATGGTTTGCCAAATAAGTACTTGTTTTGGGCTTAGGGTTGCATGTAGGTGCTCGTAACTTGGCTCATGGCTTAACAGTGATGAATTTAGTTGATTGATATGATTATTGTGTTTTGGTGTGGCAAAGTGGCTCAATAGTGCCCCCTGAGAAAGTTTAACAATGCAGCCCCCACTTTAATTTACACCTAAATGTACATTATTTAAAAGGCATGTGTTTCACATTTAGACTTAAAAAAAACTGTCCTGGGACTATTGTCTAAGAGCAGCAGGAAGTCGGCTATATTGAATTTAATGTGTGTTATGATGTAATTTGGCAATTTTAAGGCTTCATACTTCATTAAAGTCCTCCTATAGATTAAATCTGATCAACTTCAGATTTAGTCAGTATCATCTATAGACCATAAGGATCCAAAGTCTGACATAAACGTTAGGTCCGGACAAGAGGGAGAACTTTCACCTAAAAAAGTTGAATTCGGTTATAGGGAGGGACCCTTATGTAAAAGTTAACATTTCATATAAGAAGGACCCTTATCCAATAATTTGTTCCTGTCATAAGGGGGGACCCTAATCTGAAAAGATAACTTTTCATGTGCGAGGGCCCGATCATCACTGCTTGCGGCTTTTAATATTATTATTATTATTTCACCAAAATGAATCGCATTTTCGAGGACCTAATCATGCTCAGATTCTTGGTTGTGAGACGCACAAAACAGCCTCTTGGATGCATATTGTATGTCGTATCATCTTTGATTGTATGTGCAACCTTTGGCAATTTTTTTTCTGGCCAACAGTGATAAACTTAGTTAACTGATTTAGTTGGTTTGTTTTGGTGGGGCAGCACTTACTGCTGATTTAAGAAAATGAGAGCTCTGTTTGTTTTTTTCAAGATGCTGACGTCAAGTGTTTGTACAGCAGCCTCAGGGAGGCTCAGGGAGGATGTAGGTTGAATACTCCCATGCACACATTGCTGGATGGAGATATGCAGATGTAGAGCTAGACATTAATGTATTTGCATGCAACAGCATGTACAGCTTTAAATATGTTCTCTGAGTACACAGGATATATACATCCAATAGTGATCAAATTAAGAAATGCCCAGTGAGCAGATTATCAATGTAACAGTAACCAGGGCTTAGGTTGCCTCCATGACAACCAAAAATTAAAATCTCAGAAAGTCCTTGCGCTCAGGAATGCAGAGCTTCTTCAAATCGAAGCAGTAAATCTGTGTGCTGATTGTGTTTTATTTCATGTTTCAGGGGGGGAAAAAAAACTTCATTTATTTTGGTCTTTCTTTCATCCACATCACATCTCTCTCTTAACTGTGTTGTGTTGCTGTGGGCTATATTGTTCAATTGTTACAGGAATAAAGTGATAAGAACCAAATGCTGAACACCAAATGATCTCATCCATAGCTTTTGCTCCTGCTGTTTATATTCACATGTGGCCTTATCTTACAGACACACCTTTGCAACAAACTTAAATTCCAAACTCGCCCAAGGTGAGTCTTGGCACTGTCCTGTAAGGAAGCTGTGATGACTTGTCGCTGGGGGAAATTATGACCCTAGGTGATGAGATGAAATAGACTGATATCACTATTTACTGATGTGTTCATATTTGTCAGATTGAGCTGGCCTCTAAATCTCTGTTTCCTTTTATCTTGTTTTTCTCCCTGAATGCCTTCATCGCACTTCTTCTGCATCCTCTCACTTTTCCTCATACAACTTATTTCCTTCTTTCATTATTTTTATCATGATCATTATCCTCTCTAATGTCTTGGCACTCGGAGATACAATCTTTCACACAGTTTTTCATAATTCAGATGGTCATTTTTCAAAAGTGATCTCCCAGTATGTCTCCCAGCTTCCTGTCATCCGTTTATTCAAGAAAAACCGTCGCCTATACTTATGTATACACGCGCCTACACTTATATGTTTGGACACTTGAGGTTGGCAGAATACGAAACTAGCACACAGTCTTTTTTCACATTCTGCAGACACAGCATTCATTTGAACTCGTTTGTCTTACAACTTGGTAATTATAAATCAATTATTAACTGGCTTAATTAACAGTGGCTGTTCAGATGGTGCTACAATAAGCTAGTTGCTAATGTTTTATCTCTGCTGTTCTTAGCTGAGCAGGTACAGTAAGTTATAGATTGTTTGACATTACAAAAGGTTGTCAGCTAAACCAGGAAACACAGTTGAGGTTCATTCGTTTAGACTGAACTAAAACAGTAAAGTTTGTGGATTGTAAAACTAAAGCAATCAGTGGAAAGCTCTTAAGTGTGTTAGCTAGCTAGCAAAAAAGCAACTGACAATTCTTTAGCTTCATTGTAATAGAATAATAATCTCATGATCTGACAGTCTCATATTGTATTGATGTATTTTGCATAATTATATAGACATTTATGTTCCCAAAAGTCCGCCTGACAGAATATTTGTCCCCTTTGGATACTTGAGGTTGAACGATGTTTTGCTGGAGAACATTAGTTTGCAATGACTCATCCATAAGTGGGTCAGTGAGGTTTCATTCTTAGGAAACAATGAAAATAGATACATCACAGATCAATAAAACAACAAAACAAAGACAAATCAGGTGACATTATTGTTTTTGTGACCACAAATAGCACCCAATTTGTTTCCGTGCACATCAGTGTGTGCTTGGGTGCTATTTGTGGTCACAAAAACCTTTGTCTTTGCAAACACAATGAATTTAGCTTGGAGTGTGCAGCTGACATCCAACACACATAAACAAAACACCTTCAAATATACTGTATATTGTTTGAACAATGCATCGTCCCGATGGTAAGTCAAGAATGCAGACAAGCTCACATGGCTTGTTTAAAAATGGCTCTCGGAATGACTGCTCAATATTGTATTTATATCAGTCTTTCTGTGTCCTTGCACACAGAGTCCGCTTTACACAACTGTGAAGAAAGCAGCCCCACAGCCAGGTGTATCTCAGCAGGCAGTAACTCTATGTATCAGTGAGCAAGTTGTGTGACATCGTATCTCCTGCAGCGTCAACCCGCTTCCTGTTTCTCCTGTCCTTCATCTCCCAGCAGGCGATCCCTATCTGCTTCATTTGTTTTTAGCTTTTTTTTTTTGTCTGCAAGAATGCCATGTTTTTTATTCTTCCTCAAACCCAATCTGTGCCAGTGTTGCCTTCTTTGTAGACTGGCAAAGACAATTCTCATGCATTTTTTGTGAGGTGGTAAACTGTCAATCATAAAACGTGGAAGTCAAATTATTTTATCTGCCTCACAAATCAAAGGTTTAAGGCTTGAACCAACAAGTTTCGCTTTATAAGGAAAGTGAAGAGCTCTCGGGAAAAGAAAGAATAGAGTTTGTTAACACAATGCTCCTTCCTGGGTTTTGTTTATTTGGATGACTGTGTATTTTATGAAAGCATTTATATTTAAGTGTCCCATGGTGCTAAAAGAAGTAGGTGGCCAATATGTTTACCTTGGCTCTCAGTGGCACTGTCACACAAGAGTGTACTCATGGTTTTATCATCTTGTTGACAGTCAAGGGGATTATACAAAGACAGAAACAAGCAAGGTTTATCAGCCTCAGATCCACAAGAGAAAACATACACATGAAAAACTTCACTATCCTCCAAAGAAGAGGAGCATGAAAACACACACAGGCATACACACATACACATATTTGGCAACCTGAGCTCTTCCCCACTATCTCCCTCTCCCCTTCACTTCAATACTTCCTGCTTTAATTCACCTTCCTCATATCTGCTGGAATTAGCTCCCCGCTCGTTTTTTTACAGGCTTGGTAAGGTAAACAAAATGCTTTTCACTTCAAAGACAAAGTTTCTCCATTGCATAATTGATACTCCTGCTCTTGACATCAAGCTTTGACAGGCTGGGTTTTGTTCCTATGACAACAGAGCTGCATTCATCCTCTGATGTTCTCTGTGGCTCTCTCGCTGATATACATAAGTCTATTTTAGTTGAGACCCCAGTGAGTTGTTCCATTATTATGAAGGATCATTACTAAAGATTCCCCCACACTCGTTTGTATTCATATGCTTTTCAGGACTGAATCCATTGTCTTCCATTGCTTGTATGTCTCCTTAACCCTTGTCTAAACATAAATTCCAATTTGAGTCCTAAACCTTCATTTGAAACGAGAAAAAAATATCCATCCTGCAGAAGATTTTCTATCCCTGTGAGGGAATTTGGTCCTCTTTAACAGCAGAAATACAAGTGCACGCACACACAGCTACAGCCGGTTCCCCCTTTGCGATAACTCCTACAAAACGCCTGTCATCCTTACTCAGTCATACACAAGCAGGGAGTCAGCGCAAGCCGATGGATCAATTTACTACAGAAAAGCTGTGGCATTCTTCAAATGTAATGGGCTTTGATGTGACGCTGAGCTGCATTACAGAGCCCTGCTGAAGCCACTGAAACCTCTTTTCATCTGCCTGCTTCCTATGCAAAGGACGCCGGCAGGAAACGTGCCTCGCTTCTGCTATGCTGTGGTTTTTCATTATTATTCTTGTGTTTAGAGCCGTGTGGCTCAGAGCATGCACACATACACTCGCACATCCTCATTTTACTTTACATTAATTTATGTTTTTTCCAGATGCATGTGAAATAACTTCTTCCTTCCAGCTTGTTTCATATGATTGGTTCTGCCTGCCAGCCAAACTTTTGACCCACTTTATGACACTCACATTCGGTTATCATAACAAAAAAAAAGGCCTTACTCTTGTGAGATTTCTCTTTGTTTATAAAGTATGATCCGCCTGTGTAACACTCCTTCCACAGCTTCAGACTGCCTCCTGGTGGAAGGTTGCTTCGTAGCATGTGTGTGCATTGGTACTTTTCTGTGAGGAAGGTTTTGCAAATTGATGACTCTCTGCACTGTCTCCCTTTAAAATATATACATTGGTAAAATTGACTCTTCCAATTGGACATACACTTAAAATATGGGGTCTTTCTTTTATAGCTTTTGTTTCTAACCACAAGAGTAAACCCAAGGCTGCCTTCACCCAGCACCCTGCGGCACTTCACAGTTCTCGGCCATTTTCTGTTCAAATTCAAGTGCCTTTTTATATCAGTATGTGAGACACGTTACACTGCCATTGCCCCTCCTTTTTTACCAATTGTTATCATGCTGGGAATTGCAATACATCCAACCCCTACCATTTGGCTTGTGATGCCCGCTTAATGGCCACACAATTGGCTGACCCAACTTTCAAATCACTTTGTCAGGCTCATTAAATAAAGATAATGCAGAATTTGCTTTGAAAAGCTTTATTTATAATAATACTTAAAAAGTCATCCAGGGGGCAAGCGGATAAACAATAATACCATCAACATTATTTACTGCTCTTGGCTTGGAGGCAGAGGATTTTATACTGATGAATGAGACATAAATTGCTTTGTTTCAGTAGGTAGTTTGTTACTGGGACTAATGGGGAGGTATTTGAGCAGGGAGCGCACACAAATTACATGTATTTTAGTATTGCTCAGAGTCCATTGACTGGTGTTAGGCATATTAAACAATGGTTTTATTCATTATAGTGTTTCATTGGAACATATACCATTAAACATTTTATGCCATACTATACCATGACTTATTTATGCAAAAATATGTCCAAAAATATGTAGGTAGTACAGCACATAATAAGAACACATCCATGAAACTTTTCACAGCCTTTCCCATATAAGTTTGAAAGTTTTACTAAAGAGGGATTCATTGTCGAGAAAGGGTCACTTGTTGCCTTACATGTACAGAATTAGAAGTTATTTATTTTCAAATGGATTGCCATTTTATCATGAAGTAAAATGCACACATGGTGTAGAGATAACGTTCTCCTTCAAACAGAGTAAAAACAACACAGGAGACGGATTACTGTGATCACCAATTTATTCCTTTAAAGTTGGCATCTATAAGAAATAAAAGAGACAGGCAAAATATGAATGATTTGAAAAAGAGAGTCAAACTGCAGCTGAGATTCAGAAAATAAAATACAGACCCTAACAAAGATGTTCTGATAATTAAAAGAGGCCAGAGGAACTCACCTCAATGTCTGTGGGCTTGTAGTCATGCAGTTACCACAAGGGTTTACAAGGCAAGTAATTCAAATATTCTATAGTATCTCAATCCCTTTTTATCTGTGAGAGAACGTTGATAATTTCTGGTAGCAGCAAGAAAGTGACCTTTTATGATTCATGTTCTTTTCAGTGAAATCAACAATTATAGCTTAAAAACAAGCTGTGATATCTGGCACTGTAAAGTCTTTCACTTAAATCTCGATCCTGGAGGGCTATACAAATGTCAGCGTATTAACTAAGGTCAATTCATCCATCTTCAGAGAAAGTGTTCCTTGATCTTAAATAGTGTAAGTGTCCAGGAGTTCAGTGGTCAGTCTGTTTTTTAGGTAACCAATACTGCTCCACTATCCAATAGTCTATGCATTGGTTGGCCCAAGTGGAATATTTCTGAGCATATCTCACGATTACCCATTTTATTTTATTTTACCATTTTATATATTTACCACACAAGCAGGGCTGCTGTACTGCATCACACAAACTGTATCTATGAGTATGTTTTCTAATTCTGACTGTTCAAGGTGATATGTTGGTCATGAAGAGACAGTAGTTCAATATCCACCATACAGAAGGCAAGAGGGTTGATGACTAACATCAGAGTTCATGGTGTAGAGAAGATAAACTATTCCTTTAAATCACATAACATGGGTATATCTATGGCACATTTATCAAGGTAAAAAAAAGCTCTTATGCTTCACTCAGTTAAAGAAATACTTCACCCCAAAAATGACCATTTGTATATTAATTACTTTCTCTGAATTCTTGAAGAAAACTATTTTTATTGCCTACACGATAAAGGAAGAATAACAAAACTGGAAAACATTCTTGATGAATTTAAGTAAATGGGGGCAAAAACGTCCCTTAACATTTTCATTTAGAGGAGGAAGTATTCCTTTAAAGCTTGTATTTGTTCGCCACATTGCTGCGGCGCCATTCCGTGGAATGTAGCACTATGTTGAATAAAAAATCAATCAAGAAAAAAAGAGGAAAACATAGAAAGTGTAAGACTTGCAGCCTCCTGCTGGCCCAGGCACTCAAAGGCAGCATGTCTGGTAGGAGAGGGGCCACACATGGGGAGATGCATCTAGGTCCAGGCACCTCGTCAAACACTCACTAAATTATTTTACAGCTATTTCTACACAACAGATGGTAAACACTTTGTCCCACATTAATTCCTAACCACTGACAGTAGCCATTTTCAATGCTGACACCACGCCATATGAAATTTAAAAAATGGATAATGAGATCATGAAAATGGCGCCAGAGAAAAGTACTTATTTACAGCTGACAGGCATACATACAGAGCTGCATCATCACACAGGACCATACTGTAAAACAAAGCTGGTACAGCACGCCTCCCATTCCTGATCTCCTCAATGTCATTATTTCAGACTTTTCCCGCCACTTGATGACAAATCCAGAAAGTCACGCAGCAGCAGTTCTCATTATTAAAAAAAGATACTCCAATCATTGCCCTTTCATGTGAAACTATAAATTATTATTGCAATGTCTAATACTAAATAGGGACATCTACATTATTTAATAGTATAAAATGAGCCATAGTCAATTGCTGCCAAGACCAATAGACGCAACTAAAGTACCGGAGTTACAAGCAGTGCCCTATGGCTAATATCCAAATCACTGTAATAATGATGCTCATAGTCCTGAAACATTGTCTAAAAATCTCTACAAAGTGTGTTTGCTAGTTATGTTAATTCCCAAACCACGCTATGTTAATGCAAAGAGTCTGATTTGAATAGCCATACATAACAGCTCAGCATACTATCCAAGGTTGGCTGATGCTGCATGTTCCTCATGTATACAATAATTGGGAGAAAAAACAGTGACACCTGGTGCTTAGTCTTATAAACTGATTTAGTTGATCAAGAATTAATAATTCCACCTTCAATGGACCTAAGCAAGAAGCATCTTTGGTCAGCCAAGTACAACGTGTATTAAGGAAATACTCTGAACCCATGGGGATGATGAAGGTGTAAAGAACACATGCAAACTCCCAAACAAGCCCAATGTACAACTGTAATGTGTAAAAATCACTTCTGCTATTAACCAGAGGATTTGGTGATGCAGGGCAGACCCAGCTCCAATCTCTGTGTGGATGGATTCATTGGTTTATCATTGTCACAATACCACTGAGCTAAGGGAGGGTCTAGCTCTGAGAAAAGTACTCCAGGACAAGGCGGAGGTGTCCCAAGCGGTCTTTGAGGGAGGTCAGGGACAGGACAGTGGTTTGATAGGCAGGGTCCAGCTGCAGGACGGACAGCAGCCACCAGCACCAGGCCGGACCATTGGAAGAGGCCTAGAGGATAGTAACACAGGATTAGCATAGAAAAATGCATAAACTATCACGCACAGCCAGTCAAGAATTCACAAGAAATAATACATTTGTGGAAAAAAACTCAGAATTAAGGTCACACATATTAGGAATTGGAAAAAAAGAACCAATCTTGCTGAGAAAAACAGTGTTGTTCCTTGACAAAAAACCCAATTAAAAAAAACCATTCACACCATTTTTTCATTTATTTTTGTATCTGCGAGAGCATCCTTTTTTCTTCTTTTTTTAGTTTTCTTTTCTTAAATGTACGACTAATCCTTCACATTTTTTGTTATTTTTCAGGATGCTCCCTAATTATTCTTATTTCTAAAATTACCCCTCATTTTCAATGATAGTTTCACAAGATGGAAGAAATGTGTGCGATACAGTTTGATTGGTAAAGTATATACTGAATCAGCACAAAACAATAACTAAACTGTGACAAAAAAAATCAATTATTATTTTCCTAGTGATGAATAATTACTAGTTATTATAACTTAAGCGTGTTTAAATTACCATTCCATCACAAATAAATAAATTAATGGACCATGGATAAAACATAATTAAAAAAACACAGAGGTAAGTGGACATACTAGATAGCTACTTGGAAAGTTCTTCGATGCATTAACCTTAGCTATGTTAATAATGACTCACAAAAGGCATAAATAGATAGAAAAGTCATACTGGTGTGTAATAAAATAAAATTTTAGCTGTGGGATACATGAGAAGAGCAAATAATTGCTCTGTGGTTCCTGGAAGTTGCTAGAAAAAGGGTTGTGATTAAAGCTACAGTAAGAACCACATTTGTGCTAACCTGAATGTCCTCATCCTTGTCTGGCATGTTGCCGTACTGTCTGTTGATCTGCTCGCGGATGCGGATGCCCAGACGCTGGTACCAGTCCTGAGCCTGCTGGTACACACTGTCATGGAGACCCTCTAGAAGCTCCAACTCACTGCCATCAACCTGCAAGAAAATTGAGAAGAGGTTCAAGTTGTAATATTTTCAGTGGATCTTCTTTTTGTTTTGCTGTTAGTAAATAATCTCTGTGACCCTGACCTTCAGGTCCTCCAGGTACTCGATATCAGCGGTGTGGTAGCCATCTCGCTGACCTCTCTTCAGCACCTTAAACCTGCTGCAGCCAACTGCGTCCACAAAGGAGCGTCCATCAGGCAGCAGCTCCAGGCTGAGGATCTCCAACATGCAGCCATTGTCTGCAAACCTGAGGCACAGGAGGAAAAATATTACAGTCTCAAATTTATACACTGGTTTATTATTCCTTAATTTGATGTATCAAAACAAAAATAGGTCAGAATAGGTAGCGCTTTCTTTGAAGACCACATCTGTAGTTCATTATGACGATAATTATAGTAATTATGTTGCTGTCAAAATAATGCTTTCGGATTCATCATAAGAAAGAACATTTCTTAACAAAGGGATTGTTTACGATAACATTTTTTTAAAAAGTGTTGTATGTCCTATAAAAGGCTTTACTAGTATGGCACTTAAACTGTCAAAGTGAGTCATACTATATTATATAGTAACAGTGTAGTATTATAAAATACCAAATAACATTAAATCATAGGATTGCACATTCTATAGTGTGCCATCAGTATGTGATTAATAGCTCGTAGTATATTATGTTATAAAAATGTACCTCTCCGACATCAATCAGAAATCCAGGCAGGAGCATACATAAAAAGGTTCAGAAGGTTTATAATAATTTCCTGTGTTTGTATAATCTTAGCAAAGTGGCTTGTCATTGACGTTTAGATTAAAATCAGAAAAATTTCATACATTTAATTGACTTCTTTTTTAAAGCGGGGGGTCCACTAAAATGTTATTAATGAGGCAGACCAACACATAAAGTTTAATAAAATAATCAATCTAATGAGTTGCAGAGGCAGAATGATTTAAAACAACATCATTTTGCTCATTGTTTGCGTAGTTTAGTATTAGTTGCGATGGATATTTATTTATTAACTGCTGGGAAATTGCAGTGGCATCAATACATTACATGGCATCAAACTAGAAACAGATATCTGATGGAGAACGAAAAGATTCCGGCACCAGATTGGTGACCATGCTGCTATTTCCCACCCACTCAGGGTCACTTATGACTGATCTAAACTTTGCCCACTGTGCTGCCTGCTTGTGCTCACACTGCTGAAAATCCCGTCAGGCTCCACCTCGCCTGCCGCAAGCTTCACAGTGAGGTAAATCTCGAAAATAGTCTCCCCATACCCACAGTCCTAATAACTGTACACACCTGTGGAAATGTACAGACCTTTACCTCACTCGTCTAAACTGGCTATATTTCAATGCTGCTTTAGTTAACACACAATTATCTACCCAAATCAAAACATTCTTTATAAAAAACTAAAAGAGTAACTTGCATACCCCTTGCCATGCTCATAGCTGCACATCCCAAACTTTTTGGTGCCAGTCTCCATGCAGCGACGCATCATCAGCCGATATCGAGGTTCAAAGATGTGCAGGGGGCAGGGCACGCCAGGGTACGCCACCGTGCAAACAAATATAGGGATGTCCTTAGTTAGACTACAAAGGAGAGGACAGAAGAGAAAAGAGAATATAAGCTGAGGCAGGAACAAAAAGATAAATGTAAATAAGGGAGAGATTTGTGTGACTAAGCAGGATTAGGGTTACTAGAATGAATCACAGGTGTTAATTGTTTGTGTGGTGGGAGCCTACTTGGACAGTTCTGCCATCTCCATTTCATGGACCTGTTTCCTCTCTGCTAACTGCGAGGGAAAAAGGCTGGTCATGATGTCCTGAAGCAGAACTGTGGGGTTGTACTTCCTGTTTTTAAAGTACTGTGAAGAGAAAAGTGGCCATAATCAGCTATCATTGCAATATTAGGATGCTTATAACCAATAAAAGATACTTTTAAAAAATATTTTTGGACTTCAACACAAAACAAACCCAAGCATTTAAATATATAGTTTGGTGCAATGAAGTCCTGCAAGCAATTTAAAATATGAATATAAGATTTTGGTTTCAGCTTTGTATGCAAGTATTCATCTATTCAAATGGTCATTAAGACAGTGTTATTTATCATGTCCCTATAAATAGATTTACTGAAAGCAACCAACAAAGATTAATGTATCATAGGGCGTTCCTATGGTTTCCGACGAGTACTGACAAATCCTGTTGAGCAGGTAATACATGCAGGTAAGCTTGGAACCCATCAGCTATCGTCTGAGGATCATTTTTATCTATTTATTAGCTTTATGACAATCTGAATCTTTATCCCAATCAGAGGTAAAAACAAATGCTTTAACAGTTATTAATTTTAGAAAAAAATCAAATAAAGTAAATAAATAAAAAACATATACAAAACTAAGAAGGTAAATAAAAATAAAATAGAATGAAAATGTTTTTATAAACATGAGAAGTTGAATGAAAAAAAAACATTTTTTATAATAAAATGTTTTTAATGACAATATAAACGGTGGTGTATTAATGAAAGTATTAATACTGATTCATTTTATTTTTATTTGTATATCTGTTTGTAGAGATAAGCAGCAGACGTCTCTCCATTATAACTCAATTCCTGTGTTTCATGTTGCTAATCGGACTTAAAACAATGTGGGGACCAAGGAAGAGGAATTATTTGCCCTTATATACACTTCCTATATTTGAACCCTTTGAAACCTTTGCTAGGATGATGGCCAAGTACGGTCTGAGATGGTCTTAAATGTGATGAATTGATAATCACCTCTTGTAGTGGCTGTTTACAGAGGGGACAGCGGAGGTTGTGGTCCAGACTCCTCTCTATGCAGTTTTTGCAGAAGGTGTGACCACAGGGAGTGGTGACTGGCTCAAAAAACAACCTTCAGACGAGTGAAACAGCATTTGAAACAGCCAGAATGAGGATGGATGTTTGTGTTGTTTGTAAAGTTCCTAGTGAGTGATTTTGTCGTGCTATGTGTGTTGAACATTAACAAGAGAGAGAGGAGAATAGGATTAACCAGATTTATGACACTAAGACAGCAATGCATTATTGATTAGAGGGAATAGAGGACACCGACCTGATGCAGAGAGGGCACTCAAAGTCTGACACGGTGAGAACACTCAGAGTTTTCTCCCTGCTCTGACCACTTTCACCTGAAAAAGAAAGAGAGCTTTATGATGCCCAGCTGAGGAAAAATTAAGGTTATCATGCAATTTCAAACCATCTGGTAACTGTTACTGCAAAGCTGTTTGTAGCGACAGTGACACAGAGGTTTCATGATGAGGACAATGATGATGAAGATGGCAGTCAATTTATCATAATGGTTTGTCTGTGTGTACACTGCTGTGTGTGCGTGCGTACCTCTGTCTTCCCTCCTCATCATCATCTCCTCGTCCTCCTCAGCAGCAGGGAGGAAGGAGACAGCTTGGCAGAGGCTGAGGCAGCACTCTGTACCCGTATCATGCTTCACCTTGGAACCCTAAACACAGATAAGTTAAGATATCAGAATCAAAATACTTTTTTTTCCAGTGGAAATTGGGTTTTGTGGCACTTAAGAAGAAAAAAATATAATACAAATATTTAAAAACAGAAGGAGTTAAAGTAAGAATGTGCAATAGAAAAATAAAACAAAACACCTTTTTATTTTGGAAGAAATTGGGTTTTCTGTGACATAAAAAGAAAATGTCAATATATATATTTCAAGTAAATAAATATATAAAAAACTGTAGAATTTAAAGTAAGAATGTGTTTTATATAATCATTAGCAGTTAACGTAAACATATCCAACAAATGATAAAATTAAGTAAATTAAAATTAAAAAATGTATATAAATGTTAAAAGTTAAGTAAAAATGTGCACATCATACTGATATATACACCGATCAGCCAAAACTTTATGACAACTGACAGGTGATGTGAAGAACATTGATTAACTTTTTACAAGGGCACCTGTCAGTGGTTAGGCAGCAAGTGAACACTTTGTCCTCAAAGTTGATGTGTTTAAAGCAGGAGAAATGGGCAAGCCTAATGACGTGAGGGACTGTGACAAAGGCCAAATGGTCAGAGCATCTCCAAAACTGAAGTTCTTGTGGGGTGTTCATGGTCTGCAGTGGTCAGTACCTACCAGATTTGGTCCAATGAAGGAAAACCGGTGAACCGGGGACAAGGTCATAGGCGGCAAAGACTCATTGATGCGTGTGGGGAGCGAAGGCAGGCCCGTGTGGTCCAATCCAACAGAAAAGCTACTGTAGCTCAAATTGCTGACATAGTGAATGCTGGTTCTGTTAGAAAGGTGTCAGAACACACAGTGCATCGCAGTTTGTTGCGTATGGGGCTGCGTAGCCGCAGACCAGTCAGGGTGCTCATGCTAACCCCTTCATGGAAACGACAATGGCCTCTTTCACTAGGATGATGCGCCCTGCCACACTACAGAAATGGTTCAGGAATGGTTTGAAGAACACGACAACGAGTTCAAGGTGTTGACTTGGCCTCCAAAATTCCCTCATTTAAAATGGCCGCAAAAGGGGGACCTACCCAATATTAGACAGGTGGTCATAATGTTTTGGCTGATCGGTGTATTACATGTATATTACAAAATATACAGTGGTGTATAAGTTGCAGGAAGAAATTAATGCTGAATTGCATAGTTTAAAAGGGTATGGCTGCTGATGGTGAAGTCAGTCCTTGTGACAATGTATTGACTCATTTTTAAGGTATGTATGTTTTTCCATTCACACCTCCCATGACTGTAAGTTAAAGTGCACATAGCTTACCTGGTGTGCCTCTCTCCTTCCTTTTCCCTCACCTTCATCCCCACACACCTGATTGTCAGGGTGAGTTGGCACCTGGGAGCCACTGAGACTGGTAATGGGGCAGGTCCCTTTCAGGTACTCGGACACCACTTGCAAGATGCAGGACACCTCTTCTGGCACTGCCCTCCCCTCTGCCTCCAGAACCTGCCATTTAAATTATGTTGTAATATAAAATGAGTGACATACGAGGTATGAATGTAAAAGTGTTTTTTTGTACCCAGTTTTAGACACCAATATCAAATATATTTTTATAAGTGTAAAAAAACATATTTTCAAACATGTGATACACTTTGCATGTGAAATGTATTTAAATTATACACTGTTTAAATTCAATAGTTGTGAAAGTAATGTAACTTCTTACATTTGGTTATTTCACTACCACGTATTTTGGACTGGGCTGTAAAACTGAAAAGTCCTAAGACATAAGTTTAAACATTAAAGAGCCACTATTAACCATAAACTAAAACCACCAGACTCAGGGACAGTTTTATCCCACAGGCCATAAGACTACTTAATGCCTGAGCTTGCAATATTTGTAGTGTTTTTTAAAATTTGTTTTATGTCTTGTAATTGCATTGTTGAGGAACCAGTGATCCTGGTTGTTCATTCATTGCATACAACACTGTAGTTCTGTCTATGATATGACATAATATATAAATGTCTGTGCATCTCTAAGCAGTTGACCAATCACAACAGAGCAGGCCAGCTAACCAATCAGAGCAGACTGGGCTCTGGTTTCAGATAGAGGGTGAAAAGAGGTGCTGCAGCACAGGCAGGATGAGAGAAATAAAGACTTTTCTGAACATTAAAGCATGGAACCATGCCACAGTAAAGGCACAAACAACAATTATGAACCTGAAAATGACTCATAACTTATGGGAGGTAACTGATCACCTCATAGACGTGCATGACAGATGTAGAGGTGTCAGTCTGCATCTGGCATTGCTGCTATTTTCACAGAAAAATGATAAAAAGCGAAAATAAAACAATACATGCAACTGTATCACTTTATATAAACATAGCTAAGCTGTTTTGAATTATGATCCCATACATCCCAATTAAAATCTTGGTGTTCCTTTCCCTTAAAGAACCCTTTGGCGAGCGATTACAAAAATCAACATACCTTCTTGATCTGGCTCTTTGCAGGGGCAAAGTCAGCTTGGAGTTTTAGGCAACGGTGGAACTGGATGAGGGCATCTGTCTGCTGACCCATTTCCAGCAGTACATTCCCTTTACGAAAAAAGCCCTGCACAAATAGAAAAGGGACATCACACCACTTCCTGTATGAATGAAAGAAGTCTCTAAAGCATCTCATTGCATAACAAAAAAAAGTCATCAATAAGTCTATGTAACTTATATTTATAATCCCCTATTTTTGCAAAAGATAAATGATGTGAAATTGGAAATGTGAGGACATGTTTGTTGCAAACGTCTCGAAAAAACAATATAAATTAATATATACTACAGGGAGCATTGCTTCATTTGCAGCGAGCCACCCACTGGCTGAATGACATTATGACATACTGTAAGTAGCTGTTTGCATAACTTTGTAAATGACATAACATCAATAGAAGCAGAGAAAATCGCTTTGTATACTTAGACTAAACTCTAAAAATACAAGGGCCCACACCTTTTTCTTTGTAGTTATGTGTGTTGTTACATGCATGTTACAAAACCAACAGTGCAGTGCATTTTTCGGTTCGATTCAGCATTGACTTGCACAGGGTGGTGAACTGAAGTGAAGCCCTAAAATTGGTGTTGTTAATGGATATCTTCAAATAGAGATTATACAAGCGAGAGTAGTGTATCTGTTGAACACTGTCAAAGTCACTCACCTCAGTCCAGTTAGGGCGAAGGCAGCAGAGGTAGTCGAGGTCTTTCAGGGCATCAGAGAAACGCATCAGGCCCCAGTTGGCTTCAGCTCGGTCCATTTTCAAACTCTGATCATGTGGGACTGAGGATGAAACAAAAACAGAAGAGAGAGTAAAATAAAGACATTATATTGGCTCGTTTGGGTGTGACTTGAATGCTTAGACATTATTTACATGCCTTTCTACACACAAACATTACCAATTTGTATTGCTATTACAGAATCAGAATCAGGTTTATTGCCAAGAAGGTTTGCAAATCCAATTAAATATTGTTCATACTTTAAACAAATAAAGAAAAATATTTACATAGAATATAAATATATAAAAAAGTAAAACTAAGCACATTGAAAATATGACAAGATGCAGTTTATTACACTTTAACGTGGCAAACTGTGAATGCTTAAAAAGGAGGAAGATTTATACTGAGATGTGCAAAATTAAAAAGAAGAGAATTTGCTCACATGATGTGCAATAATGTAATTCATAATGTTTAGGAAAAGTTCAAAATATGTTGTATATGCACAATCGCTTTACGGTAATTTTCCATTGTACTTTGTCTTAATGAAAAAAATATCTTATTTCAACTACAACACCAATGTGTGCATGAGTGTGCATTCAAGGAGCCACTATTATATAAAGCTGTTGATTCACTCAAGTCTTTGCTTTGACTGGGCACAGACTTTAATTACAGACAGTCCTTTAACAATGCCCACTTTATGAAATAATAAATCAAAAAGTCACGGCACAACCTCAAACATCCAAAGGCAAGAAAATAACATGATGTAAACAACCAATCGGCCCGACGCGGATTATTGCATAAGTTTGAAGAGGGCTGGAGCGAGGGAAGCAGCAGCATTTAATTGGGTTTGCAGAGATGGCAAACAGGTAGGTTATCCAACAATACACTTATTCACCAAAGCACGAACACTCCCATGATCCTAGGACAACTTCTGACAAGATACACTCATCTAGGGCAGAAGTTGTCTCTTACCTTTTGCTGCTGCTGCATGGAGAAAATAGGGTCAATACAGACAGAGGATAAGTAACTGTGAGGACAATATCATCTGTTTGCAAGGGTGTTTCTATAAATCTAATAAAAATACTACACCACATCCTCATTTCCGTCTTTTCCAACCATGATATGACCACATAAATGTGACAGCTGACATACACAGGCGACAAGTTACACCAGACAGTGCATCTTTCTAATGCAGCACATAAAATGAGTTTTTCTTCTGGAAAGGGGGCATCTAGAGACTTGTTTACTGACCCAGTTATATAGTCAGGTCATCAATAGCTATTATGAATACAAGGCTTCCAGATCTGTGCTTGACCCACCGACACCTGCTGTGTCTCACTGCTGTGCAAATTAGGACTGGACAGCAGAATGGGCTGCACTATCAGTCACCAGCACTGGGCACAAGCCAAAACTGTGAGCAGTGCGTAAAGGTAGGACTCTGAACTGTCTTCCTCCTTACTTAATCCTGGGAAACTGTTTATACAAGCAGAGCTGCAGGCTTGGGTTGACACAAAAAGGGAACAAACGCACTGTATTGTTGTCATGGTGATGTGAATGTGTCCCTTACCTAAGTGTAACCCTTCGTTGGCGATGCGTAAAGCTTCCGTGAAGTCGTTAGATTTGAGCTTCTCCTGTACTTGGCACTTTGTCTTTGTCTCGTCGGGGCAGCACTTCTCGATAATGCTGATGAGCAGGACGTTGTTCTTCATGCTTTTCACCTCTCTTTGTTTTAACCTCTCTTTGCACGACGGGCATTTGGACGGCAGGTAGCCCCCCACGCACCTCCGGCAGAACGTGTGGCCGCACGCCATGGTCACCGGCTCGCACATCAGGAAGAGGCAGAGCGGACACTCCAGCATATCCATTGTGGCTGGGTTATGTCACCGAAAAAACGTCCCACGGGAAAATAGGTTGCTTTTTTGGCAAAGCAGCGAGGGGTGATAGTATTGTCTGTGTAATAGTATTGCATGCGCCACTTAAATAACAGACTGACAGCTAACGATCCAGTTAATGTGTCCCTTCTTCGATCACATCTGTTCGAACCCGACCCGGTTTCTTTCTAGCTAAGCTACTCTACAGATATTAATGAGCTATCATAGAATCTTATGCTCACCCTACACATTCCCTTTGCAGACAAAAATGTATCCATTGACCCTATCCATTCTCAGCACTAACTTAGTCTTTGGTTTGGGACACATTACGTCTTCCCCGTTCCACCAGGTTGAATAAAACAAAACTCAGCTTGCAGGTCAATGCGCCGCTTTCCTCGCCACTCCGAACTCCGCAAACGCAACGCGAACCACACCAGAATATTTTCATATTCGTAGTCTTTCTTTTTAGTAGTCCGTGTCCGTTTTTAACCCCTACAGCGACGTATCCACAGCCACAAAGCTGGGTTACTGTGTTACACCATTACGTTACATAAATAAAGACCGCGTGATGCAGCAGCGCGCAATCCAATTGGATGAAAGGAGGGCTCTCTGCCCTGTTGTGAAACCCAAGGATGCCGAGTTTCATAACATAATGCCTGCGACAAAAGTTCTTGGACTTCTTTCGGTATAATTAAAACATCTGGGAGGTATGTTATTAGTGGATAATGTCATGAGTGTGATCACAGTAGTTTCTATAATGCAAATCAATAGTGCAGTATATGGAAAATACCCTGTCGCGCTGTAGGGAATCCCAGCAGAGGATTATGGCAGGGAGGGGGCGGGGGGAGGATCATGACATATAGCCAGTTGTGTTCATCCCCAGATTCTGCTTATATACCCAAAAAATTAGGCCACGTGTAAAATGGCTTGAAAGTCTAGAAGTGAAGACAATATGCTGTGAGTTACTGTTTCCTGCAGTTTTACTCATGACATGACCTGTTAGATAAACTGTTATACAAGTCTTTCTTTGCATGTCAGGTGGTGAAACCTGTCTCTAGGTCTTGTCATATAAATCCTGGTTTAAACACGTTTTATAGCGATTTACTAATAAGTTAGTTACATAACCTTTTTTCCAATGTGTTACTATTAGTTTGCTTGCATTTAAAAAAATATTATTATTTTAACTACGTATTTGCTTGTTCTTGTTTTTATTTTTTATTTCTAATGTCCTCCTATCACTCACTATCATATTTTTCTATGCCTCTTTAAATTTGAATTACCTTTAGTGTGAAAGTTTTCTTTTTCCTAAATATTTTTGCGTTACATATTCTTCCAGTGCATATCACTCAAAATAGTACTGTCAAATTTTGTATGGATTAATGTAAACATACCTGGGTGAACTTGCATTTTTTCACAGGAGTCAAATAAGGAGGTGTTTTTGAATATTTAAATGTACCTGTGAAGGATTTGGCTTTGCGTTGCAATAAAAACAGTTCCATTGAAAGCAACATAACACAGGTCACATTGTATAAATGCTTTATAAATGCAAAAAGGGGAGGGCTTTAGGAGGACTGACTATGTAACCGTTTTCCCTTAAAACATTGAGTTTAAATGAAAACAGCATGTCACTCCCACTGCAATAGTAATTGTCTTTATTGATTTTATTACAAAAACTGAAAGTTCTCACCCAAGTTGGTCAGCTTTATATTTACATTGCCCAATATCCACACAGAAACGGTTAATATTATCTACATAATGGCTTTTAAATAAAACACCATTCATTTCCAGTTAGGATTTCAGTCCAAGTGAAAACACACCAAATGTGTTCATATACTTGCTCAAAGTACAGCATACAAAAAACCAAACACATTTTTGGTGTACAAAAAAGAAGCACGACTACTCGACAGAAAACTTAAGCAATTTCATCAATA
Organism: Eleginops maclovinus; assembly: GCF_036324505.1. NCBI lineage: Eukaryota > Metazoa > Chordata > Actinopteri > Perciformes > Eleginopidae > Eleginops > Eleginops maclovinus. The sequence goes on from NC_086371.1 coordinate 18,604,624, forward strand.
ATACTGCACATGGCAGCATCCTTGTCCCACATTTTGTCCCTCTTTGCAGTGGGGATGCTCTTATCCTGGTGACCTGCTGCCATACAGCTAGCCCCTGCTTCATCTACATCCATCGGTTCTGTTTTCAGCCTGGGGGCCTGTCCAGAGGAGCAAACCACACTTGGTGCAGCAGACACACTCCTTGTCTCATCACTGGCACCATCCAGGCCCTCTATCTGTGGTAAGTCATCAGGTAGAGAGGCGAGGCACCCCTGGATCATCTCCACCACCCTCTCCAGATGTTTCTGGAACCTCTCGGCTGTCTCCAGTCTCTGTCTCTTCTGCACCTCCATCATTACCCTCAGTGTCTCCCTTGCTTGATGTGGCCTGTACTCATTTATCAGATGGTGCATATGAACAAACAGTAGCTTCAAGTCCTCCAGCTTCTCCTCACGCTTTATACTGCCAGGGCTTTTAATGAGGATGTCTAGCAGGTCCAGAAAGTTCACAAGAATAGACATGTTGAGCTTTTTAAGCTCTCGTTTGTGGTCAAACTGCATAGGATGGAGCCTTTCGATGCCTTGGCTCTCCAGTGGCCGGATGATGAGGTCGTCACACTGAAACTGGTTGCCAAACATCATGTAGCTGTCTCTGATGGGTGGAGGTGGCTTAGGAGCCAGACCCTTGCGGATGTTTTCATCTGTGTACTCTTTGATGTACTGCATAGGCGGCGGTGGCAGGGCACTAACCTGCTGTGGTTCACCCATGATCCTGATCTGAAACGGAAATTTAAAAAATGTAATGATGACTGTGTTGCAAGTTACATGGAAACAAATGTTTATGAGTGCATCCAACTTGTGCTACGCTCTAGTGCTTATTGTCTATTACACCATTATTTGAGTACCAAGAACACAAAATAATTACAGACAATGGCAATATTCAATTCCCAGAGTATTGATTTGAGTATTTGATTGAATTGTTATTGCTGTGGCCAGTCCAGTGATTCATACGACGTTAGTCATACGTATTTTTTGTTAACAGTGATATGATACGTTTAATTGTCTTCTCTTGTTTTGTATATTAATTATGATTGTCAACAAACGAACCGGTATGGGCTGCTGTATAAAAAAAACCACACATGATAAAATACTAACCTTGGATGTTGTGGAGTAAAATCATAAAATGTATGGATTGTAACATTGCAAGTAAACGCTATTTAAAACTCTAAACCTTTCATAATTAGGTTCAACCTCTTTGTAGAAAGAGTCTCCATAACATGTAATGTGATAGAAAGTTGCTAGTGGTTGGTAACTTAACAAGCGAGCAGTGCAAGTAACGTTAGCGGCTAACTGTCTTAATGATTAGTGATCAGATATGATCATTTACTATCTGAACATGTGTTCACATTTGGATTGTGTTGCTCTTTAGCTAACAACCGGTCATAATTGTTAGCTAAACCAATGCTGTTTAGAGAAAAATAAAACGTAGCTAGCTAACTAGCAATGCGGGCTAGCAGTGGACAGTACTTGTGCTAACCTCTGCTTACTAGCTTATAACCGCGATATCGCACAATAACAAATGACGCGAATGGAAAAACAGCGATAATACTTGTACAAACCTCTTAAAAGACTCCTCAGTTCCTGAAGGTACACTTAAGGTATTAAATGTCACCGAGTTATCAAATTGGACATGTAGCGTTTAGCTACACAGACAATAGCTCATGACTAGCCTTACGTTCACTGACATGAAGGTTCTGTCATTGGCTGACTGAACGCCTTCTTCTTCTCATCTTCCAATGGTTTCATGGCGGGCGGCAGCCTATCGTATGAGGCGCATTACCGTCACCTACTGTGCTGGACTGTGGATAACCAACAGGAGACCATTAATGTGTGAAGTCATTTGTGTAGCACTACACTATGATAGTAACAGTGGTGGGGAAAGTACTCAGATCTTGTAATTGAGTAAAAATAGAAGTACCAGATTGAGGGAATACTCAAGTACAAGTAGAAAAGTATTAGCATCGAAATATACTTAAAGTACCAAAAGTAAAAATACTCGTTATGCAAACCGGTCCATTTCAGAACAATATAACTATATGTTTTGATTATAATTATTGATGCATTAAAGGTATATCAAAGCTGGTAAAGGTGCAGCTAGTTTTAATGACTTTGTATACTGCATGTTAGAATTGGAATTTAATCCAGGTGTAACTAAAGTCTTATTTAAGTGTTGATTATATTTCTTGTTATAAATCAAAATCTGCAAAGTAACTGAAGGTAGTAAATGTGGATAATTAAATGTAAGGGAATAATAGTACACCAGTTACCTCTGGATTGTAGTGCAGTAGAAGTACAAAGTAGCATAAAATGGAAATACTCAAGTAAAGTTTCAAGTTTCAAGGTTTCAAGGTTTCAAGGTTTTATTTGTCATATGCACAGCAGATACAGCGTATATGTTGGCAATGAAAATCTTATGTCGCGTGCTCCTCCAACAACTCAACATACATGGTGCAAATAACATAAATAAAATAGTGCAAAAAGAGAGAAGAATATTTACAGTAACAACAATAAAGATTTGAGGATGTGAAATATATACATATGTGGAATACATTGAAAGTATTTAAATACTTGTGGAATGAGGAGGTATGGGCAGATGCATATATTATGTATAGCAGATGTATATGGCAGATATGTATAATATATAGATATGTGTACTATAAACAGATATGTATGGCAGATGTGTATAATATATATATATATATATATATGTATGTGTGTAAAAAGATGTGAGTAGACATTCACAGAGGTCAGGAGTTCAGCAGTCTTATAGCCTGTGGTATAAAACTGTCCCTGAGTCTGGTGGTCTTGGTCCGGATGCTGCGGTACCGTCTGCCAGACGGCAGCAGACAGAACAGATTGTTGCTGGGGTGATGGGGGTCCTTTAATATCCTACCGGCCTTCTTCCTACACCGCTGGGTGTAGAGGTCCTCCATGGATGGCAGCTCCGTCCTGGTGATGTGCTGAGCAGTTTTCACCACCCTCTGTAGAGTCTTACGGTTGAGGGCGGTGCAACTGCCATACCAGGCGGTGATGCAGCCAGTCAGGATACTCTCGATGGTGCACCTGTAGAAGTTGCAGAGTATCCTGGAGTCCAAGTACAAGTACTTCAAAATTGTACTTAAGTTCTCTACTTGAGAAAATGTACTTAGTTACTTCCCACCTCTGGATAGTAATAGTAGTAACAGTTATAATAGTAGTGAAGTTTTTATATATTTTACACAAGAAAGTCCTTATGGTGGTGCTATTGCATTCATCAAATCTTCCACATTTTATCAGATATCAGGATCAATTGTGCAAGTGTTGTAAGACGAATGTCAGAGGATGGAAAAGTGTTGGTGAAAAAAGTTGGACTTTCCAAAACTTTTAAAAATCCAGTATTTTCCTTCAAAGCGTAGAAATCCATTGTTGTTTGAAGTGATAATCAATAGTTTTCATTACAAAACCAACCAATTACTTGCAATATGTCTCTCCTTTTCTTGTGACTGTCATAATGGCAAGTGGAAAGTGAGATTAAAAAGCAGAGATGGACAGAGGAGGTTAATCAAATTATATTAAGCCAAAACAACAATATTTATTACAGAACACCTCTTCAAAGTGTTCCCTCAATCTTCATTATTGATGCACAAATGCAATAATTTCCTTTTATTGCCTGGATTCTAATATTCAAGTTTAATACACAAGTCCTTTGGTTTTCAAGTAAATTTCAAATGATGAATAAATTATCTTTTGTTCAGGAAATTTAGCTTATATTCTAAATATTTTTGGATGAATTAAAACCCCTGCCAGATTGTTAAAAAATATATATAAACATTGTCCCATCATCAGAATACAAATGTTGACGAAAATTGTTCAAAAGTGCCGAGAATAAAGAATCCACCCCGTGCTGCAAACTCTACACTCTGACTTATTGCGACATAGTCTAAAGTGAAAGTTCATGTGAGCACTTGTATGGTGTGTGTGTGTGTGTGTATGTGTGTGTGTGTGTGTGTGTGTGTGTGTGTGTGTGTGTGTGTGTGTGTGTGTGTGTGTGTTTATATAAACGCACAACCCATTTCACGCCGTAAGGATGTGGTTTACCTAGTGCAACAACCTTTTTATGCCGGAAGCTCCACGGCAACTGTTAATCCTCTCATTTTTTTCTTTCACTGCTAGATACTCAATCACTCTCTGTACGGCAAAAGCCACCACTGTTTCTCGCAGTGGTGTTCATAGCTGTTACCATGTTCCCCAGGGTGATTTTGAAAGAAACTATGATTAAAAAATCTCAACAAAAGAAGAGAACTTCACCATGCAACTACAAGGAGAGGTTTTTTCTTTTGGACACCCAAGAGCTGAAGTATTCTGAATGCCGCCCTGGTGTAAGTATGCATTTAACCCATAAGTAGACTGGATTTAAATGATGAAATTACAATCTGGAGGCTGAATCTGTAAATTGTGCTTCAGAAATCAGCTAGAATTTGAACACATAAAGTTACTTTGATGTTTATTTTGTTCAGAAAAAGCCCTTGCTGAAAGGTTGCATCGAGCTGTCCAGAATAAAGTGTGTGGAGATTGTGTGTAGTGATGCCCCCATACCATGCAACTACAAGTACCCTTTTCAGGTGAGGTTATACAGAATATTTCAAGTGTTATATACAGTAAGTATGATATATTTCTAAGCATGTAGTATAAGTACAAAACACAACAGCAAAAATATAATTTTTTTAATTACAAATGTCTCCACAGGTTTTTCACAACACCCACTACCTATATGTTTTTGCCCCAGACAATGATTGCCGTCAGAGATGGGTCAGAGCTCTTAAAGAGGGTAATACAATAATAACAATTTTACAAAATCATGTTTCAACACTGAAAAAACTGAAACATTGACTTAAATTAAGTTAAATACATAACTGTATTAGGTTACAGTTAAACGCAATAATATTAAGTTGAACCTCTTTAAACTTGATATTATTGCTTTCAACTGACCTCATACAGTTATGTGAAATGTGTTGACATAATACACCTAATTAAAGTAAACGTTTCAGTTTTTTCAGTGAATGACGGTCCAACACATTATTGTGAACATTTGATTTTAATCCGGAAGATGTGAACTTAAAACCTTGCTTTTTTCATTGTGTCTGATATAGAGACAAAGTATAACAGTTTGGTTGAAAAATACCACCCAAACTTCTGGATGGAGGGAAAATGGAAATGTTGCCAACAAACAGAAAAACTGGCGACTGGTTGTCATGTGTATGACCCAATTGGTTTTGGTTTGTATCATGTCTTCACTTCTCTTGTTTTGCGTATGCGTATTTGATTAAGCTCAACATGGCATTTTCCATATGGACCTTGATCTACACAAGTATTTAGCATTCTAAAATGTGTATTATAAAATTGGCTATTTTGTGTTTTGGAATGTACTGAATAGATTTTCAAATGTCCTTTTTCTAACTCCACAGCTTCTAAAAAGCCTCTTCCTCAACTCCCAGATCAAGAGGTACCATTTTCTAAAGATTAAGGCCATGTGTTGCTAAATATTTATTCTTGTTTTAGTTAATACTCTTCAAATTACACAGGATAGGCAAAGTAAGGTCTTTGATATCAATTGTGTTTCCTTTACCAATTGCATATTGGTTTGTTATCTTGTATTTCTAAATTGCTTGACCTCCTTTATAATACGGTGTTGTAAAACACAACATGGTAATTGTTACATTACAAATAACCCAAATATCATTGTTACAATTTTTGTTACGTTTCTGAGAGTCTGTCTCTATGGGGTGTTGACATGCATTTTTTTAAAGAAAAATATGTAAAGCTGAAGCATTTCGTCTTTTAAAAAATACTCATCCTCAAAATATATGTTGCTAAAACCAAAGAATTGATTACTTTGGAGTCATACAGCTCAGTGTTTTTTATCAGTTTTTTGTGATACTTTTTTATTATCACTGCCAGGTGGGACTGCATGACGCAGATCAGAGAATGGTCTTTGCCCTGCAAGACTACACTCCGGTCAGAAATGATGAGTTGTTCCTTCAGAAAGACCAGATGTACACCTTGATTAACAGCTCAAGCTCTAAGTGGTGGGCCGTGCAGGATGGAAAGGGGTAAGCCACATAAAAATGCCCCTCTTGTGCTTAGTAACAACTCAAAATAATGCCGCTTGATGATTAATGAATCATTTTTCCTTACACTTTTTCAGCAACAGTGGCTTTGTACCCAGTAATTATGTGGCTGAAAAAAATGGCAACAACTTCCAGAGATTTGAGTGGGTTTGATTTATTTCTCAGCTTATGCATCAATTTAAGATGTGGGTATCTGCAAATCCTTTCTGCCCTTTTTTAGATCAACTTATTTCTGTGTAATTTGTTCTCTCACAGATGGTACAATAAAAACATGACCAGAGGGGAAGCAGAGGCTTTATTAGTGAAACAGGTAAAACAAAAACAAAAATGTTAGTGTTTAAGAATCCAGTAATTATTCCATTTTCATTTGTTTTTATGCTTGAGGCAATGTTTTGACAGAAAAAACCTGCTCCAAGTTCTAGTGATAATTAGCAGCATGTTGCTTCCCGCGTGACGCAGTGCACTTTAGCTGTGATCCTGCCACATACAGCATTATTGCATTTTGCAAAGAATAATGCAAATGCGTCTGCAAAACATGAATCTGAGAAGACATGGGTGGTAAAAAGATGTCTCACACAACCACAGTGTTTCCTTTAGTTTCCTGCCTTGTTGTGCTTTGCTAATTTTGCAAGCTGGATTAGATAGAAATGAGTGCTGGTATTAGCTGCAGGTTAAACAAACAACCAATTAATATGTCTAACATTTCAGATTTATTGTTTCATTTCTAATATGTTTCTACTGTTAAGGGAAAAGAAGGGGCATTTATGGTGCGGGACTCAAGTCATGTGGGAGTCTACACTGTTTCAGTCTTCACCAAAGCACCCGGGTAATCCTCCTTTATGCGTATTTAACTATAAATAATGACATTTGATCTATTGTTAATATGATACCTAATATATGTATACTGATATATTTGACGAAATGTGACAGAATCTTTGTATAAATAATCACATGTTCTAGAATCTTTAATAATGTCTCGCCACACCTGGTTTATCTTTAAAAGGAACATGACATCAAATCAATGACACGTTTCTTTATCTTGTGCTGTTTGGCGTAATTCGATGTGAACATTTCACACGTTCTCACTTTGGGAACTTGGGCCTGAAGTATTGCATAAAAACATTTCTTTCTTTTCTCAAGATCTAATGGTGAGAAGAATCCGAGAGTTATACATTACCATATCAGACAAACAGAAACGGGAGAGGCTACATTTTACCTGGCAGAGAAATACCTGTTCACCACCATTCCTGAGCTCATCCACTACCACCAACACAATGCTGCTGGTAAGATTCCTGACTTCCGCATACAAATCTCAAGATCAATTGCCAAAAGGAACTTTCATACACATAGTTAAGACTGTCAAAAGAATATGCTTCTCTTAGATGTTTATGAAAAAGATTATGTATTCATATTTTTAAAATCTGTTTGGCAGGCCTGATAACACGTTTGAGACACCCTGTCTCTCACGATGGAGGAAGATCTCCAGACATTGTTGATCCCTCCAAAGGTAGGATGTTCTTTTGTGTGATCTGGTGGTGAATCTAAAGCTCAAAACAATTATGACTTAAATGCTGAGGTTTTCGTTTTTGCTGACCTCTTGTGGTAATCATGGAAGTATACTCAGGGTGTGTTCAGGACTCACTTTGACTCTTTGGTGTTCTGTAACAAACCTGGAACTCAGAATTCTTTGGTTATAATACAAAAAATAACTGACATTTCATATGTTGTTTTTTATTTCTGTATAGTATTATTATTTTAAGAAAAAACAAGAAAAAAAGAAACAGACACAGCTCAGCCTGATATAACAGTACCCAAAGTCATAATTATTACATTAAATACAATGCAGATTTTCTTTATTTTTCTTAATACTTATTACCAAAGATAAGGAGCTTGTACCTTCAATGATGGTTCAGGTTCCATACAATTCCTGAACGCTTAAGAGAAACAATGAACACATACTGTATTTGTAAAGTTTAACAGGTGACCAGAAAAAAATACATGTTTAATTAGTGTTACTAGCCACAAGAGGCTGTGAACTTGTGATTTCACAACAGCTTTGACGTGTTACAATATCAATCAAACTTTAGCTGTTAAAAGGGCTGTTTCCTTTTGACATATAATATTTCATAAGAACAATGTTGCACGCTAGCAGACTTGCAGGCAGAATTGTAATGGTGCTAACGGTTAGCTCAGGAATGGTCCTGGTAATCCAGCATTACTTTTTTAAGAATAAAAGTCTGTTTAACCTGTTTGTTGATTTAAGGAGATTATCAGTGTTGTTGTTTTCTGCCTGTTTGTGCTCTACAGACCAGTGGGAAATCCAACATGCAGATCTGACCCTGGGTCAGGAGATAGGCAGCGGACAGTTTGGGCTCGTGCTGGAAGGGAGATGGGGGGAGAAGAAGGTGGCAGTGAAGATGATAAGAGAAGAGTGCATGTCAGAAGAGGAATTTAAAGACGAGGCAAACGTCATGATGTAAGTGCACAGCATACAGTTTATTAGTACAAAGTAAGTGATTTTACAGACGTTTATAACAACAAACACAGCATGTGGATTTATTTACCAGTTTTAACTGGACAGTTTTATATTAACTTATAAACATAAAAATGTTGCAGTGTGACATACATTTCAGCTGCTGGATCTATGTGTTTAACAGGAGAATGTCCAACCCTAAGCTGGTCCAGCTCTATGGTGTGCGCACACAGTGTTCCCCCATGTGTCTGGTGTTTGAGTTCATGGAGAACGGCTGTCTGTCAGAGTACCTGCGAGCCAGGAAAGGAGAACTGTCTCAGGAAACAATGCTGGGGATGTGTCTGGATGTTAGTGAGGGGATGGCATACCTGGAGAGCTCCAACTTTATCCACAGAGATCTGGTAACCCCGACAGATAGGAACCTTTTATATTTCATTTTTGTATTTACGTTACATTAAAATAATCCTCTGTTCCTCTTTTTCATCTGCAGGCTGCCAGGAACTGTCTAGTTTCAAAGAACAATGAGGTGAAGGTATCTGACTTCGGCATGACCAGGTATGCTTTTCACTAAATCTGTGTCAAACTTTTTTATCTCACTATTAGTTTTACTATATCTTAATGTTGTCTTACATCCAATGCTCTATAAAAATGTATGTCCTCTCTCAATTCTGTAGATTTGTGATTGATGATCAGTACACAAGCTCACAGGGCTCAAAGTTCCCCATCAAGTGGTCGGCCCCAGAGGTGATAAAGTACAGCAAGTTCAGCAGCAAGTCTGACGTCTGGTCATTCGGTGTGTTCATAACTCTATATCTTTGCACAGACTTTTAAGTATTTGTAGTAAAATAAGATCCCTCCATTTTTAAACATTTTTATATTTTGAGATTGCATGTAGAGCTTTTACCGGGGGTCTTGGTCAGGAGTTTTGGTGGCATGCTATAGTGAACTAAAGCTAAACAAGTCTATGATTCAAAACAACAGTCAGAAGCAAACAGAAGCTATTTCATTGAAAAGGTAAAATGTCAAAGGTTGATGGGCATATATGAGAAAATAAAGTTACATGAGTCCTTGGAAACATGCAAAATAGTTTATGCAAAACAGCTTGCATGAAAAAACCACGCTGACCAGACACAGGAATTGATTTTTTTTTTTCTGCATCACTTTAAACTGTTTACGTCTAACAGTTTCTCTGTTGACCCCTGATCAGGTGTGCTCATATGGGAGGTGTACAATGAGGGCCGTCTCCCTTATGAGAACCGCAGCAATGTTGAAGTGGTGGAGTCCCTGAACATGGGCCTGAGGCTTCTGAAGCCCCGCTTGGCCTCAGATGCTGTCCACCTGCTCATGGAGTGGTCCTGGAAGGAGGTGAGCACGGATTTTTAACGTGTAACTAGAAGAACTGCTGAGGTACACAACATGCATGACCCAAAAGTCTTTATAATACTTATTTTTTTAAAATATATCCTCTCCCTCAGAAACCAGAAGACCGCCCAACCTTTGCTCTCCTCGTGCATGAGCTGGCCTACCTCTCAGACCAGTAAAGATGGGATCCGAGGTTGAAACCTATGAAAATAGCTATATTTATTTAATTTATTGATTAATCACCAATGACTTGTCAAATGTCTGTCATTTTGTTTTCATTCATTTGATTATATAACAAAAGCCATTTGTAAATGGCTGGATATTGCACTTTATCTATTTCTCTATACAGTCTTTTCCTGAAAAGTATCACACACTCCATCTACACTGCAGTTTATATAAATATGTTTCCAATATTGTATTAAGTCTCTGTTCACGAATCCGGTGGGATGGTTATGCTATTTAAAAAAACTGTGAATTAAACAGATTTTTACTATACATGTTTTTTTCCTCGCTGATTCGATTTCAGTATATTTAATGCCCTAAACAGTTAAATATAGCCCAATTTCCTTCAGAGCTCATTTTAAAAATGCACTTTGGATATGGTCACTCAGGGAATGTTAAGAATGCTACTAACTAATAATCAATACTGTGACAAGAGTAGTGTGTATGTGGTTCCACAACGACAGATTAAGAATCAGTTTCAGTCTGTCATTCAAATGAAACAGACATTTTGTTCATTTGGTGTAGAGGCCAACAATGGAACTACAGGCCTTGCAATGCTCAAAAAGGAAGCATACAGAAACATACACACTCCCAAAATCCCTACCAAGCCACATTTAGATATAAATATATATTACACAAGAAAAACAGACTTGTTAAATAATTAATTTAGCATCACACAGATCTTGCTTTTTCCTTCAATTAGCCTATTTTCAATGTGGGAAAGGAAAGAGGAGTCAATGAAAAAGACAACACCATGGATTAACACACTGTATAGTAGAATGCATTGCATGAGCACCTTCATGTTGTACTACACCCAAACAGCCAACAAGTGAGTTACCTAATAAAACAGCCAGTCATCCTGCCAGCTACTGAACCAATAATGACATAATTTTCATTATTATAATACTCGAACATCTGTGTAGCCCAAAATCTTACAGTGCAGTCTCATCATCGAAGTGGGTCAGTATTTTTTGTTTATTTCAAACGTCATTGTATCTAACATCTTTAAAGATCAACTCACACACACACTCCAACCATCAGGTCTAGATTTACACCTTAATCCAAATGGCAGTATAAATAATATATTTAGATTCAACTTCCCTTTAGAGGACAATACCCTCGGGCCTATTTCACACCAAGGATCAAAGTTCCCATGATCCCGGGCTACTTCCCCCCACAGACAGACATAGGCCCATTAGGCCTACTTTTAATATGAGTACTATTGTTAAGGCAGGATACATTCTCCAAAAGCACAACAATTAAATAAAAAAAATACATTAAAATTGTAGGCTACCAATTACACAAAGCTCAAAAGAATGTAATCAACATGTCGGGGGGCCCGGCCTCTCATCATCAGCCGTCACTCTGTGTGACTGTCCCTTTAAGAAAATGCACTTGCAGCCATTTTCTGCTCTTTGTGTGGGGTGGATTAGCAGCGCTGGGTAGGTACGGGGCGAAACTAGAGCATCAATCGGCACAGAAGACGAGGGGAAAAAAAGATCAGCAAACAATATATCGCCGTCGCACGCCGCGACACCGTCCGCCTGTCTCTGGATCTTGCCGGACGGACATGCAATTTACAGGTATGTGTTAAATGTAGAGATGGATGGAGCCGCTGCAGCGCTTAACGGGGGCTGGTGATGTGCGCTGGGTAGTGATGATGGCTGGAGACTGGAAGGCTGTTTTTCCCCCCTTCTTCTTCCTTATTGCACCGTGCATCAATCCAGTTAGTTATATATCATAGGCATAAATAATATAATATGTTTGATCGCTGAGAAATCGCCCTCCCTAAACCGGAGTGAGCGTCCCGGTTTTTCGCGGATTATTCTGAATGGGATCCCCGTTAGCTTGCATCGGCATCGTAGCTCACACTGAGATGGGTGGGGTGAGGAGAGAGGGTTCCTGTGTAGCAAGTGCACTGATGAAAGATGGATCACGGTAAAGCTAGACGATTTTCTGACCTGATAACAGCGTTTTCGCCGCACAGAGGATAGAGATGTCCGCTATGATAAGGAGGGGAGCGAATTTGATGCTTCAGACGGCTCGATTTTGCCTCGTCGCTTTTCACTCTTTCATCATTTTCTGCATTTTTTCCTCTCCTCGATCGCCCCCCTGACCGACCCGGATAGTAGGGCACACCATGTATGCACTACAGCCGTTTCCACAGCCATGATGGCAGGCAGGCCTGTTACTGATGCACAAATGACAGCCGGGTTTCACCTACTTCCGTTTCACACAAATGCTAAGCACAGCTCTTGTCATCTAACACCAAACTCTCCACCATCGATACTGTGATAATTATCTAACCATCCACCCGGTAACCTGGAGTAGGGACATGATTGTGCTACTGTTGCAGACTCACCGAGTTGTAGATCTGTATGCCGGCCCCTCACCAGCAAGCAGTGATGTAATGACAGGCTGTGGATGATCTATGCTGCTGATTCTGATCTATAGTAAATGAAAAATAATTATACTATTGCAGTAAATGGAGGTCAATATACCTTAAAATCACAATCATATTCCAAAATGTGTATAGCATATGATGCCCTTGTTCCTTAGAAGCCTGGTTGGATTTTGAAAAAAAACAATTAAGGAGAAAAATAGTTTCCCCAAAGAAGGGACAGACATGCAGTACACTGTATAGGTAACTGATTTGATATGACACTCAATCTTGAGGTTTATTTTCCTCAGTCATGTTGATGTAATGTCTGGCCGTTAAAGACAAAAAGATTCATTGATTATCAGTAGATATTCATGAATTGTAAATCAAGCATATCTCCAAAAGATTTCATGTTCCCAAATGCGATTTAATTGTAAATAAAACGTCTTTGAATTGTGGGCTGCCAGTTAGACAAAACAAGCATCAGCAAAGCTCTGAGAAATCATGACAGACATTTTGTGATAGTTCATAAAGAAAATAACAATTAGTTATATCCCAAAAAATGGCCTGTATGGCTATTGGGACTAGTTTTGTTGTAATTATGTATAGAAATCTTATACAGCTGTGGAAAAATTGAGACCACTTCAGCATTATCATTTTTTGTCTTGTTTTATTTTTTATAGACATGCGTTTGAGTTGAAATTATTATTTGACCTTTTTTTCCTCAGTGTCGGAATTCAACAGACACTGGAATGGCTGCCATACATGTAGAGATAACAAATTTAGAAAAATGTGGAGTGGTCTCTTAATTTTTTCCGGGGCTGTATATGGTATTAAAATAGGATACAGCTCTGGAAAAAATTCCACTCCAAATGTTTCTCTACATGTATGGCAGCCATTCCATTCTAGTATCTGTTGAACTCCAACACAAAATAATAAACAAAATAAAAAAATCATTTTACTCAAACTCATACCTATAAATAGTGAAACCAGAGAAACTCATAATCCTGCAGTGGTCTCAATTTTTTCCAGAGCTGTATACATGTTTTCATGTTATAGCTATAATAATAATACTTGTACAAATATATATATATATATATATATATATATTATTACAAGTATTATTGTAATTGACCCTGACAGACAAGCGGGAGAAGATGGATGGATATTATTACAAGTATTATTATTATAGCTATAACTTGAAACCATGATCATGAACGTTAATGGTACTTTGCCTGTTTTGATTTTAGTACATTTAGACACAAAGATAAAGCCTGTAGACAGAAATGACCAATCAACCAACCAACCAACCAACCAACCAACCAACCAACCAACCAACCAACCAACCAACCAACCAACCAACCAACCAACCAACCAGGGAGCCAAAGAAAACAGAAGTAGAGGTAGGCCTACACCATGCAGAACAGATTTTGAACAGAAACCATTTTTATGTCACAAATCATCAGCCGTGGATTTCATTTTATGTCTTTGTTTACTATCCTCTCTTCCTGTCAAGCTTGGTCATGTGTGCCAGACCTATACCCCCCCCACATTGTATACTCATGTGATGGTTATTGTTGTTGGTCTAAAAGGAGAGCATGACATCATGGGGATCATGAGTCGACAGCAGTTTTGCTGTTGCTGAAATGACAATCAGCCTGTGAAATACCACGGCCATACCAGTGTCCGGCACATGATGACTGCACAGATGCTGCTGGAACACACATGTGACCGGTGTCGATGTGCGTGTTGGTCCTGGAATGTGATTTAAGTGATCATTTGTGTGCTTGTATCTGAATTGCTCTAAGATTGCTTCCACGCTGATCAGATCTCATCTTATTGTGAGGGTGAAAATATATCTTACAAAGCTTGCCTTGGGGGGGAGATCCCATTGAATAGTGTGACCCTGGAGTTGACACACTTTCTCTCACTGTCTGTCTTTCTCTGAGGCAAAATGTATTACACACATGCCTTGCAGCACATGCAAGTCATGCTTTACTTCTACAAATGCTGCTTTTTGCTATTTTGGTACTTTTCCTACTCTGCCTCATTTCCATTTTTTTTTTGGGTCATAGTATTTTAAGTGCTTCCTTGAATCCCTTGGAATATTGTAGTCACGAGGAGATCTGATCCAAGCATCTCATGTTTATTACAGTAGCTTTAGTTATAATGCCAGATTGGCCGGAGGGAATTTTGCTACGCATATTATTGATATTCAAGTAAAACTACTGTATGAGAATATGTTGTTCCATCGGAGGCAACTGGCCTACTGCTATGTTACTAAGTGTCCAGAAGGGAATGAAGGGGCCCTTCCCTTGCTTTTGTAAAGATGCACACACACACAAACACACCAACTGTTGAACAGAGTCGGGTACAGGGTGGGAAAGTTTACTCAGCCAACAGGCTTCCGTCCCCGTCTGTATTCCCAAGCACAGATGGGAGTTTAGTAGCACTGAGCATGTTTGTCTGCCTGACAGAACCCCTTGTAGCAAGCTGCTTGTTTCGTTTTCTATAAACTGAACAATTAAAAATAACCAACTGAGTGTTCATAGAATAAAAAAATTAAAAAAAGCGAAGTGTGAAAACAGGTTGTGAAGCCACATAAATGGCAAGCATACTAATGCAATTTAAATCTGCATGTATCCATATATATTTTTCATACTTGTGTTCTGTCAAAATTGGTCAATCAGTTAATGTGACTTAGCAGAAATCTGCCAATGTCTAAAACTCCAATTATGTCAGTGTCCTCAAATGTTCACCATGAAAATACAGTATTTATGTATTTACATAAATATATTATATCATTTGCGAATATAACTAGTACAAATAATGGCAGTTTGGGAGATACAACAACATTGATACTCAGAGATACTTACTCTGGATTGACTTATTAACATCCCTTTGTGACTTGCATTTCTTTGTCCAAACAGTGAAGTGTTTCTCACTGAGTTATTTAAGACTAAGCCATGTCTGAATTTTGGTGGTTTACTTCATATACATATCACTTTGTATGTATGTATTAATGTTTGCTCACTATGACAGTAAAGTCATTCTACAGGAAACTCCACCCAAATCCTTTTCATGCTTTTTGTCATCATACAGTATTACTGTGCAGACACATCTGCGACAAAACCGAGAACAATGTGTCTCCTTTTATGATGTAGGCATCTGTCTACATGTTTTGCAAGTAACATACATCCGTGATAGCTACAAGAAGACTTCATTGTCATTTTGGTCATTATTTGTAAGATATAAATTGGTTATTTACAGACAGGGCAAAAAAAGCAGTTTGACTATCCCCAAACTTTATCCGTTTTGAATATGAAATGACTGTGTACATAAACAATTATTACTTAATGCTGCACTTTGCCTACCTATGGCAAGGAGCAGAGAGACCGTGATGTTTGGTTTTATCTACCTCTTTTCTCTTTGCTGTTTTGCCCTCTCGGTTCTATCTGTGCTCTCTCTGGCTGTGAATATTAAGCTGATTATCGGCCCTGTCAGCCTTGTCTGCCAGGTCAGATGTAAAAGACACACTTCTGAGAGGCACGTGGTGTAAGGGTGGGTGCATACACACTGATTTTACTCACTGCTGTGGCTAGGTTGGTGATTTGTAAGGAAGAATAGGGCACTGCAATGCTGTTCTGTTTAAAGGATGGATCAGATGGAGAACTATCATTAAAGTAGCTGTTTAATTTCAAGCCACATGCATTGTGTGCACGTAGGTTCTGTTTCCATATATATTTCCCCAAATTCATTTCAGTAAATCACAAAAATATCAGTGATAGTCTATGAAAAAAATCACTTTCCTTGGCAGGAAAGCGAATGTTGTGTTTTTCAAATATCATTCAGTGCAATAACATTTTACACCTCTATAACCAATGAGATTTCAAGGTCTTTGCATTTCAAGAATTATATGCTTCAAGTATGCCTCTAGTCAAATGAAAAGAAACGGAAACAGCAAAAGGCTTTTTTTGCTCCCGCTGATTATAAGTCTGATATTGACATAAAGAGAAATGAGAAAGGATACAGGTGCATTGTGAAAACAGTGATATACTGCACCGCATAGCCAAGACAGGGTTTCAAAAGAGGAAGTGGTCACATCACGTCACGTCACGAGAATGTTTTGCCCTACTTGTTTATGAGTGATAAGCACTAGCGTCAGTCTACAAGCAAACATTGATATTTTGATATTTCACATCACTGACACATTTGATCTATTGATTTAGCAACTTCTCATCTGAAGCTGGATGTTTCACCATCAACAATTTTTCCATTAGGCCTATTTTTTAACAATTAAGCTAACTATTGCAGACATTTATCAATTTCTTTTAGCAAAAGATTTAGCTTAATACGTTTAGCGTAATGGTTATCAGGGCATTTAGCTAATAATGTAGCTAGGTATTCAAACCATGTACCCATTACTTTAAGGTTACAATTTAGCTAACTATTTTAACAGATTATCTATTACTTTTAGTAATCTTTTTCGACTGTTCATCCATTACTTTAGCTTAATGATTATTTTCATACATCCTGGCATACATAGTTTTCAGCTGTTCTGACTCAATATGTGGATATATTCATTCAACCCAATCATATTCTCTTTCATTAAATCTATAACAAAGTGTTTTCATTTACCACCCAGCAACTTCAGAATGACCCCCTATTGTACAAGTATTACTGGTTTTATATTCAGTCTTATTTTGCACGTTTCTACTTCCTTTAATGGAGCTTTTAATGCAACTTTATCTCATATGCTCACTCTATTTTTGTCTATTTCTCTCAGACTGGGGTGTTGTGTGAGTGACGCCTTGTTGTTACCATGACGACCCACGTGACCTTGGAGGATGCCCTGTCCAATGTGGACCTGCTGGAGGAGCTGCCCCTCCCGGACCAGCAGCCATGCATCGAACCCCCTCCCTCCTCTATTATGTACCAGGTACACACTCCCACTTGCTGTCACCACCACCCACCATCACATACAGTTGTTCAGCCATTTTCAATATACCCCTTTCACACTTTTTTCTCTCCTTCTGCAGGCTAATTTTGACACCAACTTTGAAGACAGGAATGCATTTGTGACTGGCATCGCACGTTATATAGAGCAAGCTACGGTCCACTCCAGCATGGTGAGAAATTTGCACCAGTTTAAGTAATTAAACATGCCATGTTTTGCCATCATGTTGTTCTTTTACATCAGATTGGTTGAATCAATTTTGGTTGTCTGTCTTGAATAGTTGCTGTTCTCCTTTCAGTAAACACAAAAACAACTGGGAAGCAGCCTCACTCCCTTAAAGAGAGCCTTGTTTGTTTGTGAATTGATTATCATTTGGCCCTTTTGTAAGGATTTGGCTAGGCCTGTGGCCAGACACACACACACACACGCACACAACACACACACACACACACACACACACACACACACACACACACACACACACACACACACACACACACACACACACACACACACACACACACACACACACACACACACACACACACACCACCTTCACACAATGAGGCAGGCAATGAACCACTAAACCTCTTTCCCCTGATGGTGAGTGAGCAGAGAGTGTGATTTGACTGGCAAAGAGGGGAAGTAGCGCTTTACTTAACCTTATTTAATCAGGAATTCCCATTGAGGTTGAAGCCGATCTATTTGAGGACACTCCTCTCTTTAGCCAGAGCCAGACTCACACTACCTCTGAATGGAAGAAATGTTCCCTTGCTTAAATATTTATCATGCCCCATTCATCCTGGAATATGTGCCTGGTCTGAGACGTAGGAAATATCTTGGCTGTCAAGTGCGTATGCTAAATTTCCATTTATACAAAACAAACGAGTAAGACACACATACTGGCTCCTTACAAATACATATCAAGCTTTACCTGTTTTGTCTGTTCCATTAAACATTTGTATTAACTGAACACATTACATACTTTTTTGTGTAAAGGAATGAAGGTGCAAGTATTGTACATGTCTTTAGGTCAGATGAGGCCATCTCTCTTAGAAATGTATGCTAACTTTATTTTGTCCATTTGTGCAGAATGAAATGCTGGAGGAAGGACATGAGTATGCTGTGATGCTTTACACATGGAGAAGCTGCTCCAGAGCCATTCCCCAGGTAATACACACACACACACACACACACACACACACACACACACACACACACACACACACACACACACACACACACACACACACTTTTAACAACATAACTTATCCTTTGCTTTTATTGTATCCACATCAAATGTTTTTTTTGGACAGTCCAGCATGAGTATGGTAGAAGTTGCTTAACGCAAACTGTGTTACCAAACCTGATGTCATTTAGAGGACTGCCTCCTCAAAATGACCATTTGTATAAGTTACCCTATTTTACCTTGTTTTTTTTTCCTTTCATTTTCAAATTTCATGTAGAAATATTTTTTCTTGCTTGAGGAAAGTATGGATGTTGATATAAATGGATATACAATGTATATAAAATTGACATACAAAGGCTCATTTCTGTTCAAAATCCCCCTTCTTTTCCATGAGGACTTAATCAGAAACAGTTGACACATTTTCTCATTATTGCACATAATATGGGTCCCCTAAATTGAACCATGGCACATAATACAAACATATATATAATATCTACTGTATGAAAAAAGGAAATCTTTCTTGAGGGAAAAAATTAAATAAGAGCAAGAATTTTGCATGAACTAAACGGACTGTCCTGCTTCAAAATAATGACGCCCTCTTGTGTTTTGCTAGGTGAAATGCAACGAGCAGCCCAACAGAGTGGAAATCTATGAGAAAACAGTGGAGGTGCTAGAACCTGAAGTGACCAAGCTCATGAAGTTCATGTACTTCCAGGTAAGACTCAGCTACATTATGTTGTAGTTTACACCTTATGATTGAAATGAACCAGAAAGGTTAAGAGACATACACGGGTAGAATTTGGCTCAAATGATGATGCAAAGTACCCTTTGCATGTTGAAAGGTTGTAGGTAGTGTTTTTGTGGTTGCTTCTAATAATTCCGTCTATCCCGATTCTTACAGCGGAAAGCCATAGAACGTTTCTGTAGCGAAGTGAAGCGCCTGTGTCATGCCGAGAGAAGGAAGGACTTTGTGTCTGAGGCCTACCTGCTCACTCTGGGCAAATTCATCAACATGTTTGCGGTGCTGGACGAACTGAAGAACATGAAGTGTAGCGTTAAGAACGATCACTCCGCCTACAAAAGGTAACGAACCAGAATATTGATGACTTCTAATTTATAATACTTAACTGGAGTTATTTTTTTGTTTAACGTCTCTTCCTCTTCTGCCTCCAGGGCAGCTCAATTCTTGAGGAAGATGGCTGACCCTCAGTCCATCCAGGAGTCCCAAAACCTCTCCATGTTTTTAGCAAACCACAACAGGATTACTCAGGTTGGTGTGCAGACTCAAGACTGTTTTTTTAGGGTGTGGTCAAAATATGGATTATGGACAATTACTTTTTGCATTAACTAGAGTTTTTGTACACCATACTAAAGTTGTAAGAGGATTCAAGGCTGTTTCTTTTTACCTCAAAACACCTTGTGTCTTTAGTAATACAGCGTTATGGCAACCTTTTAACATAATACTCCAGGAAATGAGTTGCTAGACAAGCAGATCAGATGAGATGAATGACTCATCACATTTGTACTCTCTGAAAGGGTGGCGTGAGGAATAATGCAGTCCGAATAAAAGTGTCTTCGGAATCCATTTAGCTCTTTATATCAACATGTGACCGGCTGAAGAACTGGTATTCAACTTAGACATTTGCTCTAATAATAATGGCAAATACAAAAGAAGAACATTTGTTTTAGATTATTGTCTTACGACTGTAACCTGGCAGTTAATTTAAAATTCAAACACAATCATAATGTTTTAAATCATATTTGTTATTTGTTTGATTAAAAAAAAAAATCAATGTTATTTAAAACAAAACAGTTTTCTTAGTGACTAAAAGCCCATTTCACACATGATTTAAAACGTATCATAATCAAACAACCATTTTCTGTAATTGTGTTAAAGATGCTTTTCTTTAGTTTCATTGTCAATGCACTAATGTCATTGTTATTGTTTGTCTACGGACAGGATGAGTCCTTCCTTCTATGTATGTGCAAATGAATTGATGTGAAGGTGACCTATTTTTCGTCTCTTTTTGTGTGTAGTGCCTGCATCAACAGTTGGAGGTGATTCCTGGCTACGAGGAGCTTCTGGCAGACATTGTCAACATCTGTGTAGACTATTATGAGAACAAGATGTATCTGACACCCAGTGAGAAACACATGCTGCTTAAGGTACGCACATCTTTTCCTACTGCCAACATATAACAGTCAAAGGGTGATCTTCTGCTGGCCAATCGTCCTTTACCTGATGTAAAACAAACCACCTGTGTGTGTGTGTGTGTGTCAGGTGATGGGCTTTGGTCTGTACCTGATGGATGGGAACGTGAGTAATATCTATAAACTCGACGCCAAAAAGAGGATCAACCTGAGCAAGATTGACAAGTTCTTCAAAGTAAGCCTTTCTGCTGTTCCTGCATCTCTTTCATCCAGAGTTGAATTTGTGTGCACGAGATGAATGTGACATTTTTTCCCTCGGTTTTTCAGCTTCAAGTGGTGCCTCTTTTTGGAGACATGCAGATAGAGCTCTCCCGCTACATTGAGACAAGTGCCCATTACGAAGAAAACAAATCCAAGTAAGAGGATGTCTAGTTTACAGGAATGCATTTCCCTTTATTTGTCAAAAGGATTGTGAACCGTACTTTTAGTCAGCCGTGCATCTGTCTCTAATTGGAGTCCTTACTTAACAATTTAGAAGAGCAAGTCTATTCATTTTAGTCCTGTCATTTTATCTTTGGCCTGACACTTGGCCTTTAGGAGTGTCTTTGTAGCACTATGATAGAAAATGGCATTGCATTTTTTGCCTCCTGATCATACTGTTGGCAATATTTGATTAAAGTTCAAGCTCCTTCTACCTTAATCAAGAGCGATTTGGTCAGATGGAGTCTTTTATAAAGACAAAACCAGCAATTCTTCACCATCGTGCCATCTGCTCCCGCTCACTACTTACCCTCCAACTTCTCCATTGTGCCCAGGTGGACGTGCACCCAGAGCAGCATCTCACCGCAGTACAACCTGTGCGAGCAGATGGTGCAGATCAGGGAGGACCACATCCGATTTATTTCAGAGCTGGCGCGCTACAGCAACAGCGAAGTGGTGACGGGCTCGGGCCTTGACAGCCAGAAGTCCGACGAGGAGTACAGAGAACTGTTCGACCTTGCTCTGAGGGGTCTGCAGCTGCTGTCCAAGTGGAGCACGCATGTCATGGAAGTTGTGAGTAAAAAAACAAGACAGGCTTGAGCATTATGTGTGGGATCCTGTATGAAAAGTTTGTGGTTTTGCCATTGATCGTAGAATCTCTGATCTATTTATAACTTCCTTGTGTCCTCCAGTACTCGTGGAAGCTGGTCCATCCCACGGATAAATTCTGTAATAAGGACTGTCCTGGCACAGCTGAGGAGTACGAACGAGCCACGCGATACAATTACACCAGTGAGGAGAAATTTGCGCTGGTGGAGGTCATTGCCATGATCAAAGGGCTACAGGTAAAACATTGGCAACCCTAAGTGCCTCCTTTTTTATGCTCCAAACAGCTAATTTTCATCTTTTAAATTTCACACAGGTTTATGAAAGAGTGCAGAAACTGTTAGAGCTCTATTTTTTCTGAGACTTTTCATTTTAGTAAGGCAATTCTAACAGATTATTTGATTTAAAAAATGACCATTTGGGAAGTCATCTGGACGTCATCTTTAGTGAACTAATCCACTCACGCTCACTTAATTTCCTGCAGGAAAGTGAATACATGTATCTTCCTACATGTTAGTATGTCAGTATGTTGTTCCTTGAATACCGAAATGATGGTCAGTAGCCCAAATACAGAGATGATGATAATGGTGTTGTTATGATCTGCCTAGGTTTTGATGGGCCGGATGGAGTCAGTGTTTAACCAGGCCATCAGGAACACCATCTACGCAGCGCTGCAGGACTTTGCCCAGATGACCCTCAGGGAGCCTCTGCGCCAGGCTGTACGCAAGAAGAAGAACGTCCTCATCAGGTACGGTGATTATTCGATCACTTTAAATTTACCCTTGTGGCTTTTGTGGGACTCATTAAGACCCAAAGCACTTCTACAACACCGTTATCTTTGTCTATAGTGTTCTTCAGGCCATTCGAAAGACTGTCTGTGACTGGGATGGGGCAAGGGAACCTCCAAATGACCCCTGCCTGAGGGGGGAGAAGGACCCCAAGGGTGGATTTGACATCAAAGTGCCCCGCAGGGCTGTAGGACCCTCTAGCACACAGGTATGACATGCAATAGATCAGTGTGCTCAGGGAAAATATTCTATGTGAAATGGCTCAAACTTGGGTAATGACACATTTGTTCTAATGTTCACATGCAAACAAATTCAGTTTTTAGTATTTAGTTTCTCTTTGAGTAAGGCTTTTATTCTGAAGGTCAAAAATAGTTGCTTCTCTTTCTTTTCCTTTTCCTCCTACATTTCTTTCTTTTGAATCAACCCCATGCCACATCAAAGTATAAGCAGCAAATGACGAACGTTTTCCTATGTTTCTTATTCTTCCCTCATCAGCTGTACATGGTGCGCACCATGCTGGAATCATTGATAGCAGATAAGAGTGGCTCCAAGAAGACTCTCCGCAGCAGTCTGGATGGACCCATAGTGGTGGCCATAGAAGACTTCCACAAACACTCCTTCTTCTTCACACACCTGCTCAACTTCAGCGGTGAATAGAGACAGAAAATGACATATAATCTGTAACAACTATGGCCAAAATCTCCCTCATGTGTTTGAAAATTAGTCATTAAAGTCCTTCTGCTCCCTGATGTATTTCCCTGGTGCAGAGGCCCTGCAGCAGTGCTGCGACCTGTCCCAGCTGTGGTTCAGAGAGTTCTTCCTTGAGCTGACCATGGGTCGCAGGATCCAGTTTCCAATTGAGATGTCCATGCCCTGGATCCTCACCGACCACATCCTGGAGACCAAGGAGCCCTCCATGATGGAGTAAGACAAACACTTCTAGCCAAAAACTTGCATTATGTTTTTAACTCAAGAAAACAGCACTATTATAACTACCATTCTTTCTCCTCCAGATATGTGCTGTATCCTCTAGACTTGTATAACGACAGCGGCTACTATGCTCTCACGAAGTTCAAGAAGCAGTTCCTTTATGATGAAATCGAGGCTGAGGTAAGCAACAAGATGAATACATTTAAAATAACAATGCAACAATCCTTTCCACAGTGCCCTCAGTGTTTTCTTTGCTCTTAGGTAAACCTCTGCTTTGATCAGTTTGTCTACAAGTTAGCTGATCAGATATTTGCCTACTACAAAGCAATGGCTGGAAGGTAGGAGAAGTGACTTCCTCTGTATTTGCTCGTAGTTTTTTGCCAATGCTGCCTGTACAGTCTTTATTTTTCTAAATCACATTTGTTTTCACAGCGTTCTTTTAGATAAGCGCTTCAGAGCAGAGTGTAAAAACTATGGCGTGATCATCCCGTACCCTCCCTCAAACCGCTACGAGACGCTGCTCAAACAGAGACATGTGCAGGTACTGGAGACATGAGAGCAGTCCTCTACACCTTTTTCTTTGTGTGTTTCACTGTATTTCTTAACCATTCGTCCTGTGTCTTGCAGCTTCTAGGCCGCTCCATTGACCTGAACCGTCTGATAACCCAGAGGATCTCGGCAGCGATGTACAAGTCCATGGACCATGCCATCAGCCGTTTTGAGAGCGAAGACCTCACTTCCATCGTGGTAAGGTCACAGACCAGGGATAGCATTAGGGGGGATTATTAGCAGGACTATAGTGTGAAATACATTGGAAACTATAGATATCCTGCTATGCACTTGAGCACACCCTTTTTGGCCACCTTTCACTTTGTGTGCGGGATTCAAGTTCCAAGCATATTGTGACTTAAAAATATATTTTAGTACATCATTTGTACAGGTAGCTGCAGTACTGACTAAAAGTAAAAAAGAGAAAGGTAGTGGAATGGAATGTAGCTCTTGCTCTGACAGGTAAAAACAAGATTAGAGGAAGAATAGTTCCTCTTCTCCAACTTCTGCTTTTTAGCATGCCACTCACTCACAAGCACAGGTTGAATACTGTGCAGTGCATTCCCAAGCATCAATAGTCCTAAAAATAACACTGCATTCTAAAAAAAGATGTTGACATCAGGATATAAACATTGTCTGCATCTTCAAAATAAATTGTTCTGTTACAGAATACACAAGTGTGTAAAAAATGTAAATAAGTCTTCTTATGGATATAGCTTTTGTCTTTTCTTTATTTCAGTTTAAGGTCATTTAAAAGTATTGGAAAGTAAAAGTAATTTGGTAAGGATACATCCCTGCATGTATCCTTACCAAATCAACATTCTGTTCTCTTACATACCCTGTATTTCTTCCCTACAGGAGTTGGAGTGGCTCCTGGAGATCAACAGACTCACCCACCGGCTCCTTTGCAAACACCTGACACTGGACAGCTTCGACGCCATGTTCCGCGAGGCCAACCACAACGTGTCCGCCCCCTACGGACGAATCACACTCCACGTTTTCTGGGAGCTCAACTTCGACTTCCTCCCCAACTACTGCTACAACGGGTCCACAAACCGGTGAGTTCAGTTTGCAGATATTTTGTTTTATTAGTAGCTTTTTTTTCAATCTTTTGGTTTTTAACGTTGCTTCCTCTCATCAGCTTTGTACGTACAGCCATTCCCTTCACCCAGGAACCTCAAAGAGACAAGCCAGCCAACGTGCAGCCTTACTACCTGTATGGGTCCAAGGTATGGGGCCACTGATGTTTGTATTTGTAAAGACTTTCCTTAAGACTTGTAGCAGTAGGTCTAAAGAAAACCCGTCTTCCTACTGTTCCACATTAACACTTCCTTCCGTCTCTCGTTTCTTCCTCTTTTCGCAGCCTCTGAACATTGCCTACTCCCACATATACAGCTCTTACAGAAACTTTGTCGGCCCGCCCCACTTCAAGACCATCTGCCGTCTCCTTGGTTACCAAGGCATTGCTGTAGTGATGGAGGAGCTGCTCAAGATTGTCAAGAGCCTGGTATTTAACTCTATTTTCCACTGCACATGGCTCCTTCCTCAGGGTGCTTGATTCTCACAGTGTTTTTGTCTTCCTTGTACCCTATCTCTACTTTTACAAATTATCTTCCATGTCACTTTGCAGTTACAGGGCACCATCCTGCAGTACGTAAAAACACTGATCGAAGTCATGCCCAAGATCTGCCGCCTGCCACGCCATGAGTATGGCTCCCCAGGTGAGCTCATAGGCCCCTCTGTTCAGGCAAATAGAGTGCATGCAGGCACATACATATTGTATTAACTTGGTGGATATATTGAAAAAAGTCGCACATTCAAATGAGACTCAAATCAGAATTATATTAATGTGCTATTGGGTTTAGTTCATTTAATTTGTGGCTACGTTCAGCACACTTCCACACTGTCCCATTCCCAATGTAATAATAGCTCTTTCATCCTCCTTGCTAAGCACTCTAGTGTTTAATGCAACTGCTACCTTTTTGACTGCAGTCAGGGCTTGGTAACATTACTGGAAAAAGCTATCACTTGAAGCAGCAGTTAAGTATTTACAGCAGCACAAGAAAATGCTGACAACATGTAAACCGCTGCATCAACAATAACCTAACAGCCAGCAGTTGGGAGGTGTGTAAACAGGCCAATAGGGGAAAATAGTAATTCTGCTGCAATGTAATCAAGTTTTGGATAGGTGGTGTCTGTATGCTAAATTCCATGGGGATTTTTTTTAAGCAAGGGCTCTACATCGAAAGTGTGATTTTATGTAATGCATGGTTTTATGCTGTAGGGCTAGGGTTGGGGGTAGGCAGTGATGTGAAACATTTGTTTTTAATTATCATTTTTTTTCATTTAATTATTATTAGGTCTGAGTGTTGGAATTTTTCTTACAGTTGTAGACTTCGATTTATAATAGGAGCTCAGGAAGAACATCCAATTAAATCAAATAAAAACTCACACCCTTGCCAAAATGTATGCTACTGTATATGAATTGACAAAGCAATACATGTTCCTAGAGATGCATTAGTGTTAAAGCGGTGTTTTTAACTACTTACTTTCTGCTTTTTGACTGGCTCTGTGTGTACAGATTAGAGCCCAGTCAGATGCCTATTATGAGGAGGGGGTTAGTAATCTCCAGATTAGTGATGGTTTACTGCATGTCATCTTAATGTCAGCAGTTAATGATCCTCCGCAGGGGAGCCCATAGCCAAACAGAACCGATTGTTACCTGTAGCGATAGATTATTCTGACCTGCAGCAATAGATTAGTAGTGACCAATGAGCATTAGCAGTGGCTTACTGCATGGCTGTATGTTTGACTGTAAGAAATAAAAGGTTGATAGATTAGCTTTAGCAGAATTTCATTTTTTTGTTCGTGGTTTCATGGGTTTATTTTTTCATTTCTTCCATTTCAGGTATTTTGGAGTTCTTCCACCATCAGCTCAAGGATATCATTGAGTATGCTGAGCTGAAGACAGATGTCTTTCAGAGCTTAAGGGAAGTGGGAAACGCCATCCTTTTCTGCCTGCTCATCGAGCAAGCTCTGGTACGACATTTCCTTTTGTTTTTCCCTTCAAACTATTACATTACTGTATGACACTATCGACTCTAGCTTCCACTTTTATTCTTTCTTGTTAGAAAGGATGATTATTACTTTCTTGCCGTATTTGTTGTCTCCCCTTATTTCACTGCTTTCCTAACCTCTACACTGTTAAAATCCCTTAGTGTAGCTTTCTGCACTGCCACGTGTTTGTGTGGCCGACCGATAGGCCCTGGGGGCCTGGTGCCCCGTAAATTTGCTTGATCTTTGATGTGTTTTTTTAATCTCTGAAATCCAACTCTATTTTTCATTACACGCTGGCTACTCCCTCAGGTGGTAAGGATTTAGGCTTTCTCTTTGGTACCAAAATAACCCAGACACTGAATGACTTTCTCCCTCTTTTTATCTCTCGTTGGTGTGGGCTGCTGTGTTTCTATATATTCTTTTTTTTTTTCCACTATGCTAGTTTTGCACACACGTTTTAACCTCCAATCAACCATGGAAGCAAAGGGACTAAGACAATTTTACTCTTTAACTGTATTTGAAATTAAGTAAAATACGCCTTTTCACTCAAAAACCTGGAAAAAAAGGTATTGAATTTGAAGCAGGAAATTCTAATGTCCTTTT
Source organism: Eleginops maclovinus (assembly GCF_036324505.1). Taxonomy (NCBI): domain Eukaryota; kingdom Metazoa; phylum Chordata; class Actinopteri; order Perciformes; family Eleginopidae; genus Eleginops; species Eleginops maclovinus. The sequence goes on from NC_086371.1 coordinate 18,632,516, forward strand.
CTTCCATGGATGAGTGCTGTTATATATCTGGTTGGTTGTTGGTACGGTTTTGTGCTTAACTTTGCATTTCTTCCTTTATACTCTCTTTTGGTGCATGTCTACATACGTCTACTCAACTGTCACTCTTCTATCCATTTCTGTCTGTCTGCACGGATCTGAGTGTGTGTACAGCGTTTTTTCTGTATGTTAGTTTGGAAGACCTGTAAGTGTGTGTGTGTGTGTGTGTGTGTGTGTGTGTGTGTGTGTGTGTGTGTGTGTGTGTGTGTGTTGCTTTTTCTACCATTTGCATGGCTCGTTTCTCATTCAGCACCCTGAATAGGATACTGCATGTAATTTGATTCACAGCATGTTGTCTTCACTAACATCACCACAACTAACACCTAGATGATTAAGAATGACCTCACATAGCACAAATAGCTTGAATATTACTAACACACTGACATTTTACCCAGAAGCATTAGTGTTTATTAAAGCTGGGGTTTGCAGTTCATTTTTACTAGTCAATGGGCAATAATTTAACATATTGTAACTTGTTATAGTGTAAATAATAAAGTGGCCTTAGAGAAAACAAGTCTCCTGCACCTCTTCTTGGCTCTGTTTTCAGGCTTTAAAAAATCTAGCCCGTGCCAGGAGACTTGGGCTACTGATGGATAATTTTAGGGATAACTAGACATGCATGTCCTAGATGTTGAACACCTCATTCAAGATAGAATATCCTGCAGCAAAATGTTGGTTCAAGCATTGGCAACATCTTCTTACACTGGAAAGCAACCCAAAAAAGAAGAACAGACGTAGTAGTATCAGGAACATTATCTGACAAATAGGCAATGCTTTTCAGAGAAAATGGTTTATAGTTTATATTCTCCTGCTAACCGAAGCAAAAGGCCCAAGGCTCCTGGCTGCAATAGTAAGAAGAATGTTTGACAAATAGCAAAACATTTTCTAAACATCTCTGAAATGTTTTGCCAGATTTGTAGGTAGCGATGCCTTAAATCAAAGTATGCAATTAAAAATTGCTTAACAGTACTTCAAAATTGCAAAGAAATTATAGAATATTGCTCAATGTTCCCAAACATAAACTGCCAACCTCAACTTTAAGATGTATGGTAAATTGACTTTATGCTGCTAAACCAGATTAGGTTTTGTATTGTAGAGTGTGACACATTTATAATTCTGCCACATATTGGCCTGTCATTATAGATCCATGATAAACACACTTTCATTCAGCCATTTTATCTTCTCCGCATAAGCTAAACATACATCAGAATACAGCATGGAGCTCATGGCAGATTTCTTTATTCATCTTAAATATGCTTTTTAAGCTATCGCTCTAACATTTTAGGACTAAATGAATGTGTTAAGCTAGGAGTGTTGGGGGATGGGTTCTATAATTCAACATCATCCTTGTGGCTACCTGTATGCTCTGTATGGTAAAGCAAAGCAGGTGATGTTCTTTGATTTGAAATGACCTTTTTTATTGTGTTTTGCTTAAACTTTAGTCCCAGGAAGAAGTGTGTGATCTGCTCCATGCCGCCCCCTTCCAGAACATTCTGCCCAGAGTCTACATCAAAGGTATACAAAAGGTTTAAATGCAAGGCAGATGGTGGAAAAAAACGAACAAATTATTCGTCAACATGAGTCCAGTTCGATGCCCGTTGATTTGTCTGTTTTTTTGTACCTTATGTACATCTTCCCACATTTTGTTTTCTGTGTTTATACAGAGGGAGAGCGTCTGGAGGTAAGGATGAAAAGGCTGGAAGCAAAGTACGCCCCTCTCCACCTTGTGCCTCTAATTGAGAGGTTGGGAACCCCACAGGTTAATATCAAGTCATTTTTATAAGAAAACTTAAAGATGTATTTATTTCTCATTCATTTATATACCACTCTTGATGAAAAAACTTTACTTTGAATATTTTTATTGAAGTATCCTTGCTGTTTTTTTTACCAGCAAATCGCCATTGCCCGTGAGGGGGACCTGCTGACCAAAGAGCGTCTGTGCTGCGGCCTCTCCATGTTCGAGGTCATCCTGACGCGCATCCGCAGCTTCCTGCAGGACGGGGTGTGGCGCGGGCCTCCTCCAACCAACGGTGTGATGCATGTCGACGAGTGTATGGAGTTCCACCGCCTGTGGAGCGCCATGCAGTTCGTCTACTGCATCCCTGTCGGCACACACGAGTTCACCGCGGAGTAAGTGGCCCCTGATTAGTGTTACTGAAAACGTTCTTTTGTTTGTTGATACGGTATACAAATGGTTTATGTTTTACTCTGACTTTATCGCTATATTTGTTTTTTTTAATTTAGTTTTAATGCTGGATTAGTTTACTTAGTGAAAATAATTAAACGAAATATTGCAAAATTCTTTACTCAAAGCTCAGAAAGAGTTGGCATTTGTATACAAATAAAAATGTATCAAAGTTTTCTTTTAACGTTCTTCCTGCTAATACTCGTAAAAAATTTAAAAAGAATTAAAAAAAAAATACGCCATCTTTGCGTCTTGCTGACCATCAGCAGCTGATAGAAACGCTATAGCCTACTCTTGAATCGGAGGAGGCGAGATACTGACACATTTATGTCGTCATGATACATCTGCTGCAATTTTTTGACATAAAATCTGTACTAATCTGCGATTTCTATTGCTTAAATTTCTTAAGCTCACTTCTCACTTAAATGAATACATAATTAATGTGTTATATTTTCTTTGGCTTTTAGGCAGTGCTTCGGGGATGGGCTGAACTGGGCCGGCTGTGCCATCATCGTGCTGTTGGGACAGCAGCGTCGCTTTGACCTCTTTGACTTCTGCTACCACCTGCTCAAAGTCCAAAGACAGGACGGCAAGGATGAGATCATCAAAAATGTGGTGGGTATATTTCAGCTCTACTTCTGATGTTATTCACCTTGTGCATCAGAACAAAATGTGTTTATGCACAGGACGTGAGGCATATTATGTTCTTAATTTTTTGGAAGGAAACACAAGAAAACGAGAGTTGTTAGAGCTACAAATGGCAGTGTTTTTAGATGGATTTTGCCTTTAAAAAAATCAATAACAAACCTTTTAATTATCTTTTTCCAAGACATGTTTTCTCTCTGTTCATTAATCATCACCTGCTCTGCTCCCCCTCTCTACCGCTAAACGCATATCATGTTACACCTCTTGCTTTCCAGCTTTTCCTTCATTTTCTTTCACTTACCGTTTCATAAACACAACTCTTGACATGTTGGATTTATTCCTTTTTATTTTTCTTCACAGCCCCTGAAGAAGATGGCTGACCGCATTAGGAAGTACCAGATCCTCAACAATGAGATCTTTGCCATCCTCAACAAGTACATGAAGGCGGTGGAGACGGACAGTTCCACTGTGGAGCACGTTCGCTGTTTCCAGCCTCCTATACACCAATCCCTGGCTACCACCTGTTGAAATACACCCTTCACACATAGTGCACACACATACTTAAAACAAACATAGCTGTGATACTAATTTCTGCCTCCTCGTGGTCTCCTAGGGGTATAGAATACAATCAAACAGTTCCTCTATCTAAAATGTGGCTGTCTATGAATCCTTGAAGCACTCAGAAGTGGACCAGGCCAGAGGCAGAAGTGTATACTCACACCTTTATCTTTTTTTTCTTATTTTACTATCTGTGTGGCTCTCACTCAGACTCATGCATGCCTTGTCTTACTCCTTCCGCTGCACACATGTGGATTGGACACAAATGCCAAAAGAGAATCTCTATCTTAAAATCTGAAGCCACTTGTTTGAAGTCCAAGCTGTTGGAACTCCTAAACGCCTTTCAGAATTGGCAATCAAGAGCAAATAAAATCTAACAAGGTTTAAGAAAAAAAAGACTACATAATGCAACAGAAGAGCTAATTTTCTAAGTTATATAAAGATATTTTAACATGGTGCACTTAAATGCTACTACAGCTACTAACCATTCTAGCACCACTTAATAACCTGTGCTACCATAGTGTCTCCTCTATTATGGCCCAAACCTGTTTGTTGTGATCAAACTCATTTGTATAATAATCTGATCTGCCCCTTGTTCATGGTGCACAGTGTCTATCATGATGCATTTACCTCACCTGCTTGCTTTCAAAGGTACATTGCATTCTTGATTTGCTTTTATTTATCACTCCCTCTTCTCCCACAATCTGTTTTTTCTTGCTTCCTCCTGACACATTTTTATTTGGTACCAATTCCACTGTAAATTTCACTGTTGAACTAAGTGAAGTGTTGAGTGTTGTAATTGTTATTGTTTTTAATTATTAATATTTTTAATTTACTCATCCTTGGTATACTTGCCTCTCTATTGGCTGGAAAACCTCATCGTTTTGTTTTTGTCTGTTGAAAAGATTTTTTATATTCTGTACATCAATACAGTGATATTATTTACATTTTTGAAAAGACACATCTTCATCTGGGCAAATGCGTTTGCTTTTTCAAAAGTAAAAAAAAAACAATTCAAGAAGAAGATTAGAAAATACCTCTAGGTTGTATAAAGACAGTGCTAGATTAACCTGTTCTGAGTGTGAATGGATGATGTTTATCTAGCAGACCTCTAGAAATACTCTGCACATAAAGGAAAACTTAACAAAAATGTCAGCTATCATTAAAGGGCAGTTTCCTAATATAGTCAGTATTTACTATTGTTGGCTTTAGATTTAGCAGTGTTATCAGAATATGCAAAATTTGTCCTTATTTTTTTCATATGAAGGAAAACAAATGAATGATTAAGAAGTAACTATCCCTAAGCTGCCCTGGGATCTTTTTCTGCTCTGTTTTGAATGAACAAACTTTCTTTTGTAACTCCGGTGTCTTTTTATCATATTTATTCAACTCGACGTATTGTTCATTTAAAGGTTAATCTAGTAAAAATGAAGGTACCAATGTATCATCTCAAAACCTTAGCATGGCAAGTGTAATTTATTGTCATCAATGGCTCCATTTGTGACATGAGGCTTTGTTTATGATATTGTTGTACAAGTGACCATGTTTTGAAGTACAAAAAAGTGGAGAAAAGAATATAAAATGTACAACAAGGGTCCTGCAAAGGATTGAAGTATTGTTGTATTTCCATGAAATAAAAAATGTTTAACTGAAAAAAATTGCGATTATCAGTTTTTTTTATTTCGCTTAAACTCAGTATTCAAGTTGTAGCCGAATTTTGTTTAAGTATCCAGACACGGTAAACTTAATATTATATATGCAGTCATTCTTAATGGTTAGGCTGAAAACTTGACAACTGATAAGAGCATAAGATGTCATCATTTTTGTATCATGATATTAAACAATAGGACATACCCTTTTAAGAGTTTTTCGTCATTTATCAGAATATTTTTGTGAAAATGTTTCTTTATGAAAAAGTCTAATTTGTTTTCAATATATTCGATTTCATGTGCCCCAATGACTCAAAATTAATTAATTGTTGATGAAGTTAATGAAGTGTTACACTAGACAATTAAGACACCCTTTTTTTCTATTTGAGATGATATTATTTTACTACATCTGAAAAGGACATCTGTATTTTATATGAATATTGTGACGAGAATTAGGCAGTTTCTGTACTGAAAAGTCTCTTTTATTTTTTAATTGAAGCCATGTCATGTGACCCAATGACTTCAAACCAATGCAGCGCTGTTTTCCCACATTTAAAAATAATAAATGAAACTTATGAGTTAATGAAGATGTCAACATAAAACGTACTTCACTGGGTTGCAAATGTTTGCTGGCAAGGTTAGCGAATCCAGCCCCCCTGTTTAGAATAAGCGGTTATATTGCAATCGTCTTTGATCGAAGAAAAGTGTAAACAATATACAGACTTTATAATAAGTCCACAAAAAGTCTCTTAAATCAGTTATGTACTTATTATGAATATGGGTTTGGGCGAAAATGTGTGCGACGCAACGAGGGGCGGGGCTGTATGGTCCAGGCAAGGCTCCCTATTGGCCATACGTACATAAACGTACGCATGACGTTATTTTGAAATTTCAGCGGTGAAGTGTCTGTTATTGTGTGTCACTCGGAGCTGCCCTGCAGCCTTCCTCTTTAGGTTTACACATATTTACTTAAAGTGGATAAAAATGTCTTTTCCAAGAGCTCCTTTGAAACGGTTCAACGAAAACGTAGGTAAGTGATGTTTAAAAGCGAGTAGCCCGAAGTATGTTGGCAAATTATCCACTCAGTTGATCAACGGTAAGTAGCTTATGTTAGCTGAAATGCCTAAGTAATCTAACGTATGCGGTGGTGATTGTTTGGATAACGTTAACCAATTACACTTTGTCAGTGCTCGTTTCTGTCATGTTTATTGACAAGTCATAATGCATGAAGTAAATGTTTGCTTTTCCTACAACCAAGTAACGCTTCGTAGAGCTAACTAAGTAGAGGCGGCTAACGTTGTGATTCTGTCCAAAGGTTGTGCCCCTCCACCCGGGACCTATGATATCAAACCTGGGGACCTTAAGGGAGCCGCTTCCTTCGACAAATCTGATCGTTTCAGACATGTTAAGGCTGGTGGGTAAATTTGATGAGAACAAGACAACAACAACACATGACCAACAACAACGTTATGATCTAAAACCTAACGTTTTGCGTCCTTAATTTCACCATCCTGTGTCTCCAGCGGCTCTTCCTCCACAAACCCCCTCCAGAAGTGGCCTCATGTCTCCTGTCCGTAGGACCATGTCGGTTGATGGTCTTGTAAGTTTTATTTTATTTAAGCTTGTTAATACACCACATGATAGCTCCTCATTTACATGTTGGTTGTTCAATGACTGCTACTGTCATAAAACTAACCCGCTTGATGTCTTGTGAAAACCTAGATGGACAGTTCAAGTGTAAAGAAAGAGAAGAATGCCATGACTACGGAAAGGAAGCAGCGGAAACTCGTGGAAAAAGAGGTACACTTCATCAAATCAACATGGGATTTACAACTATAGATTTTATAATTCCCTATCCACGTTATTTAAAGCATTACTGAGCAACTGGTTATAGATACATGTTTTCTTTACCATTGTTCCTACTACTGCAGATGTTGAAATCACACCCCTAGCTTTGTTTCCATCCAGATACGGTCCCTGGTTCAGCAGCGAGGGGAGCAGGACCGTCGCTTGCTGGCTCTGGAAGAAGAGCTGAAGAAGGTGGAGGCTAAGCTGCTGGCTGCAGTCAGGGAAAAGACGGGCCTTTCGGCCAATGTTACCACTCTTGACAGACAGCTGGTTGAGCTCAAGAAAGTCAATGAGTTCCTCAAAAACAAGGTGTGATTAGTTCTGATGTTTATATCAAGTGTAATAATTAGAGATCTTGAGTCTTGATTAAGCTTTGATCGGAGCTTCTTCAGTGCTCAAAGCATGTTTGAGTTCCTTGCTGTACTGCATGCAAAGTGTGGCTGAGTCAACGCTTTCTTTTTAGGTTTCTGCTGACACTACAAAGAAGAGAATTGTATTGCTCACAACAGAGTTGACGGAGGCCAGAAACACTTTGGATGCTAAAAACAAGGTATCACTTATGAACACGTCCTTTAAATATTTTGCACTACAAAAATCCTCCATCGGCTGAATCACAACTGACAGCTAATCACGTATAAAATGCCAACTTAAAGTGTCTGTGTGTGTCCAGGAGTTAAAGGTCCTGCAGATTAACACTGAAGGCAAAGTAAAGGCCCTTAAAACTGACCTGCAAGCTGCCAGGGCAACTGTCAATACTCTGAAGGACAGAAATAAGGACTTGGGTAAGATGTGAGGATGTAAGTAATGAAACAGACATCGTTACATACTGTATGTGGAGGAACAAAAGTAACCAGGTGTTTTCCTTCTCTCAGAGGACCTACATCAAGTGACCAAAGCCCAGAACGCAGAGCTTGAGAACGAGAACGCTAGATTGCATGGTGAGTGTGTTTGAGTACTACTGATTAGTACATTGGTCTATTATAGTGTACAAAGTATTCTTACTCATTCTATATATTTTATTTTAGTGTTTTTTTTATACCTCGTGTATAGCCTGTTAACATGCTGCTGTCACAAATTTAGGGTGAATAAAGTATATCTACTGTAAGGATGTCCTTGATATACAACACCACAGGTTACATGTAACTTCCTGTTTCTGCATGTGTTTGTGGGTTTGCTTCCTAATCCTATACTTTCTGTTCATTTCCAGGTGTGATTCGGGAGCTAAGGGAGGAGACCCAAGTCGTGCAGGAATACCTGGATACAGCCAATGACCAGATCCAGGTATTAATTGTCTTTTAAGAACACATCTTACAAAGTAAGCATCTTTTAGGCATATTTGTGATCGTCATGTTTGTGTGTTTGTAGGATCTTCGCTCGACGCTCAGAGAGAAGACAGTGGATGACACTGTTGCTGGTTCTCATGTGGAGAAAGTAAAGTAAGAGGATGTTCAATTGTTTGTCCAAAACAAGTTGATTATTAACTGCATGTCATAGTGTTGTCACGATACCAAAATTTTTGTTTCGATACCGATACCAAGTCAAGAATTGCAATTTCGATACTTTTCTTAAAAAAGGGGAAACCGTCTTAAGTGTCATTATAAGACGGCCCTCTCCCCCCACTCCTGAAAGCCAGTCGTGTCCGTCTCATGCAGCTCAATGATCCAGTAATGAGTGACCTGACAGTGAAGAATAAACATATGTATAACTAGTTTAGCTAATTTCAGATGTAGATAAGATAGTTAAGTGTGTTAGGTCTTAACTTGAAGTACGTGTTTTGCTCTGCACACCGGTCCCGTTACAACGGGCGGAGCTGCGTGTTCTCCGTCAGCAGAGATGTAACCAAAGCAGTTCCAAATTTAGTTTCTTGCGTTTTTTTTGTCAACAAGCCGAGGTGCATCGGCAATAGCACTCGCACTCGCAGCCATGCTGTCGTTTTGTCACATGATATGACAGCTACGGCGTGCATGAGAAAGGGGAGGCACTGCACGCACGGCTGCAGGGAGTGGAAGCAGAGCGCTTAACACACACAAGAAATACGGCTGTTATTAAAACAATGTCATTCTTAAAGTACCGATACTAAAGAAATCGGAGAATCGTTGCATTTTGAACGGCAGGGTATTGCGATACCTTTCTAGAATCGGTGCACCGTGCAACACTAGCATGTCATGACAGCAAGACATTCCCACATGCATCAAGTCTTATCCATCGGGAATCAGAAAGTAGAATTTGTGCAATCATACAAATATCTCATGACAATTATTGACTCAAACTGTATCTCTGAACCAAACTGTGACGCTGTGTGCAAAAGAGGGCACCAGCGTCTTAGGACACTGTCCTATTTTAACATTGACAAAACCATGATGATCATGTTGTATCGTGCTTTTATCAAGTCAATACCGTCTTTACATTAATGTCATGGTTCGGTAACCTGACTTTAAAGAGCAGAAACTCTCTCGGGCAGATTATAAAGTGGTCCAGCAGACTGATTGCTGAACCACAGCTAAACCTGGAGACCCTGTACCTCAGGCATTAACAGCGGTTATCCAGCTCCATATTAGACGATAACTCCCACCCTCTGTACTTTAAGCTTCTTCCTTCGGGCCAGAGGTTGGTTGTCCCAAAGAGTAGAACCAAGCGGTATAAAAACAGCTTTATCCCAGCAGCCATTGCTCAAATTAACAAATCATAGCAGCGTCCCACAGATGCCTATTTATTGATTTATTAATTTGTAATGTCCAGGTGTGTACTAGTGTTTTTTAAATGTTTTGAGATTTGCCGGAGGGGGGTGTACTTTTATTAGAGATGTTTGTGTTGTTTTAGATTGTGTGTCAGGATGGATCCCTTTTCTTTTTATGTGCAAACTAAATCTACCTACGGGTAAAAAAAAAATAACCTGAATCTGACACTCACTCGCCACTTCTCCGCAGGCAACTGGAGACCGACCTAGAGCAGCGCACCACTGAGCTAGGAACCATCCAAGATGTGCTCAGACGAAAAGAGGAGGAGGCAGAGCAATTCAAGCAAGAGCTGCAGGCCTCAAAGGAAGTCTTGTTGGACGTGGAGACGAGGTTGGAGAACCAGAAGCTGGAGCTGAAGTCTTCACAGGAGCAGATGCAGTCAGCCGACCAGGAAGTTCAGGAGTCTCAAGCAACAGTTCGCCAGCAGGAGGCAGAGCTCGCCAGACTGAGAGAGGTGCTCAGGAGGACGGAGAAGGAGCTGGACGAGAGAGTGGCTCATCTGGAGCAGAGGTGTCTGTTCTCTGAGGAAGAGAGAAGTATGTGCACCCAGATCCTATTACGTTGGTAATTCAAATAATGTCAGAGGACTGTGATATAATAAGATGTTTTTTAATTTATTAGGCAAGACTCAGGAGGAGGGAATGAGGAGAGTTGAGCAATTGAAAGCAGAGCTCATCTTGCTAAAGGAAGCTAGAAAAGAGGAGCAAAACAGATGGACCGAGCTCCAACAAGAACATGCTGCACTTACAGAGGAGCTGACGAAAGAAAAGGTTACGGAGCGGCTTTGGCTCATTCTTTTTTGATTCCCATGATCGCTTAATTGTAACTGACTCTTAACTCTTTTCTACAGGCGCTTGTGGACTCCCTGTCTGTGCTGGTGGAGCAGGAGAGGGAGGAGTCTGAGGAGCGGCTGAGGCAGCTAAAGGAGGAGATGGAGGAGGTACTGGGGGAGCTCGCTATCCTGGAGGAACAGGAGCAGAAGAGGCAGGAGACGGTGGAGAGCGGTCAGGAGGAACTCCAGAGGCTGCAGGAAGGCAACGATGAGCTGGAGAAACAGCTCAGTGACACTAGGGCACTGTTTGAGAGGTGAGCAAGTATAGGCCAAGTACAGCTCCGAAAAAATCTAGAGACCCCAAATGTTTCTTAAATCTTTATCTCTACAAGTATGGCAGCCATTCGAGTGTCTGTTGGATTTCAACACAGAGAAAAATGGTCAGTAGTAAAAAAAAAAATCATTTAACTCGAAGACATAACTATAAATAATAAAACAAGAGAAAATGATAATGCTGAAGTGGTCTCTTGTTTTTTTCTGGGGCTGTATATTAGATATGTAGGCATAAATCAAATTAAGAGGACGTTTAAAATCATACTTGTATAGAGTCTGCTTTTTTGTTTTCGTTTCCACTGTCTGTGTATTACAATTAAAAGTCACAAGCAGTTGGAAGTGTGTCCCAGTATACACAGTACAAAGTCAAATGGAAAAAATAATTGACAGGTTGCCAATTCAACTCAGACCTGACACAGTGGGTCACTGTCTATTTTCTGCTGGGCCCAATTTCAAGTTTGCAAGTCACCTTCCGACCTCATCTCTGGAATCTGAGGGAAACGACGGCATTGTAGGGGAACACGTGTTTTGTTTTATTGGAAGGTTGAGAGTCAGTAAAAATACTGAGGTGGCACTCAACAAACATCTTGTGCTGAAGGTGAACCAACTATGTCTGCACCTTTTCAAAAACTATTTTCATTATCAATTGCTTTGTCTTTTAGTCCGGCAGTGGCTCAGTCAGTAGGGGCTTGGACTGGGAATCGTTGGGAGGCCGGTTCAAGTGCCCGAACAGACCTAAAATATGGAGTGTGGACTGGTACTTGGAGAGGTCTCAGTTCACCTCCTGGGAATCCCCTAAATCCCCCCACCCCACATTGCTCCGTGGGCGCTGTACAACAGCTGCCCACTGCTCCTACTACTAGGATGTGTTAAATGCAGAGGTCCAATTTCACTGTGCTGTGTGACTAACGAAGAGGGTATTATCCTCCGATTCTAATTCATTATAAATTCATCTGTCTTTTAATTGCTGGGTTATTCAATAATTGCTAAGAAATGCTAGAGCCCAGATGACTCCAGAGAGGGAATTCAAAGATATTCACTTTACTGTCATACATAACATGACAAACAAACAGCAAATTGCCCCATTTCAGAAGCTAGGAAGCAGACAATGTTTGTCATTTCCTTCTCGTAAAATGACTGTTTGTTTATTGCTTCTCCAAATGGTTGCATGTTGGTTTTTTTTCCAATAGAAAAGCATTGTTAGACCAGTTCTCTTTAGTGTCATTATCAACCAATGGAGACCTCTAGATTTTGTATTGACATTGTCTTCACAGCAGGACAAGTATTTTAGTATTACAGTGTTTTCACAAATTGTTTAGCGCTTTTAAACCACATTGTCACAAGTATGAGGAGTCTGTCAAATTTTAGAATCAAATTGAAACATGTAAAATGCTAGGTTTACTATGCTCAGTAAAGATAACGTACTAAAACTGTGTTTGCATTTTTAGTAAGAGCAATGAGGTGGCAGGTTTGAAAGAGGAACATTTAGCAGCCATCACAGAACTCCAAGAGGCACACACAAACTCTCTGAGCACGATGGGAGACATTGTCACAGAGCTTGAAAGGTGAGCACTCCAGTAGTCAGTATTCGTGGAATGTTCAGATGAATTCAGTCAATGTGTACGCTTCACAGAATGCTTCTGTACTGCTTTTCAGCGCCAGGGAGGCTCTGCGGGGGGCCGAGGGAAGGCGGCAAGAACTGGAAGCGGAGGTGGAGAGGGTGACGCAGCAGATGGAAGAAATGGAGAAAGCGCTTCAACAGAGAGAGGAGGAGGTCGACCAACTGAAGGATGGGCTAGAGGAGCACCAGGAGCGGCAGTTAGCCGAAGCAAAAGCCAGGGGGGAGAATTCAAGGTATGCTTCCAATTCCCTTTGTGTAGAAATAACTGTTGCTCTTTCTGCTCTTTTTTTACATTATCTTTTCCTTGACTCGTTAGGAAGTTGCTGGAGGTGCAGACTTGCCTTGCTCAAAAAGACGAAGAGATGAAAGCCAAGGAGGCGAGCCACGCCGCCCTGATCAGTCAGCTACAGCAGGAGATACAGCTGCAGACAAACGAGAGAGAGGAGGCACTGGGGCACCTAGAGGAACAGAGAGGTCAGGGTCTAACTCAGCTACAAAATGAAATGGAACAAGCCCAGAAATTGGTAGAGGAAGTCCGCCAAGAGAAAGACGAAATAATGGAACAGCTCAAACAAGAAAGAGAGGAGCACCAGCAGGTCAGGTCAGAGGTGCTAAGACTGAACACCCAGAGTGAGAGAATAGACGAGGAAATGAAGAGTGTTTTGTCTCAAGTGGAAGCCAAAGAGCAGGCTAGGTTCGCTCTGGAAAACCAACTAAACGTGGCAGAGCAGGAGAGAAACCGCCTGGAGGAGGCCGTACAATGCGGCGTGAACTTCCACGCCCAATTACACATCATGGAGGAGAAGACTCTGACTCTGCAGCGTGAGTTGGAAGAACAGAGGAAAGACAGGCTGACTCTACAGGAGCAGGTGGAAGTTCTGACCCAGGAAAAGGTCACGCTGCTGTGGGAGATGGAGGAGCAGCGACAGGAACTGAAAAGACAGATAACTGAAGCCCAGGAGGAAAGGTGAACAAGTTTGGATCCTTTTTGTGTGAGCAATTTTTAATTGTGTGGTGTTTTTTTTGTTTTGTTGCAAATTGCACATTTTATCCCTTCGTTCTTTTGTTCTCAGCTCCCCAAGTTCAGAGACTGAAAAGTGGAGGAAACAATATGAGGAGCTTTTTGCGAAAGTCAGGCCTTTTCAGGTCAGTTATAATGTAGAACATCGAATATCATCTTTTATTAAGTCCAGACTAATCCATGTTTTTATACGAATGGAAATCGTCCATCTCTGCAATTCCAGAAACAGTTCACAGGGTTTGTCTGAACCAGGTAACAGGGGCGCTGCACCCTCACAACAAAATGCAGATTTTTCATAAAAAACGCTATAATTACTCCAAAAAATGAAATTATTGTCAAACCGGGCGTCAGACGGCAGAGAGCTCTGAATAAATAGGGGATGGCTGTCCATTGGGTCTGGGTCTGTGGGTCACTGGACGAGTGGCAGGCAGCAGGCTCACACTGAATCTGAGATTTCTGAATCAGATCGTTTCTTTACTGTCCTTTTTTCTGTAGAGGAAGTAAAGAAACCGTAACTCTGGATATATTTGTTGTTTGAGGTGCAATATATGACTCTGCAGGTTTTAGACATGAAGAAACTTAGTATCTGCTTCGCTTTAATGCATTATTTTCGCCGGAAGGGGGACAGGGCTGTAATTTCGGCCGGACGTCAGCCACATCATACTATATTCTTATAGAAAAACCCTGGTTTAGTAAGGCTGGAACCAACAACTACACAATTACATTTTTACCTGCTGGTTATTTTCCTAGAATAATGATGGATCATTTAGTTGGTAAAGTTCAAGAACTGGGAAGGACATTTTTCACGTCCAAAGTGGTTAGATGTCTTGTTTTCACAGTAAAAAACCCCAAATGTTCCGTTCTAATACAATTGAAAACATAATTGAGCAGGAAAGCTTTACAAGTGAGGCAGGAAACAAGAAACCGTTTCCTTTCATTTCCGCCTGAAAAATAACTTAATTCCTAAACAATTATCAAAGTAGTTGGCGATTACAGAGTCCAATCTTTTGATTTAGTTTCACCGCTCTAATTAGCCTATTTTTTGCTCTATGTCAGTGTTGTGTGCACAGATTGTTTCATTGCCCCTAATTGGAGAGAACAACGGTTTTATTGCATGTTTAAGTTGAATTTATTTAGCGCATTAAAACCCTCTCCTCACGACATGTACCCACAGGAACAGCTGAACGCGTTTGCAGCCGAGCGGAACGCACTACTCAACGAAAATGGAGCAAACCAAGAGGAGTTGAACAAGTTGTCTGATGCTTACGCTCGCCTGATGGGCCACCAGAACCAGAAGCAAAAGATCAAACATGTGATGAAGCTCAAAGACGAGAACATCTCCCTAAAGCAGGTGAGCTTTACCAGAGGAGCACTGACTGCACTCCATACCTCATACACTCGTTTTGTCTCAATGTGCCTGCACTCTCTAAAATGTATTCCTCTGCTTGTGTGCAGGAGGTGACGAAGCTGCGGTCCCAGCTGAACCGGCAGAAGATTGATCTAGAGCAGCTCAAGTCAAAGCTCTCCGGTTCTCCTCACCGCAAGTTTGATCCCAGCAAAGCCTTCAAGCACGACAAGGAAAACGTGAAAACTGAAACTCTTAAAGAAGGTGAGTACTAAACTGCAACACCCTGAAAATATATTGGATCTTAGGAGATATGAGATAATGTAATATAGCTCACCTTAATCAGTTGCTGAAATATTTGTGTGGATGCCTCATTTTTTAATTATTTTTTTGTCAGGAAATCATTATGCATAATGGAGCCCTCCTGCCGGACGAGAACTAACTTGTATATTACATCTTCAGTTGTGGTTTTAATAGGAATTTGTACAAAATAATTTGTGTCCTTTTTAAGGCCAAGCTTTTCCATAGAGCCGGCAAGAATGTATGTTTTGTTTTAAAGATAATTGTAATGAGCAGATTGTACATGTGCAGGAAAAATAATGAGCAAACAGATGGCTGCAAGTATACACACAATCCAGAGGACAATAGCATAGTCAGCAGTCAAATATGAGAAGTGTTTTTACTTTTACTCTATTCTTTTAACTATCTTAGCAATTCTTAGGGTGGGGGTAACAGAACAGTTAGTATTTCATGCTGTATAGTTTTTGTTTTTAATCTTTCCTCTTTGTAAATAAAGTTCTAAAACTAATGTGATTTATTAACTTCCCAAGTGTGAAAACACTGTGTCATGTCTGTGTTGAGCCAATAGATGGCACTGTAGGACTACAGCCACAGATTGGAGCCGAGCATATGTCTATTGCACACGTCTACACTATATATCTGCTACAAAGAACACAAACTCACATCTCTGCAGAGAGGAGCCTCGGGTTATGGGTCATGAAGCTTTATTTCCTTTAGTTGATAAGACATAGCCAGCGAGTATCGGGTCCACAAATGGACTTTTTACAAGCTATGAGTGGTGGTAGTTGTGGAGAGATGGGTCAGTTGCAGTAGCCCTCAAGGTGGTAAACGCTACACGGCTTATGGCAGCACTGCTCCACGATGCCTCTCTTCACCTTTAGCTCCTTGTGGCCAGAATTAGCCCTCCACGGCCGCTGCTCCCTTTTAGACAGGAACCCTTATGAAGCAGAGAAAGATTCCATAGCCATGTGTTAAATCCTGCTGTGCAAACCTCCAGTTCACTCAGACCTACCAGTTAAACTGTCCACACTTTAATGGAGACTTAATGGCTATGCAATCTAATCTTCCAAATCCATTTAGTCTTGTTAGCCTCCACTTCAAGAGGAGAATATGAGGGCGATCCCAACAGAGGCATATCATAGCTCACTCCTCTAAAATCCACGTTAAAATATCGATGGAATGTTAGATGCGGATAATCCAAAATATGCAATTTGGGAATAATGTTATGAGGAATTTTTGGGATTTTTGCAAGTTGCATGATCATTGGATTTGTCACATGCATATAAAACCAAAAGCCCTACGCACAACACTGAGAATTCAAAAGAGGCCTGAGTCGTGCTTTGCCCACGAATGATCCGACAAATACATAGATTTCAAGCAAGTTATTTTCTCTACCAGCTAGGATCCAAATTGGCATTCTCATTAGACTGAGTCTGAACTTTGAATGTGGGCAGTGTCTGCTGGGACACAAAACTAGCCTGGTATGTCGGGGGCAATGTCGCATTGTTCCTCTCTGAACTCTCGCCATCAGGGGGGCCATTAGAACTTATTTTACACAAGTTAAACAAAGCTGTTCCCAGAGTTTACTTGGCCTTACCGAGCATCTCTTCAAGATCTCGCTTATGAGGTCGGTTTGGACTGTAGAAAAAGCCCAGCTCCCCACATACGAAGTAGAGGGCGTCCACCAGGTGGGAGCCGCACAGGTGAAGGGCAGGAGCAGAGGACACCACTGGAGAGTAGAGCGCCAGCAGAAGCAGCATGGACACTGCATATGGTACGCTGGCCATAAGAGGCACACCTATATCAGAGGGGAAAAAGTACATTTGATAACAATTTCATTATGCTAGGTTTCTCCAACTGATTCAACCAATCCATCAATCCATAATCCCTCCAGGACAGATGGTTGAAAGCTAAAAGAAGAGATGTTTGATCAGACGTTTCTTAATGACACACGGGCATTATGAGCCCACTTTCTTTTAATAACTTTGGATATAGATATATTTTTTGCGATGTTCCTGTGAATTTCTGCCAGATAGCTCCAGGCTTTGAGGGTGTAATAATAACAACTCAGAGACAGCTTTGTAGGCACACAGCAAACACCCTAACTCAAAATAAGGGCTTTGAAGTGAGCAGAAAACTGAACAATTCATTATTTTATTGGAAATCAAAGGGCAGGGATGAAAGGCGGTGGTGAAACAAGATCTCCGCTGAAAAGTCATTTGGTGAGATTTGACTCAAATCTCTGTCTGACAAACTAGCTTGAGCCACAAGCGGGCAAAGTCAAAGATTCAGAAAAGGGATGGGTGCAAAAATGCCATCTGGTATTAAGCTGTTATTCACTGTGGTGATGTAGTAATCGTACATCTGAATCCCCCCCGAAATTGATATTTTTAAAGTTAAAATGACCCCAGGGCTGTTTGTTATCTTTTTGATATTGCACATTTTAAAGTATTTATGTACAAACAGTATTTTAGAGATCAGCCACCCAAGGTTTGATGTTAGTTCTATGCTGCTCCTTTAAAGAAATTTGAAAATTGATTTATATTTGATACCTTTGGCTCTCCTTTTATCAAACCACAATCTGTTACAAAAGTGCATCACCGTTGTGAATACTGTCAGTGCATCTCAAGGTCACTCCACACCTGGCTCGCCCGTTTAGCGACCAAGTGCTCAAGAGTGGAAAGGATCAATCTAAGATTACAAAATTGTCATTATTGTTATTAGCGAAATTCCATTTGTGATGGATACGCTCCATAGTTTGAAGTGTGGTTCCTGTTTCAAGGTGAAAAATGTATTTAGCAGTCATTTGGAAACTATATAGACCTTTTGTGGACATCTTATAGTGTACAGCAGATTATTGGATTGAAAATTAATCATTTTAACTGTGTTTTTAACAATGCACCTGTGCCAGGCATTAAAGCATTGGCACAGCGCTCTCTCTGGCCGCCACTCCTTTTATCCCTCTTGGCTGTGTGCCAGGATCCTTGGCACAGTAAGTTGGTGGAATGATAGATCCTGCCTGTGCTACTCTTTACTTTCATCCCTGGTTATTAAACACATCAATATTAGAAGTTGAAATCTTGAGGGAATACAGAGAGTTGGCTTACCTGTGTGTGAGGCCTCAGTGCAGCAGAGCAGGTGGTAGGTACAAATGAAAAGGGCCCAGGACTATGAATGTGCAGAGAACTCCACGTGGCTTCTCTTTCACTTTTTAATTCTCCACGTCCATCTGGCTCTTTATCAGCGTCAGTGGACAACGCTAGAGCCCTATCATTAACCCATTGACGTGTAAGCATGTTAATCTGCTCCCATGTGGCACTACAGTAAGTCTTTTTGTGGACGGACAGAAGAGTTACAGTAAGATATATTTTAAGTAAGGTAAGATAAGGTAAGTTTATTTATATAGCACATTTTCAGAAGCAGTTCTAAGGGTTTTTCATCAGCATTAACACACAATCAGAAGACAGAAGGAAAACATAATAATAATAATAATAATAATTAAACAGTATTTAAACTCAGTGGAATATAAGATTCATAAAAACCATGCATAAAAGAGATACAGGATAGTTACACAAGCAACATTGTAAATACAGAAGCTGTTGCAATAGGGGTATGGATAAAACATGTTAAATTATTTCTGGGTAAGCAGTTTTAAAAATAAAGGTTTTTACTATACACAAGTATTCAGGGTGACTGTGATATATCTATTTTATATTATATTGGTAATATATAATACACCTTTATTCTTGTGTACCAGGAGAATAACGTTACTTTTGTCTATCTCTTATAATCGGAAATAATTAAATCAACACTGACTATCAATAATAAAATGTCATAACAGTAAATATTGTAATATGAAGTCTAAAATTATAATAAGGTAAAATACAAAAATGCCATGTTAGAAAGGGGGTTACACGAAACACCAGTAATGACGATATCAATGACATTTTAAATATTCAATCGATATGTGAGTAATACACATGTCAGTATAGTGAAAATAATTCAGCATCTCTTAAACAATCACCATTTCCTGCTTTATCAATCGCTCACACGTGTGCAATTATTTGCAAAAATGTAAATGAAATGATACCAGTTTTGGGAATTTATTTTATAAAACTCTACAAGGAGAACTACTGGAGCACCCCAGCTCTATATTTAAAGGTCAAAATGAACGACAAATTTGATTGCATTAATATTATTATCGTTAACAATAATCTTTACCTCTACAACCTTGGTAAAAATCTGATACTGTGATTTTTCCTGGTTGTATTAACTATGTTGTGAATAATGGGCAATAGTGCATGCCATTATATTACACAAGTGAGGCATTAAATACAGAGCATGTGTGATGTGTCAAATTAGATTTGATTTTCCTTCAAACTATTTCTTTTTTTTAAAATTCTGGGCAAGTTGTTTTAGTTCTCTTCTGGTAAAGCTTTTGTTTTACTGCACAGGTTTTGACTTGTCTCCTGTCATGTGTAGCAGCTGTTCATTTTAATTGTAGTCTGCTGATGGTATCTGAGGGTGGGCCAATTTTAGATGAGAGGTGACACGCTGTATAATTTTATGTCTAATGATAACTCAATTGTCAGGCCCAGAGGAAGCAGCACAGCTCGCTACTACCACTACTTTGATACGAGGTCCCACTCCATGGACAATGTGTTGTTATGCAGCGCCCTGTAAACGAACACCAGCTTTAACATGTGACTAGAAAAGAGGATGATATCAAAACTGATTGCATTTAAACTAACAACTGGAATCAGCTATGCTGGGGCACCTTCATTTTTTTCTAGGCATATAAAAACTGATGACTAGTTAATATTTGTAAAAAGGTGGGGCTGAACATTTACCATAGACAAAAAGGTCTCTTAATGTGTAATGCTATTTATAAATTGAACTCTTACATCTAACTTTTTATAACATGTATAAACTATAATTAGTTACTTTTAATTGGGCAAAATCATAAAACTTTTTTAAAAAAGACCAATCTCATTGCCTATTCATTGCGTGTGGAGCAGATATTTTATCTTTCAGTGGCCTTCAAATAATTTCCTCCCAAAAATGTGTTGCGTTCCCCTTTAAGCTGTCATCCAGCATTGGATTTACAGGCATTCAGAAGCTGCATGCTCACCTTGAAAATGATCCAGTGGCCAATAAATTCAAGTCCATTTTAATAAGTGAGACAGATTTCTGTAATTATATGTAACCCAATGAACTCTAGATTGATAGAGCTTTCACTTGTTATAGACCTCAACTCCTGCAGGTCCTGGATCCTGTTACATGATATACGTTTAATCATGATATGTTATGAATGGCTAATGCAGATCTATATTTGCATGCTGCAAAGCCAGCAAGGATGAACATACATTTCTTTAAAGAGATAACAACACAATCTAATTTGCGTTATGTTTAGCAAAGGAGTCAAGCTTTTATGATGCCTTTTTTTATTGTGAAAATCTTAAACAAGACCTCTATCATTGACAATATCAAATCAGTATCCACCTGGCCTCCTGAACCCAATTTTTTATTTTTGCCTCACATTGCATTAGATGTTGTTCAAATAAATGGGTGTTCAGATAACAACACTATATGTTCCTTTGTGCATATTCAACGTTATATTTATGAAAAAAGCTGGGAACTCCTCTCATCTGCATCTTTCACACTCAGCTGTCATACTGACCTACTTTATAATCTGATGCTATTGGCATTTTAATTGCCGTTACTCCTAGGCCACTTCATATTTTCCATTAACCAAAGTCTATGCAGCCTCAGTAGTATGTAAAGGCAGTTTCAAGACAGAAAACCAGAGGCAAAAGTTTTCCAAGTGGCAATTTCACCCAGCACCGTCAGAGACTAATTACAGCGAAGTTCAACTTGAGGAATCAAAGCTGTACCTAATGAGTGGACTGTAAGAATTGTGTAACCTTTCAGCATTTTTGATGTAAAATAACATTATATAAAGCAGGGAGGATAAAACACTCCTACTATATATCACAATAGGATCAAGGGGTGTTATAGCGACCTTTGATCACAGAGAATAGATTATCTGATGTTCATTTTCCTCCTATGACATGTCATAGCTAAGGAGGGACAGGTCTTTCACATCCTGAAAGTAAAAAGTAGTTCTTTGGAGGAATGATAAAAGAAAGAAGGACGAAGAAAGACATTCAGCCCCTTGGCACTGTGATTTAAGAAGGTGTTAAATGTAGAACCAGGAAAGGTCCAACTTTGCCATGCTTTGAAAGTCGTTCCTCCAGGGAACTGAGCACAGTGACAGGGTTGCAAACAAAAAGGCACATCCTACTAGCCCCGGTCACATGGCTGCATCAAACACCCACATCAAATAGCAGAGGACTGCCAGACGCCCTCGACATGCAGAGACAGACAGAAGTTGGGTGGAAAGTCGGCTGGGTCCCTAAGGTGGGAGTTGCGTAACTCGTCTTCTCTTCTACTGCGTTTGAGGAGATAAAAGGGAGTGAGGAGTTCAGCCCAGTGAGATATTGTTAATCTGCTCTGATAGCGAGAGTCTTTTTACTCCCATAATTATCCCAGACTTTGTGAGGATGGAGACTGACTTCAGTGAAACATCAGAGAAAAAATCATTTACTTACACAGCAGACAACAGAAACAGCTTGGATCATTATGTTTTTATGTGAGTTGGAGCTGTAAGAAGTAATGAGACAGATTTCCATAAGTCAACTCTCAAAACTGGATACCGATACAAAGGCTTCGTGAAGATTCGTCTGTGCGTAGATGGAGCAAACCTTTGAATTCCTAACGACTGCCAAAGACTGTGAAAAAGTAATTTTTCCGTTTTTGTATCTTTTGCAAGGGCAAACAGCTCTGTCATATTCAGACGTTATCTCATGCATGTCTGCGCGTACAGACTGGTAGAAGACAGACTGGACATGGCGACTTGTTCCAGACACTGCCCTCCATGTGTGTCAAGGCCTGTTGGCTCAGAACCATGACAGAACGCCACAGAATTTCAGAAATAGTTGGTCTGTGTGTGTGTGTGTGGGATTGTGAGTGAGAGGGCTGCTCCGGTGTCTGCACCCTCCTGTCCGTCCAGTGACAGTCGCTAATTCAGTACTAACCTCTGTCATGACCTACTTAGCTGCCTGGACCCTTACAGAATACACACACACTAATAATGAATAAAAATAATGAAATCTCCTTGAAATTCAAGACATTATTTAAAAACCTCTACTTGATTCACAGCGCACGCACACACGCACGCACACACACACACACACACACACACACACACACACACACACACACACACACACACACACACACACACACACAAACACACACACATACACACACACATACACACTGGGGCAGATTAGAATTAGAAGTTGACAGGTTGGGTTGGATATGGAGCTTGGTAAAAGCCATGGTTTGACAGCTTAGAAAATGACTACATGTTATAAATCTGACAAGTCCCCAAGAGAGAGGTGAGGTAGGCCAGAATGATGGCCAGTTTGATTTTCAGGCCAGAAAATAGATTTGTATTTAAAACCTCATGTGACTGGCCTTTTCAAGTTGAACTCAGCGCGAAACAAGAGAATTTAATTTGGAACTGGCATTTTTTCTAGTTTGTGCGAAGCGATCTTTAGTTTGATGGATTGATATGAGAGCTCCTCGCCTCCTCTCTGAAGGGAATACTTTTTTTTTCACATCACATCTGGGGGGAGAAGGATGTGTTGTGTCTTGTATTGCAACCCTCCCAAATGGGTATTATAACCCTTCAATGCAACAATGAGAAGTACCATTAGCTTGAAATGTGCTTGATCGCCTACATTCCTCATCGGAAGTGGGTGTTTTTCACTTCTGCTCGAGACTGACATTATACAGTGTTTGTCATGGTTGATGTTGACTGTATCCATCAATTTTATGGGTGCATTAATTTTAAGGCTTTAAGACACGGCATTCATGGCTGTGACTTGATGACTGTGTAGCTGCCTGTGCACAGCTATGCCTGGAGCTAAATGCTTATGTCATCATGCTTACATGCTCACAGTGACAACGTCAACATACCGATGAAATTAATGTTTACCATGCTCACAAGCTTAGTTTAGTGTGTTTGCATAATGACATTTGCTCATTAGCACTAAACATAAAGGAATGCTGCTGCTGATTGAAGTGTCAAAAACGTGTGTTGCATAGGTGTGGACTTGTGTCACATGACTCTGACAAGTCAAAATTGTCAGGAGCAGATGTTTATATATGACTTTAGACTTGACTTGAGAAATGAAAGCAAGAATAGTTACTCTACTTGGACTCTAAAGGGGGCCTATTATGTTTTTTGGGGTTTTCCCTTTCCTGTAGTTTGTTATAAAGATGTTTGTGCATGTAAATGGTCTGGTTAGCCCAGCGAGGTATCTACCAAGAGTGTAGCTATACCGTTAGCTAACGTCACTCTCCACAATGCATTGAACTGTAACGTTATCTCCACTAACGTTGTCAGTCTCAATCTATCAGTAGGCTAACATTATGAAAGGGGCTAGCTTTATTAGCTAGAGTCAGTGTGCGAAATACGGGGGGGGGCTCGACCCCCTCGATTAACCCATGACACCTCCTGAAAGCCTCAAAAGCAAAATTTCAAGGAGGTCTCAAAGGAGGTCTTTTTTAAATGTTATTGTCACTAATGGTCACTAACATGTTTTTAAGCTCACCATGTCCAGTATTCAGAATTTTAAACATGTATTCACAAATATGTTTACCAAGCAGAGCCAGCCAGCCCTGCGCACAAATGCAAATTAGCCATGCGTGTAAAAAGTTATGTAAGAAATGTTCGTTTATTTGAAGCCCAGGAGTCGGTTTAAAAGAAAGAAAGCAAACCTCCCTTAAAAGTTATAAAAGGAGTGTTTAATAATGGATGCAGTAGTAGGTTTTACAAAAGTTTCACAGCTGTGGCTCAATAGCCCGGGACACGCGTCCACAGGCCACTGACTGAGTGGAGCTCATCAGTAGTTACTGTCTGGCGGTCCGGAACAAAAGAGAGCCAAATTCTACTATAGAGCTCCTGCAGATGATGTCATATATGCTGGTCACGTGACGAGATACGACAGGGGCAGCCATTTTGGCAGTCATCGCGGCAGTAAATTGACAGGCACTGGCAGACTGTCAAGGATGGTGGATAACTGCTGTGCACCAGGTTGCACAAATAGGCGTGGGAAAAAGAAAGGTGTATCGTATTATCGCATTCCTAAAGACGCGGAGAGGAGGGAGAAGTGGATTGGAGCGATTAAAAGAGCCAGGAGCCTTCAGAAAAAGACTGAAAGATGGGACCCCCCGGCCGTTGGCTTTCGCTTATGCAGTGATCACTTCATATCAGGTGGGTGAAGGAATACAGTACAATGCTACAAAAAGTTTCTGGTCAGTTTAATTAAATTTAATTAGTTTAATTTAAGAAGTAGCACCCAGTTATTATAGCTAACGGACACTGTGATGTCCCTGTCCCCGGATGACACTTCCGTAGCTAGCCAAGCTAATAAACAAACAATGCTAACGTGACACTGCCTATCAAACTGGAATAATTTAATACTTACCCTTGCAGTGATGATGCCGAAGTTTTTGGATGTAAGACTCCACAGTTGAATGTTGTTTACGAAGCCGGACTGACACCATTTGTAAGCCTCCAAGCTTTTGTACGCTCTGAGGGAGTCTCCTGAGTACACTGATGGAAAGCTTACAAGATAGCTGTGGATGTCTGCGTAGCGCAAGTCGGGTACATCGTCTTCAGAGCAGGAGGTTATGCTCTTGAAAAGCACACCGGGTGAATTATATGGGTCGCTTATATTTAATCTCTCTAATTTTGTACTATAAAGCCGAATTTCACTTGAATTAAAATGAGAAGTATACTCGCTCGGTAAGAAAACACTGGCACCGGTGGTCATGTTGACTGCCAAAATGGTGGCTCCCAACCAAAAGTCACGTGACCGCAGGAGCTCTATACAAACATGTTTTATAGAACCACCCCTTTCTGACCATACAATAAACAACTTCAAAATATGACGCGCTCCGCTCTCGTGCTCTCATTGGTTGGTAGCGGGGGGCTGGATCCTGTTGGCCGCTTGTCACATGGGGTTCTGCGGACTCTTCCATAGGCTGACGTCGTCGGGGACGGGTCCTCTTATGACGTCACCGTCGCCATCTTGTTAGCGAAGTCCTGGAGCTCTCATCTACAATATTCTATTATGCAATTCTTCTGAGGTTTATCAGTTATTAAAACAGGCAACTGTATCATTGCGGCATCAATGAGTGAGAGGTAGAGGTGGTGTGTTTAGTATGTAACGCCACTGGTCCTTCTCCCTCTTCTCATATATACAATACAATATTAGCTTTATGCTATCTGAGGCTAAAAACAACATCCGGTAATACTACCGGAAAGGGACAAATATGATCCGTCCAGTGAATTATCTTTTAATGTTCCGCTCCAATATATTGATTATTTCTAACAGTTACAAAAGATGTAACGTTGAGAAGTCATACTAAAAATGGCTAGCAAGCGAAAGCTAAACCAGAGTGTATCACTCACACACTTTGGGTTCACATCCAAAAAGGTGGCCCTCAGAGATGAAGAGGCACCGGAAGACGACGTTGGTGCAGCTAGCACAGTTGGCCCACTCGCTACCAGAACATAGGATCCTCTCCCACCAGTGACTCCCCAGAAGAACAACGTGAAGTTAAGGCCGAGTGCTCCGAAGACGCAGCAGGTGCTGAGGTAACGTACCACTAGCTGCTACTGCTGCTAGCTCAAGTGACTTGCCAGCTGGTAGGTCAACTTGGACAACGAAGCAGGTGGGCGAATGGAAAGACCTGCAACCATTGGCTTGACATTAAGGCAGGGAAATTGGGGTGTTTAGTATGTAGAAAAGCAAAAACGTTGCTACTCTCTGAAAAGGGACTGGGTTTACACCTCGCAGAAGAATGGATCAAAGGTGATGTTAGTAGCTCTGAGGCAAAGAGGCTACGGAAGAAGATACTTACACAGGGACAGCCAGGCCCACTCAAGGTCAGTGGAAATAGCCCAGATGAAACAAAGACACCCTCCCGAACACTTTCATTGTAGTGTTATAGGCCTTCTGCATATGGAAAAAATGTAGATCGGTATTGCGCAACAATCGGGAGATGGGTCCCCCCCGAATAGTGAGGGGTATTTCGCACACTGGCTAGAGTAGCCTACCAAAAGCTACTTTAAAAAAAAAAATCTTTTATTTATAAAAATTGCATATTTACAGTATATTTACATTTTTACAAGTTCTTTTTTTAAATTCTTTTTGTATTGTTTTTCCCTTTGTCACTTTACACACCTTTTCATCATACAATCAGCATTTTTCCCTCCACCCAAAACCAAAACTGTTACCAAAATGAAAAAAAATAAACAAAACATAATCATGCACAAAGACCCATCACAAACAGGCATGACATTCCCCACATAAGAACATTGTCTTTTCTTTTGTTCGTTCAGAGTCCTCTTTCTCTTTTTTTCCTTTTTTTTCAATTGTTATTTACAAAGTTGAAATTCAACACATCCTCCTTAATGGTTAAAAAGGAGCTTCCATACACAAAGTCTTCCTTGAAGCACTCTCTGTCAATGCTATTATATAGCATTTGAATGTCTCTTTTTGTGGTCCTTATGAACAGGCTCCAGACATTTTTCAACCTTCCCTCATAATGGGCACTGTTCCTCCTTATTTTTACGGCGTATCTTGCGTGGCTCAGAACATAACTCAGCAGAGACACATTGCATTCATCCTTCTTCACAATCGCACCAAACAACCACAACTCCTTCCATTCCATTTCTCTTACATACCATTCATTCCAACATCTACTAACTAACTCTTTCATCCTTCCAAAATACTCAACAAGCTCTCTGCATTCAACAAACTCATGCATACAGGTTTCAACCTGGTCCTTACATACATCACATTCTCTCTTAACCGTGGGATCAAATTTGCTAATGACCAGGTTATTAAACACCCTATTCTGTCTTAGCATAAAGTCAAAGTGATCACATTCAATACTGTTCCACTTCACACTCACATTTCTCCACATCCTCCTGCCTGTCAAACCATCCACTACTCTCGTCCACACACTCTCTGATGCAGGCCTTCTAATTTCATCCCCTCTTAACCATTTATACACATACTTTGTTTTCACATCGACCAACTTCACACTCACTTCTCCCTTCCCTACAAACAACTCCACCTCACTTTCATCCTCTATATTACATTCACTCTCAATCATTTTTAACCATTCACTCGGCATTCCTACTTTTATTTTTTCCAACATGCTTTCCGCTGTCCCTAAACCAATCTTCTGATCTATTTCCCTAACCTCATCAACTATCACCTGTGCCCTCATAAAGCCTGGTACATACTCTAGTACTAAGTCCCTAACCCTCCTCAACCCCGCTCTCCACATCGGTAGGTTGAACAAGGAACACTGCTCATGGGTGATCCTTGGATTCAGGAAGAGGGGCTGCTCCCACACCTGCCTCACATTCACGCATTCATACCTAACCACATCCAGAAACTCGCCCCATGCATCCAAGACCTCCCTTTGATAATCACTCATTCCATTCAACATCCCCTTCCTACATTTCATGAATATCATGCTTTCCCCACACCCTCCACATTTCTTTATCCTCTCCCCCAGAAAAATCTTCCACACCTGGTCTGTTTTGTTTGTCAACTATCTTTTCATCATTTTGATCCTCAGTGTTTTTATTTTCCTCCTTAGGTTTATTAATTTCAAACCCCCATCCCTACACTCATTCTCTAACACTTCCCTCGCTATCCTAACCCCTCTCCCATCCCATATAAAGTCACTCACTAATCTATCTATCTCTTTTACTACTCTGTCCGGCACATCTAAGACTGTCATTATATAAACTACTCTACTCATTATTAACCCATTAACCACCACTATCTTACCCCTTAATTTAAGTTTCCTCAACTTCCAAAAATTCAAAGTCTAGGGCTACACTGTTAATAAGCTCCTCATACTGTATATCCCTTCCTTCTACATCCTTTATCCCTAGATTTATTCCTAGCACCCTAAAATACTCTTTATTCGCCTTCAATCCTATATTACATCTACTATCCCTCACTTGTCCTATATACATGACCTCAGACTTCTCTATATTCACCCTGGCTCCCGATGCCCTACCATACAACTCAACTGTCCTCAATACTTCCCTAACACTCTCCTTATCTTTAACCGTTATAGTTGTATCATCTGCGTACTGATACACTAAACTAACCCTCCCTCCTGGCACCTCCACTCCTCTTATGTACTTATTCCCCATCAGCAGAGTCGCTAGGGGCTCCGCTGACAGGGCATACAGCATGGCAGAGAGAGGGCATCCTTGCCGGACTGACCTCCCTAACCTAAACACATTGGTTACCACCCCATTAACTTTGACACAACTGACTGCACTGCTATATATCCTTCTTACCCACCCTATTAGTCTTCTCCCAAATCCTGCCTTCTCTAACACTCTATATAAAAGCTACTAACTGTTCATCAGTAGCTGTTGCTGGTGCATCTGGAAAGATTGCGGGTTTTTTCGAAGTCGTCTGGTCTGAAATGATCACTTCACATTTGCCACTTGAGTTGAGTCCCGCCGGTGGGTTGATGTCCAAGCCAGCAGCAACATGCCACAGTTGATTTCTTTCTGGATCTCGCACTGGACATTTGTGCACACTTTGTGGTGCTCATATGTAGCGTTTCTTTGTACAATGTGGAAATGCACACTGAATCACCATGTTGCCTAGTCGTTCGTTTACAATCCAATGCTTCAATCCCACTGTACTATTGTGTCCCGACTGGAGTGCGCTTCTGTTTACTTTTCGGTGCAGCTTCGTTACTAGTAGTTACACAACTAACCGGACCAAAGTATAATTCCGCCGCTTCTGAGAAACTAGTGTTCAAAATGTAATGCAATTATTGCGATGCAAGGATAGTTTTATTCCTTACATTATTCTATCAACACAGACATTTACATCGATAGTCTGGCATTTTAATTGATTTGCCTTGGGTGTACTGTGGAGTGGGTAAGACAGAAACTGTTGATTTGCGCTAGCCTAGCACCAGCGAACTCCGCAACTAGAAGGACTGGATGAAACGTGTTGAAAACGGTCTCCACTGATAGCACACCGGCTAACTTGGAAATGAGGTCCTGTGTCCACAATTCTGAACTACCCCTTTAACACTTCCCTTGGATATGCGAGTGTTTTGACTTCATAATAATTTATACTTTCCCCCGAGACAAAATATTCAAAATTATGTTATTTCAAAAAGTGTACCATAAATCAATGCAATGGACACTTTTATTTAGTTACATCTTCCAAATTGCAGTGAGCAAAACATGCAGGTAACAGATGGAGATGCATTATGACTTTTTGTGACTAGTGTTTGCAAACCAATGACATTGTCCCACCCTCTGTTTGCAGGTATTTCGATTACAATTCATCATATTATTTAATTCATTAAATCATAGAGGTACAAACTCAGGACAATAAAAAAAGTACAGGTATATTTGTCTAAAATAAGCCAAACCATGTGCTGCTGCATTAGTTATAGAATGGGCTAAACTCATTAAGTGCTTGATTTTTCTTTTTACATTCGATGACCAAGTTAAAGGGGAAACAGGTGGTTTTTCAGTTTGCTACGAATGATGTGTAGACTGCTGTCATGAAGTCAATTGGAAGCTTGTTCAACTATTTTTGAGCCAGCTAGTTGAGGGGTACATGGGTAAGCCACCAACATTTAAAAGGCCACTCCTCCAATTTAGTCATGAAGTAGTGGAGCAAAGGCACTTTTTGATTGAATGGAAAAGCATTCCCAACAATTAAAATCCATCAATAAATGGAAAAGGAGTGCATACCTCATTTTACATGAAGTATTGGTCAAGATATTTCCGTCTGGACCAAAGATGGACGGTCTGACCTGCTGACATTGCCATAGCAGTATCTTTCCATCTAAGAGTATTATATGGTAGAATGTTTAGTTCTGGGTCCGAATGTGTATATATTGATATGTTTTGTTATTTTTTTTCATATCACAAATCAACTTGTGGTTGCGGTGCAGGTTAGATGGAGTTAAATCATGGGGATTATAGCAAAGCTGTGTACAGCCACACATAGGGAATGCCTAGGTGTGTGTGCCTGTGCATGTTTGCACAAATCGATAAGGCTGGTATCACCCCCCTGAGTCTCTCTCCCCCTTGCTCTTAGAGATAAAGTAGAGAAAGCAGACCTACAGCCAGACATATGAGTGGGATTAACAACAGGCGCTTATTTGGGGAGAAAGTAAAGAGGCCAAGGCCAAGATAGAGGGATTTCAACACTTCTCATTATTTTGTGGAGAATGTGTACAGCAGGTACTGTCAGGTAAAAGGTCAGAATCAATCAATCCAATGTTCTCTGCCAACCTGCCTCAAATTGCATATTGACTCGGTGTAACGGTCTCAAAACCGTTGGATTAGATGCATGCTGACAGCTTTAATGCTACAGTGGAGCTTTTCTGGAGAGGTATCTATACCCTGTTAACAGATATCTCAGGGAGTTTGAGTTGATGTTACTAAGCCCGAGTTCTTCCTCTCACTCCCTCCCGCGCTATCTCTTCCTATAAAACTTTCTCTTGTGCCGGTTGCTGATGCGATTGAGAGAGGAGCTGAGGGGTTATGGAGCAGAATGCCAAACAAGTTCATGTTTGCGTGTATGTTCTTGTATACTTGACACTTGGGACTTATCTCGATCTGTAACTGCCTGCTATCTGCAGGAGCTGTCAGCGCGATATATATAAGTCTTGTGTAGCGTGAAGAGAGGGGCTGTACGTTTGCCTTGTTGGCTTCCACTGAGTTTGCATATAGCATGTTGAACAGTAGGCACTGCAGCTTTGATATGTTGATGAGAACCTTTTATGTTGTGTGCCTATCAGTGTGTGTGTGTGTGTGTGTGTTGCATGTGTGTCTGCGCATGTGTTTTACTCTTTTGCTCAAGAGGAGGAAGGCGATGCTTCAGATGTGTTGTCCTTTCATTCCAGAGTCCTCCTTTGAGGTAAGAGGATCCCATGGAAACTTAGCATTTCATTGTGGTTTGCCGCGGACAAAGATTGAATTATCTGTGTTCTCCTTAAATCCCCATTCAATTTTTCTTAACAGGGATGAAAGATTTTGTCTGCAGCGCCTGAGGAGCTGTGTACCCCACTGTTTGGTAATATCTGAAATTAATTCCTTCAACCGTCCCAGTTGTGCCTAAACAATTCAAGGGCAGTGTTAGATCCACAAATTGAGAATTTGCTGAAAGGCCTTTGTACCAGAGCCAGTGATAGCGTTTTTTGTTAGGCATAATTCCATTTATCATTACTGTGTCCTAGCACAAACTGGCTTGTATTGCCCCAACAACAAACTATATGTGACGCACAATCACAGGGGTTGTTACCCATTAATGGAAGTAGATTTTTTTCCCAGCGTTGGCATAAAAGAAAGGTGAAGATAATTCTTGGAAGTGAAAGCAGAGGACTCTCCTTTGAGTTGCAGCAAACACAGATTTGCAAAGAACAGAAAGCAGCGTGGGGGATGAAGAAAGGTGAAAACAGAGGACTTCTTGATACCGTGCATGAATACTTCATTCTTCCCAGGTAGGGCCTGCTCCATAATTCAACAGTATCTGGACCTGAACTCCTTACTCCATGATACACACACACACACACGTGCTCAATCACCCTATACACTAGGTGATTGGCCTTTGCCCTGGCCTTGTCGCAGGATGTGAATCCTTCTGAATGCAGATTCTGCATCATGGACTTTATTTAAGCTGGAAATATAACTAAACATAGACATGGGTAGTATAATGTGGCGGTTATGGATGTCCTTGGATGAGGTTCAAAAAGCGTACTTTCTTGCTCTCTATCATATTTTGTGGAGCTTTGAAAATGATTAAGCCAACATTTCCTCGCTCTGTTTGTATCTTTTCAAAAAACCTTAAAGCTGACCCCTCAGAGAAACCTTCATCAGGTCATGTATTTATTTCTGGTTCACTAGGGGATAAACAACACATTGAAATATTAAACACTTTTAAAAATCAGTATGGGGAATGTGTAAGCAAGCAGTGGCTTATTAACACATCCAGAAGACATAAGCAACATTAGCATTCATTTGAAGTTTTGTTTGTGTCCACCTGATGAATGTAATCCCATGGTCTGCTCTCTCTCAAACACCTTCTGAGAAAGGTTCTCTTTCTTTGGCTGCTAAATGCTCTTTTCACCTGAAGGTTATTCATATAGCACCAACACAAGGCAATTCAAAGTGCTTGACAAAAATGAAAAACAATAAGAGAATTAAGATATACCGCAGCGGAATTCCATTTTAAAATGCCATTTAAAACACAGTTATTAAAAAGTGAAGATTATTAAATACAGATAAAACAAGCTAATATAAAATAACACATGAAGACAATTCAAGAATAAAAGAAAGTGGCTCTGTCACATCGTCCTGGAACGTTCAAATGGGCCCTATATATCTACATAGGGAGCAGGTCCACTTTCACTTCATGTTGCATCGCCAGGTTTCTACAGTTGCCCGTAACGAACAAATCAAACTCTGCAACCTAGCTGTTACTCTACTCAGTCTTTAGTTAAATTTGCTAGTTTTATCATGGCAGTTTTCGCTTAACTGGCACAAAACTATGTTTGGACTACTCTGTGGGTGGTGACCCGTTTTAGCTGACAACACTAATAAACAGTTTTCAAGTCGGGGAAAATTACATAGGAGGCCCTTTTGTGGTTTCACACTCAGTCAATCAACATTATAAAGCGACTAGAAAATAATACACTTTGGGTGCTTTCACATATTTCAACATATGCCAAACAGCTACTGGATTAAATACATTCTTCTGCACAGGATGTCAACGAGAGGAAACATCTATAAAGTGAGATGACAGAATTCGCTCAAAGACGAGGGTAAATATGAGGTCCGGAGCCTTCACATTAACACCAGGGAAGGGGATTGAAATATAACTCAAAGTTAAAGATTCCAGCTTTAAGCATCACAACGGGCAAAAAAGAGATTTAATAAAGCAAACAGCAGCTATGATTTAGTGTGGCCAACCTGACTTGTCACAGAGGCAATCCTTCTAATAGGACTGCTCTGATTTATCACCGAGACTCTCCACAATGGAGACCGTAATGGGCTTTATTCATATTTTTATTTTATGAAACACGATGAAAGGGGTCATGGTGGCCATTAAGTGAATTAATGGTATGTGTTGGGTAAAGAAGATGCAATAAAGTCTTAAAGTTAATGCTGTCATCTGCGGTCTGCTGTCCTGATGGAGTGGGAGGGGCCTCGCACAGCTAATAGACATAATTCAGCCAGGTAATGTCGGACAACTGAGGGACAAGATGGATAGCCCTTGGCAATGTTATGGGGCGTGTCGTGGCGTGCCGGCACATTTACGCGGGTTATTTATGCTCCATAATGAAGAGCATAATGAAAATTGGACACACCTATAAATATGAGCAGGAAAAGCGTAATGTGGAGGGATAATCATCGATGCAATTAAGGTGTCGTACACGTGCAGTGTGAGCCTGGCCTCCTGTGACTTTCTCTGCTCCCTTTCACCAAGGCTGTATTTTATCCTAAAACATCACATTTAATCAGCCGCCGGATGTCAGCATAAATCCCCTGGTGTTGCACAAGGACGCTGGCATTTTAAATATGTTAATGCCAAAGTGATAAAGCCTTGGTTAATCTATCTTTGAGGTTATTGACAACTACTGGTACATTGTTAACGGTGTTTATCGCTCTTAATTGGTGCATGGATGTGTCTCTGTGGACGCAGTTGTTCAATGTGTATGTACATGGGGAAGAATGAAAGAGGAGGAACATGGGCTGCACATTTTGGCACACCGTCAGGAGTGTCATTCTATGAGGGAGGGAGAGAAAGTCAGGTCAGGAGATCTGGTAGGGGGAGAGATGGAGACAGATGAGGTAGGGAGTCCGGGAGCTGAAGTGACCCCGCGGACAAGATGCTGATAAACTGCCATC
The DNA here is from genome assembly GCF_036324505.1 of Eleginops maclovinus. Lineage (NCBI taxonomy): Eukaryota > Metazoa > Chordata > Actinopteri > Perciformes > Eleginopidae > Eleginops > Eleginops maclovinus. The sequence goes on from NC_086371.1 coordinate 18,666,657, forward strand.
ACTGAGCGCTCTGTCAGCTCCCGCTCTCATCTGTCACTGTCATCCTGGTGCATTTCACCCTTTTCTTCTACTCCTACTCCTTCTTTACTTATATCTCTTCCTCCACCTCCTCTGCACTATCATTTCTCCCACCTGATTCATGTGTGCCTCTCTCTTCATTTTCATGTTACACATCTATAAGTCAATATCATTTGTGTTTTCAGTAAATTAACACATACTTGCTGTTTGATCCTGTGTGAATGCAGCATGGTTCTTCATGAAAGCATGAGGTGAATGCTCGAACATAATGCAGTCCATGCCTACATCTCTCTTTGTAGCAATGATCTGATAGTGTGTGACAAAGATGATAGAGAACAAAGGATTTCTTTTTGAGCTTGACCTTGTAATATAGTGTGTGGGTGTCAGGCAGTTTTTAGATATGTTATATAAATGATTTGATGTAATGTCTGACACATTTTTTTTGTTGTTCATTTTGTTCAGATATTGTACCTCCAAAGGGACATAATTGTTATTATGAAATTATAAAAGTAATGCTATCTATTTAATTACTGTCTGTTTCTTTTGGATTACCTCAATATCAAATGCAATGCAAATAAATAGGAGAGAAAATAAACATCAACAAAATGGCTTTCACTTCAAAACAAGATATTTCATGTCAAAACATGTCACTTTAAATTTTGGATAGACCTACAGAATGGAAGTTTACCATTCCAAAGCTTATAGTTTGATACATTACTTAAAAGCTATAACTGTTATTTTGTGAAAACAAGTTAGGTGTTAAATGACCTGATTACAGTACATCTACCAACAATATATTAATCTATATTCTTAAATGCATTGTAACATTGGTATCCTACGTTACAAGGGAACAACGTTCCCTTTTTGGTTTATTCTGATTGCGTAATCCAGTTACATGTCAATCGTTACTCCCCAAGGCAGCAACTATCCTGGCTGTCACAACCAGACTGGGACAGCCACTTACAGACTCAGATGACTTTGTTCTGTCCCTGTCTGAGAAATTACCAACTGATTGTGTGTGTGTGTGTGTGTGTGTGTGTGTGTGTGTGTGTGTGTGTGTGTGTGTGTGTGTGTGTGTGTGTGTGTGTGTGTGTGTGTGTGTGTGTGTGTGTGTGTGTGTGTTGTTCAATGCTCTAAATCTTGAGCCTGTGTGTGTGTGTGTGTGTGTGTGTGTGTGTGTGTGTGTGTGTGTGTGTGTGTGTGTGTGTGTGTGTGTGTGTGTGTGTGTGTGTGTGTGTGTGTGTGTGTGTGTGTGTGTGTGTGTGTGTGTGTGTGTGTACGTACGTACTTTTGTGTATTTAATCGTTTCTAGAAAAATAAAGCCACATAGAAATTGATTGTCTCTTCATGCTTGTACCCACTTTTCCATGGCGGAGTGCTGAATGTAAGTGTGTGTGTGTGTGTGTGTGTATACACGCGCATACAACATGGCATCCTTATTCATCGGCCAAACCTTCATTTTGCGCCTGTCACTTTGTGTTAAGTGTAGCTCACACTTCCTTCCCCACATTCCCTTGTTGCCTCCAACGTCAATCCAGATGCTCATAAACAGAATTTCTCAAAATGGCATCTGATTCATCACACCCCACCAAACACAAAGAAGTGAGAAACACCTCCGCCCCCACAACAACACACCAACAGTTTATGGTATACTGCCAATTCTTAATTTCTTTCACAAGGTAGTACTTGATACTCAGTGAGCGACCCACATTAATGAGAATTTTTACTATTTTCACAAGTGAAGGCTCTAAACTGCCCGAAGAAGGATGTGACTGTAAAATGGCGGAAGCTATCCTTTTACTGTATTCAGTGACACGCCTGGAAAGTTAATTGAGAGCATATTCTAGTGCTTAAGCCATACATTAAAAATAAATTTGACTACTATTCTTTCCAACATCTAACCAAGTTGTTGTGTTGCTTAAACTGGTTCTGCAATGCAGAGGTTTACACAAGACATTTGCAGGAAAATAGGTAGTCATGGCCGGTAACGCTCATTATATACATTAGCTCAATTCCAACTACCCCTAACATCCATAACATCTATCTATCAGAATTCTGAAAGCCTTGCATTGGCGGCTGTACACACAGATACATGCAGCTCCTATTATATAGTTGAATGTGAACACCAGCTGTGTCAGACGCTGTGTTAACTGAACAATCAAGTCAAGCACATGTTTTATCCGTCTTTCATCTATATGCGCTTATTCTTTCAGCATCCCAGGTGGCTGGAGCTTATCCCAGCTCAAATTGGGTGAGATGCAAGGTCAGTTTATGTGTGTCGCCTGAAATCACAAATCAACGTTTGCCTCAGAGGGCTTTTCAATCTGTATAACATACAAGACCCTCTATTCTTAGACGTGGCTGATTCTTTAACTGGGGCATGAGGATAAAGTTCCACATACTTTTGAAAAGTGCAAAGGCCAACGGAATAGTTGATCACCAGCCATGAAGGATTACTAGTGAATGTCACAAGTTAAGGAGGAACTATTGATATTTTATCGTTTTCTATTGAAGATGCAGGAGAAGTAGGATTATTGTAAATAAAAGCGTGTGGAAAAATACAAAAAATACAATTCTCAGCCCCACCTACCCTGTTAAAATGTCCTCAAGTGCTGATGCCTGCCATCCTGAGCCGAGTAGCACTCAGCAGCCCTAAAAGAAGAAATCATTTGATCAGGAATGACTCCCTCCTCAATCAGAGTTTATAAGGGCTCAGCCACCTCAACTAAAATTGCACTATAACCTTTTAAATGCAAGTGGTTTGTTTCGGCTGTTTGGTCTCAGTCTTTTTGCCAGCCTTAGCTGGGCAATCTACAAGTTCATTCATGTATATTATTTAGTATATGTTGGAGAGAAAAATACGTGTTGCAGAATTTCTACATTATAACCCCAACTCCCTTTGTTTCCCTTTGATTTTTAAGATAATAAAACAAAAACTTGAGTTTACTATTGCCTCACCAGTTGAATTGAAAGCTTATGTGCATATGTTCTATTCATTGTGATAAGATAGTGTCAGGCTGTGGTCTCACCTTTATGATCCCTAAATATTCTTCTGTCGTGACCTTGTTTACATTCAAACAGTCATTTTCTGTCGAGTGGTGGTTAACTTCTTGCTCCCCTAATCCCATCACTCTCTGCCTTCAAATGGTGTTGTACACAGAGACATTTGAAGAACTCATTTCTGCAAATCACTCTTATGCAGAGCCAGCAGGACAGCCAATTACCCCTTGGTCACACATACATGCAGACACATGTGGGAGAGGCTATCTGATGGTCTGCTTGCCAGCCAAGTACTGTAAGGCAGGATTCAACTATATGCCAAGACACTTTGCAGACGTGGGTGCAGAAACAGTGGGAGTCAATGAAGACAAAATGAGTACTTTTGGAAAGGGAAGCATCAGCCACCGCTGGGCAAGAATATGAAACAAAACATTTATACACCACAAACACATCAGTGCCCTCTGCCAGAGGAAATGGAGAATGAGGACTGGCCACGGGAGATCAAACTGGATTCATCCTTGAGGGTTTCTCTCTCACCTCCAAGGGTACTCGGACAATGATTCCTAGAATGCCATACGCTGCTCTACTACGAATACAATGTGCCAGTTCAGTTGTTTACACATCAGGCAGTGCTCAGCAATAAATATAGTGATTCCTCAACTGACGCATAGACTGTTGATGTGTCTGAATTTGGTTATCACCCTTTGTACACTTCCAAGTTGTACACTGAAAACACTTATGTGAATTTCGACTGGGTAGCGTTGTCTCACAATTCAAACTGCTGTGCCTTCCACGGAGGTGATGATCGGCACTGATCGCTAGCTAGTTGAAAACTAGCTAGAACACTTTTTGTTTCACCCATCTTAATTCACCCAATAAATGAATGGTGGCTTCCTTTGACACCAGTATAGATGTATGTTTATTAAATAGTGTACTACCAACTAATTAAAGCAATCGTGACTGGTTCCATACTTTATCTTCCACTCGGCCTGTGTTGAGGTACAGAAGTGTCCATCATTCTACACTTAGCTATTTGACCGTTATGATAACACGGACGCTCATTAAAACAGACAAAAGAAATAGGGAAGTTTGCAAATTGAAACACAGCATAAAATAAAGAAAATAGTCAATGTCATGTCACCCATTTGTTTAAGAGATAGGAGAAGTCATTCAGTTTCAGGGACGGTCCTTTTCAGCTGCTACATGCTGCACGAAGGTCTTTAGCTAGTCACTTACTTTATTTGTTGCCTGTTTGGTGTTGGTTATATTACATTAAGGGAAGGTCAGAGCCTTTTATTGGAAACAGCAACCTGCTACAGCTGGAATTAAGTTTGATCAGAGGGCCATTAGGGAAAAACATGTCTTAGGAAAGTAAAGGATAACAAATGTAGTAAAAGAAGAGTAGTATGAAAGCATAATAGAAAGTTGCCCAGGAGAATGCTGTGACTTTAGAATAAACAAATGAGTGGGCATTCATTTTAAGTCATTTATAAGTTAATGAGTTGATAAGGCAAGTGTCCTTGATTAATTAACTGCGACTGACTTTCCATTTAATCACTGCTACAGATGCTGCAGGGCATAAACTCCTTCCAATGGGCTGTGTCTTATGATAACGATATACGAACGTATGCCAGAACTGAGGATAAAATAAACATATTCTTGTGGTTTGTTAATATTATGATGACACACCAGCTGCAGACATCCGTAAATGCTTTGAGGATTTTTGAGGTAATCATATTTAATTAATCATTGTTGTTGATAAAGATGCATGACATTTGCTGAAGTGCCCTAGGGGCCTCGAGAGGAACACAAAGTACACATAAAGTTCCCGCTGATCTTTAATCAATTCATCGAGCAATGAGCTGCAGAAATAGGTGGTGGATGGCACTGCATTTCAATTCTGTTTCATTTCACTTCAAAAGAGGTCTGACATATTTACAAAAGAAAAATCAAACTATTTGAATGCATCATTTATTGGGATATCCTCCTGTATAGTCACTAAAAAATATGTATGGGAAAAATCACCTCTAATGTGTCATTCGGATCCAGACCCCAGAACATTCCCAGACTGTTTCACTGAAATGGCATTGCTAGGCAACAGCCTTTTAAAATGTTTCCATATGGCTTTTTCTAACTACTTCTCTTTGACCTTGATGGAAAACAGCATAGGGGTCAAGAAAAGATGTGAAGGAAAACTCACAGCCGCTGTGCTAAGAAACAGCTACACTATTGTTCACATGACAGTAAAGCCTTTGAGTCTATGAATGGATGTATGTGTTTTTTTTTTTACTATTCACAAAAATGAAGGGAAAGGTCTTTGCTGTACACTTCAAGTAGGTAATCCTGTTCGAAACAGAACATCAAGTCCTAGGAAGTTGTTTTTTAACCTATACGTAATGTACAAATGAACAGTAACGTAGCATAGTATTTACTGACAAATGGTTGTCAAAAGTAATTATTGGACGGGTTTGTGGTTTACTTCATAGCTTATCCTAATTCAATCAGAACAGCTTTTACCATCAAAAAGGAATTTTACTGATGTCATGTTTCAAAAATCTAAAGGAAATATAGACATATTTCTTACCTTTTCTGAGGCTCCAGCTGTAAAACATGTTTCAATACAATGCATTTCCGGCAGTTACCCTCCCAAACCTTTCCCCAAGTTTGTTTGAACTTGTTGAATTTATAATCATAACAGTTGGTTCAAAGGAGGTCTAATAGGGTGTAGACCTACTAGACCCAAAACAGATGTAGGATAATCTTGTAATACTTTGCTCATGCATGTTCAAACACAGCTGAAAAAGCAAAATAAAACATGTCATTTTTCCTTCTTTGGTGATATTACAATGCTTTTCGTGAAGGTTTTACCACTTCAATACCTTTTGTCCATGTTGTGTTTCCATGGTCAGATGTAAAAATAGAAACATAAAAGAGCATGGCAACATGAGCAGCCCAGGACATTTTTTTTCAAAACAGTATCAACAGAAAAGGATACAATTGCAAAATATTAATACAGATCAATAAGTTAGCATACAGTAAGAACCTGATTTTCTAGTAGATCTTATTTCCAGTCTGAAATGCTTCCGTCTGTTCAGCATCAGATTGGTTTTCTATATTTTTTTCATGGGAAACAGAATACGCCTAATACCACTAACAGATTGCTGTAGAGGTTGCTGGCAATTGATTCAAGCAGTATCAACCACATCTAATCCATGTATCCCGCATAAATCAAACACTAACCTTGAACGTTGCTCAAGCCAAACTCTCCATCTCTATTAAATGTGTGGATTTTAATTAACATTGCCGGTCGAGTATATCAGTTACCGTGGCCATATGCTCATCTCCCTCAGCTTCACAACAGCTGATTCAGTGTCCGTCTCTTTTAACCAGAAAACACAATATGACAGCTTTTGGCAAGGCTTGTTTTTTCCTCATAATGCCACTGTTGGAGCCAAAGCTACCTTCACTTTGTGAGGAACTGAAACTGAGTGGCAGCAGGTGGCAGTGTTGCTCTTCTACAGTTCTCACGCAGCCTCTGCTAAGGCCCAACATTGATTAATTGGTTTATGGAATGTTGTGTAGATTTTGGTGTATTGGCTCTCGTCCGCTTTGGCTCTCCAAATTTGGTCGCAGACAAATTAACAGATAAATGGATGGCCATAGATTATTCGAATGTGTAGTGCAATCAATATCTATTGTCCAGTAATGGCTTCAGAAAAGAGACAAGAATCTTCTCCTTAATTCCAACCCTGAACCCTCAAAATTAAACATCCTACTTTAACACCTTAAGAAATGGATCATTTTAAGAAAGGCTGTTTTTCCTTTGACTTGAATATGTAGAATAATGCGTCACTATTCATCAAAACAGTTGAGACACTGTTCAAGCCTTATTCTCTATGTATAATGTTGCATGAATAAAGAATACATCTTTCTTCAAATAGTCACTTGAGGTGATGGAAAACCTTTCAAGCTTTGCTAAATTGCCATTGGTTGTTAAGCATATTGTTAATTTCAATGAGAATTAATTTCCTTTCATTTAAATTTTGTAAGGTCAACTAACTTTGAATAGCTTAGTGAGAGTCCACCATTATCATTAAATGTGTGCTGATTGGGACTGGCCTCGACTGAGCAGTTTATATGCTTGAAATAGAAACAGGAAATTGTGGGTGCAAACCTTCTGGGAAAACGATAAGAAGAATCCTCTTTTTTTAATGAATCAATTGTGTTTCCTACAAAAAAAATTAATTACATACCTAAATATCGCTTATTGAAAAACACAAAGAAGTTAAACACTCAGCAATCATTTAAGACAGAAAGGCACTTCATTTGTCAAATAAATGAAATAGTGAATGAAACATCATTAATTAGCAAGAACAATAACAGTAGTTGTTTGAAGGATACGGCGAAGGGTAAAGGCATGCTCTCTTGATCAAAGCTCTTGAGTTAAATGAAACTTTCGGATCAAACAAAACACTTAAATGAACAGCTCCTTTAGTAATGGTTATACAGTGCAATTATATGCACATGCAGATATGCAGGGATAACACAGTACTGTGTGTAGTAGTACAGTAGTATTAATGGTGTTTGAGTCATGTTAAATCATGTCTTTATCATATCATTAGGAGCCCTGATGTAGGGCTATACCAAAGTTTGTTTCATAAATGGGTTTCTTCCTTCCCTGTCAGAATTTGGAGTTATGAAGATGTTAAGATTCTGTGAGGCACATGGACAGCTGAGTGTTTCCCTTCTTCTCTAAGGAGAAGAAAAAATATTATGACAGAGGACTGTGTTTTCCTTCCTCCCCGACAACGTGTCATGCATGTTATATACAAAACCCTCCTCGGGTGAAACAGCAGGACTAGAGGTTCCACAAATCTGGTTCTCCGGCTGGATCGTTAAATAATTGCTGAAGCACCGTTTGTATTAGCGAGGCAGAGTGCCCTCTTAAACCAGGGCTCTGACTCTTAGACAGCCTTTTTAAGAGAGTCACGCCATGAAGGTCATCACTAATTCAATACTCTGCACCCTGACCAAGCAACACAAATGTCCCCCCAGAAAGAAAAGAGAGCCACTGTTTAACATATTTAATACCAACCGTGTGTGCGGATCCGATCATACCCATTCTCTTTGAAACCGTAGAAAATGGTAATTAATTTTTCATGGTGTGAATAAGAATCCTAATTTGGAAATGTGAGATCAAAAGAAACAATTTCAATAGCTGGCTAGTGGAAGTAATCCTTAGTGGCCAAGGACAAGAGGCTGTGGTGTTCAAGATATCCCCTGTGGCTGCTTCACAGCAAAATGCAAAGAGGGATTTACTAGTTTTTGCTGAATCACATTAATAAACCATGTACCTATTAAACCACAACAACATTCATAGGAGTAATGAGTCATGGTTGTTTTTCAATTATTTATTTCTTAAACCACCTGCCTTTTTTAAATAACTCCAACAATGCTGCATTTCTAAATTGGTCAATGAATCAGGCTGTAATACATATTTGACAGTAGCTAAATGAGCAGTGCACACATTCAGTACATTGCAATAGGAGATGTTGCATTAGGTCGGGATCAGTTCTGCATGCTGGATAGAAAAGGTCGCCCAGGTTGTGAATCGCGGAGGAATCCTAATCAGGCCTTGTTGCAACTCTAATTAATTACAGCCCAGAGGGCACAAGATCATACAGAGACCTACAAGATAGCAGCACACATGCTAGCACATTCAGAAACACACTCACACACACACACACACACACACACACACACACACACACACACACACACACACACACACACACACACACACACACACACACACACACACACACACACACACACACACATCTATATGCTTGGATTGTTATATAGAAATCAGCCTGAGATGTTGAATTCTCTCCAAGAGTTAGCTGATGAAGTGTAGCTTGACCTTATAATCTAGTACTTTCTTCAACTTGCTGCCCCAGTTACAAATGTGCTGTGTTACCAGATAATGACTTTTGACAATCTTCAGAGCACTTGCCTGGACTTGTTGCATCCAGCTGTTTTATGTGTGGGCAGCAGCAAGACAGCAAAAGTTTACGCTTGAGAAACCATGAGAGTCACAGTTGCTGGAAAGACAGGAATCAATTCAGAAATCAATACCAGTATCTTTCAGAGCAATTTAAAAAAAAGTGAAACTGAGAAAAATGTTTCTCATCAATGTTGAAAAAACGGACTCATACTTGACATGTTGATATATTTATTTGTATTAGGTTAACTGCTCCAGTTGCAGCCATGAAAAAAGCCCAACATGATGTCGACAATAAATAGTCTTCTAAACAACAAAATGGATCCAGAAATGGACTGCTAACAGCAGCTCTGCAAATGGCAGCTGAATGTTTGTAATGTTTGTCCGCTTTCTAAGAGTTATTTGAGGAGATCAATGCCACATTCATGAACAATAAATATAAGACCAGCAGACTGCTAAATTGCAGTAGCTTAGCAAAAAACAGGTTCCCAAGTCCAATATCGTCTCATGTGACAGACATCTTTTCAGAGAGTTTGTTTTCCCTGTGTCAGATGTTGAATTACTGTATCTATAACTCATTGCTTATTGCCCTATAGTTTATGAAGCCAACCCCATTAATTTTCTTTTGTCTTCAGACACTGATATCATCAGACTATCAGGGTAAACAGATGTTTACCATTGAAACTACATTTGAAATGCCCATCTCCCTTTGTTTAAAGTGTTTTCTGTGAAGATAAGCCCTATCAATCTCTTTCATTGTTAGACTTTTATATAAAGAACACAAGACACTTGGAGGCATGACCCCAAAAAAATTGCGACATCCGCCTACCAGGAACTCTTTAGCTAGCTAACACAATTTCTCTTTTATTCAATTTGTATTAAAACAAAATGGTAACGAAAATAGCTTCCAGTTTTACATGTGTTATGACCTGGATTCTCTTTTCTTAGAGCAGTGAACTCATTCTCCATTGGCGGCTACCAGTTTCATGGTGACACTAATGCTGTTTTTTTATTTTGTTGACAAGTTTGAATGTTTCAACATGATCAGCGAGGTGAACTTACTTTCTGTCATGAAGTCTGGAAGCTTTGAACAAGAAAACACTTTATGTTTTGTATAAATAAATTGTAATTGCACAAACATATAACTAAATAAATGTGTCCAGGGATCCAGCACTGCCCAGGAATGAATGCCAAGGCAAAAACATGTTAGTGAGTGCTAGTATTTTTTTCTATCCAGTAAGAAAGGGGCTTAACACTTTGAGAAGGCCCTCATGCAGATTAAACAACCTAAACAGACCTTAAGCATGTTAATTAGTGAATTTAGGAGGTGCTTGTAAGCAGATTTTGTTAACTTCAGAAAGATCCAGGAAAGCTGTTTCCCTTCTTTAATGTCTTTATGCTTAGCTAATCGCCGCCTGGCTGTTGCTTTATATTGACTAGACAAATATGAGGGTGGTATCTAACTTCTCATTTAAGTCTTGGTAAAAATGCAAAATGCCTATTTCTTCCTAAGTGTTTTTATTTTTGTATCAGATGAGACGATAAAGTGACCTTAGTTAAACACATGGTGAACCACATAGAATAGAGTTGGAGAGAGACTTTGCTCCAGAATACAAAATGAACGGCACAAGCTTGTTGTCTGTTTTCATGTTGGACACTGCACTTGTGTTTGTGGCAGCAGCATTAGAGAGGCCAGTGTGTGGGAGCTGTGATTAGCAGCAGAGAGACCAGCCAGAGGCTTCCAGGGCAGCTCTGTTTGCAAAGAGAGAAGAGCAAGGGCAAGCCAAAGCAGGAGATCACAGGGATGTGTGTGTGTGTGTGTGTGTGTGTGTGTGTGTGTGTGTGTGTATGTGTGTGTGTGTGTGTGTGTGTGTGTGTGTGTGTGTGTGTGTGTGTGTGTGTGTGTGTGTGTGTGTGTGTGTGTGTGTGTGTGTGTGTGTGCGCGCGCATGTGGGTGTGGGTGTGAATGTGGGTGCATAATGATATTTTTTTGTAAATTAGACAGCATTGAGTAAGACTTTGCTGACTCGTATTCTGGAAGTCTCGCCCTGATCATCATTTGCTGTAAAATTGTGATCTTTGACAGGCCTGAGATCAAACTATACCGATCCAAAAGAAATGATGGTGATACATCATTGACTAACAAAAAGGATGTCCACTGTGAATATGTTAACCTTGAGTTTAACATTTTTGCTAATGTGCTGAGTAGGGTAAAAAACACTGACTTAACTTCAATAATGCCAAGTTCTCAAACTCATACTGATGCAGAGTACATATTTTCCTAATCGATTCGGGAGCAAATCCTCCACTGAAGGCAAACAGGACTTTAGTATTCATGGGGGCATGTTTGCCTCTCACTATGTTAATAATGCTGTCTTCAGACAGGCTCAGGCTATAATGAGGATTTGCGAATTCAAATCACAGTCGGCTACATATGTCAATGCCATCAATATACCACAGCTCGAGCCTTACAGTTTCCTCTCCGATTCTGACACAGGTCGACTTCTTGACCTTTCCCAGCCCAACAAGGAGGCAGTGAGGAAGTTATCGCTGCTCCCGTCAGATAATGACAAGATGGCGACAAAGTGATGACTGGCCTCTCGCCCCGGCTTCATGGTTTACAGGAGAGGGCACAAAGGGATAAAAAATAGAAAAGGAAAATAGGTCAGAGGATTGCTTTTACTAGTCAACAAGCAAAGGAGTTTCATTCAGAGAATTCAATAACCTGCACCTTTGGATAAATACTTGTACCAGGCCATGATCCTTTTAGCTATAAAAATAGATACTTGGTGAAGTTTCTGTTTTGTCTGGTTTGTTTTTACACTGCAGATAGACAGACAGACAGACAGACAGACAGACAGACAGACAGACAGACAGACAGACAGACAGACAGACAGACAGACAGACAGACAGACAGACAGACAGACAGACAGACAGATAGATAGAATGATATAATTACTTTATTGATCCCAATCTGGGAAATGTTTTCGTTGCAGCAGATGTCTGTCCAGCTGCAGGTGGAGAGGGTGGGTGGGGTTATCCTTGATGGATAACAGTGTGTTGAGTGTCCTCCTCTCCACCACAGCCTCAAAATTGTCCAGTTTGATTCAGATGACAGAGCCAGCTTTCTTGATCAGTTTATTGATTCTGCTGGTGTCACCGGCCCTGATGCTGCCCCCCCCCTCCAGCAGACTGCAGCAAAGAAGAGCGCACTAGCAACAACAGACTGGTAAAGGATCTCCAACATCTTGCTGCACATGTTGAAGGATCTCAGCTTCCTCAGGAAATACAGTCGGCTCATCCCCTTCTTGTACACAGCGTCAGTGTTGGCCCTCCAGTTCAGTCCGTTGTCAAGGTGCACTCCCAGGTACTTGTAGTCCTCCACCACAGCAACATCCTCTCCCAGAATGCACTGGGAGAGTGGAGACGTCGTCTTCCTGCTGAAGTCAATGACCTTCTCTCTGGTCTTGACCACAGAAATCAAAGAAGAACATGGAAATCAATAAGTAAGGGTGAAACACTTTGTACTTCTCTTTGTCTGAAAAAACTTTATACATTTCACTTTTTGTGGTATTTATTTAGCATATTCTTTATGTTTTCTTTGAACTAGATGTCAAGCGAATGTTGGACTCCCACTCATGTTAACCTGTTTCCAAAAATATGCCCAGGCAACTTGTAATCCCTGTGTTTTAGCTACTTACTGAAATGGGTTGGATTATGTTTTTACTTCAATAAAACCACACTGTTTACTTTGAAAATGGTCAATGACCATCTTTCACAAGCGGTTTTAAAGTAGTTTCTTTTTTTTACTCACCACATTCCGATTACTGTGTTTGAAACTGCCCAAGCAGTCGCCCCAGGGGTTGAACCAAACCGGGGGTTAAACCAAACCCAAGTTTGATTAACCAAACACATTTTGGCTTGTGAAAATGACCTTCATTTCTATTTCAGTTACACTGTTGGGCTTTTTTTTGTACTGCTTTGTTTTTGTACAGTGAGACAGAATCCCTGCTCTAACTATGTTCAATAAATGTTTAATAGGATGGGTACATGAGAGTCAATCTACTTTAGCCTGCCTGCTCTCTGGGTACTGAACAGTAAGTGTTTATGTAAATGTGTGCTGGCTAGCTATTCTCCCTCTGGTCTGGTCTCAATGGTTGCTATTTATTCACATGAAAAAGAGGGAGTTTAAAAAAGCATTGTTTAAACATCAAGTCGGATGCACACGCGTGAATTGTGATTTTTTTTTCAAGCTGCATTGCTGGCATGGAGAGGACCAGGCAGATTAACTACATTTCCTCAATATCATCAGTATACAAAGGAAAGTTGCAGTGTTTATTTACTACATTATCCTAAGGTCTCTCTTTAAGCTTCCCATGCTATTCTCTCTATTGCACTTTAACTTCTAAATAGTTACTTTGAAGAATGAAGTTCGGGTCATTATAGCCAAAGTACTTGATTAATTAAGTAGTTAAACGAGAAAACACAGAGCAGTGGTTTGCTGCCTGTTGGTCAACACTTGTTTGCTGCTGTTTATTAAAAAGGATCCTTTGGGTAAGGAGACCTCTTAAATGGGGTTAGAGCTTGTTGAAAGCAGGATTTGCTGGTGAATAATTGGATTGCCGTGCTGAGAACGTGTGTGTTTAAATGTTGGGATCGAACAGTGCCTTGGGTGTGTTTACCTGAGAAGGCTCCATCGCCCCCCTCCTATCCTTCTTTTCTCCCTCCCACCGTCCATCGCTCCTCTCCTCCACTCTAATCAGTCTGATAAAGGATATCCTTTGCAGTCCCCCAGCCATAGCTCTGCAGCAACAGATTAGGCAGTCTGCACGTACGCACACACACACACACACACACACACACATTGTCTGCTGCGGGGAGACGGTGAGCTGCTGGAAATGACCAGGCAGAGGCAGACAGAATTACAGATGGACAATAATACAAGGTCGGAAAAAGTGCAACTACACAGATTTAGGATTTGTCCCCCTTTTTTTATATCCAATGAAACACATGTATCACATACATCCAATTCTATACACACTAGAATTAACAAACTCTCAGGCTTGAAGTATTCTGCTAACAAGTAGGAGAGAGTGGCTCTGACAAATTGGTGTGTGCTGATGAATTGTTGCATGCATACTTTGGCTAACAACACTTGGAGTAATGAGCAGGTTGCCCCTAAAGTAACCTCTGCATGCTGAGTTACAGAGATGGATGCCGCCTTGGACGGCTGCGGCCAAAAGCACATGGTTACACATATATGTGTGTGTGTATACGTGCTTTTGTAACTTTGCAGAGGAGCAAGGAGGATGAAAGGACTTTATAATTGGATGCATGACGTGAATCCTCTCGGGCTCACAACACATGTCCAGGACTTTTTATGTGATGAGTCCAGCACCAGGCTATTTGTGCTCCTGTAAACACCGAGTACAGCAGAAGAGCTCGTTCAGTGGCTTTTGCTATTCTAGGGATGTTATACGGAGACTGTTTGCTCATCTACAAATGGTTTGCGAGACGCCAAGTCGCCAACATTAGTAGATGGTGTCGCTGATTTCAGCATGAAATTGCACCACTCAAGCTGTTTGCGGCACTAGAGCTTCTGATTTTGTAACCTCCTGGTGGCACTCGGAGGTCTCCAAACCCATTGTCCCAGAAATACACATGCCAACACTGCTGCCTCTGTGACAAAGCTATCATGCTTTACTTGCAATGGCTTTTATAACCTCACAGAACAGGCCAGCGGAGAATACTTTACAGCAGCGTCTGTCTATGGCTGTGCGTTCATTACCAGCCAGCTCGCCGTTTTATGCCATTCTTTATCAAAACAATGAATGCAGGCCTATTCGTTGTGAGATATTTATATTGGACAATGCTTGTTCACTGAAATTACTCCGTGTTGGCTCCCAAGTGAGACAAGTGAATCCGCTTGTGCCCTCATTTAGACTTTCCTGTTGCTGTATGGAAGCTGTTACAAGCCCAGGTTCTCACAAGCAATCGGTTTAAATCACAAACTTTTATGACTCAGCTTTCTACCCTGACATACACGACTGAGTAGGGTGACAAGCTTTATAATTGGAGAATTGCTGTGCCTGATTCACCTCTCAGTGAGGTGCTGCGACTGTACGTGTCTTTAGATTTACAGTTGATGGAGTCATTAAAAGCAAGTCAGTGGTGCCTTCAATGCATATTGTTTCATGTGAACTGCTATAACAACATGACACAAAGGACTGAACACTGATTCACAGAGTTGGCAGTGATGGTCGGGGCTCTCCTTGACACGCTGGTTTATTTACGCAATAAAAATGCACTGTTAAAAGTCAGAGGTTGTCATATTAAGAAGTTACCTTGAAATAAAGTGCTGGCAGGTTATTTGAGCCAAGCAACATTCAGGTAGCGAAACGAAGCTGAGAAGGAAACTTTTTTGTCGTCCATGCTTGCAAAATTGGAAATGTACAAATACAGAGCCATGCGGAGAAAGGTTACACCTTTTGAAGATCAGAGGGTTGCTTTTTTCCTGGGATCGCGCCTGCTTTTACACGTACATGCAGATTCTCTTTATTTAAGGTCCTGAACTTCATCAAGACACACAGCATGGTGGCATTATCTGCACCCACGGAGCCACGCTGGGCACCAGTGGCTGATTGGATTACGGAACAAAGAGAATCCTGGGATTAGTCCGGTAAGGCGACCATTTTGTTTACCTTTGTTTCCATCTTTTATTCCATTTCCTCTGTGTTGTGTTGTGACTCCCTGTCGGGGGGCAGGCGGAGAGTGATATCTTGTTTGGCTCCTGACAGCACCACTTGGAGAGGAAAATGAAAAGAGATGGTGATAACACAGAGACACATGCATTCACACACACCTCCTGCAGGCCTGTCCACCCCACGCTGTTCATAGGGCAATTCAGGACTGGCAATTTAGGGCCAAGTTAAAGTGGAGGGAAAAGCCTAAAATAGTGAGGCTGGGGGAAAGAGAGGGGGAGAGGAGGGAAAAAGGAGGCCTGGGGAGTGATTGGTGGAATGGTGAGGGACAGATTTTCAGACAACGGCAGGGAAGTGATGTCATTTTCTGGATGCAATTTGTGTGTGCTTGTGTTTGTGTGCATGTCTGTGAGGTGCGTAATGTGGAGCAATGCAGATGCTAAAGTAGTACTTGGATGGAGGAGTCATCAACAGAGAAACAAAATATCCCCTCTTGGCTTTTTGGGAGGCAAACGTGGGTTTTTCGTGATATAATGGCCACCTTCAAAATAAAGGGAAGGTTTTATTCTGTCTGTAGGCTTAACTAGTTGGATCACAAACACATTTGTCTGCAGACTATATTAAATGAGCTTCCACTGAAAGATTTATGATTGTAACTATATTTTTCGTTTTTTCTTCTTGCTTTTCATTTTAACAACCCGGTGATAAAACAACATGCACCACAACTCTAATCTGCCTCAAATTAGGTTTAAATTTTGGGAAGGACACAATTGATAACGCAATCAATGTGAATTGTGACTTTTATTTGGCTTTCTCTGTTGGACTTGACAAACTAATGTTGTACAGGGACAACATTCTTGGATGCATTATGCTCCTGGCTGTCTTGGTAGACAATTAGTCTGACAGATGAATTAAAGAATACGAGGCCATTTTCTGCAGGAGATGAATCCCTCCTGCCGAAGCACATATCCATTTATGGGGGGGACTTATTTTCATATCATAGCAAGGAGAAACATTAAAATTTTAGCGTTTGGTAATTGAATAGTTTAATGGCAGCACTTTCAAAGTGAATCAAGGACATCTTTATTTTTTTAATTCCAACTTTGAAAACAAACTTTGAATGCAATAACACTGGTCTAAAAATAATTTTAAAGGATAGAGCCAGCTATATTTCTATTAAATCCCATTAAAAAAAAAAAGATACATTTATTTTAATAACAAGTATAGCCTGTAAAGTTCAATGAGATGTTTACTATGGCAACTTTCATATTACCCATCCTAATTTAAATGGATATTTTTCAATTACAACACCTTCCGCTGTTGTGGAAAAAAAGGAGGAGGTTCATTTCATGGCTTTGTTTGTCAACAGGATTTAGGAAAAACTTATTGCCTGATTTTCATGAATATACATTGTTGCTCAGGAAGGTGGAATGAAATATATTTGACCTCTTCTCTTGAAATGATCTTGAAAATGTGATTTATATAAAGTGTATATCTTCTCAAAACTTTATTGATCCCTTCCAAACATATCAGAGTGAAAATGATTAATAATAGGAATAAAAAGAGGAATGTGTCTGAAAACTAAATTGCTCCATCTTTATGGGCTACAGTATATTTGATAAGGAAGATCCCATACCATTTAAGAGCGGATTTAAATTATGGAATGTATACACAAACTGTCACTGTTTTGTTTGGTGTTGGAATAATCAGTAATATGAGTTTCCGGCCTTGAAAATCAGTGTGAACACCCACTTATTATTGGTGGTAGTCTGCCTTCTACGAGAGTGATTTTAGTTGTTCCAAAAATGAGTAATTGAATTTCTTTTTAGATGTATAAGAATTATAAAACTTCAGTAAACTATACAGTTTTTGCGATTCCCAAGAATGTATCAATTTGTTTGATCGATTCAGTCAATTGTAAACCTCTATCATTTCTGAAGCCTGATTTCTCCATTGTCCACTAAATTCACTCTCCAACCTTTAATTCAAATCAGGATTTGAGGCAGGTCACGTTTGAATCCTTCCTCTATAACTGTGACTGATGTTGTCCAATTTATCCAAACAACGCTGATGATGTCATTTGGTCACCATAAACATGGCAAGTCCATCTCCAGCTATTAAACTGTCCTCTTACTTTATCCGTCTCTCATTATGCAGACAGCAGGTCAGCCAAGAGGTCATAGGGTGTCAGAAGCAGAAGACAGATTCTGCTTGGTACACCTCCTGCTCTCAGTGCATTAAATGGGCATAGTAATGCTTTATTAGGCTGTTCATCATAGGACTGAGTAGTTAATTTAATAAATCCTGTTGCCAGAGATTATAGTGAAAGGCAGGTGCATTGCAAAAGCCCTCATAATCTGCTCGGATAATTCGGTGCTTTAAAATAAGACTCTATAACCAATCACCGATATAAGCAATTTTTAAAGGTGTAAACACACGAGTCATGACTTTGTGAAATCACAAAATCTTTGCAGCCGAGCAGATTTTATTTGAGCGTTCACCTGAAGATAAGACAGCGTTTATTGGCTCCTCCTGTGACCTCCTCGTCCTTGTGAATCTCAGCGGGACTGTTAGTGTCTTGATGGAAGGTTACCTCCTAGTATAAAATCCCCTTCCTCTGCAACAACAACTTTATAGAACACCTGTGGGAGCGGGATTTTATGAGCTCATCGGCTGCATGATTTTACATTTTCCAGTTGGCAAAGTGACATATGCTGCAGGAGGCAAACACTGAGTCCTCGAGACAACTGAGCTGCATGCAGATGGCTTGAGTCATGCTGGTCCATACCAAAACGCTGTGACCTTTGCTGTCCTGCTTATTACAGGGAATATACATTAAAAAGGAATCTTAAACCATGGAACTGATCCTTATGAAGGATATGTGATGATCCTGTATCAACCCCAAATGCAGTATTACATTTTGCCATCATAAACGACAATAGTCAAGTCAAAACGATGAGTCAACAACAGTTGTCCAAAGTGTTAATACTCAATTAGCACTATTTTTGAGAGGCCTCCAATAACTAATCCCATTTGCATGCATTTTGCATACTCAAGCCAACACAGAAATGCAGTAGTTATATATCTCTTGCGGCAGAGCACTCTGATTCTTTTGGGGGCATTTGAAATTCTGCAGAAGCCCGGTTTTTATTTTCATGGCTGCATTTACATGCTGTCCTCCTGTCTGCCCCTTTGAGTTATATCAGGGGGCTTTATCACCTGAAATAAAGCAGGGATAAATGTTGCTGAGAAAGTGTAACACACACACCTCTCAACAGTATTGTGTGTGTGTGTGTGTGTGTGTGTGTGTGTGTGTGTGTGTGTGTGTGTGTTTGTGTGTGTGTGTGTGTGTGTGTGTGTGTGTGTGTGTGTGTGTGTGTGTGTGTGTGTGTGTGTTGGGGAGTGGTAAACTATAAGCATTCTGCAGACTCGGCTTCTCACAGCGTTCTTGTGGTTTTGCTGAGGATGCGCTTTCGGCTCTGGGCTGCAGGAGGTCACTGTTCACACACAAATGTACACACACACACACACACACACAAACACACACGTGCCCACATTTGTAATTTTCCTGACATTTGACACAGAAATGGATCCAGCTGCCTGTAAAAAAAGTCTATTCCCTTGGTGACATTTACCTGGGGTTATCAGATATCATTAAGGACAGTTTTATACCTCCTAAATAACAGGGGTCTTGACATCTATTCCCGTCCATGGACTGTATAGAACATGTGAATGCACTGAGCTACAACATCCTCTGAAATAGATCTGACACATTTTAATGAACACTATGACTCTAGAAATACACCTCTTATCACAAACAGACTGTGCATATGCAATTTGTTTTGCATTAAAACAGTTTCTCACCATATTAGCAGTGTTGTGCCAGTTCACAGCTTTTCTGAACTAGTTCAAGTTCAGTTCATACATGCTCAAAGTGAACAGTTCACGTTCAAAGTTCACAATTTTAATTCTGAACTAGTTCAAAGTTCAGTTCATTTCACTTTTTTCGTGAGATATTCAAATAAATACTTTTTTTCACACTACGAGCTAGAAATCACTATACGTTCTTTGAAACTGTTCATTGTAGACATTTGCTCATAACACTGCTATTGTTGGTTTCTTAACAGGTGCTGAAACTTGTAGCAATACAGACAAGATAGACCAGTTCTATACTTAGTGCAATGAAATCTACTAGCATTCAATTAAATAAAGAATATATAATATGAAATATGAATATATTATTTGATATATATGATATTATATATACCTATGTGTGTGTATGAAATGAGCAAAACTCTTGAATTGCATTCACACTGGATGGATGTTTTAATTCAATGTGCCGTTTCAAATTCGAGAAGGACGTTGTCGATGTCCTAACTTGTTTTTGCTGCGCAGGTGGACACATCTTACACAGGAAGGAAAGAGTTTTGCCGTCGGGGTCTTGGTTTGCAAGAGTGTAAAATTGTTTTAAATGTTCGTGAGGAGAATCGGAGTCCGTCTCCGTGCCATCACTTCCACTAGCCATCTTGTTTGTTTTTTTTTTTAAATCGCAGCGCTTTCTCTCACTCTCGTCATTGGTCTCTCTCTCTCTCTCTCTCTCTCTCTCTCTCTCTCTCTCTCTCTCTCTCTCTCTCTCTCTCTCTCTCTCTCTCTCTCTCTCTCTCTCTCTCTCTCTCTCTCTCTCTCTCTCTCTCTCTCTCTCTCTCTCTCTCTCTCTCTCTCGAGCCTCCAGCCCTCCGCGCTCTCGGCGTTGCTATGCCTAAGCCGCTCTGCTGCAATTCATCATGGGTAACGTCGTGCGGAAGCCAGTACGTTTCAAGTATTCAACTCAACTATTCTCAGCCGGACACTACGTTGCCCGCAATGCATTGCGCATACAGTGCCAAAACTATCTCTGCGTTGATACATGATTTAAGCGGCACCTACAGGAGGGAGGAACTTTCTCTCTCGTTGCGTTTCAAAAGAGAAAACAGATGTCACTCAGTTTTCAATGGAAAACAAATGCCAACGTTCATTTACAGTGATGTCTGCCGTTCATGACACATAATGTGAACTAATTCACGTTCAAGTTCTTTATTGAAAAATGTGTTGCGTTCAGTTCAACGTTCACGAAAAAATGAGCGTGTTCAATGAACGCGTTCTTTTGAACTCGTTCATGCACAACACTGCATATTAGCTATATTAGGGTCCCATACTCTGTTTGCCTGACTGCACATATGGAGCCTCTGTTTTCTCCTTTGTACCTGCCCAAACTTAAACTCTTTTATTTTGGGATGTTTTTATGAACTTTTGAATTCCTCCTGAGAGGCTGACTCCACTCCCTCTGAAAACCCAACTCTAGAGAATAACAGGGGAAAATCAAAGGGCTTTGCTCTGAAATATATGGCAAATAAACAAACAATTGTGTATGTGTTGTGTGTGTGTGTCTCTCTATATGTCTGCAGCTGAGAAGTAATGAGTACCAGTAGAGGGATTTAGAGGAGGCTGATGCACACAGGCCTTTCTGAATAATTATTTTTCTGACTAACTCACTATTCCTTTTAGAAAAAACATCAAATCGTATGGCCCCGTTTAATTCTATATGCACAAGCTTGATTTCTCAAAATATATACAGCAGAGCTTCCAATGACTTGGTTTCAGTGCAGCTGTGATGCATAGTAATAAGGAAGTCCATGCAGAAAAAAAACCCCAGCCTTTATATATCTTACAGATGCAAATGCCATCATCAGACGGGAGTCTCATTGGCACACTCAGTTTACAGAAAGGGACAGCAATATTCTGATCATGTAGCACTGGCGTAAGTTATTTCTTTTTCTATCTCTCCCCCTTTGTCAGTGATCCAACTAGGTAGACTGGAGTGTCCGTGCAGTGGTTAACTGAAGACTGCAGAGGATCACTAGTCATTTAATGACACAGCACAACGCACACTGCAATAAAAAATAAAATGAAGAAATTGTAGAGTACTATTCTTCACAGCCTTGCCTGAAACCGATTTTCATCACTGTTCTCTCTGCCCACATTTAAGCAATGTCTGCACCTACACAAAGCTACTTGCTGCAGGAAAATAAGAGGACATATCATGCTCATTTTTCCTGTTTCATATTTGTATTTTAGGCCTAAACTGTGACATATTAACATACTTTGATTTTCAAAAAGGTATTTATACTTCTCATCCTGCCTGTGCTGCAGCAACTGTGTTCACCCTCTGTCTGAAACCAGAGCCCAGTCTGCTCTGATTGGTTATGTGTTTTGTGATTGGTTAACTGCTTAGGGATACTTTATACTTTATTCTGACACTAATAAGAACTACACACTGATCTTTTGCCAAGCTGTGCATGACTGAGTTGACCGTGAATCATTCCCCAAGCTACATTGAGACAGGATTGGAATAGAAATGACTGGATTCCCTTGTATTGTCGCTCGAAGTCCACTTGTATTGTTTTTGGGAAGGAGGAACGGATGCAGGCTGGTAGGACGCTGTCCATGAGCTCTAGGCTCTGAAGAGAGGCTTGTTATTCCTCTGTACTCAGCACTTCCTGAGGCCAGTGGAAACAAACTCTGTTCAGACACAAAAGAGATTTCCTTTCTGTCAGCACAATTCTCTGTTTTGTTGGGTCTGAAATAGCCTTTTAAAGGATACACACAATCACAGGCACACACAGACAGTGGAATTCAATTATCTATCATGCAACCATATAGCTTACATTCAGGCTTATGTCATTATGTGTGTTCACAGAGAGAGGTGAAAATGTGTTGCAGAAAATGAACCTGCATTCTCAATAAAGAAACAACAAGTAGTACGATTCTGGGAGTCCTGCTCTTTGGGCGGAGAAGAAACATTAGTGAGGTCTCAGGGAGCTGATGGAGAGGACTTTCTCTTTGTTCTGCCTGAGTCCTCCCTGTGACGTGTGGAATGAAATACTTCAAAACAGTATATTCTAATGACTTGATAATTATACGGTTAGAGTCGTAATTAAGGTCACAAATCCTGAATATCAACATGTAACTTCACATAGGCTCGAACAATTAATGCTGCAATATAACCTCCATAATAGCTAGCTATCAATATAAAGTGAGTTCCAGTAATGCTGCCTGATATGTTTAGATTTAAAATGAGAGCTAATAGTTTATTGTTATGCATATAAATTATGCCAACAAACACAATAGTGGATTTGCAGCACCAGCTATTTTAAGAGAGGGCTCAAGGCTTAATGGGAGGCATATCTGGATACGCTGTTATTCTGAGATCTTTTTTAGTCATTAACTAATCTTGTTAGCAGGCAATGTTCTGGTATTGATCCAGCTAACTAATTTTAAGCTAGTTGCATTGCGAAAGAGGATAATCTTTTAAACTTGGATGAGGAAAACTTGGCGTAATAGGTGTGTGTGTGTGTGTGTGTGTGTGTGTGTGTGTGTGTGTGTGTGTGTGTGTGCGTGCGTGTGTGGGTGTGTGTGTGTGTGTGGGTGCTGAGTTTTTTCTGTGGAAACAAACACAAAACACCGCCTGTCGTAATACTTCTGCCCATTAAGTTGTTACGTTCGCTGTTCGTCATCCTACCTTTACAAGCTGCAACGTTTTATATTGTGAATTTGGTGAAAGTATTTTAAAATCCAGAAAGCCTTTTAAAAAAAAAAGTACAATCAGAGAAAACCCCCCTGTCCCGGACTTTGCAGTGTTACCTTTAGCCTTTCGTTTATGGTTTCAGGAAGGCGTAGGGAGGGAGAGGGTTCAGTGATGATCACAGAAGAGTCTTTTGGGCTTCAGAAATATATGAATCACCAGAATATTGCAATAAAAGCTTCATTCTCTAAAAGCAAAGACCTTCTTTTATTAAAAATCGAACAAAACACACGTTTTTGACATATCTCCACAATTATCTCAACCGATTTCTGACACATTCCTGATTGTGTGTGTGTGTGTTCGTGTCTGTGTGTAAGTTTGGTGTGTGTGAAGCATAGCCTCTTACTTCCCCTTTCATCTGTTTAAGTTCATGAAGCAGACTCATAAATCCCTTGGATAGGTGGAACATTTTTGATCAAATTGAAACACTTTGAACTTGCCTGTCTTTTGCATCATCCTCTGCGAGTCGGTGTCCAACTGTGTCACTGCACTGAGGATGTATGCATGGCATCGCCTCAACATTCATCTTGCATTCTTTCTGAAACAGCACAGCCCTGTTTATACAATAAAACGGTTTCTGATCAGTCCACACAGTTTTACTTCAGGAGGCTGTCGGCTGATGTGAGTCAAACAAACAGGCATTGCCCCATGACACCACTGTTAGTTTCCTCTTCCAAACCAAAAGTGAATGTTCCCTCAATTTGAATTAATGCAGGCTACACAACTGAAGTTAAACCAACTAAACAAAATAAAGTAGTAGAGTGTATTTACAATTTAATGGTAATCTTCTTCTTCTTCTTCTTCTTCTTATAGCTGAGATATGTCAGTGTGGAACTCACACAGATCTAGTCGATAGCAAGGCTAAAAATGCATATATATATATCCACTCTATTTATTCACAGGACAAAAATTACGATCATCCTGCAGAAGACTCTTTGAAAGCAAAGAACGATCTGCATCCTAAGCACAAACATTAGGTACCCCATGGGCCATAATATGAACTTTAGGAAAGCGAGTGAATTCCATCTAAAATTGATCCAAATAAAATGAAACAATTAAAAGGGTTACTGTGAGGACACTTGTGAATTCAGCGCCTTGGTTTGTTTAAGTGGTTTATGTTAACTGTTTTGTACAGCTATCCCTGCAAGTAGTTTGTCCAGGGGAGATCTCATATTTTATTCACATCAATACAACATCTGATGTTTTTTGTTATTTTGTAGACCATGTTTCACGAGAGTATTGAGAATTGAAGTCTCTGCATGCATTTATCAACTTTGTCAAACTTGCCACAACACTCCACAAGGGAAGTTTCCTTGGTGTGCTCACCAAGCAACAAAGTCTCCCTGATGTACAGTATGTCTGCATTCTACATGTAGAGACGGAGAGAAGGTATAGTGAACAGTAGGTAGACAGGTATACAGTTATTGAAGCCAACAGTGATTGATTTAAACCTCATGGCAACATTTGGAGCTTCTAATGCAAAAGTGAACTTATTCCCTTTCTAATGGCCGGCAGTTGGCGACTCCACTGGTTGCAAAATAAACGGTACAGAATATTCAATTGGGAATTTATGGGGCCCATTTAGAGTTACCAAGCAGAAAACAAGATGGCGCCAGTTTAAATACAAGATGGTGACAGCCAAGACACCAAAATTGATGCTTCCAAACCTAAACCCACATACCGGTGAAGTCAGGGAGATCCAATCCACTTCTCATAGACAGCCTTTGATTTGGCCATATTATTATGGAAGACCTGGAGAAGCAAAACTTGAGTAGCATTTACTAAGCTAACAGTAGGCTAACTGTATTATGTTTCTGTTTCTCTGTCTATCTCTCTTTGTTTTTATTCTATCTCCTTTATCCTTTTTTCTCAGTCTGACTTATACGGATACTTTCCCACATAATGTACAGTAAATACTCTTCTTGTTCCCCTCCCCCCACGTCCACCTCCCACCTCAGGTTCTCTCTTTGCCCTTTATCTTGCTGCCTTCAGCTGAAGTCAACACCCCACAGAACCTTTCTGATCTCCCACCCTGTGTGTATAATTCCCTCAGGACTAATGAGAGCACATATATATGCTTGCGAGGGTGCACACTTCCTCCAGCAGCAGTAAAGTCATGTTTCTCTCCCTGGGCCTGCAGCCAAAGGCCAGCGACAGTGTTTTACAATGAACCACCATGGTGGAGCGGGTGGAACTGCAGCGGCGGCACTTTCCCACTTCAGTCCCTGGCCTCCTCACCACTTCCCTCCAGCCCCGCAGCCTCCTGGGGATCTGTGGAGATAAGGATTGAACATCTCCGGATGCCACTTTGCATAAATGTTTAATAGCAGGGAAAACATTAGCATCAGTAATTAAAGCAGTAATTTAAGCCTAGGCGCCATCAACAGGCAAGCTACTTCCACGCTGGAATAACACCAGTGAAACACAGTAATTAGCTTTGAGCTGATTGGACTGGAGACTGGGTTCATAGAATGTGTGTGTGTGTGTGTGTGTGTGTGTGTGTGTGTGTTCACTTGTGTACATCTGCATGCACATTACAAATGAGGAGGTACTTTTCGTGTTTGCCTACCGTCCTTGCAGGAGAGTTTTGCAAATAGCTCTTGCTTGCACTGGTTCCACGATTGATCTGCTACTCCCTGCATGGCCGTGCTCCAGATTGATTGCGTGTAAATGTGTGCACATAAACCCAGTGCGTGCATGTGTGTTGAAATGGCATTTGACATTGGTTTGGACAGTGTTTAACGTTGGCCCGAGGAGGTCAAATATTGTCTAGGACTTCCCTAAGGAAGCTGATGTTGTCCTATGTCATCATCCATGTCCTGTGAGCCTCTGCCTGCCTCTAATTCCCCCTAAACTCTAGACTCTAACCTTTCTATCTGTCTAGGACCTCTGGGACAGTACCCTGCATTCTTTTTCATTAAAGTGCTATGATACCAATATGGCTGTGAGGGGCGGATGATATGTTTTGCTTTTTTTCCACTGGCATCAAAAATCGTTAGGAGTTCAAGGAGGTCAGCCTGGCTCGTATCTGGGTTTTAATGGCTCCTTAAAGCTAGGCCCCAGGGATGGGTGTACACACACACTCACACATACACAAACACAAACTGCAGGGTGTCTGAAACCAAGCCAAGACCTTGCTCTCATCTTGCCTCTGTCTTTATTTCAGAGTTTTTTTCCTCTTTATTTCCTGTGCTCTTGTAAAATAGCTCCAGCCTTTGATGTATTGCAAAAGACTATTGCAGGAGCATCAGCCCAATTGTATGATTCTTATTCATCCTCGGCGCTGGTTGAAGCTGCACTCATGGTTGTTTCTTTCTCAATTACATTCAATAATTTTTCTCGTCTTTTCAAAGCATGCCCATTCATAGTGTATTTATTTCAGGCTGCTGTCAGAATTATCTTTTATTATGTTCATGTGTAGACACAATTAAATGTATGACCTTTGACCCTTGAGGGAATTTTTTAACTTTTGGTAGCACCCTGCTGCTTCTTCTCAGTATGCTGATAGACTTTGTGTGCAGTTTAATTAAGTGTATTGAGTTTGCGTCAGCAGTGGGGTGTTATATGGCCAGCTGGATACGCACACACTTGCATCAACATGCGCGCAGGCTTGCCAACGCGCCGTGCCGCGCTGCCATGCGCACTCCTATCCATCCCAGCTGACAGCTTGTTAATTGCCAGGGGGTTAACTGGAAGTGGTGGTGTAATTGCATCAGAGTTTTTAATTTACCCAGGCCTCTTATTTATTTACCTAGTCGTAGATTTTAAAGCAGCATTAATCGTCTGTGTGTGTCAGGTCAAAGTAGGGATCGACAGGCAGGATGTGAAGTCCAGACTTCGGTCCAGACAACAGTTGGGTTAGACCTTTACAAGAATAAATGAACTTTAATGTGACTGTAATAAAGTGCAGCATACTTTTGAGGAAGATTAGTTAAGGCTTATTGAAAAAAAAGGTAATACTTGAGTCACTGTGATGTTCTTTAAGGCTTCAGGGTCTTTTTTTCCTCAACAGCTACAGTGTTTTATAATCTATGGCAGTGATGAATGACTTGCTGCTACATAGCTGTCTTATTATCAATGCTTTGTGTAGCTCGACTATTCTGTAAAATACTGAATAGTGCTGCTTATGAGGCCTTGGTGCTTGAATGCGTGGCATTTTATGACTGCATTGACTTTTTTTTCCCTCAATGCTTATTTACAAATCTGACCTCGGGGAAATAGCAAAGCGGCAAGGCCTTGGTAATCAAATGTATTTGACAGGGAAGAAACTTAAAAGCTCTGCTGCAGACTCGCCTCTAGTTCAAGGCTTTGAGATGTAAGAGGGGGAGACACTCGAATACCTATGAAACACACTTGAGAAGAATGTTTTCCCCTTGATCTATCTCACCACACTGGCTTTGACAAATCACTAGATTAATTTAAAAATTATAAGATGTGTTGGAGCTAGGGTTTCTCTTTTTATGTTGAAGGGATTCTTTGTATCTGTCTGTGTGCGTGCGTGCGTGCGTGTGTTTTCATACTTTTGTGTGAGCTTTACTGTGTTTGCTAACATTGAACATCAGAATGGTGCTGCGTGATGCCTTTATCTACCCCTACTCCGACCCCTACCAGACCCCAACATGTACACACACAAACACGCACACTCACTCCTATGAGCCCATCCATCCATCTCCTTGACATGATTGTTCCTCTCTTGTTACTTTATGTGCTAATCCATCCGCTATGAGTAAAACGGCAATTACACCCGGCCATCGATGCAGCCGGCAGACAGAGTCAGAATTATGGCATGGTGCATTACTGCAAATTGCTATTAAAGTTCCTTTTTTTCCCTCTCTAGAGCATGGGGAGCAAGTGGAGAGTAATGGACACTCATAATAAGGCACATCATTAGGATAGATTTAGGCATCCCACAGTTTTAATTGCTGCCTGCACATTTCCAAAACATGCAAGAGTGTCCTGTAGAATTTGAGTTGTGGGTTTCTTCTTCCTGCCCAGTTGGCTTCCAAAGTCAAAGTTCTTAATTTGTCTTAAGCGACCGTGCTGCTTCTGCCGACTTTTATCACTACTTTTTTTTCAACCGCCTATGTGCAATCAACCTACAGCAGCTGGGGAAGCATCAAAGCCAATTTAGATGCTGACTGTTCACTATCTTCTCTGGACTAATGCATGCTAAAAGGTAAAACTGCAACATGAAATACGGCTTCAGCTCTTGATACATCCGTGATACATGAAACTCTGCAAGAACAGCCACAAATTTAATTACTTAATGAGCAACAGAATAACCTACTAGCATCACGCGTAGACAGGAATAGTGCGATACAGAATAGATGGAGGGAAAGGTGAAGTGATGAGCGTTGTCCTATAAGCCAGTGCTCGAGGAGATGGATGGTGTGTGTGTGGGTGGAGTTGTCCTTGGTGTGGTGCTGATTGTGTATAAGGTGGTGCTCAGCAGGACAGATGGTGCTAGTGGGCAGATGAGTGAATAATGATGTTTCACCACAGTGCAGTAATTACCTGCTCCCAGGCCCGCACAGGCACATGGATACATGCATATGGATGCTTGCACACACACATGTATGGCCTCATGAATCTTTACGTACATAAACACACAAATACTAACATATACAGAACTGACAATGCCCTTCCCCACCCTCGAGGGATTGATCAAGAGACTTATCTGGTGCAACACTGCCAGTGATGTGCGCGGTGATGGCAGATGTGTGAGAAGTTTAAGCACATATTTAGGCTAAATATATGCACCTGCATGTACATTTATGGCATTGAAATATGAGTATATTCCTACAACACTATCAGGGTAGCTAATAAATCCCACAGTTGGAATTTGGTGTCTGTGTTTGTCATAACGTCACTCAAACAGACAGAAAATAGCATTAGCGTAAGAAGTGTATTTTAGTGTTCACCTTAGTTCAATGGAATTGTGGCCATTTCAAATTTTATTTGTGATTCTGTTTTGGTGAGCTGTAAACCACACTTGGATGATATTTCCTGGTGGGAAGCCAGTGTGGGATCATTTCCTTAACGATCCCACACTGGCTTTGTAGATTAATGGACTAGGAAAATTGTAGAACAGTTCTAAGCTGAAAACATCAAAAGAAGGTGTACCTATTTGTGATCAACGTCTCAGTTTGTACTTCAATCAAGGTTAACCCTAGACAGAAAATGCATAATGTCTTTAATGGACTTAATTATTAATTATGCAAGTAATTGTAAGTCAGTATATTATAATTATTACTATTATTATTAGTTTTATATTTTTCCTTATATAAAGCCAATATAGTTAATATTTTTATATACACTGCCACAACAAGCCTGTGGGGGAAGTGCTATGATCTGGGGTTGCTGCAGTTGGTCTGGTCTAGGTTCAGCAACGTTATGTGCCCAAAGAATGAGGTCATTCGACTACCTGAATATACTGAAAGACCAGGTTATTCCATCAATGGAGTTTTTCTTCCCTGATGGCACGGGCATGTTCCAAGATGATGATGCCAGGATCCATCGGGCTCAAATTGTGAAAGAGTGGTTCAAGGAGCATGAGACATCATTTTCACACACGGATTGGCTACCACAGAGTCAGGACCTGAACCCAATTGGGAATCTTTGGGATGTGCTGGAGAAGACTTTGTGCAGCAGTCCGAATCTCCCTTCATCAATACAAGATTAAAAAAAAAATAATGCAAGACAGAAATAAATGTTGTGACTTTGCAGAAGCTTGTGGAAACGATGCCACAGCGAATGCGTACCGTAATCAAAGCTAAAGGCGGTCCGACGAATATTAGAGTGTGACCTTTTTTTGGCCGGGCAGTGTATTTGAATAATATGTAATGTGAAAAGATATTTCTCATGTTGAAGAATCCAAATATAATACTTATTAAAAAATCTGCACTTCCCCTCAGTATATGGAGCAATTTAGCTTCTAATAAGTTACTTTTTCGGTTTTATGATCAGCAACTCTACTGGTTTGATTCCCTCTCACCACTTTCATCAGCTTCATTTCCGCTAGAAGCAGGCAGCTGTTTTCTGTGAAAAAGCGCTAATAAATCTAATAAACCCTGCTCAGCACCAAAGAGCTGACAGACAAAGTTAGTGACTAGCCAGTGAACACACTGAACCATTTAGCGGCTAAAGAGCTGGATATTTCCCAAGTGCACATAGCACTTTCCAGGTGGTCCAACACAAGACTTCAAATGACTGCTAAAGTTGCTCATTGCCTGTTTTATTAAGCCACACCAACCTAAACAATGATTTATATCAGTGCTGTGTTGACAGAATATTTAACCACAAAAAAAGTAGTTAATGCTATTTGAAAATGGTTGAAACCATCAGCTCTTGAAAATATATCCATATTGCACAATTTATTGTGGTGGAAACTTCTGAAGTAATGGAGACGAAACCCAGAGAGACACGGGAAGCGGGAACTTGATGCCAAAACACAGATGGATTTATTTGGAGTTGCGGCCGGAGGATTGACAAGACATTTAGGTTTAAACTAATTCTGAACGGACAAACAACATTCTTCAGTCACCAGACTAAACAAATGTAGACCCAACGTCTAACTAAAACTGTCACCTAGGTCACAAATAAGGTGTTTAACATCTGGGGCCAGATAAACCTGTGCCAGCTGTCCCTAAACAATAAAGCCAATCTTAGGTCAGCATGAGCTCGTATCCAGTATGGGAACAACAAGGCTTCAGAAGCCCAGGCTGCCCCTCCTTAATGAAGATAACAGCACCTGCAAGGCCATGGCAATACAGACAGAGGAAGGAGAAAATGATGAAGGAGGTCAAAGGTTAAACACCTAAGCAAATTATTCCCTAACATTCATGAGCAACTAACTAGTTAACAAAAAGTCTGTGTTATAACAGGGGGAGAAACAGAACAAGGCTGAGGATGTTCTTTGAATCTGTGATTGTCATTACTATCCTGTTTTGTGTGCTGGGATGCAGGCTGAGGGTAGCAAACGCCAAGAGATTCAACAAACTGAAACTAACCTCTCTAAAAATATGTATTTTAGACAGGGAATAATTACCGGTTTGAATTTCAAACACTAGCTCTAAGCATCATACAATTCATAATTAAATGACCACCTTGGACAACAAATTAAAAATAATTATGTTTGGAAGTTTTGACCATTTACACTGAACTTGTGGCAGTTTAAATTATTTGTCAGGATTTTTCTGGATTGTGACGAAAAAAGTTAATCTGGGCCCAATGAGGCGCCAAATTTGGAAAATGTTGTTCCTCTGGTCATAATATCTAATGGCTGCCCTGCAACTAGTAATTCGAAGCACTTTTTTTAGGCCGATCAGTTCTTCTGCAAAGAAGTCTTCATCGGGTGAAAGAAAAAGGTGAACTTTTGGGGGCAAGAAAGATGGTGTTTTTGTATGTTAAAAATGTTTCACTGTTACGCCCACACAGTCTGTAGAGAGACTACCAAACTGAATGTTTTTGTCTGCTAGACTGAATGTGAAAAACCTAGTGTTTCAGACTGCATACCCTGCTCCTCAATAGTGCCAGTCCTCTCTACCCTGATCCCTGTCCTGGGTACAGATGAGTACAGAGTTATTTCATCAAAAAGAGCTTCACTTTTTATTTATTTATTTACATGTTTAGTTGCCTGCCTACTAGGGAATAACCGAATGTTGCTGTTGCCCTAATAAATGGGGTTTAACAGCAGCCTGGGAAAAAACACTCCCAGGAACGAAGGGAAATTTCCCTAAATGATAAATGTCGTCGTCAAAACTTCACATATTTTTTTAAGAGGCTCGGAATAATTTCAGACTGCCACGGGTCACACAGACTACCTACTAGCCTGACAAGTTGACATACTGCAACAGGCCATGCACCGTTTTAACTGCAGATAATTAATGTCCCTGAGCTGCAGAACTATTGTAAAATGTTGAAACAAGCTTATATCATGTTCCCTGTTATGCTTGCTAAAAGAGCTGCTTGTGGCTACTTAATATGTGACTTTGTTTGCATTTTACTTTTTAAAATGTAAACTTCCTGTCAGCTCATTTGCATAAGGTTGGAGTTGGTGATACACTGGAGATTTGTCAGTGGTACTATATACTTCAAATGCAAACCCTGTTGAATACATATTTGCTGGTTGATATGGATTAAAAAAAACACTAACACGTAATTAAAAGTGTCTTTAAAAGTTTTGTTGTGATTTAATTTCATCTCACATGAGATCTTTTATGATCAATTATTTGTGAATATACCGTATTTTCCGGACTACAAGGCATACCTGAATATTAGCTTAATAATAGCTTGCCGCACAAGCTAAAATTAGGGGAAAAATCCTGTTTTGTTCATACATTAGCCGCACCGGACTAAAAGCCGCAGGTGTTTTAATGTTTAATTACCATATGTAAGAGAATATGCACAAAGGGGATTGTCAGGAAAGAGATGGCTGTTTGGGAACACATCCCTTTTATTAACATTTTGAAAAACAAGTTAACGGTACATATTTGCATAACTTTTTACGTATATGTACAAGTACCGGTAATTACAAGTACGAAACATGTACTGTGCTGTTCAAACGAGTAACAAATGTACTGTATAACAATAACCTACAGCACACCAGAAAAATATAATCGGCCTACCTTTTGGGCTAAGGTGCAGTAACACGGCTTTAACAAGAAGAAAAGACAGTCATTCATCGCCATCTTTGTCTTCTTCCTGCGCACTACAACCACCAGAGTCCTCTTCTTCAGTGTCGGAAACGAACAGGCTCAGGGTGGCTTCGTCATCCACTCTCCCAGTCTCTCCTTCGTTGTCGCTTTCAAAACCAAAGAACTCCTCGTTGTCAGTGTCGGAATCGAACACCCTCTGAAGGGCCGTGGCGGTGTCCTCTTTTCATCACGCAGCAGTCCAGCCCTTCGAAATCCGTTGGTGATCGTGGATGTTTTGACACTTCTCCACGCTGTCAGGATCCACTGGCAGACTTGGGCAAAACTTGCTTTTCGCATGCAATCAGTTTTGGTGAATGATTTATTGCCGCTCGTCATCCACGCCTCCCACTGAACGCGTAGTGCTACTTTGAACGCACGATTCACACTGATGTCGAGTGGCTGCAGTTGCTTCGTTGTGCCTCCAGGAATCACAGCTGGAATCGAGTTTGTGCTCTTAATGGCTGCTTTCACAGAATCTGTGATATGGGCCCTCATGCTGTCCAAAACGAGCAATGCTTTTTTTGGGCAAAAAGAATCCTCCAGGTCGCTTCCCATAGCACTCTTGCAGCCACTCCTTCATTACGCTTTCCATCATCCACACTTTCTTGTTGACTTTAACAGAGATGCCGCTCGGGATCTCTTCTCTTGGCATCGTCATCCGCTTAAAAATCACCATTGGTGGAAGTTTTAACCCGGATGCTGTGCAGCCCAGAACACAAGTGAAATTCGTTCTCTCATGGCCAGTGGTTCTCACTGTGATGGATGATTCACCTTGCTTGTTAACAGTCCTAGTGAGAGGCAGGTCAAACGTCAAAGGCACTTCATTCATATTTATGATCTCGTCCGGTCCGATGGAATATTCGTTTATCTTTCTTAGTGTGAATTTGCGGAAGTTTGTTATTTTTTCCGCGTAGTTGGGAGGGAGTTGCTGACACACAGTCGTCCGCGCCCTGATGGACAGTCCTTTTCGTTTCATAAATCTGTGACACCAGGATGGTCCACCTCTGAAATGTTTTATCTTCATTTCGGTGGCGACTGTTTTGGCTTTCAGTCGGATCTGCACAATTGAAACACCTCGCCCGTTTGCTCTCTGTGTGTTCACCCAGTCTTCAATAAAGTCTTCAATAAAGTCTTCAAGTTTGGGCCATCTGCTTTTATTACCTCTGAAAGCTTTTTTCGTATTTTTGGACTGAGCCAGTTCTTCACGCTGGCGTCTCCAACCTCTCACCATTGAGTCGTTTATACCAAGGGTAAGTGCAGCAGCTCTATTTCCCTCGTTGAGAGCCAAATCGACTGCCTTTAATTTAAAAGCAGCATCATATGCATTTCTTTTGTTTGCCATAATGAGGGTTTGTGAATGAAAGCTTCCTTTGCTCCTGTAATACTCGTCTTGCTCTTGCTAATCTAGTCTCTTTTTCGCGCTAATTCGTACGGCACTACTTTTGCCTGGCGGACGGACATGTGACCAACATACCACTCTTTTCCCCCGTGACTGTGTGTCTGATCACATGCCCTTCCGTCAGGCAAAGTAGTGCCGTACAACAGCGGAAGAAAACCAAAACAAAACCTCTTACGATATCACAAAAATCATGAAAAATCCATAGAAAAGCCGCACCGGACTATAAGCCGCAGGGTTCAAAGCTTGTGCAAAAAGTAGCGGCTTATAGTCCAGAAATTACGGTACATAACTATAGGCACCGGCTGACTGACTTTTATGGTTGATAAAATATTTAAGTAGTAGCTGCAGCACTGACTACTCCCAGGTGCCATAATGTGGAATTATTTATAAATCTCTTGGCTGAGCCGGATTTAAGAGTCAAGCCTTCACGTATTCTGCCTTATTCATATGATTGTGTTCAAATATCAGTTTCTCTACCCTTTGAAGAACTTTGTTTCTAAATTGGATGAACATTTTTGAATAAGCTCGTGAACTTGAAGTGGCTTCACTTTTTCTAATGCTGTCAAACATGTTAAAAAGTTTAGGTCTAAGAGATAGTGATCTACAATGTTAAGTACATTGTTAATGCTCAGTGTAGGCATTCATACTTTGCACAAAATCAAAAGTTAAATCCTTATGATTAATTATTTTTATGTTGACCTTATATTCAATGACTATATGTAATACAAAGACTGCTGTTTTCGACAGCTGGAAATTATTCAAATTATAGCAAAACTCTGCTATTCTCATTGGTAGTTAGAGTCTCTTTTAGCTAATGCTTAAGATTATTTTAAATAATAAGTCAGCCTTATTTCTGGAAGGGGGCTTTTTCAGTAATATCACAAAAATCATATGCACAATACCTGCCTAGCAATAGTCAAACACACAACGTTACATCGAGCTAAGGTACAGAAAAGTATGCTGCTTTCTTCCTTTGGTTTGTGGAGGAGACCAAAACAGAGCTAAAAGCAGATACAATGTTGGACTTGCATTGATAATTTGGCGAGAAACATGAATACAAATTCTTACAAATGTTCACTTACAATATGGAGATAATATGTCAATAATAGGTTTACAGCTTGTTGCTCTAATCCAAAATGGCCCACAAAGTCAATAAAGGCTTTAGAAAACAGCTGAAGCCAATCCACTAGCATTTCACTATTTAATTATAGGTGATGGTGGTGATGAAATTGTATACCATCCATACAACAGCAGACACAACCAATGGTTAGTCTTAGATACTCAAAGAATCAATGAGGAGCTGGTTTACGTGACTCTGCAGTCTGAGCTGTATAACACTGTGCTATTCTACATTCTGCAGCTGTCGCCCCATGGTCCAGACAGAAAACAACTTCATCATAATCAGCTGCTGTAAAGTCACACAAAATTACCCACAGGAACCTACTACAGAGCTCGAAATAGCAATCAATTTCACTGCTATCACAGCTGATGTCATATGCGGTAAACACTGCTGTGCATAGCTTATGCTAATGGCTGCGAGGGGGAGGAGGAGAGAGATGGTCCTTGGATGATAGCGTCCTTTATTGTGATCGGTTAAGTGATGAGGGCTGGTGTGAGATGCCAAAAATAAATTTGCCGTTGGGACACAATACACTCACATCAGTAGATCACTTGTAAAAGTGATTTATAAAATCCTAGATCATGGGATTATGGCTTTCCATTGCAATGCATAGAAAAGACCTCAGGGTTATTTTCTTCAAAACATCTTAAAGACAACATCAGGGATCATGTTCACACTTTAATGTGCCTTTGCAGATTTCTAACGCAAACTATAATTGCCATCATGTACCAGTAAAACTGTGTTTCTTTTTAATCTCTCATCATTATGATTAAATAGTACTGCAATCTCACATCATTAACAAGCTCTCTTGCTTTCATGGCTCTTTACAAGTTTGTTGGCTGGAGCGGTTCTAATAGGATTTGGAATCTTTTTCTAGTTCAGGCTCAGCATATGAAAGGAGGAAGCTACAAAAAAAATGCAGGCTTTGTTTTTCTCACAAGACTTTTTGGAAAATGAAATCGGGTTGTCAGGATGTTTGTGATTAGGCTTAAATGGGGGATGAGACAATGTGAAACTCTGAGACTGCAGAGGCAATGACCTGTCAACAAGCTAGGCTGCAGAGCACAGCTGCATACTCCTCTGATCCTCCCCCACATCCCTCCCTGTCTCCTCTCACTCTCAGGGGGGATGTATCCACATCTCAAATGCCACTGCGTCACTCACTCGACAACATGCTATTTTTGGAAGGAGGAAAAAGTTGCCAGTTTGTTCCTCTTTCATCTTCACTTCCCCATAGGCTATGTAGTGTCGGTGGACTTGTTGTACATATAGCATACTCACTCAACTCAACCGGTTCAACCTATATCTTCTAGGAGATCACAAAAAGCTCCCAGGGAAAAAGAAATCAAGGCATTGCAACTCTTAGCTTTTGTAAACTGCTTGAGTGAAGTAGTTTGTTGGATAAAAGTGAGCGTACCACCTGTGTTTAAGGCAAAAGCAGCAGGCTACAATTAATCTACTCGTTCACAGTATTTTTATTGTTCGAATAATGTTAGAAAATATCCAGTTATGCCCGAACATTTAAATGTTTTATTGAAAGCTCACCAGAAGACAGGTGGAACATATATGGCAAAGTCGAGAATGGACTGATGCTAGTAGGGTGGTAGAGGTGTGTTTGACTGGTCCTCTTCCTGGACTGATCTGTAACTGAAGTGGCAGGTCTGATCTTGCAAAGGTCATCCATGACATCAAACTCGGCTGCTTTGGGCTTGATGCGTATTGGTGCTGATAGCTGCACACTGGTAGAAACTCAAGTCCTTTCTTTCTCTCTCTCTTTCCCTTTCTTTCATTCTCCTACTCATCCAAGACACACACACACACACACACACACACACACACACACACACACACACACACACACACACACACACACACACACACACACACACACACACACACACACACACACACACACACACACACACAATTCCATAAGCAAGCCTCAGGTATTTAGTGCATTTGAAAAGGTCGGTTCCCACTCATTCACTCTTTTTACTGCTGACCAGTGGGAGTGTGCTATAAAAGCTTTCATAATGTCCTTCCATGCAGGAGGAAATGTGTGTGTCTACCATTCAGGCTCAGTCCCCCACCAGGTAAGGTGGGGGACAAGTCAGGACAAATTCTAAACAACAAGCTAATTGAGATTCAAACATTTCTTTTAAACACACTTACTACTACTTACTACTAACTATCTTGCTGAGAGTAAGATGAGGTGATTCATAAAGTCATTTCCTAAAAAGTGTCTTTTTGTTACTTCAATATCAGGAAGAATCTGGCTGTAAATGACATAAAGTGCCTCATTTAAGATATAATTAATTTCTTAATAAGTTAAATAAATAAGTACTTTGTTTCATGTTATATCAAAGTCGTT
The DNA here is from genome assembly GCF_036324505.1 of Eleginops maclovinus. NCBI lineage: Eukaryota > Metazoa > Chordata > Actinopteri > Perciformes > Eleginopidae > Eleginops > Eleginops maclovinus. The sequence goes on from NC_086371.1 coordinate 18,704,586, forward strand.
GAAGTGTAGCATAGTTTAGAAGGCAGTTTGTGTTCTGTTTGCCAGTGCATCGTGACTGTGTGTTTCTGTGGTTTGGAGCCTCAGAACCAATGTTTGCTCGTTGTGTTTTGGTACTGCCCTTTATGTGATGTACTGTGAAGCACAACGTGGGCAGACGTCCTTATTGAAGCTGCTGTAGCAATGTCTGTGGTATCAGCAGAAGAAGACATTTTTTTAAGATCAGAATCTCCTTTCATGACAAGCGGCCCACAAGGTATTGTTTATGTGTTCGCCATGTATTATTTTCTGTATTTTGTTTGTTACTATAGTTCTCACGGCGTAACGGAAGAGGGAGGCTAAAGTATTAAGGCCAAGAATAAATGCCCGTTTCAAAGAACTGACCTGTGTCTGCGTGGTGAAAGGAGCTACACGGGCCTTTGTTCGGAAAATATTTTTTGCCTATGCAAAGGTAATCAAAACTGTATATCTTTAAATCCTTCTGAGGAGGTTCAATTGTAAAACGAAAAAGAAAAGGAACTATAAAATACAGTTAGGTCTCATCAAGGTAAGTCAAAAATGGCTTCAGCAACTGTAAAAAATATATTTGTGAATTGTTTACAATCAAAAGCTTTTCCTTGAGCCACCTCCTGAAAAGTTTGGATGTTGGAGACATTCAAATATTGTTAAACTGCCTGAATCTTAATTTCATATTGTTTAGAAAAACAGTGACAACCAAGAAATTACCCAGTACTCGAAAGTGCTCAAATTAGTTTAAGTGATCATTATTTCTAGTGTTCAGTATTCTCTCTCATGTGGATATACACAACATCAGTGCAAAAGATTCATGTAATACTCACCACTCTAATCTCCCTTTCCTTTCTTTAACTAAAATACATTGTCATCCTTAAAGATATTCCAGTGCTTCTACTTTGTGTTTAACACAATAACTCTCAAGCGCCACACTACCAAATGTCTTGTTATCAGTTATTGGTAAAGGCTAATGTCAACAATTGGCAAAAAATATGGAAAGGTGGATAACATGATAGTTTTTATTTTATATATAAACTGAGCAGGAAAGTATGTCATCAAGTTGTTGTTGTAGTGACTGTGGAAATGTACATTTTGCCATCCTTTATAGGAGACCTGCCTTTATTTGTTGGTCCCATCACAGTGCATATCATCTGTGCCTTAAGTGTTAAGCTAAGGTTGGTAAGTCTATAATATGGTTAAACTATAATAGCAACAAGCATGTACAGAGCTAGGCTGGCTAGCTGTTTCTAAGATAAGCTAACTGACTCTAGCGTCGCATTAAATAATGATTTCCCAAAATCTCCAACCGTTTCTTTCTTTATATAATTAATTATAGATGTCATGTAAGGATAAGTTAAGTGGGCAGTGTTACTCATGCTTGCTTAATCAAAGGAAATGGTGTAGTGACTCATTTCACTCTCATGGCTTAAGGACAGGAGGCCTTAAGAGGCGACATGCAAACGAAAGAAAATGTTTCCCATAGTCGACCCACTTGCTCAGTGCCCCTGCCTGCCTTGTCAGTACACACTGTTTGTTCTGTGCATCTCCATGAACAGCAGAATACTCCTCAGTCAAGTTCAGGTGAAAAGCAGTGGTGCCGCTAATGTTAAGTAGCTTTTTACCCAACGGGGAAACTCGAAGCTCTGACTGCTCTAATGTCAGACGTATGGACAGAATGGATTTGCCTGGACTTCACCATGGTAACCATACTCATCAAGAACTACTCAGGATGCTTTTTGCGTTGTTGTGATTTCTCCTTTGAGCCTCAGAAGTTCCCGGCCACTGATGGGTTTATTTCTCTTTGTTTTGTCCTCTCCCACTTTTGCTGAGAATGATGAAATGTAGAGACATTTTTGCTTAACCTTCATAAACCATGATGTAGGGACTGCCGCTGCCAAGCCATTTTAAAGAGAGCGGTGTTAACCCGCCCCTACACACACACACACACACATAGCATATCTCGATTTCTCTCACAGTTGTGTCATGATGAAGGCTCTGTCACTCCATTCTTATTACCAGGAGAGAGGTCAGTGCCAGTTCACCCTTACATCACTCAGACTGTGACAGCAGCAGCACTCTCTGCTAAGAGAGAAAAAGGAACAGACGTATATAGAGAGAGGGAGAGATAGAAGAAAAGAAGTGATTGTAGTTTATGGGGGGCTATATCCATCGAAGCAGCCCTGTCTCCCACCGCTAGCCATTGTCGATGCGAACTGGAGGAGTCAGTCAACCAGCTGAGTCTGTGTTTGCCTGCCATTTAGTAAGATGTGGAGACCCAGAGTAAAGGAGGAACGAGAGCTGTACAGCACATATCACAGGAGGAAGCTTATGCCTGAGTGCTTCTGTGTCTAGAATACCGAAAGGAGAAAAAAATAAAACACCCACGGAAAAGAAAAGCAGCATAGAACGGAGAAAAGGATCTCCCATATGCTTTTGTAAGAGACTGTTGTTACCCAAACTTCACATAGCATTGATTTTCAAGGAACTGGATATGGGGAGCCATATTTTTCCACTTTACCTTTTCAAGTGTTTGTTTGAAGAGTGGGCATTGAAATCCTTCCTGTACTGCACTATTTCCAGCACACCTGGAGGGCAAGCAGCGCTGCTGTTGAACATATGTAAGCTGCTAACCATTCGCTCCTGTTTTTCCACTCTCTCCATTTGATCACTCCTTTCTTTATTCAACATGACCTCTATTTTAAGTCTTGTACTTCACTCTTCTCTCCAGGACCTGCCCTCCGTCCCCTCTTTACTTCTCTCCCCTTCAAGTTACTCTGCCTTGCTGACTCTCTTTTACACCCTATAGGAGAAAGGTAGCTCCACTGAGTTACCTGCACGTTGGTTTTATTCTCCATTCTTAAAACTCCCCAGGTAACCACACCTTCTGCTCTTTTCCTTTCCTCTGTCCTCCTCCGCCTCCTTTTTCCTTCTTTTGAAAGATATAAGCCACACAGAGTCGTAGTGCAACAGAGAGGTCCTCTGTTCGCCTGAAGTGAAATGCAGGATAGGGAAAGGCCAAACTTTGTTTTATTATTGACATAATCCTAAAAGCTTGCGCCTATGAAGCCAGATCAATTCTCCGCACCTTATCCTATTATTAAAAGCTGGCCTGAGGGCTAAAGACATCCAATCTTGAAAGTAGAAACAGAAGCAAAGGAAAAACACATAGCGAGGAGGATGGAGGCTTACAGACACCAGCCTTCTCTCCTGCCAGCGTGAGCTGATAAAACATGGATCTAGTATGAATTAGATTTTCCTATACTGTCATTAATAGATGAGCTAGCTGGGGCTGGGGTTGTGGCCTATGGAGCGGGCAGGCCTGCTGTAATACTCACAGACAGGAGTGAAGATAGAGACAATCACGCCTGCTATGAACAACACTTCATCACTGTCACGTTTGGGCAGAATTCAATTTGCAGATGTCGAACTCGCCCCCCTCTGTCTCCGAGCCATGTCTGGATATTGAGAAAGGCACACACAGACTCACATGTGCATGTGCAAAACCCCCACGCATACACAAATGGTGCTGGCCATTATGTGCTTCTTACAGTACAGAGCTATATCTGGCAGAGATAAGAGTGTTGTTCAGAATAGACGGTGGGAAAAGGGGGGATTGAAGAGCGGAGGATGTGCACTCAAAACATTTTTCCGGTCTATACATAAGACCAATGTGCTCTTTTGTGTGCTATAGCAATATGGTTTGTGAGGGTTGCATCTTACCTATAGTATAATGTGAGTATACTGTATCAAGTATATGTTATATTTGAATGGGAAACACATTGCATTCCCTACCACAGTATTAAAAAATAAACAACTAAATACACACATTTAAACCCAGAGAAACTTTTTTTAAATTGCATGCTGCACAATGTGTAATCAGTAATCAGAGGCATCTTTCACTGCAGGGTTTTAGTGTGCATTTTTCTTAACAACAATAAAATAAAGCGTTTATGATTTTCTTAATAGTTTGATTTAGTAGACTCTAGAAAATTGGAAACCAGAAAAGAGCAGAGTATAAAAAGAAATCACCCATCCTGCAATTATGGCATGTGTAATCAGCCGATGGAAAATTACGATGTGACGCTGGATGAGCAGCAGCGTAAGTTGAAAGCGTGCTGTCGTCTGTAGATATATAGTCTGTTAACAATATCTGTCATCTGGATGATGTGAACCTTGGGTAGTGTATTGATTTTTATTGATTATTTCATCAAACTGACAAGTTTTTCAGGGCTTCATTATCAGCGCTTGTTGTGAAGTCTGCTCTCTGCTGACAGTGGCTGAATTTAATATTGATGTGCTCATATGCTAAGTGATTAACTGCAGACAAAAAGATTTGAAAATGAAAGACATGGCAGATTATCAAGATTCGATTTGCTACTTTCTTGGTGTGGGATATAATAAACATTTTTCAAATTAAAGCATCTCAGTGTTATTTTTTACATATGAGTGAAAATGGAATATTCTATTGGCGTATACATTTGGGTATTTAACTACAAGCACTTTTTAACATTATCTGGAAAATACTAGATAATTACAGAGTGCAAAAAGGACTGCTTTACTTAACAGCCCACATACCCCAAACGTACACTGCAATGAGCCCTTTCTCACACATTTATATTTCTGCGTTCTAGTTGTTGTGCAATGTTGTTCTCCATTGCTTTGAGAGCCATTCTTTATTCATGCTTTTCAAAAAGAACTTGGTAAAAAAAAGAGAAAATTGATACCTCTTTTGTTCATTTTCTAAATGACTCACTACCCTTTTATCTCTTTTATACTGTATGATGTTCAATAAATTTGATGGAGTTGTCTGTGAGGGAGTAGCTGTATTTGGCGCCAAAAAGGTTTGCATACATTAATATTACAGCATACAACGAATTCCTTTGCGAACAATTAGTACAGTAAAGGCTTACGTAGCAGAACATGAAGTAGCTTTCCTTGTGTCATTGTTGTAATCCAAGTTCCCCCATGTTTTCTTTATGGACCTGCTGCATAAACATGTTGCATTTTCATGTGAGTCCATGTGTGTGGCTAGCTAATGGTTGCTGCTAGACACTGCGCCCAAATAGCGGTTACCGCTAATAATGCTGTTCTGACTGAAGGGGCTGTCCTGGAAGCGTAACACTGTTATCTATGTCAGCTCTGTTGTCATTGTTTTTCACTGTCTGCTATGTTAGCACCTTTAGCTGCTAGCACTGGCTCGGCTCGGCACTTAACAAGCCACTGCCATGTTAAATGCCGCATAGATAATCGCTCAGTCATGATTTTTTTTACTGAATCCTGCATTTAAAACCTTGTTTATAATAAATACAATGTATAAGCTTGTCTTCTTCTCTGGCATCATTTTTTATTATCATGATTTAAATAGTATAAAGAAATTATAGCTACAAGTTGTTAGCTAATCTCTGCATATATATATTTATTGTTCAGCATGAATGCAAAAGCTTCCTTTTAATGAAAAGAGACAAAAGTTATATGACTTTGTTTATTGAAAATGGTTTAAAAGGTATTTTATGTCCACAGAAACTATTAAAATGACTCTTGCAAAGTTTAGGCTACAAAGAGATGGCCAAATTTTAATTCATGCAACTTGAAATAAGCTTTGCTGTTTCCCAATATTACATGGATAATAAAAGTGGCAAGGCTGTCAAACGTTTCCCAAACAGCAAAAACATCCAGATCTAATAATTGTAAATCACCCTCTGTCTTGGCTTGTTTGCCTTTTATTGCATAGGGGTTTGAAGATTGGACTGGACAGGAAAACAGTAGGTTGTAATTCTGATATGACAGTGTACCATTTCCCTGTTAAACCAAATCACTTTTCTCCCTTCCAGTCTTACTTCTCCACCGAGATTGTAAAACCAGCACGTTGAGAAAAGTTCACGTTGATTTGTGCATGTTTATAATTTATCACATACAATGGATTGTTTTTCTGTCTGGGAATTGACACAATAATGGCCGCCTGTGATGTATTCGACCACTTTGTTTTTTACTTTCAAATCACACACATAATAAGTGGTGATTACGCCAGCCGAGCTGCACAACCAAAGCAAATATTTCCTCTAAAGTATGGAACAGTTTGAACCCCTTTCAGCCCAACATAAATGGAGTCGATTAATAATTGCCTTTTCTTATTTGACAATGAGTTGTTATTTCATGTTTTCATTTGTGTAACATTTGATTTGTGTGGCTAGCTGGGCAAAGTTTATGTGTGTGTGTATCCGGAGACTCAAGCCTGTGATTTGTTGCGTTGGTACCTGGGAAATGTATTCTTAATTGCATCGAAACCTTGTTACACCGGCAGACTGGCAGGTCACAAATAACTGGCCAGCTGCTCTGTGGCTGTGGGCACACAGGGAGAGGAGAATATAAAATGGATAGATGAGAGAATGAAGAGTTCGGAAGGGATGAGTACTTCATCCCCTCATCAGGTAGGCTGCAGGTGTCCTGCTGTCAGGTCTGGATGGGCAGGGGTGTGATGTGAATGTCTATCTACACCCCCTTTCTTTGAAAGAGAGGCTGCCTTCAGGTGTTTATGGACTCTTATTCACTGGATCTGAAACATGTTAACATGATGCAGAGTTGTAACAAAACAGATTAGTACAGTACTATGGTAAGATGAAGATAAGGCGAGATACCCCAGGCAAAACATAGTGTTTCATGCACTGGTTACAGGCTATTTGGCTTCTTGTCTTCTTTCAGACAAGAAGAAAGAAATCAAAAGTACACATGCTAATTTCCCTTTGTCTGTTTGTTTCTGTAGGTTCCTGCTAACTTCACCAAAAGTTAGCATTTGATAATGACTCATTTGCATACAACATTTCAGAAAATATACAACACATTCTCTATCTAAATATTGTAAGTTTCATAGTTATAGCAATAATGTAGAATTTGTCACCTCATACTCTGCAGGTTTTCATAAAGGCTTTTGTTCATGTATCCTTCACAGCCTGATTTACACATCCTTTTATGTCAAATAACATTATGAAAATTGAGGTTTTCTTAGGGCTTTTGCCAGTATTCTGTTGTGAAATGATACTTAATGTGTGCAAAATTCCTCTGTAAAAAAAAGTTTGACTGATTTGTAAGCAAAATAAAACAGAAAAAAATGGAACCTTTGAACATGAATTATAAAATGTATAATATTATAAAGTAGGTCATCTAGTGGAATAGTTTCATGGTGATATTTTTCTGTTAAAATGTTTTCCCGTGCCTCCTTTAGTGTCTCCCCTAAATACAATGCGTTCTTGTGGATGTTTTTTTTCTGTCTTTTTTTTTTAAGCTTGCAAGCAACATAATTGTTTTTGATTGATGAATGCATCTCCATATGTTCAGATGAGAAAACGCATTACCTCACTTCCTTGATCAGGCAGATCAAACACTACACAGGGGACACCCCTTTAAAATGTCCCATTGATTTCTAGCCCTATCCATGTCTTGGTGATTATGAACAAGATTGGAGTGTTAGCTTAAATGGAGATGACTGATGTTTATTGGCTGCTAATAAGCTATTACCTCAACCTTGCTGCAAGCTAGAAGGAAATCCATGCTCATTTTACTTGTAAGAAGAAGGGAGGGGTAGGAAGAAGGATGGTAAGGGGTGGGGAGGGAGGTTTGAAAGTATTAGGGAGACAGAGGGCAGAGTTAGATAAAAAGGAGAGAACATCCGTGTTTGTATTTCAATGTGCCGAGAGTAAGCCGCAGCTTAAAGCAGTTTATACACCTGTGAAAAATGTGCCAACCATTTAATGGCTGTGGAATTAGCTGGGAATGGAACAGCACCTATTTCAAGGGCAGGACTGCTTGCAGATAAGCATCACCATTTACTGTAATATTGGAGCTGGAGGATAGAGTTCTGTTACGGAGGAGATTAATGAGGCCGGCGTGTGTGGGTGTACGTGTCTGTGTGGATATTGTATTTATATCTTTCCTGGAAATGTTAGGGTTTCCAGGAGCAAAGAAATTAATATTTCTTCGTTTTTGACACAGTACACCACATATGAATTGATTCTAGCGCTTTCAAAAGGGAAACAAAAACTCATAACAGTGCCATCCAGTGGATGGAGATCTCTTGTGCACCTGTGTGTGCCAGCACTTATGATAGAGCCAGCATTTTTGACCTGCCCTACTCTGCCTTATTTGCAATATTGGAGCCTTAATGTAGAGATACATGCATGCACTCACACACACACACACACACACACAGTCACCGAACATTTTCCCCCTTTTTTTTTATTTTTATAAAAATGATAGATGAGAGTACAGTTTCTGGTGTATTGATTGTATGCTTTTATGGAATTACATCTTTGGAGCAGGTTGGGCTTTAGGGAAGACAAATAGGCCTGACTAAATGAGAGTAAGCACAATCCACCGTGAGCTGGCTGGATAGATTGGGCGTGGGGGCACCCAAGGGCCAGGACCAGTTCCAGCACCGCAGACAGACATCCATCCTTCCTGGCCTCCTGCATGTCATCACTCAGGAAAGAAAGATAGCGGTCCCCAAGTGGAGATTTTTTTAAATGGAATCCACTCCACTTCCTCGACGGTACATGCTCCACTCACTGATATGGCAACACAGTGCAGCCCTGAAAGCATCGGTTCAGCTTGATGGGTTTCTCCTATTGCCATAACATTTAAATGGACCCGCTCTATTTCCTTTATTGATTATTATGAAAGCATTTCATTATACAGGAAGTTATATGGCCAACAAGCAATTATGAATTCAATACCGCAAATGTAAACTGAAATGTGTCTTCGAGGCATGTGAGAGAGGTGAAAAAGTCATTAAGCACGCTCTATGAACACAAACTCCCCTAAACACACACACACACACACACACACACACACACACACACACACACACACACACACACACACACACACACACACACACACACACACACACAAACACATTAAAAGTAAGGGGAGGGGGGAACACCGCCATTTTTGGACATTAACTAATTCACTCACTTGGCTGGCAGTGTGGTGCCGGGGTAATTTGGTGATGGCAAGGCAGTCCATTTTCAGAATCCGAAATATGGAAATGGTGCTTACTTAAGCCGTTTCCCATGGAAAGGCTTCAAACAGGCACCGTACTCCCACCCCCACTACCTTAACCTCCACCTGTGGCATGGACCAGCTAATGTGAGTGGACGCTGCTTTTAAAATCATAGCAAAAATATGAAGTAACATATTTAAACTATGTATCTGAGATGTAAAGAGATCCAAATGCAGTAGAGATTATGGACACCATGTATACTGTACATCTGATCATAACCGTTATGTGATTGTAAAACACTTTATTCCAAAGGAAATTATTATGCTGCTAATTGTTCTGGGAGGGCCCTTCACAAGATATTGGATTATTGGTGAGAGCCTATGGCTACAGGGATCGGTTTTATTGGTAAGTTCCTTCACACCAAACAGGACAAATTATTTCCTTCTGTAATTCTGTTTTCTGCATAGAGGGACATTTTCATTTTAAAAGAGAAAGGGGCATCCCCACACAGCCACAAAGTTGGAAGCACACTACTCCCAGGGCTCCAGGTATGTTCCTCAGTCAGATTGGAACATTTTAATAGTCTTTAGAGTCCAACAATTGAAAACTGTCCAATATTGCGCAGCGAAGAAGGACACTAATTACAAAATATCAGATAAATCACACCACCTTTGAGTGTTCCCTTCACGATCCCTTTATTAGACCCCAACGCCTAGCTCAAATGCACTGGTCATAACTGATTGTGGGTGGTAGTATTAATATTCCTTAAATCATAGCTAAAGGACTTACATATTCCCCCACAGGAGCAGGGAGCATGGTGGACCCAAATGAAGGACACAGGTGTACTTAAAACATAAAACAAGGCAAACAGACCTTAACATTCAAGAGGCCCTATAAGGCTTTCCTGTAGTGTGTTTTATAGTTTTAGTGCATGTAAATGGTCTGCAAAGTCTAAAATCCCAAACTTCTCTCCCACACTCCCCTCCTTTCTGAAACGCCTTGATAGGACTCCTTTGTTTACTTCTGTGAAATAGTAACATCAAAATGTAATAATCATGGATCCATGGATCTGCCAGAGAAAAAACTGAAAACCAGGCTGAACTATTTAGAGGTTAAAGCAGGTGTACAGGATGTCAGGGGGTTGCAGGACTCAAGGTGAACAGGTGAACAGGTGAAACTAATAAGGCCAGGAGAAACAATCAAAACAGTTAAGAAGACACACAAAGTCAGGAAGTAAAAATCAGGCATCTCCCACCGTAAAAGTGTATAATGCTTTTTGTAAGCAGATGCATATAATCAAAATAGATTTTTCCCAAAGGTAAATGTTAAGTAATTGGTTGTCCTCCTTAATTCAGTGATTTCCTGTATTGACTTTAAACAGATATTCATACATGCCAGGGACAAGGTCAGCTTTAACTCACATGTTATAACAATGTAAAATCATCAAAGGATTATTCACTGGATTTAAGGCATTAGGGTGACTTCTCCATTTAAACAGTAATTTGGTGGAAAGAACAATCAACAATATTTATCTGTCACTGTCCTTCCAGACAAAACAAGGGGTAATGAAGGCAATCCATCCTTGTTTTGCTTTTACAGCGTACGATGTTACATTTTGTGCGTCTGCTTTTTGGACTACTTAGGCTACTGTCAGTGTGGATTCGGTATCTTGCCTCTTTCATGTGGCCAATTACCCACATGAAAAAGGCAAATACATCATTAAACAAATGTGACCCATGAATGCAACTCAAATTCCCCAGAGCTGTTTTTTGCCCAACCTTATTAAACCTTTTTTGGTTCCTTTCATCATACTTTTAGGTATATTTGGGTGAACGCTACACCCACGTTTACTTCACATGTATTTATAAATTCATCTCAGTCATAAATGGGAATTTAGATGAGGGGATTCATTGCAAGCCATTTAACCTTTGAGCCATTTTTTGACAAGGATTATGCAAAACCCGGAATACATAATGCCAGATAATAAACTGAAAACTGCATTGAAATGAATACAAAATGTAATGTTTAAAAAGTTTCCCATTTAGCAAAAAACGGACATGTAACTTTTCTTAGGCATGAAGGGGCAAGGGGAGAAAAATCTGAGCTAGATGCAAGGCAAAGAAGGAAGTGAAGATTTGTGCTGTTCTTAGCGCTTCAATCCCCTCGAGTGATCCTGGTGAGCGAGAGCAGAGAGAAAAGGGAAAGATGTTCCTGCTGCAATTTCTCTGCCTGATTTGTAACAGACCGATAAGCTTGGCAAGCATCCCTGCAGGACAACTGACCAATGGCAGCCCGCTTCTTAAGCTGAGAAAGGACAGAGGCGGAGGAAAACACGCGCCGTATCACACTGAGAGCTTTCCCCATCTCTCAAAGTCTCTGATTGTCATACATGAACCGCCTCCAAGGACATACATTTTTAAATATGTCCCGCGCCTGATGTTATTTGTTTGCAGTGATTTGATATTTCTCCATATCAAAGCCTGTCGGGGGGCACGTCTGCGAGCAACGTTGGCTTATCACATGCATTATACAAATATAAACAAAATGAAATAAAGCGTAGCACAACAAAGGGAAATCATAGCTTTTGTATGCTTTTTTTCTCTAATGTTAACAATACTGTTGGTGGTGTGATTGCAGTGGCTAAATACATGCATTGTAATGCTGCCTGCAGATACCTTTTGTAAATGTAAATTGGCTTTAATTGTGAATATGGAGTTAAAACAACTGAATGCATTTGCTTTAAACTTGTGGACCGGTTGAAGCCCCCACTGCTCTGGACATAATTGTATTTACGATAATCAGAGCCCCCATGGGCAAAGAATACAAATTGAACGATAGTATTAATATTCGATTTGCTTAACTCAGTCACTGTTCTTAAATAACATCCGTCATACACTGCCCTTCACTCTGTGTGTGTGAGTGTGTGTGTGTGTGTGTGTGTGTGTGTGTGTGTGTGTGTGTGTGTGTGTGTGTGTGTGTGTGTGTGTGTGTGTGTACAGGAGCAAAGCTACAAGACTGATTCTGAAAGGCTGGTCTTTTATCAGATATATCACCGGGAGCAAATGAACACACGTGGAGTCAAATAGCCTCAATAAGAGGTCTGAAACGACTCAACACAATATTCTCCTTCCACCAGGAATCTATAAATGGCCCATTTAGCATCTGTGACCCCAGTGCCTGCTACTGAAGGAGAGTTATATCCTTTCAAAAGGAAACTATCGTAGATTTTAGTGAAGTAAGAAAATGTCCCCAGGAAGTGCTCGAGCAAATGAAATTATGCATGACCCCCTCATTACTTGACTTCATAAGTGATCTATGCACTGGGAACAATAAAGATCCAGATGTCATGGAGACGTATGAACAGGAGAGATAAAAAGGGGATGAATAAAATTCACAGAGCTACATGGTTACAGAGATTGCATGAAAAATCTCATTCTTTCTCTTTGTCATTCACACTCGCACATGCCAAGGACTGTGATATCTGTCTCTCATTGGTATTCATTGACCCTGGGATGGAGAAATGGGCATCACAGCTTTCATTTAATCAGACTGTTATGGGGATCAGCTGTAAGCGTTTGTGTGTCTGTGTGTGTGTGGGGGGGGTTGAGTGTGCTCTGTGGACATACGCTGTCAGCAGATATTAACGCAGACTTGTCAAGGTGGAGGAGCAAAGAGGGCACGGAACCTGAAGCTGGGTTAAGTAATTGGATTCTTGTTCAATAAAAGTTGGCCTGAGAGTGTGTTTGTGTGTGCCAGTGGATGTATATGTGGGTTCAATGTGCTTGCATGTGTATGTTGAAGGGAGGGTATAATTGGTTTTGTGTGCTTTGCATGTTCAGTGCTTTCTGCATGCTTAAAAGTTTAACTTTAAGATGCCTTGCGGGTATGTGTGTGTGTTTTGGGGATTATGTGTTGTTATGTAGGTGTTTTCAAACGGCGGGGCGTCCCTCCCCTTTGGGGCTGTGAGAAAGACGTAAAGCAAAGACACCGCATGAGGAGAAAAGGACAGGTGCATGTCGATGTTCTGAAACAACAGGATGTTAGTTATTTAAGTTTTGCCTGCTGATTTTGCCGTTGGAGCTGCAGCTGTGACACAAAGCTCTTTCAAACCCATAGCAACGTGATTGCGGCAATTTGCATATAAACTCACACCCTTTCGCTGAGTCATAACAAATGTGAAAACACAGACGTGAGACCAATATTTTTAGATTCAGTGTGACTTACTGACTCCTAGATAAAAAGAAACTCCTCTGAAAAGGGTTATTTTATTGCCACACAACTAGGCTGGTTTAATTCATTTCGGTCCATTGTAAACTAAAGCTGCTTTTAACTTATTCAAGATATTTTAAATGCTGCCAATTTTCAAAGGAATGTAGGCTAAAGAAGTGTGTCTCAAGTTGTTCACAACAGAGCTCACTTAATCCATACCAACATTGTTCTTCACGTTTGCATTCCACACCTGTAGTTTCAGAACTCTTTTCCTCTGACAAATAACGGCAGATATAATCCCTTCTTTTGACTTTTTTTGTCAGGTTTCTTTGGGCTGGCGGTTGGGTTGTCAGACTTTTAAAACTCATTGTTCATAATATACAAATAGACTATGTTTGAGTTCTGGAAATATAAGATTGTTTGAGCATGTATAAAAAAATGATCATCAAAAAACAGAAACTAAAATTAGACTCAAACAAACCTTTTAGGGAGACATCATTTATAAAACATCATTAACAAAACACATATTGGATTCATTTCTCAAGTTTTTCTAGAAGGAAGACAGTTTGCCTCATTGAATCCATTTGGTTCAATTGTGTTCATTGTAGAAATACAGTAGCTTTCTCTGTGTAACATGATCAAACACGTTTTTCCTGTACATATGAGATGCTGGAATTTAAACAGCTGGATACGGAACTCTTGAGGAAATTTGGCATTTGGGCTTTTTGTCCAGTTTGAAATGTTTATCTGTATTCAATGATCTCCAAGTTTGTATCCTGTGGCATTGAATGGTTCTTTTTGGCTTTTGATTTGAAATCCAGGTCTTTCTAAGGTTTTGCCCCATGACTGCAAAACATATTTACAAAAAAATTAAAAAGTGAAAAAAGTCCATGGAGGGATGTCAAGGTCAGCAGTAACTTGTTGGGGATACAAGCGCTCGATAGTATTGAGCTGTTCATTGCCTCCAAAGCTCATTTAAAGTAACCTATTGTATATTCAAGCAGTTCGGGCCTTTTCACTTGCAGTTTTAATTCCCTGAGGCCAGATAGGGAGTCTACCGTGTGCTAGCAAATGGTGGACAAAGCAGATGAGCAGAGTATCACTGAGGCACACTCCTGAAGGCCCCAGTCAAGCATGATCCTTTCTCTCTTATGTGCCCACACAACCCCTCTGTGACTTGCAATAAGAAAACTGACACATTAAAAGTCCTCTGTGAATAACTCAATGGTCTTGTAATATTTAACTAATCTTGAGTGTAGCAGCCTCAGTGAAATCCTCCATTGATCCATCCACTGTCCCATCCTCATTAGAGTCAAGCATGCGACAAAGTATGAACGCCTTTTTAGCTGCTCACTGGGAGTCCCCAAACCAGCTGGAAGTTGTAGACCCTTAAGCATGTCCTGGTTATCCCAGCAGTCGGCCATGTCGTGTCAACCCCCATAGCAGATTTCCCAGTAGGTGTCTTTACCCTTGTCCCTGATCATGCTATATTGATACCTTAAAGGTAAAGGTAATTTCTAACACCTAACTCTTACAGTGTGACATGCTATAATTACAACAAGTAACACATTGTTTTTTGTGAATGCCTATATGCAATTAAAATCGATTATTGTAAAATTTGTTTAAGATATCATACCAACTGTTGCAGGAGGATTTCTTGCCCCGATTTTCCTCCCTTTCACCCTTTAGTATTAAGAAGTCGTAGCCTGACCTTGAGGCTCTCTCAGATTGGGTGCAACCAATGGACCTGGGGAGAAATCAAGTATTGGTATGTCTATAGATTCATATTTACTTCATAGTTACTTTCAGCTTCACTTTCACTTTCATTTTCGACCAAGGGTGATGGTCAAAACAAAGAATTTGATGGGAAAATGAAGGTTTTGCCTTGTGTCTCTGCTCTCCTTTTGGCAGTGCACTCCAGTACAGCTACTGATTATCCTAGCCCTTGCACTAAAATGACAGTCAGTTTCATCATTTTCTTCAAGGAGAGAATCATATTTGTTCTGATATCAAAGAACAGAGCATCACCCCACATAGATGGAGACATCCTGTTGTTTAAAGCAGGGGTGTCCAAACTACGGTTTTAAATTGGCCCTCAGATAATTCATGATGTCATTTATGGCCCACAAATTAAACTTGCGCTTGTCTTATAGTGAAGTTAAATATAAGACAAGCGCAAGACAATTATGTCAACATAAATAACGCTGTTTTGATGAGTTAATGAGCCCCCTTTTCAAATAAATTCACTCAATTAAAGTTGAAGACATTTTCTAGCAAATCTAAGTTGATAAAAAAAGCCCAATAACTTATTTACATAACAAGCTTGAAATATACCCTTCATTTTCCCCTTACTGTAATAACTCTGAGCGAGCCCTACAGAGAGCTGTGATGTAGTCTGTTTTTTTCTTAAAGCATATTCAAGTATCAAGCATAACTTTCCTACATTTGATTGATTTTGCTAACTTATAACCTAAGTTATGAGGCAATGTACTTGACCAATAGTAAGGGGCCCAGACCTTCAGATATTGTTCTGTATTTGGACCTCGGTGAAAAAAGTTTGGACACCCCTGGTCTAAAGCTTGGGTTGGATAAGTTTGGGTTGGGTTAGGTCATATTATGCTTATCTGCAGTTTAATATTTGTATTTTTGGTTTCTGCTAGAACTTGTTTTTATGATTTCATGTTAAGAAACACATTATTTTTCTCATCTGGTGTGTATAGATTTAGAGAAGCACCTGCTCTTTAAACCCCCTTCACCATGAGTGCTTTAATGCTCTCTGCACCATCATTACATTCAGGAAATAATTGTTACGGCACTATGACAGCACTTTCTACCTTTATACATAGTTGAGACATCATAAAATTACATAATTCCAGGCGTCTCGAAGCACAGTTACGGGCTAGATTTGGTTCTTTGATGCTTTCACAGTGTTGAAAAAGCACCTAGACCTGCTTTATAAAAAAACATTTGCTTAAAAAAATAAATCATAAAGTTCTCACTTTGTACAATTTGGGCCCTTTGAAAAAAAGAAATTAACCAACAATTACTGAGTGTGACAAAGTCATCAGAACTTGTCAGAATGTGTGTAATTATGTGTGTTTTAAAGCAGCTTCTTTGGATAACGTTTAGTTTTTGTGTACTGCATGAAATGTGGTAAAACACAGATCTAGTCAAAAACAAACTCACCACTGGCGCTATTCAGTGGCAGTTCTGGAGCTTTCGACCACATCACATGGTTCTCCTTAGCCAGTTTGAGATGTAATTAAAGATATACATAAGTCTATGTTTCTGACAAATGTAAGAGTTTCTTCCCCCTGTTTTCTTCAAAGTTCAGATTTACAACACATTTCTTACTGAATAAACTAGTGTAAAAGCCCTTTTTTTCCACAGAAGAAATTTTGACATGTCGCAGAAATGTGTTTATATAACAAAATGAATCAACGAGTACTTCCGTTTCACGGTCATGCTACTGTGCCAGCTGACTTGCACTGACATGGCTTACTGGATAAACTTGAAAAGACCATTATTAATATTTTTAGTAACACATGAGCTTTGCTAGAAGTCAACATATCTGCTTTCATCTCTGATAATTAGCTGTTAAATGATCTAATGGCATTGCAGTAAGTAAACAAAAGCACGTTTTTAGCTTAGGAGACAGACGCGATGGAAACACTTTGAAAAGACGAGACATTAGGAAGGATAAATAAGTTAAAGTATGCAGGATTTATCTAATGCAGATAATAATACAGTATATATTAATTATTTTAAATAATGATTATCACAATTTGAGTAGAAGCATATTTTTACAATTCATTCACAATTGATTATTTTTTTCAAGCAGTGCGGTGCAGGTCTTTGGCTTGGTACAGAGCAGCACTCAGTCTTTATTACTGAAGAGCAGGAGTGTCTGACTGGAGCCTGGAAAGCTCAAGGTAGCATCATAGATTTGACCAGTCAGTCGTGTAGAGCACTAAGTCCTTCATTTACTCCCCACATTCCCCTGCCTGCCAACCTCACACCAGTGCCCTCATGTGCACAAAAAAACACACCCAAACACACTAAACACGACGTGCAAGCACACAGACATGTTTTATGTAGGCAGTGCGTCTGCTCATTCTCTCTCGCACACACACACACACACACACACACACACACACACACAGTCCTTGTTTCCTAACTCACTCACTCCACTTCTTCACACACACTATTTTAGCAGCCTTGAAAAGCTAAATGGTGTGAAGTTGAGTGTTGGTCCATCTGTCTCCTGGGTGTATGGAAGGGATGAGAAAGACAGTTAGCAGTGGGAGGGACATTTGGGGAGAAAGATTGGAAGAAGAAAAGGGAAAGGAGGGATTGGGGTCAGGCCCATTAATATGAATCACCAGCAGAACCCCACAGCGGACCCATCTGTGGTTGTTCTCCGCCCAGAAACAATTCCCATCCCAGACAACAGGACATTAATAGGTGAATTGGGGTAAAAGGCACTTTTGTCATGCATGAACTTCTGACAGTTTTTGCTTGCGGTTTACAGTTTCAGTGGCATTATTGTCTATCTAAGATGCAGGCAGTAGATAAAGCGATGAACAAAATAAAATGTCACTGCTGCACCTTTCTGGAATAAGCCCAAAAATTGCAGAATAATCTTTAAACTTCAGAGTTTTAATATGAAACAATGATACAGTATGCTTCCTGCTAAACGTAGTTTTCAGTAAATAGGTTCGGACTTACATGTAAGAAGCAGACCTGAAGAGGCATTTTATGGTGTAAATGTATTCTACACAACATGAGAGTAGAAGGACTTCAGACCATCGAATTCTCCTTTTACATATACTTTAAACAGTGAATGCCCCTCCAAGAGGCAGGGATATAGAGCCAGTATGTGCCACACACACATGCACACACAGGTGAATGTCAGATTACTGAATAATGCAGGCCTACTATAGATATTAAACATGGCAGAGGGGAAGATTTTCAGTGAAGGGTTTTGCTTTATACAGATAAGAGCTGCTTTATATGACATTACAAACCTGTTCTAAATGCATTCATAATGCAAAATGCATGAGGAGACAGAATAGGCCAAAACATTTGTGAGAAATCAGATTCTTCTGGCATAGTGTTACAAAGAAAATGTAAAATAGGACCATGTTCACTGAAAAGTGTATATGTCTTAATAGCCTTTAGCTCACCTATTATTCCGCTGTCTGCTTTTACTACATCCAGATGGAAACTCCTCCATAGTTGCATGCAGGTAGTCACTAGAGCAGTTTCTTTGTCTTGATCATTTTGAGGCTCTAGTTGCTAGAATTTATAAATCATGAAACTTCTTTTTCATTTTTCGGTAGCTTTGGTAACTTACAATCATATACATCTTAGAAGTATTTTACCCCTCTATGTACTGTTTTTCTAATTGTGTGTAGACTCCAAGAGGACTTCTAAATAATATATAAAGTCCACAGTTGTCAAAAATTCATTATAGAGCTAAGAAAAGTTTGCTACAGTATGCACAGCAGTGACCAATAGGATTTTTCCAGGGGCTCAATACGCAAGCTGCCTAAAAAAGTCTTATGTACTCTATAGTCTTGTGTAGTGCAGTATATCTATTCTATTTCCTTTTCCATTTGAAATGTCCTGCATTTCTACAGCATCATATGTTTTTGGTAATATTTGTGAAATGTATGTGTTTCCTAGAGTTATAATGACTTGTGTTAGTCAATAAAGTGTTGTTCATCATCTGGAAATACGTATGAGACCATGTTTCTTAGCAAAAATGCACAATGAATTGTTTTCAGACAGTTGTTTTTGAGTTTGGAAGATATGGAGTTGTTTAAAGTTAACTTTGACAGAGCTTTGGTGTACTGATAACATTTGATTAATAATTTAATCACTGAACAATCAAGACAAAAAAACCCTCATTATTTTCATTGAAGGACAACAGTACTTCAGATGCTAAAATATAGTTGGAAATATAATGCTGTGCTGAACCTAGTTTCCTGATATATTGAAATTGCTTGAGCTCCAGAATGTCCCATGGCATGTATCTGTGTCTTTCTGAATATATGTTCTTAGGCCCTCCAGTTTGACAAAGTACCTAACGGCCATAAGACAAAGAATGCAAGGACAGAAGCTGAATTATAAACCTTAAAGTTTACTCACAGATGAGGATGAATGCGCAGCCCCAAGGCTCGTCATGAGGGTGATGCATCATATCTACAGAGTGCTTTAGGATGACTATAAAATGGTGCTGACGAAACAAGGTGGCTTGTGCATCCTCCACATCATTAGACTTCAGGAAGTTGTTTAACTTTAAATCTGCACGCGTTCCTCAGAAGCTTGTTTTATCCAGGACAGCTGGATGAAAAACGATCACCTTCTCGGTTTTGATAATCACAAAGACTGTGAGGGCTTCTGCGCCAGTAATGTGCATCCAGGCCAAGATTAGATCTCCCTCTGTCCAGTGTGAGCAAAAACATTACTGGGTGTATTTAGGGGAGGCTGTCAAAGCTGTCCCTTCCAGACTATGTTCAATTCCAGCTCCAACCCCCAAGGGGTGGTGTCTGGGAATTAAAGCTGTCTCATTGTCTCTCACCCACCCACCTGCACATAAATCCACACACACAAACACCCATGTTGGCCATGACCCATCTGGTTTCTTTTTACTTCTGTGCTTTCCAGTGTCTGAAAAGGGAGACGGAGCTGGTTAGCTGACAACATTACATTTAATTACCCTGCAGCATCCCACCTTTCCACAGACAGGCAGGTCGAAAGACATACAAACACACACACACACACACACACACACACACACACACACACACACACACACACACACACACACACGCACACACACTCTGTCTCTCAGTCTTTCACCTTGGTTTTTGGCCTTTCCACCATCATATCACCTGTCTCGCTCTGACAGTCTTATGTAAGTGTCCTAAGGCGGGGGAATATCTCACTGTGCACATACAGTATGTGCGCACGTGCACACACACACACACACACACACACACACACACACACACACACACACACACACACACACACACACACACACACACACACACACACACACACACACACACACACACACACACACACACACACACTTGAGCAAGGGATTGTCCAGAACTACTTTCTTTTTGGTCGAAGAGTGGAGGGTTGGCCTGTGAAATGACCTGTCTATCCACTTTAGCTTGTTAAAGTCTTGAGGGAGTAGATTGACTGTGACATGTCCAGTCTACCTGTCTGGAGATGGTTACATAATGAGTGAGTTTGAAGGTCTTGAGATTGCCTGATGTGTCAGCTCAGAGGATGTGTGTGAAGACATGTCCAGGTTTAAAATATAACGATAGATAAGGCCAAAAGTAAAGGCAATGACTAACAAGTAAAAGTTTTACTACTACAGCATACATGGTGCTTGGAGCTGATGTGCTATGGGCAGTCGGGTGACCTACATTTGATCAGTTTGCTTTACTTCAA
Source organism: Eleginops maclovinus (assembly GCF_036324505.1). Lineage (NCBI taxonomy): Eukaryota > Metazoa > Chordata > Actinopteri > Perciformes > Eleginopidae > Eleginops > Eleginops maclovinus. Next base: position 18,725,275 of record NC_086371.1, read on the forward strand.
ATCCAAAATAGATGAAAAAGTATTTTTGGAGAAAACAGGAATACTTGTCTATAGTTTTCTTCGCAATAATCTTTAAGAACACCAACAAGTATCAGTTCTATATTTTCATCCATGTATCAATCCAAGGTGCTCTACACAGATAAAGATACATATTTATTTTATTTTGGACATGTGAAGTTTTTGTTTTTGTGACAATGTATTTAACTAAAGTAGTGAGTTGTGAACAGTTCAACTGACACACCAACCATCGCTGGAAAATGAATGATTTGAATTTGTGTACGTCAATGAAAATCTTTTCCTGTAGTTTCCAACCCTCACATTTTATAGGGATGAATAAATGCTGTGTTCTCGGTTTTAGTATTTTTCAGTATTTAGTGTGCATATGGCAGGCTCACATTAAAAATGTAATAAACTGTTTACTAAGATTGCAAAGCAATTTAGCAGTGTGACAGCAATATGATTCTTTGCTGTAGTAAAACAAAGGTGTGTTTCCAGAGCCTGGGGCCAGCAGTGCTAACAGTTTGGAAAGGCCCCTGCCGAAACACTTCATGTGCAGCCTGGTGACCTGGATAAATCAGTTCAGGCCCGCCTCAGGCAGCTGTGAAAAGTGTGTGTGGGTTTAGAAAGGTGTTAAAATGGGGTGGAAACCCCTCTGTATACTTTCACTATTTATGTCAACACCCCTGCTCAGACGTCTAAACAGCATAGTTTTCAAGAAGCTAAATGGATGCATCACATTGCCATTTACCACCTGTTGTATAGTAAATAACTCATGAAATTACTTCCCACCACCAGACAATTTCAAACAAAGTACAAACCCAACCTTCACAAGACTCCTCACTAGATATTCAAAACAACAGCTCACTCAATATGTTCCAGGCCAGAAAACTAGGAAACGCATCTTGACAAATGTCTCTTGTCTTCTTAGAAACAAATCCGATTCTATCTCAAACAATACCACTTGCTTTCAAATCACATCATTTCAAACAGTGCTGAACGAGAGAAGGAAAAGAAAAACTCACCCTTGGTGGTTGTAGGACCTTAGATTTTAGATTTGCTAGTGCAAAATTGACTTTGTCAAACCCCTTGACAACTCAAAATAGAACATATATTTTTCTGACAATGATAACATGCTGCTGAAACAAACTGTGTTATTTTGACTCTGAATTGAGCCTTAGTAAAAACAACTCTAAAATTGGTTGTATGTTGGGGACTGGCAAAGCAGAATATAAGCGAAAGTGATGGAAGGACAGCGGGGAAGAAATTGACGGCTGGGTATTAACGGAGAATGAAAAAACAGTGAAGTGATTGCCGAGCTGAGACAGGTGGATACTAATAGAGAATGGTGTGAAGGCAGCAGGCTGTGGAGGATATGCATGTCGAGTATCTTAAGCAGACAGGAAGACACATCAGTCAGTCTGCAGGGGCGTGGCAGGACTGCAATCCTTTTCTGTATCTCATCTTTCAGTCAGTGTTAGGGCGGAGCCGGGGTCAACATGTCCGTCTGTTAGGGGACAAGCACATCTGTCAAACAGAAATAAAATCATACAACCAGAGGTAGGCTGATGTATGAAACAATGTCACAAGTGACAGACAGTGATCTTTGGGTTTGATAGCATAATATATGTGTTTGGTTTAATTCCAACATTAATGTTCTCATTGCTACCAAGATGTGCGTCCACCCTCACACAACTCCTGAGATGGATCATTAAACACATCAGCACTTAAAGTAACCAGGCACAGCTGGGATTTTTCATATAATCAGTGGTGCATGGAAATGCTTCCAGCCTCGAGGACAGGCGGGCCATACACTCCCTCACACACACAAACCGTAAAGGACAACTTAGCTCAGGTAGTGCAAAGCAATCTTGGCAGGCAGCCTTGGCATATTCGCAGCCTTTTACTATCAACACAGTGAAACGGAGGGCTGACTCTCACAGCGCGTTGGCAAGGTAAGGTGTCCTTGGGTAAAGCGACGTACAAACTGCAGACAGGAAGAGATTCTATACCGCTCCTAGATTGTAAGGCCTCACCAGCTGGCTTATGCCTCTGTTAATTTGAAGTTGGCGAAAAGACAACTCTTAGTGTCACTCAGGAGAAAGGCTGATGGAAGGAAGTAAAGAAAGTGGGAAAAAAAGTCAGAGCGAGAATGAGTAAGAATGAACAAAAGCTAGATAGAAAACTCTGACATAGAGCAACAGATGCTGAATATTGTGCTCATTTATTCAGGGCCTGCTGTGTTAATGGCTATGTAAATCTGCTGGTCTCACTGAGTGGTAGAAACTAGCATTGGCAGGACTCAACAATGCAGCCTAATTGGAGATAAGCCTGAACAACAAGCACATAGTATGGTCCCATAAATTACAGCTCCTACACCACCCAGTCCGTTCCTGCTTTTGTTTTTTCATATTGCTTCTTTCCTTAACTCTTTATACCATTTGTTGTTGGCTCTTTTCCTCTGCTTCCTACCCTAATCTTACCTCTTATTTGTTTCATATTTTTCTCTAATTCCACTCTGGGATAGGACCATCCTCCACTCCTCCTTCCATTCCTTCCCTCTTCCCCACTTGCCCTGGCCTTCCCTGGGTTGTAAAGAGGGCTATGCAGATTGAACAGTAAATTAAATTAATGTAGGCCATTTCTCAATCATTTTTCATCCCCCTAAAATGATTAAGGCTGACGTAAGAAGTTCATTAAAACAGAAAACATTAGGCTCATTAAAAAGCCATTAAAACTATCGCAGAGAGGTGATTTATGCCTGAGTACAACTGGGGGAGGAAATGATTGGACGGGGTGGGGAGGCGAGTCCGAATAGGAGGAAATGGGAGACAGGAGGTTGATGGCGGGGAGTCAGCTTTTAAAAGGGAGGCCACAAATAGTCAACTTGGAGAAATTAGAGAGGAATTGAGCAAAATGAAAACAGTGGGTGTTAAACATTAGAGGTTTTTAAGCGGCAGGACTTTTCCTTTCCATTGCACCTAAACCAGAGCTCTGCCTGTTAAAAAAAATAGGTCCCTCCATCTTTCTAATGTCTTCACACTAAATCAGCGGAGCCTCCAACCAGACATCATTAACTGGTCTTAACTCTACCCATTTGGCTCTGGCATTTACCAAACTAAATGTCATTGTTCCTAATCATCATCTGTAAAGCAAGACACAATGTGTATGCACGGGACAGCATGCACTTGCAGAGGCACTCATGCATACTAATGCCTTACATTTCACCCCTGTCAAAGTGAGAAAACTCTTACACTTGTCTTGTTCTATATAATCCATCCTTTGTGAGGTACATCTGTTCGTAATACAGCGCTTTCTGAAAGATAACATCTCAAAGCCCATTCTCTTCTTTTGACAAGGGCAAAGGGAGAGCTTTCAGCCTACTGTTGCAGGTACAAAGTGGCAGAGAGATTGGGTAGAGGTGGAGAGGCAGAGGGGAATGTTTTGAAGAAGGTCTTTGAAGCAGCAGGCAGCGGTTCTGTGTCGGATAGATTTGGATGCATGCTTACGTAGCAGCCGGTGACTCAGACAACAGTGAGCCAGGTTTCTAGAGCTGCGCTCACCTGGAGAGGCTCAGCAGATCGGTGGTTAGATTCTGCTCACTCTCAGTCTTGCTGGAGGCAAGGTTTCACTGATATGTCTGCTGCTATCAAGCAGACAAGCTGTCTGTGATACTAATGCATCAGTGCATATTTCACTTGGCAAACATTGTGGACTCCCTGTTATATTATTATGGTTTGTAGAACTATGAGACTTTGGTTAAGACACTTTTGATCCAGGTCTCTCCAGAGGAAACAAAATGAACAGTACTATATTTATTCATCTAAATACTTTAATTTTTGTTCGTCTTTTACTTTGCACTACATGTCCTCATTTTTTAAAGGGAAATAGAATATAACTAGCTGAACTTATCAGGAGAATAAATCCCTTACACATTATTCATTCTGATTCTGTAAAGCATGGTCTGTCGGTTTGCAATTTATTCAAATATTCACTGTTCTCTTTGAATGTGGAAATGCATACATATTGTTACCGTCGGACATATAAAGCATGCAGAGCAGGCTTGAAGGGCTGATACACTGCAGCTCTTTTGCTCCCCCTAGGTATTCTCCACTCTGCTGCATTTCCTCCTTTGAATACAGAAGGAACCTTTAGATGCAAATGTGTTTCGTGTGTGCAAACAAACACATCGAGCCAAACAGGCTTACACTTTCATGCAGATGTTTTGGTGTTTGAACAGAATTCCAAATTGCGCCATATGATTAATGATAAGCCAGTTGATGCTTTTAACCCTGAAGGGAGACCATTGCAGGCTTCCTCATTTTGTGTGAAGCTGCCAACTGTTTTTGTTTTTTTTCATCGGTGTGTGTTTAGTGTCTAACCATCCAGCCGACAAAGACACACTTTGATTTATTGGCAAACAGTCGAGCTAGTTAGCGGTTTGAAGAAATGGACAGAGTTTGTGTATGTGTGTATCAGTAGCCTATGAAATAAAGGCTGAATATTTTGTGTGACTGGTGTAGCCCCAAACAGAGAATGTGGAAGATGCTGTTGGCCGCTGACAGTCACATAGCCAATTTGCAACAGTTCAAAGTAAGTTCACTGAGTAGCTATATGTCGGCACTGTCTCCAAGAACTTCCCTCTATATATCTGCAAAAGCTAAAATGTTTTGAAGTATACTAATGCTGCCAGGATGTTTGTTAAAGAAGAAACAATATTGATGATCTTGAACAACATTGTCACTAACTTGGTGACGGTTCTCTTGAGGCACTACATGCAAACTGGTTAAGGTTAAGGAAAGATTGCTGTCTGGAGTGAGCGATGAACAAGTCAACAGAGACTTGAAGCATGAGATATGACGAGTTTGGTTTGACATTTAACCAAACTCATAATCTTTCACTAACCTTTAGGAGAGAATTTGACATTTTTGGATTTTTTTTCCCTTTTGGGTTGGGTTAGATGAGAAGATGATTCCATTCACATCTCTGCAACCGGAGAATGCATTCACACCAAATCAGGCATTGCACCTATTAGCAGGCGGTTATGAGTGGGAGTGTCACTAAATGAATGGCTAAGAAGCTGCGCAACTTAAAACAGCTTTACCTGTACTCCCTGAACTGCCCCCAGAAACAGTGTTGGCCAACGCAACCTTCTCCGATATTTAGGTTTATTAAAGAATATTAGTTTTTTTCTCCTTTTCCTGCTCCACTAGATTGTTTTCACGCATCCCCTTCAATGCTGACTGCTGCTGCCCATACAGAATGACCTCATTTATTTCCCGTACTCTTGTTGCAGAGCAGGTTTGATTTGGTTTGACCCATTCCTAGTATGAAGTTTGTGCTAGCAGTTTGCTATTTTACCTTAGCTTACTGTTAACTGGTGAAGCCAGGCAACCTGAAGAGACTTCAGAAGGTAGACCGACTTGGCCAAGAAATCAGACAGAAGTGACAACTGTTGCCAAAAGAATGCAAACAGGGGAACATTGTTTTTACAGGGATTTGCGGCCAAGCTACCAGTAAAAATACTTTAGGGAGTTACTAGTTTCAGATAGGAATTTGACTTGAATTTAAGTCTAATACCTTAAAAAATAGTGATTTTTCGCTTGTATCTTTGATTTGTGTTTGGATTAAGTTAGATAACATTATATTAATTGAGTTTTAGAGGTGCTGGTTGGACTTTTAAAAACAATTTTGGACAGAGCTAGGCTAGTTTACAGTCAGTACAAGCTAGCGGGCTGCTAGCTGTTGCTTCATATGTACTGAACAGATTTTAAGTGCAGTTGTTTTTTTCTATCTCGCAAGAAAGTACATAACATATTATCCCAAATTGTGAAACTATTTTTTAAACCAAATTGCTTTTGTTGCCCATACCTAACCTCATGTGAGACTCACAATGATGCAAACCCTGGTTTCAAACAGCAAAATAAAGTAGCTGTATCTCAACTTGACTTCTAGGAGACAGGGTTGCATATGTAATGTCATGTTATTCATTTGATCTCCTTCAGTCTTCAGATTATTTTGAAACTTTCTCACAACTGTACTTTCCTTTTATAATTTCCCCTTTCCCCCTGTCACTCTATGCCTTTGCTTTTATTGCATAATTTGTTCACAAAATTCTCTGATCTGTTCAGCTCCAAAGGATCCTGTTGACACATGAATTATGGATTTGGACAATGTTTGACATTGTTTCGGGCCCCTCTTTACATTTTGTTGCCATGTATCTATTGGTATGAAGTGCAAATCAGAATAAAACATGACAGGGACCCTGATTTTTAGTTGCAAAGGCTGATGCAATGTTTGCTTAGAGCTGGTCTGCACAGCTTCTGTGCGGTTCGGCTTTAAACACACTGTTCCCCTACAGAGTTGTGTACAATAATGCATATGCAAACGTAACTCAAGGTGTGTACCAGAGAAATGCATTATATCTCTATGGGGTGAACACATTAGAACTACTTTCGTATTGTCTTGTGGCTTTCTGAGCAAACATAGTTTAGAGGTGTGTTGAGCCCCTTGGAGTAAAAACAGACTTGGCTGCATGTTCATGGTGACTGTGGTGGTATACATTTGTGACTCTTTTATTCAGTGTAATTACAACTGACTCTGAAACCAGCTTGTGGTGTGTGTGTATGTGTGTGCAGCACTTCCTGTCAGGAGAGGTGGGGTGGTGGTCAGCATGAAACACAAGTTTGTCCACCCAAACTCAAACCACGATATACTGGACAGCACACACACACGCAACCCAGGCCGAGTGTGTCCAGTAGACTACCTCATACCCAATGAGTGACATGCAACAAAGGCTTTAGCTTTTTAATGAATTAGTCATAACTGCCATCATCAATCAATCAATCTATCAATCTCTCAGTCACTCCATCAGGGCTGCTATGGACACATGCATAATGCATAGTGTGTTTGTTTGAAAAGGGAGACAATCCGCTCATTTCACATGCATACATTTTCGTAGAGCTCTAAAGCACCTGTGGTAATCTTATGAAGCGTTAAGGTTTGGAGATGCTAACGGCGAAACACCAGCTGCATGAGTGAGTAGAACTTTGATGGAGTGACTTGCAGCTACCTTGACTTCCTGACAGCAGACCATCAGGTGATTTTGTCTCACTGATACATGTCACCCTTGATTTGGTAACTGAAATATTGTTACCTCTTATGGGCTACCTTTTTTTATGGGATTGATATATTTATTATTGAGGCTCAATGCTTTAAAACATGAATACATTTGAATCCAAAGGCCTCTGTTGTGCAATATCACTTATGTGCATTGTCTACCACTTTATGATTATAACTATAATTACAGCTGCTATCTGTAAGTTAGACTATTGCTGCACGAAATCTGTCAATAACAGCAGGTTTAGTAGAGGGCCCCAAACTTCCCGTTCCCTGGCCACATCAACCAGCTCTGACTGGGAGATTCTAAAGCGCTCCCAGGCCAGCGTAGAGATATAATCCCACCACCTGGTCCACGGTCTGCCCCTCAGTCTCCTCCCAGCTGGACGTGCCTGGAACACCTCCCTCCTAAAGGAGCAGCAGTTCTTCTCTGAGTCCATCCCGGGTGACTGCACTTCTCACCTTAAACCTAAGGAAGATGCCAGCCACCCTCTGGAGAAAAACGGTTCAGGCACCGCAATATTGTTTGTTCGGTCATGAATCATTCTTTGTGACCATAGGTTAGGGTAGGAACGAAGATGGAGAGCTTTGCCTTCTTTTCGTCACAACGGTGCGTATTACTTGAATTTTTCAAATTCATTTTATTCCTTTTTCTGAGTGGTACAAAAATATAAATATTTAGGGTTATTTTCAAGAGTTTTCCGTTTTTTAAATAATGGGCAGTCGGAACATGGCATGGTACCCATTGCCCAGCTGTTAAAGGAGAAACATATTACTTTTTTCAAATAAACAAATGTGTTTGTGTCCTGCTTATTACAATTTGCTGTATACTGAATGTAGATACAGTAGATGGTGCACATGGTATTAAGAGACAGACTTGTTTGTTTGTCTGATTGTGGCGGATTGTGGTTCAGTCTGTAGGGAGTTGGACTTTGCACCGGTTCACATTCCGATCAGACCAAGAAATACAGAGTGTGGACTGGTTCTGGAGAGGAGCAAGTTCCTCTCCTGGGCCACTGCCGAGGTGCCCTTGAGCAAGGCACCAAACTCCTAACTGCTCCCTGGCGCCAGCTAGTCTGGCTGCCTCTCCGCTCAGGATCCTCTCAAAATGCATGTGCATGTGTCCATATAACTGTGTGTGTCTTGTATGTAAACTGTTTCTGTCTGTAACTTGGTAACTGAATGTGCATATATAGAAAACAGAGTGGACAACTTAATAAAGGTCCATCTTCATTCCTTTTTTCCAGGACTGACTATAAGGAAACATGAAGTGAGGGTGTTAAAGTTGCTGCTTAGTTTTGGTGCTCAGATTACATTATATGTTTGAGTGATTCGTGCCAGGGAATTAAGTCTATACACTCTGCCTTCAAATTAAATAGTACAAGTCTGTGTGTTTTGTGTGAAAAAATCACCCGTTTGGAGGGTTATTGATCCAGCATTTCTTCTTTACCAAGCCATAAACATGACAGTGAGTTGTTGAAAAATTATATGAACAAACCCCACCATTAGTGTTATTAAAACCAAACTTTTCCAAAGGGAGTATTCCAATGTCAGTGGATTCAGTCTTTAAAAATGAATGCTGTAGCCTTCTTAAAAAGTGTATGTTGTCCTTCACTTATTAATTTCTTTGTTCTGACGGGCTCAACTCTTCAGAATCTCACAAAGCTTATTACGAACTCTGAGGTCAAACAGCGAGATGAAATATGTAATGTGTATCCTCAGCAAAAAATGCTTTGAATGCGCACTTCACACCTCGGCCTCCCATCCGGTTTTTCTGGATTCATAATTAATGATCCATCAATGAATTATGCATTTTCATTTCACCCACTCCAGTAAAACAAGAATTTGTGGCGTGTGACCATGTCCACTCAACTTAACAAAACTGTTTGCGTCCCAACAATGGATCCTCTCCTTTCCTGTTTCCTCCTGTCCTCTCTCTTTCCTCTTTTTCATCTCTTGTTTCCCTCTCACCATTTATGATTACATGCTGCTATTCTGACATAACTCAACTCCGACATTGACGTCTAATTTGTCGGAGTGGCGGCATTTCCATTTGTTTTTAAACGTGCCACTACTCCGACAAAAAAATTCCATTGTCGGAGTAGCGGCACTTTACTGTTTTTTTCAAACATTCCGCCATTCTGACATGAGGTATCCGGCATCTTGAGGAAGCTGGTGGAGACGTAGGCCTAGCCTTGAGATGAGACAGTGTTGGTTAAGGATCCACCTGGGAGAAGTCATCTCTGCAAGTGTGTGAGATGTGCTGGGAGGGTGTCGGAAGGTCTGCATCGGTGGTGAGTTGGGTCTGCATAGCTCCACTTACAGTGGGGCAAAAAAGTATTTAGTCAGCCACCAATTGTGCAAGTTCTCCCATTTAAAAAGATGAGAGAGGCCTGTAATTTTTATCATAGTTATACCTCAACTATGAGAGACAGAATGAGAAAAAAAAATCCAGGAAATCACATTGTAGGATTTTTAAAGAATTTATTTTCAAATTATTGAGGAAAATAAGTATTTGGTCAATAACAAAAGTTCATCTCAATACTTTGTTATATACCCTTTGTTGGCAATGACAGAGGTCAAACGTTTTCTCTACGTCTTCACAAGGTTTCCACACTGTTGCTGGTATTTTGGCCCATTCCTCCATGCAGATCTCCTCTAAAGCAGTGATGTTTTGGGGCTGTCGCTGGGCAACACGGACTTTCAACTCCCTCCAAAGATTTTCTATGGGGTTGAGATCTGGAGACTGGCTAGGCCACTCCAGGACCTTGAAATGCTTCTTACGAAGCCACTCCTTCGTTGCCTTGGTGGTGTGTTTGGGATCATTGTCATGCTGAAAGACCCAGCCACACTTCATCTTCAGTGCCCTTGCTGATGGAAGGAGGTTTTCACTCAAAATCTCACGATACATGGCCCCATTCATTCTTTCCTTTGCACGGATCAGTCGTCCTGGTCCCTTTGCAGAAAAACAGCCCCAAAGCATGATGTTTCCACCCCCATGCTTCACAGTAGGTATGGTGTTCTTTGGATGCAACTCTGCATTATTTCTCCTCCAAACACGACGAGTTGAGTTTTTACCAAAAAGTTATATTTTGGTTTCATCTGACCATATGACATCCTCCCAATCCTCTTCTGGATCATCCAAATGCCCTCTAGCAAACTTCAGACGGGCTTGGACATGTACTGGCTTAAGCAGGGGGACACGTCTGGAACTGCAGGATTTAAGTCCCTGGCGGCGTAGTGTGTTACTGATGGTAGCCTCTGTTACTTTGGTCCCAGCTCTCTGCAGGTCATTCACTAGGTCCCCCCGTGTGGTTCTGGGATTTTTGCTCACCGTTCTTGTGATCATTTTGACCCCACGGGGTGAGATCTTGCGTGGAGCCCCAGATCGAGGGAGATTAGCAGTGGTCTTGTATGTCTTCCATTTTGTAATAATTGCTCCCACAGTTGATTTCTTCACACCAAGCTGCTTACCTATTGCAGATTCAGTTTTCCCAGCCTGGTGCAAGTCTACAATTTTGTCTCTGGTCTCCTTTGACAGCTCTTTGGTCTTGGCCATAGTGGAGTTTGGAGTATGACTGTTTGAGGTTGTGGACAGGTGTCTTTTATACTGATAACGAGCTCAAAAAGGTGCCATTAATACAGGTAACGAGTGGAGGACAGAGGAGCCTCTTAAAGAAGAAGTTACAGGTCTGTGAGAGCCAGAAATCTTGCTTGTTTGTAGGTGACCAAATACTTATTTTAACGAGGAATTTACCAATTCATTCATTAAAAATCCTACAATGTGATTTCCTGGATTTTTTTTCTCATTTGGTCTCTCATAGTTGAGGTATACCTATGACAAAAATTACAGGCATCTCTCATCTTTTTAAATGGGAGAACTTGCACAATTGGTGGCTGACTAAATACTTTTTTGCCCCACTGTAAGTGGAAGCATTCAGAGCGGTAGTTGACACTGTCAGACACGCAGGGCCCCCCTCCTCCCTCATAGACGCTTCTGATAGCCCTCCCAAATCCACCGCCACTGCTCCTCCAAGTCTCTCCATCGTCATCCCATCAGCTCCGGTCTACAGCTCAGCAGAATTGGGAGCAGCATCGATGGCTTCTTCTTAATCCTCTTGGCCCCCTTGGGAGCATAGGGCGTCAACCATGGATCTCCACCTCACTCTCCTCTGCGCGATGGTCTTTGCTTCTTGCCAGGAGGCCTTCTCTTGGTCAGTTCATCAACCGTGGACCTCCTCCAGTTGGATTTAGGTCTCCCTGGTTTCCTCTTGCCTTGGGGATTATAGTGTAGAGCTTGTCTTGCTATATTCCTCGGATGCTTCCTAAGTGTATGACCGATCCATCCCCACTTTCTGGATTTGATTTTGATGTGGATTTGCTCCTGGTTCATGTGTCTCCACAGGTCTACACAGGCCTCGATGGCTTGCATAGCTTTAACTTTCTTTGAGCGACTCTCTTGCAGATCTGATGCAGGGCGATCGGATAATAATGAAATTGAGTGCCAACCAGTCAAAAAACAAAATAGACAAATAGACAAAATAAACTGCATATGTTAAAAAGACACACAAACAGAAATGAAAGAAAGACGATGCCCCGGCATGCTTGGGTATACTCAGAATGGTGGTACTAAACTGTTGGAATGGTGCTACTAAAATGTTGTCATAATAGGGGCATGTCGGAATAGGGGTATGTCGGAATAGGGGCATGTCGTTATAGGGGGATGTCGGAATAGAGGGTCACCCTCTATTCCTGACAAAGAAAATACAAAAATGATAGGCTACACCTCTTATTCTGGTCAACTGTATTTCACATCATTTTCACAAACTTCAAAAGAATATGAGACCGCATTTTAAGACGTTTATATGCATTGTAAGGCACACTTCAGTTGCTAGCGTTAGCTATTGCTGAGCACTAGCTAAGACAACTAACTTACCACAGTGGAAGACGATGAATCATGACCAGGACTTGGGATGTCTTCGTTTCGGGAGTCGGCAGTATCGGGGCTTGCATCAGGGGGCTTTATATTCAACCACCTCAGCATTTCTTTCTTCTTTTGTTTAACTGTCGTTGATGACGGTGTATTCTCTTGCTCTATGAACGTTGCAGTGGCGCGAATCTAGCTAGCAGCAGTCAGCGGCAGAGTGGATGACCTAGAATGCATGCTATGATTTGACAGCCCTCTCGTGAGGTGCCGCGAGAACGTCAACCTTCTATAGTTTCGCCGTTCACACGTTTTTATTAAATTATTCAAACCGAAAAAGATACTCATATTGAATGACTTTGCAAATAACACCCATTTCGAAGTTTACTTTGATTTCACTGTCCCGAAATAGTCCCAGACAAAATATGTTTGTGTCCCAGTAGGAATTTTTATGGTCCCCGGGACATCGGGACATCGTTAATTGCGAGCCCTGAGAGGGTGCACCCCCCATTTTATACACACCTGCTTAGCTCCAGTCACTGGAATCACCTTTTTTTGTCCCCACACTGATCATCCTCTTGCTGGATCCATCTCCTGCCCAAAAGAGAGACGATCCATTAATCAGCAAATAGTGCATTACCTTTGTAATTAACATTCAGCTGAGTTTCACCCAGTAATATTTCATTAGTTTATATGCAAATAATTTTGAGCGATTGCCTCATTTGGTCTGTGAGTGCAATGATGTATTGGTCTGATGACGGAATGTGTGTGTGCGCGCGTGTGTGTGTGTGTGTGAGTGTGTGTGTGTGTGTGTGTGTGTGTGTGTGTGTGTGTGTGTGTGTGTGTGTAGATGTGCACGCACTCATACAGCAGGTTAACGTATTTTTATGAACTCCCTCTATCTCTCTGTCTGTAACACGTATGCACATATACTTTCGCTATACTCCAAACCCAGATATACACAAATGTACACATTCAGACGCACACACATAATGGATCGCTAGGCCATATATCCTTGTGCTGGGTTTTAAAAGGCATTAAGCTCTTTACTCACATCAGACTAATTTCAAATTCACTGCACTCCATCAAACCTGAGTCGACTGCTAAAGCAGCTCGGTCAATTCCTTCTCAGTTTACCTGAAAATATTCCTGCAGCTGTTTAAGGGTCGCCCCTCAAACAGCTGCCACTTTAGAATGTTTATTTAACCATACAAGAGAAAGCTTCAGAAATAAATAAAATTTGTACTATTAATTCTGCAGCCCGGTATCCAGTGTATATTTTACCATCATTGCTTGGTCTAGTCATTAAAGGCCATTGAGCCCTGTTAATGAGTCTGCTGGTTTGCACTTATGTCTGTAAGCATTATAATGGTGCTCATTCATTGGACCAGTAGTGGAAAGTAACCATGCACCACAGTAAAATACACTGTAGGCTTAACCCAAAAAGATACTCATCCTGAATTACAGCTTTAAGTTTCGATTTGTAATAGATTTAGTTGCATTTATGGACTTTTAGTGTACAATTTAAGTATAAATAACGTGTTTAACAACTTAGATCTTAAAGTTAAATTCAGACTGCTAACATAGCTAATTTGTTCTTGAATCAGATATTTCAAATTAACTATCTGTACAGTCATTTGCAAATAAATAGGTGGGGTTTTTTTGTCCAGACATCACAAATCAGCCTGTATGTGTTGCAGTGAAAGCAACGTTAGGGTAAGAAATGACGTAGCTTTGCTAGTGTTGTGACTTTCGAACACACTTTGATCTTCAACATCTAACCCTCATCCTGAAAGCAAACACAAAAAGAAACAAAGGACAGCAAATCATATTTATTCCATTCATAAAACGTGTTTTGCTGTGCCAGGAGCAATTATGACAACCATTTAATGACCCCTAACCCTTTTGGTTTTACCCTGGAAATATTGGCTAAAGTATTGATTTGTCTACTTTCTATTAGATCATTTAAACATTGTTTTATTTGTCCACTGCTATACTATGTTGTCGCGATGTCAACGTGCTTTTACATTTCAGCAATTAGCAAAACTGAAGAAAAATAAAACCAAACTTGTGAGGTTAAAACTGAAAATTGTACCCAGTCTAGTGTTATGATTAGAATATTCTATATACTGGGCTCATTTGGAGCAATGACACAGTAAATAAATTATGAACAATAATTGCCCAGATACATAGTCCTTGTCCATCTGTGGGAGACTCAATCATTCAGAGCCCCTGCCAAACTGCACCCTTGCCAGTATGTAGTTTGGTTGGCATATGGCTTCCTGTGTTCCTTACTCATCCTATTTTCATATACAAACAGCTAATAAATCCAGTAGACTGATATGTGAAGAGGGAAAGAGAGTGTGCGCATGTGTGTGTGTGTGTGTGTGTGTGTGTGTGTGTGTGTGTGTGTGTGTGTGTGTGTGTGTGTGTGTGTGTGTGTGTGTGTGTGTGTGTGTGTGTGTGTGTGTACTCATTTATAATGCATCCTGTCAAAGAAGTGGAATGATATTGGATGTGATGCACGTCAGAAAGTGGTCGTCAAGACAACTCAAGACAAGACTTAACAGGAAAGGACAGATTACTCCTTGGTGTGTGTCTCTTTGTGTGTGCATAAATTCGATTATGTCATTTTCCAAAAGGACTTGGTGCATGTGGCTGCACCATCACTTCATTGCTTTGTCAGACTAAAGAACTTTATAGAAGGTACTCAGTGACGGTCTGTAATTATATGAGATCAGGCAAGGTGAGGACAGGAAAGAGATGGAAGTGAGATCACCTTTAGAAAAAAATGTTACAGAAATCAGCAAAATTTGCATTCGATCTATGTCTAGTCAGACATAGATTGCCTGCCTCAATAGATTTGAAATGCTGATAGGTGTGTTCAAGCAAGAGTAATTCATCATTCATTTTAGAATGTTGCATTCCTCTGAAGTGCATTGATATTTAGACCCAGTCGGGGGTTTGTACCAAGTGAACATTATTGATATTGAACATAGTTATAAATGGAATAAACCATTGAAATGAAAAATGGTTTTGTTGTATACAGTATTTCATTGAGTCATACATAAACACTGCTTAAGGTTTACATATGGCGATGACTGGGTCTAGCTTACATTAGGAAAATGCACTTTAAAGACTGTCATTGCTAACATGTCCACCTAATTTCAGATTAAGAAAACGAATGGTTGATGTCTACAGCTGATGTTACATTTAGCAGACTTCTTTATGCAGATTGATATGACTGCACATGATCTCTTGATCTTCCATAGCAACAATTTGTTCTCCTTAGCAGTGGCCTGTTAGTGTAAATTAACCAGTGTTGGGTGTAATGCGTTACAAAAGTAACGGTGTTACAGTAATGTATTAGTTTTTGCTGTAACGCAGTAATATAATGCATTACTTATGAAATCTGGTTAATATAATACCCGTTACAATTCTCAGTAACGCAGTTACAACACATTTTAGCCCGAAATGATGTGGTGTTTTGCTTTTAAGACATTCCGAAACCAGAAAAACAATTGTGCAGGTAGAATAGTGTGGCAGCCGGGTGTGGTTAGAGCGCCGGCTGCTGGGGTGAGGGGAGTGGCTCGGCCGGAGACCAGACAGCTGATCGGAATCAGGTAATCAGTCAGTTAATATAAAGCATGTTGGTAACCTGGTTCTGGTCTGTCTTGCAGTAGGCTGGGTCCTGGGAAGCCGACACACCCCGTCCTGGCCTTGCCCGTCCTGGAAGTGCCGCGGAGCTCTCTCTTGTTTGCACGTTTCTGACGAAATAAACGCTATTGTTTTTGCCCAACCCCGAACCCTTCCGTCTCTTGCCTTCTACCTTGAGCGATCCTGCTCACAAATAGTAACTCAGTAAGCCTGTTTACTATTGGTTAAGCTGGTTGCAGAAACAGATTCGCGATTGAGAGATGCAGGCTCACAATGCAGAGCCGCATACTCGGAGAAAATAAAAGAAATAGACACGAGTGCGTGCAGGCCGAAGCAACAGAAAGTAACTTTCTCTCGGGCTGCATGCATCTTGGCGGAGTGTTGAAGAAATGCAGCCTCTGTCCTCTGTGGAATCGTCGTTGAAAGTAACTCAAAGTAACGCAAAAGTAGTGTAACGCATTACAGCTCAGAGACAGAAATAATGTAATGTAACTTATTACTTTAAAAACACAGTAATAAGTACTATGTACTGTGTTACATTGTGGAAGTAACTTGCCCAACACTGAAATTAACAACCTCTGGAATGTTCAAATTGACCAATCTGAATCAAATATAACTAAGCTGTGTAATAATTAAAGATAATATCCTTAAAGGTCCCCTATTATTCAAAATGCACTTTTTGATGTCTTTTATACATACATGTGTATCTCCTGCTTGTAAGGAGACTCACAAAGTGTCAGAAAATACAACCCTCTCTCTTTTCCTCCTTACCCACATCTCTGAAAACAGGGGTAGAAACGAGCTGATCCAGATTTGCTGCCGATACGACATCATAACCAAAATGTGGGCTGACTTTACGTTGAACTCCAGTGGCAACGTCCCGTCCACGTGACACGTCCCAACCCAACGTCTGCAATATACAGTCGCGAGCTGAATCCCCTTGAGTAGGCAGCTCTGTGTGTCTGTGTGTTCAGCAGGGTGTCTACAGGAGGGACTTAGAGTTGTTGTTATATAATACATATAATGTCACTGTTCTAGTGGTAAACACTGAGAAGTGTTTCAGAAATAATGCTTGATATAGTTTGGAACATAATATGGGGTTAAATCCCGGCAGCGTTTAGCTGAGTTTCTCCGTTAGAAACTTCTCTCTTCAGAGAGAGAGCTGCATGACGCTCCGAAGAGGCGTGGCCAGCTCAGTATCAAATGTAAAGCTACACAGAATCTGCACTTCAGGAACAGGGCTGAAATAGAGGGAATGAGTCATGCTACAATGGGTGATCTGCTTGGTACTTTGATCAAAACACTTCACAGACATATTTTGTATAGCTATTGCCCTACAATAGGGCATATATAAAATATAGCATAATAGGAGACCTTTGAAGTGTCAGTCCGGGTTGATATGTTTGGTGACCTGTGCCTACAGGGGGTAACAATAAGTGCAATAAGTTTAATACTAAAGCCAACTTCTCTTTAGCATCCACTCTGGCAGAAAAACAACTAAAGAGGACCGTGACCGTTTACAGTGCAAGTAAGTCACTGAGGACTTATTTCATGCTCCAAAAATATCCTAAATGCTGCTGTGCACTCAGTTTGATGTCTCTAATGTTAAGAAGCAGTAGAACATTTTGGATTGCTTAATTTAATACAGCTCTGATACAGCGTAAAGAAAATGAGAGCTTGCATCATTGATACAAAATAAAAATGTTAATCTTGCACTGGAATGGTGGACCCCATCACTAACAATAAAAGGTTATGGGCCACTGTGGAAAGGTAATTCAAATATGAACATTTTCATGGTTTTGAGATTCTTTTATTGTATGTCCAATTCAATTTGGTCACAGCCTGATCAGCACCAGTTTTCAGCCCCTTTAAACTCCCCCAGAAACTCAATGTATACCCTGTGTGTCCCTCTACAGTATGTCAGCATCTGTTTGTGCGACACTAAGGCAATATCATTACATGACAACTGCCAATGTGTCCACTGGGGCTGATTCATCGGCCCTGAGTCTGGGGGCTTGCCCGGGAAAGAAGGCTCTCCATCAAGCTGGAAGTGAGCAGACGCTGGCCAGAAGCTGACAGCTTTCCAATATGCAAACTTTCTCTGTTTATTTATTTGCTTCTTAATGACCTCAGGTTCAAGCCAAAGGGGCATTTTTTTTTTCTTCTACGGAAAAAAAAGAAACAACGCAGTCATTTTTCTTGCTGATCATTTGTCACTGGCACATCAAAGTCAAGGGCCGGAATAACTTTGACGTGAAAGTTTGCTCTATACTTGAGATGGATGCCTTTGAAAGTTTACCCTTTAATACCAATAAGTGCTTATGTCATTCCTGCCCCCCCTCGACATGCACACGCATTTCCGTTACCTCTGCCCACACACCTTCTCCTCTTTTTCCCCCTCCTTCCCTCCCTGCTTTAATCAGAGTAATGCCAACCCGTCACAGCGCTATGGGCTAGGTTAGACAACAAGACGGGTAATGAGATTACACACGGACTACAGCTCTGCATGCAGTTAAGTTTGCAGGGATGGAAAGGGCCAGCCTCCACTGCTCTGCCTTTGTAAGCTTTTGGAAGGGCATTCAAATGAGTTGGCTGAGCACGAAACGTAGCGCTCTGTCACATCACGCCTCCTCCTGAAAGCAGCAGCTAGTTACCTGTGGCACTTTGTTGACTCGTCTCAATTGAAGAGAGGATCGGACCGGCTGTTACTTTGATGTGTTGTTATAACTTCCCCCAGCCCCAGTCTTCAAGTGACTCTTGAAGTTGCACTGTCTCAGCCTCTCTGTGCATCAGACTCTGGCTCTTTTCTGCATGTTAATGAACTCAGCTATAATCCCTGTTGGTGTTTTTGGCAGGGGTATGCTTGGGACAGACAGCTCACTGCTTCTCTTATTTTCCACGGTCTTTCAGCATGTGTGCTGGTTATTGTGTCAGTGCACTTGTGTGTATCTCTGTGTAGTGAGTGATAATAGGGGTGAGTCAGAATTACTCATCAAGAAGAGAGGCAAAACCAAGAAAGAAACATGGCATCGTTGTTTTAGTCCAACAAGACTAATTAAACCACTCTGTTTGCGCTGCCAGAGACCACTGCCTCCGAGCTTATTGGAGGAGAAGGTTGCTACCATCAGTCCACTAGAATAATCATACTGCAGCTGTAAACCAGGATCTGCCTTTTCATCATTCACCAGCACCTGAACTGTGTTTGATCTGGCTGTGCGCTCCTCCTTCTGCTCTGCTGTGTACATATGCCAGGATGTATGTATTCCTGTACGTGTTTACAGGAGGCATGCAGGGAGGCTCAGGGAAAACTATTTTACATGTATCACAAGTCTGGTAAATATATTACAAATGCCTGGCGAGAGTGTGTGTGTGTGTTTCTGTGTGTGTGTGTGTGTGTGTGTGTGTGTGTGTGTGTGTGTGTGTGTGTGTGTGTGTGTGTGTGTGTGTGTGTGTGTGTGTGTGTGTGTGTGTGTGTGTGTGTGTGTGTGTGTGTGTGAGTGCGTGTGTGTGTAAGGGAGGGTGTTTATGTGTTTGAATGTAATGCACCAAGCAGGGGATACTAATCTCATGGGGGGTCAGACTATAGCAGGATTAGAGGGGGCAGGGAGATACAGGTGCAGGAGCACTTATTCTGCATACTGATATTTGTGTGTGTGTGTGTGTGTGTGTGTGTGTGTGTGTGTGTGTGTGTGTGTGTGTGTGTGTGTGTGTGTGTGTGTGTGTGTGTGTGTGTGTGTGCTTGCTCCTCCTGTGTTCCCAGAGGACAGAATAAAACTTCAAAGGCATCCAGATTATCTTTCATTAATGCAAATCAGTGCGTTTGAAATGAAGTCAAATATATGAATGCATCGACAGAGATTGTTGTGGAGTGGATAGCTTGCTCTTTTAGCAAATTTTCTTTTCTTTCTTCGTCTCTTTTCTCCCTCAACCCTCCCACTCTGACTCTCTTGGAAGATGCACCTTTCCTGCCATTCCATTAAGATTAAATACCTGAAATGTCAACATCATGGATCGGCCCGGGCTTTCCTCTGGCTTGAGCGATCTGCATCCGAGTGTCACTGATGACCACGGCACCTCCCCACAGGTGATCCATCACCATGGTAACCGGACGACAGGGAGCAACTAGTAATGCGACAATTGATCGGTGGGCAAACTGTAATTAAAAACGCTGCACTAATAAGTACCTGGGGACCAATAGCCATTCCGCATGCGTGTTCAAAGCGCGGGAGCGTGCGCAAGAAAAGGAAGCTATAGAGGTGATGGAGGGCGAGTGGGGGGATAGAGTGAGGGATAAGAGGGATGGAGATGGATATGGGAGGTATTAAAGATGAGTAGATTTAGAGAGAGGGGGCAAGAGATGCTCGAGGGTAGGAATGAGTAGGCCTGGGTGAGAAGATCAAAGCTCAAGTGTTACGCAGGACAGATTGAAAAGCATGGGGTCGGGAAAGGCAGAGGAGGGTGCTGTTGGCGGAATATCTAACAAGCTGAGAAAAAATGGAAGAGCCAGGGAAGAGGATGACATGGTCTGGCTGCAGAAAGGAAAATATCATGTTTGAATTATGAAACATTTTAGGGGCCTGCTCCTGAGCCAGGTGTGTGTGCATCTACAAACAAACACTAATAATAACCAGTAGGTTCCCCGACTGTATCCTTTAGAGAATATTACAGATCCAAGACGAAAACTGACAGAAGAACTCAGATAAAATGGCGCAATTGCAAATGTTTCTGCTTCTTTAGTGCCATGGATTTATCAATACGCAGTTAGGCTACTGATATTTTGGAGGCTGTTGGTCAGGACCATAGATTCGACTGTACCTTGCAGAAACCTCAATCAGATAGAGGATCAATGAGTCAGGCAGAGTAGGCTAACATTAAATGTATCTGCTCCTGCACTCTCTCTCTTTTTCTAGGCAATGAAGAAGGTGTATGGCCGCAAAATTATCAAAATGAATGGCTCTAGTTAACATAATAGGAGAGAAGGCATCCCCCTTATCCCCTCTCGAGTCGCCTAACGAGGACCCAAAAGATGGGTGCCACACAGTATTGCCAATGTGAGTACATATATTACTGCATACATATATTTCCAAAGTTTTCGGGGGTGAAAAAACATGTCAACTAGCTGATCTTCCTGAGAGAGTGTACTATTAAAAACGACTAGTGCAGCCAGTTAAAATGTAAGCCAAATCGTGGTACAATGCTTCTCCATTAATTGTTTAAATTATTTAGTACAATGGTAACTGGTTGGCCTGCAATATGTAATGTCCAGTCTGTTTGACTAGTAGGAGGAAATTAACATGTAAGCTTTTGCGGTGTAGCTACTGGCTAATTCTACGACACAATGGTACCACAGTGGAGAGGTTTATCCACAAATAATTGACAGTTAATCAAAGAACACTTCTATTAAGAATTAGAAGTGTATTAAACAAATGGATAAATATGTCTACTTTAACTTTTTTTTTTTCAATGACTGGTATTTTTGCTGCCTCAACGAATACACAGAAAAATACTGGGCTCCCTTCACGTACCCAATGGAGTGATGGATGGAATGAAAAGGGCTTAAAAATGCAGCCCTTTGTTTCTTAATCTTTTGCCATATCTTAATGGGCTGCACCCTCATACACATGCTAATTAAAACCCCACCTTAAGTCCTGGCAACAATGAATCACAAATGCATACTCCCCAACACGTGTGGGTTGTAGTGAAGGCAGACACACACGCTCACTCGTACCAAAGTCATAAACCTTGGGTGGGATATTCTTCTAAATCCCTCCGTAAACAATTAGGCAAGTTATAGAGTGTTTAATGAGATAAAAGCAGATAAAGCCTTGTCTTTTGTTTGTCTGTCCGTTGGGACCCAGAGCCAGGAGTTAGTTTGTGTTATCAGTAGGATGTCTCCCCTGAGGCGGCTGCACGGCTGGAGAGCTCCAGGCATTAACACACACCGCTACGGTCTAGGGGTGTGTGGGTCTGCACGTGTAGGCGTCTGTTTCAACTCCAGTACGACGCTCCAGGTATAAACGAACATATCGAGTTTATTCAATTTGTCTTTTTTACTTGGCTATGCTTTTCCTCCTTTTTTTCTTTCTCTCCTGGACCCCTTTTTTCCACAGCCCTGAATACATGTAAGGGTTCTTTTCTGAACCCCGTACACCTTCAGACAACAGCACAGCAGAGGCACGTTTCAATTGCCCAGGAGGCGGCAAATTAAACAAGGCTGTGAAGGAGAAATTCCTCCTTGCTTTTCATTTGAATTTGTGATTGCGTGCTGTGGTGTTGCTGTCTGCCGCTACACATTGGGAAGCATGAAATGAGAAGAGCTTTAGTGTTTATTGAGACCCATGCGGTGTTAAGCGGACAGGATACAGTGAAATCTCATTTTCATTCATAGAAGCCAGAGTTCATTCAAAACAATGCGCCAGGAGTTCTGCTACACCGGGCCGAGAATTTGGAAGAATTTGGAAAATTACACCTGCTATTACTGCCAGCCACTTTCCGTCTCTCTGCCCTTCTGTCTACCTCTTTATGTCTGTCTTCACTTATCAATTCCTCTCTCATAGCCCCTTGCTTGCTAGTCAGTTGCACAGACCACCCACTAATCGAAACAAAGAGGCCTGCTCTGTCAACAACCTCGCAAATCCAGAAGATCGTATCGGCCTTCAACACATGTCTGCAAATACTTTGTCCTATAAATGATTCATGCATCTTTGCATCTGACGGCAGAATTCATATCCTTGTTTACTTGTCCTAACCCACATACTTTAAATGTGATGTGGCTCTTTATATAAGACTGCAATTACCAGTGTGAAGAATAGCCACGGAAGAAAGACAGCAGAAATGCCACCACACTCGACTGAGCTAAACTGGCTAAGCGATGACAAGCCCTCTCCCTGTCAGATAAACAGACTAACAGGCCTCAGGGTTTAACGTACACTCCGCCATCCTCATTAGGAGAGGCTAATGTGGAAATTGGCAAGATATCAAAACCACTTGTGATGTAGGGAGTGAGTAAAGGTAGCAGAGCTTCAGGACCTAATCCCTCATGTACAAATACTTTTTTCTGACATCAAAGGGTGAGTAGGTGTGAGGGTCATATATTTTCTCCATCATCACGGGAGATGAAAGATCGTACATTCCTTCCATTTTTATCCTCACCACGAAGTCACTCGGGAGTTGCACTTGCTGCTTCTTTTAAGGTTACGGGTCGTTGCCCTTTATATTTCAAATAATAGCTTGAGCTGCAAAGTGTTCCTCAAGCTTTCTTTTTCCGAACAAAAGCGCTATTTCCTTTGTCAGTTTCACATTGTTTTTCCTTGTCCTGTCCCAAAGCTGCAGCTGTCTTCCTCCCTTCCCCGCCGCCCTCCTCTACCCTCTCTGCTCCCCGTATACTAATTTGTGTCTCGGCTAATGACACATTCATCTTCGGTCACCTTCAATGCGTTGCTTCTCAAAGCAGTTCTTGACAAATGCTCTCTCTTTCTAGAGGCCGCCGGTGTCAAAACATCAGAGGGTGGAGTGGCAGTGTAAATACCAACAACTGATGCTTCCTTTGGGATAATCGCCACTGCTGCCGGTCTGTTTCTGGCACTCAGCCCCCCGCTTGGCTTTTCTCTTTGATTTGCAGCAGTAGGGTGGGAGGGTTGGTTGTCCGATCCATGTGCGTGCGATCTTGCATCTATGTGTGATTAATCTATACTGAGTGAAAGGTAGGGTGCAATCAGCGCTCCATTTGTGAATAGGAAAGGGCTCTGTGACCATGAAGGGGAAATGGGAAATGGGAGATGGCGTGT
The DNA here is from genome assembly GCF_036324505.1 of Eleginops maclovinus. Lineage (NCBI taxonomy): Eukaryota > Metazoa > Chordata > Actinopteri > Perciformes > Eleginopidae > Eleginops > Eleginops maclovinus. Next base: position 18,748,759 of record NC_086371.1, read on the forward strand.
CCAGTGTTTTGGCAGGGTAATGGAGCCTAAGAAGTCATTTAGGACCAGCTCTGGCCTGTCACATGCCTGTCACACCGCTGGCTCAGCAGTGTCAGATCCAATGTGTGTCTGGTCGAGCGGCGCGTGCTACGCTGGCATCTCCTATAGTCCCGCATCAGTCAAAGACAACACACATCACAATCAAAAACAAAAACACAGATACACACTCTGTCGTTGCGTCATAGGAAAGGCAACCAAGAAGCAGCGGCCCCGTCAAGCCATCAAATCTGTCCCCACCAGATAAACATCCTCCCGACACTGTGACATTTCCCCAACACAAGTGAAGTGTGAAGGCTGCAAACGCGCGTGTTCCCTATGCGTGTGTTTATGTGTGCATGTCTGCCTGAGAGTTTTATTTATGCATACAGAAATAACAGGCCTTTTATTTAAAGAGCAAAATTAATGTATGACCCTGCTGTACGGGTAATAAATCACCCCTCATGAAGGATGAGCGTTCCTTTTTTTTTAGTTCAGCTCCCCTACCGAAAATGTTACCATTAGCATTTTGTTGTGTTTCGTCGAGATAAATGCTTGTAAGATTTATGCAAAGGGAATTAGATGATGCCAAGTGTTTTTGGCATGGTCATGAGTGTCATGTCAAACTCTCCTGTTTTTCGATCAATGGGAAAAGAGCGGTGAGCTGACTTTATTTCACTTGACGTGCACTTTTCACTCCCTGTCAAGTCGAGTTTAATTATTTGATGTTTGTCTTTCTTTTATGCTTTAAGTACGGCTATAATTCACCGTGCATTTGACATTCTAATGGCGATGACAGCAAACAGTTTTTCCCTTTGTTCGAAATGAGAAAAAAGTTATCATCTCCTGGTATAATTTTAAGAACCAGCGTAGTGGCTTTTTTCCTTTCAGTAAACTTAATCTAAATCATTTTTATGTAAGATTTGTAGGCCCATTTATATCCTCTTATCGTTCATTTTCTTACAGAGACTCCAATGCAATCAATCCAGCCTCGGAGAACTTAAGCAGTTTACCTCTCGGTCAGACCACCTCTAAAGGTTTCACTTTCACTCTCCTTCCTCCTTCCTCTTCCCTCCGCTCCATTTGTCCTCCTCCCTCTCCACACCCTGTGCGAGGTTGAATTAATGTTTGACTGTGGGAGACTTGTAGATGGCAAATGTTCACATTCATTATGCATGACTTCCATGTTGCTGTTAATTTCTCGGAGCCAGCCAAGTCGAGGAAATGATTTTGTACATTATGTTTGTTTAATGAAATTGTCACACTAATGGAAGTGAGGCTGAATAAGATGGAGATGACTGTTCTGTTTGTCGTTTTTATGACCTGTTTTCTTTTTTCATCACACTCAGACTGTATTTATGGACCAACTCAATATTCAAGGATTGAGAGAGACAGAAAAGTATTCTGTTGGATCACTGAAAATCATTCATCTGCTCACAGTTGGTGGTGTCTCAGCGTGTTCTCATTCATTCAAAGAAATATCAAATGTGCGCACGAGCACCTGTTTACAGTGAACAGCTCACACACAAACTCTCATTTACTCAAGGTCTGCATGTGTTTTGAAAGCTGAGGATTCCTATGTGTGGGCTTGTGAATAATTCAGCTGTCTGTGAGCCTTCTCTGGTCATAGATCTCTCTAAGCAAACATGCTTTATCTCAACCCCTCACTGCACCTGAATCCTGAGAGTGTAAATCTACAATCCTAATCACAGCTCTGTGTTTCTTCGCCTCCAAATCAGCCTTTACTGGTTGGGCTCCGACATCAACTGATAAATACTAACTTGTTGATTAGCCGCAGTTTCTGCCTCTCATGTATTCCCATTACATTCGAGTCACAGAGGTAAACACCAGGTTTTTACCCCAAAAATAAATAACAGGCAATCTTTTGTGAATCATCAAGGTCGTTAAACCACTTATCGCTTTCCTGAAGGTGTTTTCAGTGTCCTCATGACTCCTCAAACCATATGGATGAAAAAAGATTCAGTACATATTAAAATAACATTATTGACTCTGACACTTATCTTAAGCCTCTTAATGTTGTTTATAACTCTCTGTGTAGATTTGTTATGAGATGTCAATACAGAACTCATCACTGCTCCATGTATGATTCACTACATTGACTGCAGCCTCAATCTAGAGAGGACAATTTACATGGTTAAGGTTTATCTTTGAATGTGTTCACTTTAATTTAACTCTTATTTGAAAAAGGGGAATTTTTTGCTTTTGTTTCCATTTAGATCTTCATGTCCACTGAGAGATATGCAACATCCCTTTTTCTTTTTGTCCTAAGTATGTTCAAAGAAGTGGGACGCAGGTCATTTCAATACAAAGTTTCTTTTGTGTGAAATAATCGTCCTGTAAGATCCATTACCTCCTACCAATGCTTCAGGACATCTTTATATTCACATTTCAAATCACCTTGTTTGTGCTTTTAGTTTGAGCATACATACTTTCATTCAAACGTTATTATCTGGTCTTTGTTTTCTTACAGTACAACTGTCGAGGGCTGGAGGTGGGGGGAAGGTAACTAGCTGTGTGTATGTACAGTATGTACAGTGGGGAGAACAAGTATTTGATACACTGCCGATTTTGCAGGTTTTCCGACTTACAAAGCATGTAGAGGTCTATAATTTTTATCATAGGTACACTTCAACTGTGAGAGACGGAATCCACAAAATCACATTGTATGATTTTTAAATAATTAATTTGCATTTTATTGCATGACATATGTATTTGATCACCTACCAACCAGTAAGAATTCTGGCTCTCACAGACCTGTTAGTTTTTCTTTAAGAAGCCCTCCTGTTCTCCACTAATTACTTGTATTAACTGCACCTGTTTGAACTTGTTACCTGTATAAAAGAGACCTGTCCACACACTCAATCAAACAGACTCCAACCTCTCCACAATGGCCAAGACCAGAGAGCTGTGTAAGGACATCAGGGATAAAATTGTAGACCTGCACAAGGCTGGGATGGGCTACAGGACAATAGGCAAGCAGCTTGGTGAAAAGGCAACAACTGTTGGCGCAATTATTAGAAAATGGAAGAAGTTCAAGATGACGGTCAATCTCCCTCGGTCTGGGGCTCCATGCAAGATCTCACCTCGTGGGGCATCAATGATCATGAGGAAGGTGAGGGATCAGCCCAGAACTACAAGGCAGGACCTAGTCAATGACCTGAAGAGAGCTGGGACCACAGTCTCAAAGAAAACCATTAGTAACACATTACACCATCATGGATTAAAATCCTGCAGCGCACGCAAGGTCCCCCTGCTTAAGCCAGCGCATGTCCTGGCCCGTCTGAAGTTTGCCGATGACTATCTGGATGATCCAAAGGAGGAATGAGAGAAGGTCATGTGGTCTGATGAGACACAAATAGAGCTTTTTGGTCTAAACTCCACTCGCCGTGTTTGGAGGAAGAACAAGGATGAGTACAACCCCAAGAACACCATCCCAACCGTGAAGCATGGAGGTGGAAACGTCATTCTTTGGGGATGCTTTTCTGCAAAGGGGACAGGACGACTGTCTCGTATTGAGGGGAGGATGGATGGGGCCTTGTATCGCGAGATCTTGGCCAACAACCTCCTTCCCTCAGTAAGAGCATTGAAGATGGCTCGTGGCTGGGTCTTCCAGCATGACAACGACCCAAAACACACAGCCAGGGCAACTAAGGAGTGGCTCTGTAAGAAGCATCTCAAGGTCCTGGAGTGGCCTAGCCAGTCTCCAGACCTGAACCCAATAGAAAATCTTTGGAGGGAGCTGAAAGTCCGTATTGCCCAGTGACAGCCCCGAAACCTGAAGGATCTGGAGAAGATCTGTATGGAGGAGTGGGCCAAAATCCCTGCTGCAGTGTGTGCGTACCTGGTCAAGAACTACAGGAAACGTCTGCTCTCTGTAATTGCAAACAAAGGTTTCTGTACCAGATATTAAGTTCTGTTTTTCTGATGTATCAAATACTTATGTCATGCAATAAAATGCAAATGAATTACTTAAAAATCATACAATGGGATTTTCTGGATTTTTGTTTTAGATTCCGTCTCTCACAGTTGAAGTGTACCTATGATAAAAAATACAGACTTCTACATCCTTTGTAAGTGGGAAAACCTGCAAAATCAGCAGTCTATCAAATACTTGTTCTCCCCACTGTATAAGTAATGTTATGCAACTCTCTGTATGTGTTTTATAAATTGCGTATTTATGTTTTAGGACCAACTCGAAAATGATATGCTACATCTCAAGGGGCTATCCTTCAATCAATTCCTAATTCGCACATTGACTCACTCTAATCAAGGAAACAAGGAAATGACAATAAAGAAGACCCAGCGACAGTACATATAAAAGCATCATTTTCAACAGCGTTTGAATGAGATGGTAAACGTACTTCGCCAGGCAATGAAGGAAAGCATAATAATTGTATGATGTGTATGGTACAAAATTATAGAAGTATTCCCAATCCGTGCTGACCTTGTTTATTTCTTCTTTTCTATTTTGGACAAGAACATTTTGTTATTGGGCATTTAAGATGTAATGTGATGCAATGAATTTATATGAAGATAATATAAAGTATATAATATAATATACACAAATATATAGCCAGTGTTGGGCAAATGTAAGTATGCTCGTTACCCAACAGCCAAAGTTATCAGTTTCAGGGTTTTCCATTTTCTTTCATGCAGATGAGTCTTTCAGTATTATCTAAATTCTTTGTGTGCTTGTATGAGCTTCTGGGTTCTACAAAGATTGACTGCTACCCCTAATGTTTAACCCAGTCAAATAATATGACGGTTAAAACACAAGGGGCAAGACCTGGGGATACTTTGGTTAAATTAAGGTCTGCCGTTTTAGTAAACTAAGGAATATGCATTTGATATTTTTTTGAAATATGTAAAAATAAAGAAAGATTATACCTCCCTGCATTGTTTAGGAATCTGTATGTACTCCAAAAATGTTAAATACAATTCTGAGAGTTTAGATTATCGTCACTGTGAATAGATCCTGTATTGTGCAGAAGAAAAAAAACAACCTTTGTCCCACAAATGCTTCTTCCGTTTAACTTTCACATATCGGCATTAATCCTTTTGTACACACAACCTTTTGTGCAAATACCTAAGTGTATGCACATGTACATGTGCTGTGTGTGTGTGTGTGTGTGTGTGTGTGTGTGCGTGCATGTGTTTATTGCAGTGGTGCTGATGCTGCCTCTAACCCAAAATCCATCACTGAGTCCAGCCATGCGATTACAGCCTGCCATAGGAAACGCTGACTACTGCTGCTACTCTATTAGGCAAAGTGCTTGTGTGTGTGTGTGTGTGTGTGTGTGTGTGTGTGTGTGTGTGTGTGTGTGTGTGTGTGTGTGTGTGTGTGTGTGTGTGTGTGTGTGTGTGTGTGTGTGTGTGTGTGTGTTTGAGAGAGAGAATAGGTATTATCCCGGACCAGGTGCTAAGTGCTTCTCACTACCCTCTTTTCAGCCCAGGACCATTTTCTCACATACCGCACAGATCTCTCGCCACTCCACGGCTGTGAATCAGTCCTTCCTGCAGAAGAGCGAGATTACCGTATGCTGCATTGCAACGGATTGATTTCTACTCTCTCCGCTTCCCATCTTTTTCCCCCCCTATCGTTTTGGTGTGTCCTGTTCTTTCTCCGTAGATAAATACATAGTCCAAAAGTCTTTTCCAACCGTAATGTTTTTTTAAACATCTGCTATTTGTGGAAATGTCAGTAAAGTTTCTGTGTGCATATATATTGCATACCATACCATGCGTGTGTGTGCGTGCATGTTATTGTGAGACTGTGTAGGAGGCCAGGCGGGCTGTAAAATAGGGATTGATGTGTCCATTTGAAGACAGGTGTTTAGAGTGTGACAGAGGGCTGCGGCAGCGTCACTCCACCTCGGTCTGCTGCCTCTGTCGGCGCGGCTCCACTGCTGGCTTTGATTACTTGTTGTTATTGGAGTGTGAAATCTGAATATGCTTTTTCATCACTCAAAGTTTGGCCTGTGCCGGTGCAAGGAGGCGCGAACGCAATGGCAGAGTGTTTGGTTTTATGATGTGTAGTTGGTCTGAATTTATGTTCTTAGTTGCAGTCATGCAGAGTTTGAACTCTTGGGCTCTTTTTAAAAAAACATTTTTTAATTCAAAACATTAAAAAAAGTCATCCTTTTGCAAAAGATTTTCTGTGTATTTTAGGGATGGTTGGTCAGTAAGTCCACCACTTTGGTCCATGCTGAAATGATGTGATGGACTGCTCTTACATTCTTTACTGTTATTTCTAGTCTTCGTAATCCTACGTTGTTTTCCTCCTTCTCTATAGTGTTGACATTGTTGTATTTTAGTGATGAAAATCTAAAACCATTGGATGGTAGCCAATACATTTTGGAAAGACGTTCACAGTCCCCAAATAATAAATCCAAATGATTTCCTTGAACCAAGGCTTTAGCTGAACCAGCCATTAGAGGTTCAAAGTTTTCACCTATTCAAAGAAAAATTCTATTCAATTGGCATTACACTTTTTTTTACAGCAATTCATGTTCCCTTCAGAATGAATCCCAATGACATTTTGAAATGAATGATAAATAAGATGTCCCAACTGTTTATTACTGATATTATGTCTCTTTGCATCTAGCGCAATCGATAGGTCAATAAATAATACCTACAAATATGATAACATTCCCCTTAGCCCTAGCATTTCTTAATCATTTTCCTAATCCATTCTTAGATAGTTATCACACTAACACCCTGAATTAACATGCTAAGAATTTCATCTCATTGCTAATATTTTGATATCATGAATTGAGCTCATATCCTCGTAGTACATCCTTATAGAGCTGCTAGCTTGATTTTATTTAAATAAAACCTTTATTTGCGTTTAATTTTCTTATTGTCTGAGTTTACTTTCCTTTCTACTTGTGTCAGGTGCTTGCTATACCACTCTTTAAGTATATCCGTGGGTTAAGGCTTCCTTTAAATGACCTCATGCTGTAAGCTGACAGCCAGACAGCTGAGCGTTTAAATAGCTGGAGTGTGTTATAAAAAGACAGAGAGCACCTGGTAAAAGTCTATTAATCTTCAGGTGCTTGGAGGAGACATTCGTTATCAGAGCTTGGGAATTAAACATGAGCATGAATTCTTCAGAGGCGCAATATAAAAGAGTTGGATAATTTTAGAAGGGATCACTCCACCTGTAATTTTAGCTCCCCTCAAAGGCCTCTCCGTCTCTGCCGTTTAGAACTAATCCCTTTTGGAATTTGAAAGCTGTGTTCTCCAATATGTATTCACAAAGTGGATTAAAGAGACTCAATAGTTCAGGTTTTGTTTTTCATGTGATTAAGTGAAACCTGTGAGAGTGATTAGATTTTCCAGCAGAGGGAAGAACGTGAAAGGCTAAAAAACCATGTAAACACTTGCTATTATGCCAGCGGCATTTGAAGGAGGAGAGATTTTTGACTATGATATGACAAATTTGGCAGTGAGATGACTGTGTCTGATCTTGAAACAGGTTCAGAAAAATAAATGCCTTTTAATGACATTAACTCTGGCTATGATTGAATGTTATTCAGTAAGTGAAACACGCAGTTTTTATTTTTTTTGGAAAGCACAGAAAGGCTGCACGTGTGTGTGGGAGGGCCATTTAAAGTGACATCTGCAGGATTCAATGGTACCTCTGATAGTGCGGCGCAGTGTGATTGATTATTCTGACCATGGCATTGACTGCTTCACACCGATTAGCCTTTGACCTTAAAGGTGAGGGATCACGTCAACTGCTGGGAGGATGATCGGTGGGAGATGGGATGGTCCTAATTTACGGACCCATTATCGCAGCCCTGTCAGGATGGACCGGGGGAATGAGAGCGGTTGGGACAAACAGAAAGAAGACGAAGGATTAATCAACAGGGAAGGCAGATTAGAAAAAAGCAACTGTAAAAAATCGAGAAGCAGGAGCCAAAATTCGGCCCTAATTCTGATGTTTATTTTATCTGAGGTGGCAGGTGTGCCGTGTCCACAACCTTGCAAGGCTTTTCTGGCCCGTTCTCGCTGGCTGTGTGGCTCGCCTGGAGATAACACTGTAATGAAGCCGGATGGGAATAACACAGACCACCAAAGGAAGCCATCGGCCAGAAACTGTTGCTTCTATCCCTCCTCCCTCGGCTACCCTTTGTCATAACATAAATTTGATCCTTCATCCCTGTCCTGCTGGCTCTGTTTGTTTAGGGACTGCCGATGAGGGGAAATAAGTTGCACTGATTCCCAGTGGGCAGTCGAGTCACTGGAAGCCTTGAGTTTTTCTTATCACACAGAGGCGGCTTCAAACGGGCAAGTTTAATAATAGGAGCTAAATGTAGACTTTCAGAGCCAAATGATCAGTTAGCCTTGCATCATCTCTGACTGATAGAAGACATTCAGGATCACGAGGTGCTGTTAATTACTTTGAGAAACACAAGGTTCAAGAGGAGGAAATAATCAGCTGTGCTCTAATTAGCTGCAGCCTAATGAGCGGAGGTGTCTTCTGAATTTTACTTTCTCTTTTCATTGTCATCTCATGTTTGTTTCCCCAGTGTCTTTTCTTTTTATGCAAGTCAGTTAACTAAAATACTTCAAATAATTACTAGTCTGAACCTAATTTAACTATCAAACTTTATTAGCCATTGACTTTGGTTTTCAGCTGCCTTAAGTCAAATGAGTCAGGACATTTAAAGATGTGTGATTAGTATAATAATAATGGTAATACACTTCATGTATAAAGCGCCTTTCAAAGACATGTTCAAATGTGCTTTACAAATGTGAAACACAGTGTTAATACAACAAAATAAGAGGAAAACAAGAAAATAAACAAACTTTGGACTGACTTTGATAACTATTTAGATGTGGTTTAAAAGATGTTACTGATTCTGAAATCTTCAGTTCTTCATTGTGGGAGTGAAGATCTAAGGATGCATCAACCATGAAGTGCTTATTGTTGATTTCAAGGTAAAAACCTTATCCTCTGCTTTCCAGGACTTCTTCAAGAGTTTGAGGAAAACAGATGATAGAAAAATGATGATAAACTTCAAGGCTTGGCAATTAATTATTGACTTTGGAAACAAAGGTTTAAAAAATAAACTTTTCTAACTGAAGATGCTCATTTGATCTCGAGCTTTTGAATGAACAAAAAAATCCACTTTAAAGCTTTAAAAGTCCAAAGTTTGAACATGAACAACTCGTAGCAACTGATCTTAATCTGCCAATGAATGTTTAGGAATGAGGAAGACGGTGTGATGAGTTGAGATGCTGAAATTGTTCTGTCAAATCTCTCACTTCTGTTAGAAAACATCTTCTAGAGGTTGCGACCGACAGAATGATAAATTCTGATCTGACCTATTACCAAAGGAGCAGAAAATCACAGGCCCTTCAAACTGTATGCTTGTATGCAATTTGCCCTATTGGTGTCATTACTTGGCAATGACTTGGTTCACGCCCCAATATACGGAGAAATTGAGAACACAAACATGCCATTATAATACTTAACCCACTTAAGCTCTCAAATGCTTTGAGATACATCCAGAGATGTGTAGCAATGTGTGTGAGCTGCATAACCTGTTTCAGGTTGTCAGAAAAAGACAGTCGCACTGCTTGGTGTAAGCATGAACGCACCGACGGGGTTGGAGGGCTGGTTGGTGTAAGGCTGTTTGTTGATATTTTTAGGGAGAATGGATTTCGCATTAGTGCCCTTGTTTCCTCTTCCTCCCCTCCTTTTCCCTCTTGTCCCTCTATCCCACTTTCCCTCTCCTCCTATTATTCTCATTCTGCACTAGAGGGCCGTCAGCGAACCCTGAATGCATTATGCTGTCTGCTCCATTGTTTGTGCTGTTTCTCTGCGCCTGTGCCCCACTCTCTCCCAATATTTGTTTTCATTAATCACAATGGGTGCCTGCTGCGGGTGTCTTGATGGCTTTTTTGGTCGTCTTTTGTTCCGCCGCGCAGCTTTTGTCTCTAGGCATTGGCTTTCTGTGTTTTGTTTGTGCGCCTCTGTGTTTGTGTAGGCATGTGTGCGAAAGAGTTTGTGCACAGGTGCTCGTACAGTACATATATGCACAAATGCAACCACGAAGACAACAATAATAGGAAGTCGTGCACATTTCACTTTCCTCGCCTACGGGAATGTATCCCTCCTCCGCTCATGCCTTTCTTTTATCTCAGCTCCTCACTGGCGTTTTCAAAGGAATAAGTGAGTATAAATAGGGTATTTTACTGTTACCTGCTCTCTTACACTTCAATGACATTTTGGATAATTCCGTGTATGTCATCAAGAGTCAAACATGATTTATTGATTAGATCTCAACTGATGCATTTAAATGTATAATATTTGTCCTTTGCACATTTAAATGTGAAAAAAACAACGTCACCCATGTTGTGTTGTGTTCTTTCTGTATCCAATATTCTTCCAACAATCTCCAAAAACAGAGGAATCTGTCAATTTAAAAGAGACTAATGGCCCATTTAATCTTTGCATGCATCAGCATTATGGATGTCTGACAGGAGAAATGATAAAATAAACCACCTTTTAACAATGAACTTTTTAGATCTTACTCAGATTTGAACCGATAATAGATAATAGGTAATAGATTAGCATGTTTAATATAACCAGCCGAGAGAAGCCATCTATATCCTTAATGTAGTATGATGTAGAATGTTATGAACAGGTGCTTGCATTTTCAAAACTTGAAACAGAACATCTGTGATCTCGTAATACACATCTTGTCTGCCTCTGTGCCTCCATTATCAAGGATCCTGTTGTCTGGTTTGTCTCAGATGGGTGGTGTTGCCATAAGGTAGATAAATAAATAATCTCTGAAGAAATTGTGAAACTTTCTATTGTTTTCCCACCTCCTGCTCTCTGTTCCCTTGTTGTCTTTGTTCCCTCTTCCCTTTTTCTCTGATTCATCCTTTTCTTTTACGTTTTTTGTGTCCATCTCTTCCTCGGCTTGCTTTTTTCTCTGATGTGTGAACCAACAGGATTTTATTCTCTTTTTTTGTGGAAAGGCTTTGTATCACAGACACAGAACACATGCACACGGCACCCCACCATCCCTCCAATGCCTGAGATGTATGGATTTGCCCAGTGTTAAAAATTTCAGCTGCTCCACAGGATCAATTCCAATTAAATATCAAATAGGGTTTCTATTTTCTCCCCATTCTCTGCAGTCTCAAAGCAGCGTGTCCAGAATTTTCTCAGCATTCGTATTTCCCCCACAAACCTTGTCTGACTTATTTTCCTTGTTTCTGTATGTCCTTCCTTATCCAAGTTCATACCAGGTTTTCTGCACTGTGGTACTGTGTTGAATAATCATGATGAATCTTCTGGGTGTACACAGAAGGATTCGACCACATGCAGTCCTCCTTTCAACAGCCCACCATCTCAGGGACAATGGGAGAAAAAAGTTTCACAAAGTAAAGTGAGGTGTTGTCCTCTGTATCACATTTCACAACACTGAAAAGCACAGAGCAAAAGTCTGGCTTTTTATGAGTAGAGAAAGCAATGGAAGAATAGTCATTGTTACCTATCAGCTCCACAGGAAAAGTTCTTCAGTGACTAAGACAATCTGAAAAAGTGGCATCTAGTGACAGCACAACACTTACCTCTTTCTTTCACTTTTGCACCTGTCGGTTGCATCATGGTGAACATGAAACTGAGTGTGTTTGTGTATTCATGTAAGTGTGTGTGTCTATCTGTATTAATGTGTGAGTGTGTGTGTGTGTGTGTGTGTGTGTGTGTGTGTGTGTGTGTGTGTGTGTGTGTGTGTGTGTGTGTGTGTGTGTGTGTGTGTGTGTGTGTGTGTGTGTGTGTGTGTGTGTGTGTGTGTCTGTGTGTGTGTCTGTGTGTGTGTCTGTGTGTGTGTGTGTGTACTTGAACCTGAATCCAGTGCGTGTCAGGTGATGTGGAAACAGAGGACTTGGCAGTAGGAAGCTTTTTTTTAATCTCACCCAAGGCATTTTTCTCCTCGATAATAGCGTGTGTGTGTGTGTGTGTGTGTGTGTGTGTGTGTGTGTGTGTGTGTGTGTGTGTGTGTGTGTGTGTGTGTGTGTGTGTGTGTGGTTGTGTTCCTGCAACTGTGTGTAACAGTAAGAAGAGGAACTAAAGAGCTCTAGGGATACCTCCATTCTAACATTCCTAACAACAATGACCATTCTTCCAAAAATTGATATTGAACACTTGACCTGATTACATCATCTAAGTACCTGTTGCAATATATTCTACAGTACATTAGCTCCTCACCCTGACTGCTTCCTGTAAACATAAAGTAAAGCCGTATTCTAAATAAGGGTTAGGGTGAGGGCCAAATGTATGTGGACACTCAAACAAAAAGTACTTACTTAGGGTGCCCATTGCTCCTGCATGGACTTAACTTGTGATACTGGGTGTTTTATGCCCCAATTCAGCTTCCAGAGCGTGCAGGCAGGAAGTCATGTTGGAGCTTAGACCTTATATCCATCCCAAAGATGCGTAAGACAAGTGGTAAAGCCATTTCTTTATGGACCTCGCTCTGTGCAGGGACAACATTGTGGTTTAACAATCTTTCAACACTGTCCAGACTTCTTTGAACAGGGTGGCTGCAGAGTCCTGCAGGGATGCCGAATTTCTGGCGACCATCCCAGAAGTAATAAAAGATTTCAAAATCTTTGAGATATCTGAAGCGTAAATGCGAAAGGCAGAACTTAAAAGCTAACGTCAGGCTATAAATGGAATACACCACCATTGCACAACCTCAAAGTTAACTATAGAGTTTTTCTGTGTTTGGCGTGGTATAATTTATTGTGACAGCCTCTTCGGTCTCTTTAGGCTTGCAAGCTACTTCGGTTTGAGGACATGTAAAATCTTTCAAATTTACAAGATGGTGTTTTTACTGATCATTTTAATGTCTTAGAACAAAACATTTCATTCCCACTCCTTAATTCAGGCAGGAATAGGAAGTTCAAAATGCTAACCTCCCATCTTTGTTGTGTGACCGTTTCTAAAATCCCCATGTTCAGTATTACATTTAAGTGCAGTTGGTTCTTACTAAGATACCGCCTCTTAGTAAGAACCAATCACAGTTTGAGCAAACCTTTTTAGCAATTACATTATAGGTAGATATACCCTTCACCAAACTTTCACCACAAAGATTGAAGCACACTATATAGTCTAACATATCACTATATGCAGAAGCTTTAAGATGTCCTTTGATGGGAAGTAAGTCGCTTAGCACACTCAGAAACAAACTAAAGTACTGGGATGTCCACATACTTTTGGTCATCTAATATGTACTGTATTTCATATGGCTGGGGATACCTTGAATTATTCTTAATCTGTAACAGACAGTGTCCTTTAATTGGATGAGATTACACACAGGACTCTACAAGCCAAGCCAAAGAGCAGTCACCTCTGCACACACACTGTACGTGGCCATGTAAAGTAGTGGACATTCATAAGTCCCTCTGATCCCCCATGATTAAAGAAATCCCTCAAAGCTTCTAAAAACCAGAGCGAGAGAGAGGCAGTGAGCTCATTCATTTGTGCATGTTATATTATACCTCAGTGGATTGACCTTTGACTTAATGCTGACTGTCTTCCTCCCTCTATCCCCCCCTCTCTCCCCTTGCAGATTCTCACTACTAAGCTTCAACCATCTGAGCTACGGTGAGTTAATGAATTTGAAATCCCTGTGGATACATTAACTAGACCCACTGCATTTGTCAGGACTCAAATTACATCAATATACACGTTCTGCATTGGTAAATGCCTATCAATTATTAAAGTGATGTCATTACCGAGGCAATATCCGTCATGCATGTGTAATATATGTCATGGAGCACTGTTGCATAATCTAATTGTAATGTAAGTTTCGTAGTTTCTTTAAATGCTCATTTTGACTTAACAAAAAAACAATTTAAAACTCAGTTAATAGGCTTATTTAAAAGTGTTCCACATTATATCATAATGGATCCAAAAGTTCAGATGAATATACTCATTTTAGGAAAGTCATGAAGTAATATTTTAACAGTTACACATGTACACAAAACTCAGGTGGGTATAAAGACCCCCTCGACGAGCACTTGGTTGCAGTACAATGTTAATACAACTTTGAAATATTATGTACACCAGATATGGCTTATGTGTGTGTTCAAAGTCCATAGGGGCTTGGCCTGGGAACTGGAAGGTCACCAGTTCAAGTCCCCGAAAGACCAAGTGCCACCGTGGTGTCCCTGAGCAAGACACTGGTTACCTACACTGCTCCCCGGGCGCCGTACATAATGGCAGCCCACTGCTCCTAACACTAGGATGGGTCAAATGCAGAGACCGCATTTCGTTGTCCTAGTACTTGTACTCTGTGCAATGACAATAAAGTTGAAGCTTATCTTATCTTATCTTATTACTGTATATTAAATTACCTGTTTTACTTTCCTAATGTAATGACATCACCTTGTAAAAACGCTTCTATTGGCTAGCGTTCCAACACTGTACGTGAAGGGGCCGGACATCCCTAAGCCGTTAACCAATCACAACAGAGCCAACCAAGTTCAGGTGATTCATTGAATTTGAATAATGAATCATAGTAATTATTACAAATTTGGGTCGTATGTTTTATTTTTTCAGTTTTTAATTAACTAATTTATATTCATCTCTTGGAAGCCCACTACTTTATGGAAGTGCAATATTTGAATCATTGGAATACCCCTTTAACATACAGTGCAAAAAGACAACATACAAATCCACCTCGGCCCTTTGAAGTTTTCACACTTTAACATCAAAGCAGTCCATATATTTCTATTTAGTTTTAGGACATTCACTATACTTGTGTATTGAAATTGCCTCTAAAAATTCCATTTTGCTTGCTCTCTGTCTCACTCACTGTCTCTCTTTGTCTCTCACTCCTCCCCCCTGATGCAGAAATCCATACTGTTGTAAATGAAGCTGTGAGGATCGATGCTGCAGGCAGGGTAATGTCGGAGCGCTGCCACCAGTGTATTGCTACAATGATCTAGTGGTTAAAAACACATTCACAAACAGAGAGGGGAAGATAGATCTGAGCCAGCAGCACGCCCACATTGCTCTCGCCGGAGACATCATCAAATTAAACAACAACTATGATGTGTTTCTGCTTTGTGCCCCCGCTACCACACCACCATGTTGTCTCCACACACACACACACACACACACACACACACACACACACACACACACACACACACACACACACACACACACACACACACACACACACACACACACACACACACACACACACACACACACACATACAGAAACACACTTTTTTCTCTCTTCTGCTATTGACAGGAACCTCCAGTGGTGTAGATTTATAATGGAATACATGACATGATTTGTTTCGAGTTTAGGATGAAGGCCAATTAGTTTACCAAGTACGAGACAAATCGTGTTTGACAAAAGTTTATGTCAGGGCATGTGAAACTTATCCACTGGGAGATTTTCTGTACACAAACAGACACTGACACACACGATACAATAATAGGAATATGCTTTTGGGGTCCAGAGTTTTCTATAGAAACACATCTTTTTTATAACATTCAGGAGCAAAACTCAATTTTACAGTGTGGTAATTCTGTTACTATTTAAGTTACCCTTTTCTGTTGGACTTGAATATGACTGCACTGTTACATTGTTACCCATAACAACTACAAAGGTAACAGCAGGATCAGTGTTGCCATTTCTAAGTATGTCCTTGGATGACCTCCAAGAAAAGATTCCTAGAAAATCTTTCTAGACATTGGATGCACCTTTGTTCTTTATCTTTCACCCCAACTTCCTCCTCCTCAATGACTTCTTCCTCTCCCTCTTTTCTTATTTCCCATGGGATTAACGTCACTCTACCTCTGTTTCCGTGTTGCCAAAACAGCCCACTGGATTACAGAGATTCCTCATCCCTACAGCAAACAACGCACAGATGCTCACACACAAACACACATCTGTCAGTGTGGGTAATCTTCAGAGGGCGACCCCTTTCAATCCTGCATGGGAACAATTTATTTAACTGCACGATCACGATATTTGGCTTCATGCTTATTTTAGGGTATTTTCGTGTGGATAATGTATTGCAATGTACATGCTTTCAATTAATTTTATACAGACACAACAACAGGAGCATTGGGTCTTAATATTGTCAAGCCAGTGTGCAAAAGGTCAAGATGTGGCCCCTGTGCACCCTCTGTCTTGCTGGGCAGATTACATCCATCATCCCTGCTCACAGCAGCTTTGATCAAAACAACACACAAACGCATTCCCAACTACTCTCTCCGTGCTAGCTGTGCCGATGAAATGCAATCCAAACATATAACCACTGCTGAGAGAAACAGAGTGTCTTCTTGTTTCTGTCGTTGCCACTGCTTGTGAAATTAAACAGCAGGTGGACCAGCAGGGAATGCTTCCGTGAACAAACCTTATCACAGTAAGCGCCCTATAGTGTTCGCTAGCATACTGGGCATTATGAACACAAGACTTTGACTTGAGCCATAGTCTGATCCTTGTCTCAAATCCACTGAGCAGCAGAGTCAACAGGCAATGGGAGCGCAGATAGCCAACTATGGGGAGTGTCAACAGGCCGCTCGGCTCCGGATAAAAGCTCTGTTTGTTTGGCGAAGCTGATCCCTTCTCTATTCTTCTGGTCTTGGACTTTCTCCGACACCATTTTGGACCCTCAGCTGAGCAGGACAGATTATGTCTGATCTTGCAGGTATTTCAGGTCAACATCATCCCACACTGGAGTTTAAAGCTCATATCCTGATCTCTGCACTTAATCACCTCTCGCTCTGCCACTCTCCCTCAGTGATTTTCATCCCCTCCTGTTCCTCGCGCCGACTCTGCTGATTAACATTTTCGACGCAAATGCGTGTTGTTCCAACAACACTGAGTGGCGAGCGCTTGAGATGTAATTAGAATTAAGGATATTGATCACACAGGGCCAGACGATGGCGTTATAAATAATAGCTTGCATGAATAAGTGAAAGCGATAGGTGAGCTCTCAGTGATTTATGTACAGACTGCCGTGGTCCGCAGCATAAATCACCAACAGCCATGTTCTTATTGAGTTATGAAGCCCCACAGTTTCAGCAGAATAATGACCAACTCTATGTCTTGTGTGTGTCTACTCAATCTATAAGATAACACCTGTAGAACAATAAGCAAACAGCAGTGTATGCTGTGTTTTACTGAATTAGTTTATTAAACTAAATTATACATTCATCCAATTTTATGTCCTGTGTGTGTGGTGTCTTGGTGTGGGTGTGTGTTTCTGAGGGCTTTTTCAGATTGTTTTTAAATTAGAAGAACCACAGCTCATGTTGCTGGAACAGCAGTTGACAAAAGACGGTGCTGTGGATGTTCTATCTTTACATGTTTATTTAGTTCTGTGTATTTATAGGGAAAGTTATGTATAACCACACAACACACTATTTATAACTTACACTACTTTGCAATACCCTTCCCTTTTAAAAGACATTAAAATTAAACATAAATAAAAACAGGAGACTCAACCTTACGTACTGTATGGATACACAACAAAAACTGAGGACTCAACAAGAGAATACAAAATGAAACAGGACACATGCATATAATAATCACCATAAAACGGGAAGCAAAAGAGTAGTCATGAGTACGTGACTGATGATCCAGTTTCAGTTCTCTGACTATAGGTAATTCCATATAATGATACACCTGAAAAGAAAAAAGCATATTTGTCGAAATGAGGATTTATGTTAAGTTACTGTAAGTTAAACGTTTTTACCGAGCCTGAAACTCTGAGTGGAACCAAAGGTCACCAACACCAGAGTCTGGTTATGTGGGAATTTATAGATGCTAAGAGGATTACCAAGTAAAAAATACCAAATTTAAAACTAACTTTAAAAAAATAGATTGTGTGCAGTATGAATCTTACAGAAATTGTTGATCATCTGAATTAAAGTCTAGCGCCACCAGCAGTCTCACATGTTTAGATGTTTAATGATGCTAAAGTTATCCTTTTTTTCCATGAATAACTTTTTCAAAGTTTCTCCTTCGCCATCATCTTGTCTTAGTTTAATTAATTGTTTACAACAACAATAACAACGCTTTAGGACTGATTTAAAAAAAAATCCATAACACTAAGCTTTGGTGCTTATAGGCAACGTTTACGCTGACATGCTAAAGCAACGGTGTATCCCTGAAGAGTCTCACAGAGGTATCATGACAACACTTTAATCAAGTACTAGTTAGTTATAAAAACAATGAATCCCCTTTTGTTCAATTTGGAAATCTCTTGCCAATTATGCTGTCCCGTTGATAGATTCAAAGCAGCTCATATTGCATTGCAGTCTTAAAGGTCCCCTATTATGCAAAATGCACCTTTTGCTGTCTTTTATACATAAATAATAGTGGTAAACACTGAGAAGTGTTTCAGAAATAATGCTTGATGTGGTTTGGAACACAATATGGCTTTTAATCACGGCAGCGTTTAGCTGAGTTTCTCCATTAGAAACTTCTCTCTTCAGAAAGAGAAATCATGACGCTTCAAAGGGGGGTGGCCAGCTTCAGATCAGCTCAAATATAAAGTGACAGTCACTGAGTCAGCACTTTCGAAAATGGGGCAGAAACAGAGGGTTAGCGGACATGCCAAAGTGCATGATTTTTTTGGTATTTTGAGCAAAACACGTTACATGTTTTTTGATATATTTGAGACCCTTAATATATGCAATAAAACAGCATAATAGGAGACCATTAATGCAAGACAATGACAACCTTGTCATTTTGGTATGAAACATTGTTGGTAAAGTCAGGAAGCAAATAAGTCCATGAGTTATCAAAGTATAAAATAATAATATTTTTTTCTCTTGGAATGTTTTACACATTGCATAAGAATGTAGTTAATTGTGTTACAAAGGTTTCCAGGTGCTTTACTATCTCAAATGATAATGTATGTTGTCATATTCTATGGGGGAATGCCTTTTTTTTTCATTAATCCCTACATAATCACACACTTTCCATGAGTGTACTACTGTAGGTTTAAATGGCCATGACAAGAGCATGTCTTTACAGTTAGCAAGCATCTAGTTAGAGTCCTTACAGTTTGGGCTGCATCTTTCACACCCTCCTCCTAAGTGACACTAAGCCTCAGCAACAGGGGAGGCTTTTTAACAGGGCCCACGAACAGCCATTACCCTGAGTCTCTTAAGTGCTGTCGGTATGGTGCGCTGACAGATCACTATCCCCCCTCCGCTACTGTGTTGCTGCCAACGGCAGGGAGAAGGAGATTTCATCCAACCTGATCAAGCATGGGGGAGAACAAACAGCGATTCAGACAACACGCATCACAAGCAAACATGCACTGCAACAGAGAAGCTCTTTTGGGCTGCTGTGTGTGCCGGTGTGTGTATTTACTGCTTGTGATGTTATCTGTCTTTAGTATGAAGCACTTACTTTTTGTACTCCAAAAACACAGCCGTGCGGGGCAGCTTAGGTCAGCGTCAACTGCTCTCTTCCATCTCACATTCTCTATGTGTTCCAACGACACACACACACACACACACACACACACACACACACACACACACACACACACACACACACACACACACACACACACACACACACACACACACACACACACACACACACACACACACACACACACTCTTGCACAGATATGCTTCCCCATCAGCACGCCAGCTCTCTGGGGCTGTGCGGTGAAAACCTTTCATAAGACACACTCGGAGAAAAAATATTTCAGTCAGCAGGAGAACAACAGGGGCTGGTGAAATTGATTTTGATTTGAAAGTGATGGCAAATAATGGGGCTTGGAAACTGTCCCTGAATCTGAATCTGATTCTCATTCCAACATGTAAATAGCCCACATTGAGACTTCTGAGGGGTAAATAGGTTTGAATTATAAACACACAGTTACAAAGCCACACGCACATCTGCATATACTTATATGCACACACAGATACACTACACTTCTAGGCTGGAACACATGCATGTGCCAGGCTTTGAGAGAATCATTACTGCCTGATCTTATTGGACAGGTCAGAGAACGTCTCTTTGACTCTCAATGGACAAAGGACATTTAAAGATCGCGTTCATGCAGGAGCAGCATTTCCACAGCCTTTCCAGACAGATTCTGAGCTCTGGTATGTTTCCAGCTGCTGCATGATGGGTAATTTGTGATGAAGCGTGGTTCACAGTTTTTTCCCAACATGATTTTAAGCCTGTCTGAGCTGTAGTTGTGTTCAGGCTTTGTCTCTGAAAATAAGCCCACACATACACTCACAAAACGTGCAAGTGAACATCTACCCCTGCCTGCAGAGAAATGCGGACGAACAGAAGTTCTACTATCTGTCACTTGTGAATAATTGAATTGTTAAAAAGGCAATTTCAGCAACAAAATCACAATTACAATATCCCCAGACCCAGTATTCCTCTGAAGCCCATCTCCAAATACATCTCTCCCGTGCTGTCAAGTTGACAGCTATTGAAAACAAAATGGAGTTGCCAAATTATACATCATTAAATTCAACAAATTAATCATGATTTTAAGTGACAATGGTGTGGTGTAATAAAGGAAGACTGTCAAACAAAGCCTGGCGCATCACCACTTCCAAATTAATAGTGACTGACACCAACACCCCCGCACTTAATTAATGGGAAACAAAACACAACAAGAACATTCATCTAGATACGGGAAAACAAAGAATGGGTCGGCTTGTGTCGCTCTACGTTTGCTGCCCGCTGACAGTGAAATGCAACACTGAGATTGATAGTGTTTGCGCGGGCGCGTGCACAGGCTTGCTCAAATGTTGTTTTTCTAGACTGCGATCTCTTAAGCAGACACCTAACACGCCCCGAGCCGCTGACATTGAGTTTATAAGCAGGCATTATTTTTAGCGATGCTGTCATGTTAGGAGAGTGACATCTCTTAAAAGCTTCTACAGCCAAACCCATCTCCTTTGCACTCTAAAGCCATGTCTTCTTAACAGCGACAACTAGGCTATTATCTTACAAGATGAAAGCTGACGCGTTGCTATGCTTTTCATTTCTGAAAAGACTATCGCTTTAGTGCTGAGCTCTTTGATGTTTGATTTATCCTCTCATTCCTGCCTGCCGTGTGGCCACGGTCAATATTTGGCGATCATGATAATATCCGGCCGTCGGATGTCAAGATACTTTTTTTTGTTTTACCCCATTAAAACCGCACTTGGATGTGAAAGAAATAGTATACCAAAGGACAGAGAGAGGGGAGAAAGAGGTCGTAGCGTCGTTTTAGAAAACCACTCTGGAGAAACGGGACACTCCCTGGCACTTTGTCACATCAATTAGGAATTCTATCTGGGCAATGGGATCATAACCTGCAGGGCATTGGACAGGACAGCCATTCTATATCTTGATGCTGTGTGTGTGTGTGTGTGTGTGTGTGTGTGTGTGTGTGTGTGTGTGTGTGTGTGTGTGTGTGTGTGTGTGTGTGTGTGTGTGTGTGTGTGTGTGTGTGTGTGTGTGTGTGTGTGTAAGTTTTCGTGTATATGTGAGACAGAAGGAAGAAAGAGAACTCATCCTTTGAACTATCGACTTTTGCTTCCCTGACCCAGGGGAAAGCTAATTTTAGCCTGTGTTTCGCAGTACTTTTAATTGCTTCACATTGCTAATTTCCTCTTCCCTGACAATGCATCAGAGGCATTAGTTGCCCTCTCTGTGCCTCTCTGCTTCTCTCCCTCAGCAACACTCAGTCAGGCAGTCAGGCCTCGAGGCTGTCAGAGGGGGAACAAAGTGACTGGGTGATGAGCCAGACGCCCGTTGTCTGATCACATGGACTGATGCTGTGCCAGACACCACAGCCACTGGCTCACTCAACAAGGTTCCTTTCACAACAGAGAAACATACTCCCGACCTGTGTCTTCTATACTTTTCCTGTCTTCTTTTTTCACCTCCTCTCCGTCTTTTTTTATTTCAATATTTCCCATCTGCTGCTTTCCTCTTTTCCTCCCATCCGTCCCTCTCAGTTACCCTTTACATCTTTGCATTTGCAAACACTTTGCTTGTTGCTCCCTCCTGCGTTATTTAAATGTGAAAGATGCACGTCTGCAGTCACCCCCCTCTCCGTCTCTCCCTCTTTCGTTAATTGTTCTCTGAGTGAGAAGGTGGGTTTCCTGCTGCGTGCAGAATTACTGCGACACACACGCATACAAGTGTATAACCTTTACAGGGAATCGGCATTTCTAAAAAAGCAAATTGTGAATGCAGACTACTATGCAGAGCATCACCCGTTCTCTGGCAAATCTCCAAACGCAGTATGATACAGAAACACATACTCGGAAAATGACATCAACTATCATTGTTTGCAGACTTTAACAGTACATTTGTGTCTAGTTGGCACCCATGGTTACACACTGCTCTGACAGCCCTCATCTACACTGAATCAAATCCTCAGAGATGTGTGTACGAAACAACTATATTTTTGTTCTATGAATAAGCTGACTTCCCCTCAGATTTGTAGCTCCCAGCTGCAGAGGGCTATGTATAAATCAATGCCTTGGTGGGCTAGAGAGGGAGCAGTTATATTTACCCTGTTTCCTAGCTAGCAGCACTAGTTGTACTAGGGGGTAAAGGAATTCAATACACACCACTGGAAGGCGAAGGGTTTTTTACTCGCTTACAGGAATGGCAGTTCTGCTGAAAGCAATTGACTAATGAAGGAATACCTAAGCCAGTCGAGCAAGAAAAGAAACTCTGCATCATATCTACAGAAAATGAAACTGATTTCTGTCATGCACGCCAGGAGGAGATGTGAGTATACTGAACTGCCCATGCGAGTAAACACACTTCCATACTCTTAACCTCACGTTTTCCCTCAGAAATATCCTCAAATCTACCTGATTGATTGGAAAAGTAATCTATAGCAGTGATTCAGATAAAGCCCTTGTGTATTTCTGCTCTTCAACTGCAGTCCGTGTCTGCCATGCTGAGTACTAGATTAAGGTTGATGGCAATAAATTATAAATGCAGTCTGAAATGTAATTCTCTTCATTAGATGACAAATCTCTTGTTTGAATATTGCATACTGTGGTAATAATACTGCCTTTATCATTGGCCACTGGAGTTGTGGGACTGAGGAGGAATGGTCTTGTCATCAATGTTACGCACCGCTACCAATTCGTTAATTCAACAACGCAAATTAAAATGAAATCAAATGTAGTTGTTGCTACATTAATTCCAACATAAGATAACATGCAATGTCTGCTTATAATCTGCGTGGAATTGAATGAAGTGCTTGTATGCGTTTCAAGGTTGTGTGTCTTTTTCCGGACTCTTCGTGTGTTTGAGCTCCTGCGTGTGAGTTTCTGTAGGCCGTGAGAAATGAGGGCTGGGCCTGGTTAATAATAGTGGCCGAGAGGGTCTGTTAGCGTAGCCCTCTACATCACTCCATAGCAGGGAGACATCTCCAGGGCTCCATGCTGCTGTGATGGAGTGTTGGAAGGGGAACTGACTGGTACAGAGAGCTGATGATGGAAAGGGGATCGGAGGATGGAGGCTGGAGGACAGATGAGATTCAGGCAGCGGGGAGGCAGTGAACAGTGAAGTGAACAGTAGGGCACTTTTCTTTGTTCTCAATTTTTTCATCCTTTTACAAATACAGGAACTGATGTACTGTCACAAATCCTTGAGTAGATAGAGGGTTATGGAGGTTTTACCCACCATCAGAGATGTTTAGCCCTGGAAACTCTCTATACGGTGTATGTTGATGACACACACAATAATTATCTTTTCAAGGAATAATTGACATTAAAGAATGTATATGTAATGCATGTTTGTAGTCTGCTTATTTGCCTTCCTGTCAAGACTGATACTACTCTGATTTGTTGCTGCTGGAACCACGACGATGTTAGCACAGTTAAGCAAAACGCCTTGTAGTTGAAGGAAGCAGCTACACTTGAGCATATGCTAAGCTAAGTTAACCCGGCTGTAGTTCCATGGTTAACAAATAAATATGTGAGAGATATCCTGCTTTTCCTCAAAAACGTGACTAGACAATGAATCGCATATCGCAAAGCAGTCCATAATGCCCTGTGACCTGGGTTTTATGGAAAGATTGTACAGCTCACACAAAGCAGAGTAAAAGTGTTAATAATTTAGCTTTAGAGGAGCTGGTTGGTGTATTTTATGACCTTTAGTGTGAATGTTTCCCCCCTGCTTCCAGTGTTTCTGCTCAGTTAAGTTATCCTGCAAGTGGTGGAAAATATATTATGCAAGTACAATTTTGATTTACTTCATAATATTAAATAAACCTAATTTAGACCTCTATTTGGTGTTACTTTACGAATTAGAGGGATTTTTCTATCAGTTGTTTAATTTACTTGTAATAATGTATTTTCACCTACAGGTTGAAGGCTATCGCTACTCTTATTTAAGTCAATGCTTGCAATACTGTCTAACTCTAGGGATAAAAAGTGAATAAGTGTATTTTTCCGAAATGTCAAACTTTTCATTGAACTACCAAGATATATATTTCTACTTTCTCAAATCCATTATAACTTAAAATCATCCCAATGCTTATAATAACAAATGAGGAGCTTTAGTTGTGTCAGCATGAAATAGTAATGGGTTTCAGAATACAAAAGGAAAAACTAATTGGGCGTATTACCCATAATGGAGATCATTTTGAAATAATAAAAAAAGAAGCAAAGCATTATGACAGGTTGGTATTATCCCTTGAATTCATACCATATAACTTCATAGGAGCCTTTCTAATTCATTCCTCTCATTGAATCAAACACATAACCAGTGAAGCATTCCCAAAATAACTTTTTTAGACAATTTTCTGGTTTAAAAATGTCAAAAATGCTTTCTATGTTTTTTTGAGAAGCTTGCCCAAGCTTTGCAAACGTGTCACAAAGTCTGGTTCAAAGTCTGGGAAATAAATGTTAGAATATACAAGGTTAAATATAATACAAAAGCATGTTCATCAAGAATTTAACATTCAAGAACCATGTGCTGCAAACTAAACCAACCAACTGCTTTTCTGCAAAAGGTGGTGATTTTTATATCTTCAACTGCCCAAGTGTTGCTGATTAAATGCTAACGGCCTGAATCCTGCATGTCAAACAGAGAGCCAGCAAGCACCACAATACAGCGATCCCTAGTGGCTCGGAGGAACAGTTTAGAGTCATAAGCAAATACTATAGTTTCAACCACCTTGACCGTGATGCTATAAACACACAAGTCGTATCCTGGCCACATTTCCAACTTCTAACAAGCTAAGCACTTTCCTGGAAAACCTTGTCCTTCAAATGTGGCCACGGCTGGACAAAAAGGAAATAATGCGCCTACTTGCCAAAGCTGATGAATGCTGCATGTTTTTTTCCAGAAGCTGCTCTGATTCACCTGAGGAACTCCCACAATACCACTGGGGCTGCCGCATCTGTTCATGCACACTCCAAATCGTGTACACAACCATGTTGCAAGGCAAGCCAGGGAATGGGATTTTGTGCAGGACACATCCCATTCATTTAAGGGTTAACAGCATTACAATGTGCAGCACGCAAATATTGTAAATAAGCATGCAATCCTTGAAGGATAAATTGCCTAGAAGTTTAAATATATGAAACATACTAAAGTTAACTGCTTGCCCCTGCAGATCTGTATTATTCCAGCTTAACAACCAAGGTAAAATAAAATCCTGTTGGAGAAGTCGTTAATGCACATATTGTGCAAACATTTAGAAATATGAGTAAATTAAAGAGATGTAGGCGTCATCAATTAAAAAATAACTTTCGAAGCACATTCTAATCTACATTAATGCATTTTATTTCAGATCTGTTTCTGCACTAAGAATATTCTGGATGTACTATAACCAGTTCCTTGACATCCTCTGTCATAATCTAAACATGATTGATGAGGCCTTCTGATCTTCCTTGACCCATATTCTGTTTTGTCTTTGTTGCACTTTTTATTTTTTTATCAGATGCTGTAAAAATAGAGAATAGAACCGAGGACAAAGTACGGCTGACAGATAACAGGAGGAGCGTCCTGTAAAGGATGACTGCAACAGACCAGATAGAGAGAGCGAGGCCAGGCACAGAATGAACAGATTTATATGGATGAAACTAAATGCCGGGAATTATGGGAGGTTTGGAATAGATTCTTCTAAACCAAGACTGCAGTAGGGGGGATGTGTGTGTGTGGGGGGAAGGGGGTCGAGAAGCCGCAATGATTTGATTTTTTTGACACTGACTGAACACCAGAGTTGTCTGAGTCACCTTTTTTACACTCTCCAAATGCAGCTCATGTCATTTCTCTTTATCAGCCCAGAGCTGATGCTGATGGATAATATCATTTGATGGATATGCAGAGACCTCAGTACTGAGGTGAGGCAGGAGACGCAAATGTGACCCCCTCGCACAAATCTCCCTACCTCACCACCAACCTGCTCCTCCTCAGTTGCCCCTATTCAATATGCTCTCATTTTAGATAATGAAAGAAGTCTGGAGGGGGAAGCCACTGCAGAGATCACTGATCCACTCTAAGTGAAAACCTATACTCAAGTTAATGTGAATACCCTCAGGGGACGAAGACTTGTAATTGATTAACCACATTTCCCAGATAGGAGTTGAACTCTCCTGTATGAGAGCGGCTCAATATGGGCGTCCATGTGCGTTGGGGAGATATAGATAATGAACATTTCTTCACTGCAGCATCTGTTCTGTGCTGTACTGCAGGTGTTTATGGCATCTCTGCAAATATAGACTCATGCCACCAGAGGCAGTGTTGAATCAGAAATTCCCTCCAGCTCCAGCCAGCTTGTCACAGCAGTTGGAGCATGAAAAAAGCATCATGGGAATGAAACTGCAGCACACAATGGGTTCAAGATGCGCTCTTTTTGAAACAGGTGCTTGTGCATGATGATCAATGCTGTGCTGCAATAAAAGAAAAATCCTCCTAAGAACACAATAGGCTACATTGAGCTCATGCTGAATGTTGCCTCAGTCTTATTTATCAGGATCTTAAATTGCATTTGAAGGCCTTTCATTTATTTCAAACATTTGAAAGCTTGTTTCTGGGGCTTACATGTTTCCCCGAGAACATTGCATAATCAAAGTTTGGGAGTCAATATACTCATCACTGTTGTGCTTTTAAGGCATTCTTTTCACTTCTTCTAACTTGTTGACATTGAGATCCCATTGATTAATAAAAATATTCTTATGCAACCATCCTCCCTGCTTTGAAACAAGGTGCCACTGATCAAAATGCTCTTAGATCTACCAGGTAAGAACTCTAAAGACAACGTAGTGGCTTTGTGTCATTGAGAAGACACAGACACCTGATGGGAGCCTTAAGAATCCAATAGAGACGTTTTTTCGCTGGTGAGTTACAATAAAGCCTGTAGCGCAGTTAATTCAGAATCAGACCTGCATCCCAATGTGATGTCCTTGGGGAGCTTATAAAGTGTACTCAGGGTGTCATCAGA
This sequence comes from Eleginops maclovinus, assembly GCF_036324505.1. NCBI lineage: Eukaryota > Metazoa > Chordata > Actinopteri > Perciformes > Eleginopidae > Eleginops > Eleginops maclovinus. Next base: position 18,776,250 of record NC_086371.1, read on the forward strand.
AATGCTGCTTTGAAATACTGAAAATGACTTTGGGTTTTGCAACATTCTACATGCAGGTAGGGAGAGTCAGCGGGAATTCTTTGAAGATGAAGTCTTTTGAATATGAAACACCCTCGCACTTGAAATGTGGCTGTAATAAGTTTGCTTCTTGGAGTAGTGAGAGTACGTCAGCTTGGATTATTTGTGGCTACAACATTTGCTAATGATGACGCTCTTTTGCAGCAGTTTTACATGTTTTGTGAATATTCAAGTATGTGTCTGAGGAAGTTGTATTTTGAGAATTTATGCTTCTACCCTTATATATATTAGAGGGGAAAATCATAGTTAATGTAGATACATTGCAAATATAAAGAATAGTTATGATTAAACCAATCAGAAAAAAACATGCAATAATCCAATATTATATTATGTAATAAAACACATGCAACACTTATAATGAGAACTTGTTCTTTTAATTTGTCTCCTAATACTTCTGTGTTTAAACCTAAGTACCATTTAGATAACAGGAACGTCTTGCCTAGGGTTGGATGGGAAGAAAGAGCCCACTTTCTTAAATAGGAAGCTGGAGCCAGGACATGTTTGGCTTAGCTTAGAATAAAGCATAGGAGCATGGGTAACGAGTACAAGTAAAAATATCCCACACAAGTAAACAACATAGAGAATGGTAAGTCCTAAACTTAAGAGGTGCTGCTCTTTCATTTATAAACAACATTTCCCACAAACTCTAGCTGTTTAACCGATTTTTCCAATTGTTTTGGTGAGCTAAGCTGGCCAGCTAATACTTCTGCCCACTGTGGTTTGGAGACATTGAAGTGATGGCCTTTTAGCCAGCGTGACAACCATTAGTCATTAAACCAGGAATAAAACCAACAATTTAGCTAAAGGCATAGTTTGAAAAGCTATAGCCAATGACTGAGACAGGACCAATATGTGACCAATAGCAGAGCAGGAAATCCTTGAGTGCACAAACCATTACAGGGTATAACACATCAAGACCAGACCCATGAACACAATGTTCAAATTATTTGTATTCATTTTGACAACATATCCACAGAGGGCAGCTTTGAATACAACAGGGATCAACAAGGTGAGAGCATGTTTGACCTGTTTTCGCAGGAGAGTTTATTCTGCAAAGGCACATTTACACCCACTGTAAATCAAATAAGCATTTTAACTTTCCTGTGTTGCACTTCAGTACAAAAACCTGCCCTACCTGTGAAGCTGTTGATGTTTTTAGGTTATGTTGTCATTCTGCAGTGTTATGACAGTGCCAGATGAACTTTTGTCCACCAATTCCCTGGTTGGTTTTTAAGCTTGCCCACAGACCGTGCCCTTTTTTTATGGGCTTGTAGGAAACACATCAATCTCCTGTGGTTGCGATGCAGTATGTCTTTCCCCTCCGTGCCGTGTGACCCCATTGCCCTTCTTCTAGTGTCCGCTGGGTTGCTCATGTCTGGTTCCTGAACCTCCACTGTCCCGGTTATTAAAGAGCACTGAGCGATATCCACCCTCGCCTTTCTTTCTCTCTCCGTACGCCCTCGCTCACTTTGTTTCTGCCTCTTCTATTCTCAATTTATCTATTTTTCTGTTCATTCACCTAGAATAGCACTGGAGATTGCTGTTGTTCTATTCCTGTACCAGTGCTGCTATCTCTTCGCTTCGCACAGAAAAGCCCAATATTCAGTGGTGACACACCCACGCTACCTGTAAAAACCTGTATGACAATTAGCAATGGGAGGTTTTATTAATTGAAATGTATTTATAATTCTCATCAGTAATCATGGACCCGTTCCTTTGTTCTTGTTCCATCAATCACAGAGGAGTATGGCAGGCTGGCCCACAGGTAGAGAGGTTGACTAATTAATGAATGAGTGGTTGCTTTTCTCCTTCCACACATTAGGATGTGCTCCAGCAGTGAACTACAGGAAGCTGATTTTTCTCTCTGTTTTTTTGTCAGGTAAGGGAATGCAGGATGGCACTCATGGGGCGAAGCCTGCGAGCTAGTTCAGGCAGTCAACTCGAGCACCAATGATAACTTTGTACACAACGCCCCCTACCGCTCTTACAACCAACCAAATATAGTCTCCTTAATTTGCCACCCTATTTAAGCTACAAGATCTGCCTCCATCTGCATGGCTAATGCCGTTTCTGCTGCTACTTCACGTTGCTGCTGTTTACCTGCCCCACCACCACCCCAGCTTCCACACAGCTTCCACCTGTAAGCTCGGGGGTTAGTTATCTAATCATCACACATGTACTACGTTAATATATGGAGTGATGAGGCCCGAGCCTAGACGCCAAACTCAAAGTCTCAAAAGCTTGCTGTTCTGAATATTCAATCTTACACCAACACCTCCATTTTAAATATTAATCATATCACAATCGATTATCTTTATTCCACCTGAACCCCGACTAGAAAATAGCAGATGTGCAAAAGTTCTAATTGAGTCAGCACCTTCATTTTTTTTATTTTACAAATGTGTTGGACCTGAAAGGAAAGGTAGTGTTTAAAGATTGTTACCAGTGAAGACAGTTATCATGTGGTGATTTCCCCTTCTTTGAATATCTCTGCAGTACATTTAAAGGCACACCAAAAGCCCTGCTGTTAACAATTTGCAAACCCCCACAGTCCTCTATAAAATTTGCTGACAGGTTCATTTACTGTTTTGTCATAATGGCTTATTTTAACATTCACATTGCTATTCCCAATGACTTCAAGGGAATGTTGTGGTTTCCTTGACATTTTCTATCTCTTGCAACGTATGAAAGGGCCCAAACAAAAGCAAGGGCACATTGTATATGCTCTTGTTTAGCAGATGTGTGGATATTTTCCATGCCAATAGTGCCAGGGTTAGTGGAAGAGCTTTTATCTTACAGTATGCAAATTCTTACATAAGAGAGCATACATGTACCAGTGGCCGTTTTAATATATAAAACGAATATTATCTTGTACCTTGTTAACAACAAAATGTTCCCCTAGAACGGTTGGCCTCTTGTCTTTGAAAACATACACTATGTGAGCATCTTGTTGGGTGGTTGGCTAAAAGAATAGAAAATATCCAATCAGCTTTACATTCCTCCACGTCAAAACCTGGAACCAGACTATTGCAATGTTCAATGATAATATAAGTACTATTCTTTGGGATGAATTGAAAGGTCTTAACTTGTTCACCTGGTGCTTTGAAACCATGCCAACTTAAACAAATATATATTCTGCTGCTTGAAATTGAATAAGCTTAAATTGTCAATGGCTCACTTTTATTAGGCATTTTTCCAAACTCCCTGACAATAACAGTTGTTAAGCTCCTTCTGAAGAAATGCAACCTTCAATGTTTTACAATGAAATAAGAATTTTCCAGTCGGTCAATATTGAGAAAGCTTTTTTGATTCAATTGGCACTTTTCTAGTCTAGCAACCACTTAGAGTGCTTTATTCACATGCTAACATTCACTCATTCAAAGACACATCTATGCACAGGTGGTGGAGCCTGCCATGCAAAGGGCCCACCTTAGACAGGATTGTGCCAACCAGTTAATCGGGAGTGTTTATTGGTTAACTGCTTGCTCAAGGATACTTCGATACTCCCTGGAGGAGCCAAGGATCAAAACAAAGAAACTGCCCTAATACTAGACTTGTGCTCTACCTCCTGTGCCATCCACCCAATGTCAACATATTCACTTTTTTTTTTAATGTTCATGACCTTTAGACTTTGATACTGTTGAGCATTAAAACCTTTCCTGACGGAATGGAAAAATTGGGTTATCTGCAGAAGCCACTCCCTAATTGATAATGTTTTTATGTTATTGACTTCTGTTTTTGAATGCCAGCAGTGTGTTGATATGCGTTTTGTATATTGTATAAAGCTGCTTCTTCTTACCTTGCTTTTTTCTGTCAACTGCTGTAATTATAAAAGTTATATGCTTACATATGTAAACATATTAAATGCTGCTCAATATTTGTATTTCAACTTTAACACCAAGTCAGTTGCAGTGACAAACCCACTGAGATTTATAACCCTACTCTGCAGTGAAACTTCATCAGGTGAAGATAAGCCTGTCAGCCCAAGTTCAAATCACTAGGCAACTTTATTGTTTGTACCTATAAATAGTTTTTCTTTTTTAATTTGACTTGGAACTTACGAGTTCAAGGACGAAGCATGGATCGATGTATTTGTCAGACAGCTGCTGTATGATAACTAAGTCGAAGACCTGACAGGCATATATATTGGGGGGTGTATATTCCTAGAAACTCATGCACAAATTTGAGCAACCTTTTGCGAAATCTCAAGCATATAAGAAAAAAAAGCAATCATGGTGGCATTTGAGAATCTCCACTTCACTATCACAAGTTGTTAAAATACCCTTATAGTAATTTTATTACAAAAGAACAACATTTGGCTATTCCGTAGCCTTTTACCTGTTTAACTGTTGTTTTCCTCCCATCCCAATTTTATGTTGCAATTTCACTCAGTGCCCAAACTGCTGCCAAGGTGACAGTGTAAAGTTTTATTCATCTTGTCATTTAGTGCCTTATTTGCTTACAAACTGTTGATTGCTATGTCATGAATGTCGCTTTTACCGTGGCAGTACTGCAGGCTTTCATCCTGAGAGCTGTTGGCATCAGTGGATGGTTAACATTTAGTGCCAGGCTTAACATGATGCACTAATGATACAAGTGTGATGAGCTGGAACAGTGACTCTATAGTAAACTGTGTGTGGAAGTGTTCCTGTGCTCATGTTGGTATGACCCTACTTAGACATCAAAGGGGTTGATCTAACAAGCAGACGGCAAACACATCCACACTGCATCAGGATTGCACCTCACATTTTGAGACAAGTATGACCTCATTGGTGGTGTACTATGAACACACAGTATATGCATTTTATGTGTTATTAGGGTACGTCTGCTTGCTGATAATATGAGCTTCTAAAATCAGCCAAGCTTTGGTAGCTGGATTGTATGCTGTTTAAAATCCTCCCTTTTAAAGTTTTCCTTTTTTCCAAGCTCTGCCAAAGCACTATTAATAAAGAAAGTACCTTGAATCATCAGTAAGCACATCGAGCAAACTGCTTCCCCCTGCATTGGTTTGACTGAAACAGCTTTATATTTTTCACTAGGCCCTCAGTGTCACTGGCATCAGAATAAGCAGAATGTAGCGCAAACCTGCTGCTCTTCGGAGCAGCTTCCCTCATTCACTCAGTACCTTTTAATGAAGATTGTCCTATCCTAATAGAGTTCTCTTATACTCCAATCAATTCAACCGCTCTTAACCCCTCCTCCTTATTCTAACGTTCACCTCACACTCCCGCCAGCCTTTCTCTCAGTCTCTCTTTTTTACTCCTCTACTGTTTTAATTGCCTGAAGGTCATTGACAATAATATGACAACTTATTAGAAAGCCCATCTGATGCCACTGATTTTATACCTCACTTTGCCACAGCGCTTGGTTTCCAGGCAATTACTGAGCATGCTATTTATTAATTTCACGGTTCACGGAGCATCACACGCTATAAATAGTGAAGGATGATAGCTCAGTCATTCACATTGTCGGTGGCTCTTATCGATTTTGAGTGAGATGCTTTGGTGGGATGGAGACTTCATCTTTTGGGCCTTAAATACTGGAGAAAAAAAATGCACATTTAAAAAAAAGAAACCAGAAGAACAATTTTAAATGCCCATTATGCTGCTACAAGCTTTAAAAATGTCATGATTGTGCTTAGAAAAAAGAAATCAAACTGCACGGTGTGCCCTTTTTATTTCCACAGGAATCCATTTATCTCCAAAGGTAGTTGACATCCACATACAAGTGTTGTACAGAACTAACAGTACAAGTGCCGAGACCAATTATGTGTTTTTTCCTCGAAGCAAGACAGGAGACTAGCAGCTCTGGAGTTTGCCATGCTGCTCCTCTAAAATACTCTGTGCCAAAGTAATGTTTCTCTGTGTTACGGGAACCATTTAACCTGTCAAGGCAAGAGTTTGGTGTGTTTCTGGAAACAATTCAATAAATTAAGGAGACAATGCCTCAGCCAAGAAGTTTGACTCAGGCAAAATGAAGGTTTGTTTTTCTATAAATGCTCAAACTAGTCCAGTTGAATCTTCTAAACCCTTTTTTTGGATGCCTTTTGAATTAGCAAGCCATCTTTATAGACGTGTTTGTTTTTACCCCGTAAAGGGTCCTCAAATGCTTATTCCCCACATCCTCCAGCTTTCTCTTTTCAAGTCTCACTTCACATGAGTGGCTCTCTCACATCTGCAGCTCGTGTGTCTGCCTGAAGGTGTGAAAAACGCAAGGGAACATGCACAGGACTTTGACCTTTCAAGTCAACAGCATAAATGTTGACTGTGGCTGTCACTGTTGTCTTGTTATCATCTCTGAGCCACAACACGGTAACCACAAACGTCCCTCCGTCCACGCTGATATATGGGTTTGATCACAGAGGGTCATTGAGCTAATATATTCATAAAAACAGTGAATGTTGCTTGCAAATAAAATCGGAAATTAAGCCAGTAAAAGTCTCACAGTTCAAGGTTTTGCATGTCTCACCAATCAGGATACAGTCCATGTTTTACAGCACCCAGGTACAGTGGAGCACATAGTGTAAATCAAGCCTACGAGCACTTAGCGTGTTGACAGTGTGTTGGGAGACACTTGTGCTTCAAAATCCAAATTTAATGGCTTTCTATATGAGGCCATATATCTGTGGTGTTAAAGTCCTACTGGAGGGCATGTGTGTGTGTGAGGTTTTCTGTGTTTTTCTTCAGCTGTAAAGGCCTCTCTGCAAAAAAGGCTTTCCTGATTGAGAAGGCGGCTCCTTTAACGGTCCAGAGCGCTCTGAACTTTACGAGAGCGACAGCAGTCCTTCCATCCTGTACCCCCAGCTGAAATATCATGTTTGTTTATCTCTGGGGAGAATTTATTCTACTGATTCATTGGCTGGCACTCCTGCAACGGCTGAAGGAATTCGATTTTCTCTTTATTTATTTGCTTCATTTTTCCTCCAGTGGTAGAGTAGTCTCTCGCGTGATACCTCGGGAAAACTTCTTTCCTCCTCGACTTTGTCCCCTGTGAAATGAGATTAGAGAGAGGAAGGAAAACTAGAGATAGAGGACAAGGGACTTAATAGAGTTGTTATTCATTCTAATCTTCATTCTCCCGTTGTTGCTTTCTGCTTTCACCTTCAAAATAGCCTATTATATTCAATAAACATGGCAATGTAGCAATTCATCAGTGGTCATATTTGAACAACAGAACAGCTAAACGTGTTTTTAGCAGAGCACATAACACTTTTTAGGACTGTAACTGGATGTATTTACAATGCGTCACAAAAGCACACAAATATTCTGCGGTTACTAGGGAAGGGGTTGAAGCATATAATTCAGATGGATTGTCCAATATATTACAATTACAGAGCTGGTAACAGGCAGAGCAAGCCTTACTACCATGAACGATCTATTCTAACTTATTATGGAGGTTTATGATTTGAGACGGATATGACTGGATGTGGTTTCACTTTCATTAAAAATGACATTGAGAGATGATAAATCGCTTGGGAATTGTGTGTGGGAAAGCAAAAATTGGAGCAAGCAGCGTAGTTGTGAAGTGGCTCACAGACTGGTGAGATAAAATAAGTTAAGGATACTTAAACAGGTGGCCTGCAGTGATGTACCATGCAAACACACTTCAAACACAAGCTTCTCTTAATCTCTTTGTCTGGGTTCTGTCGACAAAGAGATAGGGAAGCAGTCTGAATCTACAATTGATCCCTCCACCAGCAGTCCCTGGCTGTCTTTCTAAAATGGTTTGGTTCATCGGTAGGACAAGCCCAAAGTGCTGGTGTCAGGGCTTCAGGGGAGAATGCGACACACCTTTGCCATTTCCTTACTCTTCCTGCAGTTTTTCACGCATCTGATGTGCAATCAGCTTGATGTGTGACCGCTTGGCATCACGTGTCAGCACATGGAGAGCCCCTGAACCACAGGGAAAAGACTCCTTGCATGACACGCTCCTCTGGAAGCACAAGGTCACGTGGACTTTACATTTAGGTCACATGTCTCTTGCATGCAATGCATAAATATATTGTGTTGTTATTAGAGCTCACATTTTCAAAGGTGATGAATTAGCTGCTTATGGAAAACAAACACAGCTTAGAAAAACATAAGAATTAGCTTCATGGCTTTGTGAGTGTACTGTTCATTAAGCAGGACAGATAACTTGTTTCTTTTGTTTATATTCTAGTTTTTTTATTCTTTATTCACCAATCGGTTAGTATACACATACAGTATAAACTTTATTACGTTGGCTGACAGGTGCAAATGGACTTCAACACCCCGAAACACTTACATTAAGTGAAACACACTTCACTTTCAGAAATGATGCAAATCACTTTTCAGTCGTCAATATTGAAGTTCCAGAATTAATGAATTGAAGAAACATCTTCACCAAGTTGACAAGACAAGTTCAGCATTTAGAATTCACCTGCTTGAAAACAGGGTTACTAAAAGCACTACATAAACAAATAGGGACAGTATTGAGTGATGCACACAGCTGGGACTGGTGCGCTTGTTGATGTTCGGGGATTATAAAGTTGGCCAACTGTCACTGTTGGCACTTTTAGCCTTTTACATAATAGTAAGTGTTTTTAGTATATTTGAAATGGCTAGGTTAGCTACACTAGCTAGCTAGCAGATCTGCAGTAATATTGTGAAGAATCCTGTTATCACATTGTTAAAATGGGCCAACAAAAACTAAGTTCCAAACGACAGTGACAGTTGTGCAACTTCAAAATCTCCAAATGTCAACAAGCCCTTCAGGCAGCTGTGTGCATCACTTTTTAGTGTCCCCGATTACTGTAAAACAAAACTACATAAGTCATGTTAACAGAGTTATTACCCGGTTTCTTCTCATACAATTATGTAAATAAAACAGAATTAACTTTCTTGTAGTATTGACAACAGCCTCTTTTGTAAACACATTTGATTACGCATCCCTTTGCATCTCTAATGTGAGACAAACTACGACAACAAACACCTTAAACTGGAGCAATTGCATTTCCGATTCACACGTGCAATTATTTTTTGACTGATTGTGTTTCAAGATAATCTTTTAACAAATAATACAGACAACGTGAGGAGTGGGCCTTGAAATGTGTTTATGAACTTGAAAAGTGGCACCATTCACATTTACATTTATGGTGTTAAATTATGATGCTCTGCGCATTACTGTAACTTGCTGAGAATATCAGTTTTTGTCCTGAAGGAGAGCAGAATCACTTTCCCCAAATGAATTAATTTAATAGTTTATTTACCAGAGAAAGAACAAACTGTTTAAAACTGGGATGAGAGAAGTTGGTTAGTGGAGGTTAAAAGACCTGTGCTGTATTTGTATTAAGTCACCCTCTCGGACAACTTCTTTGCTTCACCACCTCTGGTTAAGAAATTACCAAAAATTCCATCCACCGTGCCATTTGAAAATGGCACAGTTAATGTTTTTCTGGCTGTCTCTTGAAGGAGAGCAACAGATTAATCAGTGTGTCCTCTGCAATTTTCAGAACAGCAGGGGTTATTGGGGATTTTGGCTCTGTCAGTCACAAAGTTGTTATGCCGCTCAGGAAATAAAAAGTAATTGGATCTCCAAAATGTGTCCATGTCTATACTGTTGGGTTCCAAATGAGTATTAATATGTGTTCAGGTTCATTTACTATGGGGTTGCAAACATTATTTTCTATATGGTGTGTGAAATACCTACCGAGGTTAAACAAACACAAATATAGAAAATGATTGCCTAATGACCATATGTACAGTGGGGCAAAAAAGTATTTAGTCAGCCACCAATTGTGCAAGTTCTCCCATTTAAAAAGATGAGAAAGGCCTGTCATTTTTATCATAGGTATACCTCAACTATGAGAGACAGAATGAGAAAAATAAATCCAGGAAATCACATTGTAGGATTTTTAATGAATTAATTGGTAAATTCCTCGGTAAAATAAGTATTTAGTCACCTACAAACAAGCAAGATTTCTGGCTCTCACAGACCTGTAACTTCTTCTTTAAGAGGCTCCTCTGTCCTCCACTCGTTACCTGTATTAATGGCACCTTTTTGAACTCGTTATCAGTATAAAAGACACCTGTCCACAACCTCAAACAGTCATACTCCAAACTCCACTATGGCCAAGACCAAAGAGCTGTCAAATGAGACCAGAGACAAAATTGTAGACCTGCACCAGGCTGGGAAAACTGAATCTGCAATAGGTAAGCAGCTTGGTGTGAAGAAATCAACTGTGGGAGCAATTATTAGAAAATGGAAGACATACAAGACCACTGCTAATCTCCCTCGATCTGGGGCTCCACGCAAGATCTCACCCCGTGGGGTCAAAATGATCACAAGAACGGTGAGCAAAGATCCCAGAACCACACGGGGGGACTTAGTGAATGACCTGCAGAGAGCTGGGACCAAAGTAACAGAGGCTACCATCAGTAACACACTACGCCGCCAGGGACTTAAATCCTGCAGTTCCAGACGTGTCCCCCTGCTTATGCCAGTACATGTCCAGGCCCGTCTGAAGTTTGCTAGAGGGCATTTGGATGATCCAGAACAGGATTGGGAGAATGTCATATGGTCAGATGAAACCAAAATAGAACTTTTTGGTAAAAACTCAACTCATCGTGTTTGGAGGAGAAAGAATGCAGAGTTGCATCCAAAGAACACCATACCTACTGTGAAGCATGGGGGTGGAAACATCATGCTTTGGGGCTGTTTTTCTGCAAAGGGACCAGGACGACTGATCCATGTAAAGGAAAGAATGAATGGGGCCATGTATCGTGAGATTTTGAGTGAAAACCTCCTTCCATCAGCAAGGGCACTGAAGATGAAGCGTGGCTGGGTCTTTCAGCATGACAATGATCCCAAACACACCGCCAGGGCAACGAAGGAGTGGCTTCGTAAGAAGCATTTCAAGGTCCTGGAGTGGCCTAGCCAGTCTCCAGATCTCAACCCCATAGAAAATCTTTGGAGGGAGTTGAAAGTCCGTGTTGCCCAGCGACAGCGCCAAAACATCACTGCTTTAGAGGAGATCTGCATGGAGGAATGGGCTAAAATACCAGCAACAGTGTGTGAAAACCTTGTGAAGACTTACAGAAAACGTTTGACCTCTGTCATTGCCAACAAAGGGTATATAACAAAGTATTGAGATGAATTTTTGTTATTGACCAAATACTTATTTTCCACAATAATTTGAAAATAAATTCATTAAAAATCAGACAATGTGATTTCCTGGATTTTTTCCCCCATTCTGTCTCTCATAGTTGAGGTATACCTATGATGAAAATTACAGGCCTCTCTCATCTTTTTAAATGGGAGAACTTGCACAATTGGTGGCTGACTAAATACTTTTTTGCCCCACTGTATATAAATAGTCGGCACTCCTACACTGAAGTGAAAAAAACTAAATCAAACCAGAATGTTTAACTCTTTTCATCTTTGCTTTCCTCCTTCTTTTGATCTTCTCTGTTTCATTTTAAATCCAGTGGCAGTAGATGCTGCTTATTTAATGTATGATGAGACAGGTACCTGTAGCTGGACTCTAATTGTCCCCCAGGGGCACTTCCACTGTTTCAGCTAGGTAAACGCTTTGTGGCTGTAAGCCTATTCTGAATTGTATCAAAGGAAATTAGATTAAAGCAATTGGATTTTCATGGCAAATTACTCTTTACCCCTCAAATGACCCACTGAATGAGGGAACGGCACCACAGGCGGATCTAAGTAACTGTAAACTACTGTGCCGTGCTATGTGTGGGGATTTAAAAGCATTCTTCACTCCCACAAATTCATTTTCAAACAAACAAAAACAGTACAGTTATGGTTCAGGGCTATTTGTTTTAGGAAAGTTACTTGAGTTCTAAGAATTCTTTGTGTTGTACAGAAAGTTTATGTACAGAAAGGCTCTCTGTTTGTTTGTCTTAGGTTGATTTGGCAGTAATGGATGCACCACTTGATCAGCAAGCAACATGAGAAAATAATATGCCATGAAAGTGACTTTTCATTTGCTGGCAGCACACATAACCACATTACACGCTAAACACAAGAAAAGCAGAAGGACAAAATTAGGGGTTGTTTTCTCTGATAGCTGCGTATCTAATTTGCATGACTTTGCATAATATAGTCCATAAAGGCAACAATATTCATAATGTGACAGCCAAATCATATTTTCCTTGATAGGGCATCAACATTAATTTCACTTCGGATGCAGGGTAAGAGAAAGAAGGCCCCCGTTTCGGATTAGGTGCCAGAAAGAAAGAGGGAAATAAAAGAAGAGACGTCTAACACCTCTGTTGTGTTTCAGATCAAATCTTGTAGTCCTTAGTTAGTAATGTCTGTTGCAATCAAGTCAGGCATTACAGTTTTTTTGTTGAATGTCATTAACCAAATTAAATGGGAGAATTTAACTAGGGAGGAAAATGAGTTATGGGACTTTTTGATTCTAAAGCATATCTGCGGTTCTTCCAGCAATTCATATGCAGCGCTGCTTTTTGTCCATTAACTGTTCAATGAGATACTCAGTCGACATTTAGAAAGTTTCTTTATTGAAAGTACAAACTTAGTGGATGTTATTGAAATCGAGGATCTAGCGTTGTGTAATTTATAATCTCTGGATATTTCAAGAAAGAGACTGCAGACAGGAGCTTATGGTTTTGATCCAATACAATCTCTATTTATATAGTCACAGATATTACATAACCTTACATATTTCACTTATTGACTCTGAATCTGTTCATGGGACAGTTGGGACACCATGTTTTTGTAGTTCTTGGAAATCCAGCAGTGTTGTATGTGTCCCTCATATACCTAACCCCTCATGCAGACCCAAATACACGTGTGTACTAAACACCACTCAATACAAGATATAGACATACATTCGTATATAATACATGTAATGACCCCCATATGGATACCCACGACCGTAGGGGGCAACACACGTAAAACTTGATTAATTCTGACAAAGAGCATCTTTTTATAATGCAAAACGATGCAAACAAGGACAAATCGCCCATGATCACCACCGACAACAATACTAAAAGTAGTTCTGCCTCATCTTTCATTTGGTTTGTATTTATTTTAAATTCAATTACACTTTTCTATCAGATTATTTTGTGATATTTGGAAGTTCCCAGTCCCTTTTTTTTCTCTCCCCTGTTTAAAGGTCACTGAAGAGATTTCCAACCATCCAATTTATTTTCACACTTCATCCCATAGCAAATTTTATGAATGCATGTGTGACTGAAATGTCCAAGAAGATATCCATGCAGGCTCAAGATGCACTATATATGGCCCTGGATAAGGGCTCAAATCAATATCTTTTGGGTTGAGGGCTGCGTCTAAGGACTATTTGTATTAGTCTGTTGATTATTTTTTAGGTGTTTTTCTACAAAATGGCCATTATTGTTTGCCAGAACCCAAGGAGACTTATTTTCCAACCTACAGGGAGAGAAGGTTATTTGGTTTACAAGGGTATAAGGGGGAGAAAAGCAGAGAAAATTGCGAAAAATAAAATCTCAACTGGTTTAATCTCTTCCTCTCTGTCTGTACTGCAGGACTATCTGACAGGGACGACATGGGTGTGTGCCAGGGAGCATGAGATCAGGAGTGTTTGGCATCTTGGTGAAAAACAGAAGACTAATTACCTCCTGAAATAATTTAATGTCAGCCCTGGTGTGGGCTCCCCTCAGCAGGACAGCTGAACAGGCCCAGCCCTCTGCTGGGAGATTCATCCCTGTCAGCTTAAATAAACCTGCCGGCCATCACCGCGTTGGCACACACATCCTGCTCCTGGACATGGAAAAAAAAGCCTGATGAAGCTATCCTGTCCTGCCCTCACTGGAAACGATAGGAGACCTAAATGAACATGACCTTTCATTACTGCTTCCCTTTTTAGCACTTAAGAGATGCATCTGTTTTCGTATTTCCTTTTTAGCGTACACCTTCATCCTCCTCAGGCATAACCAGCTGCTATCACTCCCTGTGATGCTCCTGTCAGATTGTAAGGTTTAATAGGTTTGATGGGAGTGAGTAAGCAATATGTATTACATGTTCACTGGAGGAGTTTTCGTATCACAAATGTCCATCACAAGATGCAGTCGTCATTCACTTTTACAATGTTGAAAACTGTGTGTCATGGGCCTAGCTCAATACGCATTGATGGGAATAGTAAGTATAAAATGACTAGGGTTGGCAGGAGGGGCTGAAACTTATATTTAAGATTAAAAAAATCAATAATATCCTTCAAGTATTAGAAAAACACATTTAAAAATAATGAATCGGTACCCCATTTTACCAATAATAACTAAAAGTGAATACGTAGTTTTAAATGATAGACTAATATTTAAACATTATATCAGATGAGGACTCTAGCCTTAAGTACTTTGAAGACATAAAATAAAATACAGCAAATATCCAAACATAAATGATACGTCAGTAAAGGGTTAACCCCTCACCAAATGCAGGAGAGAGGGAGAGAGCTCACATGCTTCCTGGTACAGGTAACCTTTGGTTTTTCACACATGATGATGAGATCCTCTGCCAATCTACCGATAACACATGAAGACATTAATGAACAGAATAATGTTCCAATCTGTCAGCATGATTCACTTAACTTCACCTCTTACTCGAAAAGGTTGCCGATGAATAATGGTGTAATAGGGCCAACGTAGAAAAGAAAAGGGTATTACCTTATTGCCTAATCTGATAGCAAAGTAAATGTTTGATTAGGTCATCCACTACAGGCTTAATCCACGGCAAGCTGTGGCATCCGGAATGTGATCAAGTTGCCTAGCGAAGTATAATTATTTGGTTTCTTGATTTCATATTTAGTTAGTGATTTTGTAGTCTCACAGTATATTCTAACTGCATCCTGTGAATTTACCCATTATAATGTTGGGGAATATCCATGTTTCTTTATTGGAAATGTTCTCTATTATTTAAGAATATGTCCGTTTTTCTTTTATGTTTTATACCTACAATGACCCTGATGTAAACTTTACCTTTAACACATTGCCTGCAATTTCTGTATTAATGGAGAATAAATAAATGTCATAATCCTGGAAATGAGAAATAAAATCTTCCTGATATCGTAAAAAATTATATTGCCCAAAAAGAAAAATTACCAGTGTCACTTTTTTCACCCTTCAACACCCCAATGCATTTCATACAGTCCCTAAAGTGTCTTAAAATAAAGTAGCTCCCAATGTTACTGCGATAATCTAATGAAAGTGAAAGGTATCTGTTTGAATTGATGATATTTCGTACTGTAGCTGCCACCTGTACCCCTCACATGCTCCTCTCTGGCGTGTCCTTGCAGTCCAATCAAACTGCACCTTATGTGTCCGTCACAGTCCGGTGATGGATAGCTGCTTAAGATCAGCCATCCTTAGAAAATGTATGCAGAAATATATTTCCAATATCGGCATACTATTAAACCAGAGATGAACAGCACCTACATGTGGGTGCAACAACCCACAAGGACATCAGCCCCTCATCAACGGTATCATCTCTTTAGTTTCAGTTTTAGAACTAAGTGGCTACCTGTTGCCTTTCTGAAAAGATGAAACTCATTTGTATTCATAACATAAAGAGAAAGCTTAAGTAATATGTCAATAAAAAAACATCAAGTGTTTAAATATAAAACGTGCTGTTTTTTTACAGAAGCAGACAAATGGATTTACTTGTTGACAACACAATGATGATCACAAAGGGAGGCTGACAAGTAGTCTTTGTTATGTGACGGGCATGAGAAAAATAAATACTCATTTCTTGATGATGCCATGTTGCCTCTTTGTTTTGTGAGAAATGGACACAGAGTGGAAAATTGAAAAGCATCAGTAGTTAAATGTGTCTACGCAGACTTGGGCTTTTGTTTGTGATTGATAGAGCAATACAACAGACACACAGATTAAACATTGTTTTGAGTGAGGACGCTGTCGTTGTGTATCCATTGAAAATAATTTCATCTTGCTTTCTACTTCTTTCTCCTCACTATCTTTCTCTCTCTCTCTCTCTCTCTCTCTCTCTCTCTCTCTCTCTCTCTCTCTCTCTCTGTCTCTCTCTGCGCTTTTCACACTTCCTCTTAGATCCATTTCTTAAAGGTCAGACGGACTACCGTGTCCCTGTACTTGCACACACTTTCGTCAGATGTAGGAACTGTAGCCGTGAATGAAAAACGTGGAGCCGTGACATTGTGACCGTTTTGTTGTTCTGAAAAAAATGCTCCTCTGTACCATCCTTGGGACTTTTATTGGATGAAATTCTAGTTTTAATCTTACAGTGACTTCTCTCTCAGATCAGGTTATATGACACCTCTGGTATAAATTGTGTGCTTTATGAATTTATTTTTACTGAGCACTGACACGGCAGTGTTCAAGGGTAAACAAGCAGTGGTAATATCAATATATTCAAGTCAACAAAGATAATCATGTTTTTTTTATTATCTGAATATTTCTCAATTGCCTTTGGCTCAGGAGATAGATCTAGCAACATTATTTCCCCGGTGGGTGTTTAAAAGTCTTTTAAAGGAAAATCGTGGAAGCTCTGAGGCCAAGATAATAACCTGGATTACATTTCTCCCAACAAATTAATTTACCCTGTCTTTTCCAGCACTTCTTAGCATGGTAACGCTCAGGGGTGCAGGACACTTGTCCCCGAGACTCAATCTCTCACTGTGAGATTGAATTCTTACACGAGTGGATGAAACAGCTTGAAGCAGGTGTCATTCAAATACGGAGGGGCTTCAAACAGGCATATTCATCAACGCTTCACTTCTTCATCAATTTATCCTTTTTTTCTTTTTTCAACCATTTTTCTTTTTTTGTACAGCAAGACCCCCGTCTTTTTATCCCACAAATTAATCCCTTCATGAACAGTACAGAGGAGGGAAGAAGAGAGTGAAGGATGATAGAATCCTAAAGCTTTAAGGTGAACAGCACTACAGTATCTCTAGGTGGTGTAGAATGGGCTCCATTATTGCTCTCAGGGCTCAAATTGAAAACATTACTGCTCCTATTCACAGTCCTCAGACACAGAGGATGGTCTTTATTTCCAATCTCCGTCTCCTTTCTGGTTGAGGGAGCGCCCGCCCTGTGTGCATGTGTGTGCGCATGTGTGTGTGAGCAGAGAGAGACAGATAGTGTATTTTTGTTTCTTCAAGAGTCTCTCAATAAAGTCATCCCTGCTGATACTGCGCATATACGTGACCTCTCCTGAGCCATTTCCATTACCCCCTACCATTCGCAGATGGAGACCTCAGTGCATTTTTAAAGAGTGCCTTTACATTGCAAAAGCTGTGGCATTAGCCGCCAGTGGCGCGTTGCTGACCTTGGTAAGCCAAGACATCATCAGTATGCATTGTGTTACATTCAAAAGGACACTCCATATTCTGTTGAGGTCGTCAATGAGTGAAATCTCAAGTTACTTGCAAGCACTTGAATAAATAAGTTTTGTTCCTCATATTCTTTGTTTTAAAGTTTGAGCATTTCACATGTTTCTTTTCAGCTTTGCATACAAACTATGACATTTAGCTTAGAAACATCATGTGCCAAAGATATTCGAAATAAAGTCAATAAATTGTGATTATATTATGCAGAAACAATGTTGTATTCAATATGAGGTTTTACATCATGAAATATTTGTAACAAGAAACTGAAATATGGACGTCTCGAGAATACTGATGAATGAAATCGAGCATGCACTCTCCTTCTGTAGTACAGCGCGTTCCAACCTGTCGTTTGGCTCATTTCTGAAGGGCTGTTTACCTAAAAACAATTCTCTGGAAGTAGAAAGGTCACATCTGCCTCTTCCCTCCTCCACCCTTGTTTCGCCTCCCACCCCTCCCTTTTATCCGGGGTAGGTTGCCAGATTGCTTTAGCCTTTTTAGCGCAGCTAGCTGACAGACAGACGAAGCGCTGACAAGGTCAAAGCTAGGAAAAAGCTTTCATGATGGAAACACCAGGCAGCAGCACAAATACAGGATTTATGATACACACTGTGAGGCAATTCAGTTCCAACTAAAACAAACAAATGTTTGCTAAATCTAAAATGATGTTCACATGCTACAAAGATGGGTATTAAGAACTAGCAAATTATTTTCAAACTTTGCTGAGCAGGTATCATTATTTAAGCATATATCCCATTCAAAAAAGAATACATCTGCATTAAATACATACATTTTCTTGCCATAAGCCATCCCCCAGTAGCAAATTGCCTGACCAACAGCTAGCTTAGCCAAAGAGACTCAACATAATTTTCCCGCCTTTTAAAGCTGTAGTGCTTACATATGCTTCCACTTTTAACAAATCCCCTGTGATTTGTGGTTGTATGCGCACAAGTGGCAGGCTATGAAGACAAAACCTGTTAATATATAGATCATTTTGAGTCATTGAATATTTAATCTTGAATCAATGTTGGAACTCCTAGGAGATGTAGCCTTGTTTCAAAGTCAGTCATCTTTGCTTTAAGCACATTTGTCACTCGTCCGTCCCAGATTTCAGACAGGCACTTCTCATAATTTTGAAATCATTCATGCTTGTCTGGCAGTAGCAATAGCTATGGCTGAGAGAGGCACATCCTTTTTTTGGGCCTCGAGGACAAACACAGGTTGTGAAGGCTAATGCTCCTCCAACTGACAGCTTGAATAGAAGTGTGCGCTCTAGAATAAAGGCTAATTGGGCTGAATGGAGGATTTGCATTAAAGAATGACAAAGGTGTTGTGCTCCCTAATCGCTTTTCATCATAAGAAAAGAAAAAAGAAGCACTTCTCAAACAAAGTTGGATTATGCTGTTAAGTAGTCCCTTGCACATCAATTCCTTGACCTTCAACCTTTACCACCGCTTCTATTTAATAACACTGTGAAAGTGAGATTGATTGTGAATATGGAGTTTCGTAAAGTAAGAAATATCCTTCCTCGCCATTGTAATCCAGTTCAGAATGGTGTCTTACAACTACAATGAGATGAATCACTGCAAATCAGTCAATGCTTGAGAAAAGTGAAGTTAGAGGGGTTTATCACTCATGTGTTTTACAAAGTTAGACTTCACCTTGTACAGGGAAATGTTTCAAACAGTGAAATATGATGTTAACAGCTATCTGTGGGCAGTGGCTAAGAACCTTTGGAACGCTCTTGAGCATATATTCTCTTTTATTGTCCCGCTTTTTGGCTTCTCTGATGTTTCAGGGCTTAAGGCAACATTTTTCACTGCACAACAGTGGCAGTGAAAGGACGGAACAGATGTGTCCGCGTTGTAAAAAAAGGAGAAAGCTGACAAAAAGATAGATGATGAGATAAGAGCCGTGAAAGAGAATGATACAGTAAAGACAGAGAGAGATTGGAAAAAGACAGAGGGTGAAAGATGAAGTGGCGTGATGCCAGTCCATTGCCTTACCTTGTTATCTTCATCGCACTCAGTTTTAGACTGATCTACCCGTCTGACAGGAAGTATCAAATGTATCAGGGTCTGCAGGATTTGGCTCCTTTTCTTGTCAATACACACCGCCCCAGACAGATTCAAATAACGAAACTGGTTATCTGTTTGTATTGTTATACTTGGTTCATAAGGTCATTAGGGAGCAGAGTCTTAACAGGGAATCAATCCATCTAATCAAGTACGAGATTTAAGTGTGATCTGATTTCCCTCCAGACTTGTGTGCGTCAAAGAATTTCAGCACCAGAAATGTTTGGACTGTAGAGCAGGTCTTGTACATATTGCATGATATTGTATTAAGAAATTGGTGGAAACAGTATGCAAAAATAAATGTATCATCCATATTCCCAGCCTATCACAATTTACTTTCAAAGTATCCTCGTGGCATTCGTTTTTCACCCAACAATTCATTCCTGCACCAAAACTGAACTTAGTATACATTTCATGTAGATGGTTCTGTATCCAAGGTTACAGCAGTGATGCAAATAAATTGTGAATCTGTAATGTTCATGAGTTCACATACATTATTGTAAGCAAGTGATGAAGCGTGATGTTCCTATATAGCAATGTCAGAGTGCATTAGTGGAACTCTCACTCTCCCGGTAGGATCATGCGCCTGATGAAACATTAGTTTAGCAACAATGTCAAACTATGTTTACTGTGAGGCCAATGCATTGTCACATAGGTCGAGAGATACAATTGTAATGTGAACAGGTAGAGTCTTCATGGGGCTTTGTGGCTTACAGTAGCTCCTCATCGGATGTCTTTGCCTAAGGAAAATGTTCTTGAATGTGCTGCAATAGCCTTTTGGGGGTTGCTCGTTGCGCCAATCTTCCTCTTTTGATTCTAGGGTGACCAATAGTACAAAGGGTGGGTTGGGATCTTTATAAAATTGAGAGAGCTGCCATTTTGGTGAATTGGACAATGTTGCAAGGGGCAAGCGCCGAGTCTGAAAAGTGAAGCCCAAGTGCCTTGATTGTATAAAAGTATATGAAAAAAGACTATATATTTTCATTTCCTCAGTAAATATTGTCCTGATGATTTTCGGGTGTCCATTGTCTACAATAGAACATAATGTACATTTTGTAAACTATGTTTCCCTTTACAGTTAAATTAACGATAAGTGTCATGGCTACCACCGTAATGTCCGGTTTGGATGTTGTCTGTAAAACCTTTGACCTTAGTAAATTGTAGCAAATTGGTCGCCAACATGTTTTTTAAGGATTCGTTAATCCCTAGCTCACCCTCTTGTGTCACATGGTTGCAAAAAAACAAGATAGGGATGGCACAAATTGCAAACCTGAGGTCTCAAAACTTGTCAGTGACTATGTGAACTGTTTTATATATTCTTTGAACTCATTGAACATTTGCATGTAGGTTTAAATAGTTCCTTTTGGATTTACTTCTTGTGTGCTGGAAAACTGTACTGCTTTGCATAATCATGTTGCATTTCTCTTAAGCCCCACCCCAACCTCCTTCCCCCAACATTCACCAGTAGGCTCTGATTATGTTTCTCAAGGGGGGGAGTTATTATGATCAATTCCCTCTCCCTGCTGTGCTGAGCTTGGTGTTAGCTTGTGGAAACAGCCTGATATAAACACTATACATTCACTACATTCAGAAAGAAGTGTAGTTAGCTGACTTAACTGTACTGAATCAAAGGCTTCTATGAAAGAGTAGAAAGGTAAAACTGCAGTGCGTGCTGCAACTGTATAACGTTAATTGACAGGTGTTTCAATTATGTTGTCCACCCCATTCGTAATGCAGTACAGTTCACCCCACACTGCATCCCTTGAAAAATAATAATGAAGTTGAATGATTTCTGCAGAGTGCATCAGACTTCATGGAAACAAATGTTTTTGTTCTATGTTTTTCCTCTTTTATGAAAATTGTGAGGTGCTTTATGTTTGAGAAGCCTGTACTGGGAATGTAAGCTTGTGCAAAGATTGTAAAAGCCTCCCTGCTGAGTGATACAATTCCCACACAGGTGCCACTTTTATCTGTCGCATTGCTCTTCAGGGTTATCTCAAAGGTACGACAAAAAGTACTTTACCCAGCAAAGAGAGGAAGCAAGGAAAGGAACCAAAACCATCAGTCACTAATTCTATTTCCCAGCTCGGGGAAGTTGTACAGCCGGAGGGAAGGAACACTGACTTACACACCTCCACTTAGCCCCAGCTGAGGGCCCCCCACCACCCCTGAGATAGAGTTACCACAGGGGGCCACTTGGAGGCTAAACGCCCTCCTCCAACAGACCCCTCAGGGCCCCATTGTACATTCGTCCCTCAGTGGGAACCCTTGCCATTGCAATCTCCAGCCAATCACCTTCCCCAGAGACAGTCTCATTTGTGTAGACCCTGAGCAAACTTTATGTGGATGTGAAACGAAATTCACACTCCAAGGACTTGTTCAACAGAGGCTGTTGGATGTGTTTTTTACCTGTCTGCAAAAAAAGTGCAATGTGTGATATCCCAAGTATGTCACATCTTTTGAGTAGAATAAAACGCATCTGTGTTTTCATCAAACTGCTGTGGCTTGTTGATGACTTCAATACAGCAGATATATGAACATCATGACCTGAAGTGCTTCACCTGTGATGATTCAAATCAGAGTTTAACTACCTCTAACTAGGGCCTATCTCCTGTTGTTAGTCATTATATGTGTTATTCAGTCAGTGCCTCAGCTAAAGAGCAGCAAAGCATTATCTTACTCAGGGTGAACACAGCTTTGTGAAGGAATTTGTCTTAAGAAGATAGCTTTTCCTTTTATAAAGGCCACACCATGTGGCCTTCAGCGAAAGGCCATGTCTGTGTGGCTTTACCCAGAGATAGGGTCTCGAGGCAGGGGATGGATCAGGCGCCTATCCCCTGTCCTACACATGCTGGCTCACACTAGTGATAACACCTGGTGTAAGTCCTCAAAGTCCAGCGCAGGATAGGTGCTCTGCAAAGCGTATAAGCCAATATAGCGGCTTTTCTTTGCATTCAGCTTCCTTATCACTAGCAGACGGGAGGCTTTTCTCCTGTTCTGTGTTTGTCACTGCTGGAGACAAAATAAGGTAACAATGGGGGCTTACACCGGGTCTGCTCAATGTGATATAAACATTCATTCTATTTTTAATTGAAGGTCTTTTTTTAACTCAAAGGGAATTGACTTGAGGGGCAGGTAAAAAGGTGAAATATATCACTTTGCCTTTAAATCGGTCTTGTTCGGAAGAACCATGAAGACATATAAATTCCCTGTCTGATCTGATGTATTCAATATAGTGATCTGGAGACCTGATCTGGTATGAGATGTTGTCATGTGCGCTGCACTTCTACAGTGGATTCTCCTTCTTCTATTCCCCTATGCAATGCCACACATCCATTATGAATGTACTATAGACAGGGATATCATATATGTCTTCTTTTGTTTTGATTTGAGCCTCAAACTGCTGTTGTAGATCAATTGAACACTTTATTCCACTGGGATATTGCTGTTTCATTTCCCTCCTGTCTAGTTTCCCCAGACTGCAAGGTCTCTGACTCTCTGTCAAACTGTACCGTATTTGGTGCGTGTGCGGGTCTGAAAGACACAAAAGTACACATCTGTCAGTGTCACAGCGACAACACTCCCCGGTGGAATCGATTACTAACTAGGCTACCACGGATCACTTCTTTTACTGGAAATCTTTTAATATTTGTCTGACTATCCTTGTCAGTTGAGCCAATTGTGTGCTCACGCAAGCATCAAATTAAATAAAAACATCCGTGCAGATGCACCACAGTATAACTTATTGTAATAAAAAGTAAGCCTTCATATTTTACTCTCCACAAGCACGAATATTTTTACCACATCATGCAAACACAAAGCAAAACACTTCTTGCAGTTGGTGCAGTGTAAACGTAGAGTGATTCTGACATATTTAACATTGTCCTTGGAGTATGTTGTGTACAAATAGGTTTTGAGAGCTCTAGTTATCTGCTCGACAATATCTGCTAAGATAAGCATTGTGTCGACTAGCTGCAGGCCTGGTTTGGTGCGAAAGGTTAGCAAAGTCATTGAGCTGCAGCATGTGCAATGTTGCTGCTGCAGCATCCATCTTTGTGAGAGTAATGTGAGCGCTGTGACATTCTCCTGGTTTTAGTGAGGGCACAGAGAAAGATATGGACTGTCAGCATGACGCAGATTGGTTGCAGGATGCTAAAGGTGCGACGCTGTAGAATATGCACTCAGTGGCCCTAATTAGCATGAAGTACTTTGTATTCCAAGGCAGTTTGTAACCTGATGTGCAAGTAAGAGATATGTGCATGTGCAAAGCTACTGTAAGGCAACCATTTGTATGCAGAGAAGCATCTGAACCCCCCTTGCTTCGTGCTAATTTCTCTTTTTTCCTCCCGATCTCTTCAGCTCACAAGAAACAGATGTCCAGGCGACCTGCCTCCATTCACCAGAGCTCCTCTGGAATATAACTCAGCATTTCTCCAGACCCCGCTAAGCCTCCAGACACCAGGCCCAGCCCTTACCATCTTTCTGCCCAGGCATAGGACTTGCTGAGCGAACTCAGAGACTGTGACGGCAGGGGCAACAAGCCAAGACTGGCTCTATCTTCATATAACTCCTGCTGGAGGTGGGAGAGTTCGAGCTGGACTCTGCCCATCCCTCTGCTGTAAGTGGTCATTAAAGAGCCGGCTGACAGCGCTATCCTCTATGAGTAGTGGTGGAGATGTCCTGTTCGCTGCACTAGCTACTCCACTCAACACCACAAGGTTCAATTTAATGGTGTCTGCTGGTTAGTACTGATCCATCTGTCACTGTGTGAGTGTGTTAGCCATCATCATGCTCTGCAGCACTGCGCTGCAAACGGTGTCATTTCTTCACTGACAGTACTAAACTTCAGCTTTGAATTTGGTTTCGTGCTCATAAGACATGGAAAGATACATGAAGAGGTAAAGACAAGTCTACATTTTTTAAAACCTTCTTTTTTTATTTTACGTTTTGGATTGCCTCAGATAAACCTGATTAGTAGAGATCAAGACACAAGTGGAGCACAGAGGGTTGACAGGTTGATCCCGGCTTAATCTTACTTAGGGCTGTCTGATTACCGTGGACCGTCTAAATGTGATGTTTTATACGAGAGGCCTGTAGATTTCTGCAGATGAACAGGACTCATCAACATCGCATGTCTGTGGCTCTGCAATTACCATCATTACATATGACAGGCTTCAAGTACAGTACATATTTATCTGGAGATGTGAGCAGGTGGCAGCCCAGCAACTGTTTCACAGTTTGGGAACTGCAGATCTGGTGCCAAATCTGCTCTGATCAAGCGAAACTCCCGTTTGTATATTAAAAAAAAATAGGGCTCTTACATATCATGCCCCACTATCGCGAATGATGTGGCATTGTTTTCCCCTCCAACACAAAATCATCAATATTGATGAGGCATCATTTGATTACCATGGTAGTGTTATCCTTAGAGTTAATGGCAGATGTAATTTTATACCCATCAACTACAACATAATGTTCT
The DNA here is from genome assembly GCF_036324505.1 of Eleginops maclovinus. Lineage (NCBI taxonomy): Eukaryota > Metazoa > Chordata > Actinopteri > Perciformes > Eleginopidae > Eleginops > Eleginops maclovinus. The sequence goes on from NC_086371.1 coordinate 18,801,223, forward strand.
ATTTCTTTTTCATCTTTCAATTCCACCGAATTGTTCTCGCTCCAGGTATTCCGGCAAATGGTGAATAAATTACTTGGAGACGCCCAGAAGCCTTTATGGTTTTTCATTGTTATTCATTCAGTATGGTTCTGGGTTTTATTTATCTATCTTTATTTTATGTTGGAGAATCGGGGCAGATGATCTTAGGGACAGGCATGGGAGAATTAAGCCGCATGGTGCCCCCTCCCTTTCTACTTTCCCTCTCCCCCCTTTCACTCCCCATGCCTGCCTCCCAATCCAATCTACCTCATTCATCAGATGGAAGTGATAAGCTGGGGGAGCACATGCAGAGGCACTGTGTCAGCTTAGCTCCCTTTGTGACTGTGTTATTTTGCAGTGGCTCTATCATATATGTCGCCAAATTACAGTAAGTGAACAATTTGTAGCATCTTCTGCTCATGTATTTCTTTGTGTACAGGTTGTGTAGAGTCCCGGGATTCAATATATGACATAAAATAACATAATAGACGAGGATATACTGTATTCCGCAGAGTGGTCCTCCCCAAGCTGTTATGTTGTTAATTGGAAATTATGAGCCAATATTAATAACACAGAAGTGGATATTGTGACAATAATCTACACCAAGTTTTACATAATGAATGGATTGTATGTATAGTACACTTTTAAGTTTAATCCTAACCCCATGATAATGAGACTTTGCAAACAATGATTAAGAAAAATATTTTAAAATGTAACAGTGAGCAAAAGAGCTACATATGAGCAAAAAGGAACAAAAAATAAAAATACAAAATATAAAATAATTAAAATAATCATGTGGGCTTTTTAAGTTATCAATGATATCTTGAAATCAGTCAAAATGTGATTAATGTACTTTCTTTTTTTATAGCATGTTCAAGCTGGAAATATTGATACTACCACTTATAATGGCTGCACTTTTATATTATCTCTTATGTTTAGTGTTTTTCTTTAATTATCTATTGTTAGTAAAATAATTGCAGTAACAAAAGATGTTTTTAATGTTTTTATTTATTTAAATATTATTTATAATGTTGTATTTATACATGAAGCCATTTACTTTCTCTCTGCTCAATTTCTTACATGCTTGCCAGGTGTTGCAGCTGACTCAATATGTGGGTATATTCTCTTAATTTCATAATTTCTGCTCTTTTTTATGAGTTGGGCTATAATATTGGTACCCACTACCAACAGCAGAATTACCCCCTGATCGACAAGAACAATTTGGGAAGCACTGCTGTACCGTGTATTTGTATTTGCAGGTGCGGCGAAGTTAGACACAGACAATGAAAGACAAAAACAGAGCGATTTAATCTCACTAGCATACTGAGTATATCTTCTCCACTGTTCAATTCTGTATGTTAAAACTTATCTCCGTCGATGGACATACATTAAATCAAACAGGACCTCCGCTCCGCAGCTAGAAAATGAATTGCCTTCATCCTTTCATTAGACACTTTATCTAACTTCCATTCTTCTATTTATCTATCTGGGAGAGCATTCATGTGTCACTTTCTCTTATCCTTGGAGACGAGTGTGGAGACAATGGTTCCACTGCAGCATTTCCTCTCGTTCTGTCTCTGCTCAGCAAAACATGACGGAACAAATGAACCAATTAAGTGTGCTGGTGGCTGTGTTGTCCCAGGGGAGGCATCTAAGGAACTGAGACGGCCTGATTAGCTCCAAGGTAGGCCTGACTGAAGACAGCCAGCTAAGAGTGAGATTGCACTCCTAGTGAACACACACCGCTCCACAGCGCAACTGTGTGTATGGCCCTCTTTGTGGCATTTTGATTGGTGTTGATTGGTGATGGTTATGTTTTAAACTTGGAATATTTACAGAGGGACACACAGAGAAACCTTACAGCCAGCAGTGTACTCTAAAAGTGGGCCAACAAATCACCTCGATGAGTAACAAAACCAGGTGAGGAGTTTAGGAATGTTAAAGGCACTGTGACTTTATTTTCATCGATCCCATGTGCTTCAGGAACACCTAGATGGGTTTCCCCTTGACTGTAAACAAGAATGATCAGTTAATACCTGCAGTATCGATCCGACTTGACCCTCTAACGTTGCATCTCTTTGACGACACTGTTCAATCTTTCTGTTATCATACACTCACAGATGCTAAGCTCTCTAGAAAGTGCAGGAGAGAAAGTATCGCTTGCAGGGTGACATCTATTTCTCTTAAAATATAAATGATGCTGCCAAGGTCAGATTTGCTCTGTCAAATCTGGGAGTCACTGAAAATATCTGTGTTTAGGAAATGCTTAACTTGCAGCCAGTTGGTGGTTTTGTGATACCAAGTTAATCCAAACCCCATTGAGGTAATCTGTACTGCATTTTAGCTGAGCTACACACAATGTCATGGAGGGACTTTCCTTTGGCCTTTGACACACAACATGCTGAATGGGTGACTATGTCACCTCAGTTGTTCAATACTGCCTTTTTCTTTTTCTAGCAATCCTCGACTCACTCAGCTCTGATATTGGCCCTACCTACTTTTCCCTTACTATTTTGCTTATTTCCTGACACTGTGACATTCCCCGCTGTGTTCCTGTCTTTGTCATTCCGACAAGATCTGCAGTTTCCAATCCTATTGGGAGAACGGAACATTCAAAACCCCTTCATCTCCGAGGCAATTTTGAGGCACCTTGTCCCCTACGGTCAATTTGTCACTATGTGGAATGCCAGGAGGTATCCTTGGGGCTGACCACCGGTCGTTGCTCTCCCTGACACTTGGAGAGAGAAAAAGAGGAGAAGCAAAGAGAGGGAGAGGGAGAGAGGAGCAGAGGGAGAATGAACCTGACAAAGGCCCCGCAACAGATCCGTCCCACTCAGCAGAGCCAAGGGAGTATGCAGCCGGGCTGTCAGCACCTCTCATTAGTCAAAGGCAGCCTCCCTGACAATGTGACACTGATTACTGAAAGCCCTGATTCAGACTTTCTCTCCTTCTCCGTGTAGCCGCAAACACTGTCAGCTAAAGCTGCAGCACGTGTTCACACACACACACACACACACACACACACACACACACACACACACACACACACACACACACACACACACACACACACACACACACACACACACACACACACACACATTGTTCAATCCACTCAATTTTCACCCGAAAATGCATTCAATCCCATTTAAAAATTCCCCTCCCATCACCAACGGGACTAAAGCCTTCATTGAGTGATAAAGGGGCAAACGGTTGTCTCCTGCTCTATTTAAAATCTATTTATTGATTTTCACAGGGTGCAAGTAAATATTAAATGGCATTACTGTGCATGGAGGCTTTCACACTTGCAGGAGCGGTGGAATTAGAGGGGATGAAGAGTGGCGTTCATTAGGAGTTTATCATTTTTATTGATCTGGCTGACATGTCTCAGCACTGAGGAGGATCTGATTGCTTTTACTTAATTACTGTACAGAGTTGAATGGATGATTGAAATGAATAATCAGTGGAGGGGTTAAAAAAAAATCTGAATTGTCTACAAATACCAAATAGAACAGTGACAGATATTACTCTGGTTTCTCAGCATGAAGATAAATGCTGCATTTGCCTACCAAACACTGCACCAGGAATTGGACTCTGGGTCCAGTAGAGCAAAAGCACCGATGATTGTTAATGCTATTCAATATAAATGTTCACAGGATATTGTTTTCGCTTTTTTTATTTCATCATTTAGCTTCAGTCTGATGATGTCTTGTATATCTGAGAGCCATACAGGCAGCATGAATTGTCACAGCTTTTCTGTTAACAATACATCCATGATAAAATACAAAGGCTTAAGGGTAACTGTAATGTGGGACAACATTGTTAACTCCTCTAACTGCCTCTATTTGACCTTTTTTCCAAACAGACATTTATATTTGTTGGTAAGGGACTAGTTACTGTATCTCTATTCCAGTCAAGCAAATCATAACTTTTATCATGCCTTTTGTTGAAAGTGTTGAAATGAATGTGTTCGCTCGTGACTGTGGTTTTAATGCTTTTTTCTATTATGTTTTAAATATATGGGAAGTATGAGTGCCGCTGTAGTTGAAATCAATATTTTATCAAAGGATGCCTTATTGCTTTGATCGTAAAGCACATGTGTGTCATCTGGCAGATTTGTGAGAAATTAATGAATGACCTTTGCGTTTTGCAGGGTCGCATTAATACTCCTCTAAGAGCGTGCAAGCACCACTTTAAAACTTTCTTGCTATGAAATTCAAATTCAAACAAAGTCTTTATAAGTGCCCAATTAGCCTAGCTTTAAAGTACTACATTCAATAAAATGATATAAAAAGATAATGTCAGTATAGCAGGGCAATGTAAAGAAACTACAACATATACACTAGATCTTAGATAGACTCATTTTCTTTGTACTCAAACATCATAGAGAACATGCCTTACATAACAAAGATAACATATGATACATAGGAATACATGAATTAAATATTAACAATAGGAATCAAAGCAAACAAAAATAGGACAGTCTCATGTGAATATTGAATAAAACATACTTCAGAAAATATATATATATATTGCAGTAACTCATATTTAATAATAACTCATATTTATTTAAGGAAACACCATTTGCTGCCTAGATTTTTATGTCAATAAGGGCATTCAGATTTACAATACTTGTCATTGTTCAAAATGATCATTCACATTCTTGCTAAATCTTCTACTTTGGAAAAAATGTTCAGGCATGGAGGCTGCTTTGTACAGTTGCTCAAATTCAATCACTAATTTGACAATTCAAAAGAATTACACATGCAATTGCTGCAATATTGTACGTTTTTACTAGGTTTCTGCGTTTGCTTATTAACTTTTCTCCTGAGTATAACTACATTTAACAGCCTGGAAATGTACTTTTCCGATAACCTCTCAACAGGACACAGATTGAGTTGGCTAGACAAAGTGTAACCCAGGAGAAAATGATGATTTACAATTCAAACCGTCCCATAATAATCTAATGATTCCACATCCTCAAACATCATTGTCACACTTTTGAAAGGCAGTAAAATAATGTACTACATTCGTATCATTTCCTGTTGAGGATACAAAGAAAGTCACCAAACTACCTACCACTCCTACTCAACACTTTAACCTCAAGTTGAAGTTGAGTTCCATGAAGACAACAGCAGTGAGTTTCTTGCGACCCAGCTGTGATGAGGATATGAGAGTGGGAAACACCACCTGCCTCTGAAAGACCCTTTTCATGTTTGCGCTCTGAGGGCAAGCGGCAGGAAGCCTGACCCCTCTGAGAAGGGCTGTCAACCCTGCCCTGCAAGCACAGACACTGCTGTCATCCTGGCCAGGGCAAAGATTAAAGGGAAATTGTAGGGGGAGTCCTTGGTTCCACATTTTGGACTCCAACACTGTGTTTGCGATTTTGTACCACCTGTGGACATGCCATGGGTAGCATGGACTGTGCGCCTTTGATTGATCCGCGAGGAACTATGACCTGGAAAGGTTCTGTAGGCTCCTATCTTTATTAGAAAGCCTGCAGCTAGCTCCCACTGAAAGCATAGGAAATGTCCCTCCAAGGCTTGTGTTTCAGCCTCCCTGACATGAATACTAAGTAATCTCTCTATGGCATTCTTCCTTTATTCACACTTAACCCTTTGACCAATTGACTGCTTCGCTTTGTTTTCAATCTGCCTTCACAGTGATGCACATGCTATGCTGCCATGCTTCTCATTAGAGTGTTGTTATTCGAAGTGCAATGCATAGTACGCTGTCTACTTGTCAGTGTACAGGGGGGGTGTTATGTATCAGACGCTGCAATCCTCCCTTTTCACTATCTGGGTTCTAACAAGGCCAGGATAGCAGCCAGATTGACAGCTGCCGGGGCATTTTAACAGGCTTGGTGTTAAACTGCTAACTCTGAGAAGGCATATGAATGATTGACTGCCAAACCACACAGAACACAAGCCCACTGCCTTCACCGAAACAATTTTCCAACTCACCATAAGCTTCACAAAGAGAAAAAAACAACATATTCAGCTATCTCCATAGATCATAACGTTAACTATATTTCAGATTCTTTCATGAGAATCTAAATAAGATGTTTAAATGACATTTTGTGCCATCATTTCATTGCAACAATTATCATCCTTCATTAATGATAATTATTAGAAATCATTTATACAAACACTAAACCATTTTTTTTTTTACAAATCCTGGAAAAATCGTTGCAGTATTAATGATCCTAAATAAACGACCGTGCATTCATTGTTGCATTAATTATTTGTGGATCAATAAATAATTTGTAATTATTATTTCATGATACGTTTTTTTGTTTTTTTTTTCAGCCTGGGTGCCATAAGCCTTTTCACACCAAGAGAAGTGTTTTCTTTTAAGGTGTGAAAGTGTTACTAGAAAAGTTTATACAATGGTTGTCAATTTAAAAAAATCTCCTCAGAAGTATTCTGGCACATGTGTGAGTGGCAAGTAAATTAAGAAGCAAATGAGGACACTAATGCTACAGTACAATTTGCCAGTTCTTTTTCTCTCACCTCCCTGCTGTTCCAAAAACAGAGGGGAATTCGTAAACACCATTTGTCTGTGCACATTACATGTCTGCTGTTATAGTCCCAAATGAAGGCCCAGTATGTGGCTCCTTTCAACAGAAGATGGTTACAGGCCTTGTTAATTGGACTTGGCTTAGTTCTCTATGAAGCCTTATTGCCGGCAGGACTGACTGAGGTCTATTGGGCCAGAATTGGACCTTACATAGAGACACACACCAACTGCATAATATGGAAATTGCTTCAATAAAATCGATTTGTTTCTAAGATCACAGCATCTTTTTATTCCACAGACTTTCTTTAGCTATGAGCACAGAACTTAAAAGTGAAAACAATTGTATGCTGGCTACATCTCTCTTCATGATACTCTCTACTCTCAAAGTGATCTTCAAGTGCAGGAAAACTGCACTTCCTTTGAAGTTTCTATCGAATCAGAGGCGGTTTGATAGCTGCAGTTCAGTTAAGGACACCAGGACACGTTGAATGTTCTTTTGTCTCTTAGGGAGTAGAAGTTGAACACTTCAGCAGGTAAGGCAGCAAGAAAAAAACCCTAGAACAAGATAAAACCTTCCTCCTGTCCTCCATGTATAGGATTGCAGACACTTCTAGATAAACAAAATACCAACACAAATCAACTTCGGTCCAACTCAAGCCAATGCAGCATATCTAAAGAAATACACTACAATTCTGCATGTCTAGCTTTCCAACTGTGGCTTAGTGTGTTACAGTATTAGCAACTGAGCCAGGATAGTCCTGCCCCGCTGCAGAGAGTGAACGCCATTCACTGGTATGATTGGATTGAGGCAGACCTAAGCGTAGCTCGAGCTGCACTTATCAGCTAGCTGGCAGATAGGACTTGTCATACTGCCTGTCAGATCTGATGAGGGGACCACAAGCTTCACAATGGAGCTAAAATGCAATCTCCTCCTCTGCAGCTGCATCGCCTGCCTCAGGGACACGCTTATTAGACTTTGTAAACAGCCAAATGTGAGCGCTAAACTGTAAGAGCTACTGTCAGGCAGGCTGCCTCAGCCACTTAGCCAAAGCTGGGAGCAATTCCATATAAAACTACTGTTGTAATAAAGGGACTTACAAGAAATCAAAGACTAAAGTGAATGGTAGGGCTGTTGGAAGAACATATGTGGTCAGGGGAAGTCTTCAAGAAGCTTGAGAACACACAGCTGTATTTCACATAGCATTACAAAGTTGGAAGCAATTTATTCGAAGCCAACCTTTCCAGCATGTACAAGCAGCTAATACATCTGGAGCACATTCAAATGGCTTTGTAAATAAATAAAAAGGGAAATATAAGAGTTTAGGAGAAGGAGGGCTGGGTTCAGATGAGCAGCGTAAGATCACTGGCTTATCATGGACAAGCTAATGCCTTAGCTGGGAGTCAGACACGTCAAACATGGCTGTACCAGGATATATCTGACTACAATACTTCCATTGTTTTCAACGTTGACTTTGTTTGGGCTGACAAGGATTGCACCTAGAGCTTCACCACGTATTTGTCATGAGCCTTATTCTTCCTTATGTCTTAACCATGAGCCTGAGTCTGTGATGAAGGAACAACCTGCCCCTACCTAAGACGTTGATATCATTGTCCCAATGGCTACAAGGGCTTTCATTGCACATTTTATTTCAACTTGTGCTTCAATAATTAGGTATTTATTTTTATTCTAATATGATGCAACTTAATTTCCCCCTGTGAATAACGAATGATTTGGATTGATTAGTTTCAACTAGGAGAGTATAGTGTTGTAGTCAACACTACTTTTATTCACGTTTTCTTTTCTACACCTAACCAAGTTGTTTTATTGGTTTAACATAATTAAGCACTTTTGTTGTGCTTTTCTTTTGTTAAGTCAAATTTACAACATTAACCAACCATTTGAATGACCATTTGTATTTGTACCCTGGGTGTAAACAGCTTAAAAATAAAGCTGGTGATGCTTTTTCGCTAGGGAACTTCATTTTGTAGGCAACAGTGTTGCATTTGATATCATTTGAGATATCATTTGTGTTTGATGAATTCCAACATGTGATGTACATGTTTCCTAATATGTATAATTGTTGATTGACACATTAATTAACACTTAAAAGTATTTAATAATATCTGGTTACAACCACATTATGTTCTGTCAGAAATGGCCTTTGTAAAAGTAAGGTTTTTTAAACTTTTAGGTGAGAGAGCTTGGAGAGGTGCCTGCCACTGAAGCATTATTCTGACATACTTTTGCCATGCAGTTCACTGGCATGTCTACAAAGGAAATAATGAGGGACAGAATGAAAAATAAGGGGTCTCCACAAAGCAGGACTGATTATCCTATATAATCCTGTTCCTGCACTTTTAACTCACACATCCAACCACCCAGGTACGGCCATGAATGCTGCTGAAACCAGCTTTGATCTTTCTTTGTATTTCTTATTCATTCTTTATTTGTTCCCTGTATTCCCTTTAAATATAATCCATCATCCTTGTTCTCTGATTATCCCTTTCACCAAAAACCTCCCGTTCCCAATGAAATAATGACATTTAAACAGGGGGACAAGCATAGGGTCGCCAGAGGAGGCCCAGATATGTTTAATATTTAGCTGAGTACAAAGAGCGAAGGCGAAAGGGACCAGGTTGACGGGAGACTTGCTCCTTTTTCCAGGGAGCACGCAGTCTCTGTTCTGCTTTTTCGGAGATCATTAATTTCTCCAAAAGAGATCTCCCCGGGTGTGACTCATTCACATGCAGATGGCACTATTCCTCAGGAGCTGTATCGCTCTTTTTCTCTCTTTCCAAAAGGCCATTTAGTGCTCCCTTTTCTCTTTTTTCGCTGTGTCGCTCCCTCCTATATTAAGCAAACGGTTAGCTTGGCAGCCTTAGGTGACATAGTACTCATATTTCAGCACTGGGGAACAGAGTAATGCCTTGTGCTGCTATGGACACATTACATGAAAATTTGTCTCTTTTAAGTCGGGGAGGTCTTCACTTAGTGATACAGGCATTTGTCTGTGGCGATAATTTCTCTTATCTGTCCTCTATTCTTTACTAGCCAAAATCTATTCTTCCTCCTGCTCTACACACAACTCAGTGTCTGTGCTATGTTGGTGTGTGTTGCAGATGTCATGCATTCAGGATTGTTTAAGTGGGTTGAGAGTGAACTGCTTTTCTTTGGTGCTGTAGTCTGCATTTGACTGTTAAAGGGCTCTGTGAAATCTCTTCTGTGTCTCCTGTGTGTCTAACAGCAGCCCCGCGTTGGTGTGTGCCTTGGTTGTAATTAGTAATTAGTGACCCGTTACTGGGGCATTTGTGCCGTAAGCCAGAGGCGTGGGCTGCAATCCCCCCCACCCCCCCCACCCCCAACCCTCTCTCCGCAGAGTTCATATCTAACCTGATGGACTTTGATGACACGCTTCTTTGAAGACCTGATCAAAGACGAGAGCCTTTGATGAGAGTGATGTTTGCTGTTGGTGGGGAGGTAAGGAGGAATACCAAACGTCTTTTCCAGTGAGAAGCAGACGGAAATGAAGAGCGATAGAGACGGATAGGAAGAAGGCATACACACATTCAAAACAAGTTTTTATTTATATCAAAATCTTAATTTTTTACGAATGCTGAAATATGAAAATCAAGGATGTTTTTGGAAGTTCTGTAGAAATTTACAATCTGAATCTGTTTATTTCTTCAAATTATTTCCATTAGTCTCTGTCTTTGGTTTATAAGTGGACAGGGTCTGCGCCTCAACTTGTAAGGAAAGACTGCTTACATTTTAATGGTGAATCAATCGATTGCCATTTTCACTTTACATAAACGTGTATTAAGTTGAGGGTTAGGGTTAGAGTTAAGGAAGGCTGAGCATGTTAACATTTGATATTGGAACAGAAAACAAAGTGTTGTTCAACTGTGGCTAAGAGGAATGTAAATATTTCTGCAGTGTTTAGTCCAAATCAATTGTATTGTAAAAAAGTAAACTTTTAAACGTCTATAAAGTCCTCATTTATCCTGATAGGGACATGAACGAGTGACGATTCATCAATATTTGTTGACATTTTACAAAGAACTTAACATCATCATTGTGGCACTATAGGAATAGAAAGGTGATCACCAAAGTCACTGGAAATATTGGTCTACTATGAAAAAGTCCATACGGAGTTTGGTGTCAGTCCATCCTAAAGATGTTGAGATATTTCACATGAAAGGTAAAATCCATAAACTACTGGTGGTTCTAAAAAAAAGTCTGAGTATCAGAAAAATCAAAAGGATTCATCCTCTTGGAACTATGGGTTTTTTAACCAGATTTCATGGAACATGCAACTTAAGTATAACCACGGAAAGTCACACTATAGATAAACAAACACCTGGATTGCTTTTCATACTGAGGCTGAGAAAGGGAGAAAAATATTGCTAAGATTATTCAGATGTTGCTCGTATTTCTTTAGAGTGCATTATTTCTTCATATATTATTCATGTATTCATCATGTTAACACCCCTAATCTATGAGTTGTGCAGTGTATACACAAGAGTTTCATACACTCTCTTTGTTTCAGTCCACAGTAAACATATTTCGCAGATCACAAGTATAAATATAGTTTTATAAGCCTAAAGAAGCTCTAAAAATGAAAGTAGACAAAGCAGGAAATAGGACGGAGAAGAGGAAGAAGGAAAAAAAGAGCAAAGTGACGCAAGGTAAAACAGGTGGAAAATAAATTATGTCAAACACCACCAGCGTACCGCCTCTCCGGCAGTCATATTGGCCTCGTATCTGATTTTTATTGTTGTTGTGTGTTTCCCTTTCATACCGGTTATACTGTCTACACTGGTGTCTCTGTGTGCAAGGTGAGAATAAAACCGGGGACTGAACTCGGCATCTGTATTCAGGTGCACTAATGGAATCACTGAGGCTAAAATGGCAGGAGGTGAAAGGTGAGTGCACAGAGAACAGCAGACAGCTCCACACCACTGCTGCTGCTGTCGCTCTGCCAAACCACTCAGCTGTGATGGTATGGGAAGTGTGTGTGTCTTATTGTGTATTTTCATGTGAGAATGAAGCAGGGGGAGGCGACTGAGCGAGAGTTCTTCTGTGTTTCGGATGGTTATGAAATGCGATCAATTCTTTTTGTTCACAGGCATTCGTCTTTCGTTAGTTATGCTCTGCTGTGGGTCTTGAAAAATACGCTATTAGGAATGTGTTTTAGGAGTAACAAAATAGCTATTGACTGTCATGAATACACTAGAACGCTTTTCTGACATTTCTTAATATACGTAAGCTCTACCAAATATGTTGTTCTTGGCAACGTGTAGTTAGATAATAATGAGTATTTAATTCCTCTCTCACACTTTACTTTTGCTTTTCTTTGCCTAGAGAAATACAGAATAGTTTGTTTCTGCATCAGAGAGTTATTGGTTGCTGTAATTATTATTTACTGTTGCCAACTGTGGATCAGAAGAGCTTGGAGACAGGATAATTAACAACACATTGCTCTATAGTGCTAGCAGTCGCTACGATGGGAATTATTTAAAGTATGAAAACCCTCTTTAAACATACAATTGGCATGCATTTTTTGCATAAATAAATTCTGAACATATCCTCTAAGGGGGAACTTTAAAATGCAAACACCAAAAGTAGTTTCCTCATCTCTGGGGATACTGCAGAGTTTGTGACGTTAGTGTTAATCTGCCCAAGTTTTTCTAAAGTATTAGTATTGTAAGGTTCTTAGAAAAACTTTAATAGTTGTGAATAGATCGGATTTCATATAACACATTACTCAGAAAAGTGAAGACAAACCTACCCAGGATTTTTCTGGGGCAGTGGCGAATTCTGAGCTTGCTGTACCCAACACTACTAAGATCCTAGCCTATCTATCTCTTTCACAATCGGACACTGACATTGACAAGTCAGTCATATCTGGAAGTTTAATCCAATTTGATTTCAGCATACCAGTGAATGCTGCTCCTGCAAGAAACAAACCATTTGCTAGATCGCTTCCTGGAAGAAATACCACGGTAGACTCTAAAATCAATCCCTGCGTGTTTCATCCAGAAAGGAAATAAAAAATAAAATGCTCCTCAGCCAATCAGTTGTAGATCTGAGAGAAGGATGTATAGAGGCAGCTTTTGGTGCATATTAACAAGAGGATAAAATTGCATGTACTGTAGAGGCTTATTTGGTAGTAAGTTAAGTTTTTTCCCACAGAAGGTCAACAGGGGGTTTTCTAGAATATGATTCATATACAGTAAACACCTAAAACAACAACTTTCTTTACTTCTGTACAGAAAAAAGGACAGTAAAAGAAACAATGCTGCTGCCACCCGCCCACCAGCAGACCGACTGGACATCCATCCCCTATTTATTCGGAGCTCCATACAAAAAGAGCTGTCTATGACGTCTGACGCCCTATTTGACTATTTGATACAAATTTGAGTAATTATATCGTTTTTGATGAACAAAAATATTGTTTTCTGGCCACACATTTTACAGGGAAATTGGCATTTTGGTATGTAAGTAAGAGGAAACCCTGTTAAGGAGTAGAGAAAATCACTGGTTCATAGATTTATGTTTGAGCTAGCACCCCATGTCTGAATAATAATTTTAAAAATCAGCATCTGCCACACAGCTGATACGCTGGACGATAAAGGCTTTGCCGAGGGGAGCCGACTATTGTAACCACAGAATAGAGCCATTGAGCTATTGGGATTCCACTGAGGACTTCTTGTGCATTGACTGATTTTGTTTCAAATAACAACAATTACAAAAGATGGAAGACATTACAACAACTTTCTGTGGTTGTTGGTTCAAATATCACAACAGTTAACATCAGGGATACCAGGTTGCGCTAAAGCAGGATGGTCTAGTGGTCGGGACAACAACTACCCCCCAGTGAAATCGGGAGAAGGACAGATTTATTGAGAATGAAAGATACTGATAGCAGAAGAGATCTCGCAACAGGAGTATGTGATTCACTCTCAGCCTAAATTATAGGCCATATGCTTTTCACTTCTGTCAAATTTGAATTATGACTGACAGGCAGCTGCCACCATGTCTCTCATTGCAGCAAACACAGCCTGACATACACACATTGACCAGCTAAACACTGATCTGAGAGCCTGACAGATTTCTCATTAATCCTGCAAAACACGCAGTATTGGTGTGTGCTGACCTGTCCAAAATAAGGTTGTGCTTGCATTTTTGGCAACTGAAGTTCAGAGCTGTCAGTGGGTTGGTCCAATACTTTGGGCCGGACTGACATACTTTATTGGATAAATTATGAAGAAATCTGGAAGACACATTCATGATCTCCACAGGATAAAATCTAACTGTGTCAATCCAAAGAAGACATGAATGGTTTCCAGACAATAAATCCTAATAAAATGATTGGTGGATTAACTTTATTATCCCGTAGAAGAATTATCGAGTCCTGGCACAACATTGAACATACAGGATTACAAAGATGAGACCTAACATCTGTCAGTGGACTGGCATGCAATTTGCACCGATTTCTGTCTCCCTCAGAATATATTTTTTTACAGATTTAGTGTTCTTAACTCTTGAATGTGATAGAATTGCTAAAAATAGGATCAACAGGGCAATAAACAAGGGCGGTCAGACGATCAAACAGCCATCAGTTTCTCTAAATTACTATATTTGGAGGGGAACTGAAAGTCAATGCACTTCTAATGTCTTTAGTCCTTCATGGACATTTAAAACAGACAGTTTGTGTTTAATTTTATTGCCTGCCTTCCTTTTCTATTTTGAATTTGACACACTGGCTGGCCTTTGTACAACCGGTTTACATGATTGTCTGCTGCTGCTCATGCTACCCTATTGAATTGACTTTAAGTGATAGTATTCCAAGATCCCAGCAATTAACTTAGTTAAGTACAATGTTATCAGTGCAGATGGCCAGAGCTATTAAAATCCAACTAAAATTGCAATAAACCCCGGTTTTGCTTTTAGCAGTATTGCCAAATAAGGATTGAATTAAATGTCTCCTATTATTGTAAAAGGGTAGCTACTCCCCATCTAGCCAAGACACAGGCATCAAATCTCAGCTAAAACAGCAATTAATATTAAACCAAAAATTGACCAGAAACGTGAGTGTTGGGTTTTTGTTACTGTGTTTTAGTTGTTTGACATCTATTTGTTGTTTTATCAAAATGCATTTCATAGCTTTCTTTTATCTGCTGGTATCACACTAAAAGACATCAAACAAATCATTCAGACAACAAAACACAGATTCCTACACTTTGTACCTCAAAAGTTCACTAAAAGTAATTTTTGAGCTTTTTCTTCCAGACAATGATAATAGAGTGTTTTGCTAAGATTATTTGTACTAAAGTTTGAAGAGCCATTGAAATGACTCATTTTTTAATAAAGAAGCTCACTGCCGGCCTTGTGCAGGATAAATATGGGATACGAATGGTTGGGTTTTAGTAGATGATGGCTGCAACATGGACCCTTTCACTGTATCGTCATTGTCTGTTCTCCTTGGCCAAGTCTTTCGATGAGCATTAAATAATATTCATATACTAGTGCGCATTTGCTAACCATGCATATAGTCTGTTGCAGTTGCTACTGCTGAATATTACTATTTGCAACTTTTAGCTTTCCTTTTTTATCTTACTTGATATTTTTCTATTATTAACTTCTATTTGTAACTTATTGAACTGTGCCCTCTTAACGTTGTATTAAATGCATTTTACAATTAGGTTGCTGCTCTTGCTCTTGTTGCCTTGTAAACATCAGGGATACCTGGACCGTGGACGCGCTATAGCAGGTTAGCCTAGCGGTTGGGACAACAGCAACCCACACTAAAATCGGGAGAAGGACACAAAGGAGGCTGGGGTAAACTGAAGCGAAGAATGAGGAGAGCTGGGTTCAGATTTATGGAGAAAAGAAGATACACGCTGTGTCTCCCCCCCCGTCCCCATCATAGGCAACATAAGATCACTGGCTAATGAAATGGACAAGCTAACGGCGTTAGCTATAGGAGTCAAAGATGGAAAATATGTATTGAAGTTTAATGTGCTTACGGAAACATGGCTTCACCAGGATATGATAACAAAGTTAACTTTTATGGTTTCCGAACTGTTTGGTATGACAAAGATTACACCCAGTGCTTCAACATGTCTTCACCGAGCCTGAGTCTTCACCATGAGATTCTGAGGGTCCCTGTGCGGGGGAAGACATCCTGACTCGTTCTTGTGACCAAGATGCTGTGTCCCAGTGGACTCTAATCACACATTTTATTTTATTCTAATATGGTGCAACTGTCATGAAACCTAATTCACCCCTGCTATTTTGATTTTGATTCTGATTATTTTAATAAACCTTCAGTATTATAAAACATCAGTTCCAGCTTCCAGCAGTCTCTTTGTGTTTTTCAGTATTATTGCTCAAAAATAATTTCCATCACTTCAAGGAAAAGTGTTAACCATTTACACATTTAATTAAATTTGATGAAGTTATTTTATTGTCCGATCATTTGTCATTGATTTTCCAGCTTTGTACTTTCCAAACTTTGAGAGAACTGTTCCTCGTTTCTCTGTTACACCACTCAGGATTTTCAAAGCACCAACCGAGTCTTGTCGTACTTGGAGAACAAATGAATGTAACATTGAAGTACCTGTTCCCCACTCTGTTCCTCACATTGTGGCGCACAAAATCGGGACATGATGACAGCCTTAGCATCACTGTTATTTCAAGTGTCAAAAAGCACAAGCAGGAGGAAGCAGAAGGTCCTGTAAAGTAAATTAGGCAACTAACCGCCCACCTTGGCTCACATTGCACTAGTCCCTGCCCTCCCTATTATTTTCTTTCTGCAGTACCAGCTTACAAAAATACAACTTAGTTCTCCGTGTGTGTTGGATCTCATGGACACACAATGAATTTAGTGATGAAACACTAAAATGTTTCCTGTGGAGAACATTGAACACAGAAACCTACAGTATGAAACAGTATTAAGTAATACCATCTCACAAAGTGCACATTTTATATAAATAGCAGCATAAATGAATTAACGAAACACTGGTGTTCAGCTACCAGAGGACGATTTTGGTCACTGTGGATGTTGCTGTGAATGTTAATTAAATTTAGATCATTGCACATTTGTCTTTAATGTTTGAGAGGCAAAATGTGTAACTAAAATGTTAATGTCCTGTTACTGTTGCTCAGCTGAACGTTCATGTTACAAGCAGAAAGTCGTGATAGGCTGGAAGAGCTATTTTGTCTGAGAGTTGAGCAAGAAGGAAATTGGACTTTGGAAAATTGAGAACAGGAAATTGGACACATTGTGCAGCTCAGAAGCCCTAAAAAATTCAGAAGAAAGAATTTGCTGCTATCTAACTCATATACTTCTGCAATGTTTACCAGCAGCATGAAAGTCCGGATGCATTACATCGTCCTTTTGAAGCTCCTCTGTGTTGGGAGGAAAGAAGCAGGTCAGGCCATGTGGGAGACATGACTGTGAAAACCGTCTCTTGGCTGACAGCGGTAGTGTGCAGTTCAAGGGGGATTGGACATTCCGAATAGTAGGAAAAACAGTAAAAAGAAGATTTATTTTATAATTGACATAATGAAACATATTGACATTTGGATTTAATTCATAAAATTGCTCTATTGTTTGTATTTTTACATATGGATTTTTTAATATATTGATCTCTTAAAATAAACCTGGCAAGCTACTTTAAAATATTTTCCAGAAAGACTGAATTGTTGTCCTTGTATAAAAATGTAGAGCAAGACAATTGACATATTTTCTCATAATCTTTATGAACTACCTTATACATACCAGAATATGCAGTAACTCATTGTTATGACTGAATTTAGAAAACCAAAATGACTCTTTCTAAAAGCACAGTGGAAATAAAGTTGGAGTACATTTACAGCAGAATGTATATGCAGATGGAGATGGACAATGATGTGATTAAAGTGTGTTTCAATAAAGGGAGAAAATAACAGACCAATTTCTTTAGTAACAGACTCCATAAAAATCTAAAACAGCAGGGGGCTCCAAAACTGCTTTTAATTAAAGGAGAGAAGTAACAAGTGTAATGAAATCAAGAAAAATACAGAATGCTACCCTTCTCTCACCCCTGTTATGAAAATCAAACTTGGGCACTGAGGTTTGGCAACTCAGTGTGATGAAGCACTGTAGCGGACTGTTTTTGGAGCCTACCAGCTGCTACCGAGGGGAGATGCAAGGGACGACCAGCCGAGGCAAAGTCAGCGGGGTGTTTTCTGTCCCACAGCTCTGTGGCTGTAACACTGCTACGGCCACCTCAAAGCGAGTGAAAAAGAAAATATATGAATTTAACTTTTTTTCCATCTAAATTCAACATTGATTGACTGTGTAAATATTGTCTAAGGGTCCATGTGTAGCAAGTAAGATTAAGGTGGTTTTCTCTAAGAAGGGGTGGGATCCGATTACACCTTCCGTAGCTCAGTTTGTTTGATCAGTGTGAACACTCTGTACCATACTATTTCGACAATGTTTTCGGGTGCATTCGTGGAAACCAACTATACAAACACAGAAGTTGACTGCTACTTTACGCAAGTACCAGCAAGTATAGTTGAAAGGCCATTTCTCAACGCAGTCTGTCTGGCCATTAGTGTGAATGTAGGAAGTCAGGCAAGAGGCTCATTCTTGACATTGCCTCCAAAAAATAAACGACAATAGGCACAATGCAAAGGTTGATTCCATTGTATGACTGAAATGATTACTTTATAAAATGATTTTGAATTAAAGGTAGGAACTCAGATCATTTTGCTTCATTTACTGTATGTAAAGCATTGACAAACTTGCTGTCCCGGAGAGGAGATTGGTCCAGTCTGAGAAAAAATAACTTCTTCATAGTGATGTCATGAGAGCTTTTATAGCTCAGGCTTAGAGACAACACATAAGTAATTCATGGCATGGATAAAAGACGTTCATTTACCAGGCAGAGAGGGTCAAAGAAATTATGCTATTGGCTGCATTTTTCAAAATGTGGCTCTTGTGTTCCTGGGGCTTTTTTAGATTTCATATCATACATAAAAGGGAATTCATTGATTCAACTGTTGCTTTCGCTCTTAGTTTGTGAACCACAGTTACCGTGTAATTGTCGTCCAAATCCGCCCAACAAGCCACCGACCCCATCAGAGTATTGTTCTCTCTAACACACGTTTCTTTCTACCATCCTTACTCTCTACACTGTCATTTTATTTTCCTGACAGGCACTTACACTCTCACACACACACACACACACACACACACACACACACACACACACACACACACACACACACACACACACACACACATACACACACACACACACACACACACACACACACACACACACACACACACACACACACACACACACACACACACACACACACACACACACACACACACACACACACAACTGTGTCCCCTGTGGGTCCCGTTCGGCGCTTTACTTTCTTTCCCAGTGAGGCGCCATTGTGAAGCCGTCGGGCCTGAGGGGAAAGAGGCCAATTTAACCCTCCCTTCCCCTTTTCCTCTTCCTCTCTCCCTGTGTCTCTCCCTCTTTCTCATCCCTGCTGACTTGTTTGTCCCACTGGTGTTTACCTCCTCCACTCCCTTTGTTTGGCTCAGCGTCCACCCTGACAGTGTAAGGCCATTATTTTTCCTTTCTCACTTGTAGCCTCTCTTCTCACCCTGTCCCTCTCTTCCTTTCTCCCTCTGCCGCACCCACCTCCTTTCTCTTTCTCTCTGGGCACCCTAATTGGCACAGCACTTTCCCCCCTGTCATCTCCAGTGTTGCTTTGAAAGCTGCAGTCAGCCCAGCAGGAGACAGGAGAATCTGCAAGGCCCCCCTGCATTGACGAAGTCCAAACCACTGTTTTAGTATCATCATTATTCTAGTCTTTATTTACACTACATGCTCTCTCCATCATCCATAAACACACCTCTTCATGCAGGGGTGTAAACAGGGATTCATGCACTCCGACATGCATATAGTCATGCATACATTGGCATTCAATGTATGCATGAATAGAGATGCACACTGCTACTGGCAAATGAAAAGTACAGCATATTATTTTGGCATCGAGAAAACGAAGAGTGCCATAGACAGCGCATCATGCTTAAACAATTCTCTGTACATTTAAAGGTGTAAATATTTGAGTGGCTCCTGCAGTTGTGTATATGCGTGCTATTACCCTGCTGCAGGGTAATGCTTCGCAGTTCTCCAGGGGTGAGACCTTGCAGCTTAGCACAGCTAAACCATTACACGTCCTCCTCAGGAGCCCCCATGTTGAAAATGGCAAACTGTCTTTAGTTATTCATGATATGTTGCATTAGACTCACTGCTCAGGCTTTCTTTATACATCCCCTGTCACACGGCAGAGTGCTGCATGTAGCAACTTGGAGTCGGACATTCAGTGAGAAACAATGTGTGAGATTCATCAGTATTCATGATAACACTTGATTCTTTCGACTTTGGGCCACAGCCTGCAAGCAAATGTGTTACCCTGGTATTACTCTGACAGCAGGGGCGTAAATATAGACAGTGTAGGCATCATGGTTACGCTTTGCCCAGCCGTGTGTGTGTGTGTGTGTGTGTGTGTGTGTGTGTGTGTGTGTGTGTGTGTGTGTGTGTGTGTGTGTGTGTGTGTGTGTGTGTGTGTGTGTGTGTGTGTGTGTGTGTGTGTGTGTCTGTGTGTGTGTGTCTGGGTGTGTCTGTGTGTGTGTGTGTGTGTGTGTGTGTGGTTGGAGTTTAGGGCCTTGCCACTGCCTCTTATTGCCACCTCGAAAATACTCCTATTGCTATTTACAGTTTAGTTTAGGGGGCAACAACATTATATGATAATAACCAGATGTACAGAAGAAGATTAGGGCTACATGTTTTTCGAGATCTGACCATAAGTGCATTTCTTTTTTGCTCTGAGAAAAAAGTATGAATTCTGACTTTAATCTGTGGCCCTAACCCTCCTCTGCACTGATATAATATGGTTGTGATTTTGTTTAATTTATTCCCATCCATCTAAAGAAATGTGTTTCCCCATGCTTTTCTTTTACTTGAAATAAATCCATTGACTACATCATTTTCTTTCGTCTTTTTTTAGATGTATGTTAAATTATTCCAATTTCAAGATGTATTTTATCCTTGGACTGAGTGTGTGTGTGTGTGTGTGTGGGGGGGGGACTAATTTACGCCACTGCCTTACAATATATATACATTTTTCTCTTCACAACAACAAGAGTATGATATTAAAGATGGGTTCTAGATAAAGAGATACAGTATTAATGACCAGTGTATCCGTAATGTTTCAAGCCCCTTCACATCACCATGTCCAACCCTCAGGTCTCGTTAGTTAATTACTCTCGTTAGCCGGCTTAAAAGTGGAATCTCCCCAAAGCCTGACGCAGATTTATCAGTGGTAATTGAAAGGTAATTCCAACTCCTGCAGGTGTAGCTCAGCCGATGCTTCCAAAAGTGAAGTTAAAAGGGCCAAGTGGAGAGGAGAGGCATATCTGGGCCGCAGTATATTTGACAACACGGCCATGGAGACTTCTGTGCTCTATGTCTACATGTCTTGGCCCTTTGTACTTCCTCCTCTCACTCTCATCGTTGCTTATTCCCACACTGCCCATTCTCCCCACTCCAGTTTAGCACCTCCCATCTTCTTCCTATGCTCTCTCAAGATTCATCTTAATAATTCATCTCCGCTCCTGCTAAAGAGAACACAAACCCTGCAAAAAGGAGGAGATGAGAGAGAACTACCCCTCTAATAACACCTCTCTGCAATGCCACCGTGGTCGGGAGCCCCAGGCTTTTCTGTCTCTCTCTGTTTCTCTCTCCCTTGCACCCCTTTCATTGCACCCTCTCTCCCACCTCTCCTCCCCTCAGCGCGCACACATTATTTTCTAGCCCCGAGCATGCCCAAGATGCCCCCAGCTGTGAGAAAATGTCAGACGTTTACCACCCACCACCCTCCTCACCAAATATGCACACTCTCACAAACACACACAGCACAAGGGCATACAGTACATGCATTCACGGAAACACACTGACATGCAAACACCCTCCTTTGACACACAACAAAACGGAGGAGATCTCATTAGTCAGAGAGGGATGCCATTGATGTTTGCTTCTCTCTGGTCTTGGTGGTGGGATCTGGTTTGGCTCATGCTAGAGAGCCCACAGCCACACCGCGGGTTAAGCCGATTACATTTTTGGGGGAGCAGGGAGACCTGAGGGTTGAAAGGATCCAGTTTTGTTCCTCTCCTCCCTATGCATCTCCCCATTTTTTTCTTCCCCTTTTTCCTGCTCTGCTGATTTATTCATATGCTCCTGTGGTTTAGCCACCATGGGCTTATGGTTGCATTCATTGACTTGAGCTGGAAATGATTTCAAATTCAGTGGATTACATTTGTGAATATTGAATAAAGAGACAAATGGGTAAAAAGGGAAGCGAGTTTCAGGGGCGGAAATCGCACAATGACTCACTAATACGGCCTTGTGAAAATAGACCAACGTGATAGCAATACTCAGGTTGATGAGTGGATATTACCTTGCTGTTGGCTATATTTAAACATTTGAATAGCTGAAAAGCTGGAACAAATGTGATGAGAAGCTACCCATATCTGTCCTTTCCCTGCCCTTTATCCCCAAGCTTTGATCCTGCATCAGGTGGAGTTTAATAGCAAATGCATGGCGTATTAAATTACATTCAAAGTCGGGCTAAATGGATTGTACACATCACATTTTTTTTCCCCCCATTTGGAGAGAACGATGAAGGAATCGAAGGTCTGCCATTAAGATATAAAAGTGAATATAGCCAAAGTCATTACATTGCGTGGTGACTGGTCATTTCATGCATGTGTCCACTGCCAGATGGTGAAATGCGGACCAGCATATGTGAGTCAAACTGGGTGAGAACAGAGGTCTCTCTGGTGTTGGCAAAGCCGTCCCCGTCGATTGAATCCTCATTACCGTCCTCTCATAATTGTGTTTTTTTTTTTAATCCCATATTCTAATGGCTGCTGTTGCATGTAATTATGTACCAATTATCTGCTTCCTTGCCTCGAACTGGTGTTCCATCGCTGTAATGCTAAGTCAGAGTGTGTCTTTTGCGCTCCTGCTGGCGTGGACGGTCCACTTAGGGTCCTGTAAGGTTACTCTATACTGGACATGTTGGATGTTTACCTAAAATAACCACTAACCTTAGTTTTAATGTGTTCATTGCTTTATTTCCAATGCTGTCCGGCCCACTCTGTGATGCAGAAGGATGATTAGTCTGCAATCTTGAGAAAAAAATCATTGATATGTATTTTTCTCGCTCCATTTTCCTCCCCTCGAGTCAAGTTCATTCTTTGAAGTCAGGGCATGTATGAAATCACTTGATCTTTATTTTTTTAAGTTCATTACTTATTTTCTAGTTGTGTGCATGTCATGCATTTTTAACAAACCCTTTGAGTTGACTTTGTGATGTGTTGTAGAAGGGAACATCAAAGGGATCGCTCTCTCTCTGTCTCCCTTTCTCTCTTCATCTCTCATTCTTTAGCGTTTTTATCCCTTTCCCCCCTTTTTTACAGTCTCAACTGGGAGCACATAGAGCTTTTTTTTCAAGGCAGCAATGTGAGAAAAAAGTAGAGGAAAGAGAGGAAGAGGACTGCCATTGTTGTTGTTGTTAAACTCATTTAAACTTTCTTTCATTCCCATTCAGACCATTAAGTATGGTTGCCAGCGATTAGATAATGAACACGTGTATTTCTCCTGGAGGCAGGCTTCTTATAGACTGTGTTAAACACTTCATTAGATTTTTTGCTACATGGAGTTGGGTGACTTATTCCTTTGCATTTTATTAACACTTGTAGTATAAACAGATGAATGTGAACTTTTTATTTGTAAAGATAATCAGTTACTGGCACAGACAGTAGGGCAGGATTCCACCAAGGAGGTTAATCCCATACAAAAATAAAAGGTGACATACATGTAGGATCATTAATTAACATATCTTCCCAAAGGAAAGGAATAAAATAATTGGTGAAATGACACACGTGAAATCATGTTTCACCTATAAGGAAAACAGTTATATCATATGCAATGAAAACACATTGAAATAAAGATAAAACATTTTTAAAGTAATGACAACAAGTGTCAATAGTTCCGTACAGTGTGTCACACTCATTAATTGAGAATGCCATTTTTACCTACTGTAAAGCTGGCATTGTTCTTATGTCTGTCATTTGTTGATGCTAATGATGTACCACATATATCACATACATAATTATCAATATCTGTGTTTCCTCTTCCTTTGTTTTTTAAAAGTTTGTATTGAGGTATTTCTGCTCTTCTGAGTGGGAATCTCTGGCCAAAGGAAAATGTTACCTGTAATGAAACAACAGCAAACATGGAGTTAGATGGCTTCACTGGACAGCAGTAAATATCAATGATTACGTACGTACCAGCCATGTACAGTAATTACACTTTCGCATGAACACTGTTAATCTAATCATCTTCCTCAGAGGGCCAACCTGCATAGGAACCTCTCCTTTATATTGAAACATTTACGTGACTTGCATTTGCATTTGACATATCCAACAATCAGCATTGACACACAAACGCCTCCATCTGTGTCCTGCCCTTGCCAGGCATCTTGTGGCCTGCAGGGCAGCAGCAGGGTGTGGTCTGCCCTCGAGGCACCAGAGGGGTGCCCTCTCGCCTCAAGGCTCTCAGCAAGCCCAGCTGCGCCATGGATGGTCCCTGCCCCCAGGCACCAAGAAAGTGTGTCGCCGGCCTTTGATTCCTTTTCATACACTCTGGTCATAAGGTAGCAAAAGTTTTCTTGATAATCTCTCGATGACAGACACATACAAGCTCTGAGGATACCAACAAGCTTCATCTAACTTCTGCTCTTCATCACAAACAAGTGTGGATAAAATACAGAAAGTATCCATCAAGAAGTGGTAAAGACAAATCTATTAGACTTAAATCTTTCAAAAAATGATGAAATACGTCAGACTTAATTGTGCATAGCTTGTTGTTTCTTCCCTGTAAGCATGTATTCTGAAACTCCAGGATACTGCACAACCTGAATAGCGGCCCTTTCTTGGCTCGACAATTTGCTTCACCCTTGGGTTCCTCTCCCACATAATGCTCAGTGCAACCGCCAAAGCCTATAATCAACTTAATAAGCATATTCCTCAGTGAGAGATGTGAATGTTGAAATTGAAAAAGGCTATGTCAGAACTTTCATGTGTTTTTTCCCATTCTTTTACTCTTGCACTGTGGTCTTTCCTACTGTACAAAAAGTGAAAAGAAAGATCAGCTAGGCTTAAAGTGTTATTTTAACAGCAGGCTTTTGGATTTAAATTGTCATTAGTTTTTTCTCCTTTTAGTCATTCCCTCCAGTGTAATGGCAGTGACGAAAGGACAGCGAAGTTTTTGTGCAAAATCAGAGTGTAACAATAGCCAGCTGATGGCTTTATATAGTTGTGCGTCACTGTGGGCTATGCTGTGTGGGAAGTGCATAAGGTAGTCAGAAATATGACGTATATACAGTACACACTGATAAAGTTTTTTGATAACAAAAGATGAAGGGAAGTGAAAATAAAATTCATTGTCCATAAAAAATAAACATTAATTAATTAATTAACCTCGTAACTTGACCATAAAATAAAAAATCACCAGCACTTACAAGGTCTTGTTTTGTGGAGCAAATATATAAATCCTTTTCTTTTTGTTCTGAGTTTGTATCTTGTTGGTTTATTACCCTTATTGTACATCGATTGGATAAAGTGTCAGCTAAAAGACATGTAAAATAATGTAAAATATATTTTTCCTTCTTGTTGCTGCAGTTATTCATTTGTAATGTCTCTTCTTGGGGCTTTTGATCATAATATAAAATAAAAAAGCCCCTCCATGTTAAGCATAAGGTCTTCTAATTCAATGGTGACAAAATTTAGTACATTGTCAGTGTCCAACCAATCTCAATCGAGTGTTCAAGAGAGCCCCTGGAAAATCAGACGAGCACTTACTCCTGCACGGAGCCTCCGCTGCTGTTGCTATAGAGACTGAGAAGTTGTGGGCAGAAGTTTCTTTTCGACTCCTGACTGGAGCTTTCTGATCAGGTCCTCTGTTTCCCTTTGCCTTTCGTTCCTGCTCTGATTATTGACACACACACCATACACACACAATGTCAGTGTAAGTGAGTCCAATATAAACAGTTGTAATCTATTTAAATATAATACACTCATATGTAATTTTTTGAAAAGGTGAGGTTAGGTAAGGTTCAACTAAATATTGATGACACAGGGTGCACTTTATGAAATCAGATAATGGCTCTCAAATAAACTTTATAAAACCTATGATCTCATATTTTTTGCCCTAATATGTACATGTTTTATACAGTATGTGTGTAGAGTCGCCTTTGGCAATGCAAATTACAGTCACAGAAAGTAAGAAGTTAGCGAAACAGAGAGAAATACTTTACCTGCTTTCTGATTTCTCAGTAAAAGGGAATATGTGGGTGGGATGTAATCAATTGCTTTAAATGTGATTGAAACTTTTGTTTAATTAGCAAGCTGCCCCATATCACATATGATTTGATTGATTTATTTAAATTATAAAAATAGATTAGTTAAAGAGACATCTGGAAGACTTTAAAATGTTTCAACTTGAGCATCATTTACACCCTCATCACATAAAGTCTTTGAAATGATGAGATGTGCAGAAGTAATTATTATAAATAAAACATATCAACAATTTTCAAATAAGCACGCTGTACAAGTGTTTTTTTGCCTTTGTTGAGTGCCTTTAGTATACAGCATTTTATATTTTAGGAACATTTTGTCAAGAAACAAAACTTGCTAAATACACTATGTACTACAAGCATGTAACCATACTTTGAAACAAAGCGGTGGTGGCATTTTCCACTTATCCCTCGTGGTTGCAGTATCTTTAAACAGTTTGAATGACATTTTTTATCATTTTACAGTGAATGTCAGGATAGCGTTTTTCTAACTTTTTACATTAGGGGTTAGAGTAATGAAAAGACGTTTCAGCCTTAACACTCCTTAAGAATGTAAAAACCCTGCTGCCATAAGTGAAGCATTTCCTAAAAATATTGATGGTTTGAGACAAAACTCAACATGGTGCTTTCTGGTTTTCTGAGCTGTAGATATTTCTTTTGACCTCTAAAGAGACAAAAATCCATGCGTTTCTGTTTTTATGATTTACTGTCAGGTGAATGTGGCTGTTTTGTTGAAGAGTCCAACAAAGGTAATATATAAAAAAAGAGCTAAAAAAAAAAACTACCTGAGAGAAAGTGTCAGGGAGGTTAACATCTACCACGGTGAATTCCATTTTCATGAAGATTGTAAACCACTCCAACTCGAGAGGATACTTTGCTTTTTCACTGGACGTGAGAAGACATGAAAGCTCGGAAATATTGTCAGAAAGGTTGTTGTCCATTTCCACCTCGAATATATCAGAATGGCTCTGCAAACATCCCTCAAAAGAAAGACTGGAAGCTACAATGGTGTTGGACTAAAGTAGGGCAGTCTGTGCAACTGGGAGTAAATGTGTTCTTAGCCTATCCCCCTCTGAAGTATTTGCGCTGAAGTGGAATAGAGAGGCACATCTATCAGAAAACACTCAGCCAGATCCATAGCCCAAGGCAGCGCAGTGTGAAACCTCCAACACCACAAAACACAGCCATATTCCTGCTGGCCCCAGAAGTCATTTCTTTCATATGTACAGTAAAAACAGTCAATTCAAATCTGCCTATTCCCTGTAAAGCTCAGCTCATTGTTGAAATGCCTTACTCCGCTCACATTTACAATGGTTTAGAACAATTGTCTCATTCTGTTCAACATGTCTGAGATTTTAAGATAAAAATACTTCCTCATTCTGCAAATTACATATAACTACATCAATAGCACTAAATCCAGAGGAACTAACATTTAAGTTTCTGATTGTGTTTTTCATAAATACAAAAGCACATTGAGCTATTCTTATTGTCTAATTTCAACAGTACAGCTACTCATATCAGACACCGCCAGCTCTCTGCTTCCATTGTTGTAATTTAGAAACAAAGGTAGAAAGATCATAGTCCTATGAATATCATAGAAAAGCAAATTATAAGGTTTTTTTGGGGAGTTTCAGAGAACTACAGGTGCCGTGACAGTGAAGAAAGGAAATAGGGTTTTGGGGAGGTTCCTCAGAGGCGCTCCAATTTCACACTATCAAATTAAAGTGTCCATGTATCTGAGGATGGATGAGTGATATTCCTGCTAGGTGCTAGGTGGTCTGCCATTTCCATGAATAATTTGAGTGTGTCACTGTGGGCGGTCCCCCTAAAGGAGATTGTGTGGGCAGGGGGCCGGGTAATGGTAGATATACCAGGCTTTCCTTTCATCCCCCTCTTCACCTGGGTTAAAAGATTATGCGGACCCTAAAGGTAGGTGAGGGAGAATGCTTGTGAATGTCTCTGGAATTATACTTTAGGATATTTTAGTGTATTTTCCTTCAGAACTTTTTCCTGCCCTTCAACTGCCCTATTCCTCATTTAACATGCAGATTGTGGCATCTGGGGTCAAGTGAGGAGCCTTTGACGCACTTATGGGACACTTAATGTGATATTTACACTCACAATCCAGATCTATAAGCCTTGGCGGCAGAGAAGAAAATAGCCTAAAATCCTCTTCGGCACCGAAGAGAACTCCCACACAGCTTCACACTATCACTTGCTGCCAAGGTGGCAGCCATGGTGACAGGGGCTAAGAGGGGAGCCTGTCATTTGAGCAGAGAGGCAGGGGGGTGACGACACAGGGAGCAGGGACTCAATACATTGTGAGAGGTAGTCGACAGGAAGAATAAAAAGGAAAAGGGGTGTGAGAGGCAAAGTGGTGGTTGAGAGATGAACTGACAGATTAGTAAAAACGTGTTTGTTTTTGGTTTTCTTTCAAAGTCCCATTTGAAAACACATACAGAATAGAGTTGCTGTTCTATATATGGTAGGAAAATGTGTGCACATTCTGACGTCCATCCCGCAGTAAGCATCATCTTCCTCTTTCCTCCACCCTACTCTGTTTCTCCCCCAAGGCTGTGAGCTGATGTGTGACTGACAGACAGGCACGGACAGTTTGGTTAGACACACCACACTCTGGGGAGGCCACCAGGACTGAAACCGAGGGGGCTGAAGGAGTGGGGAGAGGGAGGGAGGGAGGGAGGGAGGAGGGAGGGAGGAGGGAGGGAGGGAGGGAGGGGGAAGCTGACGAAAGTAGTTTTAGCGATGGATGAAGTGAGGAATCAGATTGGAGTCAGAGAGAAAGAAAGATAAACAGAGCAAATGTAGCAAACATATTCTTAAAGTGTGATTCATACTGAATATGTTACTTTACTTTTATTCCATGCCAACTAGGTTTATACATCCTCCCCTCACAACCATTCAAGGTCGTATTCTGATAGCTTTTTTGTGTTTAACATTGATTCAAAGTCCAGCATAATACAGGAATGTGTACAGTGTGCAGATATAATGCTTCATGGACGTAGCCTCGAAACTGAATGTGCCTTATCCTGAGAATGTGATTAAGACTTGATTCAACATTGGTCAGATGGCTATATAGCACTCACAGAGAAATCTTAAAGGCAAGAATATCTTTATTTGAAAGGAAAAAACATCATTCAATGAGTTTTACAATGAGGTATCAAAAGGATGCACATTAAACTTCTGTTTGTGTCTTGTGTCCTCTCTCTTTATCCTTTTTAATTGTGCGTTTTTAAAAGTTGTGAAGCAGTTTGGGAAGTGTTCATATCTACGCGAATATGAAAGCTTAAGTGTGCTTAAGGCTGGTTCAACAAATGGGGGAAATGTTGGGTTGGATTAAAATAATTGATACCACAAACATATGTGACACATATACGGTAGATACACAAGCTACAATAACAAGCCTTTTAGCACAACGATTGGAAACAGGTGGGAACACTAGCCTGCCTCTCTGTAAGAGTCCACATACCGGCTCTAAAGATCACTAATCTGAACAGGCTATGTCGATTGCTAAATTCCGGTTGTGATTTCTAACTGCTCACAAATGGATGCTTGGGGAAAACCCCTTGTTGCTACCTTTTAGCACAATTGGTAGTCCTATGTATCAACAATGACATTCAAATACATTCAAATTCAACACGTTGTTAAGTTGTGAATTCAAACAAACAACACTACTTGGATACGTTTTGTAGAACATCATGCTTCGGGCTCAATGTAAAAATGATTTACTCTTTAAAAAAGTTTTGTTATGTACTTACTTTAAATTAATAAGTGTGGTCGACTTGACAAAAGGCAATAACATTAATGTGATAAGAACGTGACACATTACTGGAACTCAAATGCACAACACAAACAAGGATTCAAAAAATCACAAAAGGTCTTTACTTAAGGAACACAAAAGGTACGACAAAAGAATCACTCTTCTAAGAGGCAAAAAGTATCAAAAGGAATCTGCAAAAACAGCAAATTAAGTAAGCTTGACTATGGAATAAAATAACAAAGATTCTTGGTAACAAACGCTTGCTCTCTTGACGACACAAGACAAACTGGCATAGGACAAAGGGAGATGAGGACTATATATACACACGAGATAAGATTAAAATAATCAAAAGAGGGGCTGACAATTTCACAGGCTGGAAAACACTCAATGGCAGGAAGTGCTCTGAAATGAAAGGGAAAGGTAAATAAAACAGGAAGTGTATTACAAGACTAGAAATGAGGGAGTGACTACTTGACAAGTGAAAAATGAGACAAGACTAAATGTAAATCTAACTACTGTATAAACTAAACATGAAACATGACAAATGATAAGTAATAAATAAGCAAACAAGACGTGTTGTTAGGGTATGGCCTTTTTGGTTGAAAGTCCTGAGTTCCTTTAAACCATCCATATATGGTCACCTCCATCCTAAGCATACTTTGTTGCTGTGAACACTACCTCTGACTTATAAAGGATATCTTCTGACTGTGTAATATTGCCAGAAATATGTTTACATTAGAGTTTCTTGAAAACCTGGTGCATCTCATACTGACGCTATATAGTTCCTAATACCTGTCTAGTCAGCCTATCCTGGTAGTCAACCTTTTTCTTATGTTGTAACTTATTTATTTCTCTTGTGTATTTGGTCATTTGAACATGGTGGTGTACGGTCATTGACTTGATTTGTTTCGCCTCAAGAGGCAATTTGAGGAACTAGAGTTTTACTCAAGGGAAAAATTATGTTTGTTTACTTTTGTTTGATGATTTACTTTCAGGTGTATGTAACTGTTTAGTTAAAATGCCCACATAAAAAGTTACAACATAAAAAATACACACCGAAAACTACCTGGCAAAAGGTGTTAGGGAGGTTAGTATTTTCAACAGTGAATTCCTTTTTTTTTTGTGAAGCTTGTAAACCACTTCAGGATACTTTCCTTTCTCACCTGACGTGAAAAGACATGAAAGCCCAGAAAGAGCTGCAAGAACGCCTTTCGAAGATCTCCAGTTTTATGCTTGATTTTCAGCCCCGGAGAATGTCTTGGACATAACAACATGTTCTAGAGAGATATGAGAGAGATATCAACCTCCTTGTATAACTCTGGGCAGAACAGTGAACATAATTTGGTAAATGAAAAATGTTAAATAGAAACACAGACAATCTTTAAAATTAAGTGAATGAAACACATTTTGTTGGTATTTTTTGTCGTAGATTGGAAGATTAAAAACGTTTTACATTTTTCACAAATGTGTTTTCTAGTATAGTAATTAAATGCATTGATCTGATTTCAATTCAACTTTGTACATCATTTGTATTCATTCCGACACATATCACACACATATATGCACCAGAGATGCCTGAGCTGTAAATCACCCGTCAGAGATGTGCCGTCTGTACAGCCACTGTCAGCCCTTGGCCTCTAATCACCTTTCATCTCATTTCAGACCCCCCACCCCCTCCTCCACCCCGCTCTCCCTCATCTCCTTATCAAAGACCCAGCCTTTTTTAATCCAGCATGCCTCCATGGTCACATTCAGTCATGAGTGTCTTGGAAATCCACCCCATCTCCTCTTCAAATCCATGCAAATCACAACATCTAAAAGCAGTAGAGCTTCCTCAGAGACAGAATTATGCACATGTGGGGATTGGACAAGTGCAGGAGAAAGGGGGGTGCATGTTCACGCCACTGCTTCCCTCTCATCCTTAGCTATGTTTATGTCATGCTTCTCTTCAAAAGATCTCACGCGTTCTTTTAAGTTGCTACAATTTGGCACTGTTTGGCAATGTCAAGCAAGCTCGAGAGAGTAAGAGGGAAAATGTCCCAGGCACTTTGGAGAGATAAAATATTGTCTCTGATCCAGGGGGTTGGCCAAGTGCTGGGGTTTAGAAAGTGCGTGAGGAGGGGTCGTTCGTCAGTTAAATCTGGGTGCAGAGAGGATGAAGGATAAGTGTAGGATGACTAGAGCGGATTGACATTACACACCCATATTGTATGAATGGAAGCATACACACATAGGTTTGCAGCAAGGGCTCAGGTCATATCTGGGTTTGAGTTAAGCTCTTTCTAAAGCAACACCGATATGTATTATATTTCAAAGTTATTTCATGATTGCAGACAAGTTTGGCACTGAAGTGGCAATGTGATTATCTGACATTAAAGATGACTGTGAACTCCTGAATCCCTTCACAGCCACAGTTTACTAATTCTGCAGCATGACTCAGTGAGGCAGTGCTGCTCCAAATATAAAGCTCACGGACATACACCCATGAGAGTATCACCTTCTTCCATTTTAGGTGCAAATTTATGATAAATTGAGGCACCTCAAAATAGTGGGTGTGTAAAAAAACTCTGGTAGGCGTTAAAGAGGACATATGCTCATTTTCAGGTTTCATATTTGTATCTCGCGCCTCTACTGTGACATGATTGCATATGTTAATGTTCAAAAAGGTGTTTATTTTTCCCATACTGCCTTCTTTTCACCCTCTGTCTGAAACCAGAGCCCAGTCTGCTCTGATTGGTTAGCTGGCCAGCTGATTATGATTGGTCATTGGCGGGGAGGGGGCGCCTGGATGCAGGAATTGTAGATAGAAAAGCATTCTTTTTTTATTTTAATAAAATCTATTTTGTTACTAAGACACAGTTTCTGTCTGTGCACCCCAATCATTGTCTTTCTCAGTCGTTATTCCTTCCTTAACTTTCTCATTAACTCTCATTAAGGCAATCAGCTCATTTGCCTCAGCTTGGCAGTAACCATTACCCTAACTGCCCTGCTCACTATGGGTTTTGTAGTCTTTTACCGGATCCAATGATGGTTTGTTGTTCTTGTTTCATGCACAGGGAGGAAACATATCCCCAATTTATCACACCACTTCTCTTGACATCACAAAAGCCTATGCTGGAAAGTGATTAATGGATTTTCATGCCATTTTTCGGAATAGTTTTTGTCAACGGAGGTTTCCTTAAAAGAAACACAAAACACTTTTCAACTTCTCTCAGTAGACGATGAGGCTAATCACTCATTATGAGCTCTATCAAATTACATTCTGATTACGTTTAATGAGAGCTGATTGATGATGAGGTTCTTTTATATTCTTCCATCTTACAGAGGCTCAATTTCCAACCACGCCCAAGGGACCATGGAAAAATCCCCAGTTTCAATGTATGGCCTGAGGTAATAAGATTAATTATAACGGCATTGGAAAATATGGTAAAATGATTTACTATAGAATATTGCTTAGTGACGTGATGACAGTCCTGCTTTATTAACTGATTTTCTTGGCCTGTCTTGTTTTAAAAGCTGAATTATTCCAGACGATATAGTACATATCATTTAATTCAATCTGATTATTACTCAAGCAATATGTTGGCCCATACTAATCCAAGCATGTATTAAATTATGGAGAGTTTGAGGAGGGTGAGGGTTATTTTACACCAATCTGTGACGTTTGAGACTCTAAACACACTTTTTATTTTGTATTTATTTTATTTGGTGTATGCTCAAGTCAGTCATTGAATATTCATTTGTGAAACTGTCATCATTGTTTTGACATTTCTTTTACATTTTGTGATAAACAGTAACTGATTTCAGTATCATCTTTGTATATTCTTCAAATCCTTCCTCAACACTTTTTTTTATAGGCAATGTATGGATTTTCAAGCACAAACCATACATCTTCACACATTGGGACCATGATGATGATAATAAAGCAAAAAACATAATTTAAGTTTTTGTAACAGCTCTGTTTTTCCAGCAAAGGTGTCTTACTTGATATACTCCTTTACAGTTTTTGGTGGAATTACATTCTATGGAGGTAAGATCCCATAACAAAGCCAAAGAAAAATGTCTGAGGATTATATAGACAAATCAAACCAAAAGCTTCTACATGGGTGGCTACCTATGATCACAGAGTAGCGCCAATGTAGATTAAAAAAATAAAGAAATCACAAAGCCAGGAGACAGGAGTAATTTGCAGAAGAAAATCTCAAAGATTAAATTCATACATTTGCAAAAAAGAAAGGCAGAACATCTCTGAGATGTCTAAAAATATGCTCAACATTTTCTCATAAATGTACAACTCTCCAAAAATTGTTCAGAATACAAAACCTCTATTAGGCTTATTTACATTTATTTTTAAACCAACAGTGGCCTCAATTTACCACCATATAAATGAACAGATGTAAGTGAGACAATTTGAAAAAAATATACAGTATGTATATCTTTTTTTAAAGAAAATGAAAGAGAGGTTATTGCACACAGGCAGGGCTGGGAGAGAATTGCTGCCCCTCCTATTTACTGGCAATGCATCACAAGACTACATAATGTGACAAAACCCCAAGCAAACAATATTATGTGATTTATAAACAACGGGAGAATGCAAATGAGCAAAACATCCAATCTTACCTGTCCTATTGGGTTTCTGTGAGTTCAACTTCTACATCCAAGACTTGATTTATCTCTCATATTACTGCTCTGGTTATAGATTCACACACACAAATAAATTCATCAATACCCCTCACCTACCACACACACCTTCAACCTCATAACACCCTTATGCAAGCACACACAGATACACACATACACACAACGCTTGGAGCGCTCATATCTGCAGAGTGCCAGATAGGTGCTGTGTGTCCTCTGAACATCCTGATTTCATCTCCTAGCAAAGTGATTGACAGCTCTGACAGCTGGGCTCCATCCACCGACATGTGGACAACCACACACACAGAAACACACACATCAGCCTAGCAGCAGCAGAAAGATGAAGGAGTGGGAGTGAGGGGAGGAGAGATGGCGGAGAGAAGGGAGGGTGAGGTATTTCACAGATTGATGAGGGGATACTGTTCGAAGAAAGATTGATTGATAAATGTCGACAGGGACATAAAAGCGTGCACGCGCGTAAACGTAACAAAACTTGAGGGTGGATGGGGAGTCAGAAGAGCGGTTAGGACATTAAAAGGGATAATTATCCATCACGTGTGCGGCACATGCCACGGGCATATACAAGCGCATATTTAAACACGTATTCCCTCTGATACACACTTTGAAGAGCGATGAAAGGGCAATTATTGGGACGCACACTGAAGAAGCCTGGAGCTCATGGGTGGAGTGCCGTTGGGGAATGCTAAGGGATGTACTGAGCCAGGTGGTAGGTGTTTTGTCACACGCTAACAGACATACACTGAGTACTCATCAGCAGAGTGGAAGCAGCCCATCCGCACATATTCAGGTGTCAGTTAGTAATAATGCAGCATGGCCTTGTTTTCCCTGACTGCTCAGGCTTGTCAGAAACACTCAGGGTAACATGCATCACTCACTGCCCAGACATCCATCTCTTGGCGTGTGTGCATGCACCGAGAGTGCGTGTGGTCAACAATTATATATGTGTGTGACCTATCTCCGTCTCCGCCAGGGGAATGACAGCCAGCCAGTCATTAACCTCCCTGCAAGACTCCATGACATGTTGGCTTCCTGCAGCGGCCATTTTCTCTGTATCCGAGAGCCACAGCCTATATATAAACCTCGATGAGGACGGGCGATGAGGTGCTGGAGATAGAAGCCAGGTTGCTAACTTAGCCTGACAAATTACCCTTTAAATGTGTATCAATAGGCACGTCAATAAATAAAACTACCTCAGAGAGGAGGGGGAGAAAAAGGCTGTTGAGAATAAGGCCTCATGAGATTGATGCATTGAGTGATGGTTGCTCAAAGCCACTGACAGATACTGTCACTTGACAAAAAAGCAATGAGTTGAAGTCGGGGGTCGCTCAGAGAGAGGATTCTCGAGGCTAAGATCATCGACTTGTAGCTGGATATAGTGTGGAGGCTGTGATAAGACTTGAACACAGCAGGAGGGCCTAATCCAAACCTCCTAACTCCTCAAATGCTGAGCCGCACAACACCATGGAGATGATTAAGCATGATTCCTCAAAGATAAATGTTTTCGCAGGAGATTACTCCGTGATGGTGCATAGAAGAGAAGTTAGCTCGCTCGCTGAGAGACCTCACTGAAATATATCATCTGTGGGTGAGATCTGGCATCCTCCTCTGCAGGAGTTTGTCATTCTTGAAATGATTGCTGATGGAGCACAGTGAGACAAGTAGGAGTGAACTCTGAGGCTTTAAATTGTCTCTCAGGGTCTAGAAACAT
Organism: Eleginops maclovinus; assembly: GCF_036324505.1. NCBI lineage: Eukaryota > Metazoa > Chordata > Actinopteri > Perciformes > Eleginopidae > Eleginops > Eleginops maclovinus. The sequence goes on from NC_086371.1 coordinate 18,837,406, forward strand.
TCATAAAAATGTTAATCCAGAACCCAAATGTGTTGTTTTTCAAACCAAAGTCTAAAAATGTCTTTCTGTGCAAAAACAAAATTAAGTAAAGTAACAAATAATGTGCCTTTTCGTCTCCCTCCATATAATGTGAGACATGTCCACACACACTGAAGTGTAGCAGAGGTCCATCACACTTCATTTCCTCTCAGATTCGGTCCCGGGTATGCTAGTTTCTGTTGCTGAATCAACATCACGGCGGCCTGAGATAACACAGTGCAGTGTCAAGATTATGTCCTCAAGTGTAATTTTACAGAGCCTGCCCTGCTGCACTGACCAAGCGCAGCTGCTAAGCTTGACGGTTGTGTGTGTGTGTGTGTGTGTGTGTGTGTGTGTGTGTGTGTGTGTGTGTGTGTGTGTGTGTGTGTGTGTGTGTGTGTGTGTGTGTGTGTGTGTGTGTGTGTGTGTGTGTGTGTGTGTGTATGTGCCTTTATCTCTCCCCTATGTTGGGGCCAAATGTCTTGCATGGCCACTAGTACTTTATTACCTCTCCGTCAGGGCTGGGCGATATGGAACAAATCAAAACACCCCATTATTTTTGATCAAATACCCTGATATCGATACTGCAACAATATTCTACGACTATTGGAGAAAAGAACATTATTCACCATGCCATATTCCAACGTCCAAAATCTGAGACTATATCTAGTCCAGTCATACTGTTACTAAAGAGACTTGCAGACAATGTGACACATTTTACCCCAGCAACAATATAAGCACATTGACAGTTGTGAGGTACTTGTACTATACTTTAGTATTGCTAATTCATGCTAGTTTATGCTTTTACTTAACTAAAAAAAGAGAAATGGTACTGTTGGTATCGCTGTGTATTTTTGTGTGTGTGTGTGCAGTGCTTATATATTTGTGTTTGTCTCAATGTGAGCCCTAAATGCAAGATCCTCAGACTTAATAGGGCCCCATTAAGAAATTATCTCTGATGCTTTTGTGACTTTCCACGGAAAAAACCTAACTACCAATTAAATGGTTGTGTGCCTAGATGGGCCATTTGCTTGGCTGTTGGTAATTATGGGTTTTCTCAGTGTTTCTTTCTTCTCAAGCCTGCCCCTTTCTCCTTTTGATTAGGCTCCTCCAGAGTATTACAATCCACAAAATCTGTCACTCTCTCTGAAATTAGCTGTCAGTCCAACCATGTGCATTTTTCATCATGCCCCCAGAGAATGAAACCGCAGTTAAAGCGCAGGGCTGAAACGGATAGAACAAGCGCTCCCGTTTATGTAAACATTGCTGAAAGTTTTGCTGATCCAATGATACATGATTATAAAAATGTAAATGAAGTCTTTGAGATAGATCATTTATGGAGTTGAATAAAGTGTACACATTGGAAATAAGCAGTTTATTTCCAGATGGAAAAGCACGCTGATTATTCCAGTACAACCGTTTATACAACAATGAGGTATTACACATTTGCGCAATGTATTTTTATACCAGTGCCATTCTCTCTACATCAAATATCACACTTCAGTGAATTATCAAGGATTGCAGATTAAGCTAAGCAGATATCAGCAGCAATAGAACATTTGTAATACATTCAGGTGCACCTTACAAAGGCCAAATCATAGAAATTAAGTTTAATTGCAAAAATTAGGCCCTCAAAATTGAAAAACATACAGTATATTTGTCTTTCCGCGAAGATCCTATTGTAATCATGACAACATGAAACACACTGAAAAGTAACTAACAATTAAAAGCGTATTGTAGAAATGCAACTACTAAATAAGACAATGTGAAAGTTAAGTGTTTTTATGATGCCGCATAGTCAATGAAGTTGTGCACTTAAATACCAATGTTATAATTGCAAGTGATGTTTTGAAAAAAGTACCACCAAAGATATATGTAAAGTAATTTATTCAAATAAGTACAATACAATACAATAATACTATATTGTCAGATCAAGTCCGAAACTTTTCTTGCATCACAGGAGCTCCGTTTGGAACATAAAGTATTGAAAACAAGATATAAGGAAACAGACATTTAAAATAATGTAAAGAGAGACATCATCAAGACCCTCTCACGTACATTTTACCTGAGATCTGACTCTGTATTTAATTTTAGGGTAGACTGATGCAAAAATGATTGCTTCACTCTATCCTTATCAAATCGTGGGACCCTGTATCTCCGACTTGATGGTGAACATTGTTTATGTTATGAAAACCATTGAAAACGCCAACATTTGGCAAGTTAAGAAAAGTGTGTTTTTTCAGCTCTTTAATAATACATTTTTAAATGACAATGAATATTTCTATTTCAAAATGAACGTGAAGTGACGGTAACACTAAGTGGCTGTCATGTTGTTATGCTGTATGTTTGCAGATGTAGAACAAAGTGTTAACAGTGTTAGACAACAAAAGCACTGAACCCTATTTATTATTATTATTTTTTCAATGAAGAGAAAAAAAATCTAAAGTAAAATGCAAAAAGATGAGTTAAATGATTTGCAATTTTGTGCAAAATGTAGATTTCGTAGCACAAAGACTGCAATCTTGCATCTTAAGACAAAGCTGAAATCAGCTGACAGGTGTCGTTTATTCATCCAGCTTCATGTTGAGAATTTGTTTCTCCCCGTGCCGTTCTTATCGCTGGGCTTTGTCTACCGCTGCCTGTCAAGGTCAATAATTGTAATTCAGGCTTTTCAAGCTCATTTCCAATGTGGACACCTTTCATGCTGGGACATGGAATTGTTTTGAAGCCTGGGAGATGCAGACATGGTGGGAGGTGGGGGAAGGTCAATTGATTAGGAAGATACTTGCTGATTAGAGCCATCACTCAGTGTCACAATTATCAGTGTCATCAGCTCGTCTGCAGCACATTTTTGTTACATCCCGGGACAGACAAACGCCCTCTGTGTGTCTGTGTGGGTGCAGTCTACCCAACACTATCGCACACACTCCCAATTACTCTACCTGATTGGATATATGCAAATTGGACCAAAATTAAAAGCCACCTGCAAAGGGACCCCTCATGGGAGAGTTTTGTACACACACCCACACACACAAGATTTCTTCAGATTTACCCTTCAGTTGTCCCGATAGTGTGTTTAGCATGTCTGTTCCAAGAAAAACCTACTGAGAGTTCGTAGGCGTATATGGTTTTAAAGCTACGATCATAGAGACACGAACAAAGGAGCATATATTTCTTTAAATTCTCTCCAGTGCACTTTTCAGCGTCTCTTAAAGGATATGCTTTTTTTTCTCCATTCCTTTCATGATATGCTCTCGCTCCACATGCGCCTCTTCCTAATCCTACACTGTATCTATGCATCTGTCCTCTCAGTGGTCAGTGCCTTCAGTTGTGTTACAAATGACCGCAGCCCTACTGTGATCAGCAGGCCCTTTTTCTCTTCTAACCTCACAGTTTTTTTCTTTCATCTACTCTCATCCATCCCAGCGTCCAGTCTCTTTCAGAAAAGTCACTTTTTACTCCTTCTTCGATTCTCTCTTTTCCTCCCCTCTGCTCACTTCTCTTTGCCTCCGGAGAATTGGCAGGGGCAGAAATCTCTTCTCTCTCCCGTAGGCAACCCCAGTAAATCTCTCTAAGCTCTGCCTCCCCTGCCATACCTTTAGATTGAAGGCCACCTCCAAAGGTCACTGAGCAGAACTGATCCCCTGTATTCTCTTTATCCCAAAAGGCTGGATGAGACTGGAGAAGAGGGCTGGCCTGGGGCAGGGAGGAAGTGATGGGAAGCAGAGGGATGGATGGATGAAAACAAAGGTGGCTGGGTGTATTGAGGAGCAAAGGATTTGGAGGTGACGGTGTATAGGGAGTAGAGGAAGAAGGTGGGACAAGGAGTCGAGCAGAGGGGAGTTTGGGATGCTGCCCGAGGTTAGGAATGAAGCAGGGGGCACAGATATGAAGTGAATGAGGGAACAAAAGTAACACAGCAGGAAATTAAAGCAAAAGCAATTCCAAAGTTACATACAAGACTACTTTTCTAAATTTAATCTGCCCGAAATTAGTGATTACCTGCCAAAAATTCATTTTAGTGGGCTCAAAGTCCGTATTGGAGCGGAAGAAAATGATGTTGAGGAAATAATACAAAGACTGGCAAGGGCGCAGGGATGCATCACAAGTGCGGCTGAGCTTGCCAAATATTACTCCCCTTCCTGTTGTTTCCTTTGAATACAGCAATATATGCAAAAACAAACACACACACAGACACACTGGAGTGCAATAATAGACTTTCTGCTAGCCGGCCAGATGCAGAATGATGCACTGAAGTGGTGTTTTATGTATATAATCTGTAGAAGTGTGACATGTCAGGCGTTACATGGCTGTTTCTACCATTTTCTGGGCACAACGCGGAGACAAAGAGAGGAGGAGGAGTGAGATGAGGGCAGTAATAAATCGGTCCTATAGAAGGAGAGGAGGAGAGAATAGTCCTCTCAGAGCGAGCAGGGTGATATTTTTGCCTCTTGGGAACCCTAAGCCTTTTGGATTATGTTCCGTTGTTATGGTGCTTATTATGTTTGTTGACAGGTAGATGGTTGTCAGACATCCTCCAGCTAAAAGATTGCAACTTAATATAAAGGAATTGGTGTTTGTGGGGGTGGGTGTGTGTTGTCAGTGCACTCTATCAAGGGTGGAGGAAGATCTTTTTCTTAGGTAAAAGCGGCAAAGCAAAACTCTAGAAATACTGTTCTAAGGGAAAGTCCTGAAAACAAAACCTAACTTGTGGTAAAGTTTACTCTAGCAATGAAATGTACTAATGAGAATATATATATACTGTATATATATTTATTTTTTTTTAATGTTCTATATTCCAGTGGATTCAAATTTGAAATGAAAACCAAATTAAACCAAGGGTCACAATATATAAATCTATAGTCTGAGAGGAAACTGATGGGACAGGATTTGTTATTTTTAATTCAAATACATTTATTGTTCTGACTGTTTTGATTTTTTTTTTTTTTATTGGATACTTTGGGTCTTATACAGTAATTTATGGTAGGGGGCACAAAATACAAATTTCCACTTCCACAAGGGGTCACGAGCAAAAAAGGTTTCGGGAACAGTCATTTAATCTATTTTAATCTTGGAGTTAGAATTTCTCGATCTAGATTTTTGCACATGCTTTTTTGTTTGTGTGTGTTGATTTTTGTGGACCTTCGATGTGTGTGTGTGTGTGTGTGTGTGTGTGTGTGTGTGTGTGTGTGTGTGTGTGTGTGTGTATCCTTTTTCCAGGTACTGATTGAAGCTAACAATGTCAGCTATTGCATCCATGCTCCCATCCATCTCTGTCCAGGCCGATCCACTGTCTCCTCATTTACACGCCACCTTGCCTTTGTCATTTCTCTCTGTAATGAAAGTTCCTCTGCCCATCAGTGGCTGAAAATGATTCTGGAAATATTAATAAGGGGCCCTTTTTAACCAAATTACATTCTATCAGTGCCGAGATTAAATTAGCAAACGCCAAGGTGTGTAGGAACGGAGCTAATGGAATTGGATGACAGCATCCGTCAATCAACAAACGATTTAGGTCTCCCTTTCCGACCTTGTCCCGCCTACTCTTATCAATCCCGCACACACGGAAAATGAAGCAGGTTGTTAAATCTGCCTCCTGCACGCTACATCTTTTGATACAGCTATAACAGTGTGCATGTCGGATGTAACCTCCAACAGAGAGGAAAAGAAAGCATTCAGATAAAAGTTTTTATTTCATTTAATGCCATGCCCGACCCGTGACTTTACGTTTCAATGTAAGTCTGAGGTTTGTCTTAGATGGTGTCACTAACCACATTTTCCCCCTACAGCCTATCTCTAAAAAACAAACCTCCACACACACTGTGAGCGTTACGCCACAGTCACCTGCTTTAATGGGGTACATTAAATAGGGTTTGCAATGCATTTGTACGGCGAGAGATTTTCAGAGGCAGGTTTATCAGAGATAAAGCAAATATGCGTGCATGTGTTCGTGGAGACAGTCTGCAGGTTGCAGGATGAAGGTATATGTAGTGATAAGAATTATATCTCGTAATAGCATGAAAATGAGTTGGACTGACTGGCCCATCAGTGCAAAGGTCTCTCCTATACATGCCATTTGATAAAGACTTTTTATGTCTTACCGTATGTGTCTATGTGCTGGTTGGAACCCCAGTTATACTTTCTCTTGCACATTCTCTTTATTTCCATCGCTTTGCCTCTCTGATCTTTTCTTCGTTCTTTTCTCACTTAGACACAAACACACACACACACACACACACACATCCCTTTTGTCTCCCCAGGTGTGCACTGGTCCAGCTGTATGTCTTCACGGGAGCTCATCACTGCTCTAATGAGAATGATCACCGCTCATCTGTCTTCATCCACATCCAACAGAGAGCACCTGCTACTATCTGTGTGAGTGTGCATGGGTTACTTTGTGTGTTTATGTCTGGATTATAGTCACTGCACATACAGGTAATAGAGAGTAGATTAGTTGTATGTTTAGGCAAGGTGAACCCAGGTGAGAAGTACCTGCACCTCAAAAAGGCTTAAAATTTGCAACATCTCTGTTAGTGACTTCTCATTTAACTCTGACTTGTTAACATTGACTTATGAACAAGAGGCTTTGTTTGAGCTTTAAAAATTCCCTAATGCACTGGCACCTCTCCACAGGAGTGAAGTGGTTTTGATGTAATCCTCCGAAAGCATCGTTTGTCGTTTGCATTTGTCAGCCGAATTGGTTTGACGTCAAATGGTTCAGATGAATGAATCAACCCACAGCCAGCGGCGTCAATCACACAATCCGGAATTGTTACAGACGATGAAAAACACCAATCAACATTATATAACTCAATATGGTCCCTGAATACATTCAGTCAGGTTGACTGTTTAGCTAACATGGGCGGCAGCCTTGAGCTTGTTGACTTCATTTGAGTAAAGCTTTGAAAGTATGGTTCATTACACCATCTAAATAGGGCTGTATGGCTTAGTTAATGCATTGGAAAAAATAATCCTTTCCGACCATTAAAAAGCTTTTAATACAGGTTAATGTGCAATAAATATTCAAACTGTTTCCTGATTTCTTAGGCTGCATATTGTAGGGAGTAGGATGACACTGCGCTGGTGTTTATATTTAATCATAGCAAGAGCAAGACTTTGAACTTTAAAAGAAAACATTGTAACAGAGTTAGCTAGATAACAGTACACTTCACATAGAGAACTGGAAATTCATCTTTAAGAGCTGCATTGATCAATACTTTTGTTTCAACAATGCATCAAATAAGGATGTGTATTGTGATTGTGGTGACGAAACCACAGTGAATTATCTCGTAATTCTGCAGCTCTGCCAGCATCGATCGTTCATCACTTTTTGGGGGGTTTTGGCACACAAAAAGATTTACTTCTTACCTAAAAAAAATACCTAAAAATATTTGTAGGACAGGATTCATATTTACTGGATCGACACCAACATGACTCAAAATGCTGATGCTCGTCTATGTCTGCTATTTGTGGGAATAAGCAACTGTATTTGAACATGTTCATCATAAACATCTTATAGGCTGATAATATTTCAATGTCCCTTCTGCTCCATAGGATCACCGTTGCAAATATAGTGTGCCAGATCCAACTACTGAATATGGTTTCTAGGATTTTAAATGGCAGAGTTCCTAGTTACCTCAAAAGCTTCTAACTTATACGTCCAAAATCACAGCATCAAAGCTACATCTACATACCTTGATCCATGTTGAAGCTTTACCGAGTAGGATAGATTTCCCATTGCAGATAAGGAGGTGCAGATCCCATAAAGATATATGTTCATTTTAAAACCTTTACATCGGTTTATTTTTTAAATGATTTCATTATTTAGACATATTTATGCATTAGTAATCTTCACCATAGTCTAGCGAGGAGTGAAGGGAAACACCTTCTGTGTCCTTGACAATTTAAAAGCCATTTGATTGTTAAGTCTGAACCTTTGCAGAGACTAAAAAACTAAATGTTGTTGTGCAGGTCTTGTAAAATAAGAAGAAATGACTGCTTGGCTCTATTGTGATGTATCATACTGTACATAATAGAGACTGCAGCAGAAAATGCAACCATTTGAGATCCAACTTCAAAAGACTTTGGACAATATAAACAAAAGGACAAAGAAATTGGTCATTGAAAACTGCTGCTGACCAAAATATAATATCTACTTGCCTGGTTGTTAAACACAAATGTATGTCAGTTCTGTTTGTATACATCTTTAAGCCATGTGTTAAATATCACTATCCTCCACCATGCTCAGTCCCTCCAGACATCAGATTGTTATTCTCTTTAACTTTCCTACGCGTTGATCCTTTTGTTGCACGACATTTCTTCGACTTTGAGAACTGCTTGACTTTGTCCTGAAGAATAGTGTGTGTGTGTGTGTGTGTGTGTGTGTGTGTGTGTGTGTGTGTGTGTGTGTGTGTGTGTGTGTGTGTGTGTGGCTGTGGCTGTGGCTGTGGCTGTGTGTGTGTGTGTGTGTGTGTGTGTGTGTGTGTGTGTGTGTGTGTGTGTGTGTGTGGCTGTGACTGTGTGTGTGTGTGTGTGTGTGTGTGTGTGTGTGTGTGTGTGTGTGTGTGTGTGTGTGTGTGTGTGTGTGTGTGTGTGTGTGTGTGTGTGTGTGTGTGTGTGCGTGTGTGTGTGTGTGAGAACCTAAATCATGGGGTAAGATTGCAATGATCACATCTGCTTTCTACCCATGAGTACTCTTTCAGTTTTCCAGGACTGCATTTGAAAATATGTTTACTTAAAACCAATCCAAGAGAGAAAACAAAACAACAGAGATTGCATTTACCCCCCAAAGGCCGCGTCAATTGGCTATTGTCAAAGTCTAAGTAGATTTTATGTAAAACTCCCAATCCATGCTGTTAGTATTGACCAAACGACAAAATGCTTGTTCATTTTTTTCTCAATCCAATTAGTTTTCTTGTGGCTTTCTGACAGCTCGTTTATATCTGTGAGTGAGTGCCTTGTGATGAATGTGTAATTGTGCTGCTAGTGTGCGCCTACCATTGTGTGGAGTATCTTGTTACCTGAATTTGTATGGGAATACAAACCAAATTGATTTGGATCTGAGATTAATAGGGTAACATTGTGATGTGTTATTGATTGCTTTCTATGATCAAATGAAATCAAAGCTTATGCACACTGAACTAAGAGAGGAGGGTCTTCCATTTTATTATTTGCTTTGTGGTACAGTACATTCAAACTTCTTATTGATTGAAAAAGTACAGAAGTTATTATACATGTATATATTGTGTATGTATGTAAACATCTATTCAATTACACATGTAGACGTTAGTGTGTTGATTCAATCTGGTGTTTGAGGCTGTATTTGCGTGCTGGTAAAAGCTTTGATTTCTCTAGCCTGTTGCTTCTCTAAATAACATATACAATTAAAATAAAAACAGCTGCTGTGTTAAGGTTAGGGTTTAGGGTTAAGATAAAATGATGATCAAAAATGTTTTGAATGATCATAACAGCTTTTCCAGTGTCACTGAAGGAAAAGCTAAATGCACAACTGTATTTTGACCTTTTTCTATGCTTCATCGCTGATTATCATTTAACCTTCATACCAAAGACACCTGAACCTGGCAAGCTTGGAGAGGTTAAAAGAATTGTAAGCAGTTATTTATAAGGAACTCACCTTTGTCTGTATTCCAAATCAACACCAACAATTCACAGGTTATAGCGTATCTTGGACTTGTCAGTTTCTGCTAACAGGCTGTTGATAAATCAGCTTCGATAACAGAGAATGGCAGTTTGATCTCATTCAAAAGGTTGTTTCTCCTCAGTTTGTCAACACACCATCTTGCTGTTATGTCAGTTGGTCCTCCAGGTGAACAACATCGGCTTGATTCCGAGACATGACTGGCGCTGACAGTGATGGAGGGAAAAGGTCAGATATGACACAGTGTTTATGAAGCGGGAACACAACGAGCACTTTGACATTTCAGGCAAAAATCCGTGCTCTGCATTTTAATCATCAGGTGAGAGGAAACAACTTGATCTCGGAGCTCAAACATTCCAGGTGGCAGATGTAATGAGCTAACATTGAAACTCTGCATTTATTTCTCAGTAATAGAGTCTTCAAAACTTGAGCAGATGCCCCAAATGGCATATCCTGAGAAATGTTTGTTGCTGAATGTATAAGGGAAGAGTACTGCTTTGAGAGTTCTCTGGGCAAAGGGAGATGTGTTTTTGCCGGAAGCTAAGAGCAATATTAATTTCACCTAAAGGTCAATATGTAAAGTATACAGTAAGGTCGATATACTTATATTGCATTTTGCCCCACTACACAATAATAATGATCACATTGCAGAGGGATCTTTGAATTCATTTTCACGGTAATGGCGGTTAAGTACTCCCCATACTATAGAGGAAATTATCATTTGTTCTACTTAATGCATACATTCTGCTTGCTGCCAGAGTGAAGTGACCCTGAAGGCTGATGATGTTGTTCAGCCTCCAGCTGCTGGGTCAATGAGGTTGCGTTTTCCTGTCCAGCTCCGTGTCTTCCAAGTGGGTTGACATAAGCCATCCTTGGCCTCTGTCTTCCCACAGTGCCAGCTCTAGGTCCATGAGAAGCCATTAAAGAAGTAATTAGCAGCGCCAATTAAAGAATGATGAAGCAGAGTGGAGACTTTGCATAGTGTAAAGTGACTAAAGGGCTTCTGCGCTTTAGTTATCATTGACCGTGGGTGGTGGGAATGTATATCATCTCGTAGAAATCCATAATGTTGGTTGTGGCGTCTCCCCATGTTTGTCTCCATTTAGAGAAATTACCCTCAGAAACAAAGTAATAAAAGTGCCTAGCTAAAAAGAGCGCCATACATATCTCTCCATACAAATCAGGAGCCAGCACCTTTGCAATCAGGAATAGGAGATTGCTTTGTATCACTTTAAATCAGCTGTCAAGAAAAGAAAAACCCACCATTTTGATGTTTGGGTTTCATAATTGAACCAGAAAGTTGGTGTGTGCATACAGGCCTCTGCCAATAGTCTTTGACGTGAACAGAATATAGAAGATACCTGAAACCCTGAGATGAAAGCGCTGCTTATTCCTCTCTTGATCTTGCTCACCTCGTGCTTCTTTTTCCATTTTTTTTTCTTCAGCAGCATATTGCAGGCCAGCTAATGGTATCTTTACCGCTTCACAGGGCGTTTCGCTTGATAGGGACAGCGTGCGGAGCCATACGCACACACTGAGCTAAGCTTGTTATGGTAACTCTGCTCTATACCAGTATCCTCATTAAAGACAATATGCTTAGGGTCGTGTATGTATAGCGCCGAGTCACGTACAGGACATGATCTGTGATGATTGTGTGTGTTGTTTGTGTGTGTTGTGTGTGTGTGTGTGTGTGTGTGTGTGTGTGTGTGTGTGTGTGTGTGTGTGTGTGTGTGTGTGTGTGTGTGTGTGTGTGTGTGTGTGTGTGTGTGGGGCTGTGTGTTTGTACGTTTTTAACTTGATCACACCAGCCCCTAGGCAGGCCACTGATCCTGTCCAAGAACAATAAATACATCCATACTGTGATGCTAATGAAGACGGATAGAGACAGAGCAAGAGCAAGAAAAAGTAAGTGAGGAAAAGATGAAAGGGGGAAATATAAGCACTCTTCTAAAGCGCTGCAGGTTAGAATGTAATTGTTCCCCCCTTGACTATCACTATAGGGTATCTAAGGTAGAGCAAACAGACTCACCCCAAGGCCAAACTCCCACTAAATCTTTGACTCTGCTTATGTAATACAATCTTAGGGTGACGGATATAATTACTCTGGGACTGTTTTTGTATAACTTAGAAAGTGAGAGTTGAAAATGGAGGGATGTTGGGAGGAGCGTTTTAGGGAGAGGGTTCGCTTCCCTCCTGATGAAAGTGCCAAAGACAGGCAGCCATACATGCAAGCGAGGGCGATTGTGCCTCCCTGGCAGCCGTCCTCATTACCGTCCACAGGCAGGACTGGAGTGCCCTATTAGACAACCATTACTGCTGCTGATGGGAATCTGTACTGTAACACTGACACAAACAAGATGGAGAGATCTGGGAAGCGTGCCGAGGCCTCAGTGCCAGGGCCTCCAGGGAATGGGTGAGATGAGTCTCTCCCTCCCATCGCCACACTCCTCGACTGGGTCAGGGTGCTTTAAGTAGCGGCCGTGTGTTAGCGTGCCATGTCTGGTTCCCCTGGAGCTACGATGTGTTCACCTAATTAAAACCTCTCTTTCCCTTTACCCTCCGGGAGACATGGGCAGAGGAATGTAGTTACAGAGATGGTGAGGTATAGAAAAAGGGGGAATAGTCGAGCGCACCAGTGACAGAGACCAGAGGCCAGGCTCAGAGGGAAAGTATGGAGAATTAAGGTGGGAGAATTTTGCAGAGTGAATGATAAACAGTAATGCAGTGTTCTGCAGAGGAGGGGTCAGGCACCCTGCCAGCTCGGCTCATTCAAAAGTGTTCTCAGTTTCTTTGCCATGGCTGAGAATTGAAAAATAATGTTGGGTGTGTAAGAAGACAACAGGAAAGCAGACCTTTTTCTCAGATTGGTTGCATACTCTCTAAAAAAAATAGACCTTGGTTATTGAACTTCCTTGTTTTTTGGGTTTTTTTACTATCAGACCCCCAGGATAGCATATTGATTCCAAGGTTGTGCAAACACAGAGAAAAGGAGAAATAAGAAAGGAAAGGGAAATAGGTGACGGAGTACAGTACATTGTGCATAGATGGTGTGAGGTGCAGAAGTGCAGGGAAGAAAGAATAGGAAAAAAGTAAGGAGTCATATAGGTACTTGCTAATTAATACAACAGCAGGTGCCATCTGAATAATTCTGCTTAAGGCTGCTGGCTCTTCTTATGACGTTCTCAACTACTCTGAATTATACCATAACATGCTCTGTTTATTGCTGTCAAAGGAGTTGAAAGATTATGTCTAAGCGAATTGTTCAAAAAATCACTTGTTGTGTTCAGAAAGTATTCCGTGTGTTGAAAAGGAAGCTACCAGCAGCAGTCAATTAGCTTGGCTTTGCACGAAAACTGGGAACACAGGGGAAACACCTAGAGGGACTCCGTCCAAAACTTACAAAATATGTTAACCAGCGCTTCTGACTTTTAGATGTAAAGACTAGTTTTTATCGGTACAACACCAGACATGTTAATGTGCTGGCAGACTTCTTTTTCAGGTTAGCTGTTTTCCGTTTCAAGTCTTAATGCTAATATAAGCTAGTTTGCTAATTCTGCCATGCTTTCATGCTACACTTGTAAAACTACTTACAGCATAATCAGCTACGGGGGGATGGTGGGGTGGAGGAACTACAGGATGCCCTAGCTGGCTTATTATTGTCTCGTCTTCGGTTGGATGAACAATAAATTCATCAAAATCATTTGCAGCTAATGTGCCCGCCTAAACAGCCTCTTGTAAAAAGCGCCCTTACACTTCTAAAAAAACTGAACAAGCTAAGGCTACTGCTTTAATTTGTCAAGGTTATTGTGTATACTGAAAATGATAAATATATCAATTCAAGACATGTTTTTTAATTGTAATTTTATGTATATTTAATGGAAATGTAACTTAAATCTTGATACATAAGTAAAGTAGTACATTTAGGAACAAAAGTTTACAAAATATATTTTATTTAATTGAAAACCATTTTCGTAAAGGTTTTTCTTGGCCAAAACTTAAAAGTACGATAGAATTACAAGTTTTCATTTTTAGAAATGTACATCCATTATTTAAAAAATGGCAGCTTGAATGGATTAGAAGAATACACTATAGGAAGGATGCACAATTTGAGGCGGGGTTCTAAAACATTGCAATTGACCATGCAGTGCTGGAAATTCATCTAATACATCATCTGAAACCTGCTAGCTTTTAATTGGAGTTTGCGCTTCATTAACCTCCCAAGGCTCTGCTGTGGATCATCTTTTGAAGGTGCATGGTGTGAAGTGGTAGTTTGAAATGTGCGTTATTGTGAAAGATTTGTCTGAAACTGATTTTCCTTTGATATGTTTCAACTTCAAGTTGTTTTTCTTGTTGTTCTTTTATTATTTGCATGAATCCTTGTGCCTTTCCTTTTAATGAAGTCTGCATTTTCATAAAACGGGTATCAATTTTAATAGGACAATGGTATAAAAAAAATACCACACGTTGGATTTGACTGGTTGTCCGGACAGGTTGCCATGGTGAAGGCAGTGATTAAAGCTGTTAAAGCTGCAAGCGTAGGGTTAAATGGGAGCTCTAACTGCTCCTGCTGTCACAAATCTAAAAGAAAGGGGGAGAGAGAGCAAGAAAGAATGATAAAAACATAAAAGAGTAAATTAGAGGAAAAGAATGCACTGTGAAAAAGAAATTGGAGGAAAGAAATTCAAGTGTGGGTGAGCCAAATGAGATTAGTTTTGTTGAAAGCAAAGCAGGATCTCACCTAGCTCTTAATTGATTTCTTTTTACAGGAGATGAAATAAAAGGTTATGGCGTTCCAACAATATCCTTCTGCGCCCAGACAGGGGGCTTTATCACACTGTAAAAGACAGAAGGCTCGTTTATCTTCGATGTGTACCACAGGAGCTTATGGTGTAAAGGCTGAAGGGAAGAGAGGGGAACATCTTTTTTACAGTACATGTTATAATCTGGTGATTTAGCAGAGTGACATGTTAATTTAACCCCCTGCAGGCTCAGCTGTCTGCAAAACATGAATCCTAGGCAGCTTGATAAGTATAATGTCATTTTGCTGCAGGATCCTAAAGAGGATCAATACAAAGGGAATCATAATGCAATCATTTTGTATAAAGCTGTTGACAAACAGGCGTCCAGGTGCATGCAGAGGTACACTACATCGCGACCCAATGACCCAGCGCAAAGTGACTGCAAATGCGAATGTATGCTGATGTTACTGTTTTGTCTTCTAAGGAGTACTTCGAGGTCCCATATTCATTTTTTGGTTGTTTTATTTTACATGGCCGATACCACATATGATAGATGTATAATAGTGCAAATAGCCTCTAGTACATTTCTACATGAATGTGTTCACGATATGTTGTAATGGCGGTCTGATAGATGCACAGGAGAGCTGCAGGCACATTATCAGATCTGGCCACCTTTCCAGCATGTGAGTAAAATAATTACTATAATAATAAAGGTATTCAATGTAGGTCCTTCTTCAAAACAGGCCTTAAAGATTTAAAGGTCGCCTATTATGCTATATCTGAACCATGTTTTTTAGGGCAATATCTATGCAATGCATACATATGTGAAGTGTTTTGCTCAAAATACCAAACAGATCACCCATTGTAGCATGCCTCATACCCCTTTATTTCAGCCCTGTTCCTGAAGTGCTGATTCTGTGACTGTAGCTTTAAATTGAAGCTGAGCTGAAGCTGGCCACGCCCCGTCATGCAGCTCTGAACTGAAGAGAGAAGTTTCTAACGGAGAAACTCAGCTAAATGCAGTCATTCTTAGACCCCATATTATGTTCCAAACCACATCAAGCATTATTTCTGAAACACTTCTTAGTGTTTACCACTAGAACAGTGACATTATATGAATCAGTGGGGGCTCCTGAAAAAAATCTCAGAGGGGGCAATTTTTTTCTGATAATGATTAAAGTGACCCATTCAATAGGTACATTAAGCAAGACCATATCAATTTGTTGTTAGATGATTAACTCAGAAAGAGATCCCTCTTGTGTCCAGTAGGCGGCAACACACAACAGAAATATTTCCCCTCTAGCATACACTCCAGTAGCTCGTTTTGAACAGTCTTTGATGGGCCCTTGAATACCATAGCATGTTTTAGATGTTCATCAAAAACTTAATCTAACTGTGCCACAAAGTCGACCAGTCCGAGAAAAATGCCAGGGTTGGTGGAGCCCTCAGTTTCATCTTTGCATCGCAAAGCTAGCTCAAACACCCCACAGAATCTCATACACTGGACAAGCCGGTTGAGGATGTGACGGTTCTTGCTCACCTCATCATTGTGGTGACGAACAGCTAGCCTGTATCCCTCATCCAGTTGAGTGGCAATGTTCACCCTCCCAAAAGACGAAAATCTCAAGCAGCTATCCATGTGGATCTACGACAGTTACACCAGTCGACGTCCAAGCATTGCTGTCTGCCGTGCCACCTTCAGGGTGAAAAAGTAGGCAGGGATAGCAGAAGACTGCATTGGCTACTTCATAGCCTGCTAGCCAGGTTTTTCCACTCATACCAATTGGTAGAAAATCCTCGGGTGTATGTCTTCCCCCCTTTGTAGAAACGTGTTGAAAGGTTAAATTTGGTCTTGGAGGTCCTGATTGTTTTAATGCCAATTTATCTGGATTTGCACGCCGACTAAAAGGAACTTCTTTCAAAGACACAATGGAATTGCACTGAACGCTAGCCATCTTGAGAGTAGTAAGTGACTTGATCAAAGAAGCTGCCTGCTTTTTTTCTCAGTTACGTATGACATAAGCGCATAAGGACAAGCCCTCC
The DNA here is from genome assembly GCF_036324505.1 of Eleginops maclovinus. NCBI lineage: Eukaryota > Metazoa > Chordata > Actinopteri > Perciformes > Eleginopidae > Eleginops > Eleginops maclovinus. The sequence continues at coordinate 18,853,864 of NC_086371.1, forward strand.
CAGAACCCATAGAGATAGCATTAAAATCTCTGATATTTGATTAAAAAAATGCATTTTACATGAGAGTCTATGAGAGAACCCTGGGGCGATTTTCAACCTGACTGAGATTGCACCTAAAGGGGCGGGGCCATGTGAAGCACGACTCTAGTCTGATTGGACAATGACATTTTTGACAGATCTAAGAACAGTGATTACGACTGCAGCTGTGTTAGAAAAAAAAAAATCCTCTTTTTTCCGTTGGTAGTGCGTCGCCCAAATCACCCTAATACACGAACCGCCCCTGATATGTATCATATATAACAACAACTCTAAGTCCCTCCTGCAGACATCCTGCTGAATACACAGAGGCACAGAGGTGCTGCACGAGGGGATTTAGCTCGCTGATTGTATATTGCGGACGATAGGTTGAGATGTGTGACGTGGGCGGGACGTTGGCAGGAGTTCAATGTAAAGCCAGCCCACATTTCCAATATGACGTCGTAAAGAAAGCAAATCTGGATCAGCTCGTTTGTACCCCTGTTTTTAGAGATGTGAGTTATGAGGAAAAGAGAGAGGGTTGTATTTTCTGACACTTTGTGAGTCTCCTTACACACCGAGGCGGGGACACATATTTATGTATAAAAGACATCAACAAGTGCATTTTGAATAATAGGGGACCTTTAATGGAGGAGCTACATTAAAGCCCATTTCGGTTTAGATTGTATGTCATTAGTTATACAATTACCAGAAAAGTGTGTGATGACGTTACTGCCATGCAGTGGGCCTTTGGGGCCCATGTAGGTTTGGGCCAGTTTAATCAATGCAATCAAATCAGCTGACCCTGGATCAAACAGTAATACTTCAATTGTCCTAACACATTGATGCATCCGTAATAATATTCCAATATATTACACTGACAGAAGCCAATAAACATTACATTTCATTGCCAAAATCACATTCAATGCATGTTAAAAAAAAAGTTCTGACCACTATAGCCAGCCCCCATGAAAACAAGTGATATATTTTGCTGCCTCCATTCTATCAATCTGAAGCTCTCCGTTCCACAAAACGCCAGGTGTAAAAAGACTTGCGCAGTATTTCAGTGTGTGTATGTGAGAGTAAGGGAGGGAGAGGGAGAGATTGAGGGAGATGAGAGGTAGTCTGTTGAGTGCAGGAGCTGTTGATTGTGTGTGAGAGCTTTGAGAAAGGGTGCAGAGAGCATCTATCTGTATCATTCACTCTAAAAGCCTGGAGAGATGGAAAGGATGGATGGGAGGACAAGTAGAAGTCAATAAAGAGATGGTTGGAATGGAGAGAGGAGATGAGAGTAGTTCTATGTGAAGATGACTTAGAGTCGTCTCAGGGAGGGAGGGAGGGAGGGAGGGAGGGAGGGAGGGAGGGAAAGATGTGTACAGTAGTGGAGGAGGGCAAGCCAGGTACCCAGGGATAAAATAAAGTGTAGGGAGGAAAATTTGGCAGGGCAGGAAGAGGAGTCATATGCAGTTGTAAGACAGAGGGAAGGAAACGCTAGGATTGGGAAAAGAGAACAGTGATGTACAGTGAAAGCAAATCATGTTGGGGAATGGAACAGCCAAACGTGCAGTATCCTTGACACAAAAACACACATATTCTACAGCATGAGCCATTTTCACATCTGTAAAGCCTGTTTATATGAGAGATACACATCTGTCCTCTTTGGGTAAATACAGTAAAGTAACCTTATTCCTCCAACATGCTTCACTGTTGACTTTACTGAGCCTGATAGGCCCGAGTGTTTGCACAGTCCTCAGATAGCCCGAGGTTACACTTTTGAGTTATTGCTCGACTTGTATTTCTCTCTCTGCCTATCACTTTGCACAGCACTGCAGAGTCAGACATACGTTTCCACAATCAGGTGATTGAGAGGGAAGAGTATCCCTCTCGCTCCTCTCACATGGTGATTCATGTTTAAAGATGAATGACTAATGCTCTGTTTTTCTCCAAAGTCGGAGTCAAAGGTTGTACACATACAGTACATACACGCTGTTACGAGGCATCCCTTGCGTGTCAGCGTGGCGCTGCATAGTGGTAGTTGTAAATTTACAAGGTAGAACAAGCAGCCACTGATTTGCCTGTTAGCTGCCATACAAGTGAAACAAAAACATATTTTAGCCACTAAGCCAAGGAAAATCACCACAAATATTATCCATCTGCTAAAACGCATTGAAGGGTTGATCCATCCAAAAAGGGCCTACAGATAGGTCAGAGGTCTTAGAGTAAATCCTCAAATTTGTGCTGTGCTAAATGGAGCATTAATCAATGTTTGGCGTCGCTAACTGAGGGGTTTTACTGAACATCTTGTCCTGTCGCTAATCCTGCCAACAGCCACAAGCCAGGGAGAGAAACAAACTCTGACCCTCTTTACACGCGCACTCTCGCGTACATGTGAAAAGACACACGTGCCGGCCCTGTGACATGTAAAAAACACACGCATAAAACACACTTAGTATGTATGAACATGTTCACAAGCAGCAGAAACATGCACATATTCATGAAACACACACAGAAGCTCTGCCTCTTTTGAGCATAACGGTGCTTTTGTATTCAAAACATCTTAGACCAACATGCTTAATGTGATCTACCAGACATTCAACATTAAAAAAAAGAATACTACTGTTGAGAAAAGCAAATTCAAGCTCATGCAAAATCTGCATTTTCAGTCCTTGTTTGAAAAAAAAGGTGCTTTCCCTTCACCCTTTTATACATTTGCATTTTCTGCTCTAAATTCAATCAAGCCCTGGTGAGTAAATAATACAATGTTATAAATGGCATGAATTTCTATTCATTAGCGTAAATCCCCGTGTTGCAACTAGCTGGGGATACTGGTATGTTAATGGATAATAAATCTATATTTAAGGATATAGGAGAGCGGAAATCCAATTTGTGTCAGGGCTCTCCACTCGATCCCCACTTTTATCCCCATACGCGCCTGGCTGGAGGAGTAATCGGCTTTGTGTAATAAAATGATGATGATGACTTTATCTGACATTTGTAAAAGGGGGAGCACCATGATTTCTGTAGGTCTATATTATCAGCCTCTATCCAGTGAATTAATCCTCTGACGGAGTGAGGAAGAGTGAAAATGTTGTTCTTGGGAGTAAACGCAGGGGTTATATTGAGGTGAACAGAAGGAATGTGTTTGCAGAGGGTAGTCTGTTTGCTTTAAGTGTGTCTTTCTCCCTCCCTGTGTGTACGTGTGCGTGCTTACATGCTCTCGCCTTCTCCGGGATCATGCCCTTACCTTCCTCACCTGCGAAGTGGAAGAGGATGATTACATACCAAGGGGTCAACCTTTTTTCTCGAGGGAGATCTCACAAAGAGCACGGATACGAGAAATACGCTCACAATACAGTACCTCTCCCTTACCTGCGGAACAATGGGAGATCGGAAAGAGAGGACAGCAGAAACACAGAGAAAATGACATGTAACCAGTTATCTGTGAGAATTGCCCCATAAAGCAGTATTTCCAGATGAATCTCAGCTGATTCAACCTAATGATCTGAGGAACTCACATCACAGCCTCTCGCTTCATTAGCTTCAAAACACATCAAGTCTCAAAGCCATGACGTGCATTCTCTTTTGCTCCAAATCCGCCGTTTTTCTATACCGGATTTCATGGTGTAGGGTTTCTAGAGTGCTTTCACAAGGGCCAGATTCAATTAATGTGGCAGTGAGTTAAGTGGGCCCTCAGGGGTTAAGGTCTGTCATGTCAGATGGATCTGTTTGTGCGGAGAAGCAGGAATATCCCACACTCCACTTGTCTTGTGGAGGGGGTTGAGATGCCTCAGAGCCCATCTCAGAATTTCCTTCTCAAGTATGGCTCGGAGGAATTTGATCTAAGAATGTTCAAGTGTCCTATAAGGAGATTTCAGAACCTCTCTTTTCCCGTTGGGTTAAAACTCACAACCTGGTTTGAAGCTTGCGGGTTAGAAATGCATAACCTTATTCTGTTTAGGAGCTCTTCAAATTGGCATGTTTCCTTAAAGTCAAGGGAAATTGCTAAGTGCAAGGAGAGCGTCGCCTGCAATGGATTTTTCATAGATAGATCATACATGTTTATATGAGTTGTGTTTAATTTTTAAAGATCTACCATGGAGATAGTTAAAATATTATGACACACTGACAGGAGGAATCCTTGTTGCTTTCATTACACTGTTTTCACAGAGACAGCGTGCGCCTCCTCTTGTAAATGAAATGGAGTGTGATGTAACAGCTAGTGAGAACAGCTACGTTATCATCTAAGACCAGGCTAATTGATGAGTGCTTGTCTGTAGGATTTAGAAAATGGCTTGTTTGTGAACCTCCCTGTATGACGTGCCGATCTTCTCGCTCTCAGAGCAGCGCCGGAAGCAGTCATCTGAATAAAGAGCTTGTCACACATACGGTGACACCGGCAACATATCAAGGGGCAAACGCCCACATGTTTTCTGTAGGGTTCTGCAAGAGAGCACAGCCATTTTAGGAAGAAGAAAAGCAATTGTTTCCTGCAATGTGTATAATGTACAGTTTTCAAACTACATTGATAACCTGGCCACATCATTTTCTCTATTATAGAAAAGGCTACTCAGAATCACATGAATCTACTTCACTTGTAACAGTGATATTGCTTTCGAATAACAGCATCATCTAGGAATTAAATAAATCTTACAATGGATTTGGTTGTTTGTATAAAACACCAACCAAGGCAACAAAAGTGCCCTGTTCCTTTCCATTCATTAAGGTTTTTAATCGATATTTTTATGTTAAGAAAAGTCTGACTCTCTGACTAAGCCTGCAACTCACTGCCTTTTAAGATTACATTCTCCACTGATATCCATCTTGCATGGCCACTAAATTTGGCCAAGCCTCACCCAAAATAAATTCCAACCCAGAGAGTCTAATGGCTAAACGTTTTATCCTCTTTAACTTGTTTTTTTGGTTTCACAGGCTACAACTTTACTGTTTAATTCAAATCAGAAGTGTTTTTAGCCGGTAGATCTAATCAAAACATTCAAGTTAATAGTCAACTGTTCTGATGTTCACCTAGTCAACAGTTTATGTCAGCTTATAGTTTTGAAAGAACATTTTGTTGGCAAGCTAGTCACATATATCGCTCTGCTTAATAAATAGGAACACAAATACATAAAGCAGAAAGAACTTCTAAGATACCAATAAAAAAGTCTTGACTTTAGTCCCTTCAGCTATTTTTGCCGATTCCAATAATTTCACATTATTTATAAAAATCACACATACTACGTCATATGTCTGCATGATATTTGTAGCTTTTTACAAATTTTACAAAGTGGCAAAAGCCTGCTTGAAGCTAAACCCTAGGCTTGACCCTCTATCAACAAGTTAAAATATTAATATAAAAATCAAAGAAATATTTTTTTCATTTGTTTTCGTGAGCTTTATTATTGTCTTATTTAAGTGTTACCACAACGTTACATGATTTTCCATTGTGGTTCTCCTTAAAATAGCGAATGTGAGCTTTGGACAAGCAGCAACATTGTACTGCGGTTGCAGGGAGGGGCCCATTCTCCTCTCCGTCTTATTGTGGTCCATTGAAAGCCTCCAGAGCTTGAGTCCCTATAGATGCATGTGTCAAGAAGGCGCTGGTGAAGACTAACTCATTACGTCACGTCTTTGATAGAGGAATGAGGAGGATATGGAAGGATAAATCCAGCCTCATTAACGCTCTTAGATGTTTGAGTGATAAAGTGAGACAAGATACGCTGGTATTGTGTTTCTCTACCATTTATCTTTATCTGCTCCCTACTTACCATTTTATCCATGTATTTTTCCTGTCCATTTACTCTCCCCACAAGGGCAAATCAAGGCAAGGCCGCTCACTTATTGAATTAACAGCAATCGGAAAGCATTAGGCAGAGGTCCCTCGACTGATTCTCCGCTCAATACTGTGGCAAATGGGGACAAAGCACAGAGACAGAGGCTACAGCTTGTGGTCTGCTTGGTTGGTCAAGTCAAGAGAAGGGAGAAAGTCAAGGGCCGGAGGAGAGCCACCTGAAAAAAAAGGTCAGGGCTAAGGCTATAACTGGACATGCAGCACCACCCCACCCACCCCCATGGAGTGTCATGTCTGGAGTTGGCACAGTAGGAGAGCCAGGAAACTTGGGGCACTATACAAGCCTTGGAGAAAGGGCACAGATCTGGTCTGAACGCTGCTGGGAACATCTTATCACAGCCTGGCTTCTTCGGGCTGACTCACAGCCTCCAAGGACACGGTGAGGGAGGCAGGCTTGGCATGGCATGTGCTCAGGACACAAGCACACATACAGACACGCAAACACACTGGTACAGGGCTAGGCCTCAGCTTTGGTAGAGACTCATAAAGGCTTGTCACCATGGCAACTACTTCATCATTAGAAAGCCACTGGTGGTGGCCAGAGCCAATGCACTTTCCTCCTTTGTCTCTTTTATGCTGCCTTTGTGTCTTTAGCTTTTTGTCTCCATTATTACATCTTACATGGCATTAAACTAGAGACATTCTTACAAATAGTGAACATCTGTTTTGCTTATGCAATATTGAAAAGGAAAAAAATACATCAAATGCATACTTTAGCTACCCTGCAATGCGTGTCATTATCAATCAAAGCAATGCAGAACATGTTCAATAAAACAGAACTTGTTTACCCTTTAATCTGTAAGATTTACGTGTGTTTTCTTTTTTTTGTTTGCAGTATTTGACCTGAGTAAAGCAGTATTGGGGGACTTGGGATGTGTTTCACATTGGCAATACATTTCAGTTACAACATTAGTCAACATAAAAATGTGAGTGAAACTTCAGTTAGAGGAACAATTTCCACAATTCGATCATCCAATGCTTGTCATTGTGGCAGTACCTCCAGCGTATTTGGGCAACTAACATAATTGGTGGCGGTGGGAAGTCGTTGAGGGATCATGTCCTTGTCAGTAGAATAGTACATAGGGACACATTTGATCTGTTGGCAAAGTGTGCTGCTGCCTGTCACAGTATTGTCACCAAAGTTTGATATTGTTAAATTCTCCACAAAAGGGCCTTAAAACAGGAAAGGTTTGATGATTGCTCCCGCTAAATCAAACATATTAGGAAATAGACTGAAAGGAGATGTGAAAGAAAATGGCCAGAAAATGATGTACACGTTATATATGGTCAAATATATTCTCACACCCAAGTCGTCAAAAATGGCAGTTTGTATGGGCAATACACAGCAAACAAGCTAGCTATAAGTGATGTCCTTTAGCCTCAGGAATGGCTGTGTGAATTACCATTTGCTTAAATATAGTAGAAAAGTTTAGTAGTAATTTTAGGCCACAAAATTCCTTGGTTGAGGTAAGTAAAAGAGTGCAGTTGACATAAACGTCTGTGACAAACAACTTAAATGACTAACAATGGCAAACAAGTCATGTAAAAAATTATGTGAAAATAAATAATTCTAGTTAGGTTTCACACTAAATATTTGTTTTCTGAGTAAAGTCTTGTTTTTGGAAGTGAAAAAGGGTTGACTTTATCACAATATATCATTCCAATAGACAGAATAGTCTTTGGTTTATACAAGCTTTTTAGGGCTTGCATTTCGGCATTGTACTCAGATCCAGGAAATTGAAAAAAGCTCATTTGTGTTTAGAAAGTGCTCTATAAATAATGTTTTACTGAAAATGCACCATTTTGTAAGTAGTTTCCTAGATCTGCACACATAGGAAATACTTCTCCAAAGCTCATAAACCATGTACTATTCGATGTTTTACTTGCAAAGAACTGTGTCAGCAGCACTGATATAGACAAATAAGAAAGCCATGAGGCTTTTTACTCATCTGTGCTAAATCATCAGGGACATGGCATTATAGCTGTCATGTACACATCACGCAAATGTAATTTCATAAACCTTACTTTTTCTCCCAAGGCATGGGTGTTTCACTTAGTTGTTGGTCCTTTATCTATTTATGCATCAAATCAAAAGGGACAGTGAACCACATTTAGGGAGTGGAAAGTGTATCCTGAAGAATTTAATAAGAAAAGAGATCTTGATGGATTGCAGACCTTCTCCACATCTGAGACATTTTCAAAATGATAAATCACAAAGGCCTTTTATACTCCCTCTTTCCTTTCTTTTTTCCTGTCTCTCTCTCCCATTCTCGCTTTCCCTCTGCCTCCTCTCCTCATCTCATGAGCCTTTCAATTGTAAGAGATTACAGGAGCATAGCCGGACTGTGGCCCGTCGAGGGTCTTTTATTAATATTTATATGCATATGAAACAAGCCAATTCTAAGCTGTCGGTGAGCAGCTGAACCCTGCACCCTCATTGTGTGCATATATATGCAGGAACCAGTGTGTGTGGCGGTTATGCATCTGAGAATATACAGTATATGTGTGTGTGAGTTTCATACAGTACCTGTGTTTATGTGTGTTCCATTTTGGCCCTAACCGCTTACCATGTCCCAGGCCACCTAAGCCACCAGTTATGTACCAGAGACCACGAGCGGTGTTTCCCACCAGGAATTTGATCGTTAGCAGGACTTCTGGCTCTCTGTCCTCAAGGTTAAACAGGATTCTGAGGGCGGGGGGTGTGTAGTGGTGGGGGCGCTAAATCTGCAAACAAGTGTGGAGCCTGGCAGTCAAGGCTATCGAGGAGCTGATATCCCGCCGGTGGAGAGAGCAGAAGGAGACTAATCCTTCATACATAATAGATAACCAAATCCTCTAAAACACAGAGACACTAGCTGCCTGCACCACAGAGGCCCTGCCATTGCTAACAGATCAGACATCAGGCATCCACCTCCTTGCCACCTTCATTAATACTCAATTACAACAGAGCTCCTCGAGCCGCACACCATTGTCTCCTCCTGAAAAGCTGGCCTTTGTGAAGAGAACAGGTTTAGCTGTACACAGAGATAATGCTGAATAATATTTCTGCCGCCGGAGTTAAGTGGAGAGGAGAAGCCCCTCCTCAGAATAACACCGCCTCTCAATGAAACCACTTTGTCTGTCATGCTGTTGTGATCAAAACAGCAAGAAAATGAATAGATCTGAGGGAACTTGATGTTTATGCTCGCAGCACACTGGAGTGGTTGTTTCATAGAATGAGAATAAACAAAAACACCATTTCATTTAGTCCTTGGTACTATGTGCACCAGCTGCACAACACATTCATTTCAAGGCATGAAGAAGCTGCAGGCTGTAAGCGTTCTCTCTCCCAGATATTGTCTGTAAGCAATATGGGAGTTGACACATGCATAAGGGCCTTTTGATCAAGTGACAGTATGTTTTAGCACCAGTGTCTTAGTGCTGCTTAACACTTATTTGTAATGATAACTTTTACAGTTATTCATTATTCTGTTTTGCAACTGACACATTGCTGAGTTTTCTCTTTTTTCAATTCTTCTCACCCATTTTGTGTTTCAAAGAATGCATCTCTAATTTTGATCTTAAATATAAATTTGTATCGTCAATGCTTTGAAAATATGGAAATGTTGCACTTAATCATACCATATGGTGGTGTTTGCTCTATCATAAGAGGAAAGGTACAACTGAAAACAGTCAAATGTACAGATTTGTATGCTACCAAATCACCTGTCTACAGTATTTTTGAAAGCCCAATAAAGCTCTTTAATTTCACCAGGGGACAAAACCTGACGCTCTGACTTTTGGTTTTTTGGTTTAACAGTTCAAAACAAGCAAACAGAACTGTTGTATTAAAAAGTATTGACATCAAATGCCCAAAGGTCTTTAAAATCCCCCTAGATGCTGCCAATCTGAAAAGTCTATTTCTTCCTCTTTTAAAAGACATAATGAAGCAGGCTTTGAAGCTTCGGAGTTATTACTTTCCATGTTAACATTTAAACCCTGCAATAAAAAACACTTGTTGGAATAATTCCAGTCAGGATTTGCCTCTCAAAATTGTAGTATGTTATTTCACTTTTACAATTTAAAAAATTCTACATTCACCTTCTCTTCGTGGAGTGCACATTCTATCGGGCCATTATAAAGTAATAAAAAAGCACTACGCTGAGTGGAAGATGTCACTTACAACACTTCCTGTCGTAGAATTAGACATGCAGGAATAGAGTACTGCTGCTGTTGTTCCAATTAGCAAGTCCCTGCATGATTTGAATCTCTACTCATCCCTTCTATGCAAGCCTTTACATTGCCCCATCCATCCCCATTATACCCAGTTTCGCCCTCTCACTTACTTGTTTTTTTTCTCTCTCTCTCCTTATTTCCGAAACGTTTGCCTGCTTGCTGACTTTGGTGCTTTGAGATATTCAGAGAGAAATAACCAAGCAGGTGAAGTTCTCTGTATGCCTCGGAGAATGAGAAACCGAAGAAAAACTTCAGCTTTTTCTCTCTGCATCTATCTTTTTCTTTCACTGGGCAGGGCTCCCCAGGCAGCAGAGTCCCCATGGGCCCCTGGGATGATCTGTGGGTGTTTAGCTGTTAATCTGTCAGACTAATTTTATGGACAAACACAGCAGCGATGTATAATTCCCAGTGTACGATAAGAAAGGACGTGGAGGCTAAAGGCCAGCCTGGAGACTGATGAGCCACATGAGCATAATTAAGGCCAGCACCTCCCTCGGGACGAGCCGGCACGTCCTTACCCCTCTCTGTCTATCTATCTGTTTCCTTTATATCTCCCTCTTCTCCTTGTTTTTATCTTCCTTTCCATTATATTGTGTCCCTGGTGGTGGCAGTCGATGAAATATCCTTTTCTTCTGCTGCTTACATTGCAAATAATGAGAGGGAATGAGAAAAGGAGAATGGAGCTGGATCTATTATTTGTGCAATAGTGTTTGTGAGTAGTTATTTCATCAATCTATTATTGCTGCCCACCTCCACTCTAAACCAGTTGCATGTTTAAAAAATGTTTTACACAGTAATGAGGATATTCAGGGAGACACTGAGCTGGCTAAGAACAATGCTTTCCACATAATGGCTGTCAATTCCCCATTTAATTTGCAGCCATTTAAGGATTAGCCTTAAGTGGAAAGGGGGAACCTAAAAACTAACAGTTTATTTCACTTTCTAGATACAATACATTCAAATTTAACAAACACTAGATGGGTTTTCAATGTATCTTTCTGTTAACATAGCTTTGGAAGTCATGCAAGTGACCTCACTGTAGGCAGAAGTCAATGCCGTTACACAAAAGAATAATAAGTAGCAGCGTTAGCTTTTAGCCTGGGGTTCTTGAAAACATGTGAATGAAAGAAATGAAAAACATGTCTTATGTTAGCAAAGAGCTGCTACATGCTATTGACCACAAAAAAAGGACAACTGTTGACCTTAGCTAGATTGACTGATTAGCTGTACAGCTAGCAAAAAGTAATGGCAGTGTTAGCTTCGCTCAAAGCTAGCTTAAAGTTTCAAGCTAAATGCGTTATGAAATATACACTGGTAAAAAATTCCACATATCACAAACATATCTATCAGTGTCCGCGACAAAGTCTTGAGACTCTTGTATGTCCTAAGAATTTGTTTTCTTGCAAATTGTGAGGAGTGTTTCTGCTTTCCACTTGGTTTTGCAATCACCCCACTAACAGCAGCCATTTAGCAAGATGTGGTTTTTCGAGAGAAAGGGGAGTTTTCCAGTTAAAAATACAACTTTAAAGCGTCTGTAGATTCCATTTAATCCCTAATGTATTTAATAACTTCAAACAATGCTATCTTTGTCCCTAAATATACCTTACTTTTAAATTAGCTTTAATTGGGGAAAATGTTACATGTAAAAGTTTGTGAGTAAAGCAAGTGTTTTGTGTGTGGGTGTCTGTCTGAATAGTTTACATGAAATTAGATATAGATTTTTGATGTAAAACAAGCATTAAGCACAGTATGGGTAAAGTCCATGCTGTTATCCTTGTTAAATGTGACCTGTGTTAGCAGTGGGGGCTGTAGCTTTGTTAGCGACGGCATGTGACAGCTCTGGTAGTGGAAATGGTTGTTACTGCTGATCTTGCTGTGAAACACAGTGCCATGTCTCCAGGCAAGCTGGAAGATACTATGACACACACCCTCACACACACACACACACACACACACACACACACACACACATACAACCTCAATACTTAGGATGGAGAGAGGGATTTCAACAGGAATGAGATCGGAAAATAGACATTCGTCTTTTCCTCCCTCACACCTGAGAGTCCCGTAGGCTGTATATAAGAGCACTTTTCTGTAACTCTCTCCATCAAACTCTCCTCCTCCTCTCCCTTTTTCTCTACTTTCTCCTTTCACTGCAGGCGATTGGTTTGATCTCTGATCCCTATAGTCCTGCCACTTCCCTCCCTTCCCCTAAACCAAGTGCTGTTGTTTTCTCGACCTACATGGATCTGCACTCTTCACACAAAACAGCTCTGGTGACATAAGTACACACTCAATATATAAGTATCATATCAGAATCGAGAAGCAAAAATAGGATTAGCTATTTCTTAAACTTTATAACATAAAGAGCGACTATTTCCTTTATTCTCAGGGTTGTTTTGAAAGAGTAATTCCCGTGTGAGAAAAAAGGAAAGCTAATGAAAAACAAGGCATTAAAAGTGATACCTAAATTTATGTTGTTTTGAAAACATCTACCGAATAGCCTTGACCTAGACCTAGAGACACCTCTTAGTTGCACAAAGCATAACTGCCTCCACTCTCAAAGTAAACTATATTCACATGATTGAATGCGAGAGGTGCAAAGTTATTAAATAGATTTTTTTGAGCACTAATATATTCTCACCCAGTCAAACAATAAAACTAAAAAGATGTTTTTGGTTCATCTGAGTTTGTCTTCTTTTGTACTCGTCTAGAATGCAGAGGGTTGTAATGGGTGCTGGGTCATCCACTGAGAAAGAACAGACCTTGTATTAAACATCAAACAATGCAGCATGTAATTTCACTCTCCAGTATGGACCTTTGAAATGGTTCTCCAGGGACTTGTTTTCTTTGAGAACTGTCAAAAAAACATGGTCGGAAACATGTTCTTTCCATCCATATTGCAGAGTCTTCTCTGACACGGAGCTAAACACAAATAATTGTGCTTCTGTGTAAAAATGCCATTAGTCATTTGATTGAGCCCCTCCATCTTGGAAGGGAAAGCATAATGCTGTAACAACAGCAGCACGCTCCAAGCCTTAGCATGGGTTCTCGAGGGGCGAGAACAGCAGTTGTTGTTGTTGAAGAGCTCCATTCATTCTAAGCTGGCGAAAACACACCAAGGACATATGGCGGCTTGATTTAGTTAGCTTGTAAAATGATTTCAGAAACTACATTTGGATGAAGATAACAAAGTAACCAAGCAATTAAATCCAGTATGGTCAATTTGAAGCACCTGACAGCACAGATCCAGCTGTGGTTGAACATCTGGTGGAGGCTCCACAGACTGGTAAAAGTCAAAGCAGTGGATTCAAATCTTCATTTACAGAATCAAACATGTGCACAGGTAAAATTATGTCCCTTTGTATTGGTGCGCTTTTCTTGTAATGTGTTCCTGAAATGCTATATCAAAGGCACATTTAGAGGTTAGCTAAAATAGCAGTGGCATTTGTCAGTGGTGTCGGAAAAGAGAGTGTTCTCTGCCACCTGGCAAATGAAAAGGGCGTTTGCTTTCCCTGATCCCACCAGCATGGCAACAGCAATAAATACTGGCATGTAGCCCTGCTCCCTTGCCAGTATTGACTACTGAGCTGCTGTGAGATTTGATGCTGGATTCAAGTTAACCCTCGGGTCAGGTGCTTCCAAACGTTTTTTCTGTGTTTATCTGACCTCAACGAGTTGCCAGCCTTATCTTCAGCACATATATCTATCCATCAAACGGGCTACACCATCTTAAAAAAGCAATCTGAATCATCTCTCTCTTAAACCAATAATAACTGATGCTTGTTATTGCGCAGTATGAATGTCGGATCAGCGATGAATGCAATCAATAGATACGAGAATCAGTGAAACAAATGAGGGTAAGTAAAACAAATGGTTTTGATTTGAGCCTATAATCTGTGTGTGTGCTGTATGGGGGCTTAAGAGACAGCAACAACTATTATTAATGGTAAACAGTGAATAAAAAGACCATAATAAGGCATGCATGATTAGATAAAGAGGAAAAGGTCACAGCAGGTTGATGCATCTGTCTCATTAGCAGCTTTATTTGTGTCCCTTCGTTTACCCTTCATTAGCCTGCCTGTTTAATGCTCTTTCTTTCACTTTTTCTCATAGTCTCTTCTTTCATTAGGCCCGCCGCTCTCCATCGCTTCCTCTCGATGTGTTGTTTCTTACTGTAATGGCTTTGCACCGAGTGTCTGTCTTTCGAGAATGTCACCCAAGTCTCCATACAGCGTAGTACTTTTGACATGAGCACTATGTGCAGCAGACAGGGCATTGGGATTAATTTGCCATATGTGTATACCTCAGCACCAGACAGGGGTAGAGACTGTGACTGAGGCCTGTCTGACAGCAGAAATGGAGCCTTACTCACTAGATTCCTTACGTCTCCTGCTGCACTTGATGTCACTGGCAGCGGGTAAAAAAAAGGGATGGTTGCGATAGAGGAGGAGGAGGAGGTGTGAATGTAGCCCTGTGAGAACGGGAGACAGAGATGGAGGTTGGGAGAGAGGGAGATACGGGGGGAATTTGTGCACGATATCAGGGTGAAAATAAGTGAAAGGAGATAGAAATGGAGAAGTCCGCTTTGTCGGGAGTTATTACTGTAATGCAGCTCAGTGCCAAAAGAGGTCATGTGTGTGCTGCAGATTCATTAGTTTCAGCAGACATTAATATCCTATAATCATTACTAGTTATAGCAAAGAACAGTCTGTATGTGTGAGGCTTTATTAAGCACCATTCCATAAACCTTAGGTAAAGCCTGAGATTAATGACTCTGTCTCTGCACTCGCCTGATTTGCAGTGCATTTATCTTTGCTCCAAGGATAGAGAAAGGGGTTTTATTACATGTGACTGCATTTATAATAACACAGATGCTCTTTTTACTTTCTTTTATTACTCATTTTCTCTTTGCATTCCCTCATTAGATCCAGTTGTCAGTTTTCATTAAAACACCATGCTGCATAGATGTTCCATTAGCAGTGTGTTGTATAGATGAGTCCTGGCTTTCTTGTTTACAGAGAGGGGAATTAATTTGCAAGGATGCAGTAAGGTTTTTTTGACATAGAAGCAGAACAAAAAATATCCTTTTTAGCTAACAGCTAGCAAAGAATTGTGATTATTCAAAATAAAGTAGAACAAATAAATAAGATGGATCTACCCTTTCATAATCCTGGACAAACACAGTGTGCATGGGAGCTGCCAAAGACATGTGTTGAAATACCATGATTGAAAATGACCATATAGTAAGAACCTGAGCTGATGCTATCTAGCTAACTAGCTTCCTCTTTTCAACTCTTCATATGAAAATGTAATCTAGCTAACTAGGTTTACAAGCTAGCTTACATGATCAAAATGGTTGATCAGGAATTTTGGACTTGTTGAAAAATATTTTTACTATATTTTTTACTCTCTATGACATTTTATTTCTATTTCTATTTTGACATATTTCTATTTTAGATTTGTTTATTTCTACTCTTTGTTTTATGCTGCTGCAACAAAAATTGTTTCCCAATTTGAGATCAATAAAGTACATCTTTTCTTATCTTATCTTATCTTGTAAAAGTGGTGTGGATTATAAAAATTGGCATATAGTAAGTGTTTAATTAATCAATCAATCATGTATTTTATGCTACAGGTTAAAATGTCCTCTTTTGAAACTGAAGAAATATGCACAATAACTGTAGTATCATGAAGGTTGCACTTGTTAGTTGTAAAGAAAATCCTCAGTACATTTTTTCCCGGCTTTCTGCTGCACAAAGTTACAGAAATAGTTTAGAAACGCTCTATATAGTTGACCTGCTGTATCCTGACCTTTCCTTGCCAGCAGGAAGGCACACAGTAATTTACTTTTAGGTAACAGTACAACCCATCCTGCTGTCTTCTCTTGATCATAAACTTAACATTTGCATGCACCACACCTGCATTATTATTGCATTGTTCATGATAGCTCACCGCAGCCTCGCCCTCTTAATAAAGTAATGTCTGGAGTGGCTTTGAGAGCCTTGTCTGGGAGGGTACGCAATGGGCTGGGGAGTAATGAGCAAGTCTGGGATAAATAATGGATCGCTGTCATTCATATTACAGAGGAAATTACTGTAATGGTGCTTGCCGGGTGAAAGACCTCCATCTAACACATTAACACTCAGGACAAAGACAGAGAGGAAAGGGGTACGGAGGGAGGAAGAGGATGAGACATCAAAGTGAAGGAGGGAGGAGATCATCATCCACAAAACATATCCTGCCACTTGAGGACAGACATAAAACAAAGTGAGTCTGGAAAGGCGGAAACGAGCACCTGACTATTTTGAGATTGAGACAGATTGAAACACCTAAAAGCTGCATTACCTGCGTAACTTATGCGAGAAGGAAGTTCTGTCTCTCCTACACTCTTTCTCAATCCCTCCCATTTTTTCACCCATACCCTCCCACCCTCACCCTCTCTCTCTCTCTCCTCTGTGCTCTCCCAGGGCATTAGAAAACAGAATGGTCTGAATGTGAGCCTCCAATAGTGGAGATAAATGGGATTTGAAGCACAGGCTATAAGGAGTGGCAGTCATTAGACAGTAAGTGAGCCAAGCGAGTTGTTAGGACATGAGCAGTGCTAGTCGTTAGGAAAGCATGGAGGGAGAGAGAGATAGAGCGATCGAGGGAAAGGAAGGAGGCCACTGGCTGTTTGTTCTAGGACTAAGTGCTGGATAATGAGATCAGACTGACATGACCCGGCCCCAGAGCTGAGAGAGACAGCTTTGCCATTACACCTCTTCCTCCATCTCTCCATATCATTCTCTTTGTCTTACACATACTTTCTCTTTCTGTCTCGATTCCTCTCCATTTGATCTAATTCTCCTGCTCTTACACAACTGCATGGGCAGCGGCAAGTGAGATCGAAATCATACAAGAGTAAACAATAAAGCAGACTATACTTAGGATATCATGTGGATATTACAACACACAGGTTAAATCTGTTTTTGACTGAGAGAGAAGTGTAAATAAAGGTATATTGTGTTTGTCAGAATGTAAAGGCAAGTGGGTAAACAGACAAGGAGTGAGTATCAAAACCTGGCCTGCACGTAATTTAACTCAGGACATTAACAGCTGTCTTCTTTGTGAAAGTTCTGTCTTCTCTTGACCTAGCAATCCACCCCAACCTCTTTCCCTTTAAACTGAGCTCAAACAAACTGAGCTCAAACAAACTGAGCTCACAACAAACTGATAAACTGATAAACAATAAACTGAGTTCACAACAAACCAAAATTTCCTTTTGGTTTGTTGTGAGCTCAGACTGGAAACAGGCATTACCTTTTTTGGGCCAGGGAAACCAACTTTCAGGAACATATACATCTCTGGAAAAAATGAAAAGACCACTCCAAACTTTTCTTAAATCTTTATTTCTACATGTATGGCAGCCATTCCAGTGTTTGTTGAATTCCAAAACAGATTCCAACTTGTCAGTAGTTTATCGAATACAATAAAATAAAATATAAAATCATTTAACCCAAAGACTTACCTATAAATAATAAAACAAGAGAAAATGATAATGCTGAAGTGGTTTCTTAAGGACCCTCTGGTCTGGAAAGCAGTAGTATTCACATGAATTGACAACTTGAATTTTGTACATCCAGGTCCAACCAATTCCTTACCCTAACCCTAACAAGCAGCCACTGCTACTATTAATAATATAATACTGAAGTTGTTTTCTGAACATTTTGTTTGCCTCTTCATATCCAGGTTTGTTAGCTTCACATCTAAATGCTGATCACCGTGCTGCCATTTTTCAGGATCTGCTAGTTTTCAAGACTGACTAGCAGCCCAGTCCACTTTAAGATACCAGCCATAGTGAGACTTCTTCTCCCCTGTTGAGCTCAGATGCAACGAGGGCATTGAGGCAGAGATTGGCAGTGGCTGTCTAAAGCATTCCACCTCTCATACAATAAGGCTGACAAGAGGCTGTTCTGCAGAGTTATGGAGCCCTGTGCTTTGTGCTGCACTTCTATAGACGCGTCTGGATGTCAGTGGTCATGAAGTCCGTCTGCCTCTTGCCCTTCATGCTGTATCACTCACTTCCTTGAAAGAGCCTACAGATTACCTTCAGTGGAGAGGCCATCATCATTCTCCCAGGTGTTTGCAAAGGGAGCATGAATGTGAAAACTGGCACTCAAATGCAGTCCGTCAATCCGCAATGTTCTGGCTGCCAGCATCATCCCTGGAGCTGTGACCTGATCGGGGAGTCGGAAACCTATCCCTTCACTTATTATGGACAAGGAGATGATGGAAAAGCAAGAAGATATTACTCCTGGCAGTGCAGTCAGAAGGCATAGAGGTGAATTGTTTGGAGGAACCGAATTCCCCTTGTTTTCAGTTGTTGACTGTATCCTAAAAGTAGTTTGCCCTAAACATGAGGACAATGCAGCTGGATATGAAGTCACTAGTGACTTCAAAAAGGCAATATCAGAATAAATAAATTATAAGTTGGACTGAATGAAATGTTTTAACCGTCTAAATATCAGACGACACAACTAAATGGAATTCTCAGTTACATATTGAAACCAAATAAACCATGCCGGACTAGCTTACTATGGATAATAAATATCATGGTTTTGCTTGAAACCAGTACATTTGTTATGTTATGTCAACTGCTTGTGCCTGTGTGACTTACTTATCCTCCCTCAATGACTTCTGTCGTCTATGATTCAAAACGTACTTTTTAATACCTTTCATAAGGGTTCAAATAAGAATTAAAATAAGCCCTTCAAAACGTAGTTGACAAAGCTATTTTGTTGAACATGATTACATTTAGTAAAAGACCAGGCTGTCACAGAAAGTGACAGTTAAAATGTTTTTTTTCCCTTCTTCCTCACAGCACAGCAAAAAATAAACACATGGAAGGGTGATTGGTTAGGTTAAGCTATTCTGCCTAGCAACTGCTTTGAATTTGGCACACACTCTCCTTACTGAAAGCAGCACCTGGACATGTATATTCCTTGCCAGCACAGACCAAAATGTACATGTAGTTTTCAGTCAATCAGGTGTGCTTATTCAGAAACATTATATTTACCTTTGATGTCTCATTCAGGTTACTTCTTTCATTCATTTGAATATGTTTTCTTTGTTCAGGCACTGTGTTTAGTTTGTGAGTAGCTGCATTCAGGCTGCTGCTATTGGTAAAAGAAGCTGGTGCTTACTTCAATGTTAGAAGAGTATGTTTATGGAACCCCACTGACTTGCTGACAAATGCAATTTTCCGATAGTAGTACACCCACACAAGCAGGCACCAGTGCTATTACAGGTTTTATTGTTGCTATAAAGCTAAAGACATTGTAAATCTCTGTAAAGAAGAGAGATATACCCCAAGCATAACCAATAATTAAGGTCATTTTAGAGGCATGTATTAATATTCTCAGTGTTTAAATATTTAGTTTACCATTAAAGAGAGTTGTCAAGATTTGGATTTGATGATATATAGTTTGATTCTGTATGAGGCCTTTGTGCAATTGTAAACAACAATCATTGTAGAAGGTGACTAAAAGCATGCACATTGTTGACATGTTATGTGTGAAAAAGGAACTCATAACTCATCCAAATACCTCAGTTGTAGAGAAATGAGAGATGAATGTGCCATCTTTTAAAAGATTAAAGACGTTTTCTTTGGTTAACTACAGGTTATGTTGGAAAGGGAAAATGGTGGCAGCTGCAGATCATTTATTCAGACGATGATTTTCTCAGTTACTGCAGCCATTTTTGTGCAAAAGGAATCCAGGTGGTCATTATTTGTGCCAAAGCACAGAGTGGGAAGGTTTAGGACACTGAATGTCCAATAATGACTGTTTGACTGACAGTTGTTTGAATGCAACCATCAATGCTTGCTTGGCAGAATGTTAATTGATTTGTTTGGATGATGCAACACCTTGAGATTTCTGAAGTTACTTCAAGCCTCTTTAAGCTGTATGTGTGATCTTGACGCTTTTTTTAATTATAGAAGTTAGTTAGAATTGCAAAAAAGTACATTTTTTAGAAACTGATTTAAATGGTTCCTAATTTCACCACTTGTAAGATGGTGAACTTTGTGGCGTGGAAAGTAGCTTGATCCTGATTCAAATAGATAGAGACAACCAAAGTAAACATTTATGATCATTAACAAAATAGATTTACAGCTCTGCTTATTTTACTGGTGTTGCAGTATATATATATATATATACACATCATGTATATTGTAGTTATCTGGCAATGCACAATTGGCTAAGACTCCTTACATGTTTTTTTTGTCTCAACCTTACATTGAAGCAGCTGTTATACACACATTGACTCAAGTACTGCACTCACTTTGGTATACTTTATTTAAATATTTCCATTAAATGCTACTTTATACTTTTTGTAGTCACAATTTACATTTAAAACATCTGTCCGTCGGGCCGAAGCCTTTATATTCTTTTTTGGGTTTATTTTCATAAATCAATGCTTTTGGGCATTTCTCTGGATTTTACAAACATTTAACAAATAAAAAATATTACAAAGAGCTTGTGACTTAATATTGTAACTGAATTGGATCGACAAACTGTTGGCAAAATGTCACAATTCCAACCAGCTTATTGATTTTACTCGAAAGCAGCACACACAGCAGATAAATGATTTTGTCTTGTGCAGTATTTCCTACAGATATACAATAGCCTGTCAAAGTTTCAAAATGGAACCAAAAACATTTTACAGCCTGTTACATGCTGCATGTCTGATAAGGTGGCTTGAATGGTCCTTCTGGGACCTCTGACTCTCTACACCCTGTCATGAATTGGCTTGGGGCGAAGACAGTGCCCGTTGTCAACACCTCGCTGCTCAGTAGCAAAGTAGCATAGTTGTAATATGCATTTGGCCTACGGTTTTAGAAATACATGGTTTCCACCGCATCAAACTCATTGTCTGTTTTGTTTCTGTATTTTATAAATACCATCAGCCCCAACATATGGTTTAAAAAAATAGTATACTGTAGATCCAAGACTGAACTGAAAGAAGGGCGGGACACAGCATCACAGACAGCGCAATGGATTAATCAATTCCAAGCGCAATTAGGCTACCAATATTTTAGTCAGGGACATAGACTCTAACTTCAACTACTCTGTCACAGCAGTCTCTCTACTACAGGATGGAGAGGTGCGGTGGCAGGTTGACTTGAGTACAGCAAGGCAACAGGCGAAAACTTCAAAGTGCTGTTAAACAGGTTTGTTGAGAGAGTCTTAGATGAAGAACTATATGTGTTCCAAGACACATACACACACTCCCACACAAACACACGCTGACATGACAGCATCAAACTTTGTAAAAATGGACAAAATTGTACACACTTGTCACAAATACCATAACTCAAAAATACTTGCACATACCAGACATGAGTGAGAGTCAGGCATCTGTCTGTCGGCCTGTGATTTCCCTTGAAATGTTGGGAAAGAGTGTGCAGACTGAAGGGGGCTGTAACCAACACAGTAGGAGGTCTGCTGAAACGTTTTTCTTCTTCTCCATGAAACCAACGGGGGGGTTTCAGAGAAAATGCTACCATTTTCTTTTTCTAACAAGTGGTTGTGTAGAATTCCATTGGTGTGTGTGTGGGGTGTGTGTGTGTGTGTGTGTGTGTGTGTGTGTTGATCAGTATACTTTTTAACCTTCTGGGGTCCAATTTGCTGGCGATGTATATGTGTATATCGTTACCTGTATGCATATGCGTCAACTCTGTGCGTAAACCCTGAGCTTGGATTGAAAGATGCAAGGCAAAGGGGAGATGGGCTCCACTAACAAATCGACAAAATGCCACAGCAAAGCGAAATGTGGTGTGTGCTGCCGGATATGTGAAGATGCAGGAAAGCAAATTGAATCAAGTGGCTTTTCTATTTGATGAAATGTGTGTGAGCAATTTATGAAATGAAATCTTTTGATAAAGAACCACTGCCCACTTTGGGGGGTTTTTTCAATCTAATTTTAAAGCATATGTACTCTGCTTATTAAAGAACTCGCACCTCCTCACACCACCGTTAGACCAGTGTTAATGGATTGAGAAAAGGGGAGAATATAAGTAAAGTGGGTGTCATTTTTTTTCACTATAACAGCTCCTTTAACTAGACCTGTGGACAGATTTTGGAAGGTGTTCTCTAAATTTTTTGGAGCTACTTGAGCTGTGAAGTCACAACTCGAGTATTTCAAATGACCACCAAAGCTGTTTTATGTTATTGATGCGTTACCACAGTGCCCTGTTGGTTGCTCCAGGGCCTGAATCTGGGAAATGTCACACATTATCTTTACACAGTTATTATGCAATTGCTCTGGCAATTTTACAAAAAAGAACATAAACAAATAGAGAGCGCAGCAATGCATTATCATCTAGATTACCATACAGGAAATAAAAGCAATTGGCGAATTTCAAAGCGCAAATTAAAACTGAACTCCTTATCAAGGTTCTAGACACAAGTAAAGTGATAAGAATTACCTATCTACAATATCAAAAAACCCTCTCAGGTAAGTAAAAAATAGACCACAAGTATTAACTCATTTTGATAAAGTAATGAAAGGTGAAGCCAGAGGTCTGTTTGTGTTGAACAGACCTCTGGTGAGCGGTTGCTATGGTTACTAACATGCAGTAGGGAATCAGCAACAGGCTGGATTATTAATACTGCTAAAAGTAAATGATGAATGGTTTATTGAAAGCATAGCAAGATGCTACTAACCCGACCGTTTGAAAAAACGAAAGATGGCAGGTCATATTTGCCCTGTTAATCACTAGAGGACCATTGGTTATATGTTTATGGAGGTTATGTGTTTGTGTGCTCCAAGTTGGACTGTCATCCCACAAGGGCTTGTAGCAGCCACTCAACCTCGCTGCTACAGACTGTAGCAGAGCTAACCGGTTTCTCGCTTGCAGGGACAAATATTACTAGTTCATATGGATGGCGATGTGGATCTGTGACGTCAGTCCCTTCTCTGATGATGGTCCCATCTGTACTTTTTGGGTGTCTCGCTAGAGTTAATTACTGGTCCATAACTTGGTTTTGCAGTTCAGCAACTGCCTCTGGGAGAGATCTTAGCTGCTTTATAGATCCTTCAGCTGACCCCGTTTTCTCATATTTTTTCTAGCGTCAGTCATCCTGTGTAGTACCAAACCTCCCAATGCCCTGCCTCGACTCAGTCTACCCTTGTCTGTTCTTTGGAAATATCTCTTTGCAGTTTATTCTTGGCTGATACCCTACAGATGAACTTTGCAATACTTTTGTGTCATAAGGGATGTAGTTGACACACTCTTTCAGCCTTCGTCCTGTTTTCTCAGTTGTTGTGTTTTATATAACTGATGCTTTTTTGTTTGCTTGACTTAAGTCGACAGTTTCTGATGTCATATTTTGTTGGCAGATGGAACACCAGCTGGATATCTGATGGAATGATGATTGAAAGGGTGCATGTGTTTCTGGCTGGCATGTTTTTTTAATTCAGTTTGTGCTTGAGTACCTGTCATAATCTGTCAAGATACATGGATGTTAATATCTCTCTTGTGTTATTGTGGCTCCTGAGAAACAGTGGAACCCCTACTGATTTGCAGCTGTTCTCTGTGGCCCTCTGATAGTTTGACTCTCCCACAGCCAATTGTCTTTCCTTTCTTCACTGTCATCCACCAACGGTTCCCCTGTCTGACAGAGACACCATTGCCTTCACATCTGTGCTTTATGAGGATCTGGCTCTGAGCAAAACAGCGGTGGAGATAAACAATTACAGAATATCGTACTTGATGGTTGTTTGTGGATTTACCTTTGAGTTTGTTTTGAAAGATTTTCTACCAACTTTTTATTGAGTTCAATCAATGATCCATGTTTGGTGTCAAATGTATTCTTGAAGAACCAAGCTAAACATCACGTTTCAAATAGCATTAAACAAAATGGGATGTCCCACAAACGAGCTGTATCAGATTTATCTGGTATGATCATATGAGTAGTCGAGTTTCCAGTAGACGGACTCAGTAGTGCTGATTAGTCTGAGCACAACACACATAAGTATTTATGGGAAGCCACATCATTAGCTCTGCCTGCTGTATCCTGTATCAGCTGCGTGTGAGTCATGTTTCTAGGAGATGGGCTCAGTAGTCTCAAACACATATTTATAAGAACATATAGATAGTAATTCTAAACACTTTCTGAAGCCACTGGTCTAGTCCATTAACGGTTGTCCAGTTGTACTGAAAAATGTCAGCAAAGGGCAATGAGTTTGTACAGCTACAGTTTGAGATGAAATAATATTTAATACAAACACTACAAAGACTAAGCGACACGCTGACACTGTAACTCGTACAGTTGGGAGTCACTTGGCAACGTTGGATATACGTTTTATTGTCTTAGTACTGGCAGGATGTAGCTGACATGGAAACATGGTAAGGAACAAGCCATGACTAAATACATGATGTTGTAAGACTTCTGTGGTTACACATGACCCACTAAACGCAGACAGAAAAAGAAAGCTCCCACCATTGGCAGTTACAAATGAGCACATGAAATATGTTTATTACCTCGGTTTGTTGTTGCCTCGGTTGTCAGTAGGATTAACCTACATCAGCCTGATTTACATAAAACTTGCTGAAAGTGTAACATGGGCCAATGAGGAACCTATTTGATTCTGGAGCGGATTAATCACAACTATTTTTTTAGTTTTTGTAACATTGCAAGATAAGGCATGGCCTCAGCCAAGGTGTGCCCTCTGGTTGACTGTAATGAAAAGATCACTCCGGGTTGTAGAAAGCATTTGTCAAAGTAACTGGTGTGAGGAAGGACTCTTGAATCTTTCCTTTTGGTTTGCCCTCACCACAATAGACTTATTATGATCCGCAGGTGCCCTTGTGGAAACCACTGCGTGTTCTGGGCGGACACAGCTGAGCTCCAGACCAGGGTTACAATCTGGCAGGTGGTGTTCCACAGCTGCCTCAGAACATCATCTCTCAATTATACTTTAACATAGATTACCAGAGGGACTGTAAAGAGTTGTATGTGCCACACTTTGAAAGTATATAGAGTGTTAAAGGTACTATACTGTGTGTACAAAGTCTGTATTCATTATGTTTAAGTGCAAGAATTTCTGTCATTCGATCCGGATCTCATATCCAAGACGGCTCGACAGCGGCTCTTCTTCCTCCGCAGGCTGCGGAAGTTCAACATGGACTCCAGGATACTCTGCAACTTCTACAGGTGCACCATCGAGAGTATCCTGACTGGCTGCATCACCGCCTGGTATGGCAGTTGCACCGCCCTCAACCGTAAGACTCTACAGAGGGTGGTGAAAACTGCTCAGCACATCACCAGGACGGAGCTGCCATCCATGGAGGACCTCTACACCCAGCGGTGTAGGAAGAAGGCCGGTAGGATATTAAAGGACCCCCATCACCCCAGCAACAATCTGTTCTGTCTGCTGCCGTCTGGCAGACGGTACCGCAGCATCCGGACCAAGACCACCAGACTCAGAGACAGTTTTATACCACAGGCTATAAGACTACTGAACTCCTGAGCTGTGTGAATGTCTACTCACATCTGTTTATAGTACACACATACATATATATTATACACATCTGCCATACATATCTGTTTATAGTACACATATCTATATATTGTACATATCTGCCATATACATCTGTTATACATAATATATGCATCTGTCCATACCTCCTCATTCAACAGTGTAAAGTATTTAAATACTTTCAATGTATTCCACATATGTATATATTTCACATCCTCAAATCTTTATTGTTAATATTGTAAATATTCTTCTCTCTTTTTGCACTACTTTATTTATCTTTTGCACCATGCATGTTGAGTTGTTGGAGGAGCACGCGACATAAGATTTTCATTGCCAACATATACGCTGTATCTGCTGTGCATATGACAAATAAAACCTTGAAACCTTGAAACCTTGAAATCCTGGTGACCACAAAGAATGTTCAGCATGTCAACACTGAGTGTTTAAAGGCTATGATTTTCCAAAAGCAGTATATTTTAATGGACCTTGGAATGTTTTCCTGATTCTCTTTCCACATTTTCTTTCTTCGCATGGTCTGTCTCTCTTTTTTTTATATGACAGTGCAGTGCCTTGGACACTGTTGGCATTGAGACAAACCCAGTCAGAGGCACAGTTTGAATGCGGTTTAGGGTAAGATACAGGGGTAAGACACAGCTGAATATGTTTCTAGTTTATTCAAAATCTTTGCAAAATACTAAATGTCAATTTGATCAAGTTCCAAAGTGTTACATGTAAAATGTTCAGCCCAAATGCATCTTTGGGACTCATAGCTGACTTTGCATACATGCAGTTTTATGCTTTTGGATTTAATGCAAAGAACCATCATTTTCCCTACCAATCATATAACGATTCAAATGATAATTAAACCAACGGAATTAAATTACACTTCACGATTTAAAAAACAAAGACATTTTGACATTTACCACTTGCATTTTTACCAACATTAGGAAAGATATCCATGAGAAAATAAATTCTTCTTTTTGCAATCCCCGGAGTCTGTTCTTATAATCCTCCAGTCTAGACAATAATTGTCTGTCCCAAAACACTGACAAATAATCCTTACAATACTCCACAGGATCAGGCCTTGTTTCTCTAGTGGAGACGTGCTTTAGGTGGAGTGGAGATACTTTGTGACTCAGTCATTTGAGGGGAGGTGAAGAAACCACAAAACAACATTTATCTTGTTTATAACCCTGTTGCCCTGCATGACAACCTGCATGCCCCCTTCAGAAACAGTTGCCAACAATGGCCTCTAGCTAAAAAAACTAGGTAATTTTTCTTGTGCCTCAGGTTTTACTAGTTATCGAAAAACTTTTATAGTGGGCTGGTATAATAGGCACTTTTGAGGTACTCAGACTTTACTGAAATATCCTGGTTTTAGGGTTTTAGTTCCATCAGCCACAGGAAGTCTTCCCTCCAAACACATTAAGAAAGCACTAGTCAACAGAAAGTCATTTCCTAGCTGAGTTATTGATGGACCAAGCCAAAACCTCTCTACTTTCTACAGCAAATATTAACTGTCATCTTGAAAAAAACAGCTGCTAGCATAACCTTCTATCACAGGAGGAGGGTAGAAAATGTAAAAAAACAAGCAACATTTAAAGGATCTTGGAAACTTACCAACCCAGAAAATGATATCATCCTTTGCTAAAAGCTGTCCTGGCACCTACAGGCAACAATAAACCAGCCACCACCTACAGTCTGACAGAACAAAAAGGGTCCGAACAGAGCAGCCATTCTCTGGGGATTATACTTTTACTGGTTTTCCATTCTACAAGCATATTCATTGCAGTCACCTGGTGTTGCAGGCGTAAATCACTTACTGATTTGGTGTCAGCAGCTACACGAGCAGAAACTGTAATTGAGAGCCATTGCAACTTTATAGGCACCCTAAAACACTGTTTAAAGGTGAAGATCTTCTTTGTCAGACCTGTTTCCATTAGGTGTTCGGCAGTGTCTGATTTCTATGTGCCTCGACTAAGTGAGACAAAATGATGAATTATAATGCAGCTAGAAAGGTTTTTAATAGGGGATAAATATCAGGGGAAAAAACAGCATGTTTTGACTATACTGAGATTAAAAGGGTAAGTACAAACACGCAATGTCACCCATGACATATTACACTGAGACAAGTTATTTATTGTTATTATTATATTATTTTATGTATGTAATTGTTATCAATTGCAACACGTGCAAAAATAGTCTTTGTCTCTGCTACATAATGTGGTTTAGGCTTTTCTGTGAAATTAAATGTAATCTTTTTATAAACTGTGTGATTTGATGGCTAGCAGGTTTTAACAAGGGGAAGGCTGTGTTGGAGTCGTTTTTGTTATATAACAAGATAAGATGTACTTTATTGACCCCAAACTGGGAAATGTTTTTTTCGTTGCAGCAGAATAAAAAAACAAGGCATTAATTAAAATGAAAGAGTAGAAATAAGCAATTCTAAAATAGAAACATTTCAAAATAGAAATAAACTGGCATTAGAGAGTAGAATTTTGGCATTACAGAACTTTTTTTTCTCAAATTAATCTCAAAAACAGATACAAAAATATATACAGCACTACAGTGGTGCACTGTAGTGCCATTTTAGTAATGGATCACAAATATTTTCAAAAATCATAAAGGAAAAAAAACTGTTTCATTTTCTTTCCAAAATATGTTTGTTTTAACATTCAACAGAAGATTGTAGTTTTTCTCAGAACACACCCACATACAGTTTCCAGATCTTCTTTTCTTCTCCCTGACAGTGTGTGTATTGATTCAATTACCTGAAAGTCATGCCAGTGTTTGTCTGTCCACCTCTCCCACTTTTCTTCACAATGTTCTCTTTGTCCAGCTTTCCACACGTATCAGTCTTCCTCTACCTCCCTGGTTGTCAGTCTCGCTCTCCGTCCATCCACGTGCATCGAGATCGTCTTCCACTCCTCGTATGTCGACATCTCACATTCATTACCGCGTGGCCTTGGCTCAGTCTGCTCTCTTCCCTTCTGTGGTGCTCAATTACTCTGTCTTCCTGGGGCAAGCACTGGTGTCAAGCCACTGTAATGACTTTCTGATTATCTGTCTTTATGTGATGAATGAGATGGAAATGTACCACCACGGCCAAACGGGCTGGCGCTGTGCCAAGCTGCCACACCAGAGTCAAGGCGGAGTGGAGCAGGGAGGGGTAAGCAACAAAACAAATAACATTAGATTGTAATACAGATGTTGTTATCTGTATCACTGCAAACAACGGACTTGAGCTTAAATTTGCTATTTGGGTTGTGGGGAAATGTTTCATTTACAACGCTTTGAAACCATCCAGTGATTGTTTGATTAACTCGTTTGTGAGGAAGGCATCAATACAGCTTGGACGGAGTCTTTAAACGAAATAAAGTCTTTGTAGCATCCCAGTGAGACATGGGCTTAACCTCTACCTGGGTGGACGTGCTCTGTGTGCAGATGGAGGACTCACCCCGAGTCAAGAAAACACGCCAATCAAGGACAAAATCACCCCCCATTTTAGCATCTAAATCTACTGGGCTTGGAGATGTAAAGTGATTGTTGATGCTTGACCTTCTAAAACTCTCCTATTGATCCCCCATACACCCCACCCAACCCCACCCCCGATTCCTCCAGATGAGTGTTGATGCCTGTTCAGCCTCTAATGTGCTAGAAGAGAAAAATTAGGTTGACGTAGACACGGTTAACCATAATGCCAAGGCGGATGCCACCCGATAGCAGCCAGACACCTGAGAGAGCAGGCCTTGGTCCAGCTCGTCACTCACCCCCCCTCTCCACTTATATTATTCATCCCTCTTTCAAATGCCTTTTATGCTGCTCAATTACCCCTCCAGCGGCCCAGTGTGGACACTATAATGACATTCTGATTATCAGTCTGTAAATGAGAAATGAAATGAGTGTGTGATGCCGTGCCAGGGAAAGAAAGGAATGGCTAGAAGCTTTTCAAAAAGGGAAGCTGTGGAGGAGGGGACAGGGTGAATGGAGGACAGAGTGAGGGGGTGAGTGCAGTACTCTGGTGATCATCGACAAGACGATAAAAAGAGGAAACATTTTGTAACACACTGCAAATGTATGAAATTACACTTTAGGATTTAATTGCCCCCCATTCAAGGCTTCACTGTGCGGTCTAACAATGCAAGGAGATCCTTTATGTTTTCAAACAATCAGTCGGGTATAAAGGAGCCGTGTTGAAATTGAAAATATGTCCAATCATCTCGGAGAGCTTAAAAAGCAGATATCCTCTTCATATGCTGAATTGGGCTGACTGGAGAAATGAAATGTCCCTGCTTATAACTTTAATATCAGACTACACTGGCAAGGCTCTTCAAACATTGTGCAAATACAGCAAAAGCCTGGAAAAAAAAAATACCATCACCTCGAGATAAGACATTGTTGAAACAAATTTACCACTCCAGCAAAGAAGACATGTCAAAGTTTACTCAATCAATCTGTAAATGAGAATCAGCGCACCATACAGTAACTGAACTATGACTGCCATTGAGTTTAATGAAAAATAAATGTTGGCTTTAGTCTGTTGCAATGATGGATCCTTTGACAAATACCGTAGTGTTTAATACAATGTGTAAAAGGGACATTTCTTTTTTTCATTTCCCTCGCTCTTTTTAAAACAACATGGATACCTGTCTGTTTCTAGCTCAGCCATGTAGAAAGTTGTCTGTTGTGTTTTACAGCTCCATGAAATGCCTTTCAGTAGCAATTACCCAAAGTTGTTCTTGTCCAGGTTATCTGGCAATAAAATGCAACTCTGGGCCATCACTGTGTTCATTAGATCTGCAATCTAACTGGCCCACTAAACTACAGTCACTCCATCCTGGAGAGTCTCTCTCATTTGAGCCCAATCAACAGAAATGCTCTGCAGCCCCAGACTGCTGTTTAATAGGATATTAACATCCTGATCAATCACCTTAATTGATATTTTTTAGGCATTAACGCTCTCAAATTCTAACAGATGTAATTGTCAGATAGGGAGTGGGATCCCCATCGGCAGTAATTGGGCCATTATGGATGCAGGCATGACTGAGAGATTTGGAATGCCAATGACATGGGAGATGGATAGAGCCAGTGCCTTTGTGGGTGGATCTGTACATCACTCATGCTTGGGCACCAGAGGATTTTCTGTTACAACGTGGGTCTAAATTAGCCGGGGATGCACTCAGAAGTAATTTAGACGATCCTGCGCATGTGTGCCCAAATCGATATGTGCGTGGCGTGTACCTTTTTGTCTAGTCTGTGCCAGGGTTTCGGCCCAAAAGTTCCCAGTGTGTCAGTGGAAATGATGCCATATGGCATCTTGTCTTGACTACATTTGCATTGTGTGTTGTGCCATTAGAGGCAGGAGCTGAAGAGTGACTTTGGCATCTTCATTAATCCTGGCTAACTCCTGTGTGCCAGGGAGCCCATTGCACGAGAGCCTGCTGATGCTAGCACAATGTCACGGCTCACTCAGTCACTTCTCCTTCTTTCTGTGCACAGTGGGAGGAAAGGGACCAATTGTTTGCAAAACACCTTTCATTACTCAATTGGCTAGGGAAGGGAAGGGAGTTTGTGTGAATTATTGCCCATAGCTGAGTTTATGATGAGAAATTTCCGTAAGTGCACTTCGAAGATGCTTTTTATTGAAGCTTGGTAAAAGCAAAGCACAGAAAAAGGACTTTGGAGGCTAAGTAGAAAAAGACACCCATGTCATGTTTTCATTCTTGTTGAATACTTTTTATTTTTTTCCTTCAAAGTTATTAAAAGCAACCTTGTTCGCTTACATTTGTGTTTTATGAGGTCAGGATCAAATGTAAAAAAGATGGAATTGTCTCTTCTTAACACCCAAAGGATATACCAGGTGAAGACTGTTTTATCCTTTGAAATAAAAAATGGTCTTTAAGTTATAAAAAACAGTTATATTGAATCAAATGTATTCAGCTTTCTGAATTCTGCTAGACTATCTAGATTCCTGAGAGGATGCACATGATTGTTACATGAAGTGCCATATGATTGGTGTGTAGCCGTGTTTATCTCTCAACACTTGAAAATAATTGAGCAACGCTTTGATCATGTGAACTTTACATTGAAAATCATTGCCTGGGGTGCTTTCTTCAGGAAAAGTGGAACACGCACATTGTTTCCATGACAACAGGATGTTTATTTCAGTATACCTGTTGTATTATTGAAGGTGTTAGGTCAGTGAACAGTTTAATTGTAACTTTATTGTTTTGCTATATGATGTGAAAGGTGGAGGTTTCAATAAACTGTAACATAATAGGTTGGTGTGGCCAGATGTGAAACATGCTTTTCTTCTGAATGTCTGAACCAACAAAAAACATAGTTAATAATGAAAAATTACTCGTTTTTTGATATACAGGAATATTTGTATATTTTTTATAATGTACTGCATCCTACTTATTTGTATAACTTCAAAATAACTATGAATCTGGTTAAGTGGTGACAGTGATAAATACAGGGGATACTTAGGACGGTATGATATTGAATCATTGCTCAATGAGGATAAAATATTCATAATACTTGTGTAAATCATTTTAAAACAATACCTGCTTATGATAAAGCAAGATTATTACCAAATGGAATAATAAAGTAATGAAAATATTTGAAACATATCAGTTTTATTTCATGTGTGCCTGTGTACATTTGGCTCAGTGTCACATATTCTGTCTCAATTAAGATACTTTCCTGAAGACACAGTCAGGCCATGCACTGTTAACAATTAGGAAATGTGCAAGTTTGGATAGTTTGGTTTCAAAGCACGCAAAATCCCAGCAATAGAAGGAATCTTTGGTAGTATTGAAGGGATTGCACATGAGCATCCTACATAAGTTATTTCTTCTGCCCCTTATTATACAATCATGGGAACGCTTCATTACATCATGTAATTTAGAAGAAGCTGTTTGCTAATATTGTTTTTCTGGCCATGGCTATCATGCATTACCAAAGCGAACACTCTACGCAAACGTGTCACTATCTGTTTTACATTGCAAACACCTACTGCTTTTTTGAACTGTAAGCTTTAAATGCACGCTTTGTGCCTTTATACTACAGCTCAAAAACACTCATACAGTTGAGCAGTTTGCCCTTTATTGCTTCTGATTGCAAGTATCAATGTGACAGTGAATAAAAATGTTAATTTTGTGGCAAAATCACATTGGCACAACAATGGTAGAGAGTGAAAGAACATTTTTTATAACAAACTGTAGTTTCTTACCAACAGGGTGCAAACGCATATCTCAAAATCTTGGCCAAGGTATTTAAACGAGACAAATTGTAGTTATGCTTTAAAGGTCCACTATTATGCAAAATGCACCTTTTGATGTCTTTTATACACAAATATGTGTCCCCGGTGTGTGAGATCACTCACAAAGTGTCAGAAAATACAACCCTCTCTCTTTTCCTCCTTACCCACATCTCTAAAAACGGGGGAACAAACAAGCTGATCCAGATTTGCTTCGGTTATGACGTCACAACCAAAATGTGGGCTGGCTTTACAGTATATAAAATTCCTGGCAACATCCCACCCACGTGACACGTCCCAACCTATCGTCCGCAATATACAGTCGCGTGCTGAATCCCCTCCACAGCACTTCGGTGTGTCTGTGTAATCAGCAGGATGTCTGCAGGAGGGACTTAGAGTAAAGTTGTTATATAATACATATAATGTCACTGTTCTAGTGGTAAACACTGAGAAGTGTTTCAGAAATAATGATTGATTGTCCAGCAGTGGCTCAGTCAGTAGGGGCTTGGACTGGGAATCGTAGGGTCGTCGGTTCAAGTCCCCAAACAGACTTGAAATATGGAAGGTGGACTGCTACTTGGAGAGGTCCCAGTTCACCACCTAGGCCCTGATGTGGTGCCCTTGAGCAAGGCACCGGACACCTCCAATCCCCCCTCCTTATTGCTCCCCGGGCGCTGCACAATAGCTGCCCACTAGTGATGCGCGGGTTAAGGATTTTTAACCCCCGCACCAACCCAACCCATCGTGACAGCCAATCCGCACCGCCCGACCCGCAAAATTACGCTCTGATTTTTTAACCCAACCCGACCCAACCCGCAAAAATGGGAGAAAAAAAAAAAAAGATACCAGTGAGTTTACGTCGTGATTTGCCAAACGGTAGGCCTATTAACGAGGGGTTTTGCTCACAATTATGAGGAGATGCACGGCAGGCTATTATTTTCGCTAAACAAATGATTGACAGGAGGCATAGCTCGCAGCTTGCTGCTGCCTTCTGACGTGCTGCCTGTGTGCGGTGCATGAGACGGAGCGGGAAGAGAGGGAGAAAACCCCATTTTATCCTTACACAAAAGACAAGCATATGAACGGATACATATAACTATAATAGCTGGAATAATTGCGATTTTTACCCGACCCGCCCGCTACCCGCATTTTCCACGGAAAAAACAACCCGGCCCGCCCGACCCGCGGGCTAGCCCGCGGGACCCACGGGTTTTGGGCCAGCCCGCGCATCACTACTGCCCACTGCTCCTAGTACTAGGATGGGTTAAATGCAGAGGACCAATTTCACTGTGTGTGCTCTGCTGTGTGCATGTATGTGACTAATAAAGAGGGTTTCATCCTCCGATTCTATCTGATGTGGACTTGAACATAATACGGCATTTAATCGCGGCAGCGTTTAGCTGAGTATCTTTTCCTGGCAGAAAACTTTCACAGAGGACAGAGAGCGGCATGATGCTGCCATCGGGCGTGGCCAGCTTCAGCTCAGCTCAAATTTAAAGCGAAATTCACAGAATCAGCACTTCAGGAACAGGGTTGAAATACAGGGGTATGAGGCATGCTACAATGGGTGATATGTTTGGTATTTTGAGCAAAACACTTCACAGACAGGTTTTGTAAAGATATTGCCCAACAATATATTGTTCAAATATAGCATAATAGGAGACCTTTAACATCCCAGTCCGTCAGTGCTGTTGGTGTTGTTAAACCCAAACAAACAGACTGTAAAAGAAGTTGGTATGATTTGAAGCGTAGCAAAAAACAAAGTATATCATTCAATGCTGCCCTAACTACTGTAAAATCTCTGTAGGACTCCATTTATAAATGTGCCTTAGTTATTATTAATTCTCTGAAGACACTCATAACTTAACTGTCACTGAATGGAGTTAATAACGCTAATCTTTTCATTTTGACTGTTTTTTCAATGAGTCTCATTTGCATAAAAAAGGGACAGATTTTGCACCAAATGTGTTACTAATTTGAATATTTGTAAATAGCACAGGAGCCCCGGTATGCTATTTGCTTGGCGGTGTGAATTTGCCCCATATGTTTTTAATAATTAATCCTTTCTTATAAGTTCTTATACGCATTTAAATGTCAGGTTATTTGAAATTGAATCTGCTGATTCAACTCCCACAATGACATGGTTTTTTGACTGAACAGGAAAGCCGCTCTGAACAGTGCTATTACACCAAGGTCAATTTTATTTGTCACAATGTGTCAAACTGACATTTTATCATTGTTTTTCCTTTAGGGCCTGTGCATCTGTTCAACTGGCAAATGAGCCCAGAAAAGAAGCCATTGCTGACAGTTTTCCTGCCGTTGTATTCAGGTCACAGTGTCTGGTAGTTAGATAGGCTGATCAAACCACTTCATTGCCGGAGGAGACTCCTCTGTTTTGAAATGTTTTTCGCATACTGTATATGTAATCAGTTCGTGCTAGACTATATTCAAAGTATATTTTGTGC
The DNA here is from genome assembly GCF_036324505.1 of Eleginops maclovinus. Taxonomy (NCBI): domain Eukaryota; kingdom Metazoa; phylum Chordata; class Actinopteri; order Perciformes; family Eleginopidae; genus Eleginops; species Eleginops maclovinus. The sequence goes on from NC_086371.1 coordinate 18,889,193, forward strand.
AATGTGTGTTTTATGAAAACATTTCAAACCTGCATATGTCTCGCGTTTCATGTTCCCAAATCTACGTCTGCAGCAACTGAGAGAGAGACAGAAACAAAAATAGGAGCCAGAAAGTGTTGCTCATACAACATTGCTGTTAGCATCTTCTGCATTTATTTTCTATTCACCTTTGTTTAAATGTACTGTTGCCATGACTGTCAAACTGCTTATTCACTTACTGTACGATCATTTTTAATAAACTCCCCATTATTTAGGAAAGGGAAATGGAACACGTTGGACGTCTATTAAAGAAATATATATGCTTTTTTGAATGTTCTCATGACAGTGTTCTGAGGTAACCTAAGGACTCTAATGTGTGTTAAACCTTAGCTCAATGGTGGGAGCTCGTGGTTTTCCGTATTGGACCAGGGTAAAGCGTACCACCAGGGCTTCCTGGATGAAGAGAGCCGTCCCTTAACAGCCTTCATCACACCCTGGGGGCTCTACGAATTGGTACGCATCCCCCTTTGGCTTGAGCTCTGCACCCGCCGAGTTCCAACGAAGCATAGAGCACTGTTTAGCTGGCCTGAGGGACACTGTTTGCCTTCCATACCTGGATGATAACTTGGTACACAGTGGCAGTTTCGATGAACATCTGGAACATGTTCGCCTTGTTCTCCAGTGTTACAAGGAACACGGTGTAAAGTTGACACCAAAGAAATGTGAACTGTTCCAACGAAATGTGAGGTTCCTGGTAAAGATGGTAACAGGAGAGGGCTACACAATGGACCCTGCAGAGACTACGCCTGTGATGGCTCTGAAGGAGAGAACGCCTGCAACGGTGGGGGACCTACGCCAGATGCTAGGTTTCCTGTCCTATTATCGCTCATTCATCCCCAACTTTGCCCAGAAAGCCAAGCCATTGTACAACCTACTTGCCCCGTCCAAGTCTGAACAACACGACCCAGAACCACCGCCTGGAAAACAAAAGAAACTGAGGAAGACAAATAAAGGTCACTTACCCTCTCGCACACCAATACAGTGGACCACAGAGCACCAGGAAGTGCTGAATCAGCTGATCGAGTCCCTCACCAAACCCCCCATCCTTGGGCAACCTGACTTCGACCAGCCTTTCGCACTTCGCTGTGACGCCTCCCAGGATGGGTTGGGTGCGGTGCTGTACCAACGGCAACAGGGAAATATGAGAGTGGTAGTGTACGGCTCCCGCAGCCTCAGCCAGCCAGAGAAAAGGTCAAATTAAAAGAAAATTAATTCTACATGAATGTTGTCTGTGAAGGCTATGTTTTTTAACCAGCCTACACAGCTCACGATGAGCTGGGGTATTATAGAGGTTTTCACTAAGCAAACCCTCATTGGTATAACTGCCGTCAGCCATGATTAAAACAGTTGGTAGTCCTGCTTTTTACATAATGTTTCCCGTAATGTAGAAACAAGCACACTCCCTGACAACAGTAAAATAAAAACATGTATTAAAGTATGTTAACAACTCAATTAATTTAACAATGACAGATTTATTGCTTATGCCCACAGTGAAAAGGACTCCTAGCAACAGGCAGAAGCAGGGTTACCACAACAAAAGGGGAAATTGGAAGAAATGTATAGAAAAGACGAATGGACACTAAAATGAATCTGAGGAAGAAGAGGGAAGGGGATTAACAATATAAAAAAGAGTTTACAGCCTGCTCTATGAAGCTGTACCTAGAAATGACTTATACTTATTGCTAACATCAGCATACTAACATATACAAGTTGTATAACTCTATTTCTGTATCCACTACTCTGAAAACATAAGGTCTGTGTCGCATGATCAGAAACATGTTGCTCACATCTGCTTGTAATTTGAACATACCCTTATTATATTAATAATGGCTCTGTCTGTCATACTATGAGAATTCAAAGCAGAAAAAAAGGTCTACAGCCTCCCTTATGTCACGTCTGGTAAAATGTAATCAATCAATCAATCAGATACAGAAAAAGGAGAAAAGAAAAGAAAAACATTTGCTAAACATACAGAAAAAGTAAGTAGATCCACTAATAATGCATGACTGATCAACACACTGTATGTTTACCATAGGTTGCTAATAAAGGTGAAATTGACGCTCACCAACCAGTGGTTGATTGCTTATATAAAAGACTGCAGATGTTCCCCTTTTGACAAGAAAAGGAGAATAGAGGAAACATTGAGAAAGTCAGTAAAATTAACACATGATTTACCTTATCTGTGTTGGTGTATACATGATAAACGTTCTCACAACGGACTGGTGTCTTCATAATGTTTTGACACGTGTCAATCATAACTCTAGGTTAAAGTTGCACTTCATTGTCAGCACTGAACTGGGTGAGAGTACATCAGAGATAAGCACATTCATTTGGCTGTGGGCATTCTTTTGCAGATGGGCTGTCTGACTTTGCACATTTGTCTTCTGCACTGAGGCACATCAGCAGTTCATCTTGATAACAGAAAGGGCTATGTGAGCGGATTTGGTGAAATAACCTTTTGTGAATATAATTTGATTAGCAACGTGTGGTTGCATGCGGGGTGCAAATAAAAAGAAATAACTATATGATTGTATCATCAAAGATTGTATATCAATGCCTTTTGTACAGCTGACCTGTGACTAAAAAAGTCTTTCTTGACAGCAGTATGCTATACTTTCTGTGTGCTCATTTGTTTGAGTTTTTTCATATAATAAGTGCTCTCAGAGATGTTAGCAGAGATACCATACTGTTGTATCAGTGGATGACAAAGAGAATGAAGTTGTACTCAAAGTTTTTCTCAATGCAACTAAGATCTCTATTTTTCATGTGAATAGGACAGTGAAGTGGCTGGATGGAACATACGGCAGAAAGAGCCCGTGAGTGGGTCTCTTAGGGGCCAAATGGAACCCTCTTCAGCCAATTAGAGGATGGAGTGCGATCGATCCCCATGGTAACGCAGATGAAGGGCACAACACTCTATACCTCCTTCTGCTCCTTCTCTGCCCCCATCTTTTCATATGGAAATATCCGTGGACAGAGATGTTTTGTACAGGGGGGTGAGAGGGAAAAAAATTGTACTTTAGGAGCAACAGAAAAAACATCTGAGATGAGGTGAAGGAAAGGCTGGTACGGATGGGTTCTTTGTTTACCTGTTTCATCAAGAAGTTGCTAAAAGAAAAGTACTTTGTCTTTTGTTTGAGCAGTGCAGGAAAGTATTTCAAGTGATACAGAAGTACATTAGCACATGCATTAAAATGGCATTGATTGTTTCAACATCCTGCCATAAAAGTCCCGCCTGGAAAATAGATGGGTTTTTAAAACCAAAAATGATCTGAAATACACTCAATCCTGTGGGCGGGTAACACTCCATAATAAGGGTCCATAATAAATAGCATACTAGTCATTACTTAACCCTTTAATTAACATTTGCAAATTGTTACTAAAATATCTATTTGCCATTACTTAATGTTTTTGTCATCATTAATTAAATATTAGTTATCTGCATAAAATCTGTATGTTAATGTTTTAACAAATAGAAAACAATCTATTAACTAATATTGTATTTTATATTTGTTAATAGTTAACTAAATGTATTTTGGCACTAATTAACAGTTATTTCTTACATTATTAAAATGTTAAATGTGTATATTCAAACTATATGTTAATATAAAAGTTATTGACATATTATTATTTAACTAATTGTTATTAAACTGTTTCTGCCTATCCCAATATGAACCATCCTCATAGGACCCTTATAATAAAGTTGGTTAAGTAAGGGATAACGGCCGCCGAGGAACAGCATCTCGTTCCAGAGGGAGATAAGCTTAATTAGAGTAATATATAACTATCAGTATTGGGGCCCCTTATAAAAAGTTGGTTAAGGGTTATTAATATATTAGTACTATATAACTATCAGTATTGGGGACCTTATAATAAAGTTGGTTAAGGGTTATTAATATATTAGTAATATCTAACTATCAGTAATGGGGACCCTTATAATAAAGTTGGTTAAGTAGCCACTTAATTAGTTTTAAATTTGTTTAGTTGATCGGCGACCCTCAATAAGCATTCTAAATGTTCTAGCTAAAGCTGTCATTGTGTATGCTACAGTAGGCAACACAGTGAATGTCTTCAGACCCATCTGCTTGACTGAGAGCGCTATTAGCGCCAATTCTTCCTCGGGGTTATAGGTAGCGAGACCTAGATTTTTTTTTATCAATACATATTTATTACACAGTCGGAGTACATATGTGGTTATTTTTGACCAGGCATTATGTAATTCTTAAAACTTTTATAAACAACCAAATAAATATGCATACATATATATAGAGTCTATATATATTATTTTTTTTCAAATGCGCCAATCACAGTTTGGTCTGCATAGGCTACATCTGACTACTCCTGTTGGAAGTCACAGTCAGTCAGTCACTCACTTCACAGAGCTCAAGTTAGTAACAAGCACAAGACAAGACACTTGGCTGAAGTTCACATTGATGCTCTCTTGATTGCGCAAGCCAGGCTGGAAAGTTTATTTGAAAGTGTAGGTAAATATGTCGGCAGGCACAGATCTGGGAAAGGCTTAAGAAAGAACACAACAGCATTGAAGAACAAAATGCTCCCCTCCGCCTCCGCTGTCATCAACCATCTGTCGTCTGTCATCAACCTTGAAAGCGGTGGTGATGACTCCACAGACATCCCCAACGTCTCTAAATCTTCTAAGGACGGTAAGTTCGAATACCATGACTTATCAGTTCATAACAAATAAGCTAACTGGTTAGCATTAACACTGGCAACCTGCTTAAAATGTCGACAGGCAACAGATCAGGGAAAGTTCCTAGAAAGAACCCAAAACAGCACGAAGAAGGAAAAAACGGTCCCAGCCACCTCCCCACTCAAACTTTTGACTCAACCTTTGAAAAGGGGATGACTCTAAAACCCCCCATGTCTAAAATCCAAGAAAGGTAAGTTCGACACGGATATGACCTAGAAATTACTTCATGAAAATGGGCTAGCAAACGGTTTATGGTTAGCACAAACACTAGAAACCTCAATGTCATTTTTGTAAGTGTAAAAAAATTGTCCAAAAAAGAAAAAAAAGACTTTTAACAATTTTTGTTTTTCAAATCTTTTTTCTAAAATGGTTTGTTAACTGTGGAGTTACTAAGTCTCCCAGCCCGAAATTTGTTAGAAACTTACCAAAGTCATGTAGCATTGCGGATTGCCATGATGTTTATCTTCACAGCCTTTTTTAAAAAGAGTTGCAAAGGGAGAAACAACTTTTTTTTTTATTTACTTAATTAAATTAAAATGAGGAAAAGAAAAAACTGTGGCGTTAAAAATTCGCTAATGCGGGCGAATGTAACAGTTTTTTTTACGGGGATTTTTTTGCAAACATTAGAATAAAGGGCAACGGTAGGGGAGGCACGTAGCACGGTTCTGTCGTCGGACTGCAGAGAATTTGCGCGCAAATGGACTTGAAGGTCCCATTACAGGGACGCCCAAAATTTTTAAAGTTTTTTTTTTGGTTCCCATTGCTGTTTACAGTTTAAAAGAACTTTTAAATCATCCCAAAATACAAAATAATGCAAGCCCCAAACTTCAGGATTTTAAAAAAGGCATGTTTTGGTTGTTTAGCATGTTCTCTTGTATTAAGGGTATAAGGGGGAAATGCTAATTTGGTTATCTCATCTGTCCACATAGGGCCTATGTGAAAGATTTGTAAATCCCAAATGAACCAAGAGTACAATACTTAAAGGTGCTGTCGGCAGCATTTTTTTTAATTCATATTAGCTAGAATTGTCATGGGATTCTGGAAGTAGAATATTAAATAGGCTGTTTAGGAAAAATCCCGAATTCTCTACCCTCCCTCTACAAGCCTGTAATCGTGCTTGCAAAAATCGAGCACTCCCCGGCTGTTTTAAACCAATCACGTTAGGGGAAGGAATCGCTACCTGTCAATCACAGCTTGTGCACAAGCTGCTACGCTCGTCTCCAGAGGGGGAGGGGTTTAGGGGGCAGTTGAGTTTGGAGCTTGGTAGAGGTTGGGGGGAGGGACCTGAAAGTTGTATCAGTTCGAATTTTCTACTTTCCCCGGGAATTTTTGAAGACCCCCCGACAGCACTTTAAGTTAAACTAATTTTTCTGAAATGTTTATTTTAGATTTTCTCTAGACGTGCCCAAAACTTCCCCCATCCATCATAATTTTTAGTTTTCTACTGTTTTTCATTGAAAAAAATGGCTTTAAAACCTTGTTTTTTAGGGACACACATCCGTGGGGTGAAAACAGGTAGTCTCCCCCAAAATGTTCAATTTTACATTCAAATTAAAAATTTGGAAAGGCCAAGGGTTTGGTTTAAATTGGAGGTGGGCGGGGGGGTGAAATTTGGGCCCCGGGCCCCCATTAAAGCCGGGCCCATGCAAATAACCTGGTCTTGTCAATGTAAAAAATGTGTTTTTTTTTTCTGCATAAATTACATTACAGTTTAGTGGCTATTTTCCCAAAAGATTTACTACTTCTTTTCCAAAAACTCTAAGCTTTTCGAAATAAAAATTTTTTGCCCCAAAACAGTATTTTCATAAAAAAACTTTAAAAATCTCTGAAATGTGGCTTGATAGACAATGGCCGCTTTTCCCCAATTTTTAAGCGCTCTTACGCTAAGACCGCTTAAGGGCGCTCTCAACAATCACGTTCGAGACGCTCCAAACCTTTTAGCGTTAAGAGCTTTTTAAAAACAATCGGGAGGACATGGCGCAATTCCGACATGCCCTTCCGACGTTGATCTCTTTTGTGAAATACCGCCCCTTTTTCACCGCCCCGCTATTCCGACATGTCGCTACCCGAATTTTTGCAATTCTTTTGTTGCATTGCCTTCATTTTTTAATAAAAAGGCTATAAATATACCATTTCTGTTTTTCTTTCCCCTTCTATCTGTTAAATCAAAAAAAGGGCTGCCCCATGGTGGGTTCTGAAATCACGATAAGACATTTTCCCCACGTTACTGCTTAAAGGGGATACACTTTGTACCTCCCTGCCGATCCCAACAGAATTTCCGCAATTGTTATCAAAACATGCAGCGACATTTTGGCCACACCCTTGTCTTTTTTTTTTTGTTTGTTTTTTTAGTTCCAGAGCGAAGTGTAGGCTGGTGCGCTAAGCGCTGGGGGTGGGGCACAGGCGCACATGAACCTGTTTGCAATTGGCAGGTGCACCTGTGGTGGTCGCGGCGGATGAGGCAAGGTGTGTTTTTAAATGGTGTTTAGGCTCATTGTTCGAGAGAGTAGGGTCAGAGCAGGGCTGCTGAGTCTGCCACAAGCTGTCGTGCCGGGACGTGGGCTGTACGTATATCCATTGCGTGCGGACGGTCGCTTTGGGAACTGTGGGTAAGTTGCATTTGGGTATTGCGCGTGTTAGTGTTGAATTAAGACGCACATAGCACTACTACGCTGCTGGCTGCATGGGCACTGTGTTTTATTTTATTTTTCTTCTGAATTGTATTTTAATATGAAATTGTAAATTAAAACTACCATAACCTTTACTCCTTGGGTCTGTCTTTCCTGAATAGTGTCACTAAGTGTCCAGTAGAACCTGTATGGTCTAAATTTCACCTCTTACAGAAGAGCTGTTTGTCGAGTCCAAAAGGTTGGTTGTTTCGGGGCAAAAAAAAAAAAAAAAACTGTGAGGAATTCCAAAAGGCAAGTCTTACAAACCCAGACACCAATTTACAATAGGCCTATTAATCTGAAGTAGTACCGCCTCTTCCCCGTTTTGCACAGGCCTCTTACATTCAATCCATCATTTAAATGGCTTGTTCGTCCACCGCCGGTTCCACGGAGAGAACCCGACTCTCAGCGGCACTTCAGGACTGAAGGCAGGTGCAGTGGATTTATTTCAACACTCAGGTTTTAAATAAACAGACTTAAATCCTGAGACTTTCTCATACAAAAAGCACCAACTTCATGTCGCATTTACAGTCTTGACGGGCGCGTGTGATCATTTCAGAGCTTTGTAAGTTGAATGGATGACTTTCTGCCACAGTCTGACGTGCTGGGACAATTAAATTATTTATTATTTATCATTATTAAATTAGGTGTAATAAGTAGGCCTAACCTAAAAGTCTAGTCTGTGTGCATTAAACCAGCGCTGTAGCCTGTCGGAAACATTGTTACCAGCTTGCGTTGGCAGTTTGCCAGCGGATATCGGAGCAGCGCAGGAGGAAAAAACAAGACAAATAGGCTATTTGGTGTTCTTATTTTCTCATACATTTTTAAGTGGTTGACATAGTCCACATTAAATAGGCTTCCACATTAAATAGGCTACACTAATAGACAGTTGGGGCCTAAATGGCACCCAGCTCACATACCATCGTGAAAATCCGCTCAAATTATATTTAAAAAATAAATTGCTGCGTGTAAGCTACCTCCAGCGCAGTTGCCGTTGGGAGCCTTGTTGGTGTGGGAGACTCTATTTTCATGCATATTCTCTGCTGCAATTAAAAATAGTTCATGCTCTTCCATCAGTGTGAATTAGTCATCATGAAGCAATGATCATGAAGCAATGATGCGCTAGGGATGAAGGTGTCGGAATAGCGTTATGTCGGAATAGCGGCATGTCGTTACAGTGGTATGTCGTAATAGCGGTATGTCGGAATAGCGCTTGCCCCCCATCTGGGAAACCCGGGCCAATGTTGGTGGTATTTGTTACCGGATTTGCTATATAATATAAACAGTCATTGCTGTGTGTTAGCTGTAAAACCATGCTGAAATGACCTTTTCTTTTAGACAGGTCACCAACGGTGAAGAATCTCCTCCAAAAGGCCAAGATGAGAGAACGGTCTCAAAATAAGAAACTCCAGAAAGTGATAAAGGAGAGAGATGCTCTTCGCAAACAACTGGCATGTAAGGTTCATCAAGCCTACATTTTCAGTGTATGACACAAAAATGTATACAGTCAGTCAAACGTGGTATTCCAAGTAGGAGGTTAAGTGGTACACTGGGGGGTATTCCTTGTACGTGGTTAGTGTTTAACCGGATAAAGTTAACTCAGAGTAAGTGGTAACCTCCTAACAGAAAAACCTGATGGCTGTGTTTTTCTAGGAGAATAAAGCTATAGGGCACTTCTATTAGAAGGTTTACCACTTACTCTGAGTTAACTTTATCAGGTTAAACACTAAACCACGTACGAGGAATACCCCCCTGGTTAGTTAAGTTAGAGGAAGTGGTAAACCTCCTTATAGTAACCTGCTTGCTTTCTGTAGTTAAGAGAATGGAGACCATCATATTTACCACTACCTCTATGTTAGGATTGTGTTCTGTCTTTGCTTTATGTTTTGTTGTTCCCTCCATGTTCTCCTTGTGTTTGTCTTTGTACTTGTGCTTCCTGTGTTTGTGTTTTGACATGTTTCCTAGTGTTTGTTTATTTTTTCCATGTGTTCCTTTGTTTTCATTCTGAGCTCCGCCCCCACCTGTCATCTGTCACTTCCTGGTTTTCTCCTTCACCCAACACACCTGCCTCGTTAGTCACCCTGTTCGTTTCCCTGATTACTTTCTCCTGTGTCTTGTTAATTCCCCTTGTTTAGTCCACCTGTGTCTTGTTGTCTGTCTCCCTGTGTTACTATTTAAGTTCAGTCTGTCCTTTGTTCCCTGTCGTGTCGTCATGTTGTTTCAGTGGTTTTTCCCCAGTAGTCTTGTCAGCGTGTCTTGTTAGGGTGCCTTTGGATTGGTGAGATTCTGTTTTCGGTTCCTTTCTCTGCCTTTCTTCTGTGTTTTGTTTCGGCTGTTTATCTTCTGTGCGTTAACCCTTTTGGATTCTTTGTTTAAAACGTTTTGAAAATAAGTCTTAAGTTTTTTTCCCGGTATCTGGTCTGCAATTGGGTCCTTACCTGCCGAACCCTGACACTCTAGCTTCATTTACCTGGTTTGACACTTAACCACCTAATAGTAACACATCCCAGGTCTATGGTTATCTATGTTTTGACTTTCCACAAAATATTACCTTTGTTGGAACAAAAAGGAAGAATGGTATTCTGTGTAAGGCGTCAGCAACATCAGTTTAATCTTTTGTTATTGTTGTTTTGCAATGTGTAGACCTGTCTAAAGCTGCCAAAGAAGACTCTTCAGAGGAAGACACAGCCTCCTGCTCATCCAACAGTTCTTCAATGAGCCAGTCCTCCTCCTGCTCTTCCTCCTCCTCCTCAGATGATGATGATGATGATGATAAGATGAGACGAAAGGGCAAGGGCAAGGCCAAACTCAGACTTACGAAGAACAAAAAGAAGATGAAGAAGCACCACAAAGCCGATGTCCGCAAAAGAGGTAAAGATCTAGTAAAATGTTGAATCCATCCTTTATGAAGCAAATTAAATGTTTAAAGGGATACGCCACCATTTGGGGAAATACACAAATTTCTCACCTCCCCTTATCTTGAACAAGAGATCTAGCTTTCTCCAGGTCATTCAGCCTTTCTCTGAGTTTGACCGGAGAGGTTAAAGCGAAACGAGAAGCACACATGTCCGTTAAGTTCTGTGTTCTGTTTTCAGAAGGGTGAGGGTGGGAAATCCTAGAGTTGAGCCCTCACACGCTGATACAGAAGTTCATTGAAAAGTGACATTATGTGACACTCCCACTTATGCAGACTGGAACTATTCACGTTTGCTCCCATTATAATGTATTATGTTGCTCTACCTTGGTCTGTAACTTTGGTCTGACTAGCTGTAGCCTAGCATAGATCATCTAATCTGATTCAATGTTCTAAAACTGATAGGTCCGGTTCTTGATCATGATTGGCTGAATTGCGTTCGATGCCGGTGTAAAACCCATCACAAACATACACCTTGACCGCTTTTGGTTCAATAGTAATGTGCTAACACAAAGTGAGTTTAGCTGCGCTTTGATGTTGCATGGCAGCCATTCTGATACAGGAAATATATTTCTTGGCGGAAGAATGATTAGATATGAATACATCGTTACATTTTTCGTTGCTGTGCCATTTCATGAAATCTTGCCGAATAGACGTAGTTACAGTTTTAGAAAAGCAATAAACCACTCGAGTCCGTCGTTTGCACTGATTTCAGAACAGATAAGGGGGGTTTTAGGCACTCCGCTTGCGCGTTGTAAAATCAGTGCAAACGACGGCTTTCGGGGCTTATTGCTTAAATCTATGCTTGGCTGGAGCCAAAAATGCTACCGTCAGACTCAGAATGGCTGGATGAACAGGAGAAGGATAAATCTCAATTACTTAACTCGAGGGAAAGTGGAAAATTGGTGTAATTCCCCAAATGGTGACGTATCCCTTTAATTCTACCCTAACATAAAGTGGACAAACTATTTAAAGGAGCTAGGTGGAATTCTGTATTGTCTTGTATGCTGCCACATAATAATACAATAAGCATTTCAACTCTGTTGTGAACACACATTTTTATGTACCGTCCATAATGTAGGTTTTTCTTTATGATTTGCTCCTTGCAGCCCGTGGCCCTTTTGAAGTCATTCGAAGATATAAGAAGGTCCTAAAGGCTTACAACCGAGGTTTGAAACTGTCAGCTGCTTGCGCATATGCCGGGGTGAATGAACTGACAGTCAGGTCAACGGCGAGCATTGCCGAGCTTGCAACAGCGTCCCCCGGCCGAATTCACGAAGCTCCTTAAGCAAGCCAAACAAGCAAAGCTCAAAGATGTGGCAGTTGTTTGCGAAAATTACATAAAAGGTGATGTCCAGATTCAAACCAAAGTAGGAGACTTAAAAAGTCAATGCCAATTAATTCCATATGGAAAGAGAGCATAATTGTTTTTTTTTTTACCCCAGTTTGTGGGGTTTTTTTGTGTGTGGTGTGGTACTGTTATACAGAATGTAGATGGCCTGTGTCATTCATTCTGTTTAAGTGGTCGGTGTTCCAGTTTTCCACTTTATAAATAAAGTGTTTTCATCCCCCTTCCCAACTGTGTGTGCTGTGATCAATCATTTCCAGTGTGAGAGACCCAGTGTAAAATATTTGTTGTCTTTAAATATTTGTAAATAATTAATAATTACTGTTCCAACTTTATTATAAGGGTCCCCCATACTGATAGTTATATATTGCTAATATATTAATTAAGCTTAACCAACTTTATTATAAGGTCCCCCATACTAATAGTTATATATTACTAATATATTAATAACCCTTAACCAACTTTATTATAAGGGTCCCCAATACTGATAGTTATATATTACTAATATATTAATAACCCTTAACCAACTTTATTATAAGGGTCCCCAATACTGATAGTTATATATTACTAATATATTAATAACCCTTAACCAACTTTATTATAAGGGGCCCCACGCTGATAGCTATATATTACTGATATATTAATAACCCTTAACCAACTTTATTATAAGGGTCCCCAATACTGATAGTTATATATTACTAATATATTAATAACCCTTAACCAACTTTATTATAAGGGTCCCCAATACTGATAGTTATATATTGCTAATATATTAATTAAGCTTAACCAACTTTATTATAAGGGTCCCCCATACTGATAGTTATATATTACTAATATATTAATAACCCTTAACCAACTTTATTATAAGGGTCCCCACGCTGATAGCTATATATTACTGATATATTAATTAAGCTTAACCAACTTTATTATAAGGGTCCCCCATACTGATAGTTATATATTACTAATATATTAATAACCCTTAACCAACTTTATTATAAGGGTCCCCACGCTGATAGCTATATATTACTGATATATTAATTAAGCTTAACCAACTTTATTATAAGGGGCCCCACGCTGATAGCTATATATTACTGATATATTAATTAAGCTTAACCAACTTTATTATAAGGGTCTTATAAGGAGTGGTTCATATTGGGATAGGCAGAAACAGTTTAATAACAGTTAGTTAAATAATAATATGTCAATAACTTTTATATTAACATATAGTTTGTATATAAACATTTAACATTTTAATAATGTAAGAAATAACTGTTAATTAGTGCCAAAATACATTTAGTTAACTATTAACAAATATAAAATACAATATTAGTTAATAGATTGTTTTCTATTTGTTAAAACATTAACAGACAGATTGTATGCAAATAACTAATATTTAATGAATGATGAAAAAAATGTTAAGTAATGGCAAATAGATACTGTAGTAACAATTTGCACATGTTAATAAAGGGTTAAGTAATGACTAGTATGCTATTTATTATGGACCCTTATTATGGAGTGTTACCGAAAAGCTGTATGGAAATGCTAAAAGTTTGATAAAGATTCCAGAATTGGGAAAAGGTTTTCTCTATTATTGTGTTGATGTGCAAGCATCTTTGTTTTGTTCCAGGTTTGCAACCTTTACTTCTTCTACGCTCATACAGCCCCAAACCAGTTAATAGAATTGTGCCTGATTCTCAAAGTATCCAAGCAACGTTTCAGAAGTTTGCTTGACAGTAGAATGCAAAAGAGGTAAGACTGTCATTTGAACCAGGCATCTCTAAAAGGTTTTGGAATTCTAAATTGACTTCAAATTCTATGGATGTAAGTGCTAAAGTACAATTTTTGCGAGACTTGGGGATTTTTCATTTGATACAACTTATACATTTTGTTAGGCAATTATACAATTATCTAACCTTTATACATTTGATTCTTTTATCAGGGCTTTTTTAGGTTAACCGCAAGGAATTATGAGTCCCGCATGTGTTCATTACACGCCAGCACAGACTCTCCTTTCTACTCACGTCTGTCACAGCAGGGTGAGACACACTAAAGCCTTTATCAAAATAATGACAAACCTTTCTCTATAATCGCTTCTGTGTGTACAACTATGTTTGTGAGGGAGTAATTAAGGACTGCCCATTTGGGCGTCTACGTGCATGTATTTGCTTTCCAGCGCTAGGCCTACTCGATGACCAAACGACAGTACAAAAAGCAATTACACCCCCAGCTTCCCCTCAGATGAATTCAGCTGCAAATGTGGACCTTTAGGAGAGCCTGGGGTGATCCGGCAATTGGAGCACACGACGGAAATGGGGTGAGACAGATGAAAAACAGGAGAGGAAAGAGATAGGTGTGTTAGTGAAAATGCTCAATCTGGAAGAGTGGCGATGTGCTATTATAGCTGCAGAGCACGGCAATCTTGTGGAGTTGAATAGTGTTGAAAGTGCTTAGATAGAAAGGTAAAAAAAGTGCTTAGTCTGAGCCGCATGCTATTGTAAAGCAAAGGTCACGCACTGAAGGACAGGTCCACTAGACTGCTCACGTCGTCCTTGTGTGAGAGCTGGTGGGGAGTTTATGCTTTACAGTTTTTCAATATTTTGCCTTGCTGTATTTGCGCTCTTCAGTTGGATCAGAAGGGATCGATGACCTCGGGTCACCTTCATCAAAGAAGACCGTGGCGAAGTTGTACCAAACATCCCAAAGGCAGTTGCATCACAGATTTCGGTGTGTGTGAGGACACACCGATGAAAGAACAGAAGGTGCAACATTCAAATGTCAGATCAAAGCTTGCAGGAGGGCAGAGGATGAAAAGATTGTGGCCTTGATCTCGGAGACAGCCAAGCCAAAACACATGCAAACACATGAACACTGAAACAGGAAGCCAAAAGGACATGTTTCCTTCGTACTGTTCATCCAGATGGTTTGAATGATGAGCTTCAAATTAAAGGATTTCTTTTGGACGCAATTTAAAAGATGTGAGAAGACTTCATAGAATGGTTATTGGTAATGCAGGCAGTCAACTTTACTTCAAGTCAAGCCATTCTTTTTCATGTAGTTTATCACTATATCTTTGTTGAAGTTATTTAATATCTCTGTCGTTCTCTTTCGTGGAACCTTTGGCATTTTTTGCTAATTTGTTTTTGGATCCAACTTCACAGAAGTCCAACGTTTTTTGATTGTATGCCTCCTCTTGAAAGTCACATTTGCATCCTCTTCTTCTCTAGATCATGCTTTTTCTTCATTTGCTTCAGCAATAGTGACAGTTTTCCCAGAATAAAAAGGGAATGCTCCCTGTACACACAAGTCAGTTGATGTGTGAGTGTGTTGGGTATCTCTGCTTACATTTACTTGTAACCAACCTTGGCCGGGTGATAGGTAAACCTTAATTGAAAATAACTACAAAATAACACTATATTAAAAAAAAAACTGACTGTTACAACATACAAGAAAATAAGTTAGAGTGCAGTTTAAAAATAATATTATCATTGATTTACTCAAAGACAGCAGCAAACCATGCCTTTGTTTGGTGTGTCTGAATATTGATCTGAAGAAGACTGGAGGCTGCTTCAAATATGCGACAGCTAGATTTTGTTAGGATGTTTTACCGCTTAAAGTGCACCAACATTTGGCAAAGTCCACCAATAAATGGTGAGTCCCGCTGGATTTATTCAACCAGAAACACATCGCTTCTTGAGGTGTCAAAAGCAGGGACACGGCTAGAAACTATCGGCCAGCTTTAAAAACGCTGACTCTGCATCCTGAAACAATATGGTATAATCCCTGTACATTACCTTCCACTTGATGCCCCCTATCAAGAGTAGCTGAAAGGATAGATAAGACAGCTAAAGATGACATCTGAGAATCCATAATGTCCCATAACAGGTATTCAGTCTGCCGGTATTGAAGCGGATCCCAGGAGAAAGACAAATCCCCACCGGTTGCTCCTCAGAGATAATGAGCGTCTGAGTGCTGAGTGAGATGTTTGCAGGGCCAGAGGGCTGGCATTGGAGTTGCTTCACTGGCTCTGTATGGAGAGGGCCTGGGCTCGGCTCTAAATTAGTGAGCCCGCTCGATCAATGTGGGCTGTAATTAGCTGCTATTGATCCCAGACACAGATCAGCTACTACTGTAGGCCACAGCCAAGCACCTCTCAACGTCCATCACGCTACACTCCCCCAGCACAGCCTCAGATCCATCTGAGAGGCAAACAAATAATATCAGCCAGCACACTCAGCTCCTGGTAAGTGCACTAAAGACATTGTTCGACATTTCTGGACTCACTTACGTATTCCATTAGTGCGCAGCCCAATGCATCTTTTTGATTCAGTGTTTTATCTTGCGTTCCATTAAATCATATAGATAACATTATGGGCTTGCGTAACATGCAGGAAAAAAAATTGACCAAATCTCTGGCTATTATGCCGATGCATCACACATAAATCAGTGGTGATTATGCGCCAAGAGTGTGGACAACACCCGAGATGATGGTAATGCAATCTGGCATTCGGAAAAAGAGATCCAATCTTCTCCGAAATGATCACAATCAAGACTTTTTATATATCTCATCAAAGTGAACAAAGTGGTTTTCACTAATGTTAATGATGAGGGCTCATTAGTAATGCAATAGGTGTTTTTCTCATGTGCTCCAAAGAAGCCTTACGTGGCACTCCTTAAGTGATTAGAAACAACTAGACTTTATTCTTTGCAGAATTTTCACTCCTTTTAAAAACCTTTGATACTTTTAAATTTCCTTTTTTTTCCACTTCTTGCTTGAATTTGTAATAATAATGAGATATATGGCCTGTAATTATAATAGGCCTGCCTGCCAGAGATATGAAACTGATTTCAAAGCTTGAATTATTTAGCTATATCTATTGGAAATGCAATTCAAACAAAGGCAAAAGAACTCTCAGAAGTGGTCAAATTTACGCTCTTCACATTCTCATTTCTCTAGAAGGGCCTCGTGCTTTCACGCCTAATAGACTTGAAATCTCTCCCAGCGTCAGTTGGAAATGGCCATGCTCAAATCGTTATGTTTCCGAGAGCATGCTTCAGAGAACAATAATGGCGCATTAAAGATTCAAACCTGTCCATTCTGTTAAGAGACAGTTTATGAACAGCATCTTCAATCTCACAGGGACATTCATCCTTGCGAGGTGTATAATTAACAGCGTTGACCTTTTGTTACAAACAATTTCTCTATTTAGAAAGGCTGCCAAGGAGAGCTGATCATCGCCCATGGGAGGAAGTTAAGTCAGGGCCCAGTAGGAAAGCAGTGGGATAGCAATAATGGCTAATGTTTTCAGTCATCTGGGTCATAAGATATGTAGAAATACTAAGTCAATAGCAGCTGGGCTTGTTTGTTCTGGAGGGCTTTTTAACTTAGAGGCTTTTATTATCTCTACTGATAGCCGGAATGATCCCATTTAGTAGCGTTGTTTTGTTGAAAAGCATACCAGATGTTAGCCAACTTCACTGGTGAACATGAATAATTGTCTTCCTCTCGATCCAGTCCCGTCCTCAAACTTATTGAACTACTAGAATATCCAATTTCATCCAGCCCAAATGTCCTTTCTCTGCAGTCTGGCTTGGTTAGATTCAATATCGCAGTGATGTGTGCAATTCCAGGCCCAAATGAATCTCCCAACGCTAGCCCATCTCAGAAAAGATGTTCCCAAAGATTGAAGCACGGGAAAACCAAGTGGAAGAGTAGTGGTGCAAAGTGAGTGCGAGCAATTTGCACTCTGCAGGTTAAAGCAAACTTTCTCGGATACATAAAGAAGAAACTTGATTCGGCAAGAAAAAAAAAACAAAAACCGATGAAAGTGATTTTCTCAGACTTGGTAGAATGTTTGATTTTTTAAAAAAGATTTTAAAAAGGACATTGCCTGGACTGAACATGCTGAAAAGCACAGCCACAACTCTTTGTAACTAGAGAGTGTTTGCTTACGCTAACAAGCACTTGTTTAAGAAAGTTGTACGCAAAAACCTAAACAAATATATTTTAAAATGGCCTGAAACAAATCCAACGCCCCAGGATCTGTATCTTACAATATGCCCATTCACCAGTAGCCATAAGTTATTTATTTTAAGCCATTGTGATTTATCACATCATATCAGACAACTCAAATTACTGTACCAGCAATTAAATCAATGATATGTGCATGATCCAAACAACATGGGACTCCTAAAAAACATTGCTCCATAGCGATATTTGCGGCTGAAAACTCCAGAGGGGCTTTTTAACTGCTTACGCACCTCACAGTCTTATGAATAAATGTAATAAATTAGGGTGAAAACGTTTTTATATTGCCCTATGGACAAGTAAATATTATTAACACGGGGCAGTGCATCACCAGAACAGCAACACTATTCAGCAATAGAGGGATAGTGGATTTTTTTTGGAAGTCATGTGATGGCAGTAAAACTTAACATGCAAAGCTTGCATACTCAATCTTATGTGTGGTACATTATTGTAAAAGAAAACTAGACTTCATTGCAATCAGTAAATTGCTTCTCATTTAAACCACACTTATTACTGACTGTAAAGAACATTTGTAATTAAAAACCATTACGCCTTAGTTTATCATTTTTATTTATCTACTAACATATTTACTGTAAGAAGTGTCAACGAGATGGTTAATGTATTCCTCATAGAAATCTCCATGCACTCTTATTCAGCGGAAATGTACAACCTCCACTTGGACAACATTGCCTCTTTTGGTTTTTGCAACACATCTTACAGATGTCAGTGTTAATGAAGATAATTTGCTCTTGCTCTTTCATTCATTAAAGGACATAGGCCTATAGGAAATGCAAAGTAAGTGTAAGTCGGGAAATGAACCCGGGTCGCCGGAGTACGGTGCAGGTGCCCCAGCCAGTTGCGCCACGGCCGGGGCCTGTGATGCAAGATTTGAAGGTGAAGTTGTATAAAGCATATATCCTGATCATCACTGGACTACAATCTTAGAAGTCACCATCAAACGAAGTGTTGCAGAGTGTCTGAGAGCAAAGAGGTCCAATTTACCTGTGGCCTATTGAGTGACAGCAGCAAAGCCATTAAATATCATACCAAAACTATAGATATTTGCTTAATGCTCGTTTTCATTAAAAGTGGCAGGTGCTCAAGCACTGGTTGCTAAGAACGGTGGTGAGTTTCAATTCTGTCTACTAAGTTTTTATTACATGATCTCACCAGTAAAAAGAAACAAATCTGAGACACCGTCGACATTGTCATATTGTCGGAATTAAATTGAACTCATTTACTGACGGTGAAGAGAGATGTTTGGGTTGATCACAGTAGGCAATAGCCCCCTCGGACAGATGAATTAGCCCCATACAGTTTCTAAATCACTAATTTCAAATTGGTTCCCACAGCTTTGATAAAAAAAAAAGGTCTTATCTTTTTGTCCAACCTCCACAGGATAGATATGAAAGTTCTTTGAAGTAATTAAACCCAGCTGGTATTACCTTGCAATCTATTCCTTGCATTGTAATTAGAAATATGTAGTTTACTTCATATCTGAAACACTTTAAATTGTAAGTTACGATGATGTGCAAGTTATATAAAGAGTCATTTTGGTATGTTTGAAAGTGTCAGATTTTGTTTTTGCATCTATTCATGACACTTTGGAGAATACAGAGTAATGTCATTCAAATGTCCCTGCCTGGGTGACTCTTTGAGATTCTAGCTGTAGTGCGTCCTGCAGTGTCCACCTCAGTCAGTGCTCAGCCTTGGAAATGTGTCAGTGGCTCCGATGCGGCTTGTCAGGCATGCTTTAGCTCCTGGCCAGCCTGGTCCAGCCAGCCCCAACACTCCACACACCCTTGGGACCGTTCATAGACAGCCATCATAACTTCGGTCTCTCTTTGTCTCTCATCCTTTCATCACCCGTCTCCTTGTCCCTCAAGTCTTGCCATTGGAGTGTGAACATCAGGATTAAGTAAATGACAGGAGGAATCCGCAAAGTTGACTAAGCAAATGTCCTTTGGGCATGTCTGTTATCCTGATATGTGGACTTTGGAAAGAAAATACTTTTTTTTGGTTTCGATTTGAAAAAGTTGGACACATAGGGAGTTTTAGTTCAATCTCTCCATTAGTTTGATCAATTACAATCAATACCCACATCAATCGTGTTACAGCACTTTAATAGGTCTTTGTTACAGCATGAGGCCAATCAGGAAGCTCCTTCATGTAGAGACCAGGAAATAGGAACACGCTAGACTGACTCACATCACTTAATGTCATTACCACCGGAGGGGAAGCTGTCAAAATGAAGATGAGCCTCAGCACATTACACCTTCATCGCTCAATGTGCTCCCATGAGTAAGATACACACTCCAAAACAAGGCAGCCACTCTCCACACACTCCCAGCATTCCATTTTCTTGATTTCTTTTTTTCAGCTCACTAATTTCAGGAATAGACAGAAACCCCAATGCAGAAAATTAAATGCAATGGCTTCTGTTACTTGAAATTAACTCTCAGAGCTGTAAGAGAGTCCCTGCATTCACAACACTATTCGGTAAACCTTTGCTCAGCTGCATTGTGATGCTGCGCGCTTGAGTCCCATGGGAAGGTTATTAGGTGGTCATTAGTTTAGTTTCTATGGAGTAAAATTGTTGACAGCATGCTAAACCCTGCCATGTGGTACTTCCTTTGCCAGAACAATATTTCAGTCATTGTAACAATTATAAATTGCAGTATGAAATGGCGCAAGGAAAATAATTTATTTGTCAGCACTCAATGTTGGTAATGGCAATGGGATAACCTGTCAGGTATGAAAAGGGCATAATGTTCTCTTTATTCCATCAACAATATTATAACAATAAATAGAAAAACAATATTTTTTAGGCCATTTGTCCCTTTATCACACATTGCTACTGCAGTCTCAGGGTAAGCAGTACATGGACGGCTCATTACGCCAGCTCTCAATTTAACTCTACTTATTTTGTTCCCATATGCGCATAAACAATTTCTTTACAACAACAAAAAGGGATAAAAAAAATAGCTATTTGTTAAACATCTGCCTCTTTATCACAAGATGGCACCACTGTTGACTTTTAATGTAATTAAGATTTAAAGAATACTCTGGCGATTACCTGTCTAATGGGGCGTTTATCAGCCCTCATTCTCCAAGCTGTCTATCTTACTGGCTGGCTCGCGGAGAGGCAGGCGGATGCATGTGTAATTGCTGCCAATAGAAGAGACGGAGAAGCAGCTAAAGCAGGACAATTGTCTTTCTTGATGCCTGAGGACTCAGGGTTTTGACTCTCTGCTTCTTCCATGAAGTCGATCAAAGTTATTGGAGGAGAAAAGGCAGATATTTCCAAGGTAGGAGAAGGTGTCGATCACCTCACCCACCAACGAGCCGGAGTCCCGCTACCTGTTCCTGTCACTCGAGCATGATCTGTGAAGGGAGGGTGCCGCGAGGAGTGGAAGCGTAACCACATGGAACAATCCATATTCAGTGATTGACTGATGTGTGTGGGGGGGGTTATCTTTTCTATCCCTGGTGACACCTGAAAGACACCCTGCAGTGTTGCCGTGACAACAGTTTTGAACCTGCTTGCCCTCCCTTCCCATATGTGGGAGGTCAGGGTTGAGTGACATCTTGTCTTTTCTGTCTCTGTGCTCCAGTGGGTGTTGCAGACTGATTTTGGCTCAACGGGATGTGTGTGGAGGCATCTTGAGAGGAGTTTCATTTTAGCGGTTGAATGTAGCAGTATCGTTCACAAATGTTTGCAAAGAGTTGTGAAAGTGTATCTTAGATTTGTGTGTGTGTGTAAAAGGATCTCAAAATGTGCATTGATTTGTATACAACTCCAGGCTCGCACTGTCAGGCTGACCCTTGCAAACTTTCCTGCTGTTGGCGTTAAAAACTTGTTCTCGGCTATGTCTGGGACTCTCATGCTGCCCAAACTAATCTTATGCCAAATGAGAGGAAGTCTCAAGGCAGCTCCTTAAAAAATATGGTTTTACAGGTTATAGGCCATTTCCTGCAAACAGAACCAAATGTAAATATCAGGCTTTTTTCCACTTTCCACCACCATATCTTTGTCCCCAAACAACCATTACTAAATTAAATGTTCATAGAAAATACAGCTTTTAATGCGATAAGACAGAGCCTGTAGCAGCTTGGATTAATGAGGCTCAACAATAATGTGTCCTTATGCCACTGAATGTAATCTAGGTTTTGTAAAATGTAAATGCTCACTGAAGTTATGCGTTGCTTACAGCTGTTTGTTCTTTGAGTTCATTAAATACCTATCATAAAGTAAATAATATTATGTTTGTTCCTTGAAGGTACTTAAGGTAGATAACATACATTTGTTTATCGATACAAGATAAGGGTTACAAACCACCAGAAACAAAATACAGATAAAGAGTGCACATTTAAATAGGGAAATCATGTAAAAGAACTTCTACATCAACATACATAATGTATTGAACAGAATAATTAAAACCTAAGGCAAGACTGTAAATGTAGTTGTTTTATCTTTGAGGCTTCTATTGGGGTTTTTGAAGAAAGCTATATATTGTATTTGTCATTCATAACAACACTGTAATTAAAATGTCCAAGTCATGAATGAAGTTAAGCACTGTTCTGTCTTTCTGTCAGTCAAAATCACAATATGCAACTTCTAACAAAAAATTCTGCAAAATCTAACTGTCATATAGCAAGTGAAATATGTAAAAAAAAGAGAGATAACAGCACATGGTGCGATGGCCAATTAGGTTTGGGCAGGGAAGCATTGCTCTAATGTACATATTCACAGAGATAAGCATGCATTTTCAGATTGCTGATTGAGTGACAGTACCTCGTTTAATTTTATAACGTCACTTTTTTGTGTAAACATACTTTTCTTACCATGGTGTACTTTTTTTAACTTTTATTTTAAATTAATAACATGAGCATTACTTAAAAAAAAAAATGTTTAAGTATATTCTCTTCACATTATCTGCCCTATACTTCTGCTGTTATAATAATGTAAACGTTGTAGGACAAATAAAGGAATTCTAATTCTTATCTGATTCTGAATTATGCATATACAAATTGAGATCCGCACTATTGCAATAACTACACCCCTCTAATTGCAACAGAGGGAGGATGTGAAATTGGTTGACTCTGAAGTTTTGATGTGAGTTTGTGTGTACATGTTAAGCGGGGTTTTGAAACAGTTAGCATGGTGGTTAAGTTAATGGAAAATAGCAGGGGAGGTGAAGGAGAGATAAGATATGACTGCACAGATTGAATTGTTTTCTTTTAGTTTAGTATAACCAGCTAACCCACTGTTTCATATTGTACTGCTTAGAGAACACAACTCATTTAAAATTGTAGCAATGTTGTATCTTCAAATCAAAACGGCCCTAAAATCCAACCCAAAATAATCTTTAAAACATTAAACATGCCATGTTGAATGCACTCATAACTCTGGATTATAGATTGATAGTTTCTGCATTAATATTTCATGCAGACTTGTCCTCTTAGCCCAATACTACTTGAACAGCTGGGATTCTGTCTGATATCATCATTGACATTGGGAACACAACTCAGAAATCTACAGTAAAGGTTCAAATGAATGACCCAATGTGAGGAGTAATACAGATCAGTACCTTTGTCCCACAACCTGCCTGTTCTTTTTTTATAATACTTTTAAAAATATATAGACATCAAATATGACTAAAGATGTTTTTCATATACATATGTCATTAAGCTTGAGGTGTGCATGGTCGTTATTTTACACATCTGCAGTTTTATCAATCTTTATAAGTATTCTAAGTGTCTTCTCATTCCCATTGTATTCAATGGCTTTTCGAAAAATATAGCAATGGTTTGGGTGAACATAACAATGTCCATCCGCTCAGCTATACATAAACTGCAGCTAGCCTGTAGTTAATCAGGGCTACTATAGTATTATAGTGCAAGTTGTAAAATGTCAAAGTTACAGCTATAATATACTGTATTTAAATGAAATGTGTAATCTGCAAATACAGTGATCAGTGGGTGGTGGTTGATTTATACACAGCTATCACTCAAATAAATATAAAAAGGATAAACCAAGAAGGCTATTTATATACACCACACAGCCATATAATCACCTTTGTAAATACACACATTGCAATATCAACATTTTACACAAACAAGTACAGCGCTGACATGTGAACTGAACTGTTTAATAATATAACCTTTTTCTTTAAGCTGTATATGCACACGAAGGGCCCACATAAAACAATGCGCAAAATCAGCTTATTAAACTTTGAACAAGGTCACCTGCCTGCAAGACTGTTCTCAGGTAAAATAATGTATTCATCCTACGATCTGCCTGCAAGACTCTGATTAGGTAAAAGAAACACAATCACGCCGTGCATCGAAAGCTTACCTTTCTGCATCTGCACGTGCCAACCGTGGCGGAATATCTTCTAAAGTATTACCAAACTTAAAAACAATCTAACCACTTCGAAATAAAACTTGATTTAAATGAGCTGACATTGATATTGTTTACTAACTACTAACCTGTAAATACAGATAGAGAGAAGGAAGGGATAAAATAGTTGGGCGGAAGTTTGCCCCTGAGACAACCCGGGCGAAACTGCTCTTTTGTCATAAGTTCCACTTTGTGTTGGATGGCAGTTATAAAGCAAAGCACTCAGCATATGCCTATAGTTTATAACCCGATACGTCTACACATGGCACATAGCAGCCCAGACTAAGCTAGCTATCTATCCTCTGTTCAGTTAGCTGCTTCCTTGGCTGTAGGATATGAGCTGCTGCATGTCAAACCATTTGTGCTGTAAAAGCTGCAAGTGGTGGACTCGTATAGGTCTACTATGACTCACAATTCACCATATAGTTTACTTCAAATAGCTGCTGTCAACAAACAGCATTTCCTCAAGCGAAATCTCATCACTTTTTGTTGGATTTTTAGCAATGATGCCTATTCACTTTTTGTCTAAACTTTGTTACCAACAAGAGGACTTTTAAAAGCAACGGCACCCACAGGAAAAGGAGAGCAGGTGGCAAGCTAAATGTAAGTGTTTACCTACACTAACTTATAGGCTTGAACATATAATGATGTTTGCTTGTTTGGTTGCTGACATAGCAGTTAGCTGACATTTCGGGCTGTTATTGTTTTTAACTGACTTTTCTGGGGTATATTGTTTGGTTATAGCAGTATTGTTGTTGATAAAATAAAGCATACTCCTCAAAAGTATTGCAAAATTTTAGCCTGACCAACCTAACATGTGGCAGATGTATATTTTGTTTCACACTAATAGTAGGAGCATTTTTAAATAAACTTCAGTCGCACATTTAATTTGTTTTTGTTTCTAAAAGCCAGCCTAAGGAGGTGGTAGTGGAAGTGCTAAATTACAACAAATCTGTAGACAGAAGGTTTAAGGGCCCATTAAATGTATGTGGGTAGCAAAACAAATTAGAGCAAGACACTAAATTGAGAAATGAACTGTTTTTGAATTTCTTAGAGACAACAGTCAAGATTGACAACAATAAAATATGTGTTTGAAATAATCTAACAGAGCTAGGCTATATCCCCAATGATTTAAGCCTTGTTGTGTTTTGTAGCAGTGTGTTGTATCTGTGTTTGCTGAAGTGCAGAAAAGGCAGGTTTGTCCACATGGATTGATCAGTGGGTGGTGGTTGATTAATTTAAGTGGGGTCCAGGGCGCATCAGGTTAGTGGTTGTCAGATTACAGCCCTTAATTGATTGATTCATTTTTATTTGTCATGTAATGAAATTAGCTATTGACAAGCCAGGCAGGCTGGTTGTGATCAATAAACACTGCTAGTGGATAGAGTTTCAACAACCATCTGCATTCTAAGATAGCTTTTAAGTTTTGTTGTACATTGATCGGAGCTAGGAGTATGAGCCTCAGTGTTTTAAATATCACATTCAATAATGAACTTTATGTAGCCTACTGCCAATTAATATTATAGTTTCAATTATAAGGAAGAGTTGTGATGTTTTCTATTGAAAAATGTCTCTTTATATTTAGAGAATATATAATTTGATAAATATAATTGTATTAAACTAAGATTAAGCAAGCATAAGGCCTTCACTTAAAAATCAGTATGTCTCCCTGTAATTTTGTATGAATTTCAAGCAATCCTATTCTATTATGAGTCTGCTTTTTTTTGAACATTTTAGATGATTACGGGACATTTCGTTTTACTCTACATCGAGTTATTACTCACAACACATTAATCATTTCATCACACTGAGAGCACTTACAATTCCTGGCAATTTACTCCAAAGTAATGTAACACACTGTTATCCCCCAAACTTGGATAGAAATTGAGCTACTTAGTGCCCGTATTCTTTTACATTACAGTTTTTGAAATATAAACAACGTTTCATGGCTAAAGGTACTATGCGACAATAGCGGTAATATTATAAAGTCATTCTATTAAGATGCAACAATTTATTGTATTATGAATTGAATTCAAAATTACATATTTATTTCAAGTTTCCACTCATTGAAAGAAAAGTAAATGCCTTAAGGGTAGACATCCGCTTGAGTAGTCATCGTATCTTGATTCCTTACAATAAAAGTCAAAAGGATGCATTTGTTGTCTAACCCCCGTGCCGCTCTCTTAATTGGGAGCATCATGTAGCTACTAGCTCAAAAGCACATTTTTCTGAGTTGTATTCCAAGCAGCACCACCAAACACTCTACTGTCATTCTGCAGTTCATTTTAATACTTGGCTCCCTTCTTTTTGCTCCAGGCCTCTGCTAATAGGGACCTTGCCTGAGGCGCTTCACCTCACACCCGGTGTATTGCTGTATCAACACTGGACCATGATATGCATAACATTAATTTGGCTGTACCCTAACAGAAATATCTGCTGCTCCTTAGAATAACAGATATTCAAGGTGAATGAGTATGTTGTCCTCTGTAGGCCAAGGGACATTATCAGTCGCAGCATGCTGGGTCTGAACTCCTCCAACAGTCTGACCTAGTTACCAAATCACTCTCCCACACAAAGACACACACATCTATCTGGCGGGTATTGTAGGGGGATAAGCAAAGTGTCATTCCCTCAGCAGTGTCGTGGTTCAGTGTAAGGCAGGATAGCGTCAGCTCAAGGAGACTAAAGGAAAGGAGGAAACATTGGCTCAGAGGACTCCTTTCAATGTGTTTTTACTCAGCGTGTGTTTGTGTGATGCACATGCTGGCTGACTTCCCTCTTCCCTCCATGGCAGAGCTGCGCCGTAGCACACATAGCTCACTGTTCCTCCCAGTTTAGCCTCCACTAAATCAGCTGGCGTTTACACTCGCTCTTCCCTCTCCCTCTCTGTCAGCTTTCCTACAGTATTCGTCTCTCCTTTTCTCCCTCGACCTTTCTTTTCCATTGTAGCTTGCTTTAGAGTTTTCTTTCTCCATTTTCTTTCCAATTTAAGTGCAGTTTTTAATATCAAATCTGTCCGTGCCCAGTCGTTTTATTTTTCCTTTTTAATTAATTTACTGAAATGAAATTAAATCTAATCCAGTCCAGCAAATGTCAGTATGTGTGTCCTACGGCTCTTTACCAGTCATTTCTAGTGGTTGGTCGATTGTTATAGAAATGTGCATTATAAAGCAGTCGGAACCTATCATTTTTTGCGCCCATAGAAAAAATATGATCGCTTTATCGAACCCCCGACAGGGAGTGTGTATTGAATATGTTTGTGTGTTGCACGATAGGTAACTGAAATAGCAGGACAGTTTTTGTACAGTGTGTGGGTGATGTAAGTGCGCACACTCCTCAAAGACGGTCCAAAGGATATATTGTTAGAGCAATCTGCCCACATGCTGTCAGACACGAGTTTGTAGTGTGTATTAGGAATAAATCACATGTTTATGGGTTTGTCTGTATGCATTCGGTGGGTCCATACCCTGGAGGCTAGAAGCCATTCAATCTTACATCCACGCTGAGTGTTTGGGAGAGGAGGGAATGTAGGTAGACAGCACACTCGTAGCCTAAGGCGTGAAAACCTGCATTTAATTTTCAGTGTTTCTCATCTCATCGACACCTTAAACAGAGCTGGGTGTTATCATCCCGAGCAAGTTGTCTAGTTGTAGGGTGTATTGTGAAATTGTTAAGTGCATGGGCTCGTGCCATGAAAGGAGCAGGCACTGGAGGTGGAGGCAGAGGCCTGCAGCAGAGGCACAGAGCCATCATCTTTGGCCAGGGCTTATGTCAGGGCTGTGGCAGTGGCCGCCATGTCACGCAGCCCGGGGATATGCGGTATAGCGGGCGGCTCTCACTCCTGTCTGCTCCCCTGTCCTCCATGTTGTGAGACACACTGCTGCCCTGGAGCTGGGAGCAATGGCACGGAGCCTAGCTGGCCTACCTGCGTCTGCCCTTATCCCATCAGCCAGGATGTGGCAGCGCCATGTGTGAAGAGACGAAAAATGTGTGTGTGTGTGTCTGTGTCTGTGGCTTGAGCAAAAATCCGAGACAGAGCATTTAGCCGCATGCAGACCTTTGTTTTTGGGGAAAATCCAATGGGGATTCATTTATTTTGAGGGCCCAACCTATTATTGTGCAGACTGTACTCTTGAAGAAAACCATAATATTACAAATGAGAATGTCTGAAGAATCCATGGCGACGGTTCAAACTGCCATTTTGTTATTCAGAAGCAATTCTTTCAAGTGGGAGACAGGCAGGCCAGTCCATTTCACAAAAGACATGTTATCCATCAGCCAATTGATTTGCAAGAGACTTGGAAGAGAGAGCACTCCCTTTTCTCACTACAGCTGCATCATACCGCCTGGATATGCCAATATTTCCAACCATGGCTGTCTTATCAATATCTTAATTTTCAAATGGAGGCAATAAAAATATGATCGCCCTATTCTCTTCGTTGTCGATTGCCTTTCATTGTTGTAATTTTTGCTTTATCATTCACTTATCCGGAAACGGTTATAGCAAGACAATTCTCAACCAATTCCTGCAGTGACTTGTGCACTGTGTGTTGCCTTTTACGACCCTAATATGTCACAGAATTTGCCGAAGCATCTGCAATAGAAATATGTGGTAAAAGGAACAAGATGGATTTAAAAAAATAAATTGACCAACGTAAAATAAAATAAGATGTACCCTTTATTAATCCCTGTGGGGAAATTCAGGAGTTTAAGCAGCAACAGTGAGAATGAAAAACAGGACAGTTCAGAATCACACAAGAGAATACAATTAAAGATAAAGTTCAAATGATATAAAGGTAAGTAACTGTTAAAACGGTAAATGAACATATACACATTTGTTAGTCTGACAAAGGCCAACAATACATATACATGCGTTTTTGTGTCAATACCATCAAACATCCTTATTCCCAACATGCGTTCCTGCGTATAAAGTACATTAAACATATGGTTTTGTATTTTTTTTTAAACATTTTAAATATTTCCTAAAACAGGTGGGCACTGTGGTTTTAAGCAAATGTGACTGAAACTGGGGAAAAACGTACATGTTGTTTTGGACTATTTTCGGCTGTGGATTTGGTGCTATAATGAGTATTTACAGCAGCAGGCTCGTGTATGTGGGACACTCAAAATAATCTTACAGGGCTCACATTTGTGGTAATTAAGAAACGTGGCACAGTGCACCAGTGTGGCTTATTAATGTGTTTTTAATATTTTGTGGATTGCAAGGGGCTTTAATATCAAGAATTACACATCAACATTGTTAGTAGGAAAACATATATTGTTGGTTTTTCATGGGCTTTTTTGACTCCAGGATAAACAAAGAAATCTGGAAGACTAAGTGTGTTCTTCAGAGGCACATAGGCAAGGGTGAGTTTTTTTAGAAGTATTGACTTAAGTCGTACATTTCCCCTGACTAAATTATCCCATTTTAAGATCTGAGCAAATGAACATCCTATATTGGCAGATTGTAGGTAGATTTCCCAGTGGAAATCTACTTCAAGGTGTATACTTTATCCTAATATGACACTGCAGGAGCAACACTCCTTTGGTAAACAATTTGACACAGCAGAAATGCGTAGTAAAAGCAATATTTCTTTAAGAAAGGTAAAAGTTATAAAGATGTGTAAAGCAGTGACTTCATTATCCTGGAAGCAACATTTAAATTAGTCTCCTGACACATGCATTGAGATGTAGCTGGTAACAGCCAAAAGGTGTAAATTCAAACACATTGCAATATGCTTTATGAGCTTCTCCCTGATTATGTACCTCCCCCCTTCGCCCCCTGTTCCTGTGCAGAGAGCAGAGGGAGGTCTGCTTAATACGAGAGTTTAGGCTTTAATTTTACTAAAGTGGTCAGATTTATGCATTTTGAATAATTCACATCAGTTTGCATTACCTCTGCACCCAAATCCACATGCTCTCACTCACGCACTTTCTGAAACACATTCAAAGCTAGTGCACACACAGAGGCACACACACATGAGCGGGATCGCAGACTCTTATGTAGGGCTGATGCTAATTTAAAAAGTGCTTTATCATCCTTTGATAAAATGAAACAGAAGCACAAAAATGGTGGTACATCATAAAAAAGTAAGTACAAAAGGGGAACCAAAGTTATTTAATATTAGATGAACAAAAGGAAAAGGACTTTTTAACTTATTAAATATTATTGATTGTAAAGAAGGCAAAACACAACACGAGAAATAACAAGGAAACACTTGGTCCCTGATATCATAGAAACCAAATCACTGTACAGATTCCCTAAAGCCATAGGCATCTAACCAGGACAGCGTACAAGTAATAAATACCAACATGTACCTTGTGTCTTGAAAAAAGCACCAAAGCTCACATTTTTAAGGAAGCATAGTGACAAAAAACAATAAGATGAAAACAACAAACAAACAATAAAACACCCAGAACCTGCTTGTGATATTAAAGTTGGGTGTCCTCCCCCAGACGAGCCAAGACATGACCTTTGAAAAATTATTTTGAATTTGTCCTGCTTGTTTAGCGGAAGGCTATAGATAATTTATTTTAATGGTGTAATAACTTACATTTACAGATAGATAAAAGCTGGTCTTTGAAGCTTTTGGTTCATACGCAGAAACACAAACACTTCCTGTTCCCCCCCAGCTGCACAATCCCAGAGAATAAGTCCTCCAATTGCCTAATGCTGATATATGCTGCCACATACGCGCCCTTTATTTCCAGTGTCCTGAATACATTCATGACCCCAGCCACTCACCCAAGAGTACCCACTTATCTTTCACGTTACCCGGAGTCACCCCTCAGTCTTCCGCCTCAGGCCTGTAGCCCCCTCCTTTGTCCCAGATCCCTCTCAGCAGGATGCAGCATTCTCCCTAACAACCATGGGGTCCATTTGGGCTTGCTCCAGTTACCACCAAAAAATCTGTGACGCAAACAGTTCTTCGGACGCAGAGATACAGACACGCATGTTCATCCGCTTATGCACACAGGTACATCTGCGGAGAAGCAACGTTCCTGTTTGCACCGGTCGACCTACATGCCACATGACCAGCAAGAGGCACTGTGCTGATATTGTCCTGCTGGCATTTTCAGTAAACTAAAAGGCCTGCTAATGCGTTCTGCTCCATCTACCATTTATTTAATGCTCCAAGGCACAGCAACGCTGCTTAAAGAAATGCCCCCTGGTGAAACCCAGAACACGTCAATACACAAAACCCTGAATTTCTTTCCTCCTCTGTCTTCTCGTTCATACCCAGACACACTGACCTAAACACTGAAAGATAAGTAACTGTTCAACACACACACAAAAGCATTTTTTCAAGCTGCAAAGAGGCATCGTGGTGTGACCTCGAAGAAAGCCGCTGCTATGTCCCATTGACAGTGCGTGCCCACACACGGATACGCAGAAATAAGCACGAGGACGTCGGAGTGCCCCTTGGGCAAAACTCACGCCTCAATGAAAGGAAAACAAACCTCAAAGACTTCCTATATTTATGTCCCCTTTTCCCTCAACCTCACCATTTGTCTTGTGTTGAATTCCTCGCTTTATCTCATTTCTATCGATCTGCTTCTAAGGTGCAAGTGTCAGAATTGAAAGCCGCGTAGAGGCTATGGTCACACACAGCATTCAACTGGCTAATTCAAAGCAATAAAAATACTTTTGTGTTAGGAAAGGGACAAACAACAGGTGTGTGATCATACACACACACACACACACACACACGACAGCCTGCTGCTGATATCCAAGGTTGTGAGCGGAGCCCCTTTTGATGGTGCTGTCCAAGGTCCTGACCAGCTGATGTAGCACAGGAGCTGTCCGCGGTCCTGAAACATGCGCTGGCTTCTTCATGCTGTGTTGTAGAGTGCCGCAGAAGGCCTGTTTCAGACTAAAAAATAGTCCCTTGTAATGAATTGGAGGTGCGTTGGTTTTTCAAACAGCCAAATGAAGAAAAAAAATCCTATATTTTTCCGCTGCATTTTTTATCTACTTCCCTCTATGCATAGTACCTTTACACTTTACTTGCTAGTTCAGTTTTGGCGCAGCAATAAGCGAAGTTATCGCGGATTTAGGAAAGGCAGGAATATTCTATACAGCTGGGGCAGGGACAGCCTTTCCATGGTGCAGCCTGAGTCATGACGCTGGTGGCAGACCCACCGTTTAATGTGATTTCTGCGACTTCTTCGCACTTAGCAATGTGGGACACAGTTCAAACGAAGAGCTCAGACAGAATATATATTGGGGGAGCTGTGTGTGTGGGGGGGGGGGGGGGAGCTGTGTGTATGAGTATGTGCAGGCTGGCGGATGAAGTTTGTGTGTGCACGTAAGCGGTGTGTTTGTACGCGCCGGTGTGCATGCTTGCACGCGCTCGCACTAAGTTGGGCGTAACGATGGATTCAAAGGGAGCCTTTGAAGTATTTTGATGTTCCCTGGCTGCTCTCTTGCCAGTTTCCTAAATAGGTCAGAGACTCTGCTCTCTGCCTTCTGCAATGTGCTGCTGCAGCCTGCTAGAAAGAGTCAGAAAGGGCAGGCGGAAGGAAAACAATCTACTTAACTTTACATTGCCTCTTTTGAACTAAAACTCCAGCTGTGTTGGACTTTATTGTAAGTTGTTTGTTTTGATGCACAACAGTGCGACCACATGGACATGTAGTAATTTTGTCTGAAAAACATCGAGGAAAGACACAGAAATTGGATAGAGTTCGAGCAGACAAGACATAAGAGAATAGAATAAGAGAGAGAGGTATGCAATTGCTGGTGTGGTCCTGCAGGCCATCTGTCCGTGGTGCTGTGAGAGTTCTGGCTTCGTGCTGCTAGCTCCATGTAGGCCAGTCATTTGCATCTTCCAGCCTGCTGATTAATTTGGTATCTGGAGGAGGCCTTTTTCTCAGACACATCAACCAAGTCATGCCCATTTCGGTGCATGCGTGTGTCTCTTACGTGCGTGTGTGGCTCTTAATTTTGTACTTGGAGGAGGTCTTCTTCCAACCTCCACAGGTGCCAGGGTAAGGCCATCTCAGAGCCAGACTCGCATTTGATTGCCAACCCTACATAGAGGCAAAAAAGATATCAGGGTGGTCTAAACTTAGAAAAACATAGCTGTCCGTTTGTCCTCTTTTCGCTATAATTGGCATATGAGTACACACATCCAGGCGACTTCTTCTCACCATTCCCAGGGACCCTGTTAGCACCTCCTCTTCTCCTCCTTGCAATGGGGAGGAATAAATCAGAGTGAGTGAAGTGCTTGTTTTAGTTGCCAGTGGTGGCACGTCCAAACCTTCCAGAGGGGATGGTGGTGGTGGTGGTGGTGGGAGGGTGGGGAGGGTGGGGGGGGTGGTGGTTTGGGGGGGGGAGACTATGATTTATTGTCGAGTGGCACAAAGCGAACAAATTCTGCCATGGGAACAGGAAAGACACTCCCACAGAATGCAATTTGCCTTCTGTTGGGCTGGACGGTGTTGGCAAATAAGGCAGAACCCATCCGCTCCCCGCTCCAACACACACTATTCTTGCGGCGGAAATTCTACTGGGGACAGGATAGAAGGCGTGTGAAGGAGGGAAGTATTTCTGTGCTACCAATAGCCAGATCCCTCTTTCACTCCGCTCCATTCTCATCGCGTGACACAACCCAAAAAAAAAAAAAATGCCCCCAAGTGGAACTTCCTCTGATCCTCCCCGCTATCCTTCATTGGGCCCCCCAGCAGGAGGTTTGGACTCAACCAGAAACCCTCGGCCTCCCTCTGGGCTTGTGTGATCCTCTCCATGTCCCCGCCATGGATAAAAGTAGTGTTACATCCTCACAGATGTTAGGCCAATTTTCCAACAGTAAAGGCCCCACGCAGATGCGCAGGTTTGCGTCAAGGGCACACACACACACACCACCGCGTTCATACTCTTATACACAGAACGTATGTGTGTCACTGCTGCAAATCAAAGACTGTATGCGTCCCAGAGGACACTAACATGCACCCACATGCACTCTGCCGCTTTCAAAGACTCACTTTTTAGCATACCTTTTATTTTTTCCATTGTTGTTGTGCTCCAAGTTTCTGCTAAAATAACCATGATATTAAATGGAAATAACTCAAAAACCAGACAGATGCCCTATCATATTTGAAGTATCGCCACCTGCTTTGTTTTGAAAAATGAGCAGCTATATTTGAAGCATGGGCGTCGGGTCTGCTTCTCGCCGCTGTTTATCTTAGTTGACTTCCCATGGGGGATTGTAATGCCTGTGTCAGTGGACACACTAATAGAGATGTGTGAGGTTAAGACTATTGTATACATCAACGCCAAGGATCTGCGCTCCACTATTATAGGGCTGTCACCTTACTCCAGGGATTATACAGGTTTTAAATGGAAGAACAGCTTCTTACAATACAATACTGAGGGGATTTAATCTAGACAAACAACACCTTCATATGAGGTATTACAGCAGACTGTCATCCGTGGATCTCACCTCTTGTAGAACTGGATATAGGCGCGTTCGCTGAAGGCCTGCCACAGACCACATTGAAGAGGATTAGTCGGAGTCAATCTACCTGGGAAATGTTAATGTGCTGAACCACATGCAACTCCCTGAGCCTGAAATAAGAGTTATGTATCGGCAGGGTTGAGAAGGTTACTTTTAAAATGTCATCCGTATCAGAATAGAGATATACTGCTAAAGAACATGGGTAATAGCACATTTGTGGGACTTTTTAACTGCTATTCCAATCCTTTAGTATATCTCAGCTATAATTCTGAAGGCATGCTGGCGGCATGGCTCAAGGGATGGTGATGTCAGTAGGTCTACCGCTTTGATCAAGACTGAAATTACCCACTGGATGGATTGCCATTAAAGTTGTACAGATACCCATTTTACTAAGAAGATGAAACTTTCCATATAGTGCCACCGGTGGTTTTTACATATCCAGTAATGGCTCTCCATATCTACGGGATGGAGTGGCTCACAATTGGGTGCAGATGTTCATAGCTCCCCAAGGATGTATCTTAATGA
Organism: Eleginops maclovinus; assembly: GCF_036324505.1. NCBI lineage: Eukaryota > Metazoa > Chordata > Actinopteri > Perciformes > Eleginopidae > Eleginops > Eleginops maclovinus. Next base: position 18,924,287 of record NC_086371.1, read on the forward strand.
CTTTTTGTGTTCCCCCAACGTTTCCTTTAGCACATGGTTTCAAGTGAAATGTCTATAAAAATGGATTGCTCTAAAAATTTGACCATCCATAAACATTGATGTTCATCGTCGTAACTTCAGTGGCTTAATCAGGTCAAAATGCAAATACGTCCAATACATTCCTTTGTGATTAAATAACTGCAGAGATAATGACATTCCTATCAGCCTCAGCTTCTTTGTTTTGTTCTAGCTAGCAAGCATTAGCATGCTAAAACAGAAAGATTAGGGTTGCTATTGTTAGTTAGTGAGTTCATTAGCTCAAAGTACAGCACAAAGCCGTTAGCATGGCTGTAGACTCGTATTTGTTATAAACACTCAAGTAATTAATTCAGGACATGTAAAGACATTTGGTTTTCCTTGCCATATGATTAAACATTAATTTATCCGACAAAGGTTTCAATTAAATTAGACCCCATTAGAGAATCTAGGGGCTCAACACTTTAATGAAAAATAAATGTCAGACTTTTTTTTATTGATCAGTAAATCAAAACTAAAGAAATAGACCTAGTATTTTGTCATATTGATGTACATTACATTACATTTAACTTGGCTGATGCTTTTGTCCAAAGCGACTTACAATAAGTGCAAAAAACCAAAGAGATTTAAAATCCGAACAACAAGTGCAAATATATTCACTTCAAGCAAGTCATACCATTGTAAGTGCTGGTGAATGAGTTACAAGGCCTAAGCTAACTCTTTAAAGTGCTTTTTTTTTTTTTTTTACAATCATTTAATTGACACGGTACAATCGAACCAGATGCATTTTTAGAGTTTTTGCTGTCTGAATGTCCTTGGGGAGCTCATTCCACCATTTAGGAGCCAGGATAGCAAACAGATGTGTTTTGAGGGGTACCTTGATCCCACTCGCTGGGATGGAGAAGCAAGCAATGTACAGAAATAAGCATTGAATATGAATGTACTAGTCAAAACAAAGTAAAATCTTTAGCCAGTACAGTTTGTCTTCTGTTGGTTTGGATAAAAAACCAAGAGGTTCCTTTTATGTAAAATAATTTACTCCTGGCACGAAGCAATTCCAGATATCTTGAGTGTCTGTACAGAGTTGAAGTACAGTTTCCTTTAACCCTGAAAAAAGTGTGTGTGTGTGTGTGTGTGTGTGTGTGTGTGTGTGTGTGTGTGTGTGTGTGTGTGTGTGTGTGTGTGTGTGTGTGTGTGTGTGTGTGTGTGTGTGTGTGTGTGTGTGTGTGTGTGTGTGTGTGTGTGTGTGTGTGTGTGTGTGTGTGTGTGTGTGTGTGTGTGTGTGTGTGTGTGTGTGTGTGCCTTGAACTTGTGCCTGTGCAAGTTCTTGGGACCTATGCTTGCTTTTTTGTCAGTTTCTGAAATAGCTTTCTGACCTTTCAGTGACGTTTTTCTCCTCTTGGTGCTGTCAGCCATATCCTCCTGCCCCAAATGTATCACTGTAGCTTGTGCTCCCTTCCTTGCACCAGCACATGGCTGACGTTATGCATTAATAATGTTAAATAATGATTACAATCTTAATCTAACCATCCTACCCCCTACCTTCATTTCCTCTCTTGTCTCTGTCTTTCTGCTTCTCTGTTAGAATTTATTCATGGAGTGAAATAGCAAATTAACCAAATTCAAAATGGCTGTGGCAAAGTCCTCAGAGCAGAGTAACAAGTTGAGGGAGGACACACACCAAACACAGCAGTCTTCATTTACATTTTCATTTAATTTTCCTATGGCCTGTAGCGCTGTGTACAGAATCAATCTTTCTAACTCCATTTCCAATATATTACCGAGAGACAGTGGGGAAGAAAGGGTAAGTATTGATCGGAGTGTTCATTGTGTCTTCTTACAGATTGCACACTTCATAAGAGTGCTGTGAAATTGCTGTTTGTTTCCTTTTTTTGTGTCTGTATTTTATCTCAAAGATTAATGGTGTTTTTTGTTATGTGGCTGAGATGTGACAGTCACTATTCTTATATCTTACCAACACATCTTGTCTTGTTTCATAAAGATCGACAGAGGCAACCTGTCTTGCAGTACTTCACCTCAAGCAGTTATTAAGCTTTCAACATACAGTTGAAGCCTAGCATTATATCAAAAGGCAGGTCCTTAGCTAACTACTTTGGTGTGTGTGCTTACAGGCTATAAAAATACCTGTTCATCCACTTGTGAGAAAGGAGTGGCTCTGTTCTGATATTTTTGTGTGTGTGTGATTTAGCCGTCCTAATTCCAAAGTTTAGTTTTTTCCACAAACATGAAAATATTCAAAAGTATTGTTTTGTGTTTTCTGATATGGAAAACAAATGTTTGTGTGTGTTAAATTTAGCGGGCTTGTTTCTGCCGATTGATATGACTGCACATAGTCCCTTGATCCTCCTTAGCAATGTACTGTTCTCCTTAGCAGCAGTCTGTTAGCAAAAATTAACAACCTCTGGAATATCCAAATTGACCAATGGGATTGGAGTATTCTACTAAACCGTGTCATAGTGAGTGTATAACATTTTTAATCAAAAATCAAGGTAACTCAAAGAGACGCAGACTAGTTACTGTTTACAGGGTGTTTTTTTCTGAGCAGCAAGCTTTTGGGAAATTGATAATGGGAAAGTTCGTTTTAGCTAATGATAACGAGCCACATCTAATGTGAGTTAATAATTAAAACACTACTTTTACGATCATTATTTGCATTTAAATAGTAATCAAAGGCATTTTCTAGTGTGGTTCTTTTGTTGTATGTTCAGGTTCACACATGCTAAAATTATTGCATTTCTACCCAGCTTAATAAAGTTATCGCAATGCAAAAGGTAAAAAAGGTGCCCTTCTGATGTTTGTAAATATATACAACAGGCCCGGCCCTGACCTTTGTTCTGCCCCCCCCCGAAAAGGTGGAGTGCTTTGGGAGCCACTGTAGGCAATGTAGGCGTAGTTTCAAACATCGTTACTAGTTTAAAAACAAAGTTTGAACTTTTATTTTTATTTTTGTTTCTCCAATTTTCGGCGCCCTCCATGGATGGATGCACCCTTAACATTCTCTTATACTGCCTATGCCCAGGGCCGGCCCTGTGTGGCAAGGATTAATATGTAGAGGATGTAGACTCAGGACTCTGTTGAGAACAAAAAAGCCCTTTATGAGCTCCAACACTACCACTTATATGTTTGAGTAACAACTCGCTCAACTTTGCCCTCTAGCAACCTTCAAGGCAAACCCAGCAAAGCTCAGTCCAACTTGCTGGGGTCTTCTAGAAGAAGAAAAAGAATAAAAGTAAAACTGAAATAGAAGGATATACTGTTCATATAAAATATGTATTGATGCACGAAATTATTAAAATGACTTGCCCTAATTATGTTTAGGTAACTTTAGATTTATTTTTAAAGTTTTCACTTAAAGTCTGTTATTCATACACTTCTATATTCTATAATACAATTCTATATTCCAGCTGTGGAGTTAAGTTTTCCTCAGCCATCAGTGGCCGCGATGTAATTCCCAGTTCACTGTGTGGGGTGGAAAAGCTGTCAGCTGAAATCCTGACACTCATTCACACCTTCGGCAGGGAATCTGCCTTCGGGACAAGTCCTCCATACACTCGGAGTATCTATTGAGATTCCAATGATTTTCAGTGAGGAGCAGATACTCCTAATGGAGGTGTATAAGGCTGCCAGCTGTCTGTTACTGCAGCTGTGTGATTGATGGGAGGAGACATGCACCATTTACTGGCCAAGCTGGAACTAGAGGGAATCTCCATCTTCTGAGTCAAAGCAGTCACAAGATGCCTTTACAGATAAAATTGGCCTATTTCCATGGAGGGGAGATCACTTAATTCGACGGCGGTCACACAGACACACAAACAAGCACACACTTTGGTTATTTACACACACGTACAAATATACCTGTGAGAACACATGGAGAGGAAATGAGAACAGGCACAGGGTCACCCATATGCTGCAGTACACAAATGGGTTTTACCTGCACATTTCACAACCACTAGCTGTATAATACAGAAGTAGCCGCAAGCACATTCACACATAAGAAATCATTTTGTGTTATTCCATCTGTCTCAGTTTACAGCTCTTTAAATAAATGTGTTGGAGATCTCAGTCAGTCAAAAGTTGCTTATAAGCCAAACATATTAGCATTCACAGTTTACTTTTCATATTCGAATACACAAAAGTCATCTTGGAGTCAGGATCCATTTTTTCCATATCAGACTAACAAGATTGAGCTTCAATTTATACCGAGTCGCAACCTGAAATGTAAAGCATTAACCTGCATTCTTTAAAATAGCCAACACTGATTGCAAGCATAGGTCTGATTGTATTGAAGTGTATGATAAAATGGCCCTTATTCTCACTTGATTTATGATACCCATAGGCCTTATAAACACGAGGTCATGGTCTCAATTGCTAGTTTTATGTGTTCTTCTATACAACATTTTGTCAATGCTGGTCCTATTTAGAGAGAAATATCCGACAAAGCAGTGTATTCTAGCAGGCAGGGTCATATTGTGTCCAAAAGTGCTTTAACATTGAGTTTTCAGATCATGTGAGTCAATATTAACATTTCCGTTAGCTAAAATGTCAATTGTGAGGTTTTACTAAGCTCCACTCTCTCGAGTCTCTTCTGGTTCCAACAAAACAAGGTGGCAGCACGGTGAATGTAGTCTATGATTCGTGCTACTGTTGTACTAAAATGTGATTGTTAATGCTCATCAATCGCTGATCAATTCAGATAACCTTTTACGAACCTTTGAGTCAAAACAGGATAGCCTTAATATACTCAGACTTACAAGCCTCCATTGACTCAACCGCTGGCATGACTCAGAGTGTGGCAGATAATTGAATCATCATCTTGTTCTCTAATATGTCTGCTGTCCTGTGTTCGACCAGAGTAAGTTTTTCTCTGTGATTGGCATACAGCATGCTGTCATCCACCCATTCATCAATCTCTAGTGAAAACAATGGGCTGTTTGGCGCCAGCCCTGCCATTCTTGCCAGTCCAGAGGGACACAAGAGCCAAAGACAGATGCCGACTCATGTCTGCTAATTTGATTTTTGGTCTGTTCCTGTCGCAGCTACATGGACAGCACATTAATTGAGATCATGCAAATAAGACAGGGCTTAATTCACTTAATTATATAATTTTTTTCATCCCTCTCTGTTATTTCAACAGGATGGATGTGTCAGCTTTGCTTCCAATTATTGCGCATTCCCTTACGAGGGTGTATTTTCGTTGTTGCGTTTTATATTGATTTTGCTTTTATTTTTGCTGTAGTCGCTACATGAAACTGACTTACAAAAAATATGTTGGCACACGTCCCATTTCTGGAGCAAAGGACAGAGATAAAGTAAGAACAGTGGATGTTAAAAGACAGAGCGACAGTAATTTCACTTTGATAGACATTGTTTACTATCACTGGTCCTCTTGGCTGGACATTTAACGTGACAGTACAGTATGATATAAGAGCGGGAATAATGCTTCCCCACAGTAATCTGTATAAACGGCATATTGGTTCCACTTGTCACACTGAATATATCATTATATCCTTAATTGCTTTAAACTGGCCTGTTTCCTGACCTTGTATAACCATCTTAACTCACAATACAGGTTATTCACAAAGGGTATATATGTTGTAACTGATGAAGTACTTGCTAAAGAGTAAATTAATGCTACAAATGATATGACATTTTCGGTTGCCTTGTTAGCCAGTTAGAACTTTATATCCCTTGCTTGTATAGCTGGCTAAAGCTGCATTCACATTTTACTCAATGTGCTCTTTGCTCAGCGCAAAGTCGAGCGCAGAGCATCGCGGGAAACCAGCCACATTATGTTACTTTTCTATGGTTACCTCTGCTAGGTTGTGCCGCTACATACAGTTGTTATCTGATTGGTTGCGCGTCGAAAGGTCAGCAGTAATTAGGTCAAAGGTGAAAATATTTAGATTTTTGAATGCAGCGAGGGTAGCGCTTCATCCTGGCCGGGCGGCACCACTGTATTGATAGAAACAAAACAGCAACACCAGCGCAGAGCAGTTTTACTGCATATCAAGTGACAGTTGAAGCCTTAAACCGTGTGGATTCGACAACGCTCTTTTGACGTAAGTATTTTCGCGTAAACAGGAGGAAATCCGTCCAAACAGCTGGCCAATAGGCATCATATTCAAACGGAGAAATGCACAGCTTTCTGCCATAAATCAAAGCTCTGTTGCCCCAACTACGTGTAATGTGGGAGAAGTACTAAAGTCTGATATAAGGGTTGATTATATTTCTCATCATTAATCCAAATCTGTAAAGTAACTAAAGGTGTTAAATAAATGTAGTGGAGTAAAAGTACACCATTTACCTCGAATTATAGTGGAGTAGAAGTACAAAGTAGCAAAACCTGAAAGTACAAGTATCTCAAAATTGTACTTAAGTACAGGACTTTAGTAAATGTAATTAGTTACTTACTGCAGGTATGATATGTGTGCTAGCAGAACAGAATCCAAACTATATATTAAATAAAGCAATTTTAATTCTGTTTCCAATTTGTTTAGTTTTTCCCAAAAAAATAACAAAAATAACAAATAAAAATACCATTCATTTCACAGTGGTTCAGGATCATTGCTAATACAAGAGCTTTTGTTCATGTTCTATCCATAATAACATAGAAAATCATAGTTCGGTCTTTGTGTGTTGTTATTATTAGCAGAGAAAATGTAAAGTTTGTACAACTACATAGAATTAATACTACCAATCTAGGTCGGAACCGGGTTCGGGGGGGCTCGGAAATATTTCCATTACCCTAGGGGGGCCTGACTGAACATATTTGGGAACCACTGGCATTCTGGCCAAGGTCTCATTGTAAAGTTTAACCAACACTTTACAAAAAGACTGCTATTTTGCAGCTATAAATACAGATTGGTCTCTGTAATAGTAATGTTGACAGAGGACAATCTCATCTGAACATGACTTGCACATCATTTCTACCTCCTATTTGCCCTGTCTCCCATCCAATTCACGAAAAATAATGCGCTAATTATAGTTCAGCACAATCATTCCCATAAAGTTTTGCAGCTGAGTGCAATTTGTCCCTATTTTCTTGCGTCTGAGCTCAATTATTCGTGTTGCAATGTATAAATGTGCTTGAGGCAAATGCGTCTGTTGTGAGGTGTGAGAGTCAGCCTGAGCCAGAGGTCTTGTCAGGAAGGGCTTGCCAAAGTGCCACTTTCATCTAAACCTCCTGAAGGCAATTAAAAGAGAAGAAAGCCAAAAAAAGGAAGCTCAGGATTTGGGAATGGATGGAGTGGAAAGAAATAATGTGTTGATTCATTTTTATAATTTGTTCTTGTTGTTTTTTTCTCGTGTATTTTTAAAAAGAACGACATGTAAGGGAGCTATATTCATTTGTTTCCCAAGACACAACTGTCATCCTGTCACTGTAACCAACAAGTAATAGGGTTGAGTGGACCCCATTTATAAATGACTATACCTACCACCAACTCTCTGAAGACCCTTATCATTTCACTATAACTGTATTCAGCTATTAGCACTAATCTTCAAGCATTGGACTGTATTTGCAATGAGACAGATTAGCAAAGAAATATGGGTACATGGCACAAGAGCACTGACATGCTATCTGCTTGTTAGCGAGTTTGGAGTGCACTTGTCCCTTGGTGGGTGCTTTGATAATAAGACAGTTTCTTTCATTTTATTTGCATAAGTTTAGCATAACATTTTTTCAGCAAAGGCGTTATCTTGAAACCTTAGAGACTTACCTCTATGTTTCAATATATCTGCTGGTTTGCGTAAGGTTCCTGGTGGTGATTTAGGTCTCATCTGGTTTTGAGTTTGAAGGTATTTAAACCACACAACTTTACAGCAAAAAGAATTCTTCTCTGCTGCGTGCCAACCAACATACAAAACTGTCAAAGTGATTCATGGGTGTAATTGTAATAAGTAGATTTCCTGTCCCTACTATCCCTAACCCTGCATTAATTAACTCTTCTGTTTTGTGAGATTTATTTAAGCTATGTTCTCTTTGAGGCAGCATATGTCTTGTGGAGTTATTGCTGTTGTTCTGAAATCTCACCCTGGCAGTGTGAGAATAGTGTTTTACCCCGTTTGTTACAGTATGTGCCGGGGAATGGTAATACTGCTGACAAAAGTGTCAAAATATATTATACATTTCTCCAGGAAATACATATCATACCTGAATACATTATCACAAAGCAATCTGGCTATGAGTCAGTGTGTGCATTTTTATGCTGATGTACAGATTTAGTAGCTGCACAGTATCTGTGTCTGAGAGGCACCTGTGGCTGACTGCTATCTATTCCAAACATAATGACATGAAATAGCAGCAGCTGAACTCTGATCCGGGAGAAAGTTGAGAAATATCAAAAGCGTTATCGCACAGATGTCCACGGTTTCCCCTCGGAAACATCTGTTTATTGGCCCCCTTCCCTTAAGCGTACCTCAACAAGACCTCACTATCTCAGGCAGACATCCTCCCTCTCAAGGGGCTCAAAGAAGCCCCATCTGTGTGTCAAATGTATTGGAAAATTACAGCAGATTTGGTTATCTGCAACTGGTGGTACAGTAAATAGCATCAGTCACATCAACAGTATTGTCACACGCTAATGATTTTTATTCAAACGCAGGTTAGCCATTGTCATTTGGCAGCAATTATGCAGCCTGTCATCTGGCCAAGTATGTAGAATAAACACATCATTTCCCTCCTATAGAGCCAGCGTGTGGCGAACGCCCCCCTCCTCCCTCTGCCTCTTCCATTTCTTTCCCCTCGAGTGGATCTGATAAAATTAATTGAAAAGAAAAGCAAGTAGCATCCTAAGGCAGTGTTATTGTTATTATTATAATTAGCAATCATGGCATGGCCCACTGTCTCTGTGGCCTGTTAGCTCACGGGCTAAAGCCTCTAATGAGGTAGCAGTCATGTGGTGTCAACTCCTTCACTGTGAAAGAGCAGTGTAGACGTAGTGGAATGGGGCTCATCATATTTGTGTGTGTGTGTGTGTGTGTGTGTGTGTGTGTGTGTGTGTGTGTGTGTGTGTGTGTGTGTGTGTGTGTGTGTGTGTGTGTGTGTGTGTGTGTGTGTGTGTGTGTGTGTGTGTGTGTGTGTGTGTGTGTGTGTGTGTGTGTGTGTGTGTGTGTGTGTGTGTGTGTGTGTGTGTGTGTGTGTGTGTGTGTGTGTGTGTGTGTGTGTGTGTGCGCATGGAAATTGGGGCATATCATGTGCAGAGCTCAAAAAGGTCTCCTGACAGCATTCAGATGCGGTCAAGAAATAGGACACCAAGGACCAAGAGCATATTAGTGAGTTAACACGGGTTTTGAGCACTGTCTACCCAAACAACACTAATAGCATTGGCAAGCAATGCTTCACAACAACACCTGTAAACAAGAGTAAGGAACAATTACTGTCTGCTCCTGTGAAATAATGAACTGTGTAGTTACTGGAGAGAATTATAATTGTCTAGATCATCACATCATAACAAGGATTTATATCATTCAGCTTATTTTATGTTTTGGGGCTTGGAACAACAAAATATGTAGCACTTTCTTGATACAATCTAGGAGAAGCAACATTCTAGTTAGGGCTCCATTCTATTTGTACATTCTTTTCGAATCACATATTTTCTCACAGCTCATTAGAACAAAAAAGCACGCTTGTTGTTTGTTTCTTCTCACCAATGTGAGTGTAGTGCATACAGCTCGAGCTCTTATTTCCATGATGCAATCATCATGGAAATAAGAGCTCGAGCTGTATGCACTACACACAGAAGTATTTTATTTAGTTTTGGAACATTTACTGCAATTTAGTACTCTTTAACAATATGTATGGTAGCTGCACCGTGGATTTGAACCGCCGACCTGATGTTATTACACTGCAAAGCGTTTACAACATCAACTGCTCTGCACAGTATGTGTCCTTTAGCAGCAACATATCTTCTTGTAAAATACAGAGCAATAATGGCAGTAAAATAAGTATGGGTACATCTTGCTAATTAAGTGTTAAATATGCAATCTGTTCTTCTAAACATAAAAGTATTCCCCCAGGTAAAAACCCAAACAACGGATTGCTACTTGCCATAACTTCCATATGGACTGACAGGTCTTTCTATCACATGGACCAACACTACACAACAACTACCTGTACATCTAAGCAATTTAAGTTTAATGTTTAAACACCATTAGGAAACAAAGTGGAAAAATAGCCCTACAAAAGCATTGCTACCTACTATAGAGAAAATGAAGTTGAGAAAAGTCGAGTGTAAATATATTTGGCTTGGCAGCAGACTCTGTGAAATATATACAATTATTATTTTATGCCTTCATAACAGATGCTTTTTTAATTACAGATGTTCCACACTGTCTTTGTATAATCTTCTGGGTGTTATTGATCCCGTTTTTTTTTTATCTGATTCCTGTTTTATTTTGTCAGAACCCTCAACTTGTGTCATTTCTAGTTTTAAATCCTGCCTTTGAGTGTTTTCCCACCTTTTTTGATTGCTTGCTCCGCCCCTAATTAGTTCCACCTGTGACTAATCACACTGCCTGCAGCTGTGTCTCGTTGAAGGGATTAGTTCTTTGTGTTTATGTACCTGAGTGTTCTGTGTTCCTGTCAGTTAGTCATCAATGTTCATTTTTGTTGTAAGTCCACCTGTGTTCCCTCTTGAGGAATCCTGCTTTGTCCTTATTTAGTTTTTGCTACTTCTCCTTTGTTTTTTGTATTGCTATGGACTTTTCCCTCAGTTTACTCTTCAGTATAGTCACCTATAGCAGTAGTTTAGAAACTTTATTTTCCCCTAATCATGTTAAAACTACTGCCTCATTAAGGTATGCGGAAGAAAAATCAGATTAACAGTCTTCATGAAAAGGTACAAAGCTAGCCAAAGTGTTCAAGTTTTAAGGGCTCTGTTGCTTTAGTTTTTTAGTTAGCTTTCTCTGTGAGAGACAGTGCAAATCCTTTGACAGAATATTCTAGAGCTCACTGGTGACCAACCAAAAAGCAGTTTGTGCAGTCTGGTTTAATTTCTTAACATGTTTTTATAGTTTCTCTAGCATATTAGCCTTTTTTGCCTCTGTGTTGTTGGTTAGTACAGTGTTGTAATCTTAACATTTTGAACAAAAATCAATTTTGGGAGAAACACACCTAAGCAAATGACGGTATAATTGCCTGAGGAGAAATGAAAACAATCTTTCAAAGACTTCTCCTGTGAAATTAGTTCTTAAAGTAATGGGTTATGCTGAGTCATACCACATAACTAGCTATGCAATTCAGCAATAGAGCAAGCTTGAATTTCTATGTGTGACTGGTCCTCCCAGCTGAGATCTCAAGCTGAGGTAAAGCAGGAGGCAGGCTGTTTCGGCTCGTGTTGAGACTGAGCGCTAAGATTCATGGGAGCATGCAGCTGTCAGAGGCCTTGATTGGTGGAGGGCTTTATCAGTCACACGACCAAAACAGAGCCCATGTGGAGGGTTTCGAATGAAGGCTGCTGCCATACCGAAGTGTTTAGCTCCTCTGAGCCATCAGCTGGGAAATTGCTGAGTAAAAAATATGAGCGTGTGTGTTTGTGTGCACACATGCACGCCGTGTAGTAGGGGGGAGACTCAATTAAAAACCAGCTGTGCCCTATTCCTCTGAAAGCCCTCCAGCGTTCTACACCCCCTTCCACTCATGTCTTACCCCAGTACCCCTCCTTCTCCACTACCCCACTACCAAAAACCCCCCGTTGCTTTGTAAGCTGCCTGTAAGCTTCTAGACTCATGCCGATGGATCTAATGCTTCCCCTTGAAAACACACATGTGAAGACCCACACACACGTATCGCCTACCCGTCAAACATACTGTAAATGCTCATTTGCCCCCCGCTGCTTGATGTAATTTCGTCAGGCTGGTGTGCCAAAGGAAGCCAGCAATCGTCTTCCTCTAGCACTGTCTCCTGCTCCCTCATGTACCTGTTACTGCTTCACATCAGCCAGCTCCCACTGCAGCGGGGGCACTTACAGCTCCGAGGGAGAGATGAGAGAAGCGAGGAATGAGCGGAGCAGGAAGACAAAGTCAAAGCTTCATTTACTAAAGAGACAAACAATCAGACGGACAAAGAAAAACAGACTGAAAGAAATGCCTTAAAGCCTGTTAATATGGTCTTAAATAACCAACTGCATTCGGGTGAAGCAGAGGCTAGTGTGGGCACAAATTGGCTTAAGATACCGTCTGCCTATTACTCTGAATGTTACTGCTGCCTTTTGCCTGTCTTGGTTGACTAAAAGTAGCTACACATTAGGTTTCCTTTCATTATTTTTATACTTTTTTGAATAGCTATAATTCATGTATTGTATTGCCGCTATAGAGGAAAAGGTACTGTTAATATAGCTTAATAAGGGAGTATCCAGAGGGCAGTGGTAGTGCTTAGCTAGCTAATCAGTGGTAATTCTATAAGTTCAGGTCCTTTAATTAGCTAATTTGCATTTTGAGAATTAAATGGAATTGATTATATAATTAAGAGTATAATGCATCTTCTTCTCTGTGTTCGCAAGGCACACATACACCTCCAGATACGCAGTGTAGGGAGGGTTAACCCTTGATGGTGCGGGCATGATGTTGATAGATGTAAGGGAGAGAACTCATTGCACAAGGTCAAACGGAACTCCTGACACCGTGCAGTCTGTAACGGTGGAGATAGGGCTGGGTACGCAAACTCTCGCTGTGAGGCTCCAGGACCCCTGAGCATTGGCTATAAGCATTAGGCTTTGATAGGTTATAATGGCTTGTGCTAATATTGGCTCGTGATATAGAAAGGTCAGCTAACTCATCTACACGTAGAGAATCTGACAACTCGCCTCGGGATTATTTTTTCCTCATCTGAGCAAGTCTCGAGCAACACAATTCTTCCAAGGGTCAGATTTTATGATGATCCATCACTTTTTAAGATGGCAGTTTCTAATTATGGCAGAAGGTGAAGGGACAGGCCGGAGAGCCTGGCTATGTAAGAAATGGAATTTATTAGCCCTAGATTATTATCATAGCTTGCTTTTAAAGAATGGAATATCATTTGTTGAAGATGAAATGATTTGCCAGTGGTACTTTAGACACCACTAGAGGCCATGGCGTGCCTTAATGTGGTAAAAAAAGAGGGTGGAGGATAGCCTTAGCTGATCCTGCATTATGGCAGGAGGAGGCACATGGGCAGCCTGTAGGCAGAATCTGGCGGCTGTCTGCTCCGAGGTCGATTTTTACACCGATGAGCAATGTGCTGGTCAGCAACCCATAGCAGCAGCTTCTGGACGATCTAATCTGGGTTTGTTCACTGGCCGGTCTCCACATCTATGCTCAATGGTTAAGTGTTGGCATGTTATAAGACATTGTAGGGCTAATCTCTAGGTGTGTCTATATGTAAGGACTTAAGTGCAGACGGATGGAAATTAAGGATTTAATTCTGCTGACATCATTACTCTCCAGTCCCCACTAACACCCTGGGAATTGAGGGTCAATGCAAGGGAGCAAATGTCTCTATTTTATTTTAGCAAATTATTTTTGGTCTGTGGAATAACTGTTTTATGAATGGTAAAACTAACTACAGAAACATTTTTGACAACCTCATGTTGTATTTAAAGCAGCTACACTCAGCTCATTATCTTTAGGAAAAGCAAACTCCACAATGGACAGTGTGGTGAAACCTTAAAGGTCCGGACACGATGCACCTGCATGATTAAGCATGGGTACCACAGGTCCAAGTTAAAGCTGAGTTTTTTTAGGTTATCACGTGGGGACTTGAAAATGGTTCAGTACGCCATCCCTCATCTGCATTTTTTCATCTCATACTGCACCTGTGTATTTCCCACTAGAGATCCGATAATTCCCTTCTCTTCCTTTCACCCCCGCTCTGGATTTAACTATGCCATCTGGAATTTCCAATCGCACATAGGCTTCAGGAATTTACTTATCCGATAAGCTCTAAGCCTTATTTGTCTTAATCAATATATCCATGGTGGACATGAAAGTGTTAATAAATAAATAAAGACAGAAGTGGGAGGGTTATGTCCCCTGCCGATCCCCAGTTATGCATAAAAATGCCTCGGAAATGAAATCTTTATCAAAAGAGCCACAAGGTTCTCCTTACAAGGTGTTTTCAAATAAGCGGGTGTTATTATCATACCTCCATTGGGAAATATGCATTTACAGCTTGGAGAGTGAGAGGCAATAGGGTAACTGTTAACAATGTTTTCCCTAGTTATGGTGCATAATTGCATGCTTCTGTTATTGCGCCTTTCTATTGCTCCTGCTAATACAGAGAAAGCCCATTAGGCAGTGTGCTAATGTGAACAGTAGCCTGCAGTGCAGTGGGTGCACTGTTTAAAAGGAGATGCATGAGGACCACTGTAATGAGCACTAGGCCGCAGAAGGAGGGTACTATAACACCCAAAGCAGGCACGATCAAGCTCTGGAAAGTACAACGAGAGTCAACTTTGTCGGGCTGTAAATATAAGTGCCACTGTTGCTGTAGCTTATTTGGCGTAATGGAGCTGACCTTTTATTCTTGTAATAACGTGCATACACATGGTCACATAACCACACGATTTCACAGCATGTTCTAACAGTTGGCTTTATATGTTTTAAAAAACATTTTAAATCAAAAGTATATAAAGTTTTTAACAAAGTGAACCCAAAGAATGTATTTTTTTTAAATTGTTACATCTAAGGACAGGCCAATATATATTGCATTTTGAAATGTTCCATTGCTGCTGATCCTGCATGTCATCCTGCATGCAGATGTAAATACAGTGGATCACTCTCCACATGCACTGATAATGACCATTGACTTGTCTCTGGCCGTGAACGCGCGCTCCGCGAGCCTCGGTCATTGCTCTATACTGTGAGTGGATGGTCGCTCCCTGGATGCTGCTGCGCGCAGCCTTAGCCCATCGGCCGACGCTCACGTTCAGAGCATGCCCGCTTGCCCGCCGCGCCTCAGGTCTGAAGAGAAGCAACGGAAGACTTGCCGTTTGCGCACAGCTGCCCTTCGTCGCTCCATCTTTTCCAGTCAGCTCCGTCCCCTATAACGACCGTCACCGCGGAATGGATTGCTCCGTTTGATCGGTGAGATGTTGTTCTGGAGGCTTATAGCTTTTCCTCTCCATCAGCTCACCCCCCGTGCTCTTATCTCACGCTGCGTGCAATAGCGTCTTGTCAGGACAGACAGTGCAGAGAAAGTATGCAATAAACAAGTGACAAGTAGCTCAGGGCTTTTCGATTGGAGCAAAGGGAAAAGTTCAAGCTGAAGAAGGAGGATTATGCACTGAGTGCCCAGCGTCACTGAAAGAAAAAAAGGTAGGTGATATTTCTAAAATATTCCTATGGAAACGATGCGTACACGCTGCTGTTGTTTACACACCATCTCTGCCACCAACACATGTGTGCACGCAATCAGTTCTTGAGGCAAGACGGGGAGGGCATCGCAGAGCGGTGACATTGAGGTGTCTTTTGTCGTAATAACATTTGTGGAGCTCATGTGAGCCAGGCACTTGACTGGCATTGGGCACATGGGGCTTCCTTCGCGTGTCCGCAGTGCAGTTTGTGTGTCATTTTGTCCAGCTGCACGCCTTATAGTCCCCGAGCAGGGATGACCTTATAATCGCTATGGAGTTTGAAGTTTGCACACGTATGCAGGGCAATGTCATGTGTCAAAATCCCATTTATTGTCATTGCCGTGCTTCCTTGCTTTAAAGGGTAAAGGTGGCACGTTAGACCTGTCGCGTGGAGCGGGAGGAGCTCCGGATAACCTCTAGGTTCCTGACGCGTTTATGACTACCGCAACATCTTATCGCTCTCAGTACGCGTGACGAAGTGAGTTTGCCCTTCGCTTAAAATGATGCTTTTTCGTCATCGTGACAAATATGGAGTTACTGGTGGGTTTTAATTGGCTGCTTGACCTGTCATTATCTCTTTCCCCCTCTCCCCAAACTGCCACAGCTCTGCGTCGCCGCGTGCTGTCCACAGTTCCTGTCGCCTATTCCTAGTCCTTTCGCATTTCCTCAGTTTCTCAGTTTTTCTGTACAGCATTTTTATATTTTCTACAATCATTAATATTTCACCAACTTGCTCACAAACACACCTTGGATTAGAAATAATGCATGGTGTTATGCTTTGTGGAGGTCTAAATCAAATGTCCAGGCTCTGTGTGTGTGTGTGTGTGTGTGTGTGTGTGTGTGTGTGTGTGTGTGTGTGTGTGTGTGTGTGTGTGTGAGTGTGTGTGTGTGTGTGTGTGTGTGTGTGTGTGTGTGTGTGTGTGTGTGTGTGTGTGTGTGTGTGTGTGTGTGTGTGTGTGTGTGTGTGTGTGTGTGTGTGTGTGTGTGTGTGTGTGTGTGTGTGTTGAATTTTAATATCCCTGCTCTGCTGCCATGCTCTGTGTTTTGTGGTGACACAGAGAGGGTGAAAGCCCAGCTGGCTCCCCTGGAGCTGCAGAGAGCAACGGCCATAACACCCCAGGAAGCCTCTCACTCAGGAACTATATTCTGAGTGTGACTCTTACTTAAGGATTTAAGCCACATGCTTGCAATAACTTTAAAGCTGCATTAGAAAAACAACTTTTAGAGTCTGATTTGTGTCAAGTAGGGTGTCAGGGGATGAAGCCCACACACCAGCTGTACAACCCAGAGCCTGGCAGCCGCCTGCACCTTATGACATGAAAACACACACAGATGCCACGCAGATCTAGATGATGAGGCGCCCTGCTGAGATTTGCACTTCTATCTAACTGATACCCGCTTCCTCTCGGCGGCCCCTTCTATATCTCCTCCTCCACCTTTAGCTCTCTTCAAGGCCGAATGCGACTCTGTGATCTCTCACACTCTTTGATCGCTCTCCCACTTTCCATCCCTCCATCTTCAGCGTTTTGACAGGAGCATATGCATCTAAAAAAGAAAGAAAGCAAAGACTTTCCGTTTGGCGTGCCTACATTACTGACACACATACATGCAAGTGCACATTGTGTACTTAAGCGACCTACTAGCCTGCCAACTACAATCATTATGACTAGTGTTTTTCTGTGAGTATATGTAGCCGGCCACAGCTTTAAGTGCTAATAGGAGCTCACGCAGGACAGCAGCAGGCCGTGTCAACCACAATCTCCAGACGAGCCCTCAGGGTGTCCCATTTTGGCGCGGCTACACACACAAAAACAGGCTCGAGAGGTTTAGCCTTCACTCAAGGGTCTGAGGACGGGTTGTCCGATTCCATGTCTTTCTTGGACCTTCACAACTATTCAACAAGATTAAGTCCTTGGGTGTCACCAAAGAGTTATATACTGTAATGCTGATTGACTTAAAGAAACACACATTTTTATGTGCCTGCTGGATATTTTGTGAATTCAAAACATGATGAAAGAGAGAATGTCTTTTTGTTAATGTATCTCCTCTTTCTCCCTCTCCCTCTCTTCCTGTATGTGGGTTACGTATTAATACATTTTACTGCAACACCTGTGAGGCCTGGAAAGAGCAACATCAATCTTCATTAGACTGAAATGAGGCTGGCCCTGT
This sequence comes from Eleginops maclovinus, assembly GCF_036324505.1. Taxonomy (NCBI): domain Eukaryota; kingdom Metazoa; phylum Chordata; class Actinopteri; order Perciformes; family Eleginopidae; genus Eleginops; species Eleginops maclovinus. The sequence goes on from NC_086371.1 coordinate 18,941,821, forward strand.
TGAATAAATGACCATCATTGAGCATGTGTGTGTGTGTGTGTGTGTTTGTTTGTGAGCATGTGTGTGTTGAACCCTGTAGGCCCGCTCTGACCCAGCTGACAGATGACTGCAGTGATTTCCAGGGTGCAGCAGATTAGGGGATTAAAGACTGAAGGATTCACACAATAACCCTAATGCATATGCGCACAAACACACAAGCATCCAAAAATACAATCGCCGCCGGTGTGAGGGCTGTTCAAGGGCCAGTTCTTCCCAGTGGGACCCCTCTTCTGCTTTTCGCCCTGCGTCGTTCAGATAGTGCTACCCACAATCACACATGCTAACAGACGGAAAACGGCATTAGAAAACCTCAATGGTCCAATCTCACTAATGCTATTTTCACGCTACAGGCGTTACCCGTATTGGTACTCAGTGCCAAGTTAATACATTTTGTCCTTCCCAACCAATCCAGAACCCACTCAGTGTTAGATAATAAACCGGCATAGAAGGCTAAATGTTTGTGACCAGGGCAATGAAATTTGGTTGACGATTTAGAGCAAAGTCGAAGTTCCTTTCAACCACAAAACAGGCATCATTGTTTTCATTTTTTAAAAGCTATCAGTGATAAATACATTGCAGCATGTTAACTGATGTCATAAAAATGTATCAATATATCCATCGTAATACATCTCTAAGGTATAATTAGACCAGAGGCTAGGGTGCATTTGTATTCTTGGACAATTTCATGTTTTGGAAACAACATTTTCTGCACAATTGTTCTGTTTTCTTATGTTGTCTCCTTTACCTGAGCAATTTAACAAGATATGAAACTCTAAACACTGTAGCCACTGAAGGTGCAACCATAGCAACATTAGAAAAATACCTTATTTAGTCTTAAGGGCCACATTTTTGTTTTTATTTTTCCATGAAGATGCAAGAGAGGATAACACTTTCAATTATCCCCAGCATATCTGCACACCTGCAGCTTTAAAACTGTTGTTGTTTTTTTTTTTTGTTATGAAGCAATTTTAGAGTTCAGGGCATGATTGTTACTTTATCAGCTAAAAGCATTTTTGATACCATACACTGCTGTTGTAGGGTACATAAGACCTTAGTATCTTATCATTTGGGACAGAACGAGATAGGTTGTAATGGAAGCAGAAACAACCTCTTGTCACTACTGATTAACTAAGAACACTGACCTTTACAAAGAGAAGAGGAGGGTGAAAAGGATGGTCTTCATGACAGAAAACTGAGAAGGGGTGACATTGTGTATACTGCTGCTGTAATTGTCAGCCCGTGCCAGTAAATAGAAAAATACTAGCTTAGCTCTATTATAGGCTGCTCTCTCTGACCTACTGCCCCTCTCAGCGATTTCATGGCTTTTTTGAGCCAGAAATACAATCAACACACTGTCATAAATCCACATCCAGAAAATAAAACTACTGCAGGAATGGTTCCATTCCTATTAGGCTGCCATGGTTTGGCCTCCTGCAGAGCAGCTTTGGGGGGCATGAGGTACGACACTGTCATTGGAGACACAAACACGAATTTCTACTGCGTCTGACAAGTTTTACACTGCATACCGTCCGCCTACGTATTTCCCTGCTCCAGCTCTCTAGTCCTAAATTTGATTCCTTCCTGCTTTATCGTCCTCTCTGTTTCATATTACAATATTTCAACTATGGACATTAATTGTTCTCCTTCGGGGAGCTTGCCTAGACATACATACTGGCACGCTGTGGTTTTTCACAAGGTTTAAATTACAAAGACTTGCTGATGAAGTAGCAAATTGTATTAATTGACGTAATTGATTAATTGTTGGATAGATGGTAGGAAACCACAGAGTGTAAAATGATCTACTGAAGTTTCTGAAGAATGTTGGCTTGAGTTTTGACAGCAAAACTGTCAAAACTGAAAACAGTGTTATGTGTTTTTTTAAGTGATTACAAGTTCTTCTTCACAAGCAGTATATCACTTTATCTAAACAATAGTTTGATTCATTATTCTGCTGTATGACATCCATCACCAAATATTATAAATCAAATTTGTCTTTCCTTACAGTTTGTAAAAATGGATGCCTCTCTGAAATCTCATGTTTTTGGATGAGAAGAGAGATGGTAACATTGTGGCAGCCCGTGGGTTGCGCATGATTTAATCAAGGTAAACACTGGATCATAGCGTGTAATGCACTGCTGCTGAAATAGAGCCCTGGATGTTTCTTTATTGGAACAATGACTTCCAAAATTGCCGCCAAGACTCATATTAGATGTAGAATTAGCCAGGGAGACAATTTTGAACACATAACAGTCGTCTAATATTTTTTTGGAGCCAGCATTCAGCAGTCTGATCTGAAGTTTCTCTGAGACTAACATGAGATCTGAACACTCATTCTTTCATTTGGCCCTCCCATACTCGTTGTGACCTTTTATAGCCTATAGTTCTGTTTCAAGGGGCTACAGAGCTCAAATCATGACTTTGTGTGCATGTGTGTTTGTACGAGTGTGGCGTGTCACACCCGGCATTGACTGTGCTTTAGAGAAAGTGACGCTTGTAGCGAGGAGCCTTCATCTTGGATTACCATGCTCGTGGATCCTGTGGGTTTTTGTGTTGGGAGAGATGACAGAGCAGGATGATATTCACTGCGTCTGTCTGACAGCTGACCGACTGGTTTTAACTCATCCTCTTCAAATGCTCACGGCGCGTTCTCTGAGCTTCCTGTTTGCTTTTAAGTTGAGCGGAAATAAAGTCACTAACTCATGTGCCCATTCACTCTGGGATAATGTCTGGTACCAAGATTTTAGCAAAGACCACATGCTGTGAGGCCAGCAGTCACTGATTTTCAGTGGATGATTGAAAAAGACTGCTATGGCTTAGAAAAAGATTAGTTGATGAAGTGAAAATTAATCTGCAAGTGTTTTGATAAGCGATTCAATCATCTCTCAAGCTAACCTGTCAAAACATTCTCTGGTGTCACAAATGAGCAGATATGTTTTTTGTTTTTTTATCATATATGTTCTTTAACTGACTGGTTAGAGATTTTGTCACTATTTTCTGCTAACTTTTTGCTGAATATTTTATGAATTGTAAGGTGTCTTTGGGTGCTTTGAAAGGTACCTCTAAATAAAATGTATTATTATTAATCAATGATCAAGATTGTCTTGAAGACTTTCCTTAGTTGTAACATTTTTGTCAAGTTAGATGCTCATCACGCACCAGTTAAAATTAAATCTTCTACGGTGCACACCATGTAAATGTTGATCCTATTGTAACTTTACTCCTGTTGAAGATGCAAAAGCAAGCTAATTGCCTGATGAGCCTTTCCAAGCCCCAGTGAATAAAACTAAATTTCTTGGCTGATATTGCAGAGCTCGGTTACATAAAAAGTAAGAAGGGAAAGCCTTCGTCTGTCGACCCTGCAGTGCAGGGTTTTTGTTTTAAACAATTTCCCATCAGTGAGGAGAGGCGAGTAGTCTCCAATACAAATTAGAAATTCTCCTGCCTCTTCTCTCTGTCTCTGTGCTGAAAAATGCAGTGGAAAGTGGAGTTGTCCTCTGCTGCCCTTTTTATAGGAAGGTGTGGCTGGTTGAGTCATGCTCAAAGACACTAGTGACGATTCATTGCTGGAGCCTTCAGAAGCCGTCAAGCCCTGACCCTTCACTCCTTCAGAGCCAGACAAGACATGTAGTAGAGCAAATCACTGATGATGCTTAAGAGTCTTTTTTTGCCAATGAACCTGATTATTAACCCCGGCCTATCTTACTTTTTATCTAGCTTCAACTGAGGTAGCATGAGCCTTCTGCTATAACCCTAACTAGTCGAGGACATAGCAAAGGGACACATCCAACCACACACACACACTAGCAATTCCAGTTACTGTGGTTTCTCCATGTACTGCACTCTTACTCTCCTACTCCTGATTTGTAGCTTCTTTTGATTCTGCGCCTTTCACAGCCAATGGAATAACTACAAACTCTCTGTGGCAGCCAATGAATTCAGGGAATTTAGTGTACCTTTATCCCCTGTATTGCTTATTTCCTCTCTCTCTGTCTCTCTTCCTAAGCAGACATGCCTAGTTACAGTCTAAAATGGCCTTGTGAAGGAGGACGTGAGTTAAGATGGCATCCCAAGAGACTTTTCAGAGGAGTAATTTAATAAACTGTGATATTTTCCCACTCCACAAGGGAAAGGGAATAGGCCCAGAAAAGTAATGAAACTCGGCTGTTGAATTTTTAATATTACAAAATCAATTTCCTGTACTTGAACATAACCAAGGAAGGTTCTCTTCTTTAACCTGAGTTGCAAAATGCATACTGTAGCATTGATTGCCGGGTTGGCTTCCTTTTCCCACTGAAATCAGAGTGGGGATTGTCTAAAGGTTTCAGACAAACATTTGTGAAACAGCTCTTCTTCGCTCCATCCTTCCCTTGTACAATGAGCTAGCCGATTGACAAATAGGTGACCCTAACCACAGCTTTCTCACATGATTAATACACGACCAAACTGTCAGGATACGGCTGTCTTGATCAATTAATGAAGATATTAAATTTTCGCTCTCCACTTCCATCAGAGCAATTCTTAAGTATTCCCAGTATCCTTAGAATAAGTTTCATGATTAATGTTTAACTTTTAATACGAATAAGCCGGAAGTCTGAATAGAAGGATGAGGTGATCAGAGGGGCAGATAGATACTGTATGTAGCTCGTATGCCTCCCAAGAAAATTACGAATTGGTTATCGATCTAACCACATTAGCAAACGCATTATTATCTCCACATTGCATTATTGCCATATGAGAAATTGTATACAATATAAAAAAACACAATAATTTAAAATGTGCAAAATCATCCAATATCGATGTTCTAACTGTTAATGTAGTTTATTTTGTCCAATACTCAAAGGTCAAGTTAACATGCCAGTGTGCTTTCTATTCAAATGTACTTACAGAATTACTGTTTTTTGGGTTTAAAATATCAATTATATACCTTTTAGATTTTTCTTTTGGTGAATGGTTTTGTCATTAACAGTCTTCCATATGTTTGACTGATCATTCGATTGGACATGCTCGGTTTCCTGCCTTTCACGCTTCTGTCAAGGCTGTTGGCTGTTTGTTTACTGCAGATATGCAATGACTCTCCTTTACCCTCACTCCACCGCTACGTGTGGCGGAGAGTGAGAGAGAGAGGGAGAGGGGTCAGGTGATGATTTATGACCGCGATGCTGCATTCCAGCACAGGATGATTAATCTCTTCTGGGAACACTTCACGAGTACAAGTTTAACCTACCTCGGCCTTGCACATGCCTGAACGCACGCACACACACATACACACACACACACACATACATACACATACACATACACATACACATACACATACACATACACATACACATACACGCACACACACGCACACACCCACCGGTGCGCAAACAGTAACAGAAACACGCGTAGGCCTGGGCACACTCTGCGTGCCAGACAAGCAGGGCGTAAACGCAGGGGCAGGGTGCATGTGGTGCTATTTTATGCAATTCATGTGCAACTACCCCCCCGCTCCACCATGCACACATTCGCATAACCTCACCCCTGCATACACCCATCCCCTCCTCTTGTCGCTGCCTCCCTTGTTCATTCTCTTCTTCTTTCTCTCTCCTCACTGACCTCAGTGGTCCAATGTCTCATATCACCCCTCTCCCCTTTCGCCTGGTCCATTCATCACTCACAGATGCTCACACTCACACAGAGCAAAAGGGAGTGAGTGAGAGAGAGTTTGTGAGGGCCTGTATATAAGGCCATTTGGCTTCCGTACTAGGGAGCATAAGGCTATAGGATTAGTGCTGCTAGGTGCTAAAAGCTCCTATGTCTTAATAGGCACAGAGAAAGGCAGTGAGATACAGTTGTGTCTGTGTGTGTGCACATAAGTGTGCACACGCAGGTGCTCCGCGCAAGTACTAATACTCTTTGGCAGTCCTGAGCTGGCACATTGAGAGGATAAGTGTAAATACCACAGGCTGCATCTGAAGCTCTATTACTTGAGCACACTTCAACGAATCGTTGCACAGTTAAACTCATTGAAAACACAGAGGGAGGCTGAACACATCCTTATTGTAATGAAGTCATTTATTGTAATGGAGAGCATTTACACTCAACTGTAGCTTAGATTCCTACGCTTTTTGTCATTATAGCTTCCCTGTATGTTTTCACGAGACGTCTCTATCTTTCCTAGCATTTCTCTCTGTCCCTCTATTGACCAGTTTCATCCTGCGAACACAGTGGCCTTCTCTTTTGTGAGATAGTTGTTTATTTTTATCTGAATGTTATTCGCCGTAAATACGACAATATTTTTACAAACAAACTGTGGTTGTGCAATTAAATGTTTCTAGTGATGTCTTCTGGCATATAAAGAACGGTTCATAGTTGAGATCTGTGCGAAGGAAAAACAACAGAAAAAGGCAGAAACCACTGAATGGCAACGTGAATGATAACACGTTGAGTTCTTGTTGAATGTGTCAGAGGCAATCAAGTTAATTTGGGAGAGGGGCTTACTATAAGCCTTGCTACTGCAAAGCATTTAATCATGTTAAAACATTTACATCTCTAGATTGTTCTGTGCTTATATGGAGCCTTATGTAGGCTGACTCTGTTGTAATAAAATACCTTGCATTTGAAATACCTATTAAAGGTCTCCTATTATGCTATATTTGAACAATATAATATTGGGCAATATCTATGCAAAACATGTCTGTGAAGTGTTTTGCTCAAAATACCAAACAGATCACCCATTGTAGCATGCCTCATACCCCTCTGAATCAGCCCTGTTCCTGAAGTGCAGATTCTGTGACTGTCGCTTTAAATTTGAGCTGACCTGAAGCTCTCTGCCTCTGTGAACGTTTTCTGCCAGGAGAAGATACTCAGCCAAACGCTGCCGCGATTAAACTCCATATTATGTTCAAAACCACATCAAGCATTATTTCTGAAACACTTCTCGGTGTTTACCACCAGAACAGTGACATTATATGTATTATATCGACTTTACTCTAAGTCCCTCCTGCAGACATCCTGCTGAACACACAGAGACACAGAGGTGCTGCGGAGGGGATTCAGCTCACGACTGTATATTGCGAACGATAGGTTGGGACATTGCCAGGAGTTCAACGTAAAGCAAGCCCAAGTTTTGGTTATGATGTCGTATCGGCAGCAAATCTAGATCAGCTCGTTTGTACCCTGTTTTTAGAAATGTGGGTGAGGAGGAAAAGAGATAGGGTTGTATTTTCTGACACTTTGTGATACTCCTTACACAGCAGGGACACATATTTATGTTTAAAGACCTCAACAAGTGCATTTTGCATAATAGGGGACCTTTAAGACAAATAGGTGTGTAGTTATTATACAATAAAGATGGAATCCTTAAGCTTTAAATCCTGGTTAACTATGTAATGCCCATTATTACTACTGGTGTAATACTACAGGGAAAAACTCAGAAATAGCCGACGGCAACTGCAATCATAGTCTACGCTGCAGCCTGCAACTGTTTATCTGAATATTTAACCCTGTTTGCCATTCAACTATCTGAATCCTCAATCACCAACAATTGAATTACATTTTCTCCTGGGTTGCATTTGGTTAATTTGGTTGTGAATTCAAACTTAATAAAGTGCAACAAAATCACTGCAATGTTAAGGCAATCCAAAAATCGTTGTTTAGGTTGTAAGTTAAACATTGTGGTTGGGCTTAAAATAAGAACGTTTAAGTAATTTAAACAACTAAAATAAGTCTATATTGAACGTTTTTTACAGGGGAAACGAACACTAATCCCTAAAATGAAATTCTCGTTTTTGATAGAGTGATTCACAGCCTGTTTTTACTATTTATGGATTCCAACAGACACATGCTTAAAAAAATAGGTTTTCCTGGTTTCCCTCAAAACAATATGCGGTTTCATGCAGGAAAAACATCATTTTTGCCAATAATATTTTGTCATGATATTAGAACTTCCTTTCAAAACCTTATTCAAACCCAATCCCTGATGCCAGATCACATAGAGAGATTAATGCACTCAAAGCCATAGCAGCATTCACACACAGAGCAAACCCTGCTCCATACATCAATCCCTACTGCTGGCCATTAAATGCCCAGCAGCTAGACTAGATTGCAACCTATTTCATTAACTAATGGTTATCCGTATCATTATGTCTACAGTATGAGGCATTTTAACATACATTTAATAATCTCCTATGATGGCACCAGTGGTACTTAACATGTTTTTGCTTCATTCATTCTCTTCCATAGTAGATGTATCGTACTTTTATTCACACATGGCTAATGGCACGGAAATGGCAAAGGAGGTTGAATTCCACTTGGCAAAAGAAAGTTCTTAAGAAATATCTAACTCAAACATAGAGCAGTGATATGTGCATGTAGCTCCTTTTCTTTGAGTCTTAATCTACCACCTACTCACTTCATATCACAGGTGGTGTCAGTTATCAAATGTGAGGACTGGAGAGAGCCAAAGAGTACTGTATGACAGACAGAATGGGAGAGACAGTAATGTAATCCTTTGTGAAAGTGCTTTCATATCACCCAACCCCACTCAATCAAGCTCCTCCGCAGCTACAGAATAGATGAATGTCCTGGATGATTCTAATCTCATCACACACTTTACACACACATGTAGACACACTTGCACATAGACAATTACTTGTCTGCACCATTCATATTTCATGTTTACAAAGGCTAGTAATAATGTGAGTGGACACTGTGATGTGGTTTACCCTCTGAGACATTTGTGTGCGAAAGTGGCTTTTCGTCCATGTAAGCGCACAGTGTGTGAATGTGTAGGTGTTATTTTTATAGCGTCTGGTCAGAACATCCCTACTTAAAGTTAATTCCTTAAGTATTTTCTAATTGCGACCGGCTGTTGTCTCGCCTTGAGATTCCTTTTTTGTTTGTCCTGAAGGGCACAAGGTGTGAGGTAGGATACGCCCTGGCAAATAAGGGCATGTCACAATTGTGTGTTTTTGTGCCTTGGCAGATTGGTGTAGACACCAGATGAGTCCGCTCCACTCTCTTCATTACGCTGCTTTTACTCAACATTGATTTAAGAATCTGTGTCTAATTGAGTATTGAGAGCTGATAAGGACTAAGGATGGGTTCTGGGAACAATGTGCTTGGATTCATATTGAGTTTCAAGTTTGAGTTGTTCCTTTTGAAGCATTTGATGTTCACATTGACACATTTACCTCAAATGACACTAGGGATGCACCGATACCAGTATCAGATATCGATGAAATACGGTCCTCATTTACTCATACTTGTAATCCCAAATCTACTCCAATCCAACCACACCCAATACCGCTATACGGCAATGTGATGTTAACCTCTCATCAAGAGCAGGTATGCGGAGGAGAAGCAATGTCTGCATTTTAAAAATATTTTAGAATAAGAGATGATGAAGCAAGTAGTAGGCTGCAATCTATGCAATGGATAATGTGCAGCGAGGCCGTCATTAATGAAAAAAGATCTCCAGACAGGGTGATCACGGAGCCCGAGGCGAAGCCACATACTAAACAAACTATCAACTTGACTCCCAATATTAATTGAAATGATTTGATTGTCTTGAAAATGATTATTTTGCTTCCGTTAAGAAATAAACCTCTCTTCCGTGACGCACCGACGGCTAGAACTGCGGCAACAACAACTTAATTTAAAAGGAACGGCATCACTGATCGATGTTTTCTCTAACTCTCCAAGTCGGTTCACAGTTTATTTTCCACTAACAAGTCCTTATACAAGGCAAAATCCCATGCTGTGTTATGGTATTATTAAGTACTCGGTATCGGCAAGTACTCAGATGTAAGTACTCGTTCCTGTACTTGGTCTGAAAAACAGTAATATCAGTGCATCCCTATGAGACACCATGGATAATGTGTTTTAAAGAAGACTTAAGTGAACCATGATCCTTAGCGACACCAATTGGACTAGAACAAGACATGTACTCATTTACTGCTTTACTCAACTTGAATGGATGTAACTAGATGAAACATGGTTTATGGTGTGCAAAGCCCCAAATGAAAAACTCAGCACCATTGTCCCTTTCAAGAAATCCTGACCCTGTTACTAAAGATAATACACAGACCACGTTGGAAGCAGTTTGGCTTAAGAACTATTTTTCTTTCCTACCCGACTATTCTGGCATACTTCTTCACTGCCCAGAAGGAAGGATGCACTGCTTACAGGCTTGAGATGGTGTGTGATGTAATGATAATGGCATTTTCTCTGGCTTAGCTAAACGTTAGCTAGTTCAGGCGAGCTCTGTAAAGCTTTTTGTCCATGAGTTGATGAAACAATGGTACTGTTGGTGGGTAAAAAGCAAAAGAGTTCACGTAAATCTGCTCATGGCAACGTCTGTGGGTTATCTTGAGTAACCATTATTTCTGGAAAGAGACATTGTTGATGAGCCTTTCAAAAGTACTTTTTTTTGCTATGAGCACCACAAACCGAGTGCCATCTATATTCATTATATGCAAGAGAAGTAAGAATCTCCATAGCCAGTATCTCAAACAGTACAGCAGAACTCGCACCAAAATAAACTACACTGATAAATAGTACCACAGGTAGAATGGAAATGTGTTCTACATATGTATCTAACCATCCCTTAATCAGAAGTCATATGAAGGTGTGTAAGAAAAAGAGCTTTATATTGTAAAGTTTTATAATACGAAAAGTGATCTTTCACAGCAGTCTGAAAGATTATGATTTGTGATAATGTTATTTGACTTGACAGATATGTAAATAGATGCTTAATAAACAATTATTGGTCCTTCTGCTATACCTGCATGACAGAGTGGGCAGCCTTTCTATATTTCTCAAGTCATTTAGAAGCTGCTGAACACTGGGACACCTCTAATATAATCAACCTCTCCTTTTCTTTTTAAAACGTGAAGTTGCATGACAGACTTAAATATTTATTTTACAACATCTGCTGAATTTAGGGAAAAAGAGCACACGCATATTTGCTGTCATTAGTGTTACATTCTGATTTTGTGTTTGACCATCATGTCCTTTTTGAGAAAAACTAAACCCTTACTGTCTTACCAAACACCCTTGATTGCATCAGAAATGTCCAAATGAGAAAAAAAAAATGATTCACCACCTTCCTTTCATAAGCTGTAACAGCCGAGCACAACTTTGTGAATAGACTCCAAATTGGAAATTTCCCCGAAAACTCAAATCACTTCATCTGGTGTAAGGTCAGCCTGTGATATGTAAAAAAGGCTTTTGTGCAATTTTGGTATTAAAAGTTGGATTTTGCCTTTTACCACTCAGATTCATCTTAGAGCAAACACCAGCATCCTGCTGCGGATTTACTCTCATGGATTTTCATGGATTTAGTTTGTAAAGTCGCACCGACATAATCAGTTAAACTGCCTTCATGTTTGTTATATCTGCCGGTTTTTCATTTTCCTCAACGTTTTGTGTTGTACTGGAAAATGCTAAATTGAGTGAGTATTTGAGGCGGAATGAGAAATGGAGTGATTAAATCAGAAGTACAGGTGCACAGATGGTGGGATCTTGAGGAGGCATTGGACATAGGCGATCAAAAGTCTTTAAAATAAGTGAAATCTGCAAGTGTCACAACACAAAAGCACCATAATGAATAAGCCTTGCTTGTCTTTAACATCACTTTCTGGTTAATAGTTTGTACCAATGTGATACAAACATGTTATTCACACGTTCTGATATGATTAGTAGCACACAGAGATGCTGTCGATTAGATGAAGTCAGAAGCCGTTAACGTCAACCTCACTCACCACATGATTTGTGATCAAGTCTGACAAAATGTTTTATTTCCTGTCATGCCCAAATCTGTTACTGAAGTGGTGAGGGTAAAGCTTTGAAATCCGGTGTAGTGATCCACATTTCACATTTTCTTTGTTTTTATTGTCTCTTGAGTTCTTAATGCTTGAATCTGCTCCAATATTTTTGGCATTAAACACAAATACATGAATGCAGGTCTGTCAGTGTTGCTATTGCTGACGAGTTAAACCCTGAGATTATGACTGGTGTTGTAGCTTTTAAATTCCATCTCTCACGAAAACACGGGCCATAAAACATGAATGCAAAACAATAACCGTAAAAAAATAAGAAAGATTCAGCAAAAAACAATAATTTCACTGCTTTCAAGGCGTGTTTGTGTTCCACAGTGAGGATTACGGTGGGGCTTTTAAACTGTTAGATTCCTGCTGCTTTTTAATATCTTGTGTGATCTATTTGTGTCCTAAGCTGCTAATAGCTAGAGGGAATCAGGGGAACACAGCATGGGGTTGTGCTCACATAATGGATTGCTTATTTTATGTTTCTCCCCCAAAAAGAAATGGAATTGGGAATTTGTCTTTCCCTTTTCCCCATATTTGTCACGTTTGTCTCTGCTTTACAGGAAAACAGAAGCATGTTTGTTGAAGTAACACCATAAAAAACCCAGCCTGGCAGTTATTTGGAGGCATGTGCCTGTTACCAGCCGAAGCTAAGACACAACTTCAAGTGTATGGTGAGGGATGAAATTCAGTGTGGGATGCAATTTCCAGACCTGGCACTCATCATCAGCAAAAGGATATCACATCGGTGGAGCTGAAGTTGAGGAACACGAGCCCAATAGGAAAGTGATTTTATTTTAGAGCAGTGAAACCTTATTCCCTATTTCACAGTCACATCACTGGCATGTCTGTGATAACAATGTGCCCTAAACCTACCTGACGTTTTTATTCAACCTGTGTGCCCCCACAGTTGCCTGACGATAATTTATAAGGAAATGAAATTGCTGCAAATGTAGACCGTGCATGCGTTCCCCTTCTTTTTTCTTTCTTCTTGCAGCAGATTAAAGCGGAGCTGAAGTTGATCTGCATAATCGCATGTTTGGAGACAAATGAGAAAGAGAGAGCTGTTTAAAAAAATGTCTTCCTGACAATTTGGAACAATCTAGTAAGTTTTCAGGACAATCAGCCTGCTAATTCTGCATTAAAAAGTAAAAAGCCTAAATGAGATAATGGCTGTTTCGGGGGGGTGGGGGGGTGCTAAATTGATTTTTTCCCTCCCGCAGTTTCCCGGGACAATAGAGAAAAACTGCGCTGAGCTTTTACAACATTGATCATCTATAGGGACCATACATTTCTCCATAACAAACACTGAAAGCTGTAATGTTGGGCGATGTTGCATAAATGTTTTAGAATTGCGCTGCTTGTTATGGGCTGGATCAAGCCCCGGTGGACCAATTTACCCGGGCGTTATAATGGCATGTCTAATGCTCCAGTCTACATGAAAATAAACAAGTCTGTAAAAAGGAATATTAAATGCACTGTATTATTGCTTATTCCCAAAAGAAACAAATTGATCCCTTTTTTACGACTTTAGAAAGGAAGGCGGCAACTGTTTTTATGGCATAAACAAAACTAGTGAGCTGTGGTTTATCAACAGTGAGGAAGGGATTCTTTATTCCGATTGGCTACACCTGGTCTGCATGTGAGTGCAGGTTGGAGATTTAGGAGGGAGATCGTGTGTGTGATCTCTGCGTAGCTGTGAAGTGTGGCTGACTCCCGGATCCAGCAGGTTAAGGAGGGCTTTGGCTCGGCGCCACTGACCCATCTGCTCTGTTTGCCAGGGTTTCAGCTTCATCCCCGGAATACTGCTGGATACTCATCCCTGCTGCCTTTACTCAATTCGGACCTTTGAACGAAATTTGAATGGTCATTGACCCAATATACCTCCTAGATTTTGTTTGAGTAAATCTGTGTTGTTTGTAATCCGGTGACAGATGTTGTTCTCGCCTCATTTCAACACACACAGATATACAGAATAAAGACGGATAATTCAAATTATTGTCCCATATTTTTCTAAAATGTTATAACACTGATCCTTTTCAATCTGTTGCTGGTGACTTTAGCTCCCCATCCAAATATTGAATCTACTCTGCTTCCATGCCCATCTTATCCCAGAGCTCAAGCCTGATGTGACCTCATGCACACTCTGTGAGAGCCAAAGAGGATCAGCGCTCAGATCCACTCAGATTACCACCTTCTTTGACGCTCTCTCTCCCTCTCTCTCCCTCTCCCTCCCTCTCTCTCTCTGTTGCTCCTGTCCACCCTGCGACAAATGGCTACCACACTTAAAAGTAACATTTGGACTAGGACAAACAGTAAAACAGACACACACACACACACACACACACACACACACACACACAGGCAGGCAGACACCGCTGCAGGGCCAGGGAACATTTGAGGGGCGGGATAATGTCAGCTGACCAAGGCCTTGGTGGCTCCCAGTCATCCAGGGCTGCCAGCTTCACTAACATCAGCTCCACTTCCAACAGAATGGGACAAAGGCGGCCTGTCTTATTTTTGTTTTTATTTCTTTGATGCAGCTTTTACTAGGGCGACTCATCTGTGTGTGTGTGTGTGTGTGTGAGAGTGAATCAGAGAGAGAGAGAGAGAGAGAGAAAGGAGGAGGAGACTAGTGAGCATCAATGGTACTTTGTGTCTCTTTCATGACTTGAGGGGAAACATCAGCAGGTACAGTAGGAGCATAAGACTTCAAAGATGATTCAAACCTGGTGCTGTAAGATGGGGGATACGTTGCACAACAGTTTATATTTATTAGTATTCATCACTGTATGAATCAAGTCACTATTGTAGTAGCACAAGAGTCACTTACAGGGACATTGCAGCGACAAAGTTTGTTAACAAGTCATGTGCAGTACTCTCCCATATTCATATAAAAAACAATCTTATCTAATCTATTTTTGGTTTATCTTCATCTTACTGTTTCAAACTATTTAGAGAAATTGAGTTTTGATGCTTAAAGCTTAAATCTTCCAACTCTAGTATTAAGAACATTTTTAAAAAGTACATAAATGATTAGGCTGCGAACAGATTATGTATTCAAATAAACAAATCATACAAACAATAAAGACAAACCTTTAATCCTGTCAGTCTATGTCCTTTTAATTGTGTTGAAATATACCAAAGTCTAGGAGCTTATTCAGGATCAGTTACACTTGGCAGTTAAAATAACCTAGTTTCAACAATATCAATCTATTTATGCAACTTCTGTAACAGCATGCAGCGCTAACACAAACAACCCTCCTGTGCTGATTTTTGGAAAGGGGCAGTCTTATCGGATTTGTTTAACAGGCTATTGTCAAGAAATATGGAATACACGGCATAGAAATATGTGTTATATATACATCTTGCTCTGGATGTTGCCCCTTCAGTGTGCTTTTGTATTCGTCTCGGGAAAAATACTTCTCTCTCCTCTCCATTTCTACCCTCCAGGTATTCCTTGCTGTCACTGCAGACCTTTCTCCTATAACATCATAGCACCATCCTACACACATATGCATAAATACATTCACACTTATCTCAAAACAGCATCCCGAACAGCTTGGTAGTTTATCCGAATTTGACAGTTCAGTTGAACTGTGATGCTTCGAAAACCTGTGATAGACAAATGTGTAGATGGACACACACTAAAATATGCCTTGCATTGAACTCACCATTGTTACTTAAATCCCAGCCAACCTCCCCCGCACACACACGCACACACACACACACACGCACACGCACACGCACACACGCACATGTATACACAGCAGGGCAGCCATCCTCTTGACACCGTTCCATTTAGCCCACACTCCTGCCGAAGGATTCAGCTAATAACTCACTACGCCTGAATACAGCCATAGCGTGAAACAATTATTTTCAAAAAGAAACAGAAGAATCGGGGGGGGAAAGAGACCAGGCGTGACCTTGAGACAGGACAACATTGTTTTTAACATCAACCAAAACCCCTGCTGAGAGTGATGTGGCAAAAAAAAGAAGGAAATCATCAGGGTTTGTTAATGAATCCACCAAACTAGAGTTACATTACAGCACACACTCATTACTATTCAAGGCTTTTCCGCTCGCTCTCTGCAGGCCGGGCTCGAAAAGAAAACAGGAAAAAAAGTAAACACTCCCAATGTGTCAGAAATCAAAGTGCTCTCCCAATAGAACAAAATTACCTGAAGAGACCGGGGACATTAACACACTGCATGTCTATATTTTCTATCCAACACATTATTTGCTTATAGGTTGTACAACATAACAAGACGGGGGCTATTGATTGAAAATAAGCAGCAAAGAGTGGCTTCCCTCTGCTCGTTGCTTATTAAACCCATGTAACAAATGATAGACTGGAAAAGAGATTACATGATAGCGCTCCGTGTAGGTTTCCTTACTGCCCACTATTTTTCTCTCCTGCATTCCGAAGACGTGCCAATTAGGTGAAGTGGATTCTCTAAACTCTCCCTTGGATTTAATATGAGATTGTCTGTCTATGGAAGCCCTGCGTTTGGACTGTAAAATAGTCTGTGTCTTTTTGGTTCTCAGTGCATGATGGGATATAGGTTCATGAATTCCTGTGGCTTTCCAAAGTGGATAGAATAACTGAAGATTTTCGGCATCTGCCAAGAAATGGACAGTGTACACGTACTATTTATTGACTTGTTTACTTGTAGATGTTGTTTTTTATTGGTATTTATTTCAGATGAGAAGCTAAAACCATTGGCGTCTAAAAATATCAATATCATACCCTCAGAATCAAAGGATCAACTTTCTTTGTCCCTGTATAATATGACATATTGTCCATACTGTGCAGCTGCAGTAAAATAGGAAAAAATGGCTGTAATGATACATTTCTCGTGACTCAAAATTGTATTTTTTGCTCATACAGAATAAGCCTAATGTTATCAATACCAATATTGGTGTTTCTGGCTTTACATCTTATCCAGTTGAATATAACCAGCCCAGGCAAATTCTGGACTATGTCAAAAGGCTTCCTGGGAAATATAGGAAATCACTAACTGGTGCAGAGATAGATTAAGGTTCTATGAGATGATATGGATTCAACAGAAAATATGAATAAAATAGCCTGTTGAATGCTGAATAGGTTGTTTAAGGTACCTCAGATAATAATTCTTCATTTTTAAACAAGTCATATTTAGTGATTTGGTCTTCCGTATCCCCACTCTGTTTACCGCCCCATTCCTTGGTTAGAAACATACATGTGGTTCACAGTATGGAAAATATAAGCCAAGTTCATTCTCAATGGATGAGCTGGATTAGCTATTTTTGCTGCTATAAAAAGCTTCTGTAATCCTCAACTAAAGTCCACTGTGTGATTATTAAGTGATGTGAGAAGCAGAAAATATAAAGAATCAGTGAGTACAGCCAAAGACGTACTGACCCACTTTAGTCCAACAGCTATTTTATTTACTTTTATAATTGATGTTTAATGTATTAGTTTTGTGAAAAAATGTGTTTCTTAAGAACTCCATCATGAGCTTAGGCACTTTTGTGATTAGTCAAGTATAAACAAACCTAGAGTAAGGAGCCATTAAGATTCCCAATTTGTTGTTGGTTTATCCAAAATAACGACTACTGAGAAATCTCTTGTTGTTTAGTGTCATTATTATTTTTATTAAATTTGGGAGTAACAGAGGCTTTCAATCCTTTGTTATGAACTTTAATAGTTGGCTTAATCCTCTGCTTGCATTTGGATCAGAGAAAGTCATTTTAATATGTTTGAGAGCGTCAGTTTAAATGTCTTCTCGGTGTGAGAGGCGCTTGCAAATATTTGGTACCCAGAAATGATGGGAGGCACATTGAGAGAAAGATACACACTGGGGGAAAAAAAACTGTTTGCCAGTGTAATGAAACTTAAAGAGCCTGGAAATGTGTGGTAACTCTCAATAACATTAAATATGTATTAATCTTATTATGCTACAATCAAGGTTAAAGAATTAAAAAACACTTTCTTATGTTTTATTTATTAATAGTCCAACAACTTATCTAAGATGCTTAATCATGCGACTGTGATGAGATTTAGATGAGTATTTTAGCTTTATTCTGATTGGTGTGAAAATAGGTGTCATTGCATTTTTTACAATTGACCCCCATCTACTTTAAAGCAGTGGAGAGCGCATGCAAAAATTAAAATGCAGTGAAACGCTCAATTAAAATTACTCAACTGTGTTGATGTCGGCCCACATTACTGCTGGTAAGAAGCTTATTGACGAAATAGGTTTTCAGGGCCTTTAACAGAATAGAAAAGGAACAAAAGTCCTGGTTAGATATTAGGTGTCTGATTCGGGGAAGATATTATCTGAAGATTAGTTTCAATTTCGATTTTAATAAGGCAGTAGATAGAACTAAAGATCGTAGCAGTGGTACAAAAATACCATGGTAATCATGTCGAGGCTTTGTGTGGAAGTGACTCGGAAATAAAAGGGCATTGATTCGTAGGCAAAAATCTACTTTTCAGCTGCGTGTGTAAAGATTCATTTGTATGTGTGTGTGCTTGTGTCTTGGGGGCGAGATTCCTCTGCGGTTGACTGTGGTTGAGTGGAGTGAGCTCATTTGAGAAGACGCGATTTGAGGAGCGATCAGGGAATTCCTCCAACATCATGCTCCTATAAATCATCTCTTTAATCAGCCTGAAACTCCCTCTCAGCGCACAGCTGACAAATACACATACACAGCATTACAATGCGAAAAAAAAAAAAGAAATACAGAAGAAGAAGGCTGCTGCAGGCTGACAGAGCATGACGGCGTCACACAGCGCTGGTAAACGAAGAGCCAGGCAAAAGATAAAGTTGGAGTGAGTGAATGAAGGGGAACGTAAGCGAGACGGAGTAGAAGAGACATAGTTCATCCACGTTGGCAGAGTCGGTGCTGAGCTGAGCCATGCCAGGTTGATAATTGGATCGGAGAGTCTTCAGGGAAGGAGGAAGATGAGGAGACTAGATTGCTTCAATCCCTGTCTCCTGAGCCAAGAGGAGCCATCTTCAGTATGGACTATATTACACACCTATTTAGCCAACAGAATTCAACATAGACACTAAACAAGACCCAGCCCAATCATCATCCCAGCACGAACCTAGCGACTTTTCTATATTTAAATGCTACAGGTCCTTTGCCTTTAGGCGTTTTAATCCGATATACATAGAAATGAAATGTCTGCACACTATAGGGGAATCTATATTAATAACATCACTCTCGCTGATGTTCAGCCTGAATGAGACGGGGGGAGATAGAAAGAGATGGAGTTGTCCGATATTTGTATTACAGTAATACCTCGATTTAATGGATGTCTGCTTTTGGAATAAGGCGCTTCTCAGTTCCAATTGAGATTGTGTTGCGCTGGAGGGATGAGGTGCGCCCCCTCATAAATCCCCCCCAAGGTGAGATTGGGGTTCAGAACGAGGGAATGAGCGGACAGTAAGAAAGACGGAATGATGCGCACAAATCCAGCTGAGGATTTTGCTGTGTGTGTAAGGGTGGTGTATCCCACATATGGGCTGTGTTAATCCTCCAGTCAAGCCTGGTGGTGTACTCGCCACACACACACCACACACACACACACACACCACACACACACACACACACACACACACACACACACACACACACACACATACACATACACATACACATACACATACACATACACATACACATACACATACACACACACACACACACATACACTCAAGAACAGTTAATGTTTCTCAGCTCTTTGGAGGGCAACGTTATTTGTTCTCTCTCGCTTGTCCCTCTAGCTGTATTACTCACACTTTTTTTTTGTTGGCACACACATGGTGCAATACAATGACACTCTCTGGCCCTATTTCCTGGATATAGATGGACACAAAGACTGAAAGACAGAGAGGATGAGACAAGTGTAGCCAGGGGGAGGAGGAAACAGCTGGAGGAGAAAAAGGTCGCACAGCCAGTGGCTCTGCTATAAATGAAAAAAAGCTGCGGTTTAATTCTTAGAACGAGTTGAATAAACAAGTATGGGGAAAAGTGATAAGGATAGGAGATGAGAGAGCAAGAGATGGAAGGGCAGCGTTGAAGAAGCAAAGCTTAGAAAAGCTGCAGGAGGTGAAGGCATTCATCCTGAGTGGAGGCCAATGATTTTATTGGTTTCTTCAGGGGCTTGCGGGAGAGGTGAAGGGTCAGGTTGCCCATGTGTAAACAGCAGATGCCTTCACACGCCACCACCCCGGGCTCCAGCGAGCTGCACAGTCAAACTCGTCTTGTGTTTTTTTTTTTTTTGCTGCTCCCGTGCCCATCTGCCGCTCGCTTCAGCCTCGTAAGCTGCAGTCCTGTAGAGACATTGACAGTGACAGCTACCACCAGCCTTTAGGATTCAGGTGCGATTAGAACAAGTGTTGCTTCCATTAGCTTTAACACACTAGTCAGCAGCACGGCGAGCAGGCCCGAGCATGCTCCCGCTCATTAGTGGCTGTAGACTCGGCGCTGGCAGGGTCTTAATTGTTTTTCTCTTTAAGTGAGCAACTTCATCAATAATCATTAAAAGGTGCTCAAGCAGGTGGGGCTCGTCTTAACTTACTCACAAGCAGCACACACACACACACACACACACACACAAACACAAACAGTAGAAACAAGCCACGCATGACTCATACAGAGCTCGATTCTGCGGTGCTTATTTTGTGAAGCGTTTTTCAACCAGCCGCCGATAGAAGTCCTGATTAGAAATGACTCAATAGCAGTTTTAAATAACACTGAATGAAGCTCATTAATCAGCAGTCGTACTAAAAGAGTCATTCAACTAGGGGAGGCTGGAAAGAAAAGAGAACATAAAACAGGAAGAAATGTCGTCACAATGGCGAAATATGGATATTTTTCTCTACAGTGCTGACCATCTAAGTGTTCAGTCTAAGGTGTTTGTCAGCTGTGTTGCAGAATCATTTCTCTGGCACATACTCTTGCTTACTGTCGGTGACATTTCAGCATACATTTGGGAGCATGCTGTGTTCTGTAAAGGTTGTCATAGCTCCAGCAATGTTTCCCCCTCTTTCCCCTCCCTCCATGTCTCTCTTTTTCCATCTCTTCCTTTCCTTTATCTCCTGCTCTGTCAATCATTTTGTTTGCATCTCTTCCGCCTTCATTTCTCAGTTTTCTTTTTCTTCTCTGTGTCTGGCTTTCTGTCTCTCATAACATATCATTATTAAACACTCCCACACTGCTCTTCTCAGGAACATGTAATGCACAGACTCATTACATGTGTCCTCTCGCCATAAACTCAGTGTTTCCGTCCAGCTCAGCATGTGTACATGCATTTCCTGTTTTCTAGTCCTTCTTTGCCACTTGTGTCACTTATTCTAATGTATTTGCAAACTTCTACCCAGTCTGCTGCTCCTTCTGACTCCCTCTCCCCCCAACCCAGCCTTCTGTCTCCCTCTGTTAGGGGTGATGCAGCTTTTGCTCTATTCCTCGTGTCGCCCCCCACCCCAGTTCTGTCATCTGTTGCTGATAGTTGTGCGTATTAGTGGAAGCGGGGCCCCGAGGCGGCCTATTTGTATGGGCCGTGTGCTCTCAGAGCCTTCAGAGCTGACAGAAAAGCTTTACGGCGAAACACATTGTGTGTTCGGTTCCACGCTTACACACAAATCACTCTTGTTCATTTACTTTTCCTGTCCTGGGGAGATGTCGCTGCGCTGGGGGGAAAAGTTTGCCTGCTTTCCCTTGGCAAGGCCTGAGCATTCTGTTTGTGTGTTTGTGTGTGTGTACTAAAGCCAGCAAGTGAGCATGTTAAGTATAGCTGTGGGGACTGAATGCTTTTGGTCCCTGTAGGCATGCGTGAGTTGCAAACAGAGAGGAGAGCCGAGCTGATTCAGAGAGTAAATGGAGTTAGGACATCAATGGTAAACATAGGAATTAGAGAGCTGTAACCAAAGAGCCATATGTTAGCGACTAGAAAATAAACACGAGAAAACAAGATATTATTAGAGAACCTGATAGAACGTTGTGTTAATTTCAATCATGAGAAAATGCAACAGTTTTAATATCAAGGCAGCATGGGCGTAATAACCTGGGATTTGAGGATAATTCAGTGACATGTTTAATTATTACATTCGTGGTGAATTTAGCATAATTAGAAACAAGGTCATTTTTCACAATCTCATGTCATCGTGACATCCTTTTATGAAAAATGTATTCTACCCGGATCTCGCTGGTATTTTGTAATTGAGGAGAAAACAAAAGAACGTGGCATTTTCAACATCCCCCCCCCCCCCAATCAGGCTGCCTCCGCCTCTTTGGCATTTCTGTCATGATGGCTGAGTGACAGTGGATAGATGTGAATCTCGAGTAGCAATTAAACCGAGGTCTGCTGCTGTTAAACATGGGGCGTCCACGGGTGACAATGCTTATTGACAAAAATGTACGGAAATGTCAACTGCCCCTTTCCATTCCAATTTGCTGTAATTTTCCAATTTTGTCCAGCTATTTAGATAATTTGGGGCTGCAAAGTTGAAAGAAAAGACTGAAGGAGAAACTGGCTTTTTGGCAGAGATGTTGAGAAAGAAGTTTGGACACAAGATTGTCCTGTGTGCCACCGCTCCTTCCTTGTGGCAATATTCTTTCCACTTCTTCTTCTTTTAGAAATAGAGAAAAAGAGAAACAGCCACAAAAAGCCTGGGGACAAACAACACATTTTTCAGTGATTCATTTTTCTATCTTGGTGATCACAGATTTACATGACCAAAGCTAAGGAGAGGTATATTTGGAGATTAACAACCAACATAACTTGGCTACATCCCCAGCGACTAATGAAAAAAAGGGGGCTGTTGCAATAAAACGCCAACTACTGATCAAAGTGGAGTGCTGAGGCAACACTTCTGCCGCACCAAAAGTTGCCCTGTGAGGATTGTAAAGAGTTCACAGGCAGTTGTGTTTGCTTAATATCCCCTGAAACACACATAAACATTTAGGACACAGGCGTGTTGCCATGTACACTTGCAGGCACTCAAACAAGCATACACTGCACATTTACACACATGTATAGGACACACAGCCACATCTATATAAAAAAATAGCAAATTGATGCTTAGATATTCAGGGGAAAATTAACATTTAATTTGCTGTGGAATCAGCTTTTAACACCGTTCAACGTGAACAGTACATCACTGGCAGCGAGGTTAAACCTGTGTTTTTATGCTGCTAACTCTCTGAGCCATCGTGATTAAATGAGTAGAGTAACGCACTGAAGAGGAGCTTGAGAGAAGAAAATGGAGAAAAAGAGCACTTATTGGAGTGATCCTTTGGAGTTGGTCTTAATTAGCATAATGAGTAAAAGATTAAAAGGAAACTATACATTCTGCCAGTTGCCATGGAAATGAAAAATGAGTTGAAGTGGTGGCGGTAAAAGTTGGACTACAGGTTGTCGCTCCGCACCCTTTGCAGCTTTTTGTTGAGTGAGCAACAAATTAAACTTTGAAAATTACTAAATTTAATCATGGCAACTCACATAATAGGCAATAACAGTTCCCTTAAAAATAGAAAAATAAACAGGAACCTTCGAACACTAATTTGACCCCCAAAACAAGGGCATGTCATTGTCATCTAATATTGGTAGGTAAGTTCATGATAAAACACATTCAAACAAATACAGAAATGAACAATAACACTGAGCCAACGTTTCCATAATTAAAGTTGTAGTACTAAACCATTGCCAAACCAGCTGTGCAGCTATCAGCATGTCTCATCATTTTAATAGTAGAAATTAATTAATTCAAACCTGGAGTGTCATCCCCTTGTCTTTCTTTTTACACATTTATTTCTCTAAATATCTAATCATGTATATAACTTCATTCAGTCATTAAAAGCCAAGGTTACTCCCCAATTATGCCAATAGATCAAGTTTTGAACATGATCCTCATCCGAAGTGGATATAGCAAATGTTCAACAGCTTTGTGATCAACATACATGTCTTTGATCACCATTCTAGGTAAACACAGTAAGTAATGTTTACCTGCACATCACAGGGTTGATTTTTGTTTAGGTTTGACCAGATCAATGAAAGAGTTAATTTCCACTTTCATGCTGTTATGTTTCGTTACTTATTGTTTTAATGTACAAGAATGTCATGTACTTTATAATGTATTTCACACAAGAAGACACAATTAATGTCAAACAATTTTGAAAATGGTGTCTCTATAAATAAAGTAAAAGAGAATAATACAAGATACTTTAAACTTTAAATGCTAACGTTCGCATGCTAACATCCTCACAGTGACACTGCTACGATAGTACTGGTTAGCAGGTTAATATTGACAATGTTCACTAGACACTTTGCCTGCTGATCTGCAAAATAACAAAACAATTAGGGGATAAAAGAGTGGGATGATGCCATTTGTTTTGCTTTCCTGATAATTGTCTTGGGACCCCTTAGACTCATTACGTGTCCCCTTCTGGGGTCTTATACCTCATGTTAAAAACTCCTGCTTTAACCACTTAAAGACAAGCATGTTTCAACTATTACTGTTGTAATAAAAAGTCAAAAAACAAAAATGTTAATTTGATTACTTCTAACAACTCATGTACAAGGCGTGCTTCTCACAAGCAGCTAAGAACTTTCAAGGGCACACCAGTCACAGAGACAACTAGACAACATTTCCAAACCTGTTTATTATAGAATCCCATTCATATCACTGTCTCTGTGTTTTAAAATAATGTATTATCTTTGTGTTTTCGCTGCCCCCAATTATCTATTACAAGACCAGGCCCAGTAATGTGTGCCAATTGCCACATGTGAAGGCAGAAACTTTACATCTCTTCCAAAGGAAAAAATAAAATGTAACTAGAGAAAAAGACACCCGCTCTTATCAAACAGAAGTCACAAAATACAAAGAAAAATGGGGGTTGAATGGAAATGAGCTGTTTGTCACAAAGAACTGTTGCATTACAAAAAAGCCTGTCCTTGGAAGAAAGAGACAAAGTCGTATGGCAGGTTCTTTTTCCAAGCGCCGGTATGTTGCCAGAACTATTGAAGAGTGGGGATGAATGAGAAGCACAATGAGTGAAAGTTATCTCATCTTCTTTCTCTCGCAGTTTGTAAACTCCATAAACCGGAGGCTCAGCACAGACGCCTGTATGAATTCAGTTTTTTTCTCTTCTCTGTGCTCTGGTTGCTTTATCTCGTGCTTCTTCACTGCTACCCTTTATCATCTCCATTACCAAAAACGTGAGGTACGGAGAGTGGGAAGGTTTATGAAAAGCAGCAATATACAGATCGGGGAAGTAAGGGTTTATTAAACTAGAGCACATGCACACTTAATTGACTAATAATACCGTTGGCTTGATTTGAGCTTGGATGTGTGTGGCTGCATACGGACGCCAACCCCAGGGTGTCCTTACACAAGTTAACAGTGAAGTGGAACTTGTTTGCAGGCCCCGACATGAACCTTCGGCAACTCCTAATGTTTTGAACTCGCAGGCACACAAGCGCACAGACACACACTCACTGCTGCGGCCACTCATTTGCATGACAAAGGCTTGGTTAATTATTTAGGGGGCCTTATTTGATCAATACAGGAGAGCTGTATCCGACTGCAGGGACAATCTGAGCCACTGTATTCTATATACCTTCATTATTCATGAGGAACCACAGAGAAGGACCAGGCGGGAGGGAGGAAGGGAGAAAAGAGAGGGAGCAAGAGATAGGGAGCAACAACAAAGGCACTAGGGTCTTGTTTCATATGTATTAAAAGTTTTCCTTTTTCGGTGCTGATGAATATTTTACGGGGTTTGAAACTTAGATGGGACCTTTCTGTCTGTAGAGGTGAGAGCCGAGGGGAAGGGTTAGGTGTCGACACCACTGCTGTGGCAACAATGGTTTGTCTCGGGGTGAGGGGTCACAGGCCCGAACCCACAGGATTTGTTTTTGTGAAGTCTTCTTTGACACACATCTTTAACTATTATTTCTCATACTCACTTTCCCGCACATATTGTGACACGTGCAATGTTAAAGAATGTGTCGTAGAGTTTTCATTAGCATGCATGGGCTAACCTGTGTGCATGCATTTGTGCACAGTGTGCGGTGCTTGTTTGCATGCATGTGTTATGGATTAGTCACAGGTACATGTCTCCACTCCAGCACAGCCAGGGGGCGCTTATCTAAAAATAGTCCTAATCCCACAGGAGTGTGTTCTGCCTTCCATCCACTCTCCCCTATGGCCTCACCGGGAGGGATTGGAGGTGGAAGGCTTCTGAGTGAAGGCTTCACCTGCATGTATACACACACAAGCGTGCAGAAGGATACATACCTTGTTTTTGCTACATTAATACATACAGGATCTGCAAAAAAAATGGATATACAAACTGTGCAGAATACTGAGGTAAACATCATCCCACTACAAAAACACATAATTGTTCCCTCGATGAAAATCCATCCTCTTTTATTGACTTCTCCTCCACTGCAACACGCAGCTCATTTGGATCTTGCTTCATCAGGGAATTTTTTTATGCGGCCCTGATGCGGATCAGCCTTTTGAAGAGTAGGCGAGTTATGTCTCTGTGTAGACTAGAAACAAGTAGAAAGAGAACAGTGAAGTCAGAGGCACACAAGCATCTTCCGCGGGAAACCACTGTAGATTAAAATAAAGCTAAAAGTAGCCCAAGTTTTGGTTTCATTGTTTTTGTCAATCTATATCCTTATTTTATACCCTATTTTGTAGAAACTTCATTTCACTGAAACAGCTTTTCGTAGTTTTGAGAAAAAATGCATTATACACTGCTGAAAACCTTTTTTAATCAGAGGTCAATGCCAGGTAAGGGGGCTTGTTAGGGTCATTTTCAGACTGGAGGGCCAGATGGTGGTAGTCAGATGAGATGCATTGTGGGACTAGGATGGATGCTCAGTGAGGACCTGTGTTAGATATTTAAAAGACGGCTATTTTTGGAGAAAACACCTTTTCTTACCCCTGACTTCTATATCTACAGGAAATGTTACCCAACTGTGTGTGTGTGTGTGTGTGTGTGTGTGTGTGTGTGTGTGTGTGTGTGTGTGTGTGTGTGTGTGTGTGTGTGTGTGTGTGTGTGTGTGTGTGTGTGTGTGTGTGTGTGTGTGTGTGTGTGTGTGTGTGTGTGTGTGTGTGTGTGTGTGTGTGTGTGTGTGTGTGTGTGTGTGTGTGTGTGTGTGTGTGTGTGTGTGTGCCTACATGCGCATTTGACCAAACATTCATAATTGGGCCCGGTAGCTCTTTAGACTTTGACTCGGTGCTGTCGTCATGCCAACCGACCACTTTTTTGTGCCGTTCCCATTTTGTGTCGAGATGGCAACTGCATGCAGATGCCTGACACGAAACGTCAGAATGCACCAATCATTAGTCCACAGGATGCATCCTCACAGCTTTTGCCCTTTTTTTTTTGGTTGCGCGCTGATTCTTTTGTGTCCTTTGGTTAGCTCTGCTTCTTTGTCACGGTGGCTTGAAACCCACCTCGCGTAGGTAACCGAGTCCGGGTAATTGTGTCAGTAGCACATGTTGTTTCTCGCGCTGGTGTCTGTGCGGCACTTCTTTCCTTTTAAATGTGTGCAAGGTGCAAGTGTGTAAGAGTGCTAGTCTCATTAAAGGATTATTCCCCTTCCTGGACACGACTACCAGACGTCTGATTGGACTGAGACGAGCTGATCCTTCCTATCACAACACCTGCTGTGGTGTCACCTGGAATAACCACAGATCAGGGCCGGAGAAAAAAAAGAAAAGACGAAAGATGATAGGAGGAAGAAACTGAGATGGAGTAGCGGTTGGCTTATAAATTATACAAAAATACTATTAGACAAAGAAAAGGACAGAGGAAAGGCTGGGATAAGGACAACTTCCTCATACTCGATGTGTCAAAGACATATTTTCTGTCTCTTGAAACCGACCGTTTCTGAGTCAGACCCTCTCTGTTCTTAAATAAGTTCCTCCTCGTTTCCGTCTGCGTCCCTCCGTCTACTACACTTGTGCCAATTAAACAGACCACCAAAGAATTATATCATTTGATCAAAGCATTATATTTAATGTGCATGTGAGCACCTAATTGGATAAAACAAGTTTGTACATGTCTTTCAAAAACAATTTTGAAGATTTGAAGACGATGGCATGCTGTTAAACCATATATAACAATCACACTAATACATATTTAATTAAAGGGACCCAAACTGGCCTTTGAAAACTAAGTATGTTATTTTCTTTAAAGCGAAGACCCTTGAAATTATAACATGATGCAATCGACAATTACTTGGAGCCGTTACACTAAAACCCATCCAATGAACAGATTTTCTGTGGGCAGCCGAGCCACCGCCCAATCAGAATCCTGATCAGGTTACTTTGGCTGAAGTGTTGCGTTTGGAGTGCAGCTCAATCAGTCCCATTAACGGATTAACAGGCTGCATGTAAATGTTGCCCCAGTGGCTCGGTCTCTCTCGTGCGCTCATAATTGTTAACTATGAAGTTCACATCAAAACTAATAGCCGGTCTGATGCCATTTCCCCTGCGCTTCTGTTGCCATTGGCAACCCATAGAGTCTGTGAAGAGAGTCTGTCTGTCGCCACTTTTGAATGTGAGAGATAGACACAGCTAAAGAGCAAGAATAAAATAAAAAAGGAATCAAAAGAAGTATAGTGGCTTCTGATCTCTCAGGGAGAAGAAAAGGACACAGGTTTGGTCTTGACAGATGTAAATGTCAGCTGGATAGTTGGCTCTGAATGGTAGTTGACTGGAGTATACCTATGCGCATGTTTCCTTTTGTTCTTAAAATGTGTGAGGCTGCGGGGGCTGAGACACAGCAGACATGAGCAGCCTCGAGGAAAGCCTGGTCCTTCACTGGCCAGTTTTTTTTACCCTCCACCATATGCCTCCGCTATGCGTTTTACCTGAACTTGTTTGCTCATTTCAGTGAACGCACGTTTTCAGAAGGTGAAGTAAAGGAGAGGAGGCTCTTGATACGACTCATCACCAAGCTCCAGCTACTGTCTGCTGCCTTGTCTGCTCAAAGAGCTCCGGCGCCCCGCTGGGAAAGATGAGAGGCTTGATTACAGTCAAATTAGCAAATGAGCAGGTTAATTACAGAACTAAATTCCTGAAGAAGAACTGTAATTTCTCTGAGAGATGCTCCCGCTCTGCTCAAAGAGCCTCAAGGAAAAGGGAGGGGGGAAAAGGCAGAGGACGAATGAGTTTATCTCCCTTTTCTTTTTCAAGAAAACGCCCCGGTTTCTGCCCGTTTTAGCTCAGAAGCTCACCGTTTGAGGTTAAGGGGAAATGGTTGCATCAATGAGCTATTATTTTGTTTCAGAGGACACTTTTTCCCCTTTGCATTTTCTGTTCCTCTTTCTCCTTCTTCCTTCCCCTCACTCAAGAGAGCGCATCAAACCCCTCTCCAGCTTCTACCCACTCTCCTGCTCGCTGGCTTTCATCCTTCACTTCACAGGAGCCTTTGGGAGGCTTCAGATTTTTTATTTGCTACAACCACGTAGAAAAGGAGTTTCTGAGACATGGCCTAAAGTTTGCAAGGACGTTCCGTTTCACACATAGACTGAAAATAGACTTAGACATAGACTTCTTTTAGGCTGACCTCGGTTGGCGCAGGCCATCATTCCTTAGATTGTTCAAGTCACAAGCCAGCGATAAGCGCACCTTACTGAACGCTCTGCTTTGCTTTGGCCAATGGTTTATGTGTAGTTTTAGAGAGAGAGAGAGAGAGAGAGAGAGAGAGAGAGAGAGAGAGAGAGAGAGAGAGAGAGAGAGAGAGAGAGAGAGAGAGAGAGAGAGAGAGAGAGAGAGAGAGAGAGAGAGAGAGAGAGAGAGAGAGAGAGAGAGAGAGAGAGAGAGAGAGAGAGAGAGAGAGAGAGAGAGAGAGAGAGAGAGAGAGAGAGAGAGAGAGAGAGAGAGAGAGAGAGAGAGAGAGAGAGAGAGAGAGAGAGAGAGAGAGAGAGAGAGAGAGAGATTTTGTGGGCAGATGTGTATGAAGTCTGGAGCAAATGGAGTGAGAAGCTGAGCAGCTGGCAGAGGACAAGGAGTAGGCTAGTGAAAAAGATGGGGGATTCACAAACACACACGCACACACACACACACACACACACACACACACACACACACACACACACACACACACACACACACACACACACACACACACACACACACACACTAGTGGTGATTCAGGCTAGTGAGTACACACAGATGCAGTGACATGACTCACAACAGTTTCCCTTCACCAGACGCCGTCATTTGTGTGTCATCTCCGAGACAACCTACTGCAACACCACTAACTTCATTTATCCACCCGGGTGTCATCGTCTGTCATCAATTCAGCAAATTATTGTTTCGCTCCGGATAGTGTTTCCAGGGAATTTGTATCGGATGCAGTCATATCTCTTAATGGAGTTGAAGTTGTGGAAGTTGGCAGTTGGCTTCTTTATAGATTTTATGTGTGCTGTTGTCGCCGGAGGGATACACATAGATGTTTTCGGAGGTCTAAGCGTGGATATGCTCAGAGAAAGGACTGTTTGGTAACCTAGGGCAGTGGGAACACATATATATTTCATCTGCCATTCATATTTGAAGGTGGGGGGGTGGAAGATGGCGGTAGACACTGATTCTTTCAGTGCACAACTTTCTTTACAGAGGTATATATCAGCGCAGGTTATCGCTTTTAAATTACATCATCAGCCCCCTCTCGGCCTTTGCTCTTTGTATCCCCCATTCCCCTACATCTCTCTTCCTCTCTGTTTCCTCCTCCCACTTAGACAACACTATTGGATTTTTAGTCCATTCCAAATGAATTGAGCTGCGCCGCTCATGTCGAAACGAGCCCAGTCGATTGCCTAAATGTAACTATGCATAGTTATCGGGACTGCAGCGCAAGCCATTCGCGGGAAGCCTAAACATTATAAACAAATAAAGCAGTCGTATTGCCTCAAGGCCCTTGGTTAGGAATGCACTGCAGTGTCTGGTGAATGGGCAGCCAGCGTGAAATCCAATATAGGCCTGTGTGTGTGGAGGAGGAGGGAGAGCATTCCACTCCAATCTCCATCAATACAACACTATACAAGACTGGTGCGGCTGCTGCCACCCGAAATACAACCACTATTATTTTGACCACTCCACGCCACATCGGATACAACAACTACCACCACTCCTACTACTACTGCTCTGTCTTAGAGAAATTGGGCTGTTCTGCAAGAGCTTTGTGGTCACAGGAGTCCCCTACGGAGCTGTAATCAATCTCACCAGTTAGTCGGAGCAAGGAGCTCAGGTGGTTCTTAAGAAATGTCTTCAGATCTCAGCTGGATCTTAACCCATTTAAGCCGGGAAAGCGTTGCCGCATTTCTACCATTAAAACCGGGGGCGCTGTTGCGTCATTCTACCATTGAAGCCGGGAACACAGATACGTCATTTTCTGGTACAAAAGCTCTGTGGTATTTTTTTGCATTAATTTTCGGCCTCTTAGCCCAATGAAATGCATCAGAATATACACGTTTGGATTTTTTTCGAAGAATCATGGCAGACTTAGATTACTGCGGAGGGAATTCTGAAGTTAGTGAAGGTAGTGATATTGACGATCTGCACAGCGCTGATGACATTATTGCTGACGACTTTGAACCCGTCGACCGGGATTTATGGTTAAGATATATTTTGAAGACGGCGACGATGATGACCATGAGTTCGAAGGTTTTGAAACCGAGTGGAGGACAGAGAATTACCACTCTAATCCACAGAGAATTTTTCAACCGCAGAGGCCACTCATGAAAGCCACAGCTGTAAGCGCTCAAATACTTTTTGAATTTAGTTTCTATCTGCTACAGAGGCTGAGAAATCAATTATTTAGTAGGCGTTGACACAATAGCTGAATTTCCAGAAAAACTTCAGGTTTTAGGGGGTTCTTCTAAAATCACCCATAGGTTTTACAGGCATTTTTTCGGGGCGTTTTAGGCCTAAATGGGTTAAAAAAGCTCTCTGATGCAGTTGATTTCAAACAGTTCACCCACTCCTACAGGATTGTATTTTAAAGCACAGATCTGGCCTTGCTTTAGTGGCAGCCTACAAAATATTTTCATAAATAGGGTTTTATAAAGTGCCAGTGTAGGCGTATAGGACAAAAAGGCAACTTTTCCCAGAGTTTCTTTTGCATAGCTTGATGGCTGTTGCAATCACAATGGCCACCACACAATGATTTATCGCTAGTGTTTTTTAACTGGCAGCTAAAGCTTTTATGAAGAGCTCAAAATGATGATGTTGGACACTGTAGTCTGAGAACAAAAATCACGAGAAATGGGCTGGCGTTTTATTTTTCCGCCTATCTCCCCCACAAACTGTGTACCAGACTATGCTATCTCTTATCACTGGTCCTAATGGTTAAGTGTGTTACAGGAGCTGTGAGGGATAAATCATTAGGGGTCTGAGTGCTGCGAGACATGCACACCCTGAGGACTCCTTTCTCCTCTCTGATTTGCTGAAAAACCCACCAGTTTCCATAGAAACCACTTTATCACCCGCAGTTATTGTGACTTTGACCCAGACCAAGGGCCAGGACTCATTGGTGGTGACCTCGCGCCATTTGTTGCAGGGGGGCCTGAACGGCGTGCTGCAGTTTCTGTGGGATATAACCTCCACGAGACCACATACTGAGGCACCAACACACGCACATCTCCAGCCTCGTTGTGTGATTTCCTCGAGCTGTACTGCTGTTACTTTGCCCTTGTGTGTATGCGAGTGCATAGGTACAACATTAAAGGGTAACATGTGCCTTTCCTGATGTTTGACCTCTGGTTAGTTAGCCTGCAGCATCCGTTTCTCTTTGGTCGGCCTGGATCTGCTAATATTAAAAGTCCCATATTGTAAAAGGTGAGATTTTGCATTTCATGTTCATTATAAAGTAGGTCTAAATGCTACATAAACATTATAAAAGTATCAAAGCGCTTAAAGAGAAATGCACCCTGTGTCTCTAAAAAGGCTCTCCCCACATGTAATGAGAACAAAAGGGTTAAAATTGGAATGTCACAACTACACAAATATATAAAGATCTAACACTGCCTCTACACTATAAATTCCATCATTCCCCAGGTGCAATTATGGTGGGAAAATGCTGAGAGGGACCAATCAGAGCAGACTTTTTTCTGGAAATGTCTTAAAAAGACACTCGCCTAGATGGAGTGTTTCAGAAATGCGTTTGGAGGGACAGTTTGAGAACAGTTAAAGCATTTGAATCAACCTGAAAATGAACATGATACGGTATGTCTACATTAAAACAGTTACAGTCCTCATCTCTTAGATAACCTCTGAAATAACCAGATCTCAACTCATCACTGCTAGTAGAACCTATTTCTACAAGTACATTTTTTCTTATTTTCATTTTAAATAAATATGCCCGTTAGACGCAATCTGTTTCTGTCATGCCAAAGTAAGACATGTTCAGTTTTAAAGGATCACCGCTAGAACACTTATTGCAACAGAGATTCATGTAATGTGTCTAAATAGATATTACCCCATTGGGTAAATTTGAAGTTTCCTAATTTGTAATGAATTCAGATTTGTTTTATTGTTTGAAGGACTGAGTATTAAATTAAAGACAATTGTCTTTGGATGAATAGTTTTTTAAGTCTTTCTAATTGCTTTTCATAAAATACATGTTCTTTTTGCAGAACATAATGAATCACTGTACTCCAAGGTACAGCACGCAAACCTGTATAAAGCTTCTTGCTTTGTTTTATTCTAACCCCTTGTGGTGAGCATTTCATTTAACTTCAACTGCTACATTAATATATTCTCTCTATTGGGAAGCCATTATGGATATGGAAATACAAAAAGTATTTTTTTAGCAGACGTCTTTGGCTATTTGTTCCTGCAAAGTGGCCCCCGAAAAAGCCTAGCTGTCATTCTCTCGTCTCCCCCTCTTACCCCTCATTTCTTTTCTTCTGTGTGCATCCTCTCTAATGAAGCTAAATCTAGCATGCTAAATCAGACCAGTCAGCTATGTCATTGGTGGTCATATTGGCCCCCGAAGGGCGAAAACACCACTCCGAGACGATGTGTAAATGACATTAGAAGAATTCACAGTACAGCAGGCACAGACAATTCAGGCCAAAGCAGGCAAGCGCCTATCTTTTGTACCTCAGAAATATGGGTGCCACGCATGCAACTAAAGACAGTGGCCCCCACATGTGGGCTGCAGAGAACAGATAGAGTAACAGAGTCAAAATGCGTATGTGAAAGTGCAACTGTAGCCGCAGTCGAGATTGGTACGGTACCACGGATCAAGAGTGGAGAGACGTGCTCTACAGGATACCAGCCTGTCAATTGCAGCGCTCTCAGCCTCAAAGTTCTCAGCTTCAGGATTTCGTATAGAATCTAATGGCTTTGGAGTGTGAGTGCACACAGTAACACAAGTGGAAAAGCGCCGTAATACAGGGCCCTACATGACAATCCAAAAACCACACGCACTTATCGAAACACACACACACATGCGCGCACAGCACAGTGTGTCAAATCTCCTACTGAAGTCCAATATATCCCTCACAAACCCATTAAAGGTGCTTCATACAACAGCCTCTTACAGAATACAGAGAGGGGAGTGTGAGCAGCACAGACTCAGAGAGAATAACAGAGAGTATGTGAATCGGGTGTTTAGAGTTAAAGCACATTCTGGCAGGTAAATTCCTATTTTTTAGGATATTTTAGATATTGAAACATATACACATTTTCACTTATTAAGCTACAATGCACAATTTGAGAAGAGATGAAATATGATGAAGAGGTCCTTTGTGCCATTTGTAGAGGATTATAAGTACTAACATGTTTTTATCACCGCTAGGCTCATCTTATCTAACTGAAAATGAACTGGTGCCAATACTACCTTGCGGGGCAGCAGCCAGCCCCGCACCATCTTTAAGTGAAATATAAGAGAGAAGCGAAAATGTTTTAATAAGTTTAAAAGCTCAGACCTACTGGACACACATGTATCGATGTAATCGTGACTATTGTGAATGGAAATATAACAGCGGCACACTGAAGAAACCGAAACGTGACTTTAATTAAGTGTATTATGTCAACAAATTTCACATAACTGTATTAGGTTAGTCGAAAGCAATAATATTAAGTTTAAATAGGTTGAACTACTATACACTTAATTAAAGTCAACGTTTCAATGTATTCAGTGTAACTGCGGGTCTTTTAAAAGAGTCTTGAATTAAAATGTCTGAAATTTAAACCTAAGGGTGCTCATGTTCTCCCAATAAAGATTGTGTTGGTCTTTATTGGTGTACTGTAGCGTTAACTGCAAGGAAACAAAAGTATTTGTAAACATTTAGGTTTTTTTGTCCTTAAAAAGGAATATACAAGTCTTAAAATGAACTCAAAATCCTGCAGAAAACTATTCAATGGAACACCGTAGTCTGAGAACCAACCCTGTAGATAGATTGGATTCTTGTTGTGCCAACAATCTTTGCTTTTGCTAGATGGTTTTGTAGAAAAGATGGCAACAGTTAACTTGGCGGTCGGTAGTGTAGTTGTTCATTTCTACAATTTGTTTTACTTGTATTTTCAAAAGGAAGAACTTTCATTGCCATTTTGGGATAATAGTTTATTTACTTCTAAACATTGGCAACAACAACATTATCTTTTAATTGTGAGCATGTTAGCCTAACCATCCTGCAAACTAAGACAAAACAACACTACATCCTGGAGACTTTTCTACATGTTGCTACCCATCTTTATCCTTTTACTGCACACACTTTAAGTGCTCACGGCCTGCTATTTTAACTCTACACACCTGAACTACTTTTACTTAAACCCATGTAGGCTTCATAGTTATATATCATGTTTAAGGTTTACTGTATATGTCAGCTACTTTGTCTCGGTTCTGCTTACTTAAATTGTACCAAGTTTTCAATCAGCTTAACGTTTTCTAATGATCAATTTTAAGATGTGTTCCCCAACATTAAGGGAAAGAAAGCACCCTGCACTAGTTTGGCTAAAGTTAAGAAAGCATTTTTTTGTATCTACTTGGGTCGACGTAAGACACCTGTACATGTCTGGCAATCTTTTCTCTTCCCCTAATTTGACATTTCAGCCTGAGAAAATGGCTCTTCTCTGGCATTTATTCTCTACTCCAGGGTTGCACAGCCCTATAGCAACTGTCACTTACACTTTTTAATGTGTGTGTTAGAGCTACACTTTTCTGGTAAGTTAAACAATAGCTGCCATTCCTCTAAAGAGACACAACATCTTTAAAAAATGCCAGTGTCCCTCAGCACTTTGCCTCTGCATAAAGTCATGGCACATGCACACACACACACCCAGCGATACATGTTGTACCGTAAAAGCCAGCCAAAGCCCTCAGTGTGTCACCTCTGTCGTAGTGTTAATTAGACAGTGTCACCGTCTGTCCCCAGTGACATTTATTGCACATTTGAATATTTTACCCAGACAGATGGTAAGAATGTCAAGGCGTGACACTGAGTTATTAAGCCCTAGCCCTCTCCCTCGGCGACAGAATGCAGGGCTTGTCAGCACTCGATTGTTTTAATAACTCGCTGGCAGTACCGCAGCAAAGTTTGCCCTGACTCTTTGAGCTGCAGCTAGTTCCTAGGGCATAGGTGAAAGAGCCCACACATTCACACATGCCCATTCTATCGCACGCGAAAAACCAGCAGGCACCGATTCCTCTGAATGAGGATGAGCAGGAATTCCCTCGCTGAATAAAAGAACATAGCATGGCTCCGTGACCCCCCTCATGACATTATCCATCTGTAGAATGTCATGCTGTTCTATATTGCACATGACCTTCACCTGCACTAACGCTCCTGTCAGATGCACAACCCAGCATGGATGTGCTCCATCCCCTTACAATATGATGCCACGGTGTCACACCATGGTCAGATCCAGACTCTCGCATACATTGAGTTCTTTCATTGCATTGCTGACATGCAGCCTTTTCATTTTGTTGCAAACAAATAGAGGAGGCAAAATACTATTCCTTTCAATAAATAAAAGATGTTCTGGCACACACATCATCCCCAGTAAACGTGTACCCACCATCTAGCTATCACAACGGAACCTGAAAGTGAAGCAAAGTGCTTTCAACCTGCATGCTTTCATTGGTTCCAACAATTGTATTGAAGTCTATGAGAAAAAGTCCCTAATGCCTACTTAAATTACAACCTCAACAAAAGTTATTTTTAATGAGAACATGGTCTAAATATGTCTTTATATGTCTTCTTCATTAAAGTTTGAGTGTTGTTCTTATGGTGGTAGCCAAAATGTCAAGCTTGAGCTTGAAAAACATTAAAAACCAAACAAATTGAGGTTTTTGGACTCGTACACTTTGTATACCCATCTGCCTTGCTAAAGTATTCACCCCCTTGGCTTTTTATCTATTGTGTTGCATTACAACCTGTAATTTAAATGTTTTTTAATCTGAATTATATATGATGGATCTGCACAAAATAGTCTATGTTGGTGAAGTGAAATGAGAAAGATATATATAAATAAAGAATTTTTAAATGTAAAAAACTTCAGAAAGCACACAATTAGTGAAATGCATTCCATCTGTGTGCAGTCTAAGTGTCACATGATCTGTCAGTATAAAAACACCTTTTCTGAAAGGCCCCATAGGCTGCAACACCACTAAGCAAGAGGCACCACACCAAGAAGACCAAAGAGCTCTCCAAACAAGTCAGGGACAAAGTTATTGAGGAATACAAGTCAGGTTTGGTTATAAAAAAATATCCACATCTTTGATGATCCCCCGGAGCACCATCAAATCCATAATCTTCAACTGGAAATAACATGGGACCACAACAGACCTGCCAAGACAGGTCCGCCCACCAAAACTCAAAGACCGGGCAAAGAGGGAATTAATCAGAGAGGCAACAGAGAGACCAAAGGTAACCCTGAAAGAACTGCAGAGTTCCACAGCAGAGACTGGAGTGTCTGTGCATAGGACCACAATAAGCCATACACTCCATAGAGCTAGGTTTTATGGAAGAGTGGTCAGAAAACCATTACTTAGTGTTAAAAATAAGAAGGCACGTTTTGAGTTTGCCAAAAGGCATGTGGCCGATTCCCTAAATGTATGGCAGAAGGTGCCCTGGTCAGAAGAGACTAAAATGGAACTTTTCAAAACACTATGTCCGGCGGAAACCCAACACATCCCATCACCCCAAGAACACCATCCCCACAGTGAAACATGGGGGTGGCAGCATCATGCTGTGGGGATGTTTTTCAGCAGCAGGGACTGGGAAACTGGTCCAAGTCGAGGGAAAGATGGATGGCGCTATACAGGGATATTGTAGGGCAAAACCTGTTTCAGTCTGCCTGTGACTTGAGACTAGGATGGAGGTTCACCTTCCAGCAGGACAATGACCCGAAGCATACTGCTAAAGCAACACTCGAATGGTTAAACCGGAAGAATTTAAATGTGTTGGAATGGCCTAGTCAAAGCCCAGACCTCAATCCAATTGAGAATCTCTGGTTTGAATTGAAGACTGCTGTTCACAAGCAGAAACCATCCAACATCAAGGAGCTGGAGAAGTTTTGCCATGAGGAATGGGCAAAAATCCCAGTGGCAAGATGTGGCAAGCTCATGGAGACTTATCAAAAGCGACTTGCAGCTGTAATTGCCGCAAAAGGTGGCTCTACAAAGTACTGACATTAGGGGGGTGAATAGTTATACATGCTGAAGTTTTTTCAGCATTTTTGTGTTTTTGTTGTTTGCTTCACCTAAAAAAAATATTTTAAAAATCTTCAAAGTTGTAGGCATGTTCTGTAAATGAAATGATGCAAACCCTCAAGCAATCCATTTTACTTCCAGGGTGTGAGGCAACAGAACATGAAAAATGCCAAGGGGGGTGAATACTTTTGCAAGCCACTCTATGTCCTAAACCGTAAACACTAGCATTCTACATTAGTGCAGGCTACTACAGAGGCAATAACTAAAATCACAAAGAAAATGTAAGCTGTTTATCCCTCACAGGTGAAGTAACACTAACACAGGCAAATCTTTAGGATATCAGAGGATTTATTTGGCCTCGCTGGTATTCTGCATACTCGTAGCAACAAGGGCAGAGAAACCTGCTAAACGGAAGTTTTGCTGGCAGGAGTTGGGTTGGATCATCATCAGCTGATGATCAAACAATTGCAGATTGTGCGACAGAAGTTGTGGCAACAATCCCTGTCCCTAAAGAATTCTACTACAGCAAGAGCGTGTATACTAGTGCACTAGGTACAAGTCTGAGAGGAGAACATATTACACTGTCTTTCAGGCTATATTTACTGTACATGTCATTCAGGACACAATTTACAAGAGCCAGTGCTGGCAAAGATGAGTCTTGATGTTTCCAATAATGTTATCAGACCCACACTGAAACTTATTTTGTATATCCAATAAAAGGAAAATGTAAGGCTTTCCCATTAAATGACAACCTTGTAAACCTAAAAATGATGTAAGCCATAAAGTAAACTGAACCCTACTTGTCAACATTATTGCATGGTCCATTTGCTAAACGGTCTCAATGATACTACTAAAAGATTGCAGTGTGAAGATGGCATTACCATTGAGTCTATGCTCAACGGTTAATTTTCTTCTCCATTGTTGAAATTGTCTCCATTGGGGAGAAACGCAATGAAATTGTGATTCTAATTGTGTGAAGGAGAATCACGAAGAGAAAATGAAATAAGTTCCTAGTATGCCTCTCGCAGCTGCAGCATCTGTCTAAAGTGGGCCCAGGGTGTTGTAAAGAAACATAACGGAGCTGTAAATTTGGAGAATATTCTCCTGGTGTCACAGAGTGGATATGAATTCCCTTGAATGCAGATAAATACTTGACAAATATTGATTTGTTTGTGCTTTATTTTGTGTTTATACTGTAACAGGCCTTTAGCCCCCAAAGTGGAATGTTGGCATCCACCGCTTCTGCTTGGAATAAAGTATCTTCCTCTGTTGCTCTTGCAGCGTTGTGAGTCTATAATATAAAGCCACATTTGTTTAGTTATTCTGGTTATATCTTCCCCGCTGTCGCCCCGTGTCTCATTCCCACAGCTCATTCTCATCTTGTCCGTCATTTCTCCCATGAGTTTTTGAGCTATGTGTAATTACCGAGTTTGTTTGCACCTTGGCTCTAACTGGCTGTCTTGTTGCAGCCAGCTTGTGTTCACAGGAAGCATGTGTGTGAATGCGAGGGTTCACACGCACCGATCGGTCTTTAGCAAATAAGGGTGTGACGAGCGAGAGTATGCAACAGTGCCAGCGTGTTCCTGTGCACATGTGTGCATCACCCCGAGCGACACTCTGGCAGACACGGAGAGACAGAGAGAGGGACCTTGTCGTCTCTAATCCCTTTGTTTTGAGTCAGATTAGAGCTTTGCGAGGCGTTTGCGAGGCCTGCAGAATGTGGATTTAAGGATTAGTCTAATAAACAGAGGCTCTGTGGCACTCTGCAGCCCAGTGTGGAGATTACACAGGCACCGAGTGCAAGGAAAAGAGAGGGGTGGATTGTTTCCCCTCCCTTCATTTCCATCCTGACAAATGACAGGATGAGAGGAGAAGAAACGCAGAGGAGAAACCGGGAGGTGGGTGAAGTGTCTTCACAGTTCCTGATCATCGCGGCAACTTGCATCCATCTCGTTCCCTGCAGGGACCACAACTCTGAGTCACACACGCAGACCTTGGGATGTGTAACTTTTATCCCGTACTCTTATACGGCCTCAACAATAATTCATAATTAGTGCATTTAGCCTGGCTGATCACAGGGGACGTCCCCTCATTCTCATTCATACTCTGCAAAGAAGGAGGACAACTCTTCAGTGCGAGGAAAACTAAGTCCACTTAAGATCTACATTGCCGCTGAACATTTTTTTATGAATACAATATTATGTGGTACTGCTAAATGTGTTTATTGTTTCCATTGTATTTCTGTACATATTAAAACAGCAAACCAAATAGAGATAGGTTTAATTACAGAGGATATGTCTTGTTTTATTTTTTAATTGACCTTATTGTTGTGAAGCGGTGTGGAGAAGAGACAGCCTCATCTGTTAAGTCTACCACTGACTTATGCTGCGCTGGCTTGCTAATGAGGGGCTCACAAATATGAGATATGACTGTTTTGTGCACACAAACACTGCATTCAGAAGAGGTAATGTTGCGACTACAGCTGCAACAAAAATAATTAGCATTGACTAATCAACTTAAAATACATTAGTACCAACAAATAGAATAAATCTACAACTTTACAAGATAATCATTCAAATAATTTTCATGAACAAAAATACATCAAAATGTGGCACTCAGCCTCTAAATATTGAGATCGCCTGACTTTGTAAGTGAATATTCTTGGGATTTTGGCTTTGAGAATGTGGGAGGACAATTTCCAATGTTGCTTCTTACACTGTAAATATGAGATATGACCATTTGTTGCACAAAACAACAACTACGTTCAGAAGTAGTGTATTGTTGCGTAATAAAAATGAATTGGCATCAACTTTAGAATTGATAGTATCACCTAATGGATTTGAAGGATAGAAATCTGCAACTATTTTGATATTAATCAATTCTTGAAAAATATCTGAATATGGACATTTCCTGATTTTATCAGTTTTAAATCCTATTAAAGGGAAATTACCTGGGTTTTGGAATGAAGAGACATTTAAAGACATCACGTTTGACTTTGACAATCTGGGACGGAACATTATTACCCTCATTTCTCACAATTTGTAGAGCGCAGATTTAATGGAATAATCTACATAATAATCAGGAGGTTTATCAAAAACAACAATATATTTTAGTTGCAGCCCTACAGTGCTAAAATAAATTGTGTGAGCACAAAAATGACACCACAATGTCACTGACCAAGAAAACTTGCCAACTCGTACTCAAATGAAAATAGTGACACAGCTAGTAAATACCACGACCGATCACACTTAATAAGCAAGTGGGTTTTTTTTCTATTTGGCTGAAAGAGGTGTCGGAGGTAATGAGGCGAGGTGTGTGGGAGAGGGAGTGATGAAATGTTTCCTGTCCCGTACGCCCCTCAGCTGTTGGCTCACAGATCATCTTGGAGCCAGAAAGGGCCGCAGTTTCCAGCTGATCTGGAGCCCATAGACACCGTTTAGCCTTGTGTGTATATGCACGCATGTGTGAATATGTTTATTTCTGTGTGTGTCTATGCGTGCGTGCACTCTCAATGCCACCTGAGATCAAAGACATGATTAATGACTCTTCGTGGAGAGGAGCCTCACTCTCAGAACCCAGTCCAAAGCTGGTCCAAAGGCGGGGAGAATGATAGAGGTCATGGATGTGGATATACACGAATATTTATATATGCTAATACATGTGACACACGCACATTTCCATCTCTAAACAGGAAGTAATCAGGATGCCCAGCCCTTCCCCTGACAGTAGAGCTCCCATGAGC
Source organism: Eleginops maclovinus (assembly GCF_036324505.1). Taxonomy (NCBI): domain Eukaryota; kingdom Metazoa; phylum Chordata; class Actinopteri; order Perciformes; family Eleginopidae; genus Eleginops; species Eleginops maclovinus. Next base: position 18,984,094 of record NC_086371.1, read on the forward strand.
CGTCTCTTATTTGTCACACATTTGTGTAGCTCATTGATAACCATACAGCGGAATTGAAAGTATATCACACATAATGAGATACTTGACCAAAAGGCTATTATTGCCATACAGTATGAAAAGTAATTACAATGATGTAGAATGCACACTCAAAAAAAGGTTTCATTGGTGAGTAGAAGTAATTATTTTTCTGAGTAATAAGGATTTATACTTAAAGATATGATGTCAAGTATTAGCAGCTCTTAAGGGGAAGCTAAACATGTAATTGGATGCTTTGATGAAGTGTGTAATCAAGTATGCGCCTCGAGTAAGATGCTGCTCCTGAAATCCAGACGCACGCAGAGGCAGGTTTTTTTTGTTATTTTACTTGTAATTGAGTACCAGTGTTATGCGACAAATTTGTTTGTCCCTCTTTATTTTCTCACGCGACATCTCTGTACTCGGCTCTCTCCACGTCTGCGCTTTTGTTTCTCTCCGTCACTCCCTTCTTTGTCTTTGTGAGCAAACTGTGTAAACAACTTAATTTGAGCAGCGACAGAGAAAGCAGCAGAAAATTGAGAGCAAAAGGCTTCAGAGCCACAATTTTGTCTTTTGTGATAACGTGGCCTTGTGTTTTCAATAGCCCGTCTTCTGCTATTTGAATTTCTTTCAAATTAAAGAAAAAGAAAAGGCAAGAGAGAGGCGAGAGAGAAAAAAGACACCACATGTTGAACTTCATCTCCTGTTGACAAAGAGTGTTGGAAGGCTGGATGAATTTTCTGACAGGAAGGCTCCATGCTGTTTTTTATCATGCTTTTAGCCACCAGTCTTGTTGGCTGATTGTTGCTTTTGGTTTGGTTACAATTTATTAAATGAGCCAGATAATTACTGCTTTAAAGGCTCTTCTAATCTAGCCATAAGATAAGATCAGATGAATGAGAATACACATATTTGTATATTCACATTCATCTGATCTAGGAAGATACTGTAGATGCACATTGACAACTACAGGTAAAGGTTTATTTGAAGTGCATAGAACTCAAACCATTAATCAATTAGATTGTGGACCGCTTCTTATTTATAATTCTTGTGTAGGGCTTTTTTCGAACAAAATGTTTTTCTTTGTCTTTTGTGTGGTAAAAACAACAGTTTTGGGGGGGGGGGGTTTGGACATCGACTGAAACAAAAAAAGCCATTTGAAGATGTCACCTTAGAATCTGATAACAGGAAATGCTCTACCCATTATTTTATGATGATTAAACTACTTTTAATCAATGATTTAAAACCAATAGATTAATGATGATGATGCACATAAGGCCGCTTACTTACAAAATAAACTTTAAACTGCTCTGTTGTATATTTCTGTCCAAAGTATAAGAATATTTTATATAAGTAACTGTCAAACAATGGGATAGTGTGTAGCTTACAGTATACAGAGTAAACATGCCCTTGTTGAGCCCCCTCCTGCAATAGGAGTCATCTGGACAGGAAGCCTCCCGCAGTGTGATATCCCTAAACAGCATCTACTCCGGCACTCACACACCGCCTCCCCGCTAATTTGTTTGATAAATGAGATGGCGTGATGGAATCTTTGAAGCTAATTATCTTTGGGTTATAGCCAATGTTCATGTAACCATTGCAAATGCAGTGAAATAATATGCACAGTCGAGCCGGGTCGATCGCGATCAGCATGTTCCCCGAGCCGGCTGTCTCTGCAGCGCTTTCTGTAGGCACATTTGAGGCATGATGCAAGAAAACACATATCACCTGAGGCAATTTCAAAACCATAAATGCACTAATGCACCTACTGCTGAAACACTCCGAAGAGGGTTGACAATATATCTTTTACTTTTAAGTTAGTCTATACTGAGGACAGACTGAAAAAGTCATCTCTACTAGAATTTGACAGGCTTTTTCAGGGGGAAAAAGTGCTCTTACCAAGGTGAGCAAAAATTATGAAACCCACCTGATCATAATTTGGAGGCATAGGGCTGATTATGTATTATAAGCAATCATAATGCCCCCTAAACACACAAAAGGCAGGCAATGTGCCATGTGCAAATAAGAATTGGAGAGAAGATAAGCTGTAAGAAAATGAACAAGATATCAATAAATAAACATAAAGATAAACATGTGATTGTCCTTAACGTAAGTACTGGTGTTGATGGAAAAATAAAAACCAATATGACCAGTATTCTAAATCCAATCCAATCAATTAATCTAAAACTTATCCCTCACATATAAAGCGTTTCCTTGTGTTTCAAAAACAGTTTGTGAACTCAGTGCTCTCAACTATTCATAAAAGGTTCTCATACCTAAGAGAGGAATACAAATGTGGCTATATCTGTATTTAGAAAAAGCTGTTTATATTGATCCCTTTTTTTATTTTCTTTGATACTCAAACTCTCTCTGTATTTTTCAGAGGTTCATCAATGAAGGGGAATTCATCTTGTTTGATGCTCGCTAATCCATTGATGTCATTATCCTCCTATTAACTGGGTGTGATTTCTAGTTACAGTGGAATTACATTGGGTCATATTCCATATTTTCCTTCCCAAGCTCTTATTTGCAGTCGAAAGGTCATTATCTCTACCAAGCTTCACCTCTGTAATTTAGAAAATGAATTCTCCACCCTCCCTGTCGTCCTCCAATTACATTTCTCATTCAGGCTGGATTTCATGGTCACGTCATGGTCGCACACATGTCTCTTTTCTCCTTCGTCTAACCACCCTTTGTGGACTGTCATGGAAGCTACAGGTTCATGTGGGTGCCAAGTCTTGTCTGAGTGTTTTTATATGACTATGCGTGTATCTGTGTTCCTGACTCCTCGCATACCATGAGATCATGAGTCATAAGGATATAAATCATTATACCTCTGATGAATGAGATAATCTACCACAGTGTGATGACTATGGGGGGTTAGGCAGCTGTCTCTGCAGTAATTAACAAAAAAAGTTTGGTGTGTGTGTGTGTATAAGTGTATATGTGTGCTTCTGCGACCTTGAAGAAAACACTTGCCTGGGTGGAAGGTGATTGATATGTGGTCTAGATTCCTGGTTGACCCCCTTGGCTTTCTTCACCTTCGCCACCTATCTCTCATTCTTTGTCTCCTTCTACTCAACTTACTTTACCTGCAAGCTATGAAGTCCTTCTACTGTCATTGCCATACACACCTGTTATCTATTTATCATGGGCGATATTACACATGTTTAAGTATTTATATAGTTCAGCAATCCCAGCAATATAAACTGACTTGTAAGGTTGCTGGTTATCAATATCACTTTTACGTCTGTGAACTAAATACAGAGCTGGAGCAAAGACTAGAAGAAAGTTTCAGGGATAAATGCTTGCCAACTGATTATTTTGGGAGCTACCCACAATCCCAATGTCTCCTATGATCCAGCCACTGTTCCACTAAGTAGTGTAGCTCAAATGTTTAAGTCAGCAAGGAGCCAGGCTACCTGCTTCCCCCTGCTAAGAGTCTTTTTGTTAACTAGAATAATAAGAAGGTCTATTAAAGAGTGGTATGCAATGCTGCCTAAAATGGATCGTGTGAGCTTGTGGTCACAACATTCAAGTCTTTTTAACAATATATAGAACACAGCTGCCAGGTTACAGCTACAAGGACGCCGGGTTGGTGTCTAGAAGCTACAGAGGCTAACCGTTAGCTAGGCGTTATCAAGCTAGCTAGCCGCTAATACCTGAAGACAGAGATAAATGTTGGAAATATCTAAATTGTCCTCAAAAATATTTGATAAAGTATTAATGAAATGCAGATAATAACCAAATGTTCCAAATACTCACATACCATCAACCAAAAATGTACATCTCCAGCCTCCCAACATTTTTGGAAAATTTCCGAAAATGGCAAAAATCTTCTCATGAACACGGTAAAACACAACCCCATTTGAAGGCAGCAAAAAGTCTTTATCTAAATTTAAAAAATAGTTAATATGAAATGTTATCATAACACTCACCTCTATTATATGCACTAAACATACAGTGCACACACACAAAGCCCTGCCATTAGCATAATGCCAGTCAGAATGTCCCAAAAATGTTCAGAGCCAGTAGCCCTCTATATTTCCTCGCCCTCGATCCATTCAGAGTACAAACACATTAAGTTTGAACTCCTAATAGCCAGTGTGATGGATGCCGGTGCATAATGAGCTCTTTATGAGAGTTAATACCTACTGTTAATCAATGGACATAGCGGGGCACTTTTCAATACTACCTTCTAAGCATTTTAAAATGAGCCCTCATTGAATAGATTGATTCGCATTTTGTTTCCTCCTTTCTCCTACTTTTTTTCCTGTCTCGTTCTTCCTCCGTCCCAGCATGCAATTAGTTATATCACATAGTCTGAATCAAATGGTGGCCATTCTTTAGAAATGCCCCGCTCTGACATCAATAAACACTGTGTCGAGACTGAGAGATATTTTGATGAAAATGCAATGCTACTTTGTAATGCAGTGGGTGGACCAGACTTTCCTCGGCCTGAAGCGATAGAAACATGGGTGACCTATTTATTACCATAAATATCCCATACAGGCAGCTGCTGGAAGCATTCCTGTCAATTACTGCTGGTTGTTGTATTGTTGTACTTTGATCTTTAGCTGCTAATGTAATGCGTTGCTCAAGGCCGCCGCGCTAGTATCATGCTGTATTAGCATCATAATCATGTATAATCTGCATCCACAAGTATTACATTTGAATGGATTAGAATTGGGCGGGATGTGCTGCAACAGCAGTGGACAGAGGAGGCATATAAAAGATGCAACGGTGTGTAGCTGCTTACATGGAGTGTTACAAGCTGAGTCAGGACCAGCTAGTGCTTTTATCCCAGCACATGTACCTCCACCTGTACTGTACATGTGCTATTGAATGTGTTTGTTTCTGTGTGTTGTGTGTGTTTGGGTGTATGTGTGTCTGACTGTGTTTGATTATCCCTTACAGCCTCTAAGGGAGCGGGATTCATTCTCACTCTGATAATGAGGGAGAGACTAGCAATGCCCTCAAGTCATTTCTCTACTTCTTCCATCCTTGCTGTTGCATTCGGCTGCTTTTGTTTCTTAGTTTTTCACCCTATACTTTTTTCCAGCATAGATAATCTGCCATCACTCTTCCCATTCTTCCGTCCTTCTTCCTCTCAGATTTCCTCCCACTTTCTTAATCCTCTGCCTTTTCCTGTCATCCTCGTTCCCCACTTTTGTGTGTCTGTACTCATGCGTGGCTCACATCCGTTTAAGATGACCGGATGGCGTTTGAGTCATTCGGTTTTTTGTGTCGTGGATTTCAAATGTATGCTGACCATTTTTCCTCAGCCCGGTCGATGGTTGACTATCTCTGTGGACCAAGGTGCTGGCAGCTCTGTTTCTCCCCACAATGGCCTTACTTATCCCGCATCAATACTCCGATGTGATTTATATTTGCCTGGTTGCTCAAATGTCCACTCGCCGCGCTCCCTCTTACCTAACTTCCTCTGCAGATTCTCCAGGGAGTGCAAAGCAAGAGTGAGTCACAGCAGTGCATCCATTAATTTTGTACCAACCTCTTTGCTTTCTTTTCCACTCTCTCCCTCTTTCTATCTCTGTTTTCCAGGTGACTGAAGTGGAGATTGACATTACGGAGGCCCGCTAGGAGGCCCTTCCATCTCCCCCCACCACTTCCTCCTGTTCCTTCACTTCCATCTCTTCTCCTTGCATCCCATCCCTCAATCCTCCAACCAACTAAACCTCGACATGGATCTGAAGGATCGGAGGAACCGCTCCCTGACCAGGGTTCGCTGCTCCAAAGACTCCCAGTACAACACCTCGTCGCTGGACACAGATGAGTGCCGTGTGCCTACCCAGAAGTCCTACAGCTCCAGTGAGACGCTCAAGGCCTTCGACCATGAGCAGAGGCTGCACTATGGCGGCTGTGTGACTGATCTTGTCCACCACGAGGCTGATGAGTACTCCAGGCAAGGTGAGTTTGTGGAGCAAAGCATTCCCTTCAAATGCTTTATAACACTTTTATTTTGGGCTTAATCCATACCGTGCTGGGCTGGAGACTTTACACAGGAAATCAAGTTAATCTTATGACTATGAAAAGTTCAAGCATTTTGGAAAATATGCTTATGTTTCTTGCTAGGAGTGAGATTGAAAAATTGATTTAACTGCATGTCTTTACACTAACTACAGCAACATTCTGTAGCTGGTTAGCTTAACTTAGCCCTAACCCTACCATTACATGTTATATCTTTTTTGTTTAATTCATGCAACATTTTAAGTAGTTGTATGGGTTCTGTGCAGATGTTGTTTTTAAAATGTTGTGTGGATTAAACACAGGCAATATAAGCAATATAGCTGTTTCCCCTTGCTTCCTGTCTGTGTGCTAAGCTAGCAGTTTTAGCTAAGCTAACATTGTTCTTTTGTTAGCATCATATTCATACTACACACTCAAGAGTGCTATCAATCTTTTCATTCCCCCATTATTAGAAACCCAATAAAAAGAGTTAGCTAAAAGTCATCTGCATAAAATGTAAGACATGTAAGGTAAAATGTGTTTTCAGTTTCAGATCTGTGTATTTTTTCAGGTTTAAAAAATAGCCCTTTTTTAATGTGATAGATAATGATGGGTGCCAATTGCAGCTGAAAAGCAAAACTAGAAACTAAAAGAAGACAAATTCCTTTTACCAATTTACCAATTATCTCTAGTCTCAGTGCAGCTCCAGTAGGTAAGTCTTGTTCCTGTCCAGCACGTATGGTGGAGCCAAGCATAGCTCAATACTTGTATAGCCATTCCAACCCTGTTTTGTGATTCTTAAACATCTACACTCACATATATTATATATCATATTGTACATTGCACATGTACAGCTTATTCAGGTGTTTACTGTACACTTTTACATTCTGTTTGTTTCGAAGCCTCAGTGTTGAACTGTTGATGTAATCATTTGTTGTAAATGCTGCACTTTGCAGCAATGGAACGAAGCAGACCTTTAGCACTGGAAAGCCTGTCATAATGAACTTCTGTATCCCCTGGGGAGCAAGTTAGCCAATAGGCCGATAGGTCATCTCTAAAGGGGTGGGCCTGTTCTCTCATAGGCATGTCTTTAAACTGTATGTGTGTGTGTGTGTGTGTGTGTGCACATGTGTTGATATTGCAGAGGGACATGAAACAGGCAGTATTGATCCCTGGCTGGTGAAAGGAGTCAGACTCAATGGGATTGATCTGTGCTAAGCTGTATTTTCTCTGCATGGACACAGACAAGGGAAGAGAGCTCAGGGCCATACAACACACTTATACAGAAGAGAGAGTAATAACGGTAAAATTACCCTCAAAAGAGAATAAATGTCTCTGAGGGCCCTAAAGAGATTTTCAAAATAGGACATCTTCATTTACCTTGAGACTACTGTCAAGATAAATGTCGGACTCCACGTGGTTTGAAAAACAATGAGAGAAATTGATAAATCTGACAGTAGTTTAAAGAAGAAAATATTTATTGGTACTCAGAAGAGCCTATTTATTCTCTGTGGAGTCAATGGTAACGATAGAAAAATGGAGGATTGATTGGCGGAACGCAAAGAAGACTCAAAGTCATTGATGTGTGCTGTCCGGACACACTCCGCTGCTGCACTGAGCTGACCTTACACCAGGAGATAGCTGGTCGATACCACAGTCCTCCCAGCCTATCAACTCCCTCAGAGAGCCCAGAGCCACAGATGCATCGTGGGAAGTGTGGCCACAGGAGACCAACAGTGTTGCAGCACCATATGGACTGTGACACCACGGGAGGAGGGAGAAAGAGAAGGACTTAGAGTGAGAAAGACAGAGGGAGAGAAGCAGCAGAGTTTTCTTCATCTTTCAACCAGATATTTTTGTAACTAGTACTTGAGAGAGTGAGCGATGGAAACAATGTGTTATTAGTCTGAGCAGCTTGTAGTTTACAGGCAAGATGGTACACAGAAAGCAGTTTTTTCCTCGACAGAAAACGGAGATTAGGAGTTCTGATAAGGTCCTTGTGGTTTCCTGAAATATTCATCCCTCTGAAGGGGATGTTTGATATTTGAATTGACCTGCGATATTAGATATTTATGATCGGCCACACCACATAATAATAAGAATATGATTAACTTTGATTAAATTATAATGATGTTGTTTTCTCGGTTAGATGAAGTTCTGAGGTCATTCCGAAGCTGTTTTTCTTTTTTGCTTTAGTGGTTATTTTTAATGCAAATACAGGTTCTGTGTTGAGTAAATGCATATTCTGCATACATGTGCACTCATACTACTGTTGCTGAGTTTCTTTTGTTGCAGCTTTGCATGTTACCTACAGCAAAGTCCACAATCCAGTGACATTTATCTTGATGATTGTCACTGTTGCTTCATTATCCTGCCCAAGCAAAACACAGCTCAGGCACAAATGCAGGCACCGTGTACATTTTTGCAAGTACATTTCTTTGGGCTGTTTTGGTAATTCTGAAAGATCATTTGCATTGAGTTATGCGGGGACAATTATAAAGAGTATTGCAGCAGATGTCCTTAGGATGTGCCCCGAGCCAAATGGAGGATTTTGTGATGTGATTCTTGGATAACACTCTGAGAACACAAACACTTTTCTTTAATTATCAAACTAATGTTCAGGTTTATAATAGTCATACAGCAAAATCAACATAATTGCTTTTTTTTCACTATATTTTCTAAATGGGCACATCAGTTCTGCTGCAGCTAACTGCAGTTGTAGCCTCCTCAAAATATATCATTGCTTTTAAAATTACTTATTTACTGCACATCATTATGCATGAAAATCTTTGCTGGAATTTCAGTGTTTCCTGAAGCGTAAATTCAACTTAAAAAGGAGCATCATCTCCCTTTGGAATCATTTTTGGAGTCTGTCTTGGGTTCTTTTTGGGATGCTGTATATTTGTGTTTTGCTACTCCGTGCCTCCAGGGCATGAAATATTTTCTCCGGACTTGCCTTCAACTCCATTAGGAAACTGTTTGCTTGCTTTAAAAGGAGGTGAGGAAGAGATGATGTTTATTGACCTTTATTTAAAGCCTGCCTGAAGTGTACATGCTGATAATGTATTCCTCCTACATCCAACATTTCGTCCTTCTCCAACAACTTTGAATTTGTTGGCCAAATTGTTGCCACATTTTCCCAAGTAAAGTTAAAACAAATTAGAAATGTTTGTGCTATATGTTCCTGATGATACAAGGCCCAGCATTATGCTCACTGTGCATCTGTACAGTGTAGTGTTGAAGTTCATAGATTCTTCCAGATGTTAAAGGGGCCCTATTATGCTTTTCGCATCGATTAACCTACTTTGTCTACTTCCGTAACATAATGACATCACTATGAAACACTGACGCTTCCATTTTCTAGCACTCCAACACATTGTACGGTAATAGTATTAGGGGCGCTGCATCGCTAATTGGTTGAGACATCACAACAGAGTCGGCCAGCTAACCAATCAGAGCAGACTGGGCTCTGGTTTCAGACAGAGGGTGAAAAGATGTGCTGCATCACATTGAAGCATGGAGACATGTCACAGCAGAGGCACACAATACACATATGAAAACTGAAAATGAGCAGAATAGGGCCCCTTTAACTATTCTACTGAGTAATACACGTTTCACACTCCACATCCACAACTCAAATGTATTAATTGATTCAAATAATTCTGGTGTAGTACCCATATACAGCTATTGGACAAATCCGAGCTCAGTAGGTGGATTCTCCCCATATACCGTAGCTTGCAAGCTACCTAGCCGGATTCATTAGAAATAGCAACAGTAAGGGTATGACATCCACACAGTAGATTCACGTATGGGTGAAACACATGAACTGCTAGGGTTAAAGTTGACTGCAGTTACAAGTTTTCTGAAAACGATTGCGGTAGAACAGATAAATAGCCTGCTCTTCCATTGTCAGAAAAAAAACTAACCTATATTACATTTACCACTCGACATCTCCCCTAAATACATGAATACATTGATTTAGCTTCCATTTAGCTTCCGAGAGCATCTTTTTTCTATTACCTTTACCTACCAACCAGTTATCAGCCTTACATTAATAGAAATGTCAGGTTGAGTTAAGGAAGTGAAAGTTATTGAAGTACCTCCATATAATAACCATTTGAATATCAATAACTTGGATTATAAATTAAATGTTGTTCCACATTGAACAATGAATCACAAACTTGAACATTCTTGATGAGTTAAGTTAATTGCATGGCTCGTTTGATAACAGCACATCTTAACCACTCATTCTGTACAATACAATTCAAGGCTCATTTTGTATGCTCACTACTTCAAAAACATCTGCATTATCTCTAAAATCCTTTTAAATACTGGACATGCGAGACTTGCACATAAAAGTAGCGTGCCTGCATGTGGAAATCTTTTAAATAGTAAGGTTTTAGTGTAAAGAATATTAATATATGGTTTGATATAGTTGGCCTGTTGTATGAAGCAGACCAAATGTACTTCAATTCATCAAGACCTATCTCTGTTGTTACATTTTTTGAGGCACGCTAGAAAAATATTGTCAACTAGAAATCGAGGTAACATTTATACAGACACCTGACATCTTTCTGAATGACTAAATAAAGTACATATTTTAATATGTATATGAATGGTCCAGATATTCCTTAAAAAGCCTTTGGAGTTGATAAAAACTGCTGTTGTATTGTAAAAATATAGTTCTATAATTGTAAGTCCCCTTTCTTTCACATTTTCGAACATTTCTAATAATAACTGAGCATTTCTAGTGAACCCTTTTGTCTTTGGTTTATTTTCAGTGTTTCAACATTTGAACATTAGCTGTCCCAAACGGCTCCTTGCAGATTTTGATGAAGCGGGTTTGCTTCTGTACTCCAACAGACCCCCCACTTTCATTGGATCTAAACTGCACTGTTTCCCCATTACACAGTTATTACCTAGTCTGCTTGGATAAGCACAGCCAAAAAACACATTATTTCCTCACCATAGCATGCCGCAGTCTAGAGAGCTCATTACAAGTGTGCACTATTTAACACCATAAAGTAACATCTTCGAAAACATCAGCGACCCCCAAAAAAGAGTACAAACCTCATTCACATACACATATCTAGGACTGAATGTCTGCTTTCTTTTAATTACAAAAATATCTGTTTCTCAGTTTAGTAGTATAAAAACACACAACATGTGTTCTAGGATAACCTGCCGTTCTTTAAACCTATTCAGGTAGTATCCTACGTGCACAACACATGGGCACAAACTACACTTTGAAAAAGCCAAGATAAAATCTGAGCAAACAGAAAATGGTTCCTACATACAGTTAAGCCCAAGCAAACTCATTTAGAAACATATGGGTTCATCAACTAATTTAATAAAAGAACAAATGAACCAAAGAAAGTGAAAACCATAAAGCAAAGTCAGGCTCCAATTTAAGGTATTAGCCTACAGAAAAATATAGTTTACAAAGAAGAAGTCAAATCGGCCAACAGAGTATGCTCTTCTTTTGTTTTTCAGTACATTATAATATAGCTAGTAATCCCACATTTTGTTAATGTACCGGTAATCTGATTAGAACGTGTTAATGTAATTGTGAGGGAATACTATATCTTTGTTTCCTGATTATGTAATAATGTTAAATATAATCCAGTACTCCTTAAGTCTACATATACGTGACTGAACCTCATACTGAAAATCTTTTTATACCACTCTTCACTCCTACTCCATACTATCTTTGTTTTTCACCACTCTGGTCTTTTCAACCCATACTGTGAATCTCCTTTCCTTCCTCCTGGTCTTTCTCTGCGGCTCCCATTCAGCACATCCCCGGGGTGTGTCCTCCCCGCAGGTCCACCTCCAGACAGCAGGCATTATCATAGCCGCTGCAGCCTCTAGAAAGCTTTGGCCTTTCCTTTTTGGAAGGATCTAAATGAGCCCCACTACATTCTCCACTGCTGCCTTGCCCCAAGGGATGGAAACCACACAGAGAGTCCGGCACACACCAAGACCTGCTTCACTGCCTGGACACCACTCAACCTCATCTACTGACCTTCCTCACACACTCCTCGCTCTGAATCGTGCCATCCCTCACTTTTTTCTCACTTTTTTTATTTCCTCTTCTGCTCTACTGTCACACCTTTCGCTCCTGCTTTCTCTGAATCTTTGGTTTTTTTTGTAATCGCCCTTGCTGTTCCTATATTGTTGCTTTAGTTATCATATCACACATTTGATATGCACTATATGAGTTCCATAGGTTTGTCCCCTCATCCTGACAGAATACATGTGCAAGTAGTTGCTATTGCAATCGGAATGAGCCGATTTAATCACAAGGGTGAGAGTCAACGGAAAACATACAGTTAAAAGGCCATGCTAATATTAATCTGCATTCCCTTCTCTCCTTCGGATTTGAATTGACAAATTACTACACCAGCCAATGATTGCTTTGTCCAAAAACTCTGCAAAACTTGCACGTCTATGATTGCCTTCACTGCCTCTATTCAAGACCTAATTGTTAAGGAAAATGTACTACTGGGTGGTGGGGAGGAGGCATATGCCAAGGAAGGGCCGTTCTTTCCTCTTACTCTATTCTTAAAGAAGAGACTACTTCCAAGTATTTGGAAGAACAGCAGGAGCCTCCCGTAATGCGCCCTCTTCAGTGAGATTCAGGGACTAGCCATTCTAGAGAGAGCAGCTTCATACTGAGTGTTTGCCAAATGTTTCATGATGGGAGGAGAGGAACCGGCATTCCAAAGAAATAAATGTGATTCCTGGAGTTGATGACCTCAAATCACTACTTAGCAACAGGGGTGTGTTCAATGCAAACTACCTTTGCAAACCTCATTAATGAATGAAAGAAATCTGCACAATGCACTGGTCAATTATAAGTTTTATAATATATATATAATTTTGGACCGGTAGAAAGAAAGCATCTGAAAGACTCATATAAATGTTAATTTAATTATTGGGTCAATTTGGGTTTATTTACTTGACATTTTTTTCCCTACTACACCAAAACTTAGCAATTTAAATACAACATTTGAGAAAACCTGTGTACCAACTCTGGAGGTGGAATTGTGTTTTTATAATGTTGAACCTTTTAACTTTTTTCTTTTTGCTTCACACATACAAGGATTTTGCTTTGGTGTCTGGTGTTGCGAGCTGAAACAATGTAAAAAAATAAGTTGCAACAGTAAGTAAAAATATAATATAAATATATATAAGATAATAAAAATAAGTATTATTAAGAAACTATTTAGCATTAAAAACTTAAATGCTAAAGACAAGTATTTACACCAAATAATAAGTTGCAAATATACAAAGATCCCTAAAGTTCATAAAACAAAAACACTTAGGACAATACAAACACATGGCAATATACGGTACGGTAAACTACAGTGAATTTTATTTTAAAGTGGATCCTAATATCCTTACAAAATGACCTTGTTTTTCCACAATAAACTGAAATATTGTATGTATATATTAGTGTATAACTTATCATAGATACTTGTCATAGAAATAAATGCAAATTAGAACATATTTAATAAGATGATGTCTCATTTGAACATTTAAACATTAAATCCCTGATCTAAAAAATCCTGATATAGTTGTATTCAAATGAAAACAGCTAGCCGTGTTTGCCCGTAGGTAGCCAGTGAGGGTTGTCCTTTAGACGTATCACCGCTTAGTCAGAACTCCTGCACAATAGTGAATGGGTGAATGAGTGGCATGGTGTGATCCACCCGCATGTCACGCCTTCATTGCTTGCAGCTAATGGTGCCACCATGTGTCACAGAAGACCCACAAGTGTGTCCGCAGCCCTCAACAGACAGAGAAAAAACAGTGCAATGCATAGGGATTTGGTCATTATGTGCAAAAATCCACATAAACGAGATGAAAGAAGACCAGAGACGTATGTATGCTTCTATACATTATGTTTACACTTGCCGATTACCTGCGTGTTTCCAGGCATTCCACTGGGTTTCAGCTGAGTCAACCTGGGCTGCGGATGATCAAAGTGAGAACAAAGCAGCTGCATGCTATTAAAAATAAATAGTGAGATTAAATGCAACCCCTCCCCTGTTCCTCGCATACCTCCTTTATCTTCTCCCTGGCATTCTGCGCCTCTGCCAGCTGCTGACACTCAAAAGCGTCCCGTAGCTGCTGCAACAGAGCCGAGGAGTAGCTGAAGAATATCCCTGGGCCGAATCCACTCCTCTCCTCCAATCCTTTACGCACTCCCACTCCCACATCCCCACGATGCCTCTTTTATGGACAGGAAACTGCTCTTGTGGGTTTGAATGTGCTGCCCCTACGCATGCTGGGACGTCTTTAAAGTGGAACTTAACTCCAGGTGACATCTGGTTCAAAGCTTGATACTCGTGCATGCACTCTATTTCAAGAAGAGTTTAAAGACTCAATTTATCCTTCAGTGCATCACAGATGTGTCCGTAAAAACTTGTAAATGAGCAAGAGTGATCAGTAGTTGTTTTGGGACTCAGCAGGATGACTGGCACTAAGTAAAGTTTGAATCTGATGTGCCCTTTGGATTCACTCTGTAACATTATCCAAAATAAACGTGAGTACACCTCAGCTCAGTCTGTCAAATCATGTCTACTATGAAAGTGCAGCTATTAACACTGGCACAGGTGCATGCACACACGTTTGAATACCGGGTAACAAATGAGACAAATAACAGGAAGAGGCCAGGGAAATGCATGGTGAAGGTGCCAGCTATTTAACACCGATTCTGGCTCTCGTTTGCACAGGAAACACATGTACGCGCGCCACACACACAAATATCGGGTAGCAAACAAGACAATTAATTGACAGAGTCCGGGGAAATGCATGCTGACATCTGCAATTTTCTCGGAATAAAAATCATTTCTCAGACAATGTTGTGTGGGTTTAGTACGAGTTGAGTTAATCTATGTTTACAATGTAATGACCCTCTTTGACTCTGCTTTGGCAGCTTTTGATAAATGAGGCAGATTGTAAATGTCAGTGTTATCAAGTGTTTTTTTTTTCCTTTCCCAGCCGAGTCACTTGCATCCTAGACTGTAATTAAACATGTTCCCCTGCCACTAATTTAAATGTGTGTGTGCTTGTGTGTTGCTATGTGAGTATACGTGTCAGTATGACACAATTCTTACACACGTATATGTTTTGATGCTGGTTCAGTCCTTGTTTTAGGGAAAAAAATGCAAATGACCTGCTATAGCACCATGCAGAAAAGGAAACATGATGGATGATGCAATAGATTCAGTGAAAAGTGAAATATTAGACAAGAGAGAGAAGAATTACAAATGTATGTAAATTATAAATATGCCCTTGCCTAGTTCTGTTTGTGAACTCAGCACTCCATATATTAATCGTTGATTCGGTCTCATATTGTCATAACTTCTTTAGCCTATTAATCAGCAACACATTTGTCTTTGTCTATATAAGCTACCTAGCTAAAAGTAATTCCAGGTGACCCGTTAATGAATTACCCCTAAGGTTTGCTTTAGAAATGCTATGTGACTAAATATTTACAAAAGTAAGACTTCAGAACTACAATACAATAGTCCCACAGAGGGGAAATTTGCATTGTTACAGCAGAAAGAGCCAAAGACAGCTTAATGTTTCACCCAAGATACTACAAAAATATATATACAACAATCATGCTTCAGGCCCAGGTATTCTGGTGTCTTCAGGTCAGATCGTGAGTGGAGCAGCAGGGCTACAAAGTAACAAATATGAAGAAAAAGTAATTGTGCGTTCATTGCTTTGAGATAATGCCTTGGTCACCCCTTAACCTACACACAGGGATAGAGATAGTGAATCCCATAATAAACTTCATTCCCCTTAGTAATTAATACCCTACAGGAATATGTTAGACCGAAGGTTCAACTTTGACCTATTATTCAACCTAAACATATTCACAAATGTATTTGCTTCTGAATAAATACTGCAAATAATCATAAATGGAAGCTCATCACCTTTTCTTCACTGCTTTGTTATCTTAGCCTTGAAATGTGTACAAAATATGCATTAAAAGCCTTTCATTTCAAAAGTGATTATGTTAGTGGCAGTGTTGTAAGCAACAGCAAAGCAGGCTGGTCATCTTCGGCCTCCTATTCGTGCATGAGATGCGTTTCACTTCTTCAGTGACAAGACCTCCTCCAGAGTGCATGGTGTGTTGTGTCATGTCCTGTCATGTCCTGTCCAAGCCAGACTGCTGTCCTCTGGGCAGAATGAGAACCAGCCCAGGGTTGGATGACATTTGTCACACCTATTCTGGTCTCCTCATTAGGAGGTGCAAGGGCCCCCGTGGCTCAAGCGGGAGCCAAGAGACGGATGTCATCTGGGGGTTGTGGGAAGTGTATGACCATGATGCTCCTATTTGGGCAAATCTGTTAGGCCGTTACTGCGCCGCTAATGGCGATTCAGTGGGACACGAGTGTGTGTATGCTCATGATGGAGATGGATTTCTGATCATCAACACCAAGCCTTGAATGTCAGCATGCCCTGTCATCCTGCCTCGACATGCCAGTATCAGACTGCTACTGCCACCCGCTCACTGTGTACTACAAAGGAGAACTGTGCGGGAAAACAAAAGATAAAACAAAAGAAATAACAGCATTGTTTAATGAAACGCTAAATAAATTAACATCCACATTGAAATTAGATCACACAATTCCTGACTTGCCCATGAAGATAAATGAGTGTGTCAGCATTTGAAGCGTTTTGTCTACGTATTAAAGCAAAACGCAAATGTTTAGTTTTCAGATGTCAAGATAAAGTATTTAAATCTTGACAGTGACGTCTGCTAGAGAACACTTAGTTTTTTTAATCCTTGTAAATAAGAGGCGCCAAATAATCTCCTTTTTGAGAGATGAGGAAGTTTATCTGATGGCCATGAGAGTGATGACTGAGATAAGAGAAATGAAAGACTTCTACACTTCGTAAAACCCTTTAATTCTCAAAAAAAAAGTGACAAAAGGTTGTTTAGAGAGCAGATGTTGGGGTTAGAAGAAAAAAATAATCTCAACATCATTATTAATATTGGGATTTCTGTTGTTTTTGTTTTTTGGAAAGAGTCAATCTGTTTAGGATCATTAAAGGCATTGAATAGTATGAGGTAGATTGATATAAAAAATCAACATAAATAAATCCAAGATTATGTTCAATGACAACCTTTTACTGTCTGCTGTCTAGTGTCAGGTGGAGAGTGTAAAGTGAGTTAATTGTAGCTTTTTGTTCTGGAAACTCCTTCCTGTTGAGTCTAGAAATTAAGTTGATAAAAGTGGTGAAAATTGGACCAAAACAACAAACATATAATTAGCTTAAAGGTCACGTATTATACTGTATTTCAGCAATATATTATAGGCTCTCCGCCCCCCATCCGAGCAGCTCCATGATAACGATGAACACTGCATAAGCGTTTCACAATGTCCACCGGCAGACACTCGGAGGTGCCAGATTTTTGCTGGGAGGGGATTCAGGAAAGAAGGTGGGCGGGGGCTTAACGTGGTTGGTTTTTTGCTAATGCCGTACAACCCGCAAATTACGTCAAAGATGAATTTTACGTCATGTGTGAACCCGAACCCTAACTCACCCATTTTTTGAGCGGCATTCACATATTTGGATCAGGAGGGAAAGAGAGACAACCTTTTTTTGCTGAAATTTCTGAGTGTCTTAACACACAGGGGAGACAAATACTGTATATGTATTAAAGACATTAAAAAGTGCATCTTGCATAAGAGGGGACCTGTGAATAAAATCAGATGCCCTCTATACATATCCTGGATGTAAACCCTGTGCAGAGCCCTCTGGTACAAACATAGGAACAGGAACACACTGATGTTTCATCGTGTAATTAAGAGTTTCACTTATAGTTGAGACAAAAGCATTTGTGTGTTTAACCAACTGTCACAGCAAAGATGTTGATCTCATTATCAACATTTGTAGAGGTTTTGCTCATTACCAAACCTCACTTCCGATGTGTGCACGCGCTTCATTTCATACACTACATCACCTCATCTCCATGGCAACCCTGAGTTGTGAAGATGTTTATTAGTATTCTCCGCCGCTGCACGGTGTGTCTGTGCATGTGTGAAAGTAATAATAGAGTGTGTAATTACAGCTGCACAACAATCACGTAAACGCCATTCTCACTCTCACAGATGGCAGTGACCTTGGGGCTTGACCTTTGTAAAGATTGTGTTAAAGTCAAGTCCAAAGGAGTCAGCGCGTTTATAAGATCCTCTATGATGGCTTATCATTTATAGGTTCATGCCCAGCTCCTCTTTCTGACTGCCCTTTTTCTTCAGACTTTTTCCCTCCATCTCTCCCCACAAAAAGAACATGTTTACCATGACCCAGGATTTCATCATTCTTTAATACCACCTTATGATCACCTTTTTTTGTCACCAGCCTGCCTCACTCCCTATTTTACACACCCTATTTCTTTCCCTTTTATCAACTTCAGAGGAAGTACATTTCGCTCGTATTACACAACGCAGGAGCCTGGGCGAACTAAACTTTGGATGGTTCTCTGTGGCTTCAATACAAAACAAATTCAATGACCACTGTCATCCAAAATTCATGGATTCACCCACAATTGTCCCTGCACTGTATCTGCAGGCTACTTTGCATGTGTTTACATTAATTTATCTCCTTCTGATTTCTTTACTATCAATATCTAAACAGGGAGACACTTTGGAAGAGATGATTTACATAAACATGGGCAAAGGTAGACAGGTGTTTTATAGAGGATGAATAGTGGCCGTGAGATGAGAGGAAAGTGTGTGTGTGTGTGTCTGTCTTTGTGTGTATGTGTGTGTGTGTCTGTGAGATGACTGAGAGGATGGCCATCTGTACAGTCCTCTCACATGTCTTAATGTTATTCAACTAAGTCTATATTTTCAGTGGATATCCTTTACAAGATGTATGTAGTCTCCTATTATGCTATATTTGAACAATATATTGTAGGGCAATATCTATACAAAACATGTCTGTGAAGTATTTTGCTCGAATACTAAACAGATCACCCATTGTAGCCATGCCTCATCCCCCTCTATTTCAGCCCTGTTCCTAAAGTGCTGATTATGTGATTGTTGCTTTAAATTTGAGCTGAGCTCAAGCTGGTCACGCCCCTTTGCAGCTTAATGCATGATCTCTCCTCTGTGAAGAGAGTTTTCTACTAGATCAACATCAAGCATTAATCTGAAACAGTATGGACCTCAAACGTTTGTCTCTTGCGGGGTCACAAGGACAAGGACAGTACATTTTATATTACACATATTCTCTCTAGTACAGCATTAGCTCTGAGTGTTAGCGTCGCTTGCTAATGTACACACGGACCAAATTACTTCCAAAACAGCTGCAGGAGTGTTTTTAGCTTGCCGACTGCATATTGGGGACAATAGGTTGGGACGTGTCAAGTGCGCGGGGAGTTCAATGTAAAGCCAGCCCACATTTTCCTTATAACTTCATTAGGACAACAAATCAAAAAAAAAGAGAGGGTTGTCTTTTCTGACACTTTGTTGGGGCTGCCCCCTATTAGTCGACTAATAGTTGACACATTTTTCATTAGCCGGTTAGTCGGAAGAAAAAAAGAGCGCTGCATGTGCTATGACGCGCCATCCAGAAACCCCCTCAGACTTCCTTCAGAGCTGTGCCTGGTCCTTAAGTTAAATATGTCAGGCTGGATATCCAAAGTGTGCGTTCTTTCTGAGCATGTAAGGGACATGCAAACTCTGCTGGAAAAAAGTTGCCTCCTTATCCACGCCATTATAACAAAACATGGAGCTTTATTATCCCCGACAACGTGTGTTCCTTCCTCAGACTCAGAGGAAAACCACAGCAGTGAGTCAGGCAGTAGCCTAGCTTTGTATCAACATATATAAACCTGTGATATATAATCATTCTGAGCTCAGAAAATGATCAATCCGAGCTTTCATTTCATGATCAGGGCGTAATGTGCAGAGGGATTTTTGCCAACGAGCATATTTGTCGCTTTATCCTGTGAAGAATTTATTGAGTTGTTATATTCAGATATGAATTATAGAAACTAGAACTCAATGTTCAGTGTGTGTCCTCGCTGCTTGTTCACACACAAATTAAGAATCCTTACCGGAGCTTCTGCTGTTTGTAGCGCTGACGGGCGGACGTCGTGCGGTGCCATGTGACTCTCTTGCGCTTTCTACGTCTACAGTTTAATTTATATTTCAACAGTTAATTATTACAGTTTTATTTTATATTTCATGTGAAGCACAACGCACCATGCTGTTATAATAAGGTTCTTTATCAGCCTTTGAAACTGAAACCGTAAAATAAAAATATATGATTTTTATATTTGATAAATCATAATATATCATATACTGAGACGATTAGTCGACTTATCGTCTGAATTGAACACTATTAGTCGTCTAGAAAAATCTTTAGTCGAAGGCAGCCCTACTACTTACACACACTGGGGACACATATATATGTATAAAAGACATTCAAAGTGCATTTTGCATAATAAGGGACCTTTTGATTGTTGATTTCAGCAAGATACAATGAAGCAGATTAGACATACAGTATTGGATCCCAAGTAGGAAATCTACATGTGGTAACGAGGTGTGGAAAATACTACAAACCAATTTGAGTCAAATACACTACCTTAACAAAATAAATAAACAGTGGTACAAATTGAATTATTTAGGTAGATTTATGTTATGAGGCTCTTTTCCGTAATGCCTGTGTGTGAAAACAGCTAGGAAAAGAGTTTTGCAATAGTTAGGTAAATAAACGAGTGGAACTAATTAAAACAACAGTTGTATTCCCTATTCTCGTCTTCACTTTTACAGCCCATCTCTGGTTCTCTGTCCTATATTTTTCAGTAGCACACTGAGCAGCTCAATGGTGACTTCTTAAAACGCACTTTTTCTTGTGCAGAGCGTCTAGGATGAGAGACAGTGACAGATTACAGACGGTCAAGAGAGCTACAGGTGGGATTTGAAAGCAGGAACATTTCACCCCCCTTAAAATTGGGTATATACGAATAGAACCGGAGAAGACATTTCTTTTCATATCAACAAACAAGTATTGAAAAGAACTGTAGTAGAAATGGATGCAGCGCAACTGTGGTGTAATTTTGCAGCAATGACCAAACAAGCAGGGGAGAATCTTACAAAAACCAATACATCAATTTATTGAGTGTGACACACATCATGGCACCACTGATATTAGTTAAACAATTGCAATTTTCATTTTGAAGTCGTCAAATGACCCTCACAAACATCTCAGTGTGTGTTCAAAATATATTTCAATAGATCATCAAAAACTACCATATTGTCTCTACTCTGTCATGTCAATCATTCGCCACCTTACCTGTCTCTTTCTTTCTCCTACATCTGTTGAAACAAATCTTCACTTAGGCTCTCGATTATTAGAAAAGAATATATGTGTGTGTTGAATTGCCTTACTAATTCACAGAAAAGAAAACACAACAGAGGAATTCATGTTTTTTCTTAGGGATACTAAAGTGCAATGCAGATGAGTTCACAATTGGAGGCAAATGAAAATGGAAAATATGAAGAAATGATTTTTTGCAGTACATCAAAGCCAGCCTCCCATCCACCTTCGACCCATACCAGTTTGCCTACAGAGCGAATAGGTCTACAGAGAATGCCATCGCCACTGCTCTTCACACTGCAATGACCCACCTTGAACACCAGGGTAGCTATGTGAGGATGCTCTTCATAGACTTTAGCTCTGCCTTTAACACCGTAAGCTCGGGCAGACTGGTCACTAAACGTACTGACTTAGGTCTTCCCCAATCCATCTGTCAGTGGATTAAGGACTTTCTGACAAAACGCCCCCAGACTTTTAGACTAGGGCCCCACCTCTCCTCCACCCTTACACTCAGTACCGGCACCCCCCAGGGCTGTGTGTTGAGCCCCCTTCTCTACACCGTTTATACCCATGACTGTGCCCCACACCCATCCCACCAATACCATCATCAAGTTTGCGGACGACACAACTGTGGTTGGACTTATCTCAGGAGGAGACGAGACAGCCCACAGGGATGAAGTCCAAAGACTGGCAGCGTGGTGTTCAGAGAACAACCTCCACTTGAACTCCTCAAAAACAAAATAAATTCTAATAGACTTTCGGAAGAATAGTGCAGACCCCGATCCACTATACATCAACGGGGATTGTGTGGACAGGGTGCCTGTTTTCACGTTCCTGGGAATGCACATCATTGAAGATCTCTCCTGGACTACCAACACCACCACAGTAGTCAAGAAGACACAACAGCGACTCTACTTCCTGAGGATTCTCAGGAAAAACGACCTGAGGAGAAGCTGCTGGTGTCCTTCTTCCGCTGCTCCATCGAGAGTGTGCTAACGTACTGTGTCTCTGCATGGTATGCCAGCTGCTCAGCAACGGACAGGGGAGCCCTTCAGAGGGTCATCAATACCGCACAGAAGATCATCGGCTGCTCAATGCCCTCTTTGGAGGATTTATTCAGCTCTCGCTGCCTCAGTAGAGTAGCCAACATACTGAAAGACCCATCCCACCCTGGACATCATTTGTTTGACCTGCTGCCCTCTGGCAGACGCTTCAGGTCCATCAAATCACGAACAAACAGACTTAAGAACAGCTTCTACTCCAGAGCCATACGAGAACTGAATACTGCCAAATACTGACAACACTGATGATGGAATTCTACTCTTAATTTAATCTGCACCTTATGTATATATTCCAACTGCACTACTGTACATAAGGCCACTGCAAGTCGGAATGTGCAATATCCTGAAGTGAAGTAATATCTCGCTGCCAATGATAGAAGTTATTGTGTCGTATCATTAGTGTGTCCATTTGCTTTGTATAGTTTTTGTTGTTGTTTTGTTATATATATATTTTGCACGATTGCTGTTTGCTGTGTGTGAGTGCACCGTCAGGATTGCTACTCAATTTCGTTGTACTTGTGTGCAAGGACAATAAAGGAATCAAATAATCTAATAAAATAATGGCACCACTGATATTAGTTGTCGACATTGCAACTAAAAAACTATTGCAATTTTCATTTTGAAGTCGTCAAATGACCCTCACAAACATCTCAGTGTGTTCAAAATATATTTCAATAGATCATCAAAAACTACCATATTGTCTCTACTCTGTCATGTCAATCATTCGCCGTCTCAGCTGTCTCTTTCTTTCTCCTACATCTGTTGAAACAAATCTTCACTTTGGCTCTCGATTATTAGGAAAGAATATACTGTATATGTGTGTTGTATTGCCTTAGTAATTCACAGAAAAGAAAACACAACAGAGGAATTCATTTTTTTTCTTAGGGATACTAAAGTGCAATGCAGATGAGTTCTCAATTGGAGGCAAATGAAAATGGAAAATATTAAGAAATGATTTTCTTTTTTTTTTTTACTGCTATTAGCCATCCATTTTAGCATGTTGTTAGCCGTGGCAAGAAAATAAGGCTTTTTGCTGTTATTAACAGTAATTTCAGTCTTTTCCTGGGATTGCTGTGTTAGCCTGCCGTGCACAGTAGCATTTCCTTCTTGATTGTGATGCATCCTCCACCCAGGAGCAAATCAGTTCACTAGTTCAGCACTTCAGGGCAAATCAGAAATTGTTCCGTACTGCCGCTCGCTCAAAAGATCAAAATGGCATGTCCGAGGGTGGCCTGCAGTGTAAACTATTGGATCTGGAAAAAGCCACGTAATTGCTGCCGTTGAAGCCCACACGTTCCGCCTGTTTTATATCCTATACAGAATTACTCAGTGGGGTGAGGGAAAGTCAACCAGCATAATGCAGAGTCCTGCTGCCTATACTTTGCCTGTCAAACCGCTAACAAGCACAAATGATTTTTTAATGATAGGCCCCTCTATCCCACAAAGCTGTCTACTCACAAACACTAAAGCTCGTACACACACACCCGGCAACATTGTACACATTCGCTCCCACACACATCCATAATGAGTTTTATCAAGGGAAGTACATGTGGTTTAATGGATCACTGCAAATGCCAATCCCACTCGCACTATTGTGTTGGAGTTCCAACAAGATGCTTCCTTCTCCCCTGTGTCACTTGTTTCTCAGAGAAACAACGTGCGTCGCATGAATACTCCAAATGATGATGCATAGCAGGTGCAGGAAACTAGAGTCGCATTGTTTAGGCCACATGGTTCCCAGTACTGTTTTATGCTCATTGGAGAAAAACACCATTGCAAGAAAAAGTGTACACGTGCCCCAAAGCAACACATGTTTACGTCAAAGTGGCAAAGCAGGAAGTCAGTTCCGCAAAATTACAAAGGCCCTGACCATGTCTTTAAAAACCATTGGCCGTTTAAGAAACAGTCCGAAATGCTGAAAAAGCCGACTGATTTGTATCAAGTCCATCTGGTTTGCAAAATGTTGGACTTCAGCACAAGAAACCCGTTCCTATTACCTAACCGAAGGTAACGTGCGTTGCCTGCGACTGTCAACGACTGTCCACTACTGTGCACGACTGTGCACGACTGTCCACGACACTACTAAATGTTTTGTTTTTGTGTCCATAACAAAGAATCTAACGCTAACCCTAACCTAAACCTAGCATAGTGCTTTATTAATCCTAAACTGTAGTACTGTAGTAAAAGCTTAACTAACATTGTAAGCTTACAAAACCTAACCATAGTGTTCTGTTATCCTAGCATGTAATTATTTCTAGCACCTACCTGTTACAGTTAAAGATGGTACGTGAATGAATAAAAAAGTGCTCCTATTTGTCGATTTTAACTAATTTGCTAATTCTATTTTTGTTCAGGTCTTTCGTTGGTAATACTTTTCATTTGGATATACTGATTGAGTTATATTGTTCATCTCATATATTCTGTAGGCTGGAAAACAGCCTTGCATTCTATCGTGTAGTTACTTACAGCCAGTATACCCTTTTCTCTCTTTCTTTCCCTCATGCTCGCTCACATTTCATGCGGTTTTACTGCCTTTGTTGCCATTCACTCCGGTTCAAGGAAGCGTCCCCTATCATGCTGCTACTGTATGGCTCTATAGAAGTCTGATGCAGATCTACAAACATGTTCCTATCTCAAAGAGCACAGACCCATTTTCAGTTGAAATAGATTAATCACAAACAGCACTTTCTTGTACATCTTGTATTTGGTTCCACGTGCGCTGAAACGCCTTATTGCATCTTTCTTTCACATGTTTTATTCCTTTCCATCTTAAATATTATGTCTTCTACTCTATTAGTACATGTCAAACGTACATGTCAGAATGTACACAATGAACAGGCGCAGATGCGCTCAGCTCGAAGCAGCTGTGGAAGCCGCTCAGGGCTCAACACACACATTAATGCGCAGTGTAAGTTTAAGAATGGCAGCAGTGGAGTAGCAAGAGAAAGGCATTGATCTGATTAGAATGCAGCGCCACATTTTGCCTCCACATCTGTCAAACTATCATACAACAAACATGCAATTGGTTTTCTATTTGTGGAATAACTGAGATAGATGTTTTGTCTTCTTAAACCCAACGCCCTAATCCATCTTTCTTTGAATAGATTGCTTTGGCTGTGTCTATACAGCTCATTGTGGTAACGAGTGATTGGATTTTGCATATGGAATCACTGGTTATGGCATGTTAATTGTACAGAGTTGTCACTTTTGGGATGTAACATTAGACATGTTACACACACACACACACACACACACACACACACCTTGATCTTGCTTCCATGTAGTGTTTGTTTAGATTAGAAGATGTGTTTGTGTTCCCGTTATTGTCGCTGTAGTCGAATGGGATGATTTGCATAAAACATTCTTTGTGGAGTAGACTCTTTTCTAGCGAGCTGTTAATTTTACAGCAGGATTTGTTCGCTGATGTTAAAGAAGCCATGTGCTCTGCTCTCTCAGGCCTCCTGGAGTTCTCTCCCGTCCTCCTACGATACTTCATCTCAGGTATGGGTTCATCACTAGAGTTAGATCCTGCCCATTATAGTGCTGTGGTGTACATTTCCAACTCATTGTAAAATTCCCCTGACTGTAAAGTAAAGAAACTTCTTTTTGTGATCTTTTCTGATAAGTGGGAGGCAAAGACAAAGAAGCACAGAAGAAGAGGATGGGTAATATTCCCTGATGTCTTGCGGCGCTCTGGTGCCTCCATAGCTGGATTGATGCTTGGCGAGCTGTAGCCCGTAGAAGCTGAATCCACCTGTGGAGTTATTGGCTTTCTCCGCTCTCTAGTCCAGTCCATCTGTTTGTCTGAGTAGAAGTATAGAGCCTATCAACACTCCCCCGTTTCCTTTTAGGCCCTCTCTCTCTCTCCTCATTACTTTCAGCCACTCCGGAGTTTTCAAAAAGAGGCTGTGAAGAGGAGCAGTGAAGATCCAGCAGACGATTTTCATCTGTTTAATACCTCTCAGTCTGATTGCGTCCGTACGCCTGATGAGTCACAGTTAACCCAGTCACACAGCTGTGTGATTCCCAGCGCAGTGTGCCGTCACAATGCCATCCTCTCCTCACTCGCCTCTTCCATTCCTCTCCCTCCCAAACCGCTAATGAAGTGAATCACAACTGTTTTCCCCCCGATCCCTTTACCCCAACAGCTGATGGTGAGCGATTGCATCCACAATACTCTTTTAATTAGTATAGAGAATAAATTGGTTGAGCATGCCTTTTTCCTTAATTGCTTTTTCCTCAGCTAGGATTTAATTGGGCTGCAGCACTGTTTATTGATCTCCTTTGATGTGCTTTAATTTGGATAATTTTATATATTTATTTTGGAAGTGACGAGTGGGTTTTCCTTGAGGGGGAGAGTGTTAGGCAGTGGGGCCGGTATTGGAGCAGACTGCAGTATATTCAGGGAGCCCGGGGTCCGGCGTGTGCTGGCAACTAGGTGGGGAGATGATCAAACCCAGAAGGCAGCAAAGCAGCTCCACTACAGTATGAGAGGCCTCAAGTGAACAGCTCTTTGATCTCACATCAACACCTCATGAATGCCAATGCGGGGCAGTAAAGCGAGGCAGGCAGGTCCTCTAAGCCAGCTTTAACAGGCCTGCAGGCCGGTACATATTCCTTCCAGCAGCTAGTTTGTAGTTTCTGCCTGATTCACGCTGCGTCATCTCTCCCCCTCCTGCCTGCCTCAACAAAGACCAATTTTCAGCCTCCGCCTCCGTAGTTTCATAATTAGTTCGCTTCTCTGCGTGTGATTGTGGGTTTGTTTGCTCGAGACACGCGTATGTGTGTTTGTTTGTCTCCATTTACTGCCTTTTACTTATACCAATCCCCACACCCGCCCAATGTAACTCCGCTTTCTCCCTCGCAGGGGGGAACTTCACCCTGGCTGAGCTTGGAGTCTGCGAGCCGACTCCCCCTCCGCACCCCGCCGCCGTTCCCTACTGTCCTGACCTGGCCCTCCTCCAGAGGGGGTACTCCCTCAGCGCTGGCTCTGATGCTGACTCGGACCCCGAGGGGCCGCTGTCTCCAGAGCGAGCCATCCAGCTGTGGGCCGGACAAGGACAGGTTAAGTCCCGTCGCAGCTCAGGAGTGTCCAGTCGCGAGAACTCTGCGCTCACCCTCACCGACTCTGAGAATGACAACAAGTCTGACGACGAGTCAGGTAGGACTCTTGAAAGATGTGTTTGTCAAATTACAAGCCCATTGGTTTAAGGAAAAGGGAGGGTGTTAGACTTGACGAACTGACAAGAAATCAGGGAGAGTATGGACTGATTTAGAATGATTTTCAATTTCTTAAGAGATCCTAAAGGTTTGTTGATAATGTAGAAATCTTCAGACCACCTTTAAAACAGACAGCCTTTTTATTAATTGCGAGTGAGTTGGATTTATTGATCGAGTCTGTTTCTGATCTGAAGAACAGTAGTTGGACCCCCCCCCCCCTCCCCCAGAGACCCATCCTTATCATCAATAGCACTTATACAAAGCCCTCTAACTCTATCATATTCTACCACTTATCTCCCAAGATCTCACAACTGATCTGTCAAGTCAAATCTTTGAGATTCTTTTGGATTCTTTTGGATTCTTTTGTGATCCAACACAAGATAAGAGAGGCAGTCGGAGAGAAGATGTCTTTGAATCTCAAAGCGAGTGTGAGATCGGATGTCCCCAGGGGAAACTTCCTCTTCCGGCAACTTTGTTTACTGGCAGCTTCCCAATTTCCGTGTTAATCCCTACGCCGTGTTAAACCTGCGCGGGATCTTCGCCGAAGTGTCAATGGAGGTTAATGAAAAGTAGATGGAAGGAAAAGTAACAGTCTAATTAATTGAATTCTCGACAGAAACACATATCAGCCGTGGATCAACCTCCTTTGGACTGTGGGCCTTGAAATCAGAAACAACTTCTGTGGACTGATCAAACTACTCAACACCTATTAAACACATCAAGAAACACCTTCCCCGAGACGCGCCTCTCATCCCACCACCCGATAATTGCTTTGTGGTTAATTACCAAGCTAATCTGGAAACCGCAGATATCAGTCGAAGACACACCGCTCTCGCTCTCTCTGTCTCAGGGCCAGCAGAACGCCATTGAGCGCTCCTTTGCCAGCAATTCCAGACCTTACAAAATTAGCTTCTTAATCCTGCGCTACATAGCGATTATCCTTAGCCTGCAGTATGTCACCGAGGGTTGATTGTTGGGAAGATCAAACGTTTTTCCCAAACAAAAAGGACACTTTTTCAATGGTATTTCATATACGCCTGGGCTCCGACAGGGTCTAAACATCTACTTGAGTGTTGATTCATATTGCAGAACGTGTCAAATCAAAGTCAATTCAGTGGAATGCAACACTTCAAGTTTGCCTTCTCTATCAAGGTGTTCAGAGGGAACCACCGGCACTTTTGGGCTCGTCTCATGGTTTCACAGACCGGAGATTTAGATCAGGCGTCTGTATCGCTGTCTCTGCCAGCGTGAAGAGATCAGAGGCAGCGCGTCAGCTGGATAAAAGCACCAGGTGTGTGTGTGTGTGTGTGTGTGTGTGTGTGTGTGTGTGTGTGTGTGTGTGTGTGTGTGTGTGTGTGTGTGTGTGTGTGTGTGTGTGTGTGTGTGTGTGTGTGTGTGTGTGTGTGTGTGTGTGTGTGTGTGTGTGTGTCTGATCAAGTCAATTTGTTAGTTATTTAGTTGCTCTGAATGAGGAAATTTCATCCTTCGCTCCTGCAAAAGGAAAATCTGATACTGCAGGCACGTCATACCTCAAAGCACCCGGAAGCCTGGAAGATTTCTCTCCCACCAGACCTAACCAGCACGAGTGCCCCGAGCAGTGCGGTGGCTGCATTTGCAAAGGCGCGTATATATTTGTTACAGAGTCTGTCATTGTCTTTCTATATGCTACTCTGTCTCTCCACGGTGTGATTGAGCCTAAACCCTGTACGTGTGCAAGTGTGAAATAGGAGCAACGGGAGTGTCAAAACAGCAGGAAGAGGATCTGAGGGTCTAATAATAGAGATTGACAGAGGTAGACAGAGAAACAACATCATAAACACATGCTAACAAATCAAAAAGACGATGACGTGCTAAAACACCAAACAGCCCCAATCTCATCTCGCCGCGTCTCTAACAAGCTTCTGAAGTCTCACCTCCACTTGCTTCTCCTCCTCCACCTTCTCTTCTTTATCTCCCTCCTCTCCCACCTTTTCGTCTTCATCTTTCAAGCTCCTTCTTCTGTCTTGTCTTGGATCACGCTGCGCCTCTCAACGTCTCTCGTTATGCTTCTGTCAGTGCATCTCGCCGGCGTGACTGACAGGTGTCAGTTTGTGGGTCTAGGGTTCCCCTTCAGGGCAGGAGCGTACACGAGAATGAAGGTGCACGTGTGCCCTACTGCAGATTGCATTACCAAAATAGAAAGCCCAGAGACACGGTGACAGCTATCAAAACCCTCAGGGAAAGTATTATTTGAGTGCTTGTTTTTGTGTCAACAGGGCAACTGGCTGCAGAGTCATTCCTGGGTACATTCACTTTTTTCCTCATTCCTTTTACTTTCCTTACTTAATTATATATTTATTTTAAAAAATAATGAATGAACTACAAATGAACTTGAAGTTGACCTACAAATTAGAAAGACTTTATTTTCCATATTTCAGGTTGCCTAAGTACACGTTCTGTTGTAAAGTGTTTGATTCTGCAGGACTTGAAAAGTCTGAAAAAACAAACAACCTGAGTCGATAACAAATTAAAGAGTGTTATCCTTTGGATAGATAGCAGTCGTCAGTGACTGAGCCTGGTGCCTTTGCTAGTCTCAACACAATTAGCACTACATACAAACCTAATGTAGATAAATCACAACACTGGTAAAAGAGAACTGTGAATATTGCTCTGTTTCTGCAAGTTATTGTTCTTCATTGATACAGTACATACAGGACCAGGCTATAGGAGTGTGTGAGTTTCCACTGGGCAGAGGGAGAGAAATGGTTTCAACCTGCTTTTTCCTAAATTAGGAAAGGCACAATTTGTAAATGAATGTTAGTACAATATGATAATCTAATTAAAGTGTGATTCCAGTGATTAAAAAATAAACATGCCTGCAAACAAACAACATGACTTTTAAAACACCCAGAGAACAGCAGACATACGTTAGCACCTGACTAAAACGTGAAGTTACTTATCTAGAAATGTGTAGCTGTCTCCCCTGCAGCCCTCTGGCACCTGTAAATCACTTTCTAAACTAAAACTCTGTAATTATGTTTCATTTGTTTTTTTCATTTACTGCTGAATTCCAATTACCTACAAGTATGTAAAACCTGTTAAATGAGTTTCCTAAATGCAACTCAGGGATTTTTCCCCTACATCCAGCTTTATTGTCAAGTATTGAATAAAGACACTTTCCTTTTATTGCCCCTTCCAGACACTATTAAAATAAAGAGAGTAGAACGTTGACTTGGCACAGCCAATCCGAGTTTCGTTTGCGCAAGCAGCACAGTGAGACAAACAAATATGGGCATAGAGAGCGGCATTGAGAGATTTCATTTTGGCAAAGTGGAGGAAGAGATTTACTGTCACACTGTGCACCGCCTCGTAAAACGTCCGTCTGGAAACACGGGCGGGAGAATAGGAGCGCTTGTAAATTCCCACAGCAGTGCCTGATGACTGCATCCAAACTGCATTGATCAGGAGCGAGAATGATTAAAACATGCATTAGATGAAATAAGATCAGGCTTTGACATTGATTTAAACCTTAAGCCCGGGGCAGGCTTTATGGCCACAATCCATAGTCCTGTGCTTTACACATGCTTATGTGTGTGTGGCCCCATATGCCTCTGTGTCTCATAAAAAGAGCTGTCTGTTAAGGAAACAGGCAGAATCTAATTCAACTTCAACTTTGTTTCCCCATCAATAAATCTCCTCATATGGCCGACTTTATGAACATGGACACTGGCCTGCTCCCTCCACAGCCGAGGCCCCGCCCAGTCACACATGAATGCTGATAAGCTGCGATATCCTCCTCCAGCTCAATCTCTCCATCTGGTCGACTGGATAATAAATCATAGGCTAGTATTGTGACGCGTGTGACAGGATGTATTAATCTCCTAATTAGAGAATGAAAAGGTAGCGCTAAATTTAGTCTGGCCTTTCTGCCTAACCCTGCCGCCAATCCGGGCATGCTCAATTGCCTAGTTTCCATCACTTCTTTATTGGAGGTTTTTTCTGCACTGTTAGAAGCTGGTTTGTGTTGGTTAAACTTTATGTTAATTGGATTTTTTTGACAAAGCAGAAAAACTTTTAAACACCACTTAAAACATCTGCAGTCAAACATTTTTTTTTTTTTTTTTTTTCGGTAGCTGGAGATGTAATTATGCTTTATAAAAGCCGCATTGGGCAAAGTGATTCCTGATTAACTAATCAAATCTGCTAGCACAGGTGGCAGAGTGCCTGAACCCGCGCAGTCCTCTTTATTCTTTTTTAATGTACCAAACCAATCCCACCATAAATCAAAAGCGAATCAACCAAGTCAGCCGATGTGTTGTTACTTTAGGGAGTTTTCAGTGCGGAGCGCACAGAAGACTGTCTTGCAATCAAGGTAAATTAAGATAATGTTTAATCATGATCATTTTGAGTGTGAATAAAAAGCTCTATACTTTTGGAATACATGTTATAATTATATGTCACACAGTGATTGTAAGAGCTTTTTTTTCTGCCACTCTCAGCGCCAGTAACTCGGCCAATGCCGCTCCTGTCGATCAAATTCCAGCAGCACTTATAGAGTTGGACTGGTGGGGTCCCCCAAGACCACTGCTGTCCCCTCAGGGTCTCTGAGAGTGTGTGTGTGAGTAAGAAACTGAGAGTGAGAGCCTGTGTGCGCGTGTGTGTTAGCAGGGTTGGGGGCATTAGCCTCTGATTGAGTTTTCAGAGAGCAACGTGGGGTGCGAAAGGCTCGACAATGGTCTAACAGAATTAGTAGCTTGTGATGAATGGTGTGTGAGAGCAGCACTGACAGCTCGCTTTCACAAACACACACCACTGTGAGTGCGAGCAAATGTGTGTGTGCGAGGCTGCATGCTTCACTCACTGGTTCAAGGACTTTTTGTCCATGCAGTAAAAGCTATGCACTCAGGATTGAGCAAGATTGCAACACACACTTACACACACACGTGCATCTGTAAGTGTCCGTCTTTGGGTTAGGCCCGATTCTTTGAAAAACGCCCACGGACAAGATCAATAAAGTTTGGTGTTTCAACATACGTGTTCACACACTTGACAATGAATCAAAACATGAAACCTCATTGCGTGTTTCTGACTAAATAAAGACATGGGTTGACTGAATGAACACAGAAACGGACAGACACACACGGGAAGATGGCTACACACACACACAAACAGAGATGCATAAGAGCAGTGTTTAATAAAAGCCTGGGATATTGATCACAGTAGATGGATGCTAACTCACATTAAAGGGAGGGAGCCTGGAATGATAGAGAGAAGAAGAAGAGGGAAACACGAACAGTGAATAAGCACAAAGGGAGAGATGAAGGGGGGGTTTTCACATAAAACATAACAACGACGGCTTTGGAAAAAAAATATGTTTTTGTGCGTTTCTCAGTGTAAAAATGCAGCAGTTGCATCTGCAGCGAAGGCCCTCCCATACTAACAGTGTTATTATCAGGTAGATGAAAGTAGCAGGAGAGTTTGGAATATCATTGGCGTCGGATTTGTAACTTGCTGACGACCATTCTGCCGCCCTAATAGGGAATTTAGTTAGCCGTAATGGCCTCTCATGCTGTCTTCAGACCTGCCAGAGAAAGAGAGGCGAAAGGGAGAGAGGGAGGGAGAGAAGGAGCACTGAGAGCAAATTGAGAATTCTCCAGCCAATTATGAGTGATCATATTTTCCTCTGCATGCAGCTGAAACTACTTTTGTAGTTTAATGGTCAGCGTTTTGCTTCCTAATGAAGGCCGGGGGTATCAGATTGAGGGAAGGAATGAGGAAAAAAGGTGCATGATGGGAAGTCAGGAGGCCAGATTCACCTTATTTTTGTGTGTCTTTAACCATACATCATATTTACTTTGGATTTCTTTAACGTTTGATTGTGCTTTTCTTTTCCAGTTTGGTTTTTACTCATGCTTTCTCTCTTGATTTTGTATTTATGTTTGTTTCTCTCCTGCTTTTTTCTTTCTTTTTTCTCAATTGCCCCTCCTTCAGCTTACCTAGATGATGAGGAGGATGAGGATCCATTTGGGGACTTTGTAATCAGTAAGTCACGTCTGACTGTAGCCTCTCTCAGATTACTCGGCCCCACCTTAGGCTTGTGCGTGATTGTGTTTGATGTGCTTTTGTGCCCTTTGCTCCATTTGTCTGTGCCTGATTTGCTGTTTTGTCTATAAGTTGATGTTTTTCTTTTATGAAAGAGGCTGTTGCACACAGTGTAATAGCGTCTAACCAGTCTCCAGCTGAGAGTACAAAACAATCCCCGAGTCGACTCAAAGGCTTGCTCTTTTTTCCAAAATTGCGCATATTACCGTAATTGTTGTAATGAAACATTACATTTCCTGCTGCCCTTTGTTTAATCTTGTCAGGTATTTGGCGTTAGGTTGAGAAAAAGGATGGTAAAATAATTGCTTTCTGTACATTTCTCATGTGTTTTCATCTGATACAAGCCAGCCATTGTTCTGTTTCATATGCCTCATCTGCATTTACGAGCTCCTTTCATTAGGATCTCCTGTTCATTAGCACTAGTCCAACTGGTTAATCTCTTTGCACTTGATCAGAGAAAATTTCCCAGAGGGTGCGTTCTTTCTTTTTCCTCCCTCCTCCACTACCGGAAACTCAGCCGTATTTACTCGTGTTTTGGAGATTGTTTGTCTCTATGAGCGTGAATTAGTGTTAATGTTTGCGTTATTTGGCTTTGGAGTTTTCATCAGTTTTCATTCGTGGAATGAGAGATGCGAGTGAGAGGGAGTGTGTAGACCAGAAGAAGCGAAATACACCTGTGTGTGTGTGTGTGTGTGTGTGTGTGTGTGTGTGTGTGTGTGTGTGTGCGCGCGCGTGCGTGCTGTGCGCGTGCGCGCGTAAGGAGGTGAAGGTTATTTTCAGTGCCGTGTGGTGTGTGTAATAGAGTTGGTTGTATACATTATGAACATCTTAGGCGTCAGGTCAAGGCCCTGAAGTGAATATAAACAAAGTGAAACAGTCATGTGCGTGGCAATAATGAGCTGAGGAGTTAACGGAGCACAGGTGGTAGGATCCTTTAAAGGTTAATCTGCTATTTAACACTTTTGAATAAAAAGAAAGAGGTTGCTTCAGGTTCAGAGCAGTTACAGGGACACATGTACAGTAAATTAAGTCATGCATACATATACATACATACATACATACATATACATATATATATGTATATATATATATATACAGTGGTATGCAAAAGTTTGGGCACCCCTTAGGAAAACCACTGCATCAGTTTGTCACTTGCTGAGCTTTTGAAGCAGCAACTTCATTTTAACATATGTTATACCTTATGGTAACAGAAACATCTCAGTAGTGAAATAACTTTTATTGGTCAAACAGAAACATGTTTATGTGCATTCAAACAAAAATAGGCATGTGCATAAATTTGGGCACCCCTAAGAAATAATTCCATTAATATTTAGTATTGCCTCCTTTTGCTGCAATAACGGCCTGTAGACGCCTCCTGTAGCCACAGACAAGTCCCTTAAGCCTGGCAGGTGGTATTTTGGCCCATTCTTCCACACAAAACGTCTCCAGTTCAGTCAGGTTTCTTGGCCTCCGTGCATGGACAGCCTTCTTCAAATAAATCCATACATTTTCAATGATGTTAAGGTCTGGGGACTGGGATGGCCATTCCAGAACATTGTACCTGTGCTTCTGCATGAATTCCTTGGTGGATTTTGATCGGTGCTTAGGATCATTGTCCTGCTGAAAAATCCAACCCCGGCGTAGCTTCAACTTTGTGACTGACTCTAGAACATTCTTGTCAAGAATCTCCTGGTACTGTAAGGAATTCATGTGGCCCTCAACTTTAACAAGTTTTCCAGTACCTGTGCTAGCCACACAGCCCCATAACATGATAGATCCTCCACCAAATTTTACAGTGGGCAACAAGTTCTTTTCATTGAATGCAGTGTGTTTTTTTCGCCATGCATACCTGTTCATGTTATGACCAAATAACTCAATCTTGGTCTCATCTGACCACAGTATTTTGTTCCAAAATGCTTCTGGCTTGTCCAGATGTGCTTTTGCATACCTCATGCGACTCTTCTTGTGATTAACACTCAGGAAAGGCTTTTTGCACATCACCCTTCCAATGAGCTCTTCCTGGTGCAAAGTACGCTGGATTGTGGAACGGTGAACAACTACACCATCAGCAGCCAGATGTTGTTGTAGTTCTCTGGAGGTGGTCTGTGGCTTCTCTGTGACCATTTTCACCATCCTTCGCCTGTGCCTTTCCCCTATTTTTGTCGGCCTACCACATCTTTCCTTCACACGGACTGTTCCTGTGGCCTTCCATTTCACAACTACGTTTCTGACTGTGGAGACAGACAGTTTAAACCTGTCAGATAATTTTTTGTACCCTTCTCCTAATTTATAATGTTGGATTATCTTAGCTTTCAGGTCAGTGGAGAGTTGTTTTGAGGTCCCCATCTTGCCACTCCCTAAGAAAGAACCTAGGCCAGGCACAGCCAGCTATTACCTATGTTAAATAGCCTTTTTCATGATTGGTTCCACCTGTCTTTGTAATTGAAGGTCTAATGAGCTAATCAAAGCAATTTTGTGCAGCAACCTGTCAGCTATAAATCCGTACAGGTGTTGAAATGAATGCTATTTATAAGGGTGCCCAAACTTTTGCACATCCCATTTTTTGCATTTTATTTTATTATAATAAAACTATGTAATGCTACCCTAAGAATTTTGGTCTGGAAAACACTAAAACGTCTACATCTTTGTAGGAAAACAAATGTTGTTGCTGTGATCTTCTATTATAAAGGAAAAGCAAATTGTCATGAAATCTCAGAGGGGTGCCCAAACTTTTGCATACCACTGTATATATATATAAAGTAGCTTAAATAGCTTTGATTTATTCGGAGCAACACATAACAAGTATGTATAATAAACCTAATTGCACTTTTGAGAGAAATTATAATATAAATTCTGACGTTGCTCTCTTGGTTCAATTAGAATACTTTTATGAGGCAAAGTTATCACAGCTGATATTTACTGATGTTGTTAATTTCCCTGTATGCCTTATATTATTACTTTCTGTCTGTGGTAACACATCAGAAATATAGTATTTGCTGTGCTTCATCTCCTTGGTATCTGGTGAGTAAATATCCACAATGTCCTTTTGAAAAGAAAGCCTTGAAATATATTGTATTTGCCTTACAGCATATATACAGTATACAATAACATTCTAAGTGCTACAATTTTCTGATGCATTTCCTTCAATGTACAGTGAAGTCATTTTAGTGAAAGCTTTTGGATAAAAGGTGCGCACTCAATTTAGAAATGTAATTTACCTAAGATGTGTCGTAGATGATAAAGCTCACAGTTTTTCACTGATACTGATAAGATAGAGAACTATCAATAGCCAAAACCTGACAACTGTGCTAATAAAAAGCTCTTATTCTTTTACCACTACCACTTCTGCAATTATTAAAGCTGTATTTCATTTTCTGGTACAATTGAACTTTCTAGCTCTTCAGCAGCTTTCAATTTCAAACAAGAGTTACCCTGGCTGACACCACAGGCTTTCTAAATTTATTTCTAAGTTTCTGTTCCCAAATTGAAATAAGGAACATTAAGTTCTTTCTGGAAAGTAAGGTGTCATTTACGATGAATCATGCTCATT
This sequence comes from Eleginops maclovinus, assembly GCF_036324505.1. Taxonomy (NCBI): domain Eukaryota; kingdom Metazoa; phylum Chordata; class Actinopteri; order Perciformes; family Eleginopidae; genus Eleginops; species Eleginops maclovinus. Next base: position 19,021,345 of record NC_086371.1, read on the forward strand.
TTCAGGTTCATAATTGTATTTTGTGCCTCTGCTGTGACATGTTTACATGCTTTTATGTTCAGAAAGCTCTTTATTTTTCTCATACTGTCTGTGCTGCGGCACCTCTTCACCCTCTGTCTGAAACCAGAGCCCAGTCTGCTCTGATTGGTCAGCAGGCCGGCTATGTTGTTATTGGTCAATGCTTTGAGATTTCCTGCCTCTTATCAGGTACGATGTGTTGGAGTGCTAGCCAATAGCAGTGTGAGTGTTACATAGTGATGCCACTATGTTAGGGAAGTAAACAAAGGAGTGCACTGGAGGCATTTAGGTCAAGGGGGGAGTGTGTGGTAGAGAGAACTTTAGGATTTTAGCCTTTGCAGACCGTTTACATGCACAAAAACCTATATAACAAAATTAAGGAAAGGTGAAACCCTGAAAGCATAATAGGGCCCCTTTAGATATTAAGCAGACATACACATCTGTATCTACAATAACCAGCTAACATTTATCCAATTTCTATCTAAATGACAGCCTTAGCCAAAGTATCGAATTTGATACAACAATTACTGAGCTATCAAACGGGTCAAACATTCAAACGGAAATCAAAGTCACATGTCACCTTTACAAAGAATGATTTACAACCCACTAGTGACTGTAGAGGACATCAGGCTACACCATCATTAATCTTCTGAACTGGCAGACAGGCAGTAGTGCTGGTGCTTGGTACACATAAGTGCAAAGAACAGCCATTACTGGTACATCAACTAACCATTATCTATTCATACATTGGTTCGGCCATCCAATGTTTTTGACTAATTGAATACTCCCCCACTTTTCTATGTTTGCTTCATGTTTACTTTTTAATTGTGAGACCTTTTAAGTGATAAGTAGCAGATGGCGATACAGCTTTTGTTGTGTGATTGATTTATGCTAATATTATATCAACCTTTATTAAGACCATCTAATAATGGCTGTGTTGATTCATTGGTTGGTCCACAACTTTGTTCAGACAAGAAATATCTCAACAACTTTAGGTTTGAGATGCCAGGCCAATGTGGACAGATGTCCATGCTGCTCAGACAGTTGATTCCAATGACTTTGATGACACTCTGACCTTTCTTTAAGTGCCTAGACGTCGAGGTCTATAATTCTATGTGAATAGTCTCAACAGCTGTAAATAGACCATGAGGTATCCTATGAGTCATAAATTAGTCTAATTATATAGAGGTCTATGAGAAAATGAACCAACTTTTCACTTGACTAATTGCCCCGGGAATGTATTTTGCATTGAGGTAATGGTTTCAAATGCTAGTGTAATGCCTTTTTTGACACATCACAATTTGAACATAGTCCCATTGAAAGTAAAATAGAAAATAAAGCAGGATATGTTTTTTGGTGGGTCTGCTTTGTGATTGGCGTATATTTCCGTCTTAGATCTTCAAACCGCTCACATTAGTATTAGTAGTCCGTTCATGGAAGTTAATAGTACATCTAGGTTGCCTTTAAATGTATTGTTTAGTATTTGGTTTTAAAACGCCCCACCCTCTCTTCTGGTTGCAAAAAAATCAAGATGTCAGTCACCAAGCACTTATTTGATGCTTCAAAACCACAGTCCACAAACCAATGGGGGACATAATGGTGACTTCCTCCCAATCTTAAACATCGCCTATGGGAAAGGCTCTTGGTCTTATTTCAACATAAGGTATTACAAGTGACAATAAAACATTCATTGAAAAAAAGTGTTCTCATACTCATAGATACGTGAGTTTGAATTCTCACACCTTAAAGCTGGCACGGTGTAAGAAATGAAATGAAGATCAACACATAATCTTAAAGCACTAGATATTGTATTCTAGACTATGAATAGTGTACATCGTGAGAAATCTGGGACGAGAACCAAGCCTCAGCAATGCAGAATCGATGTTATAAAACTGATGAATGCCACCATTGGATGAAATGATGTAAGGTATGGTAGCGCGATGAAATGGATAAATTAAATAATATGGTTGAAGAAAAGCAGTATGTGGGTAGATTTCATAGCCAATTCAGGAGTATCTGAAATTCCTTGAATTTCACGATGAATAGAAAAATAGATCTGAGTTTTACAATGTTGACTGGCTTTTGTTTGGCATTCTTCCTTTTGTAGTATCAAGGTGATATCGACCAATTAAAAATGCGTAAGAGCCAGTAAAGGAGCCGAGAAATGTACTGTAAGTGTAAGTCTATCAATCAGATATTTATATAAATTAGTCAGTGAGTGTTAACTGCTTCGCCCTTGCAGTTCTGTTGGCATGTCCATTATTACTAACTGTCCAGTGCAAAATGTCTCCAATTATTGCAATGAAGCTTCCATAAATAGTGGCATTTTGGATTTAAACATGTTCCTGAATGTGTTTGATTTAGCCAGAATGAACATCTGGTACAAGCAGATACCAATTATAATCGGATGGCATCAAACAGTGCCGGAAAAATTGATTTACGTGACTCAAAAAGCTATTAAAGGGTATATTTAAAGGGAAAATCTACAGTTCAAGTGGTTAATGCAAGGCTAAATGCATCACTGCAAACATTTCAGTTGGAGATTTATTGGATCTGCCAGATCGCCCGCAGTGGAATATGCTGAGGTATGTGAAGACATAAAGTTTGCAATCCATGGTTTGCATGACAACAAAGAACAAGTACGACAGGGGTAACAGTCTGGAGACTGCTGACAGATCACAAACTGAATTTATTATTTGGAAGTTAGCAGCCATACTGTCCGGAAGAAAAATCCTGCGGGACAAGTAGTAAAAAAAGTCCCAACAGTAGAGGGCAACTTTTACGAGAGCAAATGAGAGTGAATAGTGAGGGGAAGCTGTGGGAGACCAGATATCATTCAGAGGTTGTTATGTGTATTTTTTAGAAGGAACTCTTCCAGCAGCTGTCACTTTATTGTTCCAGCGCACAAATAAAAAAGAAATGAGAATCAGTATCATGATTAACAGAATGGAATCAACTGTGTAGTTAATAAACCTTCATGGTCGCTTTTTTCACACATTCTTAAAATAGAACCAATCGAGCACATGTTCATCAAAAAAACAAACTGATCCACCCTTTGCTGCCCTGTCTGCTTTTCCACTGTCTCTACATCAACATGTAGCAGCTGTGCTTGGCGTTCAGCGCTTCCTCCTCCAGCAGAGTGATTATGACAGGCTGATTGGTGTTTTGTTTTCTTGGGGATGAGAAGATCAATGCGAGGCTGATAGCGAGGCCCGGGCCTGGAGCGAAGAGGAAGGATAAGAGAGAATAGGGATGAGGCCTTGTCTCTTTCCAGTAGGATCAACTGATTTTAGGAGTGGTGAAGAGGATTGGGTTAAAAGCACTTGATTGAAAAGGAGATGGAGCTGGGAATTTGGGGGGGAGATTTTAGCTGGGTTTTAAAGGAGGATGGAAAGTGATGGATAAAGGAAGAGTGGAGTTAAGGAGAAGGAGCGATTGAGTGGAAGATCCAGATTTAACAGTACAGTAGAATAGATGGTTGGGGATTAACATTCTGTGACTGTCTGCGACTACTGGGATAATCTGTGGTGTCCTGCTGAGCGCTGCAGGGGGCCCACCACTGCCATGGGGGTGGAGGCCTACCGCCAGGCCTGTCATTGCACACTGTATGTGTATGAGTGTGTGTGCTCATGTGTGTGACAATCAGTCTAGGTGTGGCAGGTGAAATGAGGAGTTGATTCCAGCCCACCCGCCATGCGGCTTGATGGGTATGCCCGACGGGTGACGAGAGGCGGGCGTGGCCTTGGCGATTTCCTTTAGTGTCATGATGGCCCTTTATCCAGGGTCAGTTTATCTCCACTCTTTGCTTTTCCACTATGATTCGCAAGGGGGGAAATCTGAAATCCAGCATATTAAGTGCATACTTTTTTCTTCAATCCGCAATGAGGAGGAATCAGTAGATAGCTTCGTGCAGAGTGTTAATCCATATTGATTCATGCTTCATGCTGGCTCATCGAATGGAGCAAAGCACCGCGGGGCACCACACAGCATGGCTAGAAATTGCGTGGCATTACCTTGCAAGTCTCTGCTGGCCAGTGTTTGTTTATGTGTGAAGAAATCAAAACAACTGTGATTGGTCATCGCCTTTTGCATGCTATACTTGAAAGTTGGGGGCTGCAAGAGACAAACTCAGAAAAGAAAACACTCTGGATCCTTCACTTGCACTCATGCAACTTACTGGTATATTGTGTTCTCTTCTTCCTACCTGGTTCTATATATGCCTATTAGGTATACCACCAAGTCAGGACATCATCATGTTTTTTCCCCACAAAATCCTCCTTCCAGAGCCCAGATACTATTATAAAACTCTTTCCAAAGGCATCAAATAACTCCTTATGCCAGGTAAACTGATCTTAATTGGTAAAGTTGATGAAATTGAAATGAAGAAAGTTCCCACTGGCAGTTATTTATAAAACCTCCTATTATGTCATTGGCCTGAGTTCACAGCATGTTGGAGACCCCTTCATGTTATGTATTTATTGCATTGCAATCAGTGTTGGGCAAGTTACTTTCACAATGTAATACAGTACATATCACTTATTACCGTCTTTTTAAAGTAATAAGTTACATTACATTATTTCTGTCTCTGAGCTGTAATGCGTTACACTACTTTTGCGTTACTTTGAGTTACTTTCACCAAAATAACCGCAAAAGGTATGGCTTTAAATGCTAAAATGTAGTTTATTGCAGCTCATTAATTAAAGCTATCTATCTATCTGGCAGTACATGCTGAACATTAGGAAAAGAGCTAGAAATTAAACCCATGCTCCGTTTAAGTGGGCTGAATAATATGTGATACCGGTCACATGACGTCTCTGTTTGTTATTAATAACATGTTAGTGGAGCCTCTGCACGGCTCTGTGACCTGCTGTATATGAACAAGTCTCTATGGCAGCGTTAGCTCACCTTGTCCACGGTGTGTTAACGGGGATTTGCTGACAAGCTTTTTAAAAGCCGGCGATTCCACAAAGGACGGAGGCTGCATTTCTTCAACACTCCGCAACAAGCCTCTTAACTTCTCGGGGTTCAAGACGCATGCAGCCCGAGAGAAAGTTACCTTCTGTTGCTTCGGCCTGCACGCACTCATGTCTTTTTTTTTTCTTTTTCTCCGGACCTGCAGCTCTGCATTGTGAGCAAGCATCTCTCAATTTTGAATCTGTTTCTGCAGCCCTCTTAACCACCTTACTAAATTGTTTCTCTGGTGTCGGAATGTCTCGCGATGTTTGTGAATTCTCAGAAACAAAACACCACATCATTTTGGGGTAAAATGTGTTGTAACTACGTTACTGAGAATTCAAACGGGTATTATATTACCAACATTTCAAAGTAATGCGTTATATTACTGTGTTACAGCGAAAAGTAATACATTACTGTAACTCTGTTACTTTTGTAACGCGTTGCACCCAACACTGATTGCAATCATGTGCATTCATTGAGCTAACCCCTTTGTTCAGCCACTTCCAAGCCAAGAAACAGGCCTTGTTTAGCAGAGGCGGGGGGGAAACGGTAGCACTGATGTCAATATCTCTGTTAAAATCTTTTCTTCTCCACTCAATACTTGCTTTAATAGGTTGGCTTTGTTTTGCAACGAGTCAAATGGGAGGAAAGACAATAGATAATCATTAGACAAGTATCTGACTTTATCTCCCATCTCCATAATCGAGCATGGGGACAGCCTGGCATCTCAGCTGGTCCCAAATCTTCCTTTCTGAACCCTTTCCCCGGCTACGCCAAGTATCAGTTGTACAGACAGTGGGGCTCAAGCCCAGGGAACAAACAAATTCAACTTCTTGCATCTTGATCATTTGTTTTGGTTCTGCCATTTTCCTACTGTCTTGCTTGTGTGAATAGCCACATGAGAAGTTTTAGTCGGTCTTTATTTGTCTCTCTATCCAAATTGTCAAACTAAAAGCTTTGTCCACTTTATGCAAAAGTGTACTTCTCCAACCAGTTCAAATCAATAGTACACCCAGGTCACTTTTATTCTGAATCAATGGGTCGGACTAGACCACCCCAGCCCCTGTTCAAAGTGATCCCTTTGCAAAGTCATAACTATCTATTTTGAGGCAGACAGCAGTGAGTCACTAAAATCAATAACAATACAAACAAAGCATAAGCTGATTACTGGGATCAGTTACAGGGACATTCAAAGCAATTCTAATAGATTTGTATCAACTAAAGACAATTGGTGGCCATTCCATTCAGGTCACCAGGCAAAATGCACCATCGGCTTTGTTGATACATCCTTAAGTGGTACCAAAATGCTCGGAGTTGAATGTGTGTGAACCATGGCTTGACACAATCACATAATAGGCAATACATTTCAAGTAAAGCCAAAAGGCAATCAGAGGTGATTTTAAATAAAGATAAATACGTATTTTGCTCTTGCCTGCTATTTCAGCAACATTTTGCAGAATTCTAGCACCACTATATTGATTGGTTCACTGCCGCAATCCTGTTTAAAACTTCCTGCCACCACACTTCACCACCGACACTCCTCCCAACAGAGATATTATATGAAATACTTCAGTAAATAATAAAGGCAGAGAATAAGGCGTAAAATAAATATTAAAGTCTAATATCTCAACATCTCGGCCACATTCAGGACAGCGCATTTGACTTATGAAATGGACACTAGCAGGGTACTTCAAGATCGTAGACTACCGCTAAGGCTTTTCCATAAGTGAAAAGCAATGGTTATATCAGTTGGTGATAAGGACTAGCTCTGAAATGTAATCGCTTCTTGTCTGGACAATGCTACACCCTTCACCCAAGTTGGTTGACATCCGGGCCAATAGTTTCCTACTGACAAATAGACAAAAAATCTGAAACTAACAAACCGAACAAAAAACATAACCCCCTCAAAGGAGATAAGCTGGACCTTGAACATCTCTCTCAGTTTTGATGATATTGACACTGGGTCCTTCCCCCACTTTTCAATGCACACCTCAGCGATGGACTATACCAGAAACATCCAGCGAGATCAATATTAATATGCTCCAGTCACCTCTAGGTGTAATTAATGCCACCTGGCCCTCTGAACCTATTAAAAATGAATTGACCAATCACAGATCTGTAGACTAGTATTGCCTTTCTGTTTCTATACAAAGACAGAGGAGAAATGTCATTGCTAAGTATAACACTGAGGAAAAGAACAGTAGCAAATATCCAACCAAAGAAAACTTCTCACAGCATCTCTTTATTCATTCAGTGTACTCCAATCTTCAGTCTCAAGTCCTTTTATATCTTGTCACAAGTCAACATATTGATTCAGTACTTTTGATTCTAAGCCCCCCTCTCTTTCTTCTTCCAACTCACAAGCCTTTCGGGGGTGAGCGGCATTGTTAATTTCCCCATCAATCTAGCCAACCTGAACTGGTGCTCGGATCACTTCAGTAGAAGCACTTATTTGTCTGCTGCCACAGGACATTTCCCGCGCCTGGCTGCTGTTTGCTTTTTAACCGTTTAGTTTTGTTTCTCTCGAAAATAACTACCTCCCATTCGATTTTCAACTATTAATTTTTGCAGTTTGTTTGTTCTTGTGAGCGGTGGGGAGCCAGAAAAGCTATATCTGGCCCTACCAGAACGGAAATGTCAGGAAGCATTCAAAAGGAAGATCTGTGTGTCTTTGCTCTGTAGATTCACCTGATCTTTCAGCCTTTTGCTCTGCCAATATATCAGTATGGTTTTTCATGTATGTGTGCGCGTGCATGCTACCTCAATCACCGTTTTTGTTTTGTTTGTTCGTGCCTTAGTTTGCGTAGGCCTGCGTGTCTGCCAGTGTGAGTCAAAGACAATAGTTTGACTTTTTTAACAGATTTTATTCCTGGCTTTCTTCTCCATACACTCTTTCAATGCTTTTGTTCCCTCGTCTTTCAGTCCTTCACACAACTGCTGGATCTTTTCAGTTAGCTTCCCACCTAACTAAAGCAAAAGAGCATCCCATGGCCTTCTTCGGGCAAATATAGAAGGAAATGTCTCTTTTAGCTTTCCCTCACATATATATTCTGTGCCTCTTTTTTTTGGACAAGGTGGCAGATATATATTGAAAGAATAACAGGGGGAGAGCGTATGTACCACACAACACACACATGTATGTTCACATACATGCACACAGAACCACACATGCATCAGTTAACAATTAGCCATAAGTGTGGTTGACACTGTGTGTTAAGGACCCATCCAAAGATTGGTGGTGTGGGATGAGAGTTAGTAAAGTGAGAGATTGCTCACTCTTCCCAATACACCTACGCACACACACACACACACACACACACACACATCCACATCCGTAGTCACCTCTTTTCCTCGTACCGCGCCCTGTCTCTGTCATGTGATTAAAAAACAAAATCCTATTTTGCGCTCTCAGGCCCACACATTTACACTGTGACACATTCAGGTGCATGTTATGAGTCTAACTAGCTCTGTAGCAGTGTCACATAGCCAAGTCCCTGCCTAATCAGGCCACTTACACACACACTCAAATGCACATGCACACACTTTGCAGAGGCCATGTGTTGGGATGGGGATAGAGGGTTGGCAGTTGGCAGACAGACAGCAGACGCTGTTCTTCGACATCAAACGTCTCAGAGCAGAATCTCACTTTCATGCCTACTCTCTCCCTGTCACATACACACACACTGTCACACACACACAAACACAACAACACACAGTTCCTCTGATCTTGCTGCCAAAACTCAAAGACTTGGAAGGACCAACACACACACACGAGCAGGCACATACACACCGTCATATACCGGAGCAGTAAAAATTCAATTAAATTTCGTCAGCCATTGTTTAAACAACTCTGTGAGATGTACTTACAAGTTTATGTGTGGTTTGAAAATGATTCAAACTAGTTTTTATTACCCATATGACCGTATCCAGACTTATCTCTACCCACAGACAGATTCATACACATCAAAGCACAAACAGTCACACTTGCTGTTAGCACACAGCCATACACAGTAAATTACAAGTGGCCAGGCCACTGTGACGTCAAGCATTGCTTTCTGGACTGTTGTTTTAAGCATTCTAGGCGTTGCCATCCTGTTTTTTATTATTATTTTGAAGGCAAAAGTGACCATATTTGGTCGCAAGGGGTATAACTGGATTAAGGCACGGAGTGGCAGGGAGCGTAATCCTACCTAATGGTTGTTACCAGCTAACACTAGCTTGCTCATCATCTGTTTTACACACAAACTGGGATATTAATCAGGATACACATTTTCGCTAGGGAAATAATTGTTTGAAACAAAATGTACTTGTCAGCAACAAGTAACAGATCATTCATCATTAGGGCAAATGATTATCAATGCAGTGTTTGCTAAACTGTGCTAGAAACCACAATGTAGCAACATGTTAAATGTAAGCTAACAATGCCTTAAAGCAGAAGCTGTACTGTGGGGTTTTGGGAACCAAACACCTTGCTAATGGTTTTTTAATCTCAAAAGGTTGATTTTGACTCTGTAATGGGACTGCAATAGGTTAATTTGCCTTGTAGTGTCAAAGCAAAGCAGACTAAGCAATGGATTGTGTTACTTTAGAATAAATCCCCAAAGCTAAACTATCATTTAATTAATTAGCTGATCATGGGAACTACAAAGAAATCAATTTGTATAAGCAATCTATATAATTATCCCCTTGAAGTATTACAGAGCAACTGGTTTGGTTCCTGTCTCTAAGTATTCATTATTATTCACAACATGAGGCGTAGTTGCAGTCTTCACTAATAATGCTTGTAATCAGTTATTTGGCACCAAAGACAATATTAAAAGAAACTGCAGTAAATCTCTGACTGCAGTGTAATTTTGTCATCCATTAGAACTGGGAAAGTGACCCAGGACACTTTGTTGTTTTTTCTTAGATATCTATCTGGCCTCTCTATAGCTACTTCAGTCAAAATGCTATACTTTAAATATATATGTTTCTTTCTTAATCAAATTAGACTGTGGTATCGACCCCATTAGAGAGAAATCAGCAGGAAAGAATTGAGAGTGATGTAAATGTCGTGATTAAACATTGACTTAGCTCCGCTGAATAATGTAAAGGTCTCTCTCATATGTGATGGATGAATGGTAACAGACAGTGATAGAGAGTGGACTCAGACAACAGACATGATGGAGAGATATCACGTAGATATGATTGATAAGATGAAAAGTGATTCATCGACACTTCTTGACCCAGCGAGAGCTGCAAATTGAGCCACGGGTGGCGAGGCGGCGAAGGTGAAATCGACTCCTTGTGTCCAAAGAAAGTTTAGAGAAGGACTCCCGAAATAAATCTGAGCCAGAGGAAGTGAGCAAACCTGCCCACAATGCATTTCTGTTTATTGAGCTTTACGGCATCTGTGTCATCACATGGGTGCTAGCATTAGCCACTTGTACACACACACACACACACACACACACACACACACACACACACACACACACTTTGTGTGCATCGTGTGTGCGCAAGCACCCACAGATCCACTGTGCTCACACAAACTGCTTCACCTTGACAGTAGGCCGATTTAAGATGCAGTATTGATTCAAAGAGCAGCTGCACTTTGTGTGATGTATGTGTGGGTCGAGGATTGGGCCATATTTATTCAATGCTGTTTGCATGCATGTGCAGTGTTTGTAACCGGCCTCTCCTCTGGAGAAAGTTGGTTGGCCCCTCTGCCCTTCAAAGTCATTTGGAATTCATCTGCAAGCCTGACCCTGACAGCTGTTTGTTTTTTCCTCTCTGGAGAGAGAAAGAGGAATAGAGGGATGGCGAAGAAGTGGGGCGGGGGGGTGCTTAATGAGTGAGAAAGTGATAGATATCGGAGAGGACAGAAGAAGAATCGAAGTGAGACTTGGCCAAAAACTTGGACGAAAAACGGTGGAGGACTGTTCCTATTCCCGTGTTAGTAGTCTCAGTGCTGTTTGGCTTGTTGAGCATTTGGGACACACAAGACAATAAGTGGTGCTCTGAACGCCTTCCATTAGTATCCCTCATTGGCCATTCGCTTGAATGTGTTGAATCTGCGCTACAGCATGAATGCAAAGCAAGGCAAGACAGCCAAAATGAAAAAGGACTCAGTGAGCAAAATCCTGTTGGATAAATATAGTTTTTTGATAAAACAAGAGCAAAGTTTACTGTAACAGCGTGTCATCTGGGATCAGAGGAGTAAAACATTTTAAAGCATCGACAGCTAAGTGCAATGAAGAGGAACACCCAGGGGATGGAGAGGTTTTGTCTTTCCTCTGCGTTGGGTCTAGGTGTAAGGGGGTGAGTAAATGGACACAGTGGAGGAAGGATGCTGGGAGGTGATGTCTGGAAAAGGAGGTGCAGGGTAAGTCATAGGTGAAAGGATTTCGGAAGAAGAGAGGAGGGGAATTGGTGCCCAAGGATTGGATAAATGGTCCGAGAGGAGACGAGTCAGGGGAGAGGTGCTATCCTATTTTTACACCTCTCCTTCTGGGAGCCCCTTCTCTCTCGATCTGTCCATCATATCGACAGTTACCTCCAAACTCTCTCTATTCCTATCCATATAATATCGTCTTCTTTTCAACGTCTTCTCTATTTATAAAAAAATTCCAAAGGTGTAAATAAATGAACAGACTGGACGTTCAGAAACCCTCTCACATTTAAATAGCTTATTGACTATGACTGTTTTAAGCACGGACAATTCAGACAATTAGCTCATGCACTCCCGACATTTACAGCGCTTCACCATCCAAGGCCGATTCGCCGTCGTCCTCCTCCTCCTCCTCCTCCTCCTCCTCCTCCTCCTCCTCCCAAGTTCTGCTGTCTTCCTTTACGTTGTCACAAGCAATTAATTTGGCCATAGCTTTTGTGTATTGATCTGTGTGGCATTGGCATTGTAATTTATTCAGTCTTGTAAAGAGGCAGCATTTATGCCCAGAAGAGAACCAACAAAGGACACACACTTACAGCCGTTCCCTTGGACATACATGCATTCTGTCTCACAGTATCAAAGCTTTTCACTCTGTGTGCATTCTTAAAAGTAATGCACGTCTATTAATTATATTGTGTGTAAATGGATGGACACAAAAACTTTGCCTTGAGCCCAGAAATCGAGAAGTTGTGCTTTGGAGTCACACAGGGATACACAAGAGCTCTGTATTTTGTTTGTACTGTTCTGTTTACTTGACAGGTTTGTTGCAGCCCTGCTTATGTGTATACTCTTTGTTGGAGTCTGATTAAATTCCCCATAGAGGGATTCATCATCTTTAGCTGGCAGAATAGAGAAAATTACAAGCCCATCAATCCTCGTGTTTGATCTAGCTCTCCTTTTCTCTCTCTCTGTCTTTTTTGCCTTCTGTATTCTATGTATCCAAGCTTTTATTCTCCCCCAGCCCACCATGTCTGTGATGTTGGGAGGTCATTTGTCTCTATATGAGAGCTGTCCTGTCCCCTGCGTCTGCGTATCTGGCTCCTCATCATCATCCAGATATGTGATATTTGGCAGTTTGTTGTCTCTCATTTTGGTGTTTTTCTTTTCTCTTTTCATTAAGGGTATTTACATTTATGTATGCCTCTATTGAACCCTTCTTTCTACATCCATATTTTATGGTTATGTGCTGCATACTGAGCCGCTGAGTAAAGTGTTACAGCCTACCACAAGGAAACCAGAAGGGTGCCATTTATCATAAACACTTTCAAACAATAATTCAAGCTACAACATTAATATTGTGTCACCCACACCTGCTTGACTGTGGTCAGGAGTTTAAGGCACTTTGTTTGGTAACCATTCAACAGCTATCCCCAAGTTGTAGCAGCCAATCACAATGAAAGAGGCAGGATTTATTTTCATATTTATCCAGTCCCCATCAATCTTAACCACATACTTGTTGGAGTTAATCATCTGTTACCTGACTGCATTTTAATTAATTCTGACATGATTTGGAGTGTGTTTGTCGATCCCCCAGGCTGTTTGTACTGTTATTACAGCTATTTATGAAACAGGAACGCTGAATATACGGTGGTTAGATCTTAACTTTCGTGTGTTGTTAAAATGTTCTCCACTTGTCTTCTTAACACAAATATCGTTTATGAAGCTAATAGCGTAGTTAGCGTCATTAGCTGCTCTCGTTCTGCTTAGCCGTAGCCATGGTGAGAACCAATTGGAAGAAATCAACCTGCTCAAAACTCCAGATAACAAGCTTTCATATTGAGAGCAGTATCCCCCTGAGTTTCACACTGTTAGCTCTGTCAACACTTTTTTGGTTATTTATGCTATTAGCAATGTTAGCATCGTTAGCTGCTAATCTTCTGCTCAGTTTTAGCCATGGTGAGAACCATTGTAAGCAGTCCCTCTGCTTAAAACACCGTCTTTAGCATTGTTAATGCACCAAATAAGAAAATAGTGCATGTTTTGTATATATGGTTTCCAAAAGGGTAAATCCCAAAAGAGAACACAGCAGTATTACACTTTAAAGAGGTCTTCTAAACTTGCTATGTGAAATGCACTATCTGCAATATGGAGTTTCATTAGGATCCATCGTGGTTAACGGTGTTATACAGCTGGAGTCTCTGACACCCCAAACAGAACATCTCAAGATCAAGTTTATAAATAATTCTCACAAGATGTGTAAAATTTATGAAGTTTCAAGCCAACAAAACAATATTCAGTAATTGTACTGACCTGTAAAAGAGTGCCAAGATATAAATCAATTAAACACATGTTTTAAGATTTTGGATTATTTCTTCATCTTAGACACTAAGACAGATTTTCCTGGAGACATCCTCAACATATTACTGTTTTTATCCTAGTTAAGTCCAAACAGACATATTCAATTAATGTATTTGTTTGTTTGTTGTAATATTAGATCAAATGTATTCCAAGGTTGTTTTTCTTATGTTTATTTATGGCTCTGGTGACCAAAAAGCCATGTTACCTGGATCAATAAAACTGTCAATCAATCAATTTGTTGCTTTGAGTGTGCACTTCTGTGTGCGTCGCATTAACCTGCTCTCGGAAATGTGCTTTTGTTAAAAAAAGGACATGTGAGTAATCTCAGAGATGTAAAGGTCAAGACGTGAGGCTCCCTGCTGAGAAGGCTCTCCACACTCACACACAGGCGAAAACTGTCTTTCACTTGTCTTGTACCCAACCCCACCTTTGTCATCTCATGAAACACAAACCATCTGTGTGTGTCTGTGAAATGAGTGTGGAGATGAATACATGTGTTTGTGAGTGTGACCATTGTTCAGGGTTCAAATAGCTTATTTGAATTGGCAGGTTCCACTAAATACTGAAAAAGTCCTCAAACTCCCTATATCCCCAAAATCCCGCCTCAATCCCTGTGTTTTGCTTTTTAAATTAGATCATACTAACAACCTTCACTGCTTTGAGCAAATAAGAATATGAAGTTTGCTCATGACAAGCTTTAAATCGGCACAAATCCTGTCTTTTCAAGTATTGTTTTTGCCATCCGGAGCAAAGGATTTCTCTCTCTTGTCACATCAGCTTCAGTTTAATGCATGTGTGCCTAGCTTTGTTTTCCGTTGTAGTTAAATTCAACAGTGTGAAAAGCCTCCAAAGTCACTTTTGGGAAACAAAAACATCTGCTAAATGGTCACATCTCACTCTCAGAGCCATGGCTGCAGCAGGCTTTACCTGGTGTGTGGTTCGGTGTGTGTGTGTGTGTGTGTGTGTGTGTGTGTGTGTGTGTGTGTGTGTGTGTGTGTGTGTGTGTGTGTGTGTGTGTGTGTGTGTGTGTGTGTGTGTGTGTGTGTGTGTGTGTGTGTGTGTGTGTGTGTGTGTGTGTGTGTGTGTGTGTGTGTGTGTGTGTGTTTGGCAGTGCAGAAACCCTGGCTAACCCCCTCTTTGGTTCCCAATGTCCTGTCTCTGAAGAGCTATGACCATTAAGCAGCTGTTCACTTCTAAAGCCACAGAAAAAAACGAGAGAGCTGCGAGAATGCAAATGAGTCTCGGTATGCGCCAAAACTTTTCCGGAGGGACGCACTGTTAGGTCAAAGCAGCACATACAGTACAGTACATGCTCTGGCACACCCACAAACGCTCTCACAGTTACACATATGCACCCACGTGCAGCTGGGGTAGACTCTTTTATGTAGTGCAAGGATTCCTCTGAGTATCAATGATCTTGCTGTAAGTACATTTCTCTTGGAGTTGGAACGCAGAGCCTTTACATCTGATTAAACAGAATCCAGGTACTGTCTTTTTGTTACTGTTACCAACACCTTCAATTTGATATAGAGCCTCTATTTTCCCTGTAATCATTTGGTACAAAGTCTATTAGGAGGTGAGTGTTATTGCTAAGAAGGAGGGTATCACACTGTGCACCGAAACAAGGACATTGTTGTAGGGCACTTCACATTTGCTCATAATGGCGCTTCTTTTGTGTAGCTGTCCCTGGTGCTGAAAACAGTCTTGAAGGTGAAGGGAGGATAGAGAGTCGGTGGGTGTTTTTTTTTTGTCACGAACAGCAAGCGAGGCACACTCTCTGTAGATCTCCACGGGCTGGAGTGAGTCATCTAGTGAATGACTGTGAAGACTTCGACAAACGACAGAGAATATCCATCCAACAAATAAACAAGAAAGCGGTTGTAGGTTTTGATAAAAAAGCACTTTTTTTTAACTCAGTTGCAGTTCCTCTTTCTCTTTTTTTGCCTGAGATGTGATTAGTGTATGGCACAGTCTGCCTCTGGATAATGAGAATATATAGTGAAAGGTATAAAGTATTATATTTTTCCGCGCCCTCATTTTATTTTCAACTTCTAGCAGGCTGAAACTCATCATCCTTTGCCCCGTGGATGAAAGAAATGTTCTTTTTTTGTGTTTCTTTGCATGAACTTTCACTTTTTGTGTGGTTAGGTGTGTGTGCTGCGTGTTTCTAGTGCTTCCCCCTTAATAAGAGCTTAACCTTATTAATCACATTAGCGTGCTGAGGGTGGCTCCGGCGACACTCAAAGCATGCTCACGCAGACACACAGACACACACTGAGACACATGCGCACACGGGCAGAGGCATGTCAATCTGTCATTAGTTAATAGCTCATTAGCACAAGGTGATTAATTACTCTGGTAGGATGTGGGCATGACAAGGAAGGGGTGGGGTGGGGGGGGAGAACAAGGACCACGGAGACAACAAGGTTTTTGACGCTGAGGGAGAGTTGAGAGGAGGGGGAGGTGAAAAAAAAATGGTAACCTCCTCTCCCTTTCTCATAGAGCGGTTTCACCACTATCGATTCTGAAGCCTATACTCCAAGGTCCACTCATGCATGTGTGTGTGTGTGTGTGTGTGTGTGTGTGTGTGTGTGTGTGTGTGTGTGTGTGTGTGTGTGTGTGTGTGTGTGTGTGTGTGTGTGTGTGTGTGTGTGTGTGTGTGTGTGTGTGTGTGTGTGTGTGTGTTTGTGTGTACGTCCATCTCCTGGAGGTGTTTTGCTGGGCTGTTTTTTTTTACCTGTGTCTCGCGGGGATCAGCTGTAAAGGTTAACTAGTCTTTTCTTAAGCTTTCAGTCTCATGACAAATGACCGCGTTCAACCCATGGGGGCACATTATAGCACACGTTCTCCCTCCGTCTATTCTCCTCCCACCTTTTTTTTTTCTTCTGGCGCTCTCTCCCCCCCTTCACCTGCTCTCGCTAGGTGTTTCACTTCAAGAGACAGGTTGGAGGAGGAGGAGAAACAAAAAGGGGTAGGTGAATTGTAAGGGTGAAAAAGAACAAAAACTGTCACTGAGGGATCCGAATGAAGTGTTCAACTATTGCATAAATGGAAAGCTTGCAATCCTTTTGTTAATATTACAGAATAACCTTAAAGTGAAAAATTAAGAAAAAGAAAAATTGTTTATCTTGAGTTAATCTGCATTTTAGGCCAAACAGCAAGAGAGTCACCTACATCTCAATCTACTACACCTTCATTGTTCACTTGGTCCTTGTGACCTTTTCATATTCTTCCATTCTTGTTGCTTAACCACATTGTTCTTCTTCATACAGCCTCACAACCTTAATACTAAAGCATCTAGCAGGTTCAATAGACTCTCTTCTGAACGACAATGAATGGTAGCTTCTGTGTATCCCACATATCCACGGAATATATACAGTTATACAGATATGCCAGGTATAATGATCCTGAATGGCATTGATGAATAACCCGCAAGAGAAAATGTATCACGTTACGTTCACATGTGTGTATGTCGGTGTGTGTAGATGGGAGGGGCTCATGTGAGTGTGTACGTGTGCATGATGGAGTATTACAAGGTGTTGTCAAAAAAGCAATTTGTTTCTGTCTCAGATGTTTTTTTTTTATCATGACAAATCGACGGAACCTCATCTAGAAAAATCCAGCGTCTCCTCAATGTGCTCCCGCTGATTCTACCTGCGCGCGCTCTCAACTTTAATATGATGAAGTCATAGCAGAAAACCCCAAGCCTCCCCCCTTGGTTACCCCTTTTGTCACCCCCTCTGCGGTAAATGGAGCCTCAACCCTGTGAGTGTGTGTACTACACCTTTATTCTGTTGTTTATGTGGTGGGTTGGGTCTGATGAAGTAGGTCATTCATGGATAAACATTGCCTAGGAAATGTTCTAAGATAATCTATTGGATGGGAAAGAAAAACAATGATCTAATTTAAAGGTGCCATAGAATGGAAAACTGTATTTACCTTGGCATAGTTGAATAAGGAGAGTTCGGTACATTGAACTGACATACCGTGAGCCTCAAACACCATTGTTTCCTCCTTCACGTGCATATCATGAATATGCATATCACAGCGGTAAAACGGGCGAATTTCAACAGTCCCTGTGTGTTACGTCACACACGGTAGTCCAGCCCCAACATTTGCATACACCAGCTGCTGGAAACACTAACACTAACACTTACCACTCCATGACGTTGCTCTCCAATCTCCGACCAACTGGCTGTTCTTCAAATTCATCGGTTTCCTCCTCCGATAAAGGCTCAAACATGTAAGGTTGGATGCCAATATCCTCCATGGTTCATCTCTCACAGTTTTGTGAACTTCACTTACTTCTGTGGGCTCTGAGGCAGCCGTGGATTGATCCTTGTAAACCAGCCAATCAGAGCAGACTAATAGCCAAATAAGGCAATTCAGCTTGTTTAATTCTAGGACCAAATCATAGGGTTGGAAAAGGGCCTGTAAAACTGCATCTGGACATTTTTTGGATCAATCAAAGTTATATACCTTCTATGTCGACATCAGAGAACAATTTAAAATACCAGATAGATGCATTCTATGGCACCTTTAAATACTTCTGGATTACCAACCTAGTCTCCAAAAAAACCTGTACTAGCTACGTTGGTCCACAGGGCAAAACGTAATGTGTAAACAAACAAAAAAAACCTTTCAAATTGTGACATGGCTACAGATTTCTAATTGCCAGTGCCAACATCACGTAATCGCTGTGACAAAAACAAAACATGGCGGACACCAGACTTATTTTTAGTGGTTAAATCCTAAATTGTGGGATAGTATTTTCACCTTTTTGATTACATTTCTAGCAAGAAGTATATATTGTACTTACAGAATGTACCTCCAGTGGATGTGTAGGATCTATAGTTTGATGGACATTACAAAGATTATTTCAGGTCTCACCAGGAAAATGTGTAGATGTTTACTTTTGTGAAAAAATTTGTTGGAGTATTTGAGGTTTTTGTTACCTTAATCAAATTCAACTAAAGATCAATGAAGAATCCACTATCTATTAGTCATCATAAACATCTTGATGTAAATACATTTCTCATACACAAATGCACAATTTAAAAGCCCTTTAGGTAATCCTTCATAAATATATCCTCAATCTAATTGCATATGTTCGTCAATTGTCATCAGGGTTTGTTGTAATCCGATTGTGTAATCAAAGTACTCAGCATGTTGAGCGCACACACACACACAGACAGCGACCCTCGTTGAGGATGATAGATGGCGTGTGAGAATGTCACATGAAGAGGTAGAAAATGAGGCAGACAGCCGTCCTCTGGAGTGGTGGCTCAGGGGTTGGCCTTTACCGCTCGTCTCCTCCTCCCTCTTCTCCACCACTCCACACCTGCTTTGTGTTAGCTACATGCTTTCGCTAAGCTGCTCTTGAGTGTAGACTAGATTGTTCTCCATCTCTGCCTGCTTTTATTAGAGTCCCATCATTCTTCTAGTAACCTTCAAGATCCACCAGTTGGAGCGATGGATTGATGTCATGACATTGTTGGTGGAAAGTGGGTCCTTAAACAAAGAACACCTCCTATTTTATCGCAGATGATTTTTGAATCAAAATACTAAGACATGTGAACGGGTGTGTGATCGAGAACAACTTCAACTTCAAATTGTGTCACTTTAGATTGAAACATCTCTAAGTAAACAGCCTTAGTGATGCAGGGTTGTCTTAATGTCTAATGAGCGACCTAACTGATGAGTCAGCTGCATACTGAGTGTTGATCAATGTGTCCAGTAATGAAGGATTATGTTAATACTCCAATATGTCGATGAGCTGTTGATGACCTCAGCCCTCCTTTGGTTGACATGTGACAGGATGTGTGCCCTCTGCTGGCCAATGCGAGGACCTCCACTTACCTGGTGACATGACACCTGAGCTGGCGGACAAAGCGAGAATGAAACACACCTTTAGTAGCTCGTTTGACAGCTCTGGTTCATCCTTGTCTTTATGTGGGGGTAAATTATTTTATGGCGTGTGTGATATTTGGTTTCAGGGCAGGGTTTCATCAAGGGGGCTTCTTCTGTGGCTGCGCTGTTTGACATTGTTCTTTCCCCTATTTAAGGACATGAACGTGAGCGCGCCCATGTGGGATCTGACATATTACTGGCTTCATCGCCGCAGTGTCCTCTGCCCTTCCTCCCTCCCTCTCTCCTTTGCTTCTCCGCTCCACTGCCTTGTCTTCTCTCCTTTTGCCCCCAACCCCGTCTTCCCCTCTGATTCCACCTTTCCTCTTTTTTCTCCTCTGTCCTTTCGCCACCAACTCCTTTCACGCCTCCTACATCCCATTTTATCCTCTCTCTATCCCTTTTCCCCTTTTCGATTTGATGTGCATGCTTTGTCACATTCCCATGATTCTGTCACTCTTTCACCCTCCACCGCTCGTGGGCTCTGTCGCGTTCTCCCAAACCCGTTGCAACCTCCTCCTCCTCCTCTTTCTTCTCCTTCTGTCTACCGCTACGCTCTCCCCTCTTTCGCTGTCTCACCCCTGCCTCTTTTTCTCTCTCCCTTTGGCTCATTCGTTAGCTCCCGCCGTCATCCTTCCTCCCCCTCCATCTCGGTGGTGCGGCGCTGCTGGGAGAGAGAGAGAGAGAAGTGGAGAGAAAAAGAGAGAGAGAGAGAGTGTGTGTGTTGAGTCTGCTCTCAGTCTCAGCTGTGGGCAGATGGAGGATGGAGCCACAGCCGCATCTCTCCTTCTCTTCTCTGCCTGCGACAGGCTGAAAGGCACTCTCTTTCTCACTTTCCTCATCCATCCTTTCACCCTTTGCCCGAGCTGGCCTTGATGTGTGACGGATTGCACCCAAAAAGGAGAGACCTGCAGTCTTGATGAAAAACAGGAGGGAAAGCAGTGCAGGGCTCATCTTTTGTCCCTAAGTGTGTTGGTGTGTGGCGTTCCTCTCCACTGCTACACGTGTGCTTATCCACGCTGAGAGAGACTGTGTGTGCGTCTCCTGCTCCCTCTCTCTGTTTCTCTCCCCCCGGCACGGTGCTCCGGATTGTGCTT
This sequence comes from Eleginops maclovinus, assembly GCF_036324505.1. Taxonomy (NCBI): domain Eukaryota; kingdom Metazoa; phylum Chordata; class Actinopteri; order Perciformes; family Eleginopidae; genus Eleginops; species Eleginops maclovinus. Next base: position 19,042,051 of record NC_086371.1, read on the forward strand.
CACTGCAAACACACGGGAGAGGGGAGAAGAAAGGGGCAACAAGAGTGAAGAAGAACAACAGCGAAAGGAGAGGCAGCAAGGACTTTTAAACCAGAGGGTGGAAACAGGGCGCTGAAAAATTGAGAATCAAGAAAAGAAGACTCTTAAGGGAGCGGAGAGGAGTGGAGTGTGGAGGAGAAACGATAAGGGTAGGGGGTTAATCACGAGCAGAGACAAGTACGGAGCGATGCATCACTCAGGCAACACGGGGAGAGCCAAGACCCTCTCTCATGAGACAGGTAAGACCCCTCGGATACTTATTTGCCATATTGTGCTGTACCCTCTCCTGTGAGGAATAATAGAGCGTCACTGTAACTTGACTGTCTCCGTGGAAGGACACCCGCTCATCTGTAAACCTTGAATTATTTCTCAGTTTTCCCAGCCTTTACATCCCGGATTTGAATGCCTCGCTGTTATGTAGGTTATCCATGCATAAGGCGCTGTGTGAGAATGTGTGCGCACGGTGGAGGCGGTGGTGGTGGTGATCAAACGGCATACATCTGTATAGAACTTGGCTTTGATGTGCGCTTGAAGTTATGATTGGCATCCGGGAATGTCAGTACGTGCTGTTTGAATTGCAATCCTTCAACCCCTGCATGTGTGTGGTTTTTTTCTAGGTGCCCTTGTGTGTCCCCAGCCTTCGGGTGAGCACGTTTCAGTTGATGGTAATTGCAGTGATTGACAGGTAGCTGATGGCAAGAAATGGACGGGACACGGGATGTCCCTATTCCACTCCAATCCATAATTTATTCATGTGTGTGGTCCTCAATATCTACAAGGTTATTTCGAGGTATTTGCCTTTGTAATTCATCGCTGATTATTTGATTGAATATTTAGATGTGATTTGATTTTAAAATCTGATTTGTTGTGAGGTTATTTGAGAGCAGCAGGGGTTGTGTTGTATTGAGTGTGTTGGTGTTTGACCTCAGGGAAAAGGTGAAGCGCGTCCACTTGTTTGCGTCCACACCTTTTCGTGATTTTGTGTCATATTGTGGTTGTTTGATTGCTTTGTGGGAGTGAGGGGATTGCTAGCGCTCGTCAAGCTAATCAAACAGTTTCCCACAGACAATCACAACACGGCACACACCCCTCACAGCAGCTCTGACACATCTGCCTCCTATCTGAACAAACATTATGAATTAACAAGCTAGACAGGCGCAATACCGACTTTTTTTATTCTCGCTAAAATATAAAGGCAACATTGTCAAAGGAAATACAGGCCTTTCACACGCTCAAACTCCCTGAACCGCCCACACGCATACACACACACACACACACACACACACACACACACACACACACATACACACACACACATACACACACATAAAGACACCCATGAACACACACACACATCTGTTACACGGATCCAGCCCAGCGGTGGATAAATGTGCCTTTCTGATTGCTGCTACAGACAGGACGTGATTGGCATGGCAGACCAGGGAATTAGCTATGGTTTCCATGGTGACTAATTAGGAGGGTCCTGACTGGGTTGTTTATGAAGACAGATGACAGATCGGTGGTTCACTTCCTGCTTTACAGAGCGGGTGGTCCCATTGGCTAGCGGGACCCCCTGCCATCTGAGACAGACAGTCCCTCTGCAGGCCACCTCACACGTGTTCCGCTGTCACCAAGTATGCAAATATGATATGAAATTAAACCTAATCCTAAACCGGTGGATCATTTTGAATTCTAGGACACATTTTCTTGCCGATAGACGCAATGTGTTTTAGGGAACACAATCAACCAAACACTTACAATGGGGTTGCACTGACTTGTAGATAGATTGAAGGCCGGTGTTTACTCTTCGTAGTGACCACTGCTCTGCTCAGTAAACACCCCATGTGCTCGGCTATAAACACCCCAGACGTACGCATATTAAGAGACTCATTCCCAACACACCCCTTTTATGTGACAATAAACAAGTCAGACGTGCACCCACACTCACGCTGATAATGTGGCTATGGGGCATGTGAGAGAGAAATAGGTGTGATTGGGTCCATCTGTGGCAGCGAAAAGAGAAAGAGAGGAAAGAGAGACACAGAGAGCGCTCCATCTGTGGACACCTGCCCTTCCTCCAGGCTACCGTCCCTTTTTCCTCTGAACTGCCAACGAGATCTGTGGCTGCACAGGTGCGCGTGTGTCTGAGTGTTTTTCATAAATTCCGGGGATAGTCTGTGCTTCTTTTTTTTTTCGGGAAATGTTGTTGCAGGACAATTCCTCAGTTATATTTGGTTGTGACACCGGGCTGAGATCTCTAATTAAACCTTTATGTACGCTCAGTTATTTCCACTGCAGGCATTTTTTGCCATAGCAGAAAAAGCACAGGTGCAATTAATAACATTAACGATGGCGGCATTCCAGATTGGGGACTTTGATGCTGTGCACGGTTGTTTGTCTGGACGTCGTTAAGGTTATTAGCCACACCTGGGCTTTTCCCTGCCATGACTAATTAAAATGTACACCATGAAAAAGGTCCATCACAGTCTTTAAAATGTGTCATGGTGCACAAATAGCATTTTATTCTTCTTGTGTTCTTTTTTTTTCTCTCTTACCTTCAACCAATAAAGCACTACTACTTCCTCCATGCGTACCATAAATAATGGATGCTCCTGTACACAAGCAATCCTGCGTACAACATACTGTCGGACACCTTAAAAACACACTGCCAGAAAGAAATTGGGTATAATACGTAGAAGGGAGGGAGCCTTCCCTTGCATTTCATCCTGCCATTCGTCCTTGCTCTCGTCCTCTCAGTCAGTCACCAGCTCCACCTAATGGCCTCTGCAGGTACTGAGGCACACACACAGTGACAAAGGCTGACACAAACACACACACACACACACACACACACACACACACACACACACACACACACACACACACACACACACACACACACAACATGCTTTGATTAAAATAGCTGGAGCACAATTCCATTTCACCACGGCGAGCGAGGGTAGTTTGAAAGCCACTGAAGATGGCCGTGTTTCTCGATTGGGTTTTTTTGTCCAACGCTTTTAATTGGAATACAACCCTCTTCTACGTGGGGGTGCGAGGCAGAGGGGATGGGAGGACACGCAAAAGGAAGAGGTGATTGGAAGAGGCGCAAAGCTGGAGAGAGAGAAAATGGCAAAGCGTTTGAAGAAGACGTGCGTGTCACGGCTAAACAAATAAGCATGTGTGGGAACAGATGGTAATAAAGTTCTCTGTTACAAGACTAGTGGCTCGTACACACACACACACACACACACACACAGACCCACACATGCACAGCTTGATTATGCAGAGTATTGGGCCGTGAGTCATTAAGACTTTGCCTCAGTGAAGCTGACTCGAAAGTGAGCAACGACAGTCATCTACAAAGGCCGGTCACTAGCAGTCATCTCTCATCCTTCCCTCTCTTTACTCCCTCCACCTGTCTCTGTCTGCTTCGCTCCTTTTTTGTTTCCACCTATTCCGGCCTTTTTCACTGACTCTCCTATTCTCCGCACACAGATTTTCTCCTTCCTTGCATCACTTTCTCTCTGCGTTTCCCTCCCGCTTTAGGAAAATGAGTTTTTCCTCTGCCTTCAGTTTTCCACCGAGTGTTCTCTAAGCCAAAATGTGTGTACATATATGCGCGTGTGTCGATGTTTGAGGGCGATGTGTCCTCAATCATAGTGAAAGCATTTGTTTCCCTCTGCCAGTGGAGATAGATTATGTATTTCACTGCTTTTCCATCGCATTGGGTTTTTTTCTTTTCTCCCTCCATCACACGTTTTGTCCTCCCCACTCAAGGTCAGTTGGAAGATTGCTTTCAGCCCCCTGTGTCCTCCCGACGCACCATGCTTTATTGTGTATATGGCCATCAGCGCCTGTGCGTTTTGTGTAAAATACATGCGCTTTGAAGGCTTTGTGTGAATGTTGTGAAAGGGAATGTTGTATTTCTCTAATCTGTCTCGTCTCTCATCAGGTAAGCACCTCCGTGTTTTTGTGTGCGTGGAAAATCCCCCGCAGTCATTCTCAGAGTGTTTTTAAAAGCAATGGGGAAAGGAAATCATTAGGATTTACTCATCTGATATTAAAATGTTAGGTTTTTTATTGAGTCGACTTTAAAAGGAAAATGCTTCGGAAAGGTTTCTCAATTTTATGAATGCATTTTCCTATGTTAATATTTAATGCATTTATTGATTTTCCTGCGTGAGTGTGTGTGTGTCTGTGTGTGTGTGTGTTTGTGTGTGTGTGTGTGTGTGTCTTCCATGGAGGGTCCGGCTGTTTTTTTGTATGGATGGTTGGAGGTATTAATTTTCACAGTGGTGATTTGGGTGAGTTAAGGGCTGGCAAGCTAACTGGTGTTCTCAGCATGCTGTTTGAGTGTGTGTGTGTGTGTGTGTGTGTGTGTGTGTGTGTGTGTGTGTGTGTGTGTGTGTGTGTGTGTGTGTGTGTGTGTGTGTGTGTGTGTGTGTGTGTGTGTGTGTGTGTGTGTGTGTGTGTGTGTGTGTGTGTGTGTGTGTGTGTGTGTGTGTGTGTGTGTGTGTGTCTGATCAGTGAGCTGGCTAGTTTTATGCTTCACTACCCTGGCTGCTCATCCATGTGTACCATCTGCATGTGGCGCTGCCATGTGTGTCACCTATACCCCAATACATCCCACTCCTCATATCTCTAAGCAGCCCTCCATCCACAGCGTCATTGTCCTCTTATCACCAGCTTTTTTTCTACAGTCTCATTTATAAAAAGAAAAAAACAAAACAAATCCCAGTTAATTTCAGTCCTTTCACTTACTTTACGCTGCATATTAATAAAGAAGAACAATATTTTTTACATTGCTATTCATCATGTTCATTCACCTTTTAATTTTCCCCTAAGCAAGAAAACATCGTATCGTCAATCAAAGCGAATGCCGTGTTATCCCATTTGTTAGCTATGCAACGTTAACACTCTAAGTGATCGATCCGTGCCAGAGCTAACTATGTGACAGATGAAAGTGTCACAATTACAGTCATGCCGAAGTGACAAATTGATCCTTGTGTTTCTGGTGGAAAGGGCTTTTTGTCTTAGAGGTGCCATTGTTCATCCACACAGCCTCATTATAGCTGCTGGGGTAGTCGCAACAGCGGTGACTCAATGACTCATCACGCTGTTGTTTGTAAACTCCAAACCAGACTAAGCGCTCTCCATACCATTCTTCATCTTATCTAATGTCCTCCATTTCTTTGCTATCTCGGCCTTTCTGCTGCTACCGCCGCCCGTCCACGTTTCATCCTCACCTCCCTTCATATTTAATATCCTTCTCCCCAAAGCACTGACTCCAGCTTCCTGAACTCTTCACCTCTTCTTTTGTTCTGTCTCCTGCATCTCTTCCTCCAGAACACTCTCCTCAGGTCTGTGTTATTAACATAAAAAAGGAGGAGAGACTTCCTTTTTCCTCCAGCCCAGACTGTGAGTCACTCAGCCCCGCCGGCCGTGGGCTGCCTCCCTGGATGTCACGTTGCGATAGATGTGAAAGCAATTCTAAGGGACGGTGTGAGGACAGTGGCTTGCGCGTTAGAAGGGAGTAGCATCCGGTAATTTCAAAGAGCGCTGCTTCTGCTGAAGACGGGCAGGTAGTTTGCTGTGCTGCATCAGAAGCAAAAAATAGGTCAAATACAGGATTGTTTCACAAGCACAGAGAGGAAAGATGTTCTAGCTGTGCATTAGTAGAAACCAGGTTACTCTTGTAAGTGGAGGAGCTGCACTCATGCAGTTCTGCCTATATTTTGTTAGGGATTACCTTTGCCTATAGCAGAGATTCCCAAGGGTTCTTGGCCCAAGGGTTTTCTGCAGTTGCCAGCTGATACGTGAAAAGAAAGTGAATAGCTATTAATTTGAAGATATGTATTCAATAGAATATGTATTAATACAAAGGAATATCCGTGCTTTTGAATGGGCTGTACGACACAGAAATCATAAGCTTGGTATGCCATGTATTGCTATTAAGAAAGCTTAAAACTAGTAAGTAAGCATTAAGAAAGGGCTATACTGAAAAGAATAATAATAAATTGTTAAAATAGTTACCTAAAAGACATCGATAAGTGGTGCAAAAGCAGGACTGCGACCTATCAAGCCTTGAAAGTGAGATTCATATCACTCCGGAGAACAGCCAATAATGGTGCATGAGGAACTGTATAGGTGTAAGGAGCTCCCAACAATGACAAAGAAAGAGTTGAATTTCAGGAATCATTTCAAACCAAATGTCAAAGAAGGTGTCTTAATATCACAAAAACAGCTTCCATATTAGGATCAATGCTTAAAAATATCCTGGACTATGAGCATATACAATGTGAAGTAGTTTCATGGAAACTACTGTAGGTTATAAGGACAAAATATCAGTTACACATTCAAAATAACAAATGTTAAACAATCATAGGCTCAATTATCAAAAGTAAATGGTTTTATTTCAAAGGCTGGCTCCTATTTTCAATAATGAAATGACCCTGACTTTGAACATGATCAATTTAATATATTTTAATTGACTATTTTGCAAAAAATATAGGGAAAGCAGAGTTGAATTACGTCTTGACATTAAAAAGTCTTCATATTTGGACTGCCCGAAAAAAGACTAAAATGATGACCATGTAACAATCTGATGTAATGTTCCCCTTACATGGTAAAATAGCTCAAAATGATTTATAAACAGTCGACGTATACTAATGTAAAAATGGTTGAAATAGATATATATACTAGATTGACGTCAAGTTTATAACCACTCCCTCGCAGTAAATAATTATTGCCTGCTGTCATATTCACTTTTAAGAAAGATATTATCGATTACATGCTTCCCTTAAATCACTGCAAGCACTGCAAGCCTTGTCTTCCCTGAGACAGTTTTACATTATAGAGTTACTTTTATTACTTTTGAATCACTTTGATGAACACACTGAAATTGCTTTTCCTGCAGAAAAGGTGCATTAGGCGTCCATCAATTTTGCGAGGTGTTTGACACATTCGCCTGAGATGTTTGTTTTTTTCAGCTTTCTCTCAATTAACTCGACTTAATGTGTTCGCTTTCGCAAAAAGATGATTAAACAGAGAGGTTCAGGGCTTTTGTCTTTTTTTCTGGCGTGTTTACAGCTCATGAGGGATTTGCGCAGTATATTCAGTACAGTATATTCAGTTTGAACTGTCGACTCGGAAAAGACTTGTAAAGGTCACTGTAGTTGAGCTACACGAATAAGATGTCATACGACTTTGTAACTCAATATATGAGGCCTTTTTTCTGTACATTACCAGTGAGCTCTCTCCTCATAATGTATACACACACACACACACACACACACACACACACACACACACACACACACACACACACACACACACACACACACACACACACACACACACACACACACAGCTGCCAGACCAAACAGGAAAGTGTTTTGAGGCGATATGGCTCTGTGACCTTGCCTTAGGGATGATGACAGAGTGAAACTCAGTCTGCATGTGTGTCGGTATGTGCGTGTGTGTTCCTAATGACCACTGCTTAAGGGGGAGATGAGGGGAGATGGGCCGTGCAACGGGGCCGGGGGGGGCAGTGAAATGATTCCATCGATCATCCCTGATCACCTAAACAATGTCACGCCATACATCCATCTCACTCTATGCATGTCCCCCCGCTCTCTGTCTCCTTCTCTGTCTTTGTCTCTCATATTGACACACATTGTGAGTCTCACCTCTTGTCTCTTTCACCTTTTTTGACATCTGTGTGTGTGTGTGTGTGTGTGTGTGTGTGTGTGTGTGTGTGTGTGTGTGTGTGTGTGTGTGTAAGCTTTCAGACTGATGCTGCAGTGATGGCACTGGCCAAATGCCAGCTCCTCCACAGTTCCATTAGCATTGCGAAGGCTGGCCGTAGATTGCTATTGATTGACTATGGCCTCTATTCATAGGCTGTTCAGCCATGAGCACACACACACACACACACCCACGCACACACATTGACACCCAAGTACACGAGAATGAGTATTTGAAACCATGCACACACTTAAGTGTTTGAGGAGTCAGATTTGTGTCAGGGTCCACAGAAGAAATTAGAACGATTTTATTTGGACTTTAATTATTTATTTTGAATATTAACGTGTTAAGTAAAGGTGTCATAATATGATTTGCTGGCTTGAGTGTGCTTTGGAGGTTTAAAAATGCATGATTGGTCATTGACTCGCACTCCCTCTGTGCGCACTTGTTGGCTTTGACGGAGACTTGAGGATGCCAAAGTTGTCGATGGCTGAGCTTTGGATTTTAAACAAATCAATGCCGAGTGACTGGACCCCGGAGCCACTTCTTAATGAGAATCATTGCTCGAAGATCCACACACTCCCTCCGTCTGCACTCATCCCTCTCTGTCTGTTTTCTGACTGCTGCTCAGCCTCGATTTCTCACACTGTTTTTATTTTCTCTTTCAACGTTCGCCCTTTTCACCCACATGCTCATATATACCTCAAACTCATTTTCTAGATACTCCTTTTTTTTCTTTGGTCCTTAAGATATTCTTAGACAGCCATCATGTCAGGCCCCCGTAGTGACAGTCCACTATGGGCAGAGGAGTCGGATTGCCTCTCTCAGCAGGAAACACTGCGGCTCTGCTTCTACGGTGTAAAAAGTCACTTCATAATTTACTATTTGCAGAAAAATGTACCTCCATCTATTGTTTAGCATTCAGTGTGTGCGCAAGAAGAATGTGTGGGTGTGTGTGTTAGAGCTTTCGAGGGGATTAAGGATGTAATGCAGGATTATCCAGCAGGTAAACTTCCCACTTCTTCTTCTGCAGAGGAGAAGAGGAGGATGGGATGGTAGAGTGAGAGAGGAAAGAGTTAAAAAAAAAAGGAGAAAAAGGAAAGTTTATTTATATAGCATAATTGTATGAATACTTGAAGGATTTCACTCACAAAAGAAGAATTAAAACTGAATAATTAAAGACAAATATTAACATAAAAGAGATTAGAACTGTATGTAAAGAGCCCACTTCAAAGTCAAATGTATAATATGTATATGCATGCATAGAAATGTACAACTCAGATCCTCCGGTAATTTGCTCCACAAGTGCATCGTAGCTACATGAAGATCCACTAATCTCTGTTCTTACTCTTGGAATGGCAAGCAAACCAGCTGAGCTACGAGCTCTCACAGTTTCATATTGTACAAGCAAGTCAGCTTACGTATCTTGAAGCAAAGCCATTTAATGATTTATAGACGAGACGTAAGAGTTATTTCTTTCATACAGCGACGCACTGGAAGCCAGTCTGGAAAAACCTGCTGTAGAAGTGTGAGAGAAGGAGAAGAAGAGCACAAATATGCAAATGTACGATGAGAAGTGCCACAAATGTTGCTCCACAGAGGAAAGACAGGGATTGTGAGGTAAGGGGAAAAAAATAGGAAGGGTTCTTCGAGTAGAAGAGGCAATGGTGAAGGATAATGGTGCTGTATTTTTCCAATGGAACACAAAACTCTCAGATCCAGTAATGAGTGCAAATCATCCCCCTTCACCTTTTTTGCTTTTGCTCTCTCTTAATGTTTTAACCGCACACGCTACAGTTTGAGCGTAACGACACATATACAAACATAATGAGAGTGGAGCGGTTGCCATTGCACCGTTCAAAGTAGTTTTTATTTAGCGTTGCGTACCACTTCAAGGTCCCCGCTGCCTTTGCTCGCCAACAATTGCCAAGTATTAAATAAAACATAAGAAGCGAGAGCAATGTGAGCAAAGGAGCCGGTGTTCCCAGTTTAAAGCCCACATGAGGCGACAGAGGCCATCTCACACACGCATGCACACTTTACAAGGCCATCCAGGGGAGTACAGGCTCTATCTGTGGCATTTTGTAATTGTTTTGGGCTAATCCTGGTTTTAATATGTCTCTCACAGCAGGGAAGACTTCACGCTTAATAGACACCATGGATTTGTTTAATTACGTCTGTCTGCGTGTGTGTGTTCCTGAGTGAGTGTGTTCAGGGAAAAAAGGGGTGAAAGTGAAGTGGCACTTCGATGGAAGTTTGTTTTGGAAACTGTGAATATGTAATATAAAAAAAATAGATTATTGAGTGAAAAAGGGCATCTGTGCGTATAGACACAAATCTGACACACACACACATCCAGCGAGTGAACCCTTGGCAGTGCTTCTCCAGTCTGTTTGAAGTAGTGTCTCACGGGAGGCTATAGGACTGTGGCAGTGTTTCACCCACTCAAACACACACTGGCTCGCAGGGAAAGAGGGATAGCAGAGAGAGAAAAAAAGGGAGGAAGACAGACACGGGGAGAAAGTCGGAGGAGTGCTTCTCCTCAAACACACTCCACCTCGACTCATCCCCTATCGCTCGGTATCTTGAGGTTGTTTATAACCATACTTTTTTTCCCTTTCCTCCTGATGCTCATGCCCTCATATCTTGCTCTATCATACTCGACCGGGTGAGATTGAAACAGTGCTTCAGGGACACAGGGAGGATATTACCCGGGCTGCATCGGCATCAGAAAGGCGGCCTTGTGTTGCGGTCTCGATTAGAATAGAACCACTTGGACTGCCAGAGCTGCAGACTGACACTAAAGCTTCTGATATAAAAGCCAAAGAATACTTTGAAACACAGTTAGGATTCTGCGTCCGCTCTTTACCGTTTCTTCTGTTCACTGCGTGACCCGATCATGGCCGCCCAAATTTAAAAGGGCCACTTGCCAATATCCAACCCTGTAAAAACTCATCTTTGAGAACAAACAAGCAAATAAAGCAGCCGAATAAATTAGGTATAAAAAAAAACCTGAGATTGACGGCCGGGTGAAATGTACCAAAGGTGTTTTTTTTTAAGGATAGCTTTAAAAGCAGCTCATTTGAATGTGTCTTTTTATCCATCCCACACATGCCTAGTGTTTCAATGTCTCACCACACACATGCAGAAAGATTTACAGACTCATAAAACAATCCCACTTAAAAACAGTGAGGCGACGCTGCCAAGCTGCAAATTGTGCAATTTGGTGTGTTTGTCTATTGTTACCCATACAATTCCACCTAAAACCCTCATTTTCCTCACGCATCACTTTTGAGTGACGGTATGTTGACACCGGGACTGCATTCAGCCACGTCCGTTATTCTATATCCTTCTCTCTTACTCATTCCTCCAGACCCCCCTGTACTCCACACAGTGTACTGCTACAAAACAGCTCATGGAGAAGGAATCTACGTACACAAAGGCACAGATGGAGAGCAAAGAGACAGAGGATGAGGGACGTAAAGCATGCAGAAAGAGAGAGAGGAAGAGAGAAAGGAGGGGAGGCACCATGTCGTGTGGCGGAGCGGAAACGAGAGTAAAAAGCTCTCAGTCATGTTGCCAATGTACCACCCGTACTCCGAGTTGTAAAGTACTTCACAGCTCAGTCTAAGTCTGTGGGCACTAGTTGTATCGTATGTATGCGTAGGTGTATGTGCATATCTGTGACTGAAAAAGAGTTAAAACGTACAACCATTTTCATTATGAATTACCAGTTTTCAATCTATTAATTAGGGTTAGGGTTAGGGTGGGGGTTAGGGTTGGGATAATGTCTATAAAATATTAATTTAGTGAAAATGGGTTAGGGTTAGGGTTAGGTAACCCTTACAATTACAAAGCCAAGCAACAGTCATAACCCACAATATAACCAATTACAATTCTTTTAACATCTTTTATTGATGAAAGCGTAATACCAAATGCAGTAAGGCTGCAAAAAATGAGTATTATCATAGTTTTTGCATTTTAATAATACATTTATTTTGAAGGCTTACAATTAATAAACGAGATGCTCCAGAGCTAAACATTGAATACAACCAGGTCAGACCTTTTTCAACAATTAGTTATTTGGCATATAATGTTTAAAATAAAATGGTTCAAATGTCGATCAGTGTTTTCCCAAGCCTAACACGACATCCTTTAATGTCTCAAATGGCAATAGTTGAAAATTCAACAAATATGATATTAATAATTGCAACTCTAATATGCACATATTAAGGTGGTTGGGGGAGAAGCAAAAACACAATTAGTTGCCAATTCATTTTCAAATTGAGCAATGAATAATTTCACCTAACTTCTAACGCAGTGTAAACTTTTGGTAGTTACGAAAATGATTCCGATTTTTCATTTTCCCATTCCCTGCCTGGGTATTACTCACTGTGACATGACATCATGGCCCTTTTTATACAACATTCACATTCACACACTTTCTGTCATTTGATTTTGTTTCCATCTTTTCCTCGCCCTTCACCCTCTGCTCTTGCTCCTTCATCCTCTCACTCTCCGGCAATTTTTTTTCCTTCTCCTCCACTTAGCTTTTAGTGCTCTTCTGCGCCCCACTCAAGGGGAATCCACCTCTTTCCAGACACAGCCTTATTTTAGCAACACAAGCTGGTCCTTCGAGAGCACTGTCAGACCTCATACACTGCACCGTCTGCCCCTCCGTGTGTGTGTGTGTGTGTGTGTGTGTGTGTGTGTGTGTGTGTGTGTGTGTGTGTGTGTGTGTGTGTGTGTGTGTGTGTGTGTGTGTGTGTGTGTGTTTTTCTGCACTTGCTTGTATGTGCACATTTTACAACATTTCAGGACTGACAAGTCATCAAGAAAACATCCGCCAAGATGTTTGCAAATTCTAATGTCCTTCCTTCTTTGGAGTGGTCAAAGCCACAGGTGAATTATTAACCAGATGGGGAATTGTCCTTCTACCTTAGCTCTCCTACACGGAAGAGGTGAAGAAGAGCAAGAAAAAAAAAGTCTCTGAAGGAATGCAGGCATGAAATACCAAACATTTTCCTCTGAAATTCAGCAGCTATCAAGGAATTAGTTTTCCTTTTTTTTTGTAGCTTGCAACCCCTTCAGTCTGTGTTTGTGTGTGGATACGCTCGTTCCCATTTAAATATTCTTCATTTTTCTCACTCCTCCCCCCCCCGGGTAAAAAAACAAATCTGCCACACTTCCCTCAATGTATCCTCCCTCCCTTTTTCTCTCTCTTTTCTGACTCCTCACATCAGCAGGTAAAGCAGCAAGCTGTGCAATGGTGCAATGAAAATGAGCGTAGAAGACAGAGCGTCTTCAGAAGCGTCACTGCGGGCCAAATGCCTTATTATGTCAGATTTACAAATTCCCCACTCCAGAGTCGGAGGGAAAAAAGTGACCTACATAACTACAGACCAGAAAAAAAAGGACACCAATGGCCCAATTCTCCTCCTCTCCTCCACTCCCTCTTTCTCTCTATCTCTGCCGCCCCCTCTCGAGCTGCTCTCTTTCTCTCTCATTTCGTCACCCCTCGTTTATCTCCATCCTTTCCCCGACAGCGGCTTGGTGAGTTATCACCCCTCATTCAGATGAGAGGAGTGGCGTGTGTGCGGCTGTTTTTTTTTTGTTTTGCTTTTTTCTCCACCGTGTGCAAATCCTGCGTGTGTGTTAGTTATACCCATCGCTAAAATGGTATGGTCGGCGAAGAGGGGGGGCGGTAAGGTGATCCAACCAACCTGCTACTAGGTAAACACCATCTGTTCACACAAAATCTCCCCCCCTTCTGACACCACGACTAGAATAGAGTGATCCAATCGCACCTCTCCTCACACACTTCCACCATGCCAGGTTCACACCAAGGTGTGTGTGTGTATGGCAGTGATGATAATAGACAATGACAGAATCGTTGGCTCGCAACTCACATCTTCAGGTGTTGCTCTTTTAGATGTTACTGTATGAAAAACACACACAGGAAAACATATTTTTCTCTTTCCTGACTTTGCCTCAACCTCTCATCCGTCGTTCCATTCTCTGCCTGTCAATCCATCTGTCTTCCCTCTCCCACTCTCTGCCTCGCTCTCGGCCTGCGGTAGAATCGAGTCAAATCAATCAATTCGGGTTTCTTGGGCAGACCAGTGGCGTGGCAAGAAATTGACCTTTTCGTTTCAGCGTGTGTGTGTGTGTGTGTGTGTGTGTGTGTGTGTGTGTGTGTGTGTGTGTGTGTGTGTGTGTGTGTGTGTGTGTGTGTGTGTGTGTGTACAGCGAGCAGAGGGAAGCAGTTAGAGCTAAGTCGCTATCTGCCTCTGAGCTGATTGTGCCATCCAGTGTGGCGCGGCCCCCAGCTAGCAGCTAAGGAGCGTGCACACGCACAAATGCACACACAAACAACACACAGCCTTAGCCGATATGACAAGTACACGGACTGTGGACACAGCATTAGCGAGGCTCTGTTTCTTTTTATAGCTTTTTATGCTAAGCAGCATGCCTTTGCAGGGCTTTCCATTTTTGCCCGACTGGGTATTGAGTGTATTGAGTGAGTGAGTTAGCCTGGGTTAAGTGGCTGTGCTTAAGGGCACAACAGCAACCGCTGCGTTCACTGGCTGCTCCCGCGCAGCTTTACGAGCAAGCCCTGCGAAACGAGATAAAGGGCTCATGAAAACACACACCGCTGAAGAGTGGACAAACGCGCAAGCTGGGATCAGATTTTTTGATTTTCTGTCATCCTTTTGTTTTTGCGAGATAGTCAATTTGTATTCCCCTCATTTCCTTCCCTTTTCTCCCACAAACTCATTTATAGATTTCAAACCCCCTTCACACACACACACCTACACACTCATAAAGTGCCAGATGTGGGTTGACACTCCCCATCCATCCAGAAGGTGGGGGTTTAATAGAGATTTATAATGATTATCAGGTGAGAATGGATCATCGCTGCTTTGAAGAATCTACCGATAGAGGCTAGGATGGCGGAGGGAGAGGAGAAGAGTTGAGAAAATGATGAGGAAGGCATCGACTGACAATTTAAAGGATCTTGTGTGTGTGTGTGTGTGTGTGTGTGTGTGTGTGTGTGTGTGTGTGTGTGTGTGTGTGTGTGTGTGTGTGTGTGTGTGTGTGTGTGTGTTGCAGGCTAGGTCCCACAAACAAAGCCAAAAAGTCTGAGGGGCCAGAGTAGCTGGGGCTATAACCTGAGGGCACTTTATTGAAAAGAAATCCAGCGCATTTGTATGTGGGCTCTTTTTTGTGTTCTGCTCAGCGTGTTTCTTGATGCTTCTCTAAGGCCGCGTTCACACTGCAGGTCTTAATCCTCAAATCGGATTTTTTGCTCAGATCCGATTTTTTTGTTTGGCTATTCACATTATTTTTTAAATGTAGCCTATATCAGACTCCAGTTTGAACTGCTCACGGTCCTGAACTGACCCGCATGCGCAGAAGAACAATAACAAAGACGTCAGACGCAGCACGCTGTGTACGGAAGTAAACATGGATGCTACTGAAGTCAGCGTTTACGGTTTCATTCTAAGTTGTTGTGCAGTGGAAGCCGGCGAAGTTAAGAACAGATGATAACGGGAAGAAGGATGAGAAGATAGAGAGCAACATTGTTAACAATGGCTTTTTTGTGGAGCAATGGCTACTACGTCTGTACGGAGGTGTGTTTGGATGCGGAGTCAGAGCCAGGAGTGGTGGGATCGTGATACTAATGAAGTCTAAAACCTTACTGTCCCCTCCACTGTGTACCTCCATCGCAGCCATCTGCCATGTTTGTAATCACCGCATCCGAGTGACTTCCGCCCCGCCGGCGCAGATTTATGACGATTGTCGCTCTAGAATTACGTAAACGTCGCATGAATTGCGACATGACTGTTCAGACTGAGGTCGCATTGCAAAACATCAGATCTGTATCCGATTTAGGACCACATATGAAAGTAGCCCAAATCTGATTTGAAAAAATCGGATTCCTGTGATTTGTGCTGTTCACACTGTTATAAAGAAATCAAATCTGAGTCAGACATGAGCAAAAAAATCGGATTTGGGCCAATGTTGCCTGCAGTGTCAACGAGGCCTAAGACTACTTAACTTGCTCCATGTAGCCTCCATAATATCATGATAATGCACTGTGATTCCTCCGCTCCCAGGCCTCGCGCCGCTCTCCAGAGATGTTTCCGTGGAGAATTTCAAGGCCGACTGGAGCCTTGCGCTTCTCCGCCGTTTTTTCTGTCGGTCCTCATCCCGCTTTTCCTGCACTAAAACAGCTTGTAATTATTGTCTTAGCATCCTTCATGTATAATGTATCAGCCATTTAAAAGCTGAGGTGCATGCAATTAAATCTAGAGGGAGCTTCTGTCTTTCCAAATATCCCCTTCCTCTTTCTCTCTTTCATAATTTCTCTTTTCTTCCCCCCATGCTCCCCCCTTTCTCTTACACGAACAGGATCTTTCAGTCACGTCCTATTACTCTGCATTACTTCTTTACGCTGCGCCGTTGTGCATCCCGCTCCTTCCTGTCTCTGCCACTCAGTTTTTGAGTCCATTGTGCCTTCCCTTTCCTGCTCCCTCTCCCTAATATCTAAATATGTGTTGAAAATTGGATAAATCATGCCGAGGTGTTCTCTCTTTCTGCATCCATTTTCTTTTCATCCTTCACTCTTTTTGCCTCCTTATTTCCTCCCCTCCCGGAGAGAAAGGAGAGGCGCAGAGTAATTGGATTCCCCCTAATAGCGAGGGTAATGTTGACAGTACATAAATCCTGCCACTGAAATAGCGCCTCGTTTATCTTCTGATTTTGCCTCATTGTTTTTCAGCGCCTGTTTCCCACCCTCACCTTCCTCTCCCCCCTTTGTCACTCCTGTATGTGCTTCCCCTCCATCCTTTCTTCCTCCCCCCTACATCCCCCCAAGGGTCTCATCAGGTAGCCTTGATTGTCTGGATGGGTTCCGTATGGGACAATGCGCCTCCGCATAAATTGGACGGCACTGGTTGGTCGCGGCCAAGCAGATATTGGAAGACGAAGAGGAACATAAAGTCGAGATGCAGATAAAAGGGAACAAGCATCGGATGTGTGGCGCAACATAAGGCTTTCAGGAAACAATGAAGGATGCACTTAACTGCGCTCTGTGCAAATAAAATCTGTTCCTTCTATCACCCAACATACTTCGCCTCTGCGCCTTCATCTGGCTCCGAACACGGTGATACCTCAGGAGGTCTTTGAATCAGATTCAGATCTGTAGAATCCTGTGAAACAACCTCTCACGGTATAGCACGTACAAATCAGCTCAGAATATTCATGCACATTCTAAGTAATTATAGAAATACTAAAGCGAAGATGCTGGATCCTATTAGCCTTCCTGTCTAGTTAATGATTACATCTTTCAAACTCCACGTCAAAGGCTCCCTGTTATTAATGTGTCGACTCCAAACTGAGATAACCCATATGTCACTGACATCACCAAGGTTATTTTTTAGAAAAGCTTAGACTGAGACACAGATACTTACCATTGGAGGAATAAGTACATTTATTGGGAGTTCTATTTACGTATAACTTTAAGATAGAATTGGGAAACATATCTATCTTAAGTTGATGATATAAAACAGAAAAAAAGAGATCTGAAAATTTTAGAGGATCAAATCAGCATTTTGCAAAACAAATATCCAGTATAATTTAACAAATATGTAAATAACAATTTTTCTGTCAATCCACTAATTGATCAGTAGCTCTGAATGGGGATAAAAACATACATTATATCCACAAATATGCATCAGAATTGTTTAAAAACATACAACTTCTACCCAAAATACATCTGCAACTTTTTCTAACCATTAGTGGAAGAACTGAGAAAAATACCTCTACACTTAAGTCACCCATAGGTTGAAAAAAAGTTGTGGGAATGGGTGAGGAAAGAACAGAGAAAGGAAAAGTTAAACATGACTATAATAACCCCTGACGAACATTCCACCTCTCCTTTCTCCCCCTCGTCTCTAAATATCAAACAACCTCATCAATAATTGACTGAGAGTGTGGCAGTTGATCAGCTATGAACGGCCCTTTATAGCCGCATTAGAAACCTGACTCTCTCTCTCACACACACACACACACACACACACACACACACACACAGCCTTAAGCATCCTCCCTTTGATGCTCTTTCATGATCCATCTCATTGACGCAGGAGTCCAGGTCAGGTCAGCTAATCAATCACCCGCGTGGCATTTGAAGTGTTTGGTCTGTCTATAGGCTTCCTGTGTACTTACTCCTCTGATCTCCTCTCCTCGCCAACACAGGAACACTGAGGGAGATGGGCCATGAGAGGGAACCTGTTACAGGGGAGCTCACACTATAGGTTGAATAGTCCACCATCCGTAGGCTTGACGGTTTCTTATTGACAATGCTAAGAGTCGAGCATTGGTGTCATGAGGTCAAATTTGCAGTCTTTCATTTGGCCTTGCTTGTGGTGTCCACTCTCCGCTTTCATAAATGATAGCCTTGAAGAACGGAGATGGAGAGCATGCTATAAGCTGTGTATAAGTGTGTGCTGTAGTGTAATGCGTTTTCCCACTGTTTTTTAATTATTTGTTTTTCCCTGTGTGGTCTGCTCTCCAATCACACACTCACCACACACTTGTTTAATTGGATTGTCAATCCGGGGAAATCCCTCTTCCTTTTTTTTGTTTTTTTTGTTTAACATTCTCACATAATAAAACATGCAGCCTTAGGGCGCTGTTACCTTAACCACACATCGTAACCATATAATAACCACATTTTATCTGTCGCTGAGCCAAGTCCCAGGTTCGATGCTAAAGATGTGTCAGCAAGTGGATGAATCCGACAAAATGAAATAAATAAGGGCGAGGATAGGAGAGGAAGGAAGCCATTTTGTTCTTGGGATATTGTCGTCCTGAGCTCTGACATGTTTCTACTGCCAATCAATAGGTCATATTTCCTATTACACTCTGCCACTCACCTACACCGGTCCCTGCACACGCAACACAAACACGCAGTTGCTTTGAAATCTTTGTTTCTTCCACTGTTTTTGTCTCCCATTGCTGCTTCTCTGCCTCTCTCTGTTTTATTCAGCCTTCTCAAATCCTCTCGTCCACTTTGCCCTCCTTACATTCTGCTCCTCTTTCACACATCCTCCTCCTCCTCCTCCTCTCCTCTCATTTTCCACTTTGCTGCTCTTCCCCTCATCAGTCAGCCAGCCTGCGGTCTGACAGAGATGCGGGGTTCAGATGAAGGATGCCAGACTGTCAGCACATATCTATTCACCAAACATACACACTTGCATACACTTTACATGCAGCAAAGAGCAGCAAAAAAAATGGCAACGACACAGCCGTGGTAGTGAGTCCCATTTGAATCTTAATGCATTGATTTTGTCTTAATATGTCTAGCAGGCCCGTCGTCAAAAAGGAAAATTATTTGTTGATTTGCAAATGCGATTCTCCTGACATTATAATTGGGAAGGTGTGTAGGGAGATAAACAAACTTTAAAGCTATCGTTTGCATTCCCAGCTCTGATAGATGTTGTTGAGCAGATTCTATAGTGGTGGGCTGTGTTTCCAAACGCCATCTATATAACAGTTATTACCAGTAAACAAACTAAGGCTGCGAGGATGCTCTCCATAAAATCCACTGCACTGCATTTTCAATTCTCACGTTGTTTGGATAAAATAAAAAAATCTCATCTTTCAATTATCTCTCTTCACTGTGACTATTTTCCCTGCTTTCCTCCTATATTTGACCAATGTGATTTAGGGAACGAGTGTTTGGTGCATATTTGTCGAGCCGGCGTTTAGCTCCTCGAAGGTGTTGGAACAGGATTTAGGAGCTCGATTAAGGAAGCTTTGATGGGGAATTTTGCCTTCACATAGTAGTATCAAAGAAAACATAATTTGTCTTCCCTTTAAATGAGTTTGATTCAGTCTGCTCTCTTGTAGCACAGAGTAAACAGACGCAGCAGGCCTTTGGTTTGGCATACTGATGTCCTGTGGGAGATGGTCTATGAGCAAAGATGAAAATATGCACAGTTTGATTCTGAGGAAACATGTCCTCCACCCTGCCACTTCTTCCCTCCAGGGCTACGTTTTCCTCTCAGAACTCTGTTTTCATCCCCTGTTAGCCCGTGTCTCCAGGGTTTTGCAAGAAACGCGTGGGTGATCAGTACGGGGGAACCTTAGGCGCGTGTGCTGATATGTGCATGCTGGAAGCTGAGATAATGTGATGGCATAGGCAAAGGATGTGCAGTAGTTACAATGACATCTGGTAGTTCACCAGCAGGGGAATAGGGTGCTAAGCCCAAATGTGGTCCCAAAGGCTTTCCAAGTGCAGCTGGAACTGCAGTGGATTCCTTTTTTTAGAGAGAATTTGGAGATGGAAATGGGATGTAGGAAATGAAGAACAGACAGTGCTGGCCTTATAGGAGTCAATCTGTCCCCTCTCTCTTTTGTTGGTAGTAAAAAATCCCTCACGAAAAGAGGGCTCGGCTTTAGCCTCTTCTCTCCAGCTTCCACTTTCTGTTAGGGATGTAAC
Organism: Eleginops maclovinus; assembly: GCF_036324505.1. Taxonomy (NCBI): domain Eukaryota; kingdom Metazoa; phylum Chordata; class Actinopteri; order Perciformes; family Eleginopidae; genus Eleginops; species Eleginops maclovinus. The sequence goes on from NC_086371.1 coordinate 19,062,350, forward strand.
AGTTAATCCACTTCCACAAGTGCCATCAAGCCCCTTCTGCCGCTTTTTCTAACACTCTTTCATACATAAATGCATAAATGCTCCATCCCCCTTTTTTTTATTTTACTCCACACAACAATCCACTAGTTAAACCCTCCTCCCTTTGTTGCCGTCATATGCTCGAGTTTCTCTGTCAAACTGGCAGGAAAGGAAACCCAGCTCAAAACAGAGACGTGGAAATGCACCCCAGATATTTCAGTGCCACTCTCTTGAAAAACACATTCAAAACTCCACATCTTTCAGCCCAAAGAAAGTTTTGGGAACGCATTTGTTAAATGGATCATCAGCAAATGAGGCGCTGCCTGTTAAATGAAGAATCGAATAATGTGCAGTTAACGATAAACAGAACCTCATCATCAGCCCGTTCTAATGATAGTCTAATTGAATTTTCTCATGAAAAAGAATTAGAATGATCATTTTGACAGTCTGAGCCACAGGCTGTGATGCAGCTCTGTACGGGCGGTAAAAATAGCCAGCCATTTGGATGCCTTTTTTTTTCTAAGGCTTTAATATTTAGTATTTGTTGTTTTAAGATCCACTCTAAGCTTCACTGCTGCGTCAGACCTAACAGTTTAGCATTTTCTATTTTCCGCTCCACTAAAGAACTGATTAAATTGTTATACTCTCTTTCAAATTTGAAACTCGGAGACAGATTACATTTTCAAATGCAGCAAATGTATATGAAGCTCTTTGATGAAAAGCATTTCCCCGTTTTATCAGAGCCATACTGTTCTCCAGAGCCTGCCACCAAGAGCGCCTCCAGATGTGACCCGACCGAGGCTGCCTCCGTCTCGGGGCGGGACGTGCCAGATGTGTGGGGGGCGGTTGTGGAGCAGTTAGAGAGATAGAAGCCGGGGGCCTGCGGGCAAAGAGGAGCCCTGTGACATTGAGGGGCACAAGTGGCCGCAGAGCTGACAAGATAAGAAGTGATATGCCCTCACCGTTGCTGTCAGTCACGCCACCTCATTAGAGACAGAGAAGAAGAAAGAGACTATTTTGAGGAGGATGGTGAGAGAACAATTCTAGATTTTTTTTTAAGGTTGTGAGAAAACCAATTTTAGGAAGGCTTCGCAGCTGTGAAGCAACCAGTGGTGGAAATGATCCGAGTCTATTTACTCAGGTAATGTATAATCACAGGAAAAATATGAGGTTCTTTCGTAAGCTACTTTAGACTTGTACTCCACTACATTTACTTTAATGCTTAATTGAATAGCTACTTTGCGGATCTGGATTATTGATAGAAAATAAATATCAACAAATGAATCCTGATTCATTATTATTATTATTATTATTATTATTATTATTATTATTATTATTATTATTATTATTATTATTATTATTATTATTATTATTCTCGCCCAACAGATTTTAGGTAATTCAAATAAACCACACCTTTCCCACATTAATTTATCAATAACTATAATACAATCATTTACCACATTTGATTCTGTAGTGGGCCACTGCCTAATGAGTACTTTTAGGTTTAAGTATTTGGTTTTTCAAAGATTATTTTGGACAACCTGTGCTTTATTGACAGACAGAGTTGAAAGGGGATGTGGCAAATGGTCCCGAGCCGGATATGAACCCCAGTCTTCAGCTAGGGGAGTGTACATGGGCCACTTTAGCTATACGGCGGCCCACTTTAATTGTATTTGAATGCTTTTACTGTTTTACTTTTTTACATTTTGAATGCACAACGTTTACTTGTAACTGAATATCTTTACTGCGTAGATTTGCTTTTGACTCGAGCAAAGCATCTGAGTACGTCTTCCCTTTCAGCAGGATCCTAGTTCAAAGTTGATTTAGCACACCTTGTCTTTGGCACAGTAGCATCACATAAACGGGAGGCTGCAGAGGCTTCTTGCAGGGATTTTATGCAAAGGCTGGAAGTGGAGGAGGAGGGTGGGAGCGTTGGAGGATAACGTCAAGGCATGAAATATTAACCCCTGGCTAAACAACCAAGCTTAGCCGTCTGTGAAATCCCACCGTGGACAATGCTAATACATTCACAAGGGACATGATAGGGCCTTGTTGCGCTGCCAGATGGGAAGTGTGCATTAAGAAGCTCTCTCATGTATTCATACACCCATAATAGGATCTATAAGACGAAAATCCCAACAGTCATTTCAGTAACGCAGACGGAACAATACTGCAGATTTCAGACACACACACCCTCTCTCTCCAACACACACATGCAGACACACAACCTCCTTTGCCTCTGAAGCTAAATAGTTGATTGATGGCCTAAGCTGTGAAGAAATGCTCTCCTTTATGTCTCTAAAGGTTTGTAATTGCTGCAGTGAAAGGATGCTCACTCGCCTGGAATATTGATCCTAATGGGATTACTACCCTCCACCAGAGAGAGGGTGATGGAGGGAAAGAGATGGAGGGTGAGAGAGGGAGAGATGACTAGGGGGTCCGGACAGAGAGAGAGGTTAGCAGATAGACAGGCGGAGAAATTTAGTTTGTCCTTGCCGTATTTCATCGATCTTTACACCGCGTCTTCCGTACGGGAACGATTAAGCATCGCTCTGGAAATCAGAGATGAAGAAAATACTGGGAATAGAAAAGAAGGCGAGGGGGGGAGAGATAGACTGATTCCTGAGGGAGAGATTGTGGAGGGGTGATGCAGCTCTTCTAGCTTCTTCGGGGTGTTTTTGGTTGTTGTTTTTGTCACCGGTTTTTGCAAACAAAAGTGCAGAACTCTCCCAGAATATGGGAGAGTTCAGACAGAGGTGGAAGAAGTACTCAGATCTTGTACTTAAATTAAAGTATAACTACCTGAGTTTAGAAATACACTGTAACAAGTAAAAACCTGCATTCAAAATGTAACTCAAGAGAAGTACAATGAAAATTTGCATCAAAATATAAGTACTCATTATGCAGATTGGCCCATTCCAGAATAATATATTTGTTTTGATTAAATTATTGATGCATTCACAGCTGGTAAAGGAACTGGTTTTAATCACTGTGTATACTGCAGGGTAGATTGTGAATTCTCATCCAGGTGTAACTAAAGTCTTATTTAAGTGTTGATTATATTTCACATTTTCAATCCAAATCAAAGTAACTAAAGGTATGACATAAATGTTGAGGAGTAAAAGTACGTGATTTACCTCTTAATCGTAAAAAGTACATATGGCAAAACATGTAAATCCTCAAGTAAAGTATAGGTCTCTTAAAATGTTATTCAAGCACAGTATTTGATTAAATGTACTATCTTCACACCACTAAGGTTAGGTGAAGGATTCCTTTCAAAGAGAGCCGTGAGAGTTATATAACCGTGGCGCCGGAAACTCAACAGCCATATGCTCTCGGACCATATTGTTATTCTGGGAAAAGTATAGCTCAGTGCCTCCGCTGATTATTCCCATCACTGTGTTCTAGTTTCAACCCGCCCTCGTCATCTCGCAGAAATTAATCAGCGTGGAGGGCCATCAGCCTGTCCGTCATTCTGTCCCGCCATCCGCCCGCCCGTTTGACTGCAGTAACCCCAGATGGGAGGCATGGCCATCAGTGTGTGGCCAGCCTGTCCTCTGCAGCTAATTGAAACATTTCAATGAGGCAAAGTCATGGAATCTGCATATGTGCGCGCCTCAGCTGATACCCCATGTGTGTGTGTTAATATAGGGGGTTTGTGTGTTTGTGTCAATCTGTTTCGGCCGGACCATAATGTTGGTCATCTGCCTGTGTTGTGACTAACTCCAGGCTCCTTCCATGCTGCTGGGCTCGAGCACTTAGTGGCGCTTGCACAAAAGTCACCTTTATGAATAATTATCAGAAAGCCATTATGTCCGTTCTGTGCCTCTTGATGTTTCTCAGCGGGAGTGTGTCTTTTCATTGAGGAATGTGTGTACGTGTGACTCATTGTTTGGCTGGCTTTGAAAGTTTGTTTTTCCCCAGCAGGGGGTCCCTGGGAAAAAGGACTTTGCTCTGTGTTTTGCAGGGAAGACAGAGGTAAGGATTATCCATTTGAAGACGAAGTGGGTGTGTAGGGATGGCGAACGACAACAAGCTCAGCAACAAACTGTAGCCAAGACAATAATAATCAACTGCAAAACTGACTTAAAGAACAGAGAATACTGCCGGAGATACCCGGTGGAAACAGTCTAACGCACGCTCACACAGATGTCTCTCTACCTGCCTGTGGGGTGATTGTAAAAATGAGTTTCCAATAGCTTCAAAGGCTTGTAATGCAGCCAGCAATTTCATTTTGACAGACACACTTCTAAAGGTGCAGGTTTTTTTTCTTTTTTCTGCAGCACAAAGAAAACTCACTCTGTGTGTACGTGTGTGTGGAACAGTAGTGATCAGACTCCCACGGTGCCGTCTCAGCCTTTAAGAACTGCAGGAGACTTGTAGAGGACAAAAAACAGCATGAAAGGAGAGAGAAAAAAGGAGGAAGGACAGGGAGGGCAGCGCCGGGTTCACTTTCCTACCTCGTGTTTGCATTACTTTGAGAGACTATACTTTTTGACAAGGAGTGTCTGCGCGGGATGATTATCAGAGCGCCGACACAAATCCTGCTGATATAAAACCAAGATTCAATATGATAAGCAAAGAGTCTGAATTACGGCAGGTTAGAGACCAAGTTTTAAATAGAAGCACAATGCTGTTTACACAAATCGGCATCAATCAAATTCAGCCATCAGACAAACGCTTTATTAACTAAATGTGTCAACTGGCACTCCTGTTTAGAGAACACTTAAATCACTGCTGACATGGGCAGATGTCCTTTTAGTCCAGACAAACATACGCAGATGTTGATGATGTACGATCAGACGTACACGTGGGGGCAAAAATAAACGAGTCAACCCGACGGTGAGGAAGCAACGATTGCAGATGGTTCCATATATATACACAAATGCAAAAAGATGTACACATGCCATTAGCGTGGCACCACCACTAGTGTTCCTGCAGGTGGTTGATCCTGATGGCAGCCCGTATGTCAGACCGACAGCCTGATGATGATCGTTCATGACATGGCCAGGCCACAAGGAGCCCCAGGGGCTTTTTAAAGGGCCACAGAGTCCCATTTTGGCATGACATCACTGGCTGCGACCTCGGAGGCGGGGCAATGCCAAAGGCAGGAAGTGTCTTGTTTGATTGAGCAGAGCGAGGGTTCAGAGAGACGGAGATTAAGATTTACTACTGAGTAGTGTTTGCTGTATTTGTGCTGTTGTGGAACAAACACACAGGGCAAGCATGTTGTTTTTTTAAAGCATTCCAACTTTGAAGTAGACTATTTTTCATTGGGGTTCATCAAACCAAATCCTGAATGCAGAACTGGTCCCATGCTCCTAGTACAATAATATTTTCACAATGGGTAAAATGATGTACGAATTGTAAATCAGATTTTAAAGTGTTTTCCTGAGAGGTTTTTGCAGAACTGAATGTTTTTGTAAACTGGATACATGATTATACTGGGCAAGTTAGATTTAGTTCTGCTGTTGTTGAACACAGCCACCATTGACAAACGGAGGCCCCCAAGACAAATGATGGTGGCGCTGGATGAGTCATTTTGCAGGTTACAAATTCCTTGAAAGATGGTCATAACTGGAAGTTTCTAAGAGGAAATCATTGTTGAATGTATTCACCTTGAAAAATAATATTGCTTGATTTGTTCAGTTATCCAAATATTAAAGTAAAATAGTTTCCCTTATTTTTGCCACTGGAAACAAAGGTATACATCTCATCTGTTTCCTGTTGTCAACATTTATTCATTTCCAAAATCATTCCCTCAAAGAACGCTCATATGATTTATTTATGCTTCATGTATGGGTTGTTCTAAAAAGTGTAGACAAACAACCTACTTTGCCGTCAAGATATAAGCATTTGATCACAAAACAAAGTCAAATCCTCCATATCCATAGTCGTGCAGCCCCATCATAACCTTCCTATATGAAGGGTGTGAGAGTTCCCATCAAAGTTTTCCCCAAAGTAACCCCTGCTGTATGGCTTTCAATACAATGGGGAAAATCCCAAAACAGATAATCTGTGATTGATGATATCTGGAGGACTGGGGAGATTATTCCTCTCCAGATTTATGGTGTATGAAGAGGAGCCCAATTTCTATCTTGGTGATTATGGCTGGAGGGCTCCGCAGGTTGTTCACACCCGTATTTGTGTGCACACTTGTGCAATTTTTTCGGGACGCGGCACCCTGAGACTGATGTGCCTTGTGTGTAATAAAGAAGTGGTATAATGAGATGCCTAACTTTCCCTCTTTGAATGATATTTTACATTAAAAATGTAAATTAAAAAGTCCCCCCTCACCACATCCTAGAACCCCCTCTCCTCATCACCATGTCCAAAACAATTTTCTGCATGGCTCCCTTGCGGTAGTGGAATGTTTGCTGTGCACATGCGTGTGTGTGTGTGGGGGGGAATGTGTGTGTGTGTGTGTGTGTGTGTGTGTGTGTGTGTGTGTGTGTGTGTGTGTGTCTGTGTCTGTGTCTGTGTGTGTTTCGGTCCTCGTCTGGACTCTAACTGATTGTGATTGCATTTCCATCGGATTTTCTCCCAGCGAGAAGGAGAGCAGGGCCCAGACGGAGAAATGGGATCAGAGAAGGAAACTCATCTCCCCTTCCCAGACACAGTCCCTTCCAGAGTGTGTGGTCACCCATACACAAACACACACTCACACACACAACGCGCGCGCACACACACACACGCACTGTGAATGGTGTCCTCTATTACTTGACGTATTAGCATCCCTAATGAGGTGTGAGAGAGGGACATTGATGGAGCAAGTGCAAGACCAAAAGGAGGTGGATCCGAAAAGACAGAGGGAGGGAGGAAGAGGAATAACGATCAATCTCATTGCAGGGTAATCGGTTAGAGCCAAAGATGAAGGAATTCGAAGAGAATTGAACAGACATTTTTTCATATTAACTCCAGACAATCTCCCAAGGAATCAGATCTTCACATTGTCTGAGGTTTTCCTTACACACATGTATCCAACAACAACAAATGTCTGTTTATCGAAGCGTTTTTGTTTTTTTTACTGGAAATAGTTTGCTTGGTTTAGGTGAGGGTTGGCACTTTGGTAGATCTTGAAGGAGGTACGATAGGATGCTGGATTAGACTGTGGACATGAAACCAGCTAATTTTGGTCAAAAGTGTTGTGCTGTTCCTTAAATGTGTCTGGTATAAGTACAGAAAATCCCTGAATCATGTTGTGGCTCTAATTAGACATTTTAGTCAGCGTCTTTGTGTCAATTGCCCCCTTATTATCAGCAGGCCCACTTTCTTGCTGTACATTTTTAGAAACAAAGAGCGGCCCTTTTCACAGACTCTATCTATCGGACAATAACAGACTTTGTAGGAGGGATTTGGCCAGTTGAGTATAATAATTGTTCCAAAAGATTGGGACATTCGCGATCTCACACACAGCTTCTCTGGGTAAGACAATGGAGCTAAGCTAAAGATGGGAGGAGCACGATGAAGGAAAATGTTACATTTAATACCGTTAGGTGTGGAGTATGTGATTGTGATTGTGTATTATCACATACGTGAATTATCATACATAAATATATGTGAAATTCTTCTTATCATATTGGATAATCCAGGAGGATTTTACAAGTCATTGAGAGGGATGAAAGGATATCCAGCCTCCCTAACAATGGCTTTAAGTGAAACTTTTACCCTCCCTACTTATATACTGTGTGTGTGTGTGTATGTGTGCAGGACTAGACTGCCATTTCAGCGTTGGTGTGCCCACTGGACACCTGTTCTGATATCTGAACATCGACAATCTTATTGTTCCAAGTGCTGCCTACACTATAATTCCACATACAGTCTGTAACGCACAACTAATGACACATCCTACAGGCTGTATCAGTGCGCATCTGTGTGTGTGTTTCAACCCAGATAACATCTTCGCCTTAGATAAACCTATTGTTCTCGCCTCCAACCACCATTATACCGTTGTAGGGGCAAACTGTTTCAAGGCTTCGGTTAAAACCCCAGTGAGTCTTCCGCCTGTATCCATCGACTTTATTCATTTCATCCTTTATTCATCTGTTTTTCCTCCTCTCCATCTGGCGCATTTTTTTTTGTTCTCCCAGCTCCTCATTTATGCAATTTTCACTCTCTTCTTTTTCATTCTTCCTCCTCTTCCTGCTCTCTTTCTTTCCTCTGCCATAGCTGGATACGGCGCAGTCATTTGCTGCTACAGTGTGTAGCTAGGAGCCCTCTCGCTGAGATAGATGCCTGCCTATGAAAGACATTTGTTTCCTTTACTGTCACTGTGCAATAATCAGCCACTCTAACCTAATCAACATATTGCCCTTGCGGTAAATACAGCTGAGCAAGTGGGTCCGCGCACATTTGTGTGGGCATACCAGCTTGTGTGTGTAGACGGGAGGGTATGTTTTTGTGTGTACCTGCAAGTGTGTGGATGGGCATGTGTGTCTATGCGTTTTCTTCTATTTGCCAGTGCATGTGACAGAGAAAGATGATTCTTGGTGAAAAAGCAGTTTGTTAGCGAATTAGAGTTAATTAGCCAACTTTCAGTTCCCAATGCTGTAATTGGGCCCATTTCTCTCTGTTTCCTCCAGCTGGCATCTCTCATCCACTGCGGAGAAAGGAGGAGAGAAAGAGAGAGAGAGAGTCGGAGAAGGAGGAGGAGTAGTTGGGGGGGTGCGCTGGGTGCATTACATGTCTGTAGGGGTCTGTGGAGTGCTGGCATACCTACCCCCTGGGGGTAAGAACCACTTGCGCTGGGGATTGAGACAGTGAGAAGTATTAACTGAGAGATAATGACGAAAGGAAGGCTGATGGGAAGGAAAATGCAAAAGAACGCAGAGAGGAAGTGGAGAGGGCTGAAGCTGTGGGTGGGGGGGTAAAGTGACAGAAATGTTGAAGGATGAGAGGGGAAGGCGTTATAATCATAAGCCATTACAAATTGAGGGAGCGGGGTACACCGCGGAGCGTGGGCAAGTACAGAAGGGAGGGCGGCTGTGTTCAAGTCCAGCTTTTGCAAAACTTTCTCACTCATTCCCCCCTGCTCTTTCCAATTCTTTCTTTCCTCTCTGCACCGGGCCTAATAAACCCAGAAGCGCTGTGAAGATAGCATTTAAAGGAGGCGACTCAGCAGGGTCTGGTTGAGGAAAAACGGGTGAGGGTTGGCAGAATAGGAGAGAGGCAAGGGAGTAGTGAAGCGAAGAAGAAGAAGAAGTGATGAAAGAGGAACGGAGGCTCTCCTGGTGCTGCAGCATGCTGATCAGTAGAGTCTAATGAAGGTGCAGATGCCCATAGGAGTCCTGCGCTCTCTTGACGACCACTGGGAATGGCAATTAATGCGTGGTGTGCTGAAGGAAGATGCACACACACACAAACTTGCTGAGCGCACACACTCAGACAGATCATTTGCATAAAATGTACCAAAAGCCTCAGTTGCCATTGTACTCAATTCAAACTGTATATGGTGCATTCAGCCATACCGCAGATTGTACAACGTAAATGTCTACCAGTGAGCAGCATTATACCCCATTATTTCATACCAGCAGCAGACAGAGAAGCACACAGCTCAAGTGATTGCCTCTATTGTGCATGTAACCACCCAGAACTCTCAACAATTATTTCTTTGGGATTCACCGCACAAAGGAGCCTTTTTCCCTCTGCTGCGTTGCCCTATATTTCACATATAAGCCTATGTGTGTATCAGAGCAGCTAACTCCCCTCGCACCACTCATTACCTTATTGATATTTGTACTCCAGTTGGTGTATGAGATATGATACGGAGTTGTATTGGGATACAAGGCTCAGGTGGATGGGTCCCTGCACTGCGGATTAGCCGTGTTGCGCGCGTATCCTGTGAAACAACTAGTTTTAGAGCAGGTCACTGAGGGACAGCACTGTTATGTAAAGATGAAAGGATAAACTGCTGAGAGTGGAGAGAAATGGACTGAGTAAGAGATAAGGAAGAGTGTGTGTGCATGGGTGTATCTTTACACAGGCATCTGTGCGTGAGCGAGTTTGCGAGTGTGTGCTTTGCAAATGTTACAAGCCAAATACGGCTGGTCCGCCCTCTTCGGAGATAAAATAGTCTGCATCTGTTTAACTGAGACAGCAGCATAATGGCACCGCAAAACCTAAATTGACACAAGGTTGAAAGAGAGGGTGGCGTTACAGAAACACTGAGTAGACTATGTTACAATGGGCCCTTCTCCAAATTCAAGTCCTCATAGTCAAAAAGAGAAACAGTCAAAAACTTATTTTGTGCTTGTCCTCTGCTTTATCCGTAGAAATTACCTTGACCTTTGCATGTCAACTGTAATGGTTCTCTCCTTCTCCTCATCTTTTATTCCGCTCCACCCTGTACGTACTTGCTGCCCATTGAAATTCAGTTTTTTGTCCAAATAAAAGACCAGATGAAAAAAATGCTTCCTATGGTGCCTGCCCCTGCCATCCTTCATCTGCAATAAAAAAAGACACAAAAACATTAAAGTTACAAGCTGAGCTTCAGTATTCAGCACTGGTGTTGTTGAACTGGAGTTCAAGCTTGAAGCTGTATAATCCTTCAGCAGCAAAAAAAAAGGACTCATTATTTACTTTTACCAAAAATGTGCGGTTTATTACAAGGGATGGAAAAAGGCATCGTTGGAATTATTTCTCGAAAGCTCACACGCACATTTGGTGCACTGAGTTTCGTGTCAGACAGCAGAGGTGCTATCAGTTGTAGTTAAGGAGGAGGGGTCTTAGTTACCTCTAGGTTAATGATCCTCATTAATATGCGCTAATATACCCCAGGTCATGCAGTAATTAAAAATCTCATTTGACGCTCTCAGCTTAAACTGACTTGGCTTCGTCCTACAAAGATGAGCATTTATTATTTGTCTCTGAGGTCTGTGCTTCATAGTGAGGGGGTGAGACTAATAGCTTAATGTTGAACATTTGACTGGGCTGTCTCTCATCTCCTGTGCATAGTAAACTATTTTGCATCTGCTTGGCTGGGCACAACTGTTTATGAGCCGGATGGCTTTTGCAGGTCGTGCCTTGGAGAGTTGCATCACGTTTGCAAGAGAGTGTTTGTGCAAAATGGGCAAACAAACAAGTGCTCGGAAATACACACTCAGGCATACACTTAGATGCACAACTGCATGTGAAGTCCATCATCATGGGGACATCCTTATTCCTCTGAGTCAGCTGATGTCAGCTGATGCAAGCTGTGCTAATTGTTAGGCTGTATGGTGATTGCATGTTCTTGCAGAATAAAGAGACAGACAGACAGACTGTAAAAAATGGTTAGCACCTGAAGGTCTTAATCTTGAACCAAACCAATGCATTCATGCGGGAGGTCTGGCAATGGGACCACGGTATATGCTAGCTAGCTAATGGCTGTCTTCTTTGTATTCAGATAAGCGGTACATTTATCAAAGCAAAAGTGCTACAGATTTATCAGTCACCAAAAAAGCATTTGGGATGGAATGACACATTAATGGAACATTTCCTGTGACTGGTTTTGAATGCTGTTCAAAAAGTGAACTACTCCAGTGAAGCATCCTTTTGAGGCAGACCAGAGAACGTTGGTTTGCTTCGCAGCAGAGTTCAAGTCCTTCGGTCGCCCAACCCAAGCAAACAAACAAACAAACAAATGCTGCCAATGGGGTGTAACCTCCGGGGTTCAGTTTAAAATTAGAGAGGCTGGTGTCAATGCGCAATTAGCCATGCCATATATGAAGATGCAGGGGTTTTGTGTGTATTTTTTGTTCACACATAAACTGAATCAGACACCTATTCTTCTTAGTGGGCCGCAAAAGTTTGTGACTCATCCTGTCCCTGTCACACACACATGCATAAACACACACAAATCCACTCAGCCTTCCATGACCAATGCAGCAGCTACTTCAAAGAGCCTAGACATTCATGGTAATCTGCAATCGCTTCTCTCCTCTCGCCGCACGCTCGCAAACACAAACACACCCTCAGAGGGAGACAGGCTGGGAGATAGTTGGCCAGATTTAAGTTACATCCATGAGATTTCATTGCGGATGTTCACGGTGCACCTTTCATTCGGTTTGATCTCGCAATCTGCAAGTAATTAACATCTGATTTACTGAGGCAGCAGCTAATAATGCAATCAGTGATTGGGACAGCCTCATAAACATGATGAAGAGCTCAAAAGGTGCAGTTCAGCGGCAGGATTTGTCTGAGATCCAAAAACTAGAATGTTGTAATATCCAAAATGTCAATTTCATTAACTAAGCCCACAATTAAACTCTAACTGGGAAAATAAATTGGGCGTCTGTTATGATAAAACTGTAATAATGACCTATTTATAAAAAAGGTTTCTAAAAGTAAGTCAGGTTGAGGTAATTAATCCAGCTTCTGAGGAAAAATGCATATTAAGAAGTTGCATAAAAGATTTCTTCATAATTAATCTTTAATGATCAAACTAAACTCCATCTTTGGAATTACAACAAAGACAGATATTGTGCTCATGAATCATTCTTTCTCTTTCGGAGATAACATTTCTCAGCCCCAAACAAATGTGTTGCATTTGCCCTTCACTCTAAGACCCTTGCCATTGAAACTTCAATATAATGCGGGTTGATTAACACTCCTTTCTTTTACCACAACAACATATTTAGACGAGAATAATCCCTGTAACAATGTCCCTCCCGATTTACAAGAACCTTTTTAAAATCCGGTAAAATCACCCAAAGTTATTGCATCTCCTGTTATATCCATTATTTGTGCGAGCCTCTTTCAAAGGACATCACAAAAGCAAGAGGTACGCACGTTGAGACAGGGAATCTGCTGCTTTACGCTGCTGTGTCTCTTTGATAAAGAACGCGCACATCTCTGAGGCGCAGAGTTTGTTCAAACCGAGGCGCAGAAGGCTCAGTAAATTTGGCTCAGAGTGTGTAGACCCCGGCCTGTTCACCTTGAGAAACACAGAGATGCTCAACAGTAAGCTAGTTAGAGGGAATACAATGTGGCTGTGTTTTTTTCAACTCTATCCTTTTTTTTCTTCTGCTGTTTCTATATATAGCATCTGCTGAACATCAAAGAGACGAGAGGTTTCTCTCAGCAACAGGCCGCAGCAGAATCATTATCCTCCGCCTCTAAATACGCCACGTGTGTTTGCACACATGTACGCTAATCGTCAAAGGAGACACCGCTGACTCAGCCTCACAAGCTCACACTCACACATGTACTTCACATAATGTAACATCACTTATAAAAACAAGACTCCATTGAAATCAAGTTTATTCATGGGATTACAATACAGCATGGTATCTCTGACTGCACAAGGTCGCAAACTGGCAGATCGACGCAGCAAACAAATCTGAATTGCTCCTCTTCTCTCCCGGGGCTCTTCCTCTCTCTTTTCTGTCTTTGAAATGTTTTCCTCTTTGTTTTTTCAGACGTTTTCTGTTCTTTTTGTGCTTTTTACGGAACCGGATTGTCATAGCAACCACAGCAATTACCGGTTGGTTCAGTGGAGCCCTGCTATGTTGAATAGGTATTTTGTGTACAAGCACCTGTTCATGTGCAAAAGAGTGTGCTGCACACTCCGCTGATAGATGTGTGTTTCTGTATTCCGCCGCACGTTTTTCATGCCTCTTTCTCGCAATTCCGTATGCATTGGATTCATGATGACTGCCGTTCTTTGAGATGTCGGGTGATTGTGCGTAATGCAGTTTTGTTTTAAGCGACGGTCTCGTCTCCTAAAAATGTCATGAAATGAGCCCCATCTTAAAATGCAAATACTTTTTTGTTCTTTGCAAGTGAAATAAAGGCATTCACCCTAAAACGCTTGTGTGCAGGAGACGTGATACAACCACAAGGTAGATGGGAACCATCAGAGTGGAAATTTAGTCATGAAGAGGTGTGAACATTTCATTTAAGCTTCGATGACTCACGCTTAAGTGCTAATTGGTTTAATTTTCTCCTTCAAAGTTTTCGTTAAACTTCTGTCTTTCCAAACCTTACCTCGATCTTTAGGTGTGGCTGTCTCTTGTTATTATTGTTTTACTTTCGTTGAACTTAAACTAACCTTTGTGCCTGCCAAGAACGTACACAATTTGTGCAGAAGGAAGTCATCCTCCATGAGCATTTCTGTCCTATTTCATGTCCACAACATGGTATCTGTAGTTCACCATTTTTTACCATGTCACTAAACTTCCTGCTTGTAATTCAGCAATGCGGCAGAACGGAGGAAAAGCTCTTCCTGGGCATTTCACCCTACTTATTTTCGCACTGCAACATCTAAAAGCTTTCTCCGGTTGAGATAACAAACACACAGATATTGCTCTTCCAGATAAAATATAAATCCAAGAGGGTCTTTCTGAAGTTGGGAGCAGGTTTACTCTTGTTATGTTTGTGAATTCACTAAGTGCAAGTCTTATCTCCACTCATCAAAGAGCTCGTCCATATTTCACTGAAAGCAGTATCGCAGGTATCATTAAATCTACCACGACTAGGTGAGAATATAATCTGAAAAAAATGTGCCCTGCCCTTAAATTACCTAAGAGATTGCTCAGCATTGTGCAAAGTGCTGTCACTGCGTTTTATCATTCAAATAACACATTCGGATATAATTGGTTTAGTTTTTTTACTCCATGGCAAAAAATGACTTCATTTGTGTAGTTGTTGTTAGTCCATTATTATATTCTATACCACTTATATGTGATTATGTTGCTACTGATTAACAATATATTATGTTTTCTGCCCTCAACTTTAATCTTTGATTTATTTATTTATTTATTTTTGGCCGGGCATCAAATTAATTCACAAATAGGCACCAGGCAGTTTTTTAGACACAGCAGTGACAAAAAAATGACTTATTTACTGTTACAGATTTTGCATAATACACACACACACACACATACACACACACACACACACACACACACACACACACACACACACACACACACACACACACACACACACACACACACACACACACACACACACAAACTCTTTCCAAGTCTAAGAAGATTTTCTATTCCACTGCACCGGGTGTTAAAGGTGTGTCCATGTTTGTGTGTGTTTTTTCCTGTCCACCTGTCTGTGTATATGTGTGCAGTTATGAGTGCATGCCTCTGTGTGTGTGTGTGTGTGTGTGTGTGTGTGTGTGTGTGTGTGTGTGTGTGTGTGTGTGTGTGTGTGTGTGTGTGTGTGTGTGTGTGTGTGTGTGTGTGTGTGTGTGTGTGTGTGTGTGTGTGTGTGTGTGTGTGTGTGTGTGTGTGTGTGTGTGTGTGTGTATGCATTTATGTGGGAGAAGGAGGCTATTCATTTTGATTGTTTTCAATGAGGGTCGCATTCAAAGAATCCATAACAATGCCATCAATCCACGGCAGCGGCAACAACATGGATGTAATTTATATGGTAATGCAGCCTCCATGGTTGCCCCATGGTATGCAGTGGACATCTCTGACAATGGACAGCATGGGTGTGCTGCAGCATCCTAATGCTATGTATAGCCACGGATACACACACAAACACATTTGCACTTCACAGCAACAGGGAGGCATGTTTCAATTAGCAGATGCAGATAGGTGCCGGGTTTGTGGAGTTTCGGGTCAAAAGGGTTGAGTGTGTCGCTCGGTGTCAGCTTGTGTCTGTCCTCCTCTCCAAATAAAGAAAGGCAGCCTCTTCAGTGAGGAGCGACCTTCTGAACCAAATGTCAGAGAGACTCAGAGATGATATGTTAGCAGGTTTCTTTCAATGCTTTGTCAAGTTAGCTGTAAGTGACTCATCATGTGCCGCTCTCACAGGGAGTTTGGAGGTTTTGTTAAATAATTGTGTCCTTGTGAATGTTCTAGACTGGACCGTGAATTCCAATGCACTCATTGTCATAAAGGTCAAAGGATGTTGTAAAGAGACAGTTAATCATCAGAAGCTTTTATATTTGGACGGCTTCACAGTCATTGATTGCCATCTTCAGTAGAGTTTTACTCTTTTATTGTACAGATCACGGCGAGTTCTGATTCTGAGCTTCCTTGGTGGTGTTCGGCCATCATCTTTTTTCCTTTCCTCTTCGCAACATGTGTTTCTTTATTATTATTTGACTTGAGATGTACATTGTTACAGCAAAAGTGAAGATAGAGACAAAGTAAAATGAAATACTATAAGATCAAAAGCCATGCACAAAAAATATAAAATGAAAAGTTAGAAAAAATGTAAATTCTAATCAAGTCAAATTATAAGTAAATTCTTCTAATCTACAGATTTCAAATTTGTGTTATTGCACAACAGTAGTGTCATAATTTGGTTTGGTTTATATAATATATGGTGTATAATAGTGTGTATATTTATATATGATATTGTATAAAAGCACACATAAAATTAGTTCAGCAAACATTGGCAGTTTAAAGGGCTGTTCTATCGAATAAGGAACTACATGTGTTCTAGAATGGGAATTATTAATTAACATCTTGTCAATTCCCTTTTCAATATCTGATGAATTATTGGATGGAATAAGAGTACATACAGGTTTGTTAAAACTAGATTCCTTTGAAAACTTTTATTTCTTGATCTCTACAGAACATTCAGCACCACAAACTTTAGGTTACCTTCAAAATGCTGACGTCTCAGTCTGACTGTCATCATCTAAAATGGATTAAATGAGAAAATATTTATAAAGTGAAAGCATTCATATTTAATTTGGTTTTTTTTAGTCAAGAAATCAAATGGTTTGCTACGCCTTGTGGGTTTATTACTCCTCTTTAGAGTATCAAAAAACAACATTTGTGCTCCTTTAATGACACGCTTTGTTAACCAATGCTTCAGTATATTGGTATATTCAGTAAATTGCCATTTATGAAATAGTAAAGCCTACATTTTTTTCATCAACTCTTGAAATGCACGCATGATTTGGAACTATACGTCATAGCTTCAACGAACAGAAACATGATTAAGTGGGCTAATGGCGATACATTATTGCGCAACTTATGGAAAGCATTGAGAAGAGGATCTGATCATCTGGGAGGCAACAAGGCACCACTTCTCATCTGGGAACTGATTCATTGTTCCCATCCCTACTGGTGTAAACTACACTGAGCCGGGACTTCTTCAATCTGAAACTTTTTAGTGCATGGGAAAAGAACATTTAGGTTAAACTCATTTTTAACAGATCTGCCAAAACCTGGAAGGAATACAAAAGCTGAAACTGAGAAAAAGCTGTGATGCGAAACAAAATAATGTGACGCTGAGAGTGTGGATAGCACCTTGTTCCCAGCTGGAAGGCGTCTTCATCATGTGCTCCTGCGGGCTGTTTGTGTATGTCTGTGGGTTTTTTAGAGGATCTGCCTGTTTTAGAAAGAGGGAAGAGGGCCCGCATAGATGTGGAGTGATGGAGTGATGCAGGCGTGATGAAAGAAAGGAACGGAGCCCGAGCTGTAGGCCACAGAAGAACCCAGCCACTGTGTTACACATCAAAGAAAGAGCCAGTGATACAATCATCTCTTTAGGCTGTGAAAGCTCAACTTAACTAATTAAAAGACGTCTGTTGAATCATCCTTTTATCTCTCCCTTTCCTTCTTTACTCATTTTATCGCTCTTTTTTTTGCAGTGGCTCTGATTGTGAAAAGGAATAAATGAGCAGGAAAGTTGTGGGAGAACGCATTCAAGGTATCGAGCGGATAAACTTGGCCATTCCTGGATATGCTGTGACAGCAATTTGTTGCTCATACTGTACAGATGCTAACAGGTGTGCATCAGGCTGAATGAAATATCAGAAAAGGCATGAATACAAGGAAAAAAAGAGGCGAGGATTAGAGGGAAAAAAAGGGGAAGGGGGGGTAACAGGAAGAGATGAGATGGAGACAGACTGCACTGTATAGATAAATAGAGAAAAGGGCCCATTGTGTCAGCAGCTGTCATCACTAAATAGCCCTCAGATCACTGTCAGACACTACCACACACACTTATATAGAAGCATACTCTCACACACACACACACTGACTGACAGCTCCCCCTCAGTCCAACATCTGTGCTGACAGCAGCCACGGTAATGAGTCTCTGCATGTGCCAGCATGGGTGTGTCGTCTCTTTTTCCTCGCTCTTTCCTCGCACGCGCCGATCATTCAATCATTCCACGTCTCCCTTATCTTGTTGTTCCCCCTCCCCTTCTTCCTCTGTTCGTCATCTTCTTAATAGTGGAGCGTGCTGATTGAGCCGCACGAGTAAGTGAGAACAACAACAAGTCGTAGTCGGTAGATTTGTATTTTTTTCCTTCCAGGTGCGCTGTATGTCACGTGGAGGTGTGTAGGAAGAGAGGGATGAGAGAGATGATGAATGGCTCTCGTTAGAGGGGTAATTTGTCTCTCCTTGTCTGACTGGGCTCCAGCTGTCGCTCCATCCCTCGCTCCACTCCAGTCTCCTCGGCCTACAACTCCTCACCTCAGCCAGATGGGTGGACGGATGGACGGAGCAAGGCAGGAGGAGAATGCAAGGAGGAAGGGACGGATATAAATACAAGGACGAGAAAGGGAAGGGAACAGAAGTCATTAAACAGTCAACAATGAGAATTACGTTGCCATTACATGGTATGAATGGCTTTGTGGGGATTATAGGAAGTTCATAGATTAGACATTTCAATACAGTAGCGCAGCAACAGCGAACACTAACATGACTCATATGAGCTTAAGTCAAAGCCGTGTGCTCACACAACAGACCAATGATGAGACAGTTTCTTTTACATTGCAATGAAATCATCAAAGGACTACGCTAATCCCACCGTCTTTAGATGGGCAGTTTTTCCCCCTGTGATACACATATTTTTCACACTAATCAACACTTGTGAGAGAACCGTCGATTCTGTGGTTGGATGGCGAGACGGACGCAGAGATGCGTACAGATGGCCGGGGAGGCGGATGAAGGACGGGCCACGGAAACAAATCGTCAAGAGGAACGCTCATTGCTAAGTCTTTGTTCTAATAACACAAAGCAATTTCCACTGACCTTTCCAGATATGTAGCGGGCAGAAATGACTGAGTTAAGGATGCCCCACAGCATAATTGCTAAGGAGATTAAAGTTCCCTTAATTGCTTTTGGCCAACTAGTGCAATTTTTCCTTTTTTGTAATTAAAGTGATTTAAAATATTAATAACCACGCTGGCGTAACAAGTAACCTTATGCGTACAATAAAAAAAACATGCAATGAAGCAATCTCTAAGGAGTGCACCTACACTCACACACACAAACACACACTTGTGGACATTTTTTTATTGGCTGCTGTCACCACTAGCCTCATTATGGGTTTGGTGAAATATGCAAATAGCAAGGTACCTGCTCGCCGTCAATTGAAGTGAATGATCGATTCATTTAGATCAATCGTTTTTTCCCTATCTGGCCTATTCCCTCTTTACCTCTTCATTACTTTTCTCCCTGTCCTCAATCTTCCTCTTCTCTGTCCTGTCTTATTCCCTCTTCCCTTCCTAATAACCCTCACCTATTGGTTTTTCCCCCAATTTCTTTTTGTTAATTGCCGATAAGTTTTGTCAGCTTCTGGACTGTCACATTTCCCTCCGTCCTCTTCTCCCTCCCTTTATTTTGCTCCCACTTTCCCTCTCCATTCCCCTCTGTGACCTCATTCGCTCTCCCCCCTTTCTCTCCATCTGTCTCACACTGTTCCTCCCCTCCTGTTGGCCACAGTGTTTGCTTTGCCATTGTTTATCCATTTTTCTCTGTTTGCACTGATGAGATTGACTGGACACACAGCCACACACACACACACATACCTAAACACAAGACAAGGCTGGCCTCTCTCTGGGGTGTAGTTAACGGGGGGGGGGGGGGCTGTGTATCGATCCTAGCTCTGGTTTCCATGACGCAAAGCTCTAAGCTAGAGCAGTTGGGACGGCAGGATGGAGACATCACTCTGCCTCCATTTCCATCAAATATATCTCTATAAAGCCGCAATGGCACCTGGACTCAAACGTGTATTTTTCCATGATTAATGCGCTTCATTTTAAAGCAGCAAAGATTGGCAAGCTAGCCAACAACTATGTCCAATCACTTTGTTTCTTAAATGATGTCTTCATTTATCTATCCCACTCCCTCCCTTGCCTAGATACAGTTTCCCTGATGCCAGCAATATTGCACTGTTCCCAAAAAAAGCTCCCAATCTATCATGGCCTTTACACATTTTGATTTCCATCAATACTCTGAGATGGGAAGGTGAATGCTGTCAAATTACAATCACACCACATCTGTATTCTGGAGGAGTGTCAGTAAGAAAAGGACAAAGAAAAGCAAAATACATTTTCCTGGCTTTTCTCCAAGGTCTCACATCTCTCTCCTCCTCTATTCTTGCAAATTTTTGTCCTGAAGAAAAGGGAAAATAGAAATGTGATAAAAAAAAGATGTGAAGTACTGAAAGGCCGTGCATTATACTTTTTATTAAAATGTTCCTGGTAAAATTTTCTTTGACCAAAGAAAGAATGGATGAAGGTAAAACTAGGGCCTATTTTTTTCCCCCTCGACCCCTACAATTTTTGCTCTGGGTAGGTGAAGGTCATCAAAAGAAAATACAGATTGTTGGTGCAAAAACATTTCTGGTGCCCAAGGCCATCATGGTGAAAGTGGAATCAGGAGAAAATAAGTGATATTGAGTCAGTCAAAGTGTCTTTAGTCGACTATAATTAGCAGTTGTAATAACCCAGGTTCTTCGGTGGATTGGCTGGATTCCTTGGCCTCATTCTCACTGTATTGTTGATTGATTGAGCTGCAAATATGGCAGACATAATTATTCTATATTTTGAGCCGTCTGCAAATAGAATTTATTAGATCTGTCTTTGTCCTTGATTCCAAACCTTTGGAGAGTAGAGAACGTTTTCTCCATCCCTCTTTTTTGCTCTCTGGTGTATGGGACAGCCTGATTGTGTCCACGCGTCCCCACGGCTCCCACTATTTAAAGACTCGGCAGTTAACTTTCTTTTGTCTCCACCATGTAGAGGACAATCTTACATTGGATGTAGGCCTTCACGAAAATCTTATCCTACTGTTGGCAAAGCAAAAGATTGTAAAATGTGTAATTTATTAAATGTTATGAATTTGCTTGTGGTGTCTAATGTTAGCAAACATAAGCTGGGTTTTGCAGGGATTTCATAACTCTTGTTAATTTCTCACTGCATTTGAGCATCATTTTTGTAATTTTCACTACAGTAGGCACCGTTTAAGTTGTATAGGCTTGCTTTAATTGATCAAGTGTAAGGATAGTGCTTCAAATGCTTGTTCTTAGAGTTTGTATGGATGAGAAATCAATTAGGGTTAAAGGCGTCAGCATGGAAAATTAGTTTAAACTGAGCTAAATTGAGCATAAGTGTGTAATCATGAGTTGAGTGTCTGCGGTGCATTTAATATCTCTTTGTCGCTCATTAATGTAACAAGGAGATCTGCTGGCTTTTTCTAAAAATCTATTTTCTCAGCAAGCTTCTGTGTTTTTATCCGAGCTGCTTTACATTGCTATGACCGGGGGTCTGTTCCAAGAAGCAGGCTTACTACTGAGTTATCTGGATCATTTAGCAGATTACAACGTGCAGCTGCTCTTTGGACATTCGTTTTAAATGGTTAAAGTTGGATTCTTCGAAAAACTAAAAAATGTAAATGTATTAACTTACCACCATGCAGGTTTAGTTTTATTTTATTTTGCGGTATCAGTGTGAGATTTCTGCAGAGCCACATTGTTTTGAGTCATATGACACATAAACAATGTCCTTGTTGGTTTAGGATACTTTTCAGAACAAGCTGTCAACAGTTTTCACAAATACCTTAAAAAGTAGTTCCACTGAAAACTGTCAGCATTAAAGTCCCATTTTCATACAATGTATTCGAGAAAAAAACTAAAACAAAATGATATCCATGGCGACAAATGCTAAAATTGTCCACTTTTTGGGTTAATGGAATTCATTCTGGGCTTATCCAATAGGAATGATCCAGATAAGTTAGTGAACCCGCCTCGGAACAGGTCCCTGTCTCGCTGTCAATCATTGCCATTTGTTTTGTCTAACGCGCCACTCCCCTCCCCCCTCTCTCTCTGTCCCACCATCCTCCAGGTCGCCCACTCCCTCCAACCTCTTCCTCCTCCCTGCTCCCTCCGTCCCTCCCGTCCTCCTCGTCCGCCCCCCACCACCCCTCCCCCGGCCCATCTCCACCGATCAGGGAATGCCAGGTGCCCCTGCTGGAGAAAAACTCCACCCACTCCCACCTGGAGCCTCACCCCGAGGATTCATACTTGCTCCGGGCCCAGGCCTCGTCCTCGGGTAAGAAAGAGAGTTCGCCATTCACCCATCCCCCTTTTTATCCTTTCATTCATTTTATTTATACATCAACATATCATCCATCACCTGCATTACCTCATCAAGTGTCCATTTCCTGATCTGATTTAGTCTCTGCTCAGGAAAATGCCAAGCCATCCTCTCGCTTTAATTCAATGTCACATCTTGTTCTTCTAGCCATTTTGTCTCTGCTCGTTTTTTTCCATTCCTCAGTAGTCAGCATTTGTTTGCAGGGCCGGGAATCAGACCAAAAGAACTAAAGCAATTATTGTTTGCATTGTGACAGATCATAAAATATGCAGTAAGAGATTTAAGACAGAAATTGATTCTAACCGTGGTTAATTGTGGATATTACGGGTTTCATTAGGGGGGAGATAAATCCTATTATTGATCATTTAAGGACTCAATTTAAAATCTTTTTATTGTAAAACATCACCCGGCATATGCAGACGGCTGCACAAGATAATGACAAATTATAATAAATTATTTTGTAGAAGCATAATCAGGAACAGAAAGTAACAAAAGGAAACATTCTGTTCCTAAACCATTTGTCACACAATAAATAAAAGCTAATTTAAGCTCAAATTGGTCAACTCTTAATGGATCATATTTTAAATATAACCGTCCCACCTTAATTAACTATCGCCAGAAAACTATGATGCAAGTAAACGCAACCTCTTCACTCGGCACAGCACAGACTGTTTGCCAGTGAGTAGGTGTGTTTGTACTTACTTTCCATATGACATTAATAATGTGCCGGAAAGTGAAAGGTAGGGGAATGATGAATTTTAAGTGCCGGCAGGAGGATCAGTGTAGCAAAAGACAAACTAGTTAGTTTTTCCTGGCTGTAAGCTTCCTCTTTCATCATTGGTCTCTCTTGTTGGCTGTTACAGGCCCTGTGTGCTTATATCAGCAGCTCGCAACCATTTCTCTCCCCCATACACACACACACATCTGCTGTGATGAGTTTGTTCATCATCATACACATTTATTCCCAACAATTAGCTAACCGTGGGCCAACTCCGTCTAACTCTCTGCCCCTCTCTTTCCCGCTTCTTTTCCATTCCTCTGTGCATCTGCACTTGTAATCAGCAGATATATTTAGCAGCTGCCTGATGGGAGGAGAGGGGGGTGGGAAGAGAAGTCCTAATGTGATTTTTGGTGGAATACAATCTATTGTTAATGGCGTTAGGCTCTCCTTTGATCCAGTATAAATCTTCATTAGGGAAGGCCCGGGTCCCAGGTTCAAGAGCAACGTGATTAGGAGGCTTTTAAAATGACGTTACATCAGCCTTCTAATTGGTTTACTGTTTGCTGGGGCAACATCAATCATTAGCCCAGTAACCACACAGCAAATAAATTCACTCTGCCACTGACACCCTAATGGCAGACGCTGGCAAAGAGGGAGAGTGAGGCTCGCAGGCACACTCTCTCTTTCTCTTTCTCTCATTCTTGTTCACACACACCCACACTTTCTGTTCTGGGACCTTCTTTCCAGTCTCTGCTGAGCGTGTACACACAGAGATGGCGAGCGAGGGAGACAAAGAAAAAAACAAGAATGACAGAGAAAAAGAGGGGAAAAGAGGCAAATGGGAGCAAAAATATAGAAAGCCAAACTTTGACTTTTGAAGTTGTTTAATGAGACATCGAGCATGGGGGGGGAAAATCAAAAAGCAGAGAAAGAGAAAAGAAACATCTGAAGAGAATAAAAATAGATGGAGTCTGTAAGGGAGACGGAAACCAAGAGACACAGAGAGTCAAAGAGACAAAGGACATTAAAAGAGGGGAATTTGAATAAAACGGGGTGCGCTGATGAGAGCTTAGAGGGTGAAAAGAGAGACATTTGGATGGAAGGAGAACAACATTGAGATGAAAATTGCAAATTGCCACGTTTCCCAGCCAGGACTGCTGATATAATGGGTGCAGAGAGAGTCCTTGGCTTTGGGCGTCCATTAAAATCGACCTAAATGAGTTTAGAGTGGCAGTCTGGCAACTGCATAAACAAACCCTGGCATGTAGGAAGTCACAGGAATGGCTGCGAGGAAATAAAACACCTATAACCGGCGTCTGTTTATGCATGTGCTTGTGTGAGTGTCTGTTTGTGTGATTTGTGTGGTCCTGCAGAGAGTGGACGCTGGGCAGGAAATGAGGCTTACCAAGCCAGGCAGAAACTGACCACAGCGAGATAATCCTCAGGAAGCAGCATGCTGTTTGTATGTGTGTGTGTTGCTGTCTGCGTGCGTGTGTTGGTTCTGTAAAGTAGTCCACCATTACCTAAGCTAACAGGTGGACAGACATGACTTGTGTTCCCGCTGAAGCGTGACAGGTGAACGGGAACGGAACGGTGTTGCCGAGGATTGGCTGGGAATTGGGTATGCGAATGTTTATGTGGGAATACTGTCTGGCTCGGAGCACCTGTCTGGGAACGCCGGGAGAGCTGAGACGGCCAACCGGAGCGTGGCAGATCGCTCCTGGAAAGAGCTAGCGTTAGCGCTGTCTCTGGCCATTCATTATGCATGGGGAATGCTAGGCTATTTTTAGCCCGAGCCTCCTCTAAAGTGGCTAGCTATCTGCTGCCAGGGAAGCCACCCCAAGTCACTGCCGAAGCAATGAATGCTTAATGGCTTTGTTGAAACAAATCTGCAGAAACAAAAGGCCCAGCAAAGACGCGTTGCCTCCTTCTGCTGTAATGTTATTCTTCATAATGGTGCTTATGTAAGGGTGACATTTGCGTAACAGGGGGATGATTCGCGGTGTGTGTGTGCAGCTATATGCATCTGTGTGTGTGCGTGGGGGTATTATCCACACGTGCATTTTTCTGCTCATGGAGACTGTTTGTTTTTGGCTGAATTTGATGACTCTTCTCTAGCGGATTATTGCCTCCTAATTAGACAGAGATGACTAGCCAAGGCAGAGGCGTTGTGTGTGTGTGTGTGTGTGTGTGTGTGTGTGTGTGTGTGTGTGTGTGTGTGTGTGTGTGTGTGTGTGTGTGTGTGTGTGTGTGTGTGTGTGTGTGTGTGTGTGTGTGTGTGTGTGTGTGAATTTAACTATATCTTTTTTGTTGGTGCCTGTATGTGTTTGTGTGTATAATAAAGCTCCTTTTGTCAGCATGTGTGTTTCACCTCAAGCTCTCCTTCCATTGTGCTCAGCCCCTGAGCTCTGAGAAGAATGACAAATGAGGAGCATGTGACATTCTCAGACAGAGGACATGTGAAGCCGCAGCATATGGGAATATACCACCTTAAAACACAGGGAGAATAGCAATTAGCACAGAGTGAAGGTGCATGAAAAACAATGGGGGGGTGGCAGTTTTTTGTAAAGACATAGAAGCACTGGAGATGTGAGAAATTTTTTAAAAATTGAAACAGTAGCAGTGGGAAGGACGGAGGGAGGGCAAGGAGCTGAGCCCTGCAATGATCCCTTTTTAACTGCTGAATGAACATTTCTATTCTGTGCACACACACACACACACACACACACACACACACACTAACACACACACATCCAGATGCACATCCTTCCCTGCGACTTTTCTCGGTTAACCACAGAAAAATGTCAATGAACAGTTTGCCTATCCATGGCTGCAAAACAAACTGCATTGGTTGCTTCCAGCTGGTCACACAGACACACACACATGCACACACACACACACACACTGTGAGGTTAATATGGTGTGGCGAGCCCCTGCCTCTCACTTGTGTGCTATAGAGGGGCTGCAGGTTACCAGACAGGCTAATGCTCCTCAACGGAATGAGGCTCCGTTTGAATTGCAGAGCATAATGAACTTCCAGGGATTAGCCTGAGCCAAACCAACAGCTTACAGCTATAGTACCCACCCACCAACCCCCCACCCCCCCTCTCCAGTCGCAGGGGGTGTTGGACAGAATAAAGTGGGTCAGGCTTCAACAGCAGTCAGAAGGGCTTGAGCTTGTCCAAAAAAGTGGCAGTGAAAACAAAACCGAGAGCTGTTAAGAGAATCTTTCCACCATCGCTGTTTACTCACACTGGCGAGTCAAAGGGAGAGGAAAGAAAGGAGGGAAAGATAAAGTGGAATAAAATGTGAAATGCTTGGCTGCTCCCTAATTGCTCTATTTCCTCACCACATGTTTTGCCTTTTATCCGACTGGGTTCCCGGTTAAAACAGTTGTTCCTATCAGCCTACCTGCGGGTTGTACTTGAGCAAACCGGACAATTCATCTGACTAAATCCTCTATCTTAATTTATTGGATCCATTTGCCCGCAGCCTACTTGTTACTGTGCGCTGCCTCTGTTCCAATGGTTGGTCAGATTTGTGTTTCTGTGGCCAAAGCAATCTGTGGTTCTCTTCAGAAGTTGTCTGAGCATATGAAAGAAAAACAAACGGCCTTATACTTCAGCCTTGTTACTCAGGCAGACCCCAGTTCTCCTTGTGTTTGTGTTTTCTCTGAAGAACTATTAAGGATTCTTTTTAATGGATTTGGAGTCTACATGAAAATACATTTAATGTAGCAGACAAAAATGTGTCTCTGGTTTTAACTGTTTTGCAGCATACTAAAGGCGGTTTGAAAGAGAAAGGCTGAATGTATGAAAACAACAGTAAACATTAGCATTGAATCATTCATGCACTTTATTTTGCAAATATTGATTCAATGCAGAATAAAAGAAACAATCTCATTCTGTCATGTAACAATTCACTTCAGCTAACCTGACAGTACTCGGCCCGGGGTGGCTGTAAAGAGAGAAAATGCATAGAATTACAGGAAGTACTTTTCCCAGCATTTACATTTTTCTGACTTTATCTGGAGACTCATAATACAATTCACAGCTCTATGATAGATAATAGCATTTCTGTCTCTTTTTTGGAAGCGGAATGTTAAAGTCTTTATTACAAAATGTGGCAGGTGTGAGATTCTGCAACACTACAGGATTTATTACTCAGTCCCCGTGTAACAATATAGTGACTGGACTGTTAAACAGTACACACACACATTTCCACACATTTGAGAAATGCACACACACTCAGCAGTTCATAGAAAACTAAGGCTATAAAACCATGTATTCCTCTTCCATACAAGGTGTGCTATATATTATTCATCCCATTTTGAATGAAAAAACTGTTCAATATTTATAGCAGGAAAGTGAACAAAGGCGAACCTGTGCTTTTTTTCTTTGCGGAGGTTTAAACATGGGAGACAGTGGGGTAGTGTGTGAGCAAGGCAGTGCCTTCTTTATTTTCATATACCTCGGACTGTGTGCCCGTGCCTTCATGTGTGCGTGCAGGCTTATTTTTCCCAGGCTCTGTGTTGTGTGCATTGTTGCTCTGCTTAGATAAAAAGTATTTATGCAGATTGGGTGTAGTTGGAGCTCTTTCACATTTATGGATGCATTGCAGAGAGGGGAAGTCGGTTCAAATGTATTTATAAAGTGCTCTTAAGAAACAAGATTTATTTGAAAGTGCTTTACA
This sequence comes from Eleginops maclovinus, assembly GCF_036324505.1. Classification (NCBI taxonomy): domain Eukaryota; kingdom Metazoa; phylum Chordata; class Actinopteri; order Perciformes; family Eleginopidae; genus Eleginops; species Eleginops maclovinus. The sequence goes on from NC_086371.1 coordinate 19,090,070, forward strand.
TCTCAGCAGAAGACACAAACAAAATGCAAATAAAAGCACCATAAAAGCAGAGGGGAACAATCCTTTAAGGAAGAATGAGGCTGTATAGAGAGGAGGATAAATAAACTCTTTGCATGCTTTAAAATCAATTTCCACTCTGCATGTATGATGCAGGACTTTTCCTGCAGGTGTGTAACTGCGTGTCTCTTTGCTTATGCCAATGTATGCACATCAGTGCCGGTTCTCCCAGGAGCATCTTTGCATGTGAAACAAACAGATGTTTTGCGTCTCTCCCGTGTAGCAGAGGTCAGGCCCCTTCGTCTTTCTCTCGTCTCCTTACCCTCTTCGGCTCTTCTCTCCTTTCACAAGCATCTGTTCTTCGGGGCCATGTGGGTGACACCTGCGTCCCGGTGGCGGCCCGGAGGAATCAGGTCACCTTACAAACTGGCCGCCATTACAGCTGCAGATACAAGGGAGTGCCATGCCCCCTATGCTCTAAACACCCGCTTAGAGAAAGGAAATGAGGAAGAATGAATGGCTTAATTCCCGGGAATATTAGTGGGCCCAAAGTTTATTTAGCTAACATTTTTTAAAATGGGTTAGTCATGCACCAACCAGGTTAAGACTCCAAATTACCAAAATACAATTAACACCTGGGACATAACAAGACACCAAAGAAAAAACAAAACAGCTTAAAAAGAAATCCAAAACAGCTGCAATTCAGCATGTGGCCACAAATAGAGGCAAAACTATTAGAAAGACGTACAAAAAAACTAAAAAAAATTATAAACTACAAAGATAAGGGAAAGGATAACACAAAGTCAAAACCAAAAAGAAAAGAAAAACAATTAAAATGTTATAAAAACAACCACAAAGGGATAAAAATAACAGTTAAAAAAAAGACCAAAAATAAAGATGCATAAAAACGACTACAAGAGGATCCCTTGTCTTAAATTCTTAGTAACTTTGTACCATGTAGGGTAACTGGTGGGGCGTTTTGCATGGCAATATCCACTCATGCAGATACTTAATGCTACAAATATATATATGTTTAAAACATACATTCCTTTGAGGTGGTTTCTTCTATGTTCTGTCTGTTGTTTCAGTGTAAAAGTCATTACCATTGATGCCTCATAAATCTCTTGATGGACAAATATCAAAGCTGAAAAGGGGGCAGGAGTGTGCCCCACATCCACTCCTCTTTCTTCTCCTCACGCTGTTTCTTTTCTCATCTCATTCAAGAGGAGATGACAAATGCTAGGGGAACAAGTGTGATCGCTCAGCTTGACAAAGCAGTTGCCGCTGTTGTTTTCACCCTGCACATACATGTGCATATGTGCACTCACTACTCATTGTTTGATCAGATCCAGCAAGGGTATGTGAAAACAAACACAATCAACTTAATGTATTCCACACCCAGATGTGTAGCATGATAATAGAAATGCAGTGTGTTGTTTTGATGAAAGAAAAAAGGCGATAGTGTTGTTAAGCAAGAATTCAAAGTTAAGTCAGTGACCCTGTGTGTTTAGCAATAATTCCAACATTTCTGTTCAGAGGTTTGGACAGTTTATTGTGATACACGGAGTGATTGTGTGACCTCTTTTTGATCAGCTTCGCTTTGAGTACATTTACCTGTCAATTTGTGAACAAAGGTATGCTAAGTGATGCAACCCTGACAAGCTCTGCTGTACTGTATAGAATGTGGTTTATTGATTTTACTGTACAAACCCACACACATGCTATAGACGGGCTCAAATCCCCCGTCGAGAGAGCGTCGGAGATAGAAAGGTGATGTGTGAATGGGTGTTTTTGTCTGAGTCATCCGGGTTTGTTTTTCAGCTCTCTCACTCAACAGTCCATTAGCTCAGAGTTGGAAGGGCTGGTATTGGATTCTAGCTGACATGTTCCCCCAAGTCTGAGAGCAAGAGATGAGGGCACACGCTGTGCCGAGTGCTCTAATACCACTCACACACACACACACACACACACACACACACTTTCTCTCAGTTGTGAAAAGGAAAATAAAATCGAACGGAAGACTTGGCTAAAACTAAGACGGGATAGATCATAGATAAATAGTGAAAGTAAGATGTGAAAACATGATTATCAAATATCATGTATCTATTTGTGGAGATTCCTGCTAAAAAAAGTTATCGACCGTTTGGAAAATTTGACACCTACTCCGACAAAATGATTGCAGACACATCAGTAGCACGTAATGGACTGCTAATGATGCTATTCTGTGAGCTGAAAGGCTTTATCTCTATTGGTATGCTGCGAAATAAACAATATCAAATAACATGTTTGTCTCGTGTAGCAGCTTGGAATACAATCCTTCCCTCCCTTTATCTGAAGCTCTGTTTGATTTCTGTCACAAAGACGTGTGGTGCTTAAATTCCTCTCTGTTTGGTCTCCTTCCAGGGGCTGCCAACCACCACAGCCAATCCACACTACGGCCTCCACTGCCCCCTCCGCACAACCACCACACCTTATCCCACCAGTCTGCAAACAGCCTGAACAGAAACACTCTGAGAGGGGGACGCAACCCCATCCATGCCCCGGCTCCGGGCACTGGAGACGGGCCCACCACCCCCGAGTCTGTTCAGCTGCAAGACAGCTGGGTGCTCAACAGTAACGTCCCGCTGGAGACCAGGTGAGAAATGTTTCCTCTTCTTTCTTATTTTTTCTAGATATCTAGAACCACCTACTGCAAGCACAGCAGAGGTATAAGCCTTGAGTAATCAATAGGGTGGAGGAAGGTCACAGCCATGCTGCTTCGACAACGTTCCTGTGAGTAAAGAACGATGGTGATGGAGAGAAATGCTCGCAAACAAGAGCCAAGGAGGATGAAATTCGACACAAAACTGTTTACTTTCTCCAGCATCTTCATAATGTTTTTTATAGGTAGGGTGTGTACAAAATCTCCCAAAGGAATTCAATCTTCTTAGTCTCTTTGGCAAACATCACTGTCAGGCCACTGTAAACCAGCATAACCTGTGAATACCCGGTATTGACATGCGTCTTTTAAGGTGCCAATCACAAGTCGACAGCTTTAAATGCATAAGTTAACACATGCTTTTTCAATTCATCTCCACATGCTTCTCAACTGAAGCAGGAAAAAGTGTTTATGCACTTCCAAAATCAACAGCACAAAGTGGAATCTCAAAAATGTACCATAATATAGAAATCTACTATCTGCAAATACATTTACTCTAAAGGCAAATCCTCGTATCATGCAGATTATTTTGACGACCGGATCATTAATTTAGAAATGTAAATTAATTATAAAAAGCTGTTACAGAGGTCTTCGGCTGACAGGGGTTAACACACTTCAACTGCACCACCTACATTAGAAGACATTTTAAAACGATGCAAGTAAAAACACACAAATGTGCCAAAACACACGCAAAGGAAGAAACATTTTCACCAACTTCACGAAACATTTAGAACACTTTATAATCAGATCACTTTCTAGTTTTTTTATTTGCAGTGTTTTGCTTTTAGTAAACGCTGGGCATGTCTCGTCAAGTTGGTGTACATGTTTCTTCATTTGCATTTGTTTTCACACGTTTGTGTTTTTCTTAATTGCATCTATAAAGTGTAGCTCATTTCTCCCAATGTATGTGTTTTGTGTCGTGTCGGCCACCGTACTCCACGGCTGCTTAACAACTGTCTTTACTGATTCTCTTACCCAGAATGAGTTTGTATTTTCCTCATTCTGCAACAAAATGCCCGAGAGCATCAGCGCAATATTCTGACATCTTCTCATACTGTAGTCATGAGTAGTATTACGTAAGATAAAGATCAGGACCAAGGGCAAAGGTAAAAGACATTACCTTTGAGCAGTTCAACTGATTATAGAGCAGCCTTTTATGAAGCTCATAGTATAATTGGTTTTTCATTCGTCTAATGGACAAAAGCCGCAGGTTTTCTTCACTGATCAAACAGAAAACCACAAAATATCATGGACTGTTAGTCACTACTCCCCTCCATCAATCTACACCAATATATGAACCACCTAAACAAAATGAAACAGTGCTCATGGCCTCTGATTCACAAAGGTAGGCTACTCAAATGCATTTTCTACCTTATCTCTTGGAGCAACACATACAGAAAGCCACCATGTGTCAAAGCTATTATACATGCACCCTGAAGTGAGGGAGCAGGAAATACAAACCATTTCACACACCTTACACACGCGCTTTTGCCAGTACACAGAACACTTACCAGGCAAACAGAGCATTCATGCAGGGTATTACTATTCATCAGGCATACAGTGAGAGGGAAGCTGGCTACACGCTTGCTAGCATGCGCACGCTCGCTCCGTGAGCATTTACTCTGCGAGCTGTAGTTGTGTTTCTCCTGCTGGGCGCTGGGACTTCCAGCTCTTATGGTCCCGGATAGGCTCCCCTGAGTGCCGGCCCTGTGCAGTATTTATGAGGCCCGGCCATGTTTAATTCAGCCCCACTGGTCTCAGGTCTGTGCTCAACCTGTGCTGATGCATCACGACCGTATGCATGATGGATAAGAAGAAGGTATTGAACAAGACTACCTACAGCTTGAAATAGAAACAATTTCCAGCCTTGATTGTTTACCATGCCCGTGTTTCCATGGCGATGCCATAATATAATTTTTGTAAATAGGTTTTCCTTTATTGCAAATGATCTATGGTGAGGTTTGGGTAGAAAAAATAAAAGTTATAAATCCTCTTTTCACAGAAGCTATGTTGTTATTGCCATCTTTACAGATTTAAAATGAACAAACAAACACACACACACACACACTCACACACGCTGTTGAGCTCTCCGCAGTGCCAGTATTTGGTCATGTTCAGGTGGTGGGGTTGGGCATGGCTCAGAGCCTGTCGCAGTGAATGGAGCCCAGAGCGGACGGGTTTCCAGCTCCACCCTCCAGCCCAGATTGGGCCCTCCTCTCTGGGTCTGGTGATGGCGGAGGCTGGGTGGGCTGGCTGGAGCTGCTGGAGCCCATGACTGGGACCGAGCCAGCCGGGGCCGAGCCAGAGAGTCACACCATTCCCGCTTTGGCAGAGCCCGGCCTCCATCTCGTTACAACCGGCAGCGAGGAGATGATGAACGCGTGTGTACTTTTGTGGAAGGAAGCGCAAGATTGTGTGTGTTCGCATCCCTCACATCCCTCCACTGCTCCCCACTTTAATCATATGTAAATTTTGGCATTTTGTTGTCCCCTCAACATAGCGGATGTGTGTGCGCACGTGTGTTTTGGCATGACCCGACAATGTGACAGCGCTGAGAGGATGAAGATTGATCACCTAAGAACACCCCAGGGCTTGAATGACTGGCAGAGAAAGAGAGAGATAGGAACAGACGAGAAGGAGGAGGAGGAGGATTGTGGGGGGATATTGCTGAGAAATATAAGTCCAGAGAGTAAGAGAGGGGGGAAATGGAAAGGAATGGTTTACGTTAGTGGAGGGAGAGATAAAGAGGGAGAGAGAAGGAGGGAAATGGAGAGAGCTGGTGATTGAAGGAGATTGTTTTTTGGGGAGTGTGTGTGAGTGAAGATAGAAAGGCAGAGGAAAAAGATTGGGGCCCTACGAACATGGATACATTTACCGGTGTGAGATAAATGACTATAGATGGCTGCCAGTGTGTGTGTGCTCAACAGACGGAAAGAATGCCTTTTTCCTGTGTGCATGCAAGCGCACACGTGTGTAAATATGTTGCAGCATTTCTTGCGAGAAAGCACCTGATTTCCAATCGGTCCCTTGGAGCCTCTTGGCTAGCTGATGCCAGTTTCAATCTCTCTCTGCGATCTCAGGACATTCCCCTGCCCCCCCGTTCTCCCTCTGCTCGGGGCAACAGCTCTAGGGGAGAAATAAGATCACTGAGAGGGTTGCAGCATCTCAATTTATGTGGAAGGAGCAGCAAAGAGTAGGAGGGGGGCTATAGGTTACTTTCAAATGCATTACTGCAGGGAATGATGCGGAGATGCTACCTGTGGGAACAACAGGGGGTGGTGGGGGAGAAAAGATTCATGCCCCTGCCCCGTAACCACGACTGTAATATGCATACGGGAAACACATAATACCATGCAAGGTTTATTAATTATATGATCTTGTATTCATACAGTATATACCATAAACGTAACCTCATTATGCAGAGCCACTACCCTTACAAACTAGGTTGTGTTTTATTAACTCCACTTCATACATTATCTCCACTAAGGAGGCTATGTTTTAACTGCCATTTATTGGAGCCTTTATCTGCCAGATTCCAAAAACCCGATTCTCATGATGCATGATGCAAGGGTTCAGTATGGGCTAAGGAAGAACCAAATTCACTTAGAGTGTTTGATTCATATTAGGCTCAAATGCAGCTACTTAATTGACCTTTTGGCTCAACTAAATGTCATTTTGAGGAGCTTTGGTTGATTTTCAAGTGTATACAGCTATACAAAATCCCTGAAACACCAGAAAGAAACATGGAAGGATGACAAGAAGTAGTAAGCTTAGGTTCAGCGGGATAAAATGAACTTCAACTCAAAGCAGACTCTGTTGGGTCCAACTGGTATCAAACTAACTTTAGCCAACATGCCCTAACCCTTTGATCAGTGGTTCAATCAAATGCTGAGTTTCTGATGCCTTTCATCTATACTTGATGATGAACTATTGCCTCACTTACCTAACCCTAACCCTTTACCAATTCCCATATTCACGAATTCAAGAATGCAACACAGCCGTTTGACATAGCAGAGGTTATTGTTTATTTCAGGTAATGTGGGGCACCTTTCCTAAAACATAAGAAAATAAGGCGGCATTTTAATTACTCTAATGTAAAGAAATGTGTCATACAGTAGCATGTCTGGATGGTTGAATACTCAATGATTCTTTGTATTATTTGGCTTTTTACACAGAGCCTCAGAAGTGTTCCCTGTCCTCCTTCAAAGCAACACTCAGCGAATGAATGCCCATTATACTGCGTCCATCTGCCGATTGTTGTTTCCTGCCATTGTATCGGGGAACAATTCTCATGACGCCATCGTTGAGCATCCTCCACTCCCTGAGCCTTTTGTTTCATTTTCAGATCTGACCAGTTTTTCCAGTCGACCCCATACCGAGCCGACCTCCGCTAATTGTTCTCTACCTCTGACGATTATTCTCCAAGTGCTATCCTCAGCTACCACATGTTTGTAAAAGCTGACACAAAAATCAAGTGTGCGTGCGCGTCGCCCGCAAAAGCGCGTGTTGTCGTGCGCTCAAGGGGAATGCGAGCTTTGACTTGCTGCTAATTACCCAGCATGCTCTCTGTTCTGTGGTTAATTGTCCAGGTCCTCTTCTCCTCTCAATGGGGAACAGGGTTGGAATGGAGAGAAAACACATCCTCCCTTTCCTCTCGCGGTGTGTGTTCTAATCTATAGCCTCCCCCCTCCCCGTCTCCATCCTTCTCTTATGTCAATTTTGTTCCGCTAGGATGCAAATTAAACGTTTAGTAGCACGTACAGGGCGATCTCATGAAAGGAAAACCCACATGAATTTTTATTGTTTGTGCGTGGGTGGGCGCCTATGTCTGAGTCTGTGCAAATGTGTGTCAGTGTGTGAGTTAGTGTTGCTTGTTCTTCATGCATGAGTGTGTGTGTGTGTGTGTGTGTGTGTGTGTGTGTGTGTGTGTGTGTGTGTGTGTGTGTGTGTGTGTGTGTGTGTGTGTGTGTGTGTGTGTGTGTGTGTGTGTGTGTGTGTGTGTGTTGCATGTGTAAGACAGGATGCATGACAGCGAGGTAGCAATGGTTAGACTTGAGGGAAGGTTGGGAGGGGGGCTGCTGGCAGCTCAAGAGAATAAGGACGAAGGAGGAGTGGGGGGGAGCGTTCTGTCAGCTCTCTAATTATGTGTGACGTTTCCATGCTGGACCACTGTCAAAAACCCACAATATTCACACACAAACACACACGCGCTCATACAAGCAAACACACACCCCAGCCTAATGATACAGAATTGTGATTGCCGGCTGCCTGCTATGATAGAACCCCTCCATAGTCCTCCACAACATAAATCAATGTCAATTACCTCCCCAGAGCACATTAGACACTTTCCATTCCTACTCGTAATTAGTATGGCCCATAGACATATTCCCATCCCACAGCAAGCTCACAGTTAAGCGTCTGCACACAAACAACAAAGAAAGGCAACGAAATGAATTCGGTGCCCTCGTTCAGATGCATACCAGCACATTAAATTGCATACATTGTGTCGCAAGTAAATGACTATCTCACCCCCGTCCTTGCGCTCACACACACATTAGGGGTATTGTAATTAATTACCGCTGGCCTTGCCATCACAGAGTGCCGGTGAAAATGAGTTGAAGCAAAGACGCATGCTGGTTGACCTTGGAGTGTGTGTGTGTGTGTGTGTGTGTGTGTGTGTGTGTGTGTGTGTGTGTGTGTGTGTGTGTGTGTGTGTGTGTGTGTGTGTGTGTGTGTGTGTGTGTGTGTGTGTGTGTGTGTGTGTGTGTGTGTGTGTGTGTGTGTGTGTGTGTGTGTGTTTGGGCGTGTACACATAAATGCCATGCGCAATCTTGCATCGGGGAGTGTCTAGATTTATGCATGCATACTAAAATTGATGGCTGTGACACTGAGAGGGTGATATTTTTAGACAATAGCCTCATCTTTCGTTGCATGCCATCTCCTTGCGCTCATTCAGCCTCTATCCATCTTTTTTCCCCGTTTTTCCTTGGTGGCATGCGGCTTACCTGACAGGTAAAAAAAGGGAAGGAAGGAGGAGGGAAAAGAGGAGAATCAAGCAGGATACCATTCCAACATCCAGTGGCATGAGATGAGGAGGAAGAAACAGAGAGAGAGACGGGGCAAAGACGGCTGAATAATTGATAGAGAGTGCAGCGGTGCTCCCAAACCAAATCGTTATGCTCTGCGCACATCAACTGTTTTCCCCGACTATTTTTAAGAAGGGAACACTCTAGTACAAAGACAGGCTGTTATGAAACAGCAGTTTTGAAAACATCAAAAGAATGAACACACAGCAAATTGCAGCTAAGCATTATTCTAAATAGTTTCTGGTCCTACAAGCATAGTCTGATAAAAAGAGACAGTGAGCTACAGAAGAGGACAGAGCACATTTGGCAAACACACTACGGTTTTTCAATTTACTCCTGAGGACTCCTCATCTGATCACATTTCTCTAACTTGAGGCAGTCTTGTGTCACAAATCTGGTGACGTTAGACTCCACTTGACTAAGAATAGACTTGACTTTGACACTGATGACTTAACTTGGACTTTAGCCTTTTAAATTGTAATGACTTGACAAAGGCGAAGATAAAAACTAACACAAAACACTTTATTTTCCTTACAACAGTTTTTTTTACTTTGTTTGTTGGTATTTCAACCTAACCAGCATTTCAGTCAATAGTTTTAACCACAGAGGAAAAGAAAGAAGGAAATGTTCTGTGGAAGAAAGGTTAAGAAATCTGGATATACAGGCCTGTGACAATTGTTAGCAGGGCGATAAAATATTTGCATCCAGGACTTTGCTGCCTAAATTATGTATTTTAAAGTCATTAAAGAAATTGGGATTAAAGAAAGTCCAACATCAGTGTCCATCTATCATTGATTGCTAGCAACACAGTCAGAGCTTACGACTTATGTCCAGTGTTTTATGTGTGCTCACTTTCTGTTTTGCCTCCGTTTAGAATTATTAAGATTATCTAGCTTAATGCTTGGCGTGTCCCAACATCCCAGCAATTACTTTGATGCGATAATGTGATCATAACCAGGAAATTACTGATAAAACTACATCAGTTAGACCCAAGATGTAATAAGATGAATGGTGTTTTACCATCACAACATGCCTTATAACATCAATACTGCCCTGAAAGAACCTTTCAAGAAGTGAAAAGCAGACAGATGTCCTCTCTTTGCAGAAATATCTTCACTTCTTCACACACACACACACACACACACACACACACACACACACACACACACACACACACACACACACACACACACACACACACACACACACACACACACACACTCACAGCACATAGACAAGCAAATTCCACAAAGAAAAGCAGAGACAATAACATCCTCTCCTCAGTCATCTCTGAGGCAGAATGGCCTCGCCTCCTCTGATCTGTCACACTCACCTGAGGGCTTTCTTCTGTTCTACCACCTGGAGTCTGTAAAGGAGCACCTCCTCGCTCTCTGTGTGCGCCACAAGTTTGTTTCTGAGAATTGTTTTTGTTATTTTACCCTTGAAAAGTAGTCTCAAGTTCAGTTTTTTAAATTTCTTACCATGGCTCATCGTCCCTTCAAGGTCAGATCAGAAAATAAGTCTTAAGAGGCAGATATGATCAGAGCAGGGAGACACTGAAGAACAGGTAGATGTGTACGTGTATGTTAAATGGATAGGAGTGAAAGTAGGCTGGAAAGAGATGATAGCATTGTGAAATGAGAAGGGGAAGTGAGGGAGGGTAAGAGAGGAGACACGTTGGGTGAGCAGGTGCAGCAATATCAGAGGATAATGGGTAATACGAGCAACGGGATGATGGTTCAGATCCTCCCTCAGAGCTCTGACCTTCCTAGGGCAATGAGGGCAGGAAAGGAGCATGGCAATGAGGCTCTCGAGCCATTTCCAGCAGAAAGGAGGCAAGTGGGGTGAATGGAGGCGATTTGAGGGTAGTGGAGAAGGAAAAAAAGACTAGAGCAGCTGGAGGTTAAAAACAGATCTTGGACTGGAACGGGCTGAATTGGAGACACAATCAGTTGAAGGGTATTCAAACCTACATGGCAGGAAGGGTTCATCAGAAAGAGAGATTGGAAGGATGCTTTCCCATATGTGACCCTGTAATCTAAACTCTTATTCGGTAGTTGGCTAGTATCTCAGCACCATGTTTACCTCGCTATAGAAGAGCTTTTCACTGCTTACATCCACACCAAAATTGAAAAAATAACCTGTGGAATGACCGTTTTTCCTTCATGCGTTCTCTCCTCTTCAGGCACTTCTTGTTCAAGACGTCGTCAGGGACCACGCCTCTCTTCAGTAGCTCCTCCCCCGGTTACCCTTTGACCTCGGGAACCGTGTATTCGCCGCCCCCTCGCCTGCTACCCAGAAACACCTTCTCCCGCTCAGCCTTCAAGCTAAAGAAGCCGTCCAAGTACTGCAGCTGGAAATGTGCCGCGGTGACAGCCATCGCAGCTGCTGCCTTGCTGGCCATCCTACTGTCCTACTTCATCGGTAAGTGACCACACACCAAGCATTATTCATGAGGATGACATATAAAGTGTTTTAATTATAAAGGGTCTTTGGATACACACATGCTTAGTCACACTTCTCTTTATAACAGCCCTGCTTTGTTTTGCCCTGATACAAAATGCATGAACTCTGCTATTATTGGTATTCATCGCATACAACCGCAACAAAAGTGTCAAGCTAAACACAAAGCAGATTTTTCCAGGTGTGAGCTTTGTCACTGCGGTTTTGTGGTACACTGTCAAAATCAGACTCGGCAGGAAACCCTGGCCTCCATCCGGCATCAGTAAACAGTGAGCCAGACAAGAATATGCGAAACACCGCGGCACACTGGGGCTGTTTCCGTGAGCAGGTATCAGTAAAGATAGGAATCCCTAACAGACCCAGCAGGGAAGTGGATGTTTCTCACTGATCTGAAGCCAACGCGCGATAGTCATACTTAAAGGAATGGCAGATACTCACTTACCGAGCACCCCAGGAGGAGAATCTGACGGCTGTCGACTGGTGGATCTGTCAGGAATAGAGCGAGACGGAGAGAGTGTGTGGGACTGTGTGTGTAGGTGAGTGTTTCATCCCCTTTTGACCTTATTCACCGGACACGAGAATGCAGACGTGTGTGTGTGTGTGTGTGTGTGTGTGTGTGTGTGTGTGTGTGTGTGTGTGTGTGTGTGTGTGTGTGTGTGTGTGTGTGTGTGTGTGTGTGTGTGTGTGTGTGTGTGTGTGTGTGTGTGTGTGTGTGTGTGTGTGTGTGTGTCTTTGCATGAGGAGGCAGATGTGTCACCGAGCCCTTGATTGGCCTCTCACCCCAGAGACCAGAGTCAACAGATGGGGGATCTTAGGAAACAGTGGCATCAGCAGAAAAAACAACCCCCCCCCCTCCATCTCTTCTGCATACATTATTAATATCAATTTAAATTATTTAGAAATATATATATTTATATACACGTCCCCCTCCATCCACCCATCCCTTCTGACTGTGTATATGTAGGCTTGCTCCTCCTGGTGAGTCTCAAAAATTGCACCCAAGCCAGTGTCATATTTGTGTTTGTGTAAGGCAGGTCGTTGTGTACCCCCTCTGTGCCCTTGAGAGCCGAGTGTGTGTCCTCCAGAGCAGATCAAGGCCCCTCGCCTGGGGCACACAGACAGATCCATCCTCTCCTGAGCTTTACGCGGTCACACTGCGCTGGACAGCCACACATATGGCGCTAGGAAGCAGGAGCGGGGAGAGGAAGGAAGACCTCCTTGAGGGCAGGGATGTAGCGGAGCATAGAACCTCCATCTTGTTTTATCAGGGCTCACTAGGGGCCACAATGACACAAATATTTGTTTTCATCTGAGAACATGTAATCGTTAATATTAGTGAGCTGATAGGGAACTAATGAGGATAATAATTAGAAAAAATCTGTCTTTTTCTGAGAACATAATTGCTTGCCTTATTTTCTTCTACAACTACATCATTGTTCGGGCGCCATCTGTGTACTTGCCGGATACATACAACTTGTTAACAGTCTTAATAATTGTCGTGTGAGCTTGTTATCATTTCAAAGTAAAGACTCAGTTCCCAGTGTCTGCCCTTTAGATAGGAGGTAGATGCATCCAAGCAAATAAACAAAATATATACACATGTAACACATTTCCAGAGGGATATGCAGCCAATAGGAGGAAACAGAACTTGTTAAAGCTATTGTTTGTGTGCTAGTTTTCAAATCTGATGTAAAGCATTAGCGTTAGCCATTATAAAAATGACCAATATCTAGGGAAGAAAAACATTACTTAGCAAGCCAATTATTTCACGCTGGAAGACATTGAAGTACAGCAAAACCACTTCAGGGTGAATCTTGTTTGGTTAACTGAAGCAGCGTGTTTGAAAGTAAACAGCTTAAAAATGTGTCAAAACAATGGCCTATCTTTTTCTTTTTATGGTCCACAATGGTTGTGGTTTCATTGTTTAACTACACTTAAATTCGCCTAAATCGCTATACAAATGAACTACCAGAAGCTACTGTAAAATGAACCTATTGAAATGTTTTGCCACACTTTCCGACATTGGAAATTCCTGTGGGCATTTGTAGCTTTAACAGACTTGTAAACATGCTCTCTAAATATGAATAGACCAGATTGTAAAATGTTTTTTGAATGGAGTTCAGTAAGTGAGGAGCAAGAGTTGCTATTAAGTTTCCCTCTAAGCTCCACTCTCTGTGTATTTACTGTTTTATTATATGCCAGACATCAGTGCTTTACCACCAAACTTAATTGTGCAAGTGGCTGTAATTCGGTTAGATGAGCAGCGCAAATGATACTTTATTGTTATTACGTTTTTACTTTTGCTAACTGTGTGGCCCCCTTTTCAGCTGCTGTAAGGAAATGTTTTGCTCTGGTGTTTTGTCTGTGCTGAACAGAGCTGTAGCAGTGCTGCCAAGCCTGAAACCCTTGTGTTTACCTAGCTCTTTGTAGCGTTAATCGTGCAGTGAGTTTCGGTCGGAAGAGTTCACTGCTCATAAGGGGGATTTTGTACTACATTGTTTGTGTGTGAGTGTGTGTGAGAGAACCCAGCAATCACTGGGGGGATTGCGCAGAGCACCCAGAGCCATGCAGCGTGAAGAGGACCCCTCTGAGGCGTCCGCCCAGGAGCCCGCTCATAAATTACACCAGGACACATGTGCCTGAGCAGCATTTTTCTTCTTTGTGTGCGTGTGTGTATGAATACTCCTTCTCTCAGGGCTACCTACAAGATGTGTGTGTGTGTGACAATGTGTGCCTCTGATTGCAAAGCTTTGAGGGCGTGCTGGCCTTCAAACAAATTCCTTTTCTCTTTCTTCTCAATACCATAAATACAGCTTTATAGAAATTGCTCGAGATTCTACAGAAACACATATGCACGCACACTGAGTCGCTTTTACAAAGGCTGGACTCAGCATGCTTCAGAAACAGGGTAGATAATATCTCTTTGAAGCGTATTCACTGTATGTTAGAACGGAGCCATGGGGGATGAGAAAACACATCGAATAGATCCACAAGATAGAATAAACCTGTGCATTTTTGTACATAAATGTGAGTTACAGGGAGTTTATGTGTCTAGAGGACAGAGTGTCACATTTTCAGTTAAGGCCCCCTACGCCAGCGGAGGCGTCTTTACGTGTGAAGGAATGACTGAACCGGATGGAGGGAGGAGGATAAACGAGAGTGCTTGTTCTTCATTCCCCTGGCGTCTTGTTTGCTTGCTCCGCATGGAGCACCGGAGCCAAAGGAGAGGTGGTTGCTAGGATACAGGTGAACGGTTGGCATACAGGAGGGAAGACAGGTCCGACATTGTGAACGGCAACCTGGAGAGAGCGAGATAGAGGAAGGTGAAGGGGACAGGAATTAAAAAAAAGAAAGAGGGTGGAATAGAGTTGGAGCAGAGAAGGCAGAGGGGAAGGAGGGAGATGCGTCACTGTCAGCATGGAGCCGCGACATAAAGTGGAGAGGAAGAGGAGGATAGATGACTGGAAAGACGGAGGAGACCTGGTATGTCACTATTGGCGCCGAAAGGGATTAGAGAAGGGGAGTATAAGGGAGGGGGAAAATAGAGAAGGGAGGTCTGGAGTTTTCACTGCAGGGAAAAAAAGACAGGGAAGGTGGAGCAGGAGTGACAAGGAGGAGAAACTGAGAGGAGGCAGAAGGATAGGATGAAGGAGAACGCGGCCTCCCGAGGTTCTGTCACCTGGAATAACCGTGGGACTAATGTCTCCTAATTGATCACAGCGAGCGGAGAACAGAGGGAGGCTGACAGAGAAAGGACGGAGAGAGGACAGGGGGATGTCTGCAGAAGAAACGGAGAAAAGGAGAAGTCTCGCAGGACAGAATATGTACAGAGAGAGGAGAAAACTGACAGAAAAAGAGATGCGGCGTGGTTTGCAAGGAGAGGAAAAAGGCTGGTTTGATGCAAAGATGAAAGATCGAGGACATGTCAGAGTCCAGGTGGACTGTATTCACACACACACACGCACACACACTACACAGGTGTGTCCTTGAATGCGATGAGTAAAGTTGCTTGCGGGCGCCAGTGTCACCTTTTCACGGGTTTTTGGTGCAAATGTGTGTGTGTGTGTGTGATGGCTGAATTTGGCATACTCCACATGGTATTGTCACCACTGATGAATGAGAGCACACATACACACACACACACACACACGATGTATTTTTAGTCTGACTCCAGCTCCCCTGTGTATTGATTAAACACATCCACACACACACACACACACACACATACACACTGTCATCGAGTGTGACCTTCATGCCTCTAAGCCGGCCACTTTCCATCCATCATGGCTGTCTCTCTGTACCCAGACTGATCACAATCGCTTACTGCCCATTCTTCCCGCGTATAAGTGTCTCACTTCAGTGCATTCATATCACGGCTGCCTAACATGATAACATGTTAATGACCCTGCAAAGACATATAGCTCGGCCAGCTCACACAGGGTATTACTCCAATGGAAGGGGGTTGCATTTTGGGTAATCATTTGCATATTTCTGTCATCAGTCAGGATGTTGGGTGGCTGCACTGCCAAAGTAATTATTTAAAAGCTGGCTTAAAGGTGGAGGAATTTCAGGAGTGAATTCGTTTTTGTAATGTATTTTTTAACCAGATTTCTCTTATGTGATGTACACTTGGTGAACAGGTGCATGAAAAAGTTATAAAAAATACAAATAAAATGTTGAATTTCCGTTCATTTCAACCATATCACAGACACAACATTTCGGTCATGGAGTTTTGCCAGGCATCAGAAGTGGAACAACACGTCTTTGTATGAAAAGCCCTGGGCTGTAACAATCAAAAAGGGGAGCCTGTTTTAAAACACCTGAGACACTTGTCGTATCAAGTTGATTATAAAAACAGGACCAAGCTATTTCCCCACAGATTTGATGTCACCATGCTTCAAAATTAAATCCTTTTCTGACATAGAAAGACACTGATTATCACATCGTAAAACAAATAATGTCTCCTCACTGCATTGACAGCTTCATGAAGTGGTGCCCAATTTATATGACCCCTTAGAGCAAAGCAGTGCTTCCTATTAACAATTTGGATTTCAATAGCTTTGGGTGAGAAAAGAGGTAAAATGATTCATGTAACGAGTAAGAATACATATAGGCAGAGACAATTCATGTGATTTTGTAGGAGGAATATCATTTTTAGTCCTAATCCCTATTTTAGAAATTAACCAATAATTATAATGCAATTTATTATAGGACCCAGCATAGATTATGGAGCCACTGTACAAATTCAGGCTTTGAGTTACAGAAAATAAAGAATAAAAGTGGGAGACAATGCCTATGAGTTGCCAAAGTGACAACATTTCTATCATTTTATTGTTTTTTGATTTACCAGGTTTTCTCCTTTTTGGTGAAATGATGTCTAGCAGCTTATGATCAGAGGCTATTTATCCAAGACTTTCAAACGTGTTGATCAAAAGTTTAATGTTCCCTTTATTTGAATAGTTTTTAAAGTTGAAACTGTTCTTTATTTTAAATTAATAAAGTAGCTCTGCAGAAAATCATGAGCCTTTTGAGGCAGAAATGTGACTTTTTTCTTCACTTTTCTACCTTTTTAATCATCTCACAACCTGTCAGAGTCTTTGCGACACCTCAGGGAGTCTGAACCCACTGCCTGAGTACATGCCTCTGGAAAAAGAAAAGAAAAGAAATACATAAAGCACTGCTGAAGTGTCAAACACTTTTATTTTGATGACTTTTTAAACTTATTTAGAATATGTTTGGCCCTTTAAAACAAACAGTAACACCGCTCACATGTTATATAAGTTATATTCCTTTAATTTGAAGAGTTTTTAGAGGCCTGATAGGTGAAACAAATCTAGGAATGTTTTTTAAGAGAAAAGTGACCTTTTTATCTTCTTCCTACATTTTGAATCATCTTACAACTTGTCAGATTTATCATTGCGACCCCATGGGGAGGCTCACTCTGCCTGAGTACAGGCTTCCTGAAAAGAACATGAAGAGAACAATTGAGAGAAAGTCTTAACACGTTGCTAATTATGTGTCAAAGTTTTTTAACATTATTATTTTAATGGATTTTTAACAGATGTTCTAATTGCTGGCCTTTTAAAGTGAATTTATGATTACATTTGATGAGGGTGATCTAAAGAACTGACACCTCTCCTTATTGCTTCACTTGTATTAAAGATGAAACCAAAAAATTAAAGTGATATCCTTTAATGCAGAAATGTGTATTTTCCAATTTTAATAATCCTCTACGGACTCAGATTTATCTCCCTATCCTTGGTTCATGCTCCTGCTAATAGAAAATTGTGGAGAAAATGCACGTTTTCAAGTGTTTTTTGTTAGAAAAATGGTTTGACTCTTTCATTTTTTTTTTAATAATATCTTTTGAAATAGCAAAAAAGTGAACCCTTGACTATGTGAAGGTCCCACAAAGTGGCTACTCTCCAGAATCTAGCTCCTTGACCCCTGAGTCCCCTCTCCCTCTGCATGTGGCTTTCCGTCTGCTGATCCAAAGGTGGAACAGCTAGAGGTCAGGATGTGTCGCTCATGCCAGTGTGGGGGGGTGGATGAGGTGAGGGGCATATGGTGAATGCAGGAACCTGGGCATGAGGATCAGACGGGGAGCGTGTGTCTGTAGCAGCAGGGCCTGTCGTACCCATAAAGGTTAGGATCTTACCGCATGCTGCAGGTCCGAGGAAAGGGCAGGGCATGGCCGGAACCAGGCACAAGGTGCTAAACCATCTGCACCAGAGGGATAAACGGGTCATTTCCACCGGCCAGGTGATGCTAGGCAGGGTGCACACTTGTTCAGACCGGACATCAGTGTTCATCCTTCGACTTTCTGTTGGTGTCGCTGGAGTTTCTGCATGTGCTTTTACCATGTTTGGCTATTTTAATTGCATGATACTTCTACTCAACTACTTTTAGGAGGCAAATATTGCAATTCTTTTCTTTATTACTTTTATTCAACACTCATAGCTACTTTGTACATGTAAAAACACATGATATTCTTATGTGATTGGATACAATACTGTGCTACTTACCCATTATTTAAGAAATGTCTGGCATGCTGGACTGCACAATTTATCTACATCTTAACAGAATCGAAATATGGACAAGTGCAGTATTCAAATTGCAGGAGAGAAAAATGTTTCTTAATATATAATTTTTTATTAAATGTTATAGATCCAGCCCGGCCTACAAATCATATATTTCTGACTTATTAAAACATGTTTGTTTGGTACAAATGCTCAAGAAAAAAATCACAGCAAAATATATGAATTTAAAAGTCTTCGATCCCTCCAATATCGTAGATCATGTTGCAATTGCCATATCAGTCAAAAATAATCTTCCAAGGCATGCAGCCCTGATATATTTAGAGGTCGATGAAAACACAGCAATAATAAATGCGAACAAGAATACTGTGAAAAGAGAAATGTTTTTTAGTACACTTTGCCGATATTTGTTCTCTTCCTATACTTAAGTAGCATTTTTTAATTCAGGACTTTTACTTGTAATTGAGTATTTAAAAAGCATACTTTTTCTTCAGTAAACGATTTGAGTACTTCTGAGTACTGAGTAGCTGTGGTTGTTTCTGAGTGTTTCGTATCGCATGCATTAGCCTGCACGGGCTCATTTCATTCATTTATTTCCTCATTCATTTATTCATTAGCGCGGGTCTTATCTGGGCCCAATCGTTAGTCCAATTAGGCCCATGGTGCTCCGCTAGTCCTGTGTTGGAAACCGGAGACGGATGAATGCGAAGAGAAAGTAAAATCACGGCCCTGTCTCTGTCTCCCATTTTCTTTCAGTCCCTCTCCTTCCG
Organism: Eleginops maclovinus; assembly: GCF_036324505.1. Taxonomy (NCBI): domain Eukaryota; kingdom Metazoa; phylum Chordata; class Actinopteri; order Perciformes; family Eleginopidae; genus Eleginops; species Eleginops maclovinus. The sequence continues at coordinate 19,109,121 of NC_086371.1, forward strand.
TCTTTCTCCCTCACTCATTCCCCTCTCACTCTGTGATCTGCGATAAGATAGCATAGTTCCTCATATCCTGTTTCTAATACAGATCGATGAGAGGGAAAGGACCGAGGTATAGGGAGGGATGAGACGCTGCAGAGTGGGTTGATGTGGAGAAGAGAAGGCGCGGGGAGGGGTCAGGGTTGAGATATCTGAAAAGGAAATGAGGATTCAGAAAAAGGAGGACATCACTCAGATTCACATCTCTTTTCATTTAGCCCATCACACGCACACACGCACGCACGCACAGCTACATCTGCGTCGGGCCGTCTCAATATTTCAGTGCCAATAAGGAAGCCATTTCTGCCGTGTGATTGAGTGAGTTGCCGTCTCTCTCCGGTAGACACTGTTTTGCAGGTGGGAGCAGCAGTGAGGAAAGAAATCTCACATAACCTTTTGTGTTGCAGTCAATTACAGTTCAGTTGCATCAGCTGGGTGAGGAGGTCCCATCGGGGGTTGCAGTGTGTGTGTGTGTGTGTGTGTGTACTTGTTGTTAATACCAAGCTATAAGCATGCATACGCAGATACACTCAGTAGCAGACAAATTGTCTCTCTCAGTGTCTATGACCCCCGAGGGCAGCAGCCAACCGCCGCCCCCGTCCCTCTGTCGGAGACTCTAAATGATCTCAGCGAGCGGCCGAGCGCCTTCAAAACTTAGTTGAGAGAGAAGACTGCTTTATTTATAGACTACATAAGTGGCTATTGTGTGGTAAAGTCTAAGAAATATCCCAAATGGCTGCTGAATATCGAGAATCCAGAGGCTGCTTTTTTTCTAACTCTCCCTCCGTATTAGCACTGCACTCCTTTGCCGCAGAGATAAAGAGCGAGGCGGGAAAAGAGAAACAGCGACGGTGCGCTTTTTTCTCAGGTGGCTGCTTTTTGTGTTTGTTCTGGACCAAATGAGGGGCCTTGGAATTGGGGAGGTGTTTAGAAAAAGCAAGGAAAAAAGGGCTTCCTAAACCAATTAGCAGCCGGGGCCGAGGATGGGGGGCTGGCCTCAGCTACAATTACCGCCCTAATTGAGGTCAGAGTTGTTAATTTAGTGGCGAATTAGAACAGTTAATATGCATTTACCAGGACGGCCAGGGGAGATGGCAAAGAGAAGTGTGTTGCCAGCAGTGTGTGTGTGTGTGTGTGTGTGTGTGTGTGTGTGTGTGTGTGTGTGTGTGTGTGTGTGTGTGTGTGTGTGTGTGTGTGTGTGTGTGTGTGTGTGTGTGTGTGTGTGTGTGTGTGTGTGTGTGTGTGTGTGTGTGTGTGTGTAATCTCAATCGCATTGCAAGGAATACATGCAAGGGCCACTTTGGCTTTGGTGCAATTAGGAGCAGTGCAATTGCTTGAATGGGAGATTGTGCCTTTTAAATAGGCAATGATATGGTTGAGATGAGACAGGGAGAGAAGAGACATGGCAACACACAGAGAGAAAAGGAGTTTGAAACATGTTCCAGAGAACAGAATGATGATGATACAATATGTTCCAGTCTGGGACACTATCTGTCTACAAAGTCACCTTTTCTCCATCTCTGGCACTCTCTTTTTTTTCGTGCAGAAATCCATTTGCACCCTTTAACTCTGAGGCATATAAATATTTCCCCAAACACTCGTAGCCTACACATTGTATTTCTGTCTGATTGCACCGCACTGAGAAGCACTTACTGTCAGAGGATGAATCACGGCCATCTTTTCTTACCAGTCAACGAATACAGGGCCACTCATCCCTTAAATCTTTCCTCTCCACTTGCCATCTTCTTCTCGTCTTCCCCCTTTTTTCATCCGTAGGAGCGTTTATTCATCTCCTCCTCTCTGCAGCATCATCTGGAGTTTTTCCTGCTCTTTTTTTTTTTTTAAATCCTCAGGGGATTTTTTATCTTCTTTAATATTCCCTCAGTTCTCACTGTCCTCCAGTATTCTCTCTGCTCCTGCCTCCTCCTCTCTGTCGAGGTTTGGAACAATTTCCTAAAGAGCTCCTGACCCCCGTCTCTGAGCTTGTCCACCACAACCTCGTCCTTCTTATCGTCCCTTGTCCCCCCCCTATCCATCAGTTTGTTTTTGTCACAGGATCACGTGTGCTGCTGTTTCACATGCTGTCTTTTGCAGATGATACTGGCAAGCACTTTGCCTCTCTGAATTATGCATTGAGATTACATAAAAACCTCTTGAAGCAACAGATCTATTTTTAATCCGACTCGTTTGCTTGTTAAACCTGTTTCTCTGTGATCTCACCGTCTTTGTGTGTGAGTGTACATGTGTGTTTGCTCATGATGAATATAAGAGATCAAAGAGCAGCTCTTTTTTTTTCCTCTTGGTGTCAGTCAGTGCAATTCAATTCAGATAGGCATTATTGGAATGGCATTTAATAAAGCCTTCCAATGCAACTCCAAAACAGTAATTACAGCATTTATGATTTGAAAAGAAAATGCTTAAAATGATGGCAACACAAAGCTAAATGCATCAATTTCAGGGGTTGCGTTTTGGCTAAAATTACACCCTAACTAAGTTAGAAGTGTTGTAAATACAAGGGATGGAGCTTGTACAGAGAATGAAAACAAGAGTCTGTCTTTTTTTTTCTCTCTCTCTCTCTTTCTGTCTCTCCTGCTCTTTGTGTTGCTGCAAAGAAAACCTGTTGACAAAGCTTTTGAGCTCCTGGCGCCGAGGAGTAAGAGTGCCATCTGTTGGTCGACTTCTCACCACCACCCACAAAATAGAAAACCAGAGATGTGCAGCGACCCCTCACACACACACACACACCGAGCAAACATACACAATACGCTTTCTATAGGGCTGTCTGATGCGTTCTTGGGGATGACCTAGATTGAGAGCGCCGTCACAATAGACTCACTATTGCTCACTGTCTCCTGCTGATTCAATAGGTAATCTTTCCATCGACTGCTTCCCGTGATACCATCTCTGCGTGCGCCTGAATGTGTGCGCGGATGCATGTCTGCGTTATCTACAAGGAAGGACAGGCGAAGATAAGAAGAGAAGAAGAAGAAAAAAGGGGGGATTAATAGGAAAAGAGGGAGAGGAATGAAGGTCAGCGTGATGAGAGAGGAGAGGGCAAGAGGTGGACAGAAGAGAGAAGAGACAGGGAGAGAGGAGGGCGGGGGGAAGGACAGTGTGGTTGCTCTTCTTCTCTCGCTCCGTCTCTCTTGTTCTGTACTCCAGCCCCCCCATGAAAAATAAAAAAGAGCTGACAGTGGAGGCCGAGCAGCAGCCGAGGTGTCAGCGCTTTCCTTTGACCGGGAGCGAGGGAGGGGAGGAATAGGCAAAGAGAGGAAACATTAAAAAAAAAAAAGAAACAGAGAGGGGAAGAGAGATGGGACACCGGGGTGAGAATGAGTCTGCCCCGGCAGCAATTCCTAAAGCCGCGTCTCTCTTTCTTTCTTTCTCTCGCAACTTTTTACACTCATCCCTGTGTGTGCAGAAACAGGGCTAGTGGAGATGGAATTTGACAAGAGGGAAATTGATTCTCAGGCTTCAGATGCAGGTGTTATAGGGCTCAGGGGCCAACGCTGATAGGAACGCAGTAACACCTACATAATGCATCGCAATCCACGCCGTGTGCATCCTCAAAGCTCACATCACAGTATTCATGTGTATATACAATGCTGCAGGTGCCTTTTCTATAACATATTTCAAGTATTCACACATGAGAAAATGATGCATATCCAGGTTTTTCTACCTCAGAGTTAGATGGATTAAACCAATCCTTCACAACCCTTAGAAACATATGTCGACACCAAACAAACTTTTGTGTACAGTAAGATACTTTTGTTTTTGTATGCTTGCTTTCGGGGGGAGGCCACGCTTGACAGCAGGCTTAGGAGGGAAAGAGCTGACAAAGTGAGGATCGAACACACTGGAGCAGTTTTATACCACCAGTACCACACAATAACACAACAGAGGACAAAGGAAAGAGGAGAAGGGAAAAGGAGAGTCAGAGAGCGATCTCTTCAGAGAGCAATCTGTCACTCGCTCTCTGCAAGGCGCCGTAAAGGCTTCCAAGTAAAAGCAAGGAGAGGCTGTCAGGTTGAAAGAAGATTTGTGAGTGGTTGAGAGAAGAAAATCCTTATGGTTTTTAATTGTGTGTATTATAAGCCTCCATTTGTGTGCTGTAGGTTACCTGCCACAGTGTCGTTTGATTGAATCAAAGTGGCGTTCTGTAAAAGCTGCCATTTAAAATAAATGATTTAATGATTCAACCTCTTGTATTTCTTTGGCTTGATGAGCTTTCAAGTGTGGCTTTTTGTTGTGCCAGGCTGGTAGACAATCCACCTTTTAAGTCGTATGTCCTCACAGTCTCTCCTTCTCTCCATGCCTTTGTGTGCAGCCATCAACTTGCTGGGTCTGACATGGCAGCTGAAGCCCTCCGACGGCCCTGTGTTAAACAACGGACTGGGAGCTGGCCTGCCTGTCAACAGTGATGTGGCCACGCTGCCCTCTGGAGGCAGAGGTATGAACTACAGCACACACAGTCACACACTCTACATACGAATCAACACGCCATATTTAGAGTTGGCAAAACTCTGATCAAAATTACAGCCTCGAATGGAAATGGGTGCTGATATGTTATCAAGAAAAGACCAAAACGGAGGATGAAGTACCTAAAAACGATACAGCATTTTCTTGTGGGCCATAATCTAAATAACTATGAAAACACACCCTTCATTACAATAAACATGGCCCATGTAGTGTTTGACTCAATTCCACAACATACAGAATTATAATGAAGTAGATACTCACAAACATGCCAAATGTGTTTCCTTAAATAATGCTTTGGATTTTTGTACAGTTTTTAAAGGTGTATGTCCTCACAAATTGGTTTAGGGCTGAGGGCCCCAGACAGTGTAGGAGAAAGTACTGAAGGACAGACTCACCAATTTTTCAAACACAACAAGAAATGTCAAACAACGCACACCAACTTAAGGAATTTTATAATTCATGACGCAGTATTGTGTTCTATCAGTGTGTTTCTGTTTAACCAAAGCTGCATTGAGCTAGGTTTATCGTCTCAGTCAGAAGCGAGGTAAAACACCAACTGAACCCCCCCCCTTCTCTCTTTAAAGTCCCCATGCGGTACTCCATCTATTCTTCTTTCACTCGCTCGGTCTTGCTCTGTAACACACACACACACACACACACACACACACACACACACACACACACACACACACAGTGCGTACTATAGGTATGTGTGGGCTGCTGCTCTGTGTCTGTATTCGGTATTAATGAGAGGACTGTTGTGTTGTGTTCCCCAGCCGTCTAGGCCAGATGCTGCTGTTGTTCTTCTCGTTGTTACTTTTATTTCCTCGCTATCCCGCACACACACACACACACACACACACACACACACACACACACCCTGTCTGGGCCTCAGCGCTCTGCTGTGAGATGACTGACCTGATTGCTGGATTACTGTGTGTTTCTCCGCATCTGCTTGGAAAGCTGTGCCCTGCAGTTCTGTCGGCCCGCTCTCATTTTAGCCCAGAAAAACAAACACCACGATCTTACAGCATTTGACTCAAAGGCAGCGTTTTGCATCCGCGCCGCCACATATCACATCGCTGAGTTTTTTTAGATAAACTTTGGGCGCACAGTTTGCAAAAGCTAATGGGGCTCGTCTGATACCATTCGATGGCCATGAATTTTTATAGCAGCTCATTTTCAGTTAACTGTGATGATTAACTATTGACTCTGACAATCGATGCCTATAATCACAGATTATGCAGTTTCTTTTCCCCTCGCTCCAGGTCCGTGGGCAGGCCGGAACAGCAGTATAGACACGGGCACTACCGAGGTGGGGAGGCGTGTGACCCAGGAAGTCCCACCGGGCGTGTTTTGGAGGTCTCTGCTCCACCTCAGCCAACCCCAATTCCTCAAGTTCAACATATCCCTCGGAAAGGATGCCCTCTTCGGAGTGTACATCCGCAAGGGCCTGCCTCCCTCACACGCACAGGTAAAAAACTTCCACCAAGGCTTCTACACCCTCAGGGTTATCTAAAGCAATCACATAATTATAATTCTACTCATTAAGGGAACACATTATCTTGGTATTGATCACCCAAAATGGAGAATGCATTAGAAAAAAAAACTTGCTTGTGTCATGGGACATGTTAAATTAATTTGTGATTCATTATAATAGTCATTTGAAAGAACTCATTTAGTCGTAAGATTTACACTTAATTAGATTTCGCAGTAATGTAACTTTTACTGCCTCGTATTAATTAGAGACTACTCAATTAACACTAGATTTGATTTGTAGCTTGGGATAATTGCGTCTGAATAAGCGTTTCACTGTCTGACCTGACTTTAACTGGTGAAGGCCGTGAAGTTGTGGCTCCTTACAAAAAAAAAGTTCTGCAGTGAGAAAGACAGTTTCCAACCACATTAACTTCACCCATCTTTAATCTTCCTGCACATATAACAATTGGTCATTTTTCAAAGACTGAAAAGTACCACGGCAGCACTCTGTTGAATCACAGAGTTCATTATGATATTCTCACCTACTCACGTTCTCTGTCTGTCTCTCTGCTGCAGTATGACTATATGGAGCGCCTGGATGGGAAGGAGAAATGGAGCGTGGTTGAGTCTCCGCGGGAGAGGAGGAGCATCCAAACTGTTGTCCTCAATGAGGCGGTGTTTGTCCAGTACCTGGACGCCGGTGCCTGGCATCTGGCCTTCTACAACGACGGCCGGGAGAGAGAGACGGTTTCCTTCAGCACAAACATCATGGGTTAGTTTGAAGTTGTGGGAGGAGGGAGAACAAGAGGGGAAGGAAGGTGAGGCAGGTTGGGAGGTGAAATTAGATTAAGCAGCAGCATTTGGGAGATGGAAAGAGTAGAGAGAGATGAAGCTATTTGTTACAGTGACACTGATTTAAGAGTCCTCCAGCAATTTAGCATTGCACTCCTGTTACATTTGTTGGACTCACAATGCACCTTATATTTTTAAGAGAAAAACTGCTGCAGTATTGGAGTTGTGTTTATTTTATTCCGCACATATTTGCCATAAAATATAGTTGCTAACATTTCTCAAGATTTAACTCACCTGCTGCTAGTTTGATCAAAGGCTATGTTCAAAACCACATTAACATAATATTTTTTGTAGCTTTGTCAAACTGAGCCATGCGTTTCAACAACAAAGTATGTGGATTTTGTGTACGTGAGAAATGCCCAGATATTTTGGACATTTCCAAAAATGACAACTCTTAGAGGGTTGTGTCCATAATTTGTATAATTTTGTGGAAACTGAAAACCATTCCAACGGTGAATTTGTAACTATAACAATGTTGAATATCACAAATTGAGGGTTACCATCTGAACATGACGCTTACATATTCAAATTGAGAAAACTTCATCAACCTACATTTGATATGTAACAGTTGTTCCCCTTTAAGAGGGATAGGGGACTTTACACCTTCACAGGGTACAAAATCACTCACAACAGCATGTGCACAATGTTGCCACTAGCAACACAACTAAAGCAACATTGTCAAGCAGGCAGGACCGCTTAGTGAGTCTAAAGATTTGTTTTTGCCAAATCATAGTAAGACAAATCGACAGTATGCATTCAAAAACCAAACCTATTATAGCAGAGAGTGTAGAATGTTTTCTGTGGTGTTGTGCTTGTGTGAAATGGATAAGGATGTATCCAAATAAACCTGTAAGTGGGATGTTTTTTAAGAGCTTGAAACAGCGCCCCAAATAATTTCAATTGTGCTGGAGGCATGAGTGTGATACGGAGGGGGGGGGGGTGGATAGAAAGAGTCAAGCCGAGTGAAAGAATCCTTCACTGTCAATATCTGGCGGTAGTGCTTTCAGCGGTAGAGGAGACAGGGAGAGGCGGCGAGGGCAGAATTAGAGTGAGTAGTGAGAGGGGGGAGCTGGAGGAGAGGCATAATGGTGGGGGCAAAACCAGATAGGAGTGGAGTGGAGTGAAGGAGACGCTGAAGAGGAGAGTGAAAGAGAGGGTGGCATTAGGGTAAGAGGGAGACATGGGGATTTTCGGGGGGGGGGGAATGGCTGAGCAAAGAGAAAAGGAGTAGGAAGTGTTGGAGAGGAAGGCAGTGTGGATAGGCTGAGTCATGCTTTGTGTAAGAGGAGCGGAACTAGAGCGAAGGAGGAAGGGATGAAAGTCCAAAATGCCTCTGTATCATTAGCATCGACCCTGTTTCTACCCACCAAACTGCTCTCTTCTGGTAAGTGGGTTGGGAGGCACTAAAAGGTAGAAAGAGCACTGAAGTCATGTATGCACAGGGCCAGAACCACACTAAAATCTGCCGAACAACCACACCTGGATGAAGTATTAATGACCTCGGTGGGTTCGGAGTGGGGAGTAAACAACCAAAAAGTGGCAGGGGTGAAGAAGGGTTTAAAGAACTGTCCGTGTATTTTCTGATACAGCTTGGAGAGAAATGATGGATGGATAATGACGTGTCTGATTCAAAATGCATACTCCCTACACTATGAAAAATTCAGTGAAAAATAAATGCAAGGAATCTGTGTGACTCCATTTGCAGTATCTTAAAGAAAGAATGGTGCCAATGATCAAATCGAATGCTTTGATGCTTGCCTTCAAACCCCTTCTTACCCTTTCCCTCTTTTCCCTCTCCATCTCACTTTGTCTCCTTCACAGATTCAGTGCAAGAGTGCCCGCGCAATTGCCATGGTAACGGAGAGTGTAATTCCGGCGTGTGCCACTGCTTCCCAGGATTCCACGGCATGGACTGCTCCAAAGGTATTAGCTTCTCGCGAATTTGTTTCTACCGTTGTAAAAAAAGAATATATGCCGTTTTCCCCACACGTCTAATTAGACGAGCAGGCATATTTTAGGGCTCCAGCAGAGAGGATTAGGAGCGGTAAGATTGCGCGTGGCCTTTGGTGGAGCTCAGACAAGATGACTGATGATGAATGGCAGCTCCCCCCCTTAGCTAACGTCTCACTGGCTCGGTGCTCACCTGGGATAGACAGCTTTGATGAATAGTTTAGTTACCTCTGCCTGTAATTACTCTTCATGTCATCGCCACTGTGAGGCCCTTTAACCACTCTATTCACCCTCCTGCACTGGGAAATGTTGGTGGGGCTGTACTGGGATGGGGGTGTGTGAGAGATTCTCTTAAAAGTCTTCTAATTATTTTTCTTTTCTGTCTCACCCCCCTCCACAATCTCCGTTTCCAGCGGCGTGCCCGGTGTTATGTAGTGGCAACGGTCAATACGACAAGGGCTCCTGTGTGTGTTACAGCGGGTGGAAGGGCCCCGAGTGCGATGTCCCCTTCACGCAGTGTATCGACCCCCTTTGCAGTGGCCACGGCACCTGCACCGACGGCAACTGCGTGTGCTCAATCGGCTACAAAGGACAGAGCTGTTCCCAGGGTGAGAGATAAAAGATTTGGTGTTCCTCAGGGATGTATGATGGTACCTCAGTTTTTTCACGAAACATGGATGTCTGGAGCACCACAGCAAACACACTTCACTCATCCTTCTTACTCCAGTTAGACATCTCATGATAGCATAATCTCTAATCTGACTGAGTGTGCTTTCTCTCGATATAAACAGATGAGGTATGATACCACAGCCAAACACATCAGAGATATTATTAAGGGATGAAATTGCTTCTATTGATCCTTGTTAAGAAGGATCAGGCCGCCACATTCTGGGTCGTCAGGAAGATAGAAAGCGTGAGAGAGTAAAGGAGAAGGATGAGAGACTGAGAGGAAGTAGGCAGCAGGGAGAGGTGAATATGTATGAAGAAAGAGAGAGAAAGGGAGCAGAAAAGAGAGCGCCATGTGCCGAGGGGGAAGATCACAAGAGGAGAAGAAAAGACAAAGGGAAGAAAGTGACAGATAAAAAAAAGTCGACACACAGGGGCCGGAGAACAAGGTCAGCATTTTCTCCTGTGTTTCTTTTTTTTGTCTCCCTCTCTCTACGATCTAATTTTTCTCCCCTGGTCTCAAATCTGATATTCATCACAGCAGAGTCCCTCAAACAATTTACCTGGAGTGCCAGCGACATGAAAATCGATAACTGTGATCCGCCGTTTCTGCCAGGCAAACAGAAACGGAGGACCGAGGTTATGTGCGAGCGCGAGATTTTATGAGTGTTTGTGCATAGGGGTCAATCATGCCTGGGGAGGAGGAGGAGGGGTGAGAGAGGTGTCAGACAAAGAGGATGAGGAGAGAGAAAGAGGGAGAGAAAAGTGGGAGCGACCGAGACGGAGAGGGATGGGTGGGCTCTTTGCCGGGAGGAGGTAATTTGTCAAATTGGTTTTCACTCACTGCTCGGACTCAGAGCTGCCTGTCAACCTGGCAGACTGACAGTGTCAGATTCTCCACTATGTATTAGCGCATTCACGCATACACACTAATGCACACACATGCTCATGCCCGCCTGCAAGCGCTCACACCGAATAATGTGTCGGCGAGGCTCGCTGCACTTTCAGAGTGGAACACATTTGCTGACATGCCCCAATTATACACTCAGCTATTCATTATTGGTCGCTTTAATTGCCTTAGCAATATGTCTGATAGCGTTTTCTTTTATTTTATTATCATTTTGTGTACACAAAGAGTGAAAATATGTCCTTTGTCGAAAGCAAAAAAATGTTAAATGTATGTCTCTGATGTGACTTGTCTAGCCTGCATTGCGTTTTGCTTATTTTGTTCCCCCTTTTTCACACATGGGTGTATCTGTGGTGTGATGCAGTGGATTGCCTGGATCCAACATGTTCCAACAATGGCATCTGTGTGAATGGGGAGTGCCACTGTAAGCCGGGCTGGGGGGGGCTTCACTGCGAGCTGCCTAGGGCCCAATGCCCAGATCAGTGCCACGGACACGGGGCCTTCATACCAGACACCGGGCTCTGCAGCTGTGACCCCAACTGGATGGGACCCGACTGCTCTATGGGTAAGGACTGCAGTAGAGCAGAGTAAAAAACAAAAGGGAGTTTGGGCATAACAGTTAAGTGAAAACTGCTTCTGACTACCCATTTTCCAACATATTGTGTGGTCCCCTAGGATGCATTGCTAATTAGTTTAGCTTTTTACTCAAGGCTGATATGGTTTTGTCTGGATGAAATTTACAAAACCACAAACAAAACAACTTTCTCAGAAATGGATTGGAGCAACTGTTGCCTTATCTTAGCCAATTTGGAGCTAACAGGAACAAAATGTGACTGGGACTTTAGTGTCAAAGTACAATCATCATTGTCAGGGCCAGTATGGTTATGACACCTTTTAATGATTATCAGGGTAGTCTTCAGAATGCATGATGGGCAATTCCAGGCACATACAGCAAATTTCATTACAATGAGCGTCACATGAAAGTCACAACATTGTATACAAACAGCTACAAGATCAAAAGAAACAAAAACTGAAGAATAACCACCCACAAACAACACCAGTACACACCCCCGCACCCAACCCACACACACACACACACACACACACACACACACACACACACACACACACACACACACACACACACACACACACACACACACACACACACACACACACACACACACACACACACACACACGCACACAAAGCAGCCAATATAAGCCTAGAACAATTTTAATTGTACCCTAAACAACACAGCAGGTCATCAGGCTATACATTAGCTGGAGGTCTGATTGGACTGCAGTAAAAAATGCTCTCTGGAGCCAAACTATTATGAGCTTTATAGATTATTATTTTTTATTATAACTTTGACATTGACTCTGAATTGCCCTAGGAGCCAATGAAGTGTTGTTAGACTAATGGAGGTCATTTGAAAAAATCTCTGCACACCTGACTGTGACAATGAGAAGAACTCACTGTCTTGCCTCCTGCTAAAATATTTGTTTGATTGCAATGTCTTTTCAACCTTCATCGAGTATATAAACACTTCCATATGTTCTTGTTATATATAAATTGAGTTAATAAAGTCTGTGTCGGGGACAAGAGGAAAATGGAGCTCATCTGCAGTCCATTCCTGTGCATGAGGCTCATAATCCCCTAGAAAAACAAGATAGACTTTGCTTATAAAATGCCTTTCATTATGAAATACTCAACTTTCACGATTATTTTTCTCAATAAAATAAAGCTGCTGTAAGACAGACAGCATCCCCCACCATTTCTTGCTTCCCTGTGTCAGGATTACAAACACAGATGCAGTATTTTTTTATGAGAGAAATAAATGCTTAGCTTTAATAAAGATAAACATTGTTCCTCGCTGCAGTATCTCTCAGCAAGTGTGCATCAAAACAGCTGTACGTACTGCATTTCCCTGCACATCAGGGGTGCTGAGCACATGGGCGGGGTTGTCTCACATCTATAAACATGCTCCATCGCTGCCTGCAACATCTCCCAAACTGTGACTGTAATGGAAATTATCTTGGAAATGCTGTTTACACAAAAATATATCACTGATTTAAATTGAAGCTGGAGCATTTGATTCTGTGGAGTGTAGGTTTGATTGTTGAGGCTTTCTTAGCTGCTTTTGGCACACATATAACCAACAATTAGCAATTAGCTTCAACATACAATTAGAAAATACAGAATGGTTTGAATATATGTTGTTACTGCTGAGCTAAATAAAGTAAGTTTGGGGTTCTTTTAAAATATTTCGACTCCCAGAACAATATTTGTGATCTAGATCTTCCTGTCTTCCTTCAGAGGTGTGCTCAGTGGACTGTGGCACCCACGGAGTGTGTATGGGTGGATCTTGTCGCTGTGAGGAGGGCTGGACTGGCGCGAGCTGCGACCAGCGTGTGTGCAACCCGCTCTGCATCAAACACGGAACCTGCAAGGACGGCAAGTGCCAGTGTCACCAGGGTTGGAATGGAGAGCACTGCACCATAGGTAAGCGCCCCAATTTGTGTGTGTGTGTGTGTGTGTGTGTGTGTGTGTGTGTGTGTGTGTGTGTGTGTGTGTGTGTGTGTGTGTGTGTGTGTGTGTGTGTGTGTGTGTGTGTGTGTGTGTGTGTGTGTGTGTGTGTAAACCCAGTCAGAACAAACTGGCAGATCCTTTACACTTTGTTAAAAGAAATCTGGAAAAGTAGAGGCAAAAGGGGAAATCTGAAGAACATGTGTGACATAGGAGGTGGGCGAACAGAGAAGAGAGGTGCAAACACCATAAAAGTGGGGGTGGTAGCTTTACAAAATAGCAGGATTTAGGCGCTTATGGGTTGCCTCTCTACTGCACAACCCAGGAGTGTCAGATTCTTTGGCCTTTGTAACACCAAAGTAACTTGGATGAAAGATACAACTCTTCACCTCACTGTGATCCAAAAATATCTCCAGTGCATTGTTTGTGTGCGTGTGTGCATGCGCACAGTGGTGGTAGTGTGTGCGAGTGTCTTTAATGTCAGTCAATCACCTCGTCTCATTCCTACATCAATGTCACTTCGGATGGATGAGTGCCAGATTCCTTTGATTCACCCACAGTGCTTTGAGACACAAAGTCTCCCTGTCACCACAAACACTGTGAGTGCAATGTGATACACACACAAACAAACACCGCACTGCAGCACATGTATACGCATGCCAACACATATATATATACGCACAGGGGAATAGCAGTTTATGATCTCCCCATTCCCCCATCAGAAAGTAGGGCAGCTTTGACTGCAGCATCAGCCCAAGATGAAAGAGTTGTCAGGCTCCAGCTTGGCGCAAAGTACACTTCACTAGCACCAGACACTGTCGGTGTTAACTTATCTCAGCTTGCCTGTTGTTCATTTCAGCTCTGCATGATGTTGCTTGCATTTATTTAAAAAGAAATACTCTCCCCGTCTCTTACCTTTTGCATGTTTTCTCCCACTGCAGACCATGGGAGCATGGTAGACAAAGCAGGTACCGTATCTGACTCTGGTGTTTTGTTTCTTAGCCTGTGGTGGTAGTAGCTATCTGCTGCATTTGTGGGTTTTGGCCTGGCTTGGCTCTGTAGACTCTGTGGTGCTAACTGTCCGTAGATGAGGGTGCCAGCCTCAATGACGACTCCCTGCATGCAGCGCACTCCCACTTACAGCAGTGCGCTGCAGCAGGGGCCAGCTGTCATTGAGCCTAGATGTGTTGTGGGGTACCGTAGAGCCTAGTGTGGTATCAACAATATTGAGGGGCTGTGCTGTGAGTGTGTGGATGTGCATGCATGTGTGTGTGTGTGTGTGTGTGTGTGTGTGTGTGTGAGCTCTAGATTTTTCGAATGTTGAAACAGAAACACATAACTCTGCTCAGGTATTCTAGTCATGTATTGCATAAACACAGCTGCTTCACATGAGGAGAAAACGGTAAAAGCCATAAACAACTTTTGAGGTAATTGGCAAATTTCATAGGCCACTGATGCAGGGCCTTAATGTGATGTCAAAAAGTGTGTGATTACATCTGGGTATGTGTGCCAACAGTCCCAGCCATGGTGCAGCGGTTTATACATTAATTTCTGTGAGAATGTATGTGTTTGATTGCGTTAGTGTGACTCAGCACGCTAATTCCAGATTCTCTATCTTTTCGTTCAATTTATACCCTCCGATTCAAGCTCGGATAATAAAAAAAAAAACAGTTAAGTAACATCGCATAAAGATACATAAAATCATGGGTAAGGTAAAACATGAATCCAAACAGAGAAAGGTGCATGTCTAGGGTAAGTTGTCCCACATGAACGCAGGAATGCTTAATAGATAGCCTCGCTGCTGAACTTCTGTCAGGTTACACAGAGCGGCACAGATTGCCTGACAGTACAGGTCCCCGGAGCACCGTTGAGAGTGTCCTCTCACCCTCTACACTTAATGGAATAGCTCTCATTGTTTTATGAAGAGCCAGCCCAGAGAAAAGGTAAATCGCAGGGTTAAAGAGGGAACAAAAAAAGAGAGGGAGAGTAAAGAAGAACGCATGGAGCCAAAGTGAAGCAGAGGGGTAAAGTAATCAATATAATTTCCAAGGTAGCTCATTAGGAACCGGAGGAGTGGATGAGTGCAAGTTTATCCGAGAAAGTGCAGCGTTATCTGGTCCATCTATAGGCAACTGGATTTATGGCTGTGACCTTCACTTTATGACCTTTAGAGGAGACACATCTGGAAACACGGGGAATTGGAAAATATGTTGGAACTTTTTAGCTCAAAGTCTTCTTTCATGCAATAAGTTCTCATTTCTTCTCACTCCTCCCTCGCAGCGCTGCACAGTATCTTTCTTTATCCAGCCATACACCCCGACACACACCACACCAGAGTGTGTGTGCTGACCCATAACCCAAGGCAATTTCTTCTCCTTTTAAGGGGATTTTATCAGAGTCCAACTACATTAGTGAGGAAGGTGGAGTTAATAGTTTCTGAAATCCCACTTTATTCTAGTTAGTATGAGCGGGTATTGACTGGTCCCTGGCATTAAAGAGAGAGGAGTCTTGTGTCAGGCCTGCCCAGGCAAGCCGATCAATGCCCACTATGGATTGTCCTGTCCGGGTGCTTCATAAGTATTTGGTTGCTTTAAATGGCAACTCCATTTAACAGGCAATCACTGCTAACTGTCTTTGTTCCCCGAGCTCAATACTTGGGGACAATCTATTCCAGCCTGACTGTTAATACAGCGTTGTGAGCAGTCCCCTGATGCAGAAAATGGTCATAATTAAAGATAAAAACCTTTGATTTGATTCCTCTTGTTGAGCTGAAAACGTGGTTAAGCTTCTCTGCCCACCCCTCCTCCCTTTTCTTAGCAGTTCAAACAAGATGGCGTCTTTCTCAAAGTCCTCTGTTGACTTTCCCTCATCGCCTGGTGCTTGAGACATATGATAAAATGCCAATCGGGGTGAAATGCCTGTTAATTTAGACGCTGCCACGGTTTAGATTGCACTATTTGTATTCATAATGCATGGCTTTATTGATGCAGCGATTTGTTAGAGGGCAAAATCCTACAGGGCAACTTGAGTGAAAATATGTTCATTAATCTATTGAGCGGGACTCAATGAAAAGCATTTCATATTCATAATCTCTAGCTGGGTTATTTTGTCCTCCCCACTCTGTCAGCACACTACGACTGAGTGGGAAATGTCAGGTAATATCTCTAGGGTGCGTCGTGCTGGGTGTGTGTCTGTGTGTGTTTGTGTTTTTTAGTAAGTGCCTTTGCGTGCATGCACGTATTGTTTTATCAGTCAACCCCGTCTTTGCCACCATATCCCGTGGGTAGACTTAAGAGTGTCGCATCCTGCTCCTTCATTTATTGAGGAGGAAATCACTGTGACAAGTTTGTAAGAGGCTCTTTGTGCTGCTGGAGAAAACATTGTCATTGTGTGTCATTTTGCCTTTTTTCCCCCGACTCTCCCTGATGGATTATGATGTGGCAAACACACAGACTCGGTGGATGCTAGAAGTTATAATTTAAAGCAAAAAGGGAAAATTTTAAGGCCAGGAGTTAAAGGTCTTTTAGAAAAAGACATTGATGTGCAACAGTGTATCAGCCTGAATGCAAATTATAAAAAATAAAAATGTCACAGTGAGCTTTGACAAACAAAAGTTATTATCTTTTGGCATTTAGCGGATATTTGGACCCACTTTCGTATAATTATTTTGACTGGTCTCTCCAAAAAATGCCTGTTCTGATGTCCCAAAGAGCTCTGGTCTCTCTGTCTTCAACTGTCTGAATGTACTCTAATAAGCTGTAAAGAGAGCTACAGAAAGCTGTACCCAGCATGCCTTTCAGCGGTTTTGCTTTGCAATACACTACACAGCGACTAAATAATGCATTACTATTGAATAAAGTGTGATGAACACCGTGAAAATCAAAGGACACCTTTTGTAGATGAGGTGTAGATATAGGAGTGGTCTTAAATCAATTGTATATATCCTTATGCTTTCCTACAAAGAGTTAAATGAGCAGGTTAATACTACTGTAATATCTGAAAATTAGTAGGCCTATTGAGTTGATGTTAGCACAAAGACTGGAAACAAGTGTAAACAGCTAGCTTGGTCGAGTCTAAATTGTAAAAAGGAGAAAATGTGAACAGTAAGTTAATGTTTGGGACATAACCGGGGGCAATAACAACCTAGAATCTCTGCTGGTTGCGTTTTACCACCATTACAAGGTCACTGCTCCTAGCCAAGATGTAGTTTTAAAACACCTTTTTATAGAGATAAGCAAAAAAGATCCACACATTTCATACTGTAGGTGCCCTTTACACCGAGCCAGCTAGATGCTTCTAGCCTTTATTCTAAGCTAAACTCACTTTGCAAAAAATGAATTAGCATATTCCTCAAAATGTCAAGCTATTCTTTGAAAAATAAAAAATCACCATTACAACCGACCAGAATCTACCAGATAGTAATTTCTCAAGACGGTACTGTCTTCTATAATTGCAAATTTCCCTATCCAGATGCCCTTAAAATGTCTGCTTTTCCTCGCCTTAAAGTCGCTCTGGAGTTGTGGGTGGCCTTGCTATGCTAGTTACAGAACTTTCTTGGCTCCAGGGCCTCAGATTCTGGTAGAGCTTTTTGCATAAACTAATGTGAAGGTTTATTAGTTCATAGACTGCCACGGCACAGACACACACACACGCACGTGCACACACACGCACACACACACCCTATCAAACATAATCCCATTCTCTCATGAGAAAGCATTACTCTCAGGCCATCAGAATCCCATTACCTACACTGAATCATAAGTAAGAGAGAGAGTGTGATGATGGTGTGGGGCTCAAACAAGTAAGTGAATCAAGAGTTTTTTTACACACACACACACACACACACACACGCACCTCCATTGGCTGCCATCCCAAAGGGCGCAGAGCCATGGGATGTGCATGAAAATCGAACGTGCTAAATTGAATAGATTTTTTGAACAATCGATATTTATAATATGCTACCACGTGCTTATTGAATTGAGGGAGACTCATTGGTCTATCATAACCACATGAGCGCGCCTGTGTGTTTGTATGAATGTGTGCTCATCTGTGCATCATTTGTGATAAAACAAACAAGCATCACCCTGCTTATCTCCCACAACCCCTCCCTCCCCTCTTCTCCTACCTTCTTTCCTTCCCTCCCCCTCTCTCCTCCTGTCCTCTCCTCGCAGACGGCTGTCCTAACTTGTGTAACGGGAACGGCCAGTGCACCATGGGACAGCAGAGTTGGCACTGTGAATGCCAGACAGGCTGGAGGGGGCCCGGATGCAGTGTTGCCATGGAGACCTCCTGCGCCGACAACAAGGACAACGAAGGAGGTGAGTTTGGGGGTAGCAGGAGAACCTTTGAGGTGAAAAAGTGCAGGAATCACTTAAAGGGACAATTTGCCCCAAGATACAAATATATTTAGCCTGTAGAGCCATTTATCAGTGTAGATAAGTTTAGTGTGAGTGGCTAACTGTTGAGAGTATTGGCTTCAGAGGTGACTGCCTTCCCTCAAATATAATGTAACGAGATAAAAAGGGCCAAATAAATACCTTCAAAAAACAGCTATGTCTTTTTCCAGAAATCCTGACCTTGTGGCTCGACATCATCCACAGATCTTGTGAGCAGTTTCATGTAGGAACTATTTTATGCCTCTGTAGCGTCCACACCACTGACTCAACATCTGAGGAACGCCTTGAGAACATTTCTTCAAACATGCCCAAACGTTAAACTGCTGCATGACCTGATTCAACTTTGTTGTTCAAACATCGAGGTCACTGTGACCTCACAAAACACATTGTTGTCCATAACTCCGTTATTCATATGCTTTTTATGCCAATTTCACTCAAATGTCTAATAGGATACATTGAAAGACGATGTTCTGGCCAGACTCGGATGTAACTCATATCACTGCGCACAGGGCAGCGTGAAAGGACAAAAGGATTGTGATTACTTCAGGAGAAAGAAAATAGTTCCTACATAAAACTGCTCACATGTATTTTTTGGCGTTCAAGAGCTCAACAAGTGAAATGCCATGTTGTTTAATGTAGCTAGAGTGAATATGTATTTTGGGGTGAACTGCACTTTATCTCTTGCTAAAACAATGCTTGTGAAAGGAATAAAGCAAGCTAGAAAAAATAATGAATTAACTCAAGAAATGGAATTAAGATAGAGAGCTCATGATGAGAGCTCTCACTTTGAATGCCAATAACAATCTTATTGTTAAAAGTTGGCAGTAGCTTTTTTGCATTCCTTGCCATTCTTAAACCACTACCTCGTCACTGCTCTCCCAGATGGACTCACAGACTGCATGGACCCAGACTGCTGCATCCAGAGTCCCTGTCAGAACAGCCCGCTGTGCCGCGGCTCCCGGGACCCTCTCCTGGTCATCCAGCAGAACCCCATGTCCCAGCCACGCGTCCGCTCCTTCTACGACCGCGTCAAGATGCTCGTGGGACGGGACAGCACCCATATCCTTCTTGGGGAAAACCCATTCAACTCGAGGTATGGCAAAAAAAACCCTTATTAGGTTTCATAGCACAGGTAGACATACAGTATATTTGACATGAGGACAATGTATGTATGTCATCTTCATGCTGGCCAATCATGTTAAAGGGGAATATGCCTGTGAGATTGCATGTTAGAGAATATTGCCGCTTTGATGCTCTCCGATGGTTTGACATTTATGTGAATGTATGCCGTGAAAAATGGCACAACTTTAGATTCCATGACGCAAATATCAAATAGACTTTAGAATGGTTCACAGAGCCCGCCAAGGCCCTATCAAATTCCAGAGCCAAAGCAGGCCGAGCCAAGATCTCCCCGCAGATTTAGTAGAGCTGTGAAGCACTGTCCATGGGGCTGCTGCTTGTCTGCATACATTTACAAATGCCTACATCAGATATTTAAAAGGAAAGCTCATCAAAGTGAAGTTATATGTTATTCTATATGTGTCAGTTCTCCAAGGCACACAGTCCCACGCAAACCTACGCACACATCCCACATTGTCATGTTTTGTATACATGATTGACAAGAGCTAATCTAGATGGCGGAGTTTGCTGATTGTTTCTAATTAATGAGGGGTGGAAGACCGGAGCAATGAATGGGCAAATTGGATGATTGAAAGATGGTGAGATTAATCAAACCAGATGATGGATGGTTAGGAAGATTGGGCTGATAGATTGACTATCGCTCTCTCACTCTGTCTCTTCTGTCTTCTTCCAGCTTGGCATCTCTGATCCGGGGTCAGGTGTTGACTACAGATGGAACCCCTCTGGTGGGGGTGAACGTGTCTTTTGTCAACTATCCCCACTACGGATACACGCTGACACGGCAGGATGGAATGTATGTACAACAGCTACCCAGCTCTCCTTGCTGAAACTACCTCACCACATAGGCGTTATTATTAGATTAGATCAGATTAGATTAGATTAGAAGAGATTAGATGAGATTAGATTAGAAAACATAAATGATCCCTTGAGGAATCTTAGCTGTTGCAGCAATAGATAATCAGATACAGCAAAAGAGGACTTTGAGTAAGAGCAGAGGAAATGTATTTACAAGAACAACACAACTGGGAGTCAAAACTCAATATCGTCAGTGAAAATATATTAGTAAGAAAATTGAATGAAAACAATGGAAAATGTGCAAGAAATATAAAAAACATTTCAAATAATACAATGTAGTGAACCTGTCAGATGTTTGGGGATAATTGCTAGAAATAAGATTTTAGTTTTTTTATGATTAATAAGGCTTGATAACAGCAGAAGTTTCACCTGAAATAAACGTGTTTCAATATGTGAAACCGAATGAAAGGGCTATCAAAGAAACTTTTCAAGCAGAACTAAAAAGCAACCTTGAAATTGGATTTTTAAGTAGCCCAGCTCTTTCTTTAATACTCACCTTCGACTCCATTTGGTTAACTCACCTGACATGTTTCTCCCCTTCTCTTGCAGGAACTTCACTTTCCGACAAGTTTTTTACTTAACTTTTCTGTCCAATATTCCCCTACAAGTTTTATTGAATTTAAAGTCTGGCTGACACCAATAACAGGGTTATTTGAAAATGTGCTCCTTGGTGCTTTAAGCTGACCTCTATTCATTAAATGTACGATTTATGTGTTTCCTGTCTCAGGTCTCCTCCTCTTACCTACGCTTTTCCTTGCAGCATTTTCTTCCAGTTAAGCCGAGTTGACGCTGAAACATCTGAACTTCTTGTAACATTTAATTAACTTTGCATTTCAGGGGCAGTTACTAACCAGTTTCACGGACTTATGACTTGAATGCACATGTTCTCACGTCCCTGTCTGACCTTGTTTGGTTCTGATGAGTGTTATTTCCTTGCAGTGGTTAGAGGCAGCAGTGAGTCCAGACACTTAAAAAGCTTGGGCCATTTACAACATTTCTATACTAATCATTAGCCCACAGCTGTTAATCATCATTTGGAGACAAAAGGTTAAAGAACATCTCATAAAATCTCTTCCACAATGAGCCCAGTGTTCTTAAATTGTGCTATTTATATTTCAGACCTTTACCTGTTGTCTAAACTTTCTTTCTAGATGTGTAGCTAAAGTTTTTTGCACAATTGTTGTTGTTTTTTTGTTGTTAAATTAAAGCAGTGGATTTTAAACTTTATTAGAAACACTGACAGTCCAAATGTTCGTCCACCACAGCGTCCCCATCTGTACTTCATTCCCGTCCTCTTCTAAACTTCTCCAGGTTTGACCTGATAGCTAACGGTGGTGCATCACTGACTCTGCGGTTCGAGCGCGCCCCCTTCCTGAGCCAGGAGCGCACCGTGTGGCTGCCCTGGAGCCAGTTTTATGCTATGGACACTCTGGTGCTTAAGACAGAAGAGAACACGATCCCGGGCTGTGACCTGAGCGGCTTCGTCAGGCCTGACCCTCTTGTGATTGCATCCCCTCTCTCCTCCTTCTTCAGCTCCAAGCCAGGGGAGAAACCCATCATACCGGAGACACAGGTGCAGTACCACTGACCTCTGGCAGCCGGCTAATCTCCCTTCTGGTTCCCTCACTCTCTCCCCACTCTCCTTTCTATCTCTTCTCTTTCTCTTTCACGTCCATAGCTTCCCCCCATTTATTCCCCTCTTTCTCTTTTTCTTTATTTCTTCCATTGTTTTTTCCCCTTTTTTGTCCTTCAGCCGTCAGTGGAAGCGTGACCCCCATTACACCCTCTTTCTCTAATCCCGCCTAATCCCCCTCCCCTGTCATCTTCTCTCTTTGTCTTCCAGGTGCTGCATGAGCAGATCGAGGTGCCCGGCTCGAGTCTAAAGCTGTGCTACCTAAGCTCCAGGAATCAGGGTTACCGCTCCCTGCTCAAGGTGACCATGACCCCAGCGGTGGTGTCCATGGGCCTGCTGAAGGTTCACCTCATGGTAGCAGTGGAGGGCCACCTCTTCCAGAAGTGGTTCCATGCTTCGCCCAATTTGGCCTATACGTACATTTGGGATAAGACCGACGCATATGGGCAGCGGGTCTATGGGCTTTCTCAAGCTGTTGGTGAGTGGAAGCATTGGCAGATTATGAGACAAATGGTCTCTGTCCACAGATATACAAAAGGTCCCACCACCCACTTTAAAGCTGTTCAGACACTTGTTGTTTTGGGTCTCTTCAAACATGTTACACATAATTGTTTTGTCTTAGTGGTCATTTTTGTTTCCATTTGTAGTTTCTTTAAGCCCTTTTGTATATTTGTGCAGCTTTGTAATCAACTTCTGTCCCAATTAACTTTCTTTTAATCTCATTTTACTTTATCTGTGTTTGTTTTCATTTTTAGTTCAAATTGAATTATTTTCTTTGTCTTTTTGTAGTTCTTGTTTGTAGTTGATATGACCCTTTTCTGTTTTGCACATCTTTGAGTCTCTTTGTGGTCATTTTGTGTCTCTTTGTAGTTGCTTTGGTTTCTTTGTTGTTGTTTAAGTCTCTTTTAAATCCATTTTTGTCTCTGATAATCATTTTTTTTCATTTTGGTTCTATTGCTAGTTGATGTGTCTTTTTTCATAATATTTTGTAGAGGGGGGCCTGAGACTTTTTTGCCCACAAGCCTGTTCCCTGTAGATCTGTTCAGTGATCCATCCATGAGTTGTAAGGGTTGGACAGAAGAGAAGCAGTAATAAGTGTTTGGGATTTTTTTCCAGTTGACTAGAAACTTTACCAGTAAGGCACCACTGGCTATGACAAAGAGAGAGAGAGGGCTAATAAGGGAAGCTGAAGGAGGGTTAATACGCCAGAAACTCGGCCTCCATCCATTAGGAAGTATAGTCACAGTTAATTGCCTT
This sequence comes from Eleginops maclovinus, assembly GCF_036324505.1. Lineage (NCBI taxonomy): Eukaryota > Metazoa > Chordata > Actinopteri > Perciformes > Eleginopidae > Eleginops > Eleginops maclovinus. The sequence continues at coordinate 19,132,297 of NC_086371.1, forward strand.
TTGTTTTTTTTCATACGTCCATTTTTCATTGAAGCCACGATTGGTTCAGTCGGCCAGCCGTATCTGTGGTGAAGGGTTATTAGCCATCAGGGTGAGTTAGCAGTTAGCTGCTGGAGCATCTAGCATGGGTCCAGGGGAGCCTCGGTGCTATTACATTCTGCTGTCACAGTCCCTCACAGATGCTGTCAGCCAAATACTGCTGTCAGGCCACAGATGCAGTGGACATCTGGTTACCTCAGTGTGGAGTAAAATCAACAGGGACACACTGTTTGGGAAATTACATACACTCAAAGATCCCATAGTTCTCTAGAGTATCTGTAAATTTGACGTTTCTCAAAGCTCACAAATCAAATACAAGGTTTAGGATTAAGTTATGTTTAGCTAAGCTTGGATACAGATGCAGGAATAATACATTATTGTTTGCAGTAAAGCTGAAAATGTGCTGGTAACAGAATTCTCACTGTTACTCAAGTGGGAGTTGATGTGTTAACACACATTTCGTTTTAACAAGTTTAAACATAACAGCACATGCTTGAACAGTAAACGTACGTATGCACACAAACAACTTGTCTTAACTTGTCATCATAACTCATTTGAGTTTTTATTACAAATCAGCTGAGATTCGGCCATGTGCATCAGGGTTCACTTCTTGGCAAACGGTGCAGCCTGCACATTTAAAGGCCCACCGGCTAATCTGCCCAATTAACAAGGTTTTTAATTGATTTAGCAGCGTGTGAGGGTGTTAGTTAGGTGCGAGTGCAGGTTTCGGTACAGGTGCTAACTAGCTTCTCTGTGTATCACACGTCAACTCACAACTTAAATTAACTTAGGAGTTAATGCTCTGATTGATGAAGTTTTTCACAGCCTCGCTTCTGGTTTCATCTTTTTATTCTCTGATATTCACCTCTTTTATAATCTATTTCTCTCACCTGTATCCTCTCCTACTTGTAGTGTCTGTGGGCTATGAATACGAGTCCTGTGCCAGTCTCATCCTCTGGGAGAAGAGGACAGCCATTCTGCAAGGCTACGAACTGGATCCCACCAGTCTGGGCGGCTGGTCACTCGACAAACATCATATACTCAACACACGCCGTGGTACGTGCACACACATACGTATATTCCCTAAAAAAAAGCGAAGGGAACATTTTTCCCTGTTATCCTCATCTTTTTTTATTCTTTCCCCCGTGTTGCACATGTTTACAGTACTGTATAGCTCACTAAACGTGCTATTGTCTTGGGGAGGAGATAAGTCTGTGTGCTTCATGTGGTTCACATGCAATTGCCAAGAGCCTCTTTTTACCTGTCAGTGTGGATTTTCACAGGAAAAGCTTGAGTTGTCTCACCTAGTTTGAATCCTTCATCCACGCCAGCCCAACTTAGTAAACCTGTGCACCGTCAACAACCAATCAGTGGCAGCTACTAAAACAAAGGAAGGGGGTACGGAAGTGGAAGAGGGTTGGGGGGCAGAGATACTTTAAGTTTTTCAAAAACTGATTTCTAGGCGAGGGGGAGTCATTCTTGTTGCATCATCTAACATACCATTATCTACACTGTGCAGTAATGCTAAAAAGCAGGGCAATATCAATGGGCTGATGCACCAATGTTCACCTGCTGTGACAATCAATGAACTAATGGAATGGACACAACTTGGGAACCATTGGTGGTTAAAGGTATTTTCAGTAGTGGGGGAAATGAATCCAAGCCTCTTTACTTTATGTTAGCCAGCGCTACAGTAAAATTATGTTTTTCCTGAGAAGGAAGTGTGATTGTACACTGTTTTACTTTGGTCATCAAAAGAGCTAATGTTAAGCCCAAAATATAAAATATCAGCTGCGTGTAAACACATGCCAGTAGTTCCCATTTTTATTGCTCTTTTTTCTTAAAAAAAAATATATGTTTGGCTATAAAGAGCAGACAGCCATGCTAGGCGCTATTCAAGCTAACATCAACATGCTAGCATGCTCACATTATCAATGCTAACTGGCTGATATTTGGCATGTTTAATGTTCACCATCGTAGTATAGCTTCCATGTGAGAAATAGAAAACATCGTGGTAATGTCATTAGTTTTGTAATTGACAAATGAAAGTTAGACCTAATGATAGCGATAGACCAAAAAGTGAAATTATTAAGGGGGACAAAGTCTGCACCAAATTTGATAGGAATCCATCCAATCGTTTTTGAGACATTGTATCTGTTCACACAAATGTCAACCTTAAGGCACTGTGAGATTAAAGTTCAGGGGACCATCAAAGTTAGTAGATATCATCCTTCGGGACTATACTGCTGTAGCCTAATTTATTGGCACTCTAAATGTTGGGATATGAGATACAGCTTATGCTGCTGTAACGTTACCACAGATCATCTAATTGAAATGATGGTCCTGAATCTACTTATATTTCTGTCCATCCTCTGCCCTGTCCAGGCATCCTTCATAAGGGAAGTGGTGAGAACATCTTCATAACGGAGCAGCCCCCGGTGGTCATCAGCGTCATGGGAAATGGAAGGAGGCGCAGTATCTCCTGCCCCAGCTGTAACGGCCTGGCAGACGGCAACAAGCTGCTGGCACCGGTCGCCTTGGCAATGGGCACCGATGGCAGCCTCTATGTCGGGGATCTGAACTTTGTGCGAAGGGTCTACCCATCTATGAACACAACTGGCATCCTGGAATTAAGGTAGGATCATTAGAAAGCAGATTGGGGTTTACAAGTTTTTAGATGGATGTAAGAAGGGCTGGTTTGATTAAAGTAAGATGACAGGTGACACAGAGGGAGAAAATAGGTATTTTCATTGCATTGAACATGTACGATCGCATCCTCCATTAAAACAAGGTAAAGTGAGACACTGGGGATGGCAATGTGCTAGATAATGTTTTCTCAAGGGTGTTTTTACCCATGGCTAAATGCTTTTGTTCACACCACAGCCAGCTTTGTATTGCTCTCTGTAGGTTGCTCTCCGCAGACTGTGTGAATTAAAATTTGTTTTTGTTGTGCTTTTGTCTCGCCTTCTCTCTCAAAGGAACAAAGATTTCAGACACAGGTAAGATTCTTACAACTATAAACGAAAACTTAACAAAAGAAAAAGTGCTTTATATAAAATCAAGCTTTTCACTGTTTACATTTTCTTTTCATCTCGTCTTTAGTAACAACCCGACCCACAAGTACTTCCTGGCAGTGGATCCAGTATCTGGGGCTTTGTTCATCTCGGACACCAACTCCCGCAGAATTTACCGTGTACGCTCATTAACAGGAGGCCGTCTGCTGTCAGACAATGCAGAGGTGGTTGCTGGGACCGGGGAACAGTGCCTGCCCTTTGATGAGCGCTGCGGTGATGGAGGCAAAGCCACTGAAGCTACACTTATGAGCCCCAAAGGTGAGACACTGGCAAAAAGGAAATGAAGGAAATTAATTATGTTAATTATTGAAAAAATCGTTTCAGTTAATTATCGAGCAAAAACGTTTTCTTTCTCCAACTCCTGCTTTTAAAATGTTAGAGTTTGCAGATTTTCTCTGTTTTATAACATCATAAATATAATTTATTTAGCTTTTTTTTTATGTGTTTTTGTACCTAATAGGACCCTTAGGCTGTGGAAATGTGTGACATTTAATTTACATTTATGAGGAAACTAATCTTTACTTTCAGCTCTAGGTAGGCAGCCAATAACCTATATATTTGGTTGTGATTACAGATCCATGATTAGGGTATCATCAATTGTTGCATGTAGGTGAATTCTTAAAATGCAATGTTACAAAAACAGCTACTTGATTATTTCAGAACCTTTTCTTCACTATGTGCCCGTCTTGTGACTCAACTAAAGCAGGGCAGACACAGAAGGAGGTTATAAACCAGGTTAACGTTGAACTTATTAATGGAATTATTTTTATGGATCATAGAACATTGTGACACCAAACTGTCAAGGATGTCACTCTATCACATTTCCTGCCTGTGACACCAGTGTGTGTATGTAGGACTTCAGATCATAGTACATATATATTCAGTGTGAGTGTTTATGAAGGAAGACAATGAGACCCTGATTCACTCCTACTTGAAAACCCAGACAGCACCCATTAGCTTGCCCTCTCTCTGCCTTCTCCTTCTTTCTCTTCCTATCCCTCTCTTATTTACACTGTGCCCTTCCCTGTATCCTCCATCTGTTGCTGTGTATCTCGTTGAGTCTAGGAGTTATTTCGGGGCACAGTTGCCTTGAACACACCTGGGTTGAATGCCTGCTGCCTGTTAGGCCGACACAGCACCACTGGTAAATGATGAAAAGGAGAAGAGACAAATGAAAGGTAGAAAAGATGGGGGGGGGGGGGGGGGGGGGGCACAACAAAAAAACAAAGCAGGCAGGAGAAACCGAGGAAGGAAATAGAGTGCAACAGATCACTTGCTTTTCTAAAGAATCTGCTTGCAGTCTACATTCACCCTCTGGGAGGAGCATCAGCTCGGCTCTGCATCCCGATGACTCATCCCAAAACTAACACTTCTCTAACAGTTCAATGCCCACTACATCACTTTGTTCAGTCTCATTCGATGAAGCATTGAGCAATCGGGCTGTCAGGGCTCCCATCCGTTTTCAGCCGTTGGAAAGAGTGCTGTTTAATTGACTTAAAATGTCTTTGGGTTGCCCCGCAGCGTTTGAGTTATGAGTCGTCACTCACGTTGTTCATCTCTGTGTTGACAGGTATTGCAGTGGATAAAAACGGGCTGATGTACTTTGTGGATGCCACCATGATCCGGAAGGTGGACCAGAACGGCATCATCTCCACTTTGCTGGGGGCCAACGATCTGACTGCTGTGCGGCCACTGAGCTGTGACTCCAGCATGGACGTCAGCCAGGTATGCCGTTCATAAAAGGGGAAGTGCAGGAGACACTAGGGGGTGATGGTGTGATGGATGATGATCTAACGACCCAGTGAGTGCTGAGCTTGTGTGGACACGTGCCAGGAGGTCAGGGAGGGACTGATTTAGGGGGGGATTAAAGAGACAGTGGATAAATGAATGGATCAGAAGAGAGTGAAGACCGCAGTCACTTAAAAAAAATGAAGAAGAGACTTGTGCGAACCTTGGCGTTCTTTCAGAACGCCTCCCTCAGTATATATATTATCTCACAGTTAACTATTCTTTCTACCTATTAGGTGCGTCTCGAGTGGCCCACGGACCTTGCAGTGAACCCCATGGACAACTCTCTCTATGTCCTGGAAAACAATGTCATCCTACGCATCACTGAGAACCACCAGGTCTGTACCACAAGGCTCCATTGCCTTCGCAAGACCCTTAGGGTGGCTCTGACAGGATTTAGTCCCAATTAGGTTTTCTCAAGCCAATTTAGAAGTAAAAGTTCAAACATGGTTTTCAAAGTTTCACACTGGCGGTAACGTTACTGATTAATTAGCTCTTGGAATATTGTACTTTCTGGAGTTCATTATGGGAAGTTTAACCGAAGGTCTTTTTGAGAGTAAAGGCTGCGCACTTCTTTACATTTGTGGTATTATCAGTTTGTTCATTGATTTTCTGTCCTTGCCCACAGGTGAGCATCATCGCAGGTCGGCCCATGCATTGTCAAGTGCCGGGTATCGACTACAGCCTCAGTAAGCTGGCCATACACGCGGCCCTGGAGAGCGCCACCGCCATCGCCCTGTCCCACACTGGCATCCTGTACATCGCAGAGACGGATGAGAAAAAGATCAACAGAGTTAGACAGGTATGAGATGGTGAAGTGCTGTACGCCCTGTTGTTGTTGCTAGAATGAATGTGTTGGGCATATTTTGTTGGCAAGCAAAAAATTGACGGCACAGCTGGTCGGGCTGCGTGGGTGTTTTTATTTTTTTAAGACTTTCTGAGGTTGTTTCAGATCTACAGACACTACACCCCTCTGTTTTGATAACACAAAATTAATTGCGCTTTTGGTGAGACATTTTATTTCATTGCATGTTGACTTTAGTTTTTTTGTAATTACATTTTTCGGTCATTTCTTTTCTAGGTGAGCACCAATGGAGAAATCTCTCTCCTGGCTGGCGTCGCCTCCGACTGCGACTGCAAGAATGATGTCAACTGCAACTGTTTCTACGGCGATGAAGGTTACGCCCCAGATGCCGGCTTAAACTCGCCTACATCCTTGGCCGTGTCCCCTGATGGGACACTTTTCATCGCAGACCTCAACAACATTCGCATCAGAGCTGTGCAAGCCAACAGGCCGGGCCCCGCCGTCTCCAGCGTGGGGTTTGGAGGATCTGCGCAGTATGAGGTTGCATCACCAAGGGAACAGGAGCTGTATGTCTTCAGCGGGGAGGGGCTTCACATCCAGACAATCAGCTTAGTGACTGGGGAGCCACTTTACAACTTCACCTATGGCCCAGACGGAGAGCTGGCCATGCTGGTGGATAACTGCAACAACACGGTCAAGGTGAGGAGGGACGGCCAGGCCCAGGGAGGAGGGACCGGCCTGCTCCGGCTGGTGCTGCTCCCAGAGAATCAGGTGGTGACGCTGGGACTGGACCCCACCGGAGGGCTGCGTAGCGTGTCAGCCATGGGCCAGGAAGTGGCTCTGATGGGCTACAGTGGCAGCACGGGCCTCCTGGCTACCAAAGCTGACGAGACTGGATGGACCACATTTTACCAGTGAGTGTTTGGGATAGTGTCCACCACTTTATCCTGCACGCCTGAAATACAAAATTAATGATTTCACGGGTTTTATATTCACCATGTTCTACTGCATGCCCAATTATTCCTCTGACAACTCACACAGTGTGCTGCTGCCCCCCAGAGTTAGCTTTTACAACTGCAGACAGTTCCCCTAAGGTTAACTTGTAAAGGTTTTTAGAGCTGCAACGATTTGTCAAATGACCAAATTATGAATTGAAGTAATAATATTTGCTAATTTCATCAGCTTTTTAGAAGGCTTATTGCAAAAACTACAGAAAATGCTGTATTCAGTCTTTTAAATATTGAGGTTTAGTGCTTTACTCTGTTTTATATCATATTAAAGTGACCATCTTTGATCTTAGGCTGACAAAACTAAACATTAAAAGACATGTTGGGGAACTGGGAAGAACTGGTCTTTGATATTCCAAAGACCAAACAATGAATCTATGAGTATCAGAAAATATTAATGAGTTCATGAGAAAATTAAGACCTAATTTCCCTTTTGGGTTTTGTTTTTGAGTGCATTTAGTTGTGTCCAAGACAAATGCAATACTAATATTTACAACATCAGGTGGTAGGAAAATGAAAGATACAAAGAATTGAAATGGAGTTTTGAATTTCTAAATATGCATGTGTTTCCTGTGGCAGTATCCTTCAGTTTTGTCCTCCAATGCATGTCGTACTTCCCTCGCCGCTCTGCTCTCATCCCCCAGGTACGACAGCGAGGGCCGCCTGACCAACGTCACGTACCCCACGGGTATGGTGACGAGCCTCCACCGCGAAATTGAGCGCTCCATCAACATCGACATTGAGAGCTCCAGTAGAGATGACGATGTCACCGTCATCACCAACCTGTCCTCCGTCGAAGCCTCGTACACCGTGGTTCAAGGTAGGTAGACTCGCTCAGCAGCACAAACAGGACGTGCAGTGGAAAAACGAGCCGCTCATGAATTTTTAAACACTTGCAGAGGATGTGGCACGAGGGTGGACAAATGCTTGCCTCTAGTCATCAACACAGGGCAATATAAATCAATCAATATTTATGATATTAATTAATTATAGAGCAGCCAATAAAGTGGGTCTGTTTTTATGCAGTCTGAGCTTTGGCAGACTTTAAAGCTACTTCATCTCAGTATTCAAAACATAGCCGCCCTCTGTGATGGTGAATATGCGCCGGCCTGCCGACTCTAATTGAAAGTCTTGTAATTTTCACTCCGCTGTGAGCCGGCTCGAGGAAATTATTTTCCATTCCTTTCCACATTCAACTCTCTACTCCCTACCTGTCATGAAGTGAAATTACCAATATATAGCTCCTAATCCCAGCTGGGATCATCCTGCTTTTGAATATCACCACAGAAAAAAAATTCATTAACTCACGCGGAGTGAATCCTCCTCATCCCTCAAGCTTCCTCCTCTCATGCACATGCATAGAACTTAAAAAACACAGCTCTCAACTTTTTCCCCCATGATCCCTGAGCTTATTTGGTTCTTTAAAGAGGAAGGAAAAGAAGGAGAATAATGTTTCCTTGACCAGTGGCGTGACAGAAGTGTGAGTATGCAGACTGTGAAAGTGTGAAGGCCTCGGAGAGAATAAGTTGTAGATGTATTCAGCGAATCCACCTGCGTTGCGCAAGGAGTTGTTCACAGAGCTGTAAGTCATTTAAGGCTTCAGCCGCACTGTGTGGGTTTCAGCACAGCTCTCTGCTGACATACTCACTTAACCATCTCCCTCTCTTCCTCGCTCTCTTCATTAACTCCCGCACAGTGAATTCTCGCCGGCCCTCCAGCTCTCGTTTCTCTCCCTCTCTCCCCCCTCTCCCTTGCTTCTGTTTTATTACGAGGTCGTTCAGACAGAGAGAGCAAGGAAGATTTATCTAAAGGCCGTTGCTGCCAAGTCAATGGAAAAAGCTTCACTTGTCTGTTTGAGGCATTGTTAAAAATGTGCCTGGAGCTTTATTACAAATTGGCCTTATGGATTACTGTCATTTATAGAGGAGCTTCAAAAGCAGACTATCTGATCCCTTAACCTTTTGTAAATGAAATTATATTTTTTAAAAAGGCCTTCTTTCTGCATCTGCCAGATATTTCTGAGCCGAAAACAATTTTATCTCGTTTCAATCACATCGTGTGATCAGGACGCCTGTTTTCAGACATCTGAGGGAACATTCTGCCTCAGCATTAGGCACGGGCTTATCTGTTTCCATTCTTGTGTTTGCAAGTGAGTCATTAAACTGTAAAGATGGGCAGATTGTAGATAGAGTCAGTTTAGCCTGACTATTTTCATTCAGATTACTTTGGAGTTTGTACAAAGAGAAATCAGGTCCATATATTTTATGGGCATCATCTGGTTCTTACTGACACGAGCTTCTCGGCTTAAGATTGTACTATAACTTTTCTAGTTAACTTAATTTTTCAGGCAGAAGGCCATACACATCCAGAATTGTTACACTTTAAAAGTTTTGTAAAGGGATATTTCTCTTCACTGTTTTAAAGTGGGGTTGTATGAGGTACTGTGGAGACAGGAGTTATGGCACTGAGGCTTACCAATGTACTTCTGATATGGACGACTGCAGGGGATAGTTTGTGTAATTCTGAGATTATTTCCAAATGATCAAATTCATCAAATCTTAACAGCAGTAGACCAGCAACTTGTGTATTCTTCAAGGTAAAATCTCTCTGTCTTTCAATAGTTTTTGGTGGCTTTAGCTCGAACATGTATGGATGTACTTCAGTTCCCTGATAGAAAGAGCTTTGAGGCAGCAAGATAGAGTGGTGAAAATACTCTTAATAGAGTGCACACCATTTAGATTTTTCTATGGTCGCTTTTTTTTTTTTTATGTAGCAAAAATACATTTTGCTGCTGCTTACATCACTGCAGTACATTTCTTAGTTTCCGTGCCTTAACTCCCGTCAGAATTTCTACTGGGAGATGCTGAATCATCAACCTCACTGACTGTGGATAAGTACCTCATGTTACACCACCTCAAACATCTAAACTGTCCCTTAAATGTAATTTTCTTACATTAATTACATATTTTCTTAAAATATGGAAGCCAAAGGTCATCTGTTTTCCTAGTGGCTTCTTTCCTTGCCTCTCTTACACCAGTTTGTCTCCCCCTACAGACCAGGTGAGGAACAGCTACCAGCTGTGCAACAATGGGACCCTGAGAGTGATGTACGCCAATGGTATGGGCATCAGCTTTCACACAGAGCCCCACCTCCTGGCAGGCTCCGTCAGCCCTACGATTGGGCGCAGAAACATCACCCTGCCCACTGACAACGGTCTCAACTCCATTGAATGGCGTCTGCGCAAGGAGCAGACCAAGGGCCGGGTCACCGTGTTCGGGAGGAAGCTCAGAGTGAGTTGTCTATGAGTCACTGCAGCCCTGTTGGATATATTTAGTACACTAAACAGGAAATAAACCTTTCCTTTCCCCTGTTTCTTCAGGCTCATGGCCGCAATCTTCTATCCATTGACTTTGACCGCAACACGCGCACAGAGAAGATCTACGACGACCACCGGAAGTTCACGTTGCGCATCATGTACGACGCTCAGGGCCGGCCAGCGATGTGGTTGCCTAGCAGCAGCCTGGCGGTGGTCAATGTGTCCTACTCTACCACTGGACAGCTTGTCGGGCTGCAGAGGGGGAGCATGAGCGAGAAGACAGAGTTCGACCCCCAGGGACGCATCCTGTCTCGTTCTTTCGTGGACGGGAAGGTGTGGAGCTACAGCTACCTTGACAAAGTAAGTTTTTCACATTGGCTAGGTATCAAATCAAGGCAAGGAGGAATAGCAATTTGAATTGAGTGAAGTAATACATCATCTTCATGGTTATGAAGTTTCAAATTTGTCAGTTGAAAGCAAATTACTCCCGGTGCTATTTCACAGGAGGCAAGTCATCCGTTGATAATGCTTTTATATTAATCCGGATTTTCACTCTCTCTCTGCTCCCAGTCCATGGTGCTGCTGCTGCAGAGCCAGAGACAGTACGTCTTCGAGTTTGACGCCTCGGGTCGTGTCACAGCGGTCACAATGCCCAGCGTGGCCCGTCACACCATGTTCACACATGTGTCGGTTGGCTACATCCGCAACACCTACAACCCGCCAGAGAGCAACGCCTCCATCATCCACGACTTCAGTGAAGACGGCAGACCTCAGGCCACGCACTTCCTGGGCACCGGCCGCCGCGTCCTCTACAAGTATGGTAAGCTGGCAAAGCTGTCCGAGATCGTGTACGACAGCACTGCCGTCACTTTTGGTTACGACGAGACGGCCGGCGTGCTGAAGATGGTCAACCTGCAGAGCGGGGGCTTCTCTTGCACCATCCGTTATCGCAAAATGGGCCCGCTCATCGACAAGCAGATCTACCGCTTCAGCGAGGAGGGAATGGTCAACGCGAGGTTTGACTACACCTACCACGACAACAGCTTCCGCATCGCCAGCATGAAGCCCGTCATCAGTGAGACGCCACTTCCTGTTGACCTCTACCGATACGACGAGATCTCTGGAAAGGTGCAAAAATGTTCCTCTAGTCTACGTTTAATTCGTTCTGTGCAATGATGTACAAAAAAAAAAATGAACCTCAAAAACGAATTTGTCTGTGAATGTACATTTTTTGGCCACCACTGACTCATATTTCTCTAAACCTTTCAGGTGGAGCACTTTGGAAAGTTTGGGGTCATTTACTACGACATTAATCAAATCATCACCACTGCCGTTATGACGCTCAGCAAGCATTTCGACACCCACGGTCGCATCAAGGAGGTCCAGTACGAGATCTTCCGTTCGCTCATGTACTGGATGACAGTGCAGTACGACAGCATGGGACGGGTGGTGAAGAGAGAACTCAAAATTGGGCCCTACGCCAACACCACTCAGTACCGTTATGACTATGATGGAGACGGACAGCTCAGCGGCGTCAAGGTGAATATTTAGTTTGGAGAGACTTTGTGCTCTTTGATATAGATTTTTTAAGCACTGTCTCATCTTTAGCATCTTCACCCTGTCTGCACTTTATAAAAAGGTGTTCTGAGGATAAAATGGACCGAGTCAAAAAAGAAATGCCATAAAACTTTCACTGAAATGAATATTTTAGTCATCTTCCTTCCTTATAACTACATCATTTTTTCTTAGTTATCAGAATTAGAAATTTAAATGCCAGTTTGTTTAGTCTTGTTAAAGTAGCTGATGTTGAATTTTCAAGTCCCTAGTGAAGCACCAGCATTTCTAGCTGTTAATGTTGAATTAAGACCACTCCAATAGACCAAAACTCAACTTCCCTGTTTTCTGCAGGTGAATGACTGGTCCACCTGGCGCTACAGCTACGACCTGAACGGTAACCTCCATCTGCTGAATCCCGGCAACAGCGCCCGCATCCTGCCTCTCCGCTACGACCTCCGAGACCGCATCACGCGCCTGGGAGACGTCCAGTACCGCGTGGATGAAGACGGCTACCTCAGCCAGCGCGGTTCAGACGTCTTTGACTACAACTCCAAAGGTCAGCTGCTTAGGGCCTACAATCGCAGCCCCGGTGGCTGGAGCGTTGTGTATCACTACGATGGGCTGGGTCGCAGGGTGTCCACCAGGAACAGCCTGGGTCAGCACCTGCAGTTCTTCTATGCTAACCTCAACCACCCCACCAGGGTCACACACATCTTCAACCACTCCAGCTCGGAGATTTCATCGCTCTACTATGACCTGCAGGTACATATCCCTTCTTTATACTCCAACAATTGAATCATCTTTTCTGCGAACCCTGAATACTTGTAGGTATTATTATCAAGTAAAAAATCTTACCCTCAATTTTATGACTTTCTCGTGATCAGGGACATTTGTTTGCCATGGAGGTGAGCAGTGGAGAGGAATACTACATAGCTTCTGACAACACTGGCACACCCCTGGCTGTCTTCAGCAGCAATGGGCAAATGATCAAACAGGTAAATCACAGAGTCTCACATTCTTCTCCTGCTGCAAAAATAAAATGAGGTGTTAAAAAACGAATCTGCATTGCAACATTTCTCTGCGTTTGTCCCCCAGGTGCAGTACACAGCCTACGGAGAAGTGTACCTGGACTCAAACCCAGAGTTCCAGCTGGTGGTTGGTTTCCACGGCGGTCTGTACGACCCTCTGACTAAGCTGGTCCACTTCACTCAGCGGGACTACGACGTTTTGGCCGGGCGCTGGACCTCGCCCGACTACAGCATCTGGCCCAAGATTGGGAAGGATCCCGCTCCTTTTAATTTGTACATGTTTAAGAACAACAACCCCCTCAGCGACATGCTGGATGTCAAAAATTATGTCACAGGTAAAGGATTAATATGTATTTAATGTGCAAATGTTGAATGCTGTTTTTGAAGGGTGAAATGATGATCCATTTTACATTCTTTTATCTCCTGTGTTTAAAAGTTACACATTGGTAAAATAGATTTGCAACCAAAAGAAATACAAGACAATGATGTGACATAACTTGCATACACATAATATATGATCCTTTTGTTTCGGATGTGAACTTGGCCTTGAGTCTCATTTACTGTTGCACTCCTGTGGCCAAAATGAGTATTACAAAAAAGGTATTAAAAAAAGTAAATTAGAAAGATCATTCTGGAAAAGGTTTTTTTTTCACCGGTTCTTATGTCATAAACTCGAAAGAAAAGAAAAGATAACGTTCGGGATCAGACCTTGAAAATTCATTACCATGATATATTTTATTAAACTTGCCTCTCAGGGCTTTGAGTATACAGCGGAATAGTCAGATGGAGCCCACAGTGTAATGTTCAGACAGCAGATCCGTAATTCAATCACATCTCCAGAACAACCTCAACTTAGCTTGTTACAGTATGTCCTGACATATTCTCTGATGTCTCTAGTGTGCAGGAGAAACAGAGTATTACGGAAACAATATGCAAGTAGAATGAACTGAAGATAGTAAAGTAGCTGATAGCTCTGTATAACACCAGATGAGTCACGCAAGCAAACACACTTTCACTTTTTTAAGAGGAAAAATTATTCATTTGCTACTGGGTTTCGCTTTGTCATTGTGCTAATCCATTCCCCTCCTGTCTGCCATAGATGTGAAAAGCTGGCTCGTGATGTTTGGCTTCCAGCTCAGCAACATAATCCCAGGGTTCCCCCGGCACTCACTCTACTTTGTGGAGCCGCCCTACGAGCTGCAGGCCACCCAACACTGTGAGAACGGACAGGTACGAAGCACATCGACAGAATCAAAGCCAACATTAACCCTGTGATAGTGACTCAGATGTTTATGTCAATAGGATAAGGGGAAAAACACTCTTCTTGTTTCTCTTGTAGCTCATCACCGGTGTGCAGCAGGCAGCGGAGCGGCACAACCAGGCTTTCATGGCCCTGGAGGGCCGTCTCCTCAACAAGGAACGGCGAAGACGCAAGGACAAGCCTGGTCACTGGTTTGGCACCAGCACCCCCATAATAGGCCGAGGGGTGATGCTAGCTCTAAAGGAAGGCAGGGTGGTGGCCGGCGTGTCTGCTCTGGCAAGTGACGACAGCCGTAAAGTGGCTCTGGTTCTCAATGGCGCTCAGTACCTGGAAGGCACCCACTACACCCAGGACGGGAAGGACTGCCACTACTTTGTGAAGGTCGGCTCTGCGGACAGTGACCTGTTGGCTTTGGGGCTAACAAACGGGCGGAAGTCTCTGGAGAGCGGTATCAATGTGACGGTGAGCGGCCGGTCGAGGAGAGGCGTGACAGTGGAGTTCGCCGTTCCCTCGTTAGTACTGAGTGTTCGGTACGGGCTCGCTGCGGACGTGGTGGATGAAGAGAAGGTAAGACTGTTGGAGCTGGCCAGGCAGAGAGCCCTGGCTGGGGCCTGGGCCAAGGAGCAGCAGAGGGCCAGGGATGGGAAGGGGGGCAGTCGCCTCTGGACGGAGGGGGAGAGACAGCAGCTCCTAACGACAGGCAGAGTACAGGGCTACGATGGCTACTATGTACTGCCTGTGGAGCAGTACCCAGAACTGGCTGACAGCAGCAACAACATCCAGTTCCTCAGACAGAACGAAATGGGCAAGAGGTAACAGCCCATCAGACTCTCCCTCTCTCTCTCTCTCCCACCTTTCACTTCTCTAGATCCTGCTCCTTTCTCCTACCCAGCCTCCTCGACCCTTCTCCTCTTGAAACCCATGGAGAATTAACCAACAAATGGGGTTAATATGGAACGCTGCAGGGACTTTTGAAAAGAATGAAAGATATTATTGTTGATTTTACTGCCACAGGCAAAAAATTTAAAGTTTAGTCAAATGTTTTTTGTTGTTTTTTTGGTAAAAAACTTTGAACAACTGAAAAAGCACTGAAGAACTTTGAGAACCGTTGCTTAATGAATAAGAAGATTCCCCTTTTTAAAAAAGATAGTGATATTTTCGCCCATATTTTTTGGGTCACACTGAGAGCCCCTGACAGCTACTGAGCACGCGGTGGAGTTGTACTGCGCTGGATTCTGCAGCGAAGGCTTTTCTGTCTCTAATAGACACTGAAGGAAAAAGGGACCAAATTGGAGACAAGGCCACTCCAGAGTTCAGCCATTACAACTACACATCAAAGGAGGGACGTCATAAACTGCGACACACAAGGAAATGTAAAAGGTCGTCCAATACTATGAGTCGTCTCCCTGTCTCAGGCCTCCCATCGTCCACCACGGACCAGTCCTCTGCTGCTGAGTCAGCGCACATCCAACCAAGCAACACACAAGCTAACGGCATCCTTCAACAAAACCAAGCTGTTAATGGACTGAAAAACACTTTTTAAAAAACAAAGTCAAAAAGTGATGGCTATATTTGTGGACAGTGGTATCACACAGCATTGTTTATTTTAAAATGGGGTGAAGAATCATATTACTACATATGTGTCCGACTTCACTAAATTTCAGGATGTTGCGTATATCGTAGATGCCGTAGTTTTGTACGTTTCAGTCGCAGTAGAATTGTGAGACTTTCACCAAGGCACTTCTGTACAGAATGATCAAACACACCACTCACAGAGTCCGGAAAAACATGCTAAGTTAGTATTTATTTTATTCTTTTTTATTTATTTATTCTTAGTACTATATGACAATCATGAATGAGTCACCAGTTCTATTCCAAATGAACATTAATGGATGAGTTTATTTTCTTTTGTAAAATATGTAAGACATTTTGTTTTTGTATTAATTTCAGTTTGCTTCTGGGGGCAAATAATAGTCACTCTCAAAAAGAATAATTTATGTAATAAAGTGTTTAAAAAAAAGAAGCGGTTTATACTTTAAATAAAGTCTTTAAAACTGTGAAATCTGTTTTTTCGAGCTATATTTCGATGTACAGTGTATAGACCTACCTTTATGCAGCACAGTAGAATATTGTCCAGAATATCAAGTTTTATATTTCTAAGAGGAAGTGGCTTGTAATGTGCAAAATCTTTAGCTGGTCTTACTACTCTAGAGTTTTGTGGCACTCTAATATTCCATATCTACAATATCGACCCCCAGTTTGTTGTTTTTGACTGTTTTTTGGTTTGGAAAGCAGAGGTTAATCTGTCCTAGATCCCAACAGCAGTAGCAGTAATGGATCCCTCTCACTGTGAAGAGACTCGTGCTGGATGTCATAATGTACCAAATCAGTATTATCAAAGGATGATTCTTATACATTCACTGAACGAGACTCTTCTGAGAACCTTATCAATAAAACATAATTGTTTACTTCAACTGAGCAGCGTGTAGTTCACTTTCATATTGTTTTTTGTTTTGTGTTTGAAGATGATTGATGTTCTTTTTCACAGCCGTAATTCCACCAGACTTCCAACAGCTCACATTAGCACTAAAAAATAGGTTGCACTAAAAAAGGCTCCTTTAATGAAAAAAAGCAGATTGTGCCTCAACCTCACTCAACAGGTATGTTTTTCTCCATATATTCTTGTTTCAAATAAATATTAAATACACTCATTAGTAAATGGAATGCCTGTTACCACCCACACACAACTACCGCTTTCCTTTCTTCGAACATACTGCTTGCATTTCTAGACACACATGCTTAGGGGCCAATATTTTTCTTTACACTGACTGTTCTTCGATTCGGATGTGCCATTTAAGAAGCTGTTTCAATTACGCCTGTTAAGTGCTTACGGATAAATGTTTTTCCCTTGGATAATTTTCCTCCACTCTATTGAATTTTAAATGCCTCATCCTCCCTCAGCTGCGTTAAAGAGGTTAAATTGTCTGTAATAATCAATATTTTATCAGGAAAATGGACTACAGTGCCTTTTAGAAGGTGTTTATTTTCCCTTTTTCTACATTTTGAAATGTTATAGCACTACGCTAAATAGTTCATACAATCATCAATCTACCCTCACCTACCCCATGTGACAAACAGGATATTTAGATTATTTTTTAGCTGGGGTATTCAAAAGAAAATACCAAATTAACATAAAATAACTGACCTTTTTGCTATGACACTTGAATTGTAGCCTCCAATTTCTCTTGCTAATCTTTGAGATGTTTGATTGGAGCACACCTGTTGTAAATAAAAATGATTGGCGGTGATTTGAAAGGCACACACCTGTGTATGAAAAGGTCTCACAGCTGACAATGCATAACGAGCTCAGAGACACAGCAGGGAAAGCACAGGTGTTACTGATAACACTAACGACAGCCCCGTCCTATTCAAGTGCTCCACCGACACTGACAGTGAGCCAGCATGCACGATACCAGGAAGCTGAAATCGAAGCAGCTGAATGGAATTCGGCCATCGTCACTGTCAGTATTTACACCTGTGCTTTTCGTACTGTGGCAGGTTAGAACGTCCTTCCTGGAACAAGGCACAGGTCTGGGAAGGCACCCAAAAACAGTCTAAATGATTGTTTAAATTGTACATGGGTTTCAATATTTTCTGATTGCCCCTTATTTGTAATGTGGAGTGGAAGTTGCTTCTAGTGATGAACCCATATAGAATTATCACAGACGGCAACAATACAGCTTTCTTTGGAGTGTACGACCTAATTTTTGTGGTTTTACAGCTCATAGTTTCATTTTTAATATTATTGGTTCACTTCCACAGTTTTTAAAGCTTAGATTTTGGCTGCAGCAGGCAGTTTTTTCCAGCTTTAAAGATATTTTTTTTTTAAACTCACCAGTCACAATCCAAAAAATAAATAGTCATGCATCCAAATTTGTAAAACTTCTATCACCAAAATGTTCCGAAGTGTCAAAAGTAAAAGTGTACATTATTCAGAATGCAATCAGATAAAAGTCAAATGTAGCATACAATGTTTTATTAAGTAACTAAGTATTTAGTTATGTCTCACCACTACCTTTGGGTTGTGTATCAGGAAGTCATTGTACATCATAATACATTCCCTGCTCAGCTTTGTGTAAATCAGCCCGTACAGTTCTTAGTTTTTCCATGTGTGAAACATACTGGTAGTGTGTCAGGCAGGCAACCATGTGCCCTCAACCTCCTGCACCAGCAGCTGGGTTATAAATAGTTGAATGGATCTGGCCTGGCCCCGTCGGCTACAGTATACAGATCTATGCTCCCTGCTCTCCTGTAACCTCCCCCACACACATAGCAATCCATCAGATATACACAAACGACAAAGCCTGCCATTTCATGGGAATAAATTATTTTAATGCAAGTCATCCAAAGCAAAAAGGCATCTGACAGATCATTTGGTTTCTTATAAGCAATCATATTTTCTTCTTTTTTTATTATTTTTTTTCCAGTTTTATCTCCAAGGTATGTAATAAAAATAACATTGGAATCATTTTTCATATCAAGATCACAATGAGAAAAAAAAAACATTGTGGCCATCGACTGCTGACAGGAATCAAACATAAATCACTGTCATCTTTTTAAAAAATGCATTCCATTTATCGTCATATGATTCCACCTGAAGACATACGTCGGCAAAAACGGCTTCTGTGCAAATGAAAGGGATACATTTCAAGCATCA
This sequence comes from Eleginops maclovinus, assembly GCF_036324505.1. NCBI lineage: Eukaryota > Metazoa > Chordata > Actinopteri > Perciformes > Eleginopidae > Eleginops > Eleginops maclovinus. The sequence goes on from NC_086371.1 coordinate 19,150,889, forward strand.
GCTTCTTAAGAGCGCCCTGTGGCTCATTAACAGCCGGGGTGTTGGTGGTGGCCTTTAGGTGGGGGTGGGGGAGGGGGGCAGTGTAAGGAGTTGCCCTTGGCGTTGGGAACTAGCAGAAGGGGAGTTAAGGGATGGTTGACAGGGCAGGCAGGAGTATCTTACAGAGGTAATCATTATAAAGTGCCGAAGAGCCTCACACTAGATTAGCCTGAGATTTAAGTATACTGTGATGCTGTGTCTCAACATGCGTACTTCTGTACTTACACTAGCCGTTTTGTGTGCCTAAGTGGGTTCCTTTGCCAAGTATGGAACATGCAGTGCATTCTGAATACCAGGATGGTGTAATCATAACAGTCAGGAAGTTGAGCGTGGAAAACTGGACACTTTTCATCCTCATCGACCGCCATATTGACTTCGTAATGGAAGTGAGCGACCGTTCGTGATTGCTCCAGTAAACACAGCACTATATAAATAAAGATATACAGGTTTGTTTTCACTGTTTAATAAACGCACCACTATACAATTGTCTCAAAGAGGCCACCATTCATTTTATTGGGTTAATTGAGCGGTTTGAAGTGATTGCTACTACTTACGTCAACGTTGGCTAGCTAGCTAACGGTGGCTAACAGCAGCCCTGTGCGTTTGTATGACATGCAGTGTATTAAAATAAGTATTCAAATTGAGACACAGTTTATTTATGTGTGTGTTGCTCTGTATCTACTTTAGTGTGTGTGTGTGTGTGTGTGTGTGTGTGTGTGTGTGTGTGTGTGTGTGTGTGTGTATATCCTTGGTGTGTTGGTGTTAGATTACAGTGAAGAGCCTGACTTTCAGGTTAGCTCAGTTACAAGCTGCTACAGAGTAGCCCCTGCACAGCGTCAGTGAGGGATTCACGCCCAGTAAGCGGCGCCGGACTGAGACTTCAATATTGAATCAAGGCTTTTTATTTATAGACGAGGAAAAATTACTTGTAGAGGTAACGGAGGGTTGGTTTTGAGGGAGTGCGAGGTTTAAGGCAGATAAAAGGGGGGAGGGGTAGGAAAGGGTGATGAGGTTCGAGGCACAGAAATGGGGGGGCGAGGGGGTAAACAGGAATTGGAGAGTAGTTATGTCAGCATGTCGAAGAGACAGCAGCAACACAGAGCTGTCCAGCAGGCCGTCAGGCACGAATCCGAGCCAGAGTTGTCTCTTCTTCTGTCTTCCACCACGTACACTGGAGAGAGAGAGAGAGAGAGAGAAAAGCAGGGTGGAAATATAAAAAAAGGGGTCGACAAGGTGAAAGAGGGAGAGACAATTCAAAGAAAGCAATTAGCGATTCAAATCGGGAAAAAAAACTGGGATAATTCACCGCCAAGTCTTCAGCAGTGAGCTGGAGTGTAACCATGGCTATGATTCTCCTCTAATTACGTTCATCACGGGAGGCACATCGCCATGGTGATGCCACAGCAGCCATGATCAGGCAGCATTACGGTTGAGTAACTTCAGCAGTGCTTTGAGGTATCATTAGACTAATGAAACGAGAGCTTTCTGAACTCCACGGCTCCACGCTGCCGACGACGCATTTCCCATTAATCCACACTAGCTTTAAATCTCCTTCAGTCAATACAGCTGAATCAGTCCTGAGGCCAGCTGGGGTACTGTGATGTGAAGTTACTGTCTGCTCCACCTACGCAAAGACTCAAACTGGAACAAAAAGTAGCTCCCCTTCCTGGTGTTTGCGATTAATCATTCACGTGGAGGGTAACACTCATCCAGCCTTTAACAGCCAGGTGCACTGACTCATGACCTACGTTACCAAGGTGACCGGCTCCCATACAATAGATTGAGTAAGGTAGCTGAACACTTATCACACTGAACACTGATAATGATATGACTGGTTAATGATTGGCCAATATTTAATGATGAATGTCAATCCAGGCAGCACAAAGACAGAATCTGGGAAGCAGCACGGCAGCCTTTGATCAGAATGAGGAGGCTTATCTGGAGCAGTAACACCTCACTGCTCGTGTTTAATAGATAACCCTGTTCTGTGCTTTGCATATTCATTTTGAGTATTTTACCATGACATGTGTGCCTTTTGGTTTCACAGCTTTCTCAATTGTGAGGCGTTGATGCCTAGACACACCTTTCATCTTCAACCTGGCTTGACTTCACACTTTTTAAAGTTGCTCTTACTGTACAGTGACTTAAAAGGTTCATTTGTATTAATCAGTCAACAGGCACCTTCAATTACTTTGATAATTCAGTTTTATTTTTAAATCAGAAAAGTAGAACGTTTGATGGTTTCGAGACTAACTTTTGAACATGTTCTGCTTTTCCTTGTTTTACATTTCAGTGAAGCACATATCTTTTTTGCGTTTGCAATTTCAAGACATATTGGGCTGTACAAAATTGTGGCCAGCAGACAGCCACCAGATGTCCTTGGACAAAAACTGTCATTTAACTTTGCAGAAAAAACAGGAGTTGCTGGTCCACCGCTGCCTTGATTGCTTAGTTTGTTTTTTTCGTGAGACTTTTGTGTTTTTAAGGGGTAGTTTTGATTCACTGAAGTCACAAAATAACACAAGCAAACCACTCAAGGTAAAATTAATGCTTTGTCAGGAGAGTCTTCGATAAACGACTAGATGGATACATAAATGGCTCTCTGATGGCAAGGTGAAGTGGTGAAAATATTCAAAATAGTGCACACTCAAAAATCTATATTTTTTGGGACTAAAAATATGTTTTGCTGCTGCACCCCCTCCACAGCACTACATTGTTTGGCTTGGTTTGCTACTCCTGTCTGCTTCTTCAATCTGGTTGAGTGCCGACCGCAATCTACTGACCGTAAATACACTGACTTTGAATAGTAACCTCAGACAACCCAAACTCAAAAAACTAAAAAAGACTGTCCTTTAAAGGGAATGGTTTTGAGAGATCAGAACAATTTCAAAATGGTCAAATGTTATGATCAATTTTTATGATAAAAGTCCTTTTATCACACGAAGACTATTTAATACACAAGTCTCTTGCTCAGTAAAACTCCACTTAAATGAATAAAGCGGGTGCAGCTAAATTCTACCGTGGTAAAAGACAGTAAATGTCATTTCATTAATCAATACTAAAAAAGTATCCCCTGCAACATGGTCAAAAGCAAGGAAAAAGCATTACAGCAGGTAGGCCTCTCTTTGTCTCTAGACGTGACGGCCTGTTGAGAAACCCTAAAGCAAGCCTATTTCCAATATCAGGATTAACTTATTCAAAAAGGTGACACAATATGACAACAACAAAACTTGACCGAAAGGAGTATTTGATCAAGAGTGGAGAGCTTCAGTGTGTCTGAAGACTGCTGATTTTGGCTACACACACACCTGACTCTGTTTTGAAAAACCCCAATTCAGGAGGTAAAAACATTTCAAACTTTTCCAACTAAACTTTTCCCTCTCAATCCAGGAAAGCCCTTCTCCTCAGTGGTACTCCTCCCACACTGCTCTGACACCATTACTAATACCCTACATCAGGGGTGTCCAAACTACGGCCACTGATCCACTTTTAATTGGCCCTCAGCAAATTCAGAAAGTATAATGGAACATGTCCCACACCTGAAACTTGTGCTTGTCTTATGTTGTACACATTTAAAATAAGTTCAGTTAGGGCTGCCCCGGATTAGTCGACGAAAAAAATATTTGTTGACTAATTTTTCATCAGCCGATTAGGTCCATCTGCGCACTGCATGTGCTATGACGCATCAGCCGGAAACCCCCTCAGACTTCATTCAGAGCTGTGCCTGGTCCTTAAGTTATTTTGTCGGGCAGGATATCCATAGTGTGTGATCCTTCTGAGCATGTAAGGGATGAGCCGCAAACGGTGACATGCAAACTCCACTGGAAAAAAGGTGACTCCGTATCCAGGCCATCATATCAAAACATGGAGCTTTATTATCCCCGACAACGTGTGTTCCTTCCTCAGACTCGGAGAAAAACAGCAGCAGTGAGTCAGGCAGTAGCCTAGCTTTGTATCAACATATATAAACCTGTGATATATAATCATTCTGAGCTCAGAAAATGATCAATCCGAGCTTTCATTTCATGATCAGGCCGTAATGTGCGGAGGGATTTTTGCCGACGAGCATATTTATCGCTGTATCTATTTCCTGTGTAGTATTTATTGGATTTTAATATTCAGATAGGAATTATAGAAACTAGTACTAAATGCTCAGTGACACATATTAAGAATCCTTGCCGGAGCTTCTGCTGTTTGTGCTGTGCGCTGTGACTCTCATGCACTTTCTACGTCTACAGTTTAATTTATATTTCAAAGGTTAAATATTACAGTTGTATTTTATATTTCATGTGAAGCACAACATGGTTATAATAAGGTTCTTTATCAGCCTTTAAAACTGAAACCATTTTGGGAGAAGAAAAAAAAAATATGTAAGTTGTTTTTTTTCATAAATCATAATATATCAATAACTGAGACGGTTAGTCGACTTATCGCCTGAATTGACGACTATTAGTTGACCAGAAAAATCTTTAGTTGAGGGCAGCCCTAAGTTCAGTAAATAAAAGTGGAAAACATTTTCTAATAAATTCTAGCCCATAACAAGCTTGAAATATACCCGTCATATTTCCCCTTATTATAATAAATCTGAGGCTTCTGTTTTAAGGGATGAGCTGTGACACCTTTTGTAATAAAATAAATGAAACCCTACGGAGAGCTGTTTTTCTTAAAGCATATTCAGGTATCAAGCATAATTAACCTACATTTGATTTATTTTGCTAACTTATAACTTAATATATGAGGCAGTATACCTCACCTCTCGTGAGAGGCCCAGTCTTTTGTATATTTTCTGTCTGTGGCCCTAAGGGAAAAAAAGTCACCCCTGCCCTACATATCTGCATTATTCTCCTTTGTGTGACTGCTCACCTGTGTTTTTGGGAGCCTCCCCATACATTGGCCCAGGGGGTCCCCCCTGCCAGCCAAACTGTGGTTGTGGTTGTCCACCGTACCCATAAGGAGGCTGTCCTTGGTCAGGATAAGGGCCTCCGGGGCCCATCGGTCCTGCAGGGTAGTTGGGGTAAGCTGGATTAGGCTGCTCCATGTTCACTGGGTACCCCTGGGGAGGGTAACCCTGATTAGGGTAGCCCTGTGGAGGCTGGCCGTGGACCGGGTAGCCTGGAGCAGAGGGGCCATTGCCTGGGTACGGAGGGGGCTGCTCAAAATTCATCCTCTAGCTGAACAATTACCTGGATGACGAGGAAACAGAAGAGAGATGGTGGAAACAAAGGCGAAGGAGGTGTGAATGAGTCAGGGGGTTTGCTAGAAAAATATAGTATGAGGGCGCTAACGTCCCTTCTGGTCAAAATTAGGGCCCCGCCAACGAAAATAATGCATTAGAGCGAAGCGGAAAATAATAGTTTCTTCATGTCTTAAAGCTGCGGAGTCATATATTGCACCTCAAACAACAAATAATCCAGAGTTACAGTTTCTTTACTTCCTCTACAAACAAAAGGACAGTAACGATCGGATTCAGAAATCAGTTTCAGTGTGAGCCTGTTGTCTGCCACACGTCCCCCGGCAGACCTACCAGACATCCATCCCCTATTTATTCAGAGCTCCCTAAAAACGAAGATGTGTATTTAGTCTGACGGACTATTTCACACAATTTTCATATTTTCGGAGTAATTATACCGTTTTTGCCGAACACAAATATTGTTTTCTGGTATCACTTTAAAACTTTATGGGGAAAAAACCTGCATTTTGGTACGAGGGCGCACGGTATTACCTGGTTTAGAAACAAATTGGAAGAACACAAGAAATACAAAACTAAAAACAAAAGTCAGATATTAGAAATTGGAACATGTTTATCTGCTTTAAAAAATAATAATGATTGGATCATTGAGTGGTACAAAATAATAGGAACAACCAAATACTGATAAAACAAGTCGCTGTACAGAAGCTGACATGATGAATAACTAACTTAAAAAAGCAAAAATAGGCTTAATAGTAATATTCTAATAATAACAATTGCTTAAATAAAAGAAAATGTGTTTTTTGAAAAGGATAAAATAGTAATAGAGAGGAAATAACACTGAATAAAGAATTGAAAACAATGTTTTCCTGCTTTTATGGAACATGCAGACCTGTATGAGGAAATATTATTCAAATAATGTACAACACGAACCTACATACTTAAAACAACCCTTATATATTGGTGTATAACAAAGCTGGAAATACGCTTTTTTTTCCTTTTCAGATCATTTTAATTTATCCAGAACATTTATATTTTGCATTATTTGTGATATATGTCGTTCTACTGCTGATATGTTTATATTTTTAAATGTGCTGTTTATTTTTAGGTTTTATTATGGCTATACTCTATTCCATTTGTTTAACATTTGAACGTCCAAGCATAATAGTGTTCATGTAACACAAGACTGACCTGTTAAAAAAAGAATCTATCTATAACTATTAAATTCTCCACTATAACAATGAAAGTATGTGCATTACTGTGCAGCTCATCAGCAATCCATCATCATAGTTTGCAGTTATTGTTCAATTTATGGGAATGGGCCTTAATTCAATTTAACCACCAGAATAATGTGTTTTTGTGTGACCGCAGAGAAATGTGAGTGTGTGCTTGTGTGGTCAGCCTCCTGAGTCACATTAGACAATGGATTCCTCTAAGTCCTGGTTTTAGAGAACAAGACACAACTGTTTGCCAGAACAGGAAAGTACATAGCACACATTTTTCCCTAAAAAATATCTTCTCATACAACTAAGGTCTCCGCGGCCACGCAGGAAATTCAAGCACAGCATATTTGTTGTTGGTAGTTGAGGGAGTCAATAGTCAATTAAAACCAGTGTCCAGAGAAGAGCACCATTTTCTTACTGGTGACACAAACACACACACTTTACAAATGGAGGAGTCTGCTTGACTGTGTGCAGGGTGAGGCTAAGCAAATGAACGGTGGGAAAAAGGAAAGATAACACAGTGACTAATCGCCTTTACTGATTGTATCTTCACTATTTACTCAGAAACACAAACATGTAACATGACGAAGGATCAACATTAACCACATTAGTTATTTCCGTGTTACAGGAACATCACAATAGAGATTAAATATTTCAATAGCGTTGCCTAATATCCAGGAACTGTTTTAATTGTTTGGAAACTACAATAAATGTTTGTTATTAGCATTAAAGGTTAATTTTAAACTATAAACCTCAAGAGGGGGCGGGGGGGTAGCATTTTCCATCCTGCCATTAATGGCTTCCGATAAAGCAGAGCCAGAGCACAGTCCATCTCCACCCTCATGCTAGCCTTCACCGCTGCGCTTGCTAATGTAGAACAGCCACAACAAGGGGAAAAAAGGCCAGATGGAAAACTGCATGGCAGCTAGGCCGTCCACGATTCCCCTGTCATGTTGTGTGTACACTATAAACATCTAAACAGCACGGCAAATCCTTCCTGCTAAGCTTCTCCATCTGCGGTCAATCCTTTGCTTAAAACAAAGCTATGCTGTGTCAAAAAAACATTACATAAAAACGTTTAAAATTCCATTAAAATGCCTGTATCGTAACAAACAATATCCTAATACGGTTTGAGTAAAGGAAGTGTTTAATCTAATTTTTCAATACCTAATTTGTGTATAATATACTAAAGATGGTTCTTGGGTATGTGATAAATGGACACATTGCTCTATACCACCTAGAGGAGTGAGATTAAATATAGCAAAGGGGAAGCAGAGGAAGTACAACTGTAACTGATGTACTCTTACTACATCCTGATGTAACCTCAGCAATAAGCATCTCCTCGCAGTGCTTCTCAAAGATGGATGACATCTCATGACCTGAATGTTCTTAGAGCTGCTGCCAAATAGAAAAGCCCCTGTAACTATGGTTACCATGGTCCCTGAGGAACAGACCAATCCCTGATGGTTTGTTTTTGTTGTACCTTAAGGCAGCGAGGAGCCGTAAAATAACACAATTATCAGATCTCCATCCCTCTGTTAATCTTTGTTCCACCTCATGAATTGATGCGGACCAGAGAGTGTTGCATTACTGCCTAAAGGCTGAGAAAGGGCCTTTTCAAAAGGGGGACCTTACAAATAATCTGTAATCCGACACCAATGAGGCTGTTGGCAGTGTCAAAGTTCACCTTGTAGGTCTCCTTGCCTTTATTGTACCTGTATAAATCTGCTCCAGTCTCAGGCATCAGATTAAGGTCTACATGAGGAGTGCTTTACAGGAGTAGTTGCTCCTAAATAGATTTGCACTTTGTGCTAAGTGTGTGTTCATTTGAATGTTGCTCATTTGTTTTACCCTGTTTGACTGCAGGAATAAGTGAGTGGGCTCAGGGTAGTTTCCACAGCAGTTCCATGATGGTTATATCACATACAGGACACCTGAGACGTCTCTGAATCCATTAAATCCCTCAGACAATGGCATTGTGTATATTGACAAAGGAGTAAATAGGCGTAGTTGGTTCATTAACATCTGTGTGGCAGGATTTAACAAATTAGATTTTAAAATAATTCACTTGCAAAGTAGAGTCGATTCATCTTAATCAGAATACTACTTCTGTCCACTAAGGAAGGGTCCAAACAAGTTTTCTGATCAAATTAACATCTCATCCCTTTGTAGGGCTACTGGAAACAGCTATTCCCAGCAATCCTGATCAGATAGAGTGTCCAAAACCCTGAAACCCAGCCTGACCAGTGTAGACAATCTTAACTGTATTTTCTGTAGGCAAACTGATCTTAGCTACATCTAAAAGGATCCTGGGAGAACTTGCATGTATTGGTTCATGTTCCCTTTTTTTATCTAAAAGTTTGAACAGGAAATGTGTTGTAACATGAAAATGAACCTGTCAATCTTGTATCATTTATTCTTAACCTACAACACCAGGTTGCATATAAAATGCAGTTGTATGTGCTCTATGTTACAGATGTAAAACATAGTAAAAACAGTATGGCATTTCACACACACAAGTGAAATATCTGGGATAAAACGGCACCTTAAGGTTATATATATTCGGTAGAAGGGCTTAGTTTACACAATAAATGACATTCAATTCGTCTTTTCCCTATAAATATGGTTCGAAAAGTATATTCTGGCCTAGTGTTCAACAAAAACAGCCTTATTTAATTGACACTGCTCACACAGGCCATGCTACACGGCGGCTCTGTATCCTGGCAGCTTGTGTTTACTTTTCTCCACATCCAGAGACATCACAAGACCAAGAGGCTGAATGTTAGCATGAAGACAGCCCCACTGGACCCAATTAGGACCAGAAGTACAAATATCTCACACAAACAACAACGCAGGCAAACATAAGGCCTGAGCCAAGTCACAAAAAAACGTATAAATATATCATTTGGTAAACAAAGATTTGCTGCATTTACAAATCTTACATCAGTTGGAGATTCACTATTACGTTAGTTTGTAATTAGCTTAATATTACCATTTTAGCCTCTTTTTTTAACATGGCGCCTATTTACATCCGTATTGTGCTATTTTAGTATATTTCACTCCGAAATTAAACTAGATATCATTATAATGTTTAAGAAATATTATGCTGCTAACAAAGGCCGAATATTAGTGGAACCTGCAGGCCACAACCCACTCTACATAGCCCCCTAAGTTCATGATGACTAGGCTCACAAACAAACATAAATAACGTTAAGGGCATGTGTGCACCACCTACCTTTAAATGAATAGTATCCCGGTTTGGTGTAAAAAACAGCAGTCTCTTAGTAAAAATAGACCCTCTTCCGTCTCCAGCCTACTACAATTTTTTTTTACCGCAATGAGCCACCCGTTCTTCTCTTGTCTCCAAACTCAATGCGTATCGCGTTTGCTGGACGTGACGTCATTTGAAGGGTACAGCACGGAGGAGTGATCGGTCAGGGGATTGGTCAGCGCGGCAGTCGCTGCTCGTATTGACCAATCAGAAGAGAGAGCGATGAACCAGTGGGACGTAAGAGAAAAGCGATGACTCCTGATCGTGTGACTTGATAAAAGATTAAATCAGGCCTTTCTCACCCAGCCAATGACGAAATAACTAAGGATAGTCAAGAAGGGTGACTTATAAACGTTAATCATTAATTAGTAATCAAGAGGGTTACGTCCTTGGAATTTGATGTGTGATATGAATCATCTTATGGAAAATTGGAATCTACCTGTATGCTACATAAATATATTACAAGACAATATGAATATTAACAAGAGTTTTGGAGTTTTTTTTATCCAACCACCTTATTAGGTTTTATTCATCACATGCACCGGTTTCTCTAAGATGCAGTACTGTTTTTCACCCAGCAGATGTCAGACTAGTCTCAATCTCTTCTGTGAAGTGCAGGTTATTGATGTTGCATTATGTCGCTAAAATGGTGAGTTATGTAGGCTAATATATGCCAATGTCTATTTGGTTTATTTGTTTAAGGGAAAGTAATTATACGCATCATATGCCACTCAGATAAAGGCCATCCAATATAATGTAGTAGTACGTTTATTAAAATAACAATGGCACTGGGACAGGGTGCAACTTTCATTTAAAGGAAAGCTGACAACAAGGGGACGAGATGCTTTTAAACTAATGAAGTGTTTCACAATTATCTAGGTCACAGGGTCCAAATAGCATGTATGTGTAATTATAATTAGAGCAGGGAGTCAATATGAATTAGTTTGCTCTGTTTCTTTTACGACGCTCTGGGGCCTCTCTGCACATGTGTGTCTCTGCATTTTTTAGGTGGGCAGCAACAAGAAATCTCACAGCTCAGAATGAAGTACACTTGCAAACACATGCATATGTAGTTATTGTCAGTGCACATATACACAGCACTTTCAAAAAACCAGTGGTGCAAGACATGTATAGCAGCAAGGCAAGGCAAGTTTATTTATATAGCACCTTTCAACACAAGGCAATTCAAAGTGCTTTACAAACATGGAAGACATTAAGAGCAGTAAAAAAATAGTGCAGCATAAACACATTATAAAAGGGCATTTGAAAACAGTCATTTAAAAGCAAAGATAATGAAATAAACACAACAGGTATAAAATACATGAATAAAAGTTTCAGTGCAGAAAAAAAGTTACAGTGCAATGTTAGATAAGAACAGTTCAATTAAAAGCAGCGGCAAAAAGAAATGTTTTCAGCCTGGATTTAAAAGTAGCAAGAGTAGCAGCGGCCCTGCAGGGTTCTGGGAGTTTGTTCCAGATAATTGGAGTATAATAACTGAACGTTGCTTCTCTTTGTTTAGATCTAAGTCTGGGGACAGAAAGCTGACCCGTCCCAGAAGACCTGAGAGTTCTGGATGGTTCATAATGTAGCAGGAGATCAGAAATGTATTTTGGGCCTAAACCATTCAATGCTTTATAAACCAGCAGCAGAACTTTGAAATCAATTCTCTGACAGACAGGAAGCCAGTGTAAAGACTTCAGAACTGGACTGATGTGATCCACTCTCTTAGCGTTAGTGAGGACTCGAGCCGCAGCGTTCTGAATCAGCTGCAGCTTTCTAATTGATTTCTTAGTGAGACCTGTAAAGACACCGTTACAGTGGTCCAGTCTACTGAAGATAAAAGCATGGACAAGTATTTTTAGATCCTGCTGTGACATTAGTCCTTTAATCCTAGATATGTTCTTCAGGTGATAGTAGGCGGACTTAGTGATTGTTTTAATGTGACTGTTGAAATTCAGGTCAGAGTCCATGACTACACCTAGGTTTCTGGCATTTGCTGTTGTTTTGAACATTGCTGACTGAAGCTCAGCACTGACTTTTTGTCGTTCCTCCTTCACTCCAAAAACAATTACCTCGGTTTTGTGAAACATCATCTCAGGTCCTCCATCCGACGTGACACTACATGAGAACAATATGAAAATAAAAGCATGCCAGCAGCCAGCCAGCCTGACAGCTGCCACTGACAGTGAGACCTAAAAGTAAATGGTCCCTGTGTGCAAGGTGATACCTCACAGTGTAGCAAATTGTGATAAGAGCTTGCACAATGAAGTGTGTACAACATATGTGGCCTACAACAACAGACAGTTGGAGATTAGTGATGCTCCCGGAAAAAACAAGGACCTGACCTTTGACATATGCAGGCTAAGCTATATTTACAGCCAGTTCAAAGTCATGCATGGAAAACATGTTGGTGAAGGGAGACACATTAAGCAATAGTCTGGCAGCAGCTGTCCAAAGACTGATCTGAGACTGTTTGGAAGACACACTTGTAGTTGTGGAAAGTAATTAAGTATATTTATTCAAGTACTTCTTAACTATCATTTTGACATATTTGTACTTAATAGTATTTCCATGTTATCTAACTTGTACTTACCGTCAACTCAGAGGCAAGTATTTTTCTTTTTACTTCACTACAATCATTTGACACTTAAAGTTATTGTTTACCCTTAAGTAACAAATGTAAATGATTCAATATATTGCAGTACTACCTAACTAAACGACCCCAGTGGTAGCCTTTGTAAAGTATTTAAAAGTAGCTCCATGTTGACAAACTATAACACTAAAAGTATAATAATATAACATTGTGAAAGGATAATAAATACCTTTACTGTTTATACTTATAAAGTACATTTTCTGTTCATATTTTTGCACTTTAACTAAAGTCACATTTTGATTTCAGGATATTTGCTCACAAAGAAGTATTTTTAGACTTTTTTCTATTTACTTTTACCTAAGGGAAATATCTGAGTACATCTTCAATCTTTGCGTACATTAAATTCTGTAATAAATAGCAGAGGAATCATGAGATTTGGCGCGTGTGTCCAAGTGTCTGTTTACATGGTCACCCCGGCAATAAAGTCCGAGCCTGTACCAACGACCCCACCAGCAGCAGCTGACATAAATAGAATCGAACCCTACCCAACCCTCTTTCGGGGGAAGAGGAGCAGGGGGAAATAGTTTGTCTATGGAAAAGGGCAATGGAGCAAGATCACCAGAGTTCATTGAAACTCAGAGGGAAGGCTGGGGGGTGGTCCTCTCGAGGAGAGTTGTTTACATTAGTACAAGGTTGATGTTAAGCAAAAACAACTGAATGAATGTCAAACAAACATTAAACTTGTTCTCAACAAGCCAAGATGAAGCATTTTAAATCAGAAAAAGACCATGTGACACGTTTACACAAATTGTGTCACAATTTGGAGGAATTGTGTGATACAATTTTTGTTTTTATTATGATCTTATTCACTACTGAAATAAATGTCATTATGTAGTCATGTAGAGTTGATTACATTTCAGACTTATATAAACAGCAGAATAAGTCTTGTTACTCTCATGTTCATACACACTTTTGCTCTTGCTCTGTGATGGTTACCTTGTGCAGTGACTGACAAGCTTATGTGTCACTGTCACATGTTCAGTGATAAACACGCCAGTAAGTTTCTCCCACTCTGAGCAACAGATTAAAGCAGCTGAAAGGGTTTCTTGACGTAATCCGACTTATCAGTTCATAATTATTAACAAAAACCCAAGGGCCAGCTAGTGCATGTTGGAATTTATTTACAGGTGGGAAAGTTTCTAAGATAATACTGTGAGATCATATTTAAGTGGCCATGTAATCACCATGATATCGTGCAAATGAAAAGGGAAGGCATATTTTGGATGCATATATTGGTCCAAAGTGAAACAAACAAGGTAAAATGATTACTTATAAATATCAAATGAAACCACACCAGTTGATAAATTACTTTCTTACAATTTGTATTTGCATTACAAGTTTCTGAAATGACATATTTATTGAATATGTGTGTAAGAGCTACTGAGGTGGACATTTTTAGCTCAGAGTATGAGAAAACCATCATCATCAATGGACTGTTAAGACATGTTTTATTAAATGGACCATTATTCTCTAAGATTTAGGCCATGTAGATGCTTATTGTATGTTGAAATAGCTTTGTTCTTCCTATGGGGGAGGGGGTGATGTCCCCTATATTCCACTAGGGGTCTCTGTTTTCTTACCTTGTCTTGCATACTATCGACATAATATCTTAGTTGTGATTTTTTTGTCCAAAATAATCGTGTAGTAAAAAAGTGATAAGGAGACACCCTAATAGATAAATAAATACAGCTATATCTGGGTCCTCAGCTTGATGAACCACACCTGCGCCCGGTGTGGTTCAGAATATAACGTATAAAGGTCACTGTCTTTCCCAGAGTTCTTTTTTGTTGCACACATCTGCTGTTTTGGTTGTGTTAGCTGCACATTTCCACACACACCCATACATGACTGATTACTGACCTCCATGTTTGTTTCTCTGTTTCTTTTTATGGTGTACATAAATCTGCTGAGCTGTAACAAATTGGACCCCAAGCATCAGCTGCTAAACACACAGACCTGGAATTACCCTTAGCAGTACATCAACGTAATATCCAAAGGTTCCACTACACCCAAGGCTCACTTCAAGGGCTAGTAGGGGCTGGCTTAGGGTGGAGGGAAAAAACCCCAAACTGATGCTTGAAGAGTGAAATCGCTGTCACACTAACACACTTTCTGCCAGAGTTAAACAATCCATTCATGGTCAAAACATCACAGCAGTTGTTCACTCTAACCGTTTAACAAGAAAGCATCTTTACTCCTCCCTCGTCTTCAGATGCTACTTATAGAAGGGACTTATGTGATGTAGCCGCAAGCATGAGAAAGCAACCAACAATTGGCTGTGCTCCCACAACTGACAAGCCAAATGCACATTGGTGCCCATCGCAGGATAGTAAGCCATATGGCACAAGGTGCACCGGTTAATATGCATGTGGAACAATAAACACTTTACCCTCACCTAACTGTGTGCCAACCAAATCACATTTTGAATAGAAAATAGCCCCTGTGGCAGAAAGGAATTCCCCCAGACTGCACAGTGGCCTTGTTCTTTTTCAGAGCCATACAGCAACATGTTCAAGCTGTACAGTGGGGCAAAAAAGTATTTAGTCAGCCACCAATTGTGCAAGTTCTCCCATTTAAAAAGATGAGAGAGGCCTGTAATTTTTATCATAGGTACACTTCAACTATGAGAGACAAAATGAGAAAAAGAAATCCAGGAAATCACATTGTAGGATTTTTAATGAATTAATTCGTAAATTCCTCGGTAAAATAAGTATTTGGTCACCTACAAACAAGCAAGATTTCTGGCTCTCACAGACCTGTAACTTCTTCTTTAAGAGGCTCCTCTGTCCTCCACTCGTTACCTGTATTAATGGCACCTTTTTGAACTCGTTATCAGTATAAAAGACACCTGTCCACAACCTCAAACAGTCATACTCCAAACTCCACTATGGCCAAGACCAAAGAGCTGTCAAAGGAGACCAGAGACAACATTGTAGACCTGCACCAGGCTGGGAAAACTGAATCTGCAATAGGTAAGCAGCTTGGTGTGAAGAAATCAACTGTGGGAGCAATTATCAGAAAATGGAAGACATACAAGACCACTGCTAATCTCCCTCGATCTGGGGCTCCACGCAAGATCTCACCCCGTGGGGTCAAAATGATCACAAGAACGGTGAGCAAAAATCCCAGAACCACACGGGGGGACCTAGTGAATGACCTGCAGAGAGCTGGGACCAAAGCAACAGAGGCTACCATCAGTAACACACTACGCCGCCAGGGACTTCAATCCTGCAGTTCCAGACGTGTCCCCCTGCTTAAGCCAGTACATGTCCAGGCCCGTCTGAAGTTTGCTAGAGGGCATTTGGATGATCCAGAAGAGGATTGGGAGAATGTCATATGGTCAGATGAAACCAAAATAGAACTTTTTGGTAAAAATTCAACTCGTCGTGTTTGGAGGAGAAAGAATGCAGAGTTGCATCCAAAGAACACCATACCTACTGTGAAGCATGGGGGTGGAAACATCATGCTTTGGGGCTGTTTTTCTGCAAAGGGACCAGGACGACTGATCCGTGTAAAGGAAAGAATGAATGGGGCCATGTATCGTGAGATTTTGAGTGAAAGCCTCCTTCCATCAGCAAGGGCACTGAAGATGAAGCGTGGCTGGGTCTTTCAGCATGGCAGTGATCCCAAACACACCGCCAGGGCAACGAAGGAGTGGCTTCGTAAGAAGCATTTCAAGGTCCTGGAGTGGCCTAGCTAGTCTCCAGATCTCAACCCTATAGAAAATCTTTGGAGGGAGTTGAAAGTCCGTGTTGCCCAGCGACAGCCCCAAAACATCACTGCTTTAGAGGAGATCTGCATGGAGGAATGGGCCAAAATACCAGCAACAGTGTGTGAAAACCTTGTGAAGACTTACAGAAAACGTTTGACCTCTGTCATTGCCAACAAAGGGTATATAACAAAGTATTGAGATGAACTTTTGTTATTGACCAAATACTTATTTTCCACAATAATTTGAAAATAAATTCATTAAAAATCCTACAATGTGATTTCCTGGATTTTTTTTTCTCATTCTGTCTCTCATAGTTGAGGTATACCTATGATAAAAATTACAGGCCTCTCTCATTTTTTTAAATGGGAGAACTTGCACAATTGGTGGCTGACTAAATACTTTTTTGCCCCACTGTACATGCAGGTTGATCTGTTTTAGAAAAGCATCCAAGTCATTACGTATAACCATGACTTTTGTGCAAATGCTATCTTATCACCTACTCCAGTCTGGGTCCAGAATTTTATTTAGGGCACAGTAACATCATGGAAGACAGTCAGTTTACATTGCAAGATCTTATATGATGAAATGTGGTTAGTCAAATACTGAGCACATGCTTGAACCTGCTCCGAAATAGTTATTCAAATCATGTAATTCTGAGCTTCCCAGACAACAGTTAGTAGTTAAAGTTGATGGAATGCAACGTTGTTGCCAGACTAGAGTAAGGCTGTGGGATTTGACCAGCTGAGCAGACTGACCCACATCACTAACCTACATATGACGCATATGAACCTGCTTATCTGTACTGATTTTGACATCAGCAATAACTTTCCAAGTTTTGGGATCATCAGTGCTGAAACAAATATTGATGCCATTTATTTTACTCAATCTAACACATACTAATTCAGGATTAAATAACTGAGATAACTAGCTTGTAGAAAAACCAGCAGTTGTCTCCCCCCCACACTCCTCATGTTGCAAAGTGGTTTCAATATGCCCCTTTGAGCTGCAGCTGACCTCATTCCTAAAGGTCCACTCCTACAGTCAGACAGCCTAATCTACAGATCAGAAACAAACAGTTGCACCGAGCCCTGACCCTGTTCAGTGTGACGGGATGAATGCATAACAGTCCAGAGGTCTGGGTATAGCCAGCCTTTCAGAAATGTATGCTAGTGGTGCACTATGAGTTTCATACTGTACAAAAGTAACATGACTATATTAGACTTAAATTAGTTTCCAGGGTTTTCACTACATGATTATTGTTGCCAAAAGAATGAACAATAATATGGGGGCGATATCTATAGGAAAAGGGATGATTGATCAAAACAAATTGTATGAATGTTATACGTTTTTTTGTTTATTGTGCATTTGGTCTACTTTGGCAGATTGCATTATAACACTCAAAATAGTGGTGCAATACTCAGGGTTGTATACAGTAACCAAAACTCAATAAATATTCAATAGAAGAGCTCATGTTGGTAAGTGGATATTACTACTAAATTACAAAAAACAATGACACTTGTCAATGCATCCGTCTAAACTGATAAACATAAGAACACCCCATGGTCAGTATAAATTCTATTTCTATTCTTTACATATCAATGTTTATTTTTATTTCAGTTATCATTAATGCTGGCATATTGCATCATCCCTTTTGGGAGTCATTTGTGGTGTAATGTCATCAGATGCGCATTTATTTAGTATTTCAGACTGTTGCATCATAAGCAACACAGATTATGCTTTTTGTTGACTTAAATGCTAATAACTTGAAGCTCAACTACTTAACCAATCCATGACAGAGGGGCTCAGTCTGTCTGTGTGAGGGGAGTTCACTCGGGTGCACAAAAACATACCATTCTATATGAGGCAGTTATGCAACCGGTTAACTCTCAACATGTAGGATTCTGGGGCCACATGTTTCTCCATTACACAAGACATAGACAAGCTCTTATTGAAATACAGGCAAACATTAACAGGCCACAGATTGACTCTGTATGCTATTATAAAATAAAAGCATTGAGCTTTAAGCTCAAAAGTATGATGTCACAAAAAAACTTTTAAAGCTTAAGCTTTAGTTAAATATATACAAAAAAGGAATCTTCATGACTAAATAGGGACCTTTTTAACTGCATAGCTCATGTAAAATTCATTTCAAATCATTCGACAGCGAGGTAGTCAAGAAAAAGTACACGTTTACACCCTTTGTCCGCTCTATGATGCAAGGCCATTACATAATAAAATGGTTTTATTCAGTTTTACATCATTCACAAGATAATATTATATAAATGTAATAAAAATAACCCACAAGCAGTTGAACAGGTCTGAATAGCCTTTATTTGAAATTATTCACATTTCGGCTTTTCCTCTGTACTAAACAGAGTAGAGCTGAATCACAGTAGGCCCTGACTCCTGACCCCTGACCCCCCCCCCCGATATTAGGAGACACTCGTTTGCCCATCACAAAGAAAGTAAGCCATCCGTTTTGGAAGAAATACAACAAAACAACTGATGCCTGCAGTGAAAAACTACATCTCTTAATGTAATCATTTCATATTCCCCCAACTTAAAAAATAGGCTACATTGTACAATGTTATTTACAAAAGATTTTAAAAAAGAAGTGAAATCAAAATGGATTTTTCAATCCTGCTGCCGCTCTCAGGTGAGTGAGCAACCAATCAGCCCGTTAAATAGGATTTATTTGCTTTTTCTAGGGTTCAAAACACCCTACAGTTGAACTTTTTTTTGGTTCCTCAAAAGCTTCTTTTTTTTTTTTTTTTTTTTTTTTTTAAAGGTGAAAAAAAGTTTTATGTAATGCATCACAGTCAATAATGACCTTGGAGGTGTTTTTAACTAATAACTCTCCACAGGAGGTAATAATGGAGCTCAGATATCCATCTCAAACTGGTTGTCATCTGTGGAGGAGAAGAAACAGAGGACAAGCGGTTAGGGAGGCATTTGACAAACAGCTGGCAGTTAACATGTGTTTGCAGCCACGCCTTAACAGATTGGAGAGAAGACGACAAAGTTCAGTCCTTATCGATGCTTTCATAACTGGCGAGATAAACAAAACAAAAACATGTAACGGGTGCGGCTCGTAAATCCAGACTACATGTCCCGTTTGTTTACCAACGCAGACAGGGAACACAAGAGGCAAGGGGTCAAATCTAATCCCTGTGGTCTCTTGTTTGACACGAGGAATGGAGGATGACTGAGTGACGGTTTGATGCATTTCTCTCAAAAATAAATATTCGTCTCAACTTGTGCATGTGTCGTTTGTAAACACTGCCAAAATGAGGCGTGTCCTCTCCAACAATCAGAAGAAAAAAACGATTTATTGAATATAAAGTAATACTGAACCCCTCACCAACAAATAAACTACTGACAGTAGGAACCTAAAATGTATAAACACCTTCACTAAATAGATAAATAAGCGTCTTCAGACTGAAAGTACACTGTTGTGCAATATACACTTTTTGAAGTTATGACTGGCACTACCATCTTTTTGTATTTGTTAACTTCCCTTTTAAATACATGTTGTTACTGATACTCATTTGTTAACCTTGTACTTAAGGGATTTGGTTTATTAACATGTGCTTGCCACTTTTAATAAGTTGGCCTGCCCTTTTATTTAGCATTTTATCTGCTCTCTTTCTTTGCTGTAACAATGTAAATGTATCCTAACTAAAGGATTTCTGATCGGGATGCATGAGTTTTGTGATTGTTGCGTAATAAGCCACTAGCCTAGTTTCCAAAGCATGGTGATACCACTGAAGTCACATTCCCTGAAAGACTAAACTAACACGTGGCGATAATGACTGAGCACTCCTGTCCCGACCCTCAACACAGAACAACTGCTTCACTGAAACAATAATGCAGCCATGACAGTGCTGGGACACATCATGTACCTATCTGCTGTATACATGATGGATACTCATGATGACGTAAAACTTAGTATGCAAAAGAATTCCGGCATGTACATGAAAATTGGGCTGCATAATTTACTGAAATTGTATCTAAATTGCCCTATGGATCATTATTCAAATCCCAGGAAGTAAGTACTGTGGAGCTGGAGAGACCTCTAAAAAAAATTGGAACAAATAAAATCAGACTGAGCATTTACTGTTCAATAATGATGGAAAAATGCATCGCTTTTAAATCGCAATTAGTTATTTATTTCCACAAGTTCTACAGCCCAACAGATAACACATGTGTAACAATCATTCACTGCATAGGGAAATTGATATGCCTGGTTCGCCTCATTTAAAATATGTTTAATTCATTAAGAAAACAAATGCATGAAAGACGTTTGGACATGCACTGAACCGTGTGTTTGTTTATCTGTAAAGTCCAGTCATAAAAAAGGACTTAATAGTTTACCTGCAAGATCTTTCTCTTCCTCTTCCTCCTCCTCTTTGAGATCCTGCAGTTTCCCAATGGGGTGTGAAGCAGGTACTGTTACCCCTGGAATCTGGGGCAGACAGCATGGGGGGGTCCGGGCAATAGGAGAGTTTCGACAGTCCAACAAAAACTTCCTGTCGTAGATGATGCGTGTTCCTGTGTTTGTGAGACAGTAAAAGACAAAAAGATCTTGTATTTGTCCTGGGGTAATCAGATATAAAACAGACCAACTGCTGGAGTATTTAATGTATGATACCCTAGTTGTTAGTGCATCATGGCATGGTGCACATCTGGGAGTGCTGTATCAGTATCCTCTACAGGAGGGGATTTCAGTAGGTTTCTGTTTGCGGTGCAGAGGGGAGGGCTGCTATGAGTTCTAAGAAATCAGAACCCAAAACCTTCAATCTTTCAAGGGAGAGGCCTTGATATTAAAACCACATGTTTGTCCTTTTACTGGGGAAACTCGATTGGCAGATGCGACATGTTTAGTTGTGCATCCAGGAACTGCTTTTCAAGTATTCCCTCACAGCTGTGCCACGTATTAATCTCAACACAAACACTGCTGGAAATCTCAAGTGTGTCACCACTTGGACTCGGGCCAAACTCCCAAGCGAAAACAGCGTCATAAATGGTGTGTTGTGATAAGTTTGACCAGGATGTGACTTGAGTCAAGGAGGGGGACTGCTGCTTCTTTATTAGAGATTGGAACTAGTTCAACTTCGACACGAGGAAAAACAAGTTATGTAATAACTGTGGTGAGCAGCTCTTCCAGGACTAAGGGAAGCAAAGCGGAGGGAGAGCTGGGGCGAGAAAAGAGGGCTGGAATGCAAGCTATAGGCTGGCAATGCAATTCAAGCTTAAAAGAGTAGGTTATGTAAAAGAGGGGCCGGGCTAGCAACACATGGCAGGACCCCAACCATAGGGAAATGTGTTGCACATAAGAGGAACAAGTCAGAACTGAGTTGCAAGTTATTATGCAATGTTTACCATAGCCATCAAGATGGGGCACACATTAAAAAAACGGTATTTATTTACACTTGTCACAATCCCCATGCAATAGACATTTCCGTTGCCCCCCGGCCCCTATCGCCTCCTCTTAACTTGTACAGAATGTTCCCTACTGTTCCTGAAATGTAAAGCAGACCGCAGCGGTGATAGGACGGCCTCCACCTCCTCCACCATGGCAGAGGCCAATCACTGGACACACACACACCCTCTTTAAATCACAAGTCACGGGTTAGAGAGCCATGTTGTCGTTATACTTATAAGTTATGTGCGTTTTCGATCCAGCAACTAGTGACTGTGTTCGGACCTCAATGCGTGTTTTTGTCATGTTTATGCCAATAGTCCTAATGTAGTCAATGTTCTATTCTGCCATGAGCAAATAACTAGACTCATCTATTATTGAGTAGTATTTTACATTGTAGTTAAAAACGTTATTATTAAAAAAAAACCTATATATTACGTGTATGTGATGAAAAAGTACTTGTTTCCATCAAAAACCAAATGACAGTAAGCTTGTTGACAACACGAGAGCTGCAGCCAACTGTCACCGTGCAGAATGTGAGCAACACGACATTTGTATCAAACTTCATCCCGTCTTTGGTAAATAATAGTTAGACAATCGTATAAACTGTTCAAGCACGTTTGTACAGTTTGCAGCTTCTCGCAGGAACTTATCGTTGGGTTGTGTACATTTGCACGAATGCACAAACTTGTTTTGGAAGTTTGCTTGGTGAAAACTCATTTCCGAAAACAAAAGTAGCCTGTGTGAAACCACGAGTGAAAGCCTTGCACCCCGCGAGTCTTACCTCCAGGCGTGGTGGAGAAAAGGGTGCCCCCGGGAGTCTGGCTGTAACAGTCGGGTAGCTGGGACCAGTCCTTCAGGGTGAGCACCCTTGTGGGGATGGGGCAGCTTTTAACTTCATTGTTGCCGGTCGACATGATAGCGTCTGCGTGGCTGCTGCAGGCGGAGTGGGACAACTGTTTGCAAAAGTCCTCAAACTCGCTATATAACGCTCGCGCACAGCCTTGAACACTGTCTTAAAAGTTGTAATTGTTTTACAACTGGCAGAAATGAAAGTAAACGTTGTGCAACTTTAACTTGTAAACTAAGAATTCCAACAAGTTCAGAGTGTGGGGCCCGATGGTGTCCGTCGCTACCGAACTCTACCATGTGCTGTATTTGTAACACACAGCTGAAGCAGCCACTCGTGATGTTTTGTGCAAGAGCCATGAGACACGTGGTGGTGCAACGGCTTTGGGTGTGATGGTTTTTGTTAAAGGGACAGTCCGTGAGGGCGGTGGTAAAATAGAAGTGAAACAAATACACTGTTACAAATGAGAACACTGTCCCTCATTCGCCGCATACACTGCAAAACACGTTTGTTCAGCCGTTTCATTTGGGTGTATATTATAATGTAAAATAATTTAGTTTTTTGGGGAATGAAATTGCATGGTTTTCAGAGCGGGTTCAGATACAAAGAGCGTCTCTGGTTCACAGAACAAGCTCATCTCCAGCTCGAAAGTCTACTCGACAGCTCTGCCCCCTACAGGACCCCTGCAAACGTTTACAATGTTTGTTTTTTTTTGTTTAAAAATATGTTTGACTTGTATTGATTCCACATAAGGTACATAAGGCTGCTAGTATATAGAAAATAAGGGAGCAAGTATGTTACTTTAAAATGCTGCAACAGAAATTATTATGTTTAGTTATGATAATTATTTTGAGCTTTAGAAAAACAACTCATTTTACATTTTACATTTTCAATTTACTTCCGGAGAAGTAGTAACTCTCATTTTCCACCGCTTGAGGGCGACATCGAGATGAAACTGGTTTAGTGCATATAACATATTGCAGTATTAAGGGCCCTACATGTTGACGTACAATTACATAGAACAGTAAATAATGAACTTATTGAAAAAATAATAATTGTATTGGTGTTAAAAAGGTAAAAACTGATTAACTGAAACATATCAATATATATGCCTCTTTACAGTGTTTGGCTTTATTTTAAACAAAACAAAAGATGGGGTGTGTAAATCATGGATGTATATACTAAATACCCTTAAAATAACATTATCGACACAACTACGTCACAGGCACAACATCCGAGAAACAGAGGCAGCACTTTTGTCCTATCTGGGCAAATCCGCATCGGCTGCTGATTGGTCTAGAAATATGGAATCAGATGACGTAGTAGTTCCGGGTTTCTAGCTCTTCAGAAAAGGTAACTCTCGGTCATTTCTGGTAGAGACACGATTGACCCGGTTTTCTTCGCCTCTGAAGGTAAGAATGCCTCCAGCTTGCCAGATAAGCAGGGTATCACTCTCTGACTGGCTGCTGTAATCTCATTTCTGCCTAATATCTGTTTGTAGATTTATGTTCTGGCGAATTTGTGTGGACAATGTTTGAATTGGTTTAAACTACATCCTCTGTAGCTAACGTTAATCAACGTGCCAACGGTTACTCAATGATGCTGTACAGCGTGTGGCGGCTTTGTCATCATCTGCGTCGCGCTCCTCAACCATTGTCAAATAACCCGCTAAGTGACGTATCAATAAATACGTTAAATTGTGTTATTTTGAAGAAAGCCAATTGATGTTTTCAGGGGTTATTTTACATATCGGTTCTTATTCATTCAATGCGTTTTTGAACATGGCGTTTTGTAAACATCTTCCCATAAAACAATCGTTATGTATATCAATCATATTACCAATATCCCTTCTAAATAGCTGTGTTGCCCTGGAAATAACACATTCATATGTAATTATGAGTTAAAATATTCCACCTAATTTTTTATATTATCCGGAAACATAGTTGGGTTTAACACACCATGCCTTCTTTTATAAGGGAACCGTGTGCCACAATATTTGCATGGATCCCGGCATAACTGTATTTGCAGATAAGATCATTGTAATGTTCCATTCCAATGCTCAAAAAAAAAAACTAGAAGGACTAGTAGCAGGAAAAATGCTTTATGGTGTTATTACTGAGGAATGTTTCGTGGTTTAAAAGTTGTGTTTTAATGCTGTGAGCTCAAATCCGCAATGCTGTGAAGGCAGACGCACACGTTGTGGCATGCGAACACAGCACCATAATCTTTATTTATCTTCTGGAGTACATCCAGATTTCGTGCCTTTTGTACACGTATAACGTAGCATAGAGCTATGATTCACACACATCTGAATCACGCCATGTGTAAAGTCGGTCTACCGGAAAATGCTGGGACAGGTTACATCAGCGAGGAAGTTTTTGGGTAACGAGCAATTTGTCAGTAGTATGTTGTGAAAGTCGTATATTTCAATATCTAATTTAGGATATAAAAGTAGGTCCTACATGATGGATGTAAACTACCCTTATCTCATTACACATTTTGGTTTTATTCCTTTTTTATTTAGTTGCTCATGTTGAAAACCAGTTTAAAGTGCCATAATAGGTTTGATCAGTTTCATCCCCATCCTTCTGAAACTAGCAAAAAGGCTGAAACGTACACTATTTTTGTCAGTTTAACCTCCGTACCCTTCACTGAAAGGTTATTAGCGAGCAAAGCTTGACCTAAAGTGACCTTACACTGGCCACTGCGTGGGGTGAGCTTCAAGAGTATTGTCATTGGTTGTCCGGCTCAATGCTCTCCGGCAAAACTCACAGTGGTGTGGTCATCCGACATTGGTCAGTCTCCTTACACATCTTCTCCCCCTTCATGACGTAGCTGATAACTTATCCTGTGTTGTTAAAAGGAGGACAGTGTGAACACTATAAGGGAGGGATCTTGTGATAAACTCTAAGTATGAATCACATATAATTGAAACCTGGAAGGCTGACTGACATACAGAAGCAGTCTGGTACAGACACGTTGAGTCTATGATGAATACAGAGTGTATGGTTAGTCAACATAACGCAATCTCACTGTGTGTAAAGAGTAAGTTATTAAGGGATTGGTTTGAATGGCTTTCAGATGATAGATAACCTTTAGTAATGAAATTACCTCTTTGATTCGCAAGCTATGGTTTTGTCAAGTATGCCATCAGACTGTCTTTGGTTACCAACTTCCTCTTGCCGACAGCTGTCCTCACATGGCTGAAAGTGAGTTTTAAAATCAACATTACTTTTTTGCCCTGACTGTACATTAAAACAGGGTTTAAACGGGTACTGGAAATCATTAAACACTTAAGTTTAGTGTGCTCAGAGTTTGAAAGTGTTTGGATTTTTAACAGAGTGCTGGAAATGTAATCATCAATCTTCTGTTAAATGCTGTATTATTGTTTTGTATGTAAGCCATGTCATTTACCTTTGACTAAAGGTGTAGGAACCCTGTTAAATGTGATTATCTCCTATTTGCTTAAAATTCAAAGGTTTCTTCTGCTTTATTCCATCTTTAGGTTCAACATTGTGAGGAGAGTGGACTAAACATTTTCATGCTGTAATTGTTGGATTCTAAAAAGCGTTTACTCTAGAGGGCATTTCTCTTTCTGAGCCTTCCAGTCCAACACATCTAAATCATTTCTGGGACCAGCACACTATTATTCAAAACTATCCTGACCACGGCTGCTCCATAGTTCCCTTCCACACGCTCCATCCCAGAGAACAGTATGGGTCTCCAGGCAGACTCCAAACTCCAAACTGTCCTCCTTTTTCCAATCCACTTTCTGGTATGGCTGTACTCCGTCCTGTCCTTTCTTCCCTGGTACTACATCACCGGTGCTGGAGAAAAAAAAGCTCTGTCGAAGAGGATAAAAGCCCGCTCCACTTCAGGCTGTGCCGAGGGGCCGTACCGCTCCGTGGATCACTTCGATGCCTTGGCCAGGGAGGACTTTCCGGGCAAGGACACACTGGATAAGCTGATGTATCACGCTGTGCAGCACTTTGGAACAGAGCACTGTCTCGGCACCAGAGAAGTTCTGAGTGAAGAGAATGAGGTTCAACCCAGCGGAAAAGTTTTTAAGAAGGTGAGTCATTCCCATCGCTATATTAGTTTTTTATTATTGATGAGGGATGCTTGCGAAGACAAAGATGTCTAAAGTTACAGCTGACTCTTTCCTTTCTTAGCTGATCCTGGGGGAGTACAAATGGCTCTCCTACAATGAAGTGGACTCTATAGTCAGTGACTTTGGGAGCGGACTGGCAGCCCTGGGCAGCAGCCCAAAAGCAGCATTGCAATATTTTGTGAGACGAGAGCCGAGTGGATGATCACTGCCCAGGCGTGCTTCAGGCGCAATTTCCCCTGTAAGTATAAAATAGATAAGATGTTACAGTATGTCATAACTGCTCATTAAATCTTTCCTCACTGTTTGTTTTGTTTTCACAACAGTGGTGACCTTCTATGCCACACTGGGAGAGGAGGCAATCGCATTTGGTCTGAACGAGACCGGAGTTACACATCTAGTTACCAGTGCGGAACTGCTCCAGACCAAACTGAAAGTGAGTTCATCCCTAAAAACTGTAGAAGTGAATCAACGTTGGTCAGGAAACAGCTTGTCTGTTTTTATAAGTAACCCCAGTAATCCTAATCATATGACACTCTTATTTTCTCTTATTAATTCAATCAAAGCTGGTACGAGGAACCTAAAAAAACATGTTGTAATATCAGCATCCGCACTAATGGATGTGCCAACATCTGTTTAGAGAAGTAATAATACTAATGGTAATATAATAACTTTTTACATTTATAGAGGACTTGTCAAGCAAAGTTTAAAGTGATAAAGACCTGATAAAATACCTAAATAAATTATAAAAAAGGGGGAAAATGAAATCCTTTAAATAATTAAAAAAACAACCAGATTTATTTTGAAGCTGGTGTAAATTTTAAATACATGTAAAGATACATTTGAATGCTAATTCACTATGAACGCCATGTTTAATTAAGTAAACACAATTTGGATTGGGTCAAGATCGATGGCTGAGAAAGGTTAGGAAAACAAAACCATGGGAAAAAAAGGAACAGTGTTTAAATATTTACTTAACAAATAGATACACATGAAATCCAGACTTAAGGAAGTTATTTAAATAAAATCAAGAGTAATA
Organism: Eleginops maclovinus; assembly: GCF_036324505.1. Classification (NCBI taxonomy): domain Eukaryota; kingdom Metazoa; phylum Chordata; class Actinopteri; order Perciformes; family Eleginopidae; genus Eleginops; species Eleginops maclovinus. Next base: position 19,178,394 of record NC_086371.1, read on the forward strand.
CAATACATTTTTTAATGAATATGATACATTTCTTTTTGATTCCCTCTTCTTTTAAAAAGTGCTATTTTAAAGTGTTTAGGAGATGTGGTTTTTGGCCATTATAAATATTAGTCAGCAAATAAGGAGCTCGGAAACATTCCTATTTGTTAAAGGAAATCATGTGATTTGACATCCTGTCGTAATAGCTGCTGTGCCCTCTCTTTCTGTCCAGAATGTGCTCCCTCTGATCCCAAAGCTGAAGCACGTGATCTACGTGGGCCAGAAGAAAGTGAGCACAAAAGGCTTCCCGGCAGGACTCTCCATCCACAGCATGCAGGCCGTCCAAGAGCTGGGCGTGCTGCCTGAGAACAGTACGTATCTGTCTGACTCACCTGGGTTCTGATTCTCTGTCCAAATTCAGGGGTGAAAAGCCTCAAACAGGCTCTACGAGACAATAACTGTTTGTTTGTCTCGCAGTTGGGAGGGAGATTGTGAAGCCTCAGCCGTCTGATCTGGCCGTGGTGATGTACACCAGCGGCTCCACAGGCAGACCCAAAGGAGTCATGATTGTCCACAGTAACCTCATCGCAGGAATGACGGGCCAGTGTGAGCGCATCCCTGGACTCGGGTGAGTTTCGGTATTAGTCAGTGTTAAGACTGAACGATTCACAATTTATTGAAATATGTGACAAAATAAATGTTTGTCAACAGGCACAGGGAAATATTTTCCTGATCAAGTTTTGTCGTGCTGCAAAAAAAATATATAGTAGTTTTGTGGAGAGGCTCTTTAAAAAATCAACCCATTATCTTTTTAAATATACCTTTCAATGACAAAAAAATAAACAATCCATACGATATCGTAAATCACAAATCAATATCAGTCAAAATAATCACAATTAGTTCATTGTCCAAATCGTGCAGGCATAGTCGGTTTACATAATCTAGTATCAAGTCTTTAAGGGTAGAAAAGGCTTTTATTTTCCACTTTTATGTTTGAAATCTTAAGAAAATGCTTGAGTTTGAGTATATTCTTTTAACAGTACTTGATATATAACAATCTGATTCAGGAAAAAGTACAAAATACATGTGAAATAGAATGACATAAAACAGAATCTAAAATTAGATACTGTACAGTATAAAAAAAGAAAATCCCAATTTGGGATAAATAAAGCATTTCTGATTCTGAGTAGAATACTGTCTCTTGTAATAATATATAAATATGTTGAGTATAAACAGAGCTGTGTGCTCTAAACATACGTAAGTGATGACACTTCACAGAGCTCGGAGTGGAACTGTTTAATGGCCTTTGGGATAAAACAGTGCCTGGTGGTCCTGGCCCCGCACGACCTCTGATATAGACCAAAACATCCCTTAGTATTTGAAATGAAACAATCCCCTCTGCACATTTGTTTGTTGACTTCAGCTAACCAAGCACTAATTAATGAAGCCCATAACACACAAGTAAAGCTAACATGAACAGCTGTTAAAACAAAGTGCATAAATACACGTCAACATGTCATTCAGAAGGAAAATAAATAAATAAAATGACTTATCGACTTTAGAAATCTTAGTTAACTCAAACGTAAACGCCCTATTAGTTTACTTATTGACTAATAAGGGATCGCCCTGATGGTAAAAGCTTCAGGAGTTGTGTAGTTTTTGTTTTAGGTTATTTAAAAAGGGATTAAATGTTACTCTCAAAAAGCCAAACACTGCCTACAGTCTCTTTATTCATTCATGGTTTAATTCACCCAGTTTTCACAGCTCTTACTCAATAGCGTTTTCTTCAGTCCTCTTTTGCGTTTTCCAACAATAACAACATCGAAATGACAAGATAGTTTTTCCATATACATTTGTGCTGGGAGAGACTTCCAGGAAAAGAATAACCGCCTTCCAGGTTTCTACAGTTGAATGGTACATTTACGAGGCGGTGCTACTCTATTAGCAAGCTGTGAACCAAGGAACAGCACTCAAAGACACTTGGTGTGATAATTGGAAAGAGACACAGAATACCTGTTGTAGCTTTGGCTCTAACCTTCCTCTCCCTGTGTCGCTGCAGGCCTAAAGACACGTACATCGCCTACCTGCCCCTCGCTCATGTCCTGGAAATGACCGCTGAAATCTCCTGTGTCACATACGGCTGTCGGATCGGCTACTCATCCCCCCAGACACTGTCCGACCAGGTACTATACAGCACCAACACCAAGATATGTTGGATTTCATATGCTTTATGTAAGGGATAATGTAGAACAAGCTGGTCATAATGGGGGAATGTAGTCCAACAGAGTGAGCAGCGGTCTTAAATGTAATGATGCTATTTTGCAACAATGGCACACTTGCTGTACATTATCTTTGTTTATTACACAAAAACAAACTAAAGAAATCAAATATTTGAGAGAAAATTTAGTTGTAGATGGTCTTTGTGTTTTCTTTATTATTGATTTATCAAAATAATAAAGAAATGTTCGGATTAAGAAAAAAACTGATAAAAAATAAAAACATTTTTAGTCAAAATTAAGATTTGAAATATTATTGGATGTATTTAAAAGTTATTTATATATTTAGAAAGCTCCTGTTTGAAAAAGAAAGTCTGTTTGCTTTGTTGGGAGATCAGAACCGTGTCCATGGCAACTGTCTGTTATGCATAGCATCAGTATGCTATGTCGTAATGAGCATAATTAACCTGTCAGAATAAAGTATTATTTTGTCATACCGGGGTGCGGTCACTTGCACACTGTTGCCATTAGTTTTTAATCATGGTTGCTGTCTAATGTAATCAGTGCCTTTTTTGTTCCCTTTAGTCCACGAAGATAAAGAAAGGAAGTAAAGGAGACAGCTCGGTGCTCAAACCCACCCTGATGGCAGCTGTGCCGGTAAGAAACCGGCTTTATTTTTTACACTAACTTCCTTTAACCTATTCGTCATCAAATGTATATATTTACCTTTTTTCTCCTTAAAAGGAAATCATGGATCGCATCAACAAGAATGTGATGAGCAAAGTGCAGGAAATGAGTTTCATCCAGAAGACGCTGTTTACTCTGGGCTACAGATATAAACTGGAGCAGATCAAGAGGGGCTATGACGCACCACTCTGCAATGCGTAAGAAACCACCATGACCCCTTTTTTAAATGCCCTTTATAGAAAGGTGCAACTTGAAAAACACACAACCCTCTTGTCTCTGCAGCCTGCTGTTCCGGAAAGTGAAGAAACTTCTGGGAGGACGGGTGAGGATGATGCTGTCCGGAGGCGCCCCCCTCTCCTCGGCCACGCAGAGATTCATGAACATTTGTTTCTGTTGTCCTGTGGGTCAGGGCTACGGCCTCACTGAGACCTGTGGAGCAGGCACCATCACAGAGGGTACGATCCTGTCAAACAGAGAGTGTAAAGATGATGATAAAAGGATATGGTGTTAAAATGTCCTCTTTGTCATACAGTTGCGGACATCAGCACTGGGCGTGTTGGAGCTCCTGTTATCTGCTGTGAAGTCAGACTCAGGGACTGGGCTGAAGGTACGTGTTGAAGAACATATTAACCACTAATTCCTACTTTACTCCGTTAGGACTCCCCAATCTTATCTTTGTTGGAACACCCTACTCTGTTAGAATGTCCCACTGTTTAACCTGTTACTACACGCTGTAATTACACCATGGAACAGAACGTATTTTTAACACCAAGGTAATTACATTTGAACTCTCTGTCTCAGGTGGCTACACCAGGAAAGACAAGCCGAACCCTAGAGGGGAGATCCTTATCGGCGGCCCCAATGTAACCATGGGTTACTACAGGAACGAAAGCAACGATCAGGACTTTTTCGCGGATGAAAAGGGTCAGAGATGGTTCTGCACCGGTGATGTTGGAGAGGTTTACCCAGACGGCTGTCTACAGATAGTGGGTGTGTATGACTCTGGCCAAAGGCTGTCATCTGATAGCGTTGGTAATGGGCTCACCACACACTTAATTTCCCAGCTTTGATCTACACCCAATGTGGTTGAATAACTCCTGACAGGCAGCCTGTTTGTGCTCGATAAACAGAGCACTATTGTAACCAGTTGTATTCTCATTTAGATCGCAAGAAGGACTTGGTGAAACTGCAGGCGGGCGAGTACGTGTCTCTGGGTAAGGTCGAGTCCGCTCTGAAGAACTGCTCCATCATAGAAAACATCTGTGCTTATGCCAACAGGTGAGTGACAGGAAGTAGGATTTCATGTCTTCTTTATTCATATATAGGAATACATGAGATGTACTGTTCAGAGCATTTCTTAGTTACTGAAAACATCTTAACAACAATGAGGTCCAAGTCCCAGAGTGGCCGTTTAATACTGTGGTGCAGGAATGAGTCCTGAAACCCTGGAATCAGTTAGATTTAGCAATTCGGTTTGTTTGACAGATTTGTCAGTATTCTTAAACATTTTTTATTGAGGAGCCTGAAAAAAGACATGTAGGTAACTAGATTTGAGCTATATTTTAAAGTTTGTTCTCAGATGTGGATCCTAAAGACCCTTCATTTGAATGACTGAAGCTTCATGTGTCACTGAAGTGACAACATGAGAATACTAAACGTCATCATGCTGAACTTTAGCAACCTTTTAGCTTAGCAGTGGGGACGTTTCACCTTGCACCCATGATGTAGTTTGCTTTTAAAATGTTAAAGTTTGTTTATAACGTCATAAACAAATCACCTGTTAGCTTTTTTTCTTCTGCTGACTCCATTTACGCTTAGCTATTTATGCTTTAACAATTAAAAAAGCTGTGTTCATATTCTGAGGTTATCCTGCTGAACACAGTGTGTAAGTATCATAAACGTTTGTTTGCCATGGAGCATATTTTCAGCAAGACTCAAAAGCTCTATGGGAAAACCCCATTGAACTTTTCTCAAATGAGCCAGTGCAGTGCTAACTTCCTTCTTCCAGCTCCACAAAATCACTGACCTGATACTTACAGTTTAGGAATTAAATGAAATCCTTCCTCTCAGATTTTGCCCAGGATGAACCAGATGAACTAGCTCAGTGTCTCATGTTGTGTAGGAGATTAAACAACAACCGCTCACTGATGGCATCTTTCCAAAACAAACTTCATAGTATCAGAGGGCTCACCTCTGTGTGATAACACATTGTACACATTGTAACGTGTTCTGCTCCAAACTACAAGACGGAGTCTCAACAACATGTATAGCCAACATTTATGATGCTACAAAATCCTAATTTGTGTTTCCTGTTTCTTATGTGCTTTTGCTAACAATGGCCCTTGTTTACAGCTCCGGTTGGAAACAATAGTGTTTGTTCACTTTCACAAATACTTATCTCACTCTAATCTTGTATGCAAATCCACAGCACTAGTTATCAGCATGCATTAGTTTGCAAATGTATAACTGTGCATATCATACTACAGGGAGTTTGACTATAATGTGAATGCATGTAGTGTGATTACTTACCTAAACTCAACTGTGATATGCATTATTTCCACATCATACAGTTCTTGGATTTAATTGGAAAATGTGTGCCTTGTGTCATTAATCTGGACATCAAATGTGGTTATCGCAGCATCATAACTTCATCATCTCCACATTTAAATATAATATTAAATGTTGTCACCTCACCTCATTCTGACTTTTTAAAAACATTTTCATCTCTTTTTTTTGTTGTGGTTTAGCGATTAGGGGTTTCAAATACACAACATTCATTATTTTAATTTCCTTACAAACAAAAAATGTTAGATGAAAAACAGTAGTGCAGATAATATTGCATTTCCACTAACAAGTTATAATTGAAGCCGTAATTGTAATGCATACAAATAACACTTCACACCTTTTCATGTGTTTACCTCTGAACAACAATACACTTTCAGCCCTTAAGTCTCAAAACCCCCACTGTTTATATGTTATGTTTACTCCAACGGATTCAGTGTTCACACTCGAGCCTGTAGTTCCACAGAAATCTTTGTTCCTAACCTTAAACATAACATTTGTTCAGGACTTCCAGTTCAACTGTGCCGCCTACGCTTCATCTGACATTTACAACATTTTCAGTTATCAGCGTTTCAACCATCACTCAGTACTTTCCCTTCAAAGTTCTGCTTTTCTATTACCTCCTGATCTGTAAACATTTAGCTTTGTAGTTGGTGCCACTTGAAAGATTACTTGAACTATGTTAATCGATCCAGCTTATCAACCTTCATTTTCTTTTGTTATCTCAGTGAGCAAAACTACGTGATCAGCTTTGTGGTTCCCGACCAGAAGAGGATGACAGAACTGGCCAGAAAGAAAGGCATTGTGGGAGAATGGGAGGAGATCTGCACTCACCCCGACATGGAGAGAGAAGTTCTGAAGGAGATCAAGGAGGTTGCTGCTAACAGTAAGAACTGATCATGTGTTTTCATAACATTGGGAAAAAGCTGTCTGTCCTCATCCCTATATTAAAAAATGTGTTATTGAGCCAGAAATGATATATTTTAAACAATGTGTTATTGTTTCAATGCTCAGTTCCATTCATACGAAAGAATGACCTAATTACATTAAAAAATCTCACAAAAATAAGATAATTAGGATTTGATTTAGAGATTTTAACAGTATCAAGTCAGAAGTTACAAATAAAAAAGATAAATCTTTCAAATTAAAGCCTTAAAAAAGACTATAAATAAATGAATTTAAACAAAATAAAATACACATACAAATCTAAACGCCTTGTAAAATGAATTTTTGTCCTTAACTTCCTTATAATCTGTACAGTTTGTACCGATATGTTAGTAAAGAAGAGCATTATTAATTGCACTACACTGTGAAAAATGTATGTGAGCATAACCCTCCTCTTCCTCTTTCCTTCATATAGTAAAACTCCAGCGATTTGAGATTCCAGTGAAGGTTCACCTGAGTCCAGAGCCATGGACACCTGAGACAGGTCTGGTCACAGATGCTTTCAAGTTGAAGAGAAAAGAGCTGAAGAACCACTATATCCACCACATAGAGAGAATGTACGGAGGCAAATAACTGCTCAACGTCACCTAAGAGTCTCCATTGTATCTGTAACAATGTAAAAAATCTTCCCGGTACCCAATTTGATTTTTAATGCTATTTGTGTACCACTGGCGTTGACTTGAATATGTCTTGAAAAGAAAAGCTGTAGATAGTGGTCGATCCATGTGTGCTGCTTTCTATTCTCGTATATATGAGTTCTGATTGTCAAAAGAAATGCACTCAACTTGCAACTTGTATGCCATGAAGAGTCTGAAATCGTTACAGCGCTTAACTGCCATTCACTTAAATCTGCTGGCACCGGTTGTAGCTGATTTAAAGAAAACGTACCACTGTCCTCTATATGTTGCTGATGCTTTGTTGTTACTTTCACTTGAAAATCTGAACAACTGTTATCATCACGGAGGCTTTTTTTTGTCCTGTAAAGTTGAGTACTGATGTTACTGTGCCTTCAGTCTGCAGTACTTGTGTAGTCACGCAGAAGTTTGAGCTAAATTATTTAAACAAATAGGTTTGTGCTTTGTAACAAAAATGGGTTAACTGCCATTTTATGTTTACTTGAGGGGAACTATACCCACCGCGAGATCCACCGACATTGATCATACAGACTAAAACATACATGTGATGTCTGCTTAGCCACTGTTATTTTTCCTGACCAATGTTTTATTTATTTTATTTGTCAACTTATTCAATAAGTAAGACCATGTGTGTGAACATAAGTGACTCAGGAAGCTCAACAAATGCTTTAATATATGAATTGTCAAATAATGGCTTACTGTATACAGTCATTTTGTTGAAGTTCTTGTGGGCACCTTATTTATTTAAGAGCAGGCATGCTTGTCTCCTAACCAACAATAATACTGTGTGTATTTTACCTCAGTTAACGTACAATTTGGTATCATAAGGTTATCCGAAGTGGAGTCTATTCATTTAATATAGGAATGTTTTTAATGTGTTTTTCCAAGTGTTGTCGTGTCAGTGTATTTGCATCATTCAAATCTTTTAAGGGTGCAGACATTGGCCGTCGCTACATAGTTTGGTGATACTGTCTGTATTTATTATGATCACATGCCTGGTTCAACATTTCAAGAATAAACCCTTTTTTTTTTCGCATACTTCGGTCTATGACATTTCATTACAAAAACAGAAATAAACAAGAAAGCATTTACATTATTTTTGGGTGTGTTGACGGGGAGAGCCTCAGCTGCTCCAGTCTTGAAATCGGAAACAATCACTAGCAATCTTCCAAACAGGCTGGTCATTGTTGGGTGTAGCCTGAGCTGTCAAAAGAAAGTTCTGGTTGAAGAAACGCTGTTTGTTCCCTTCAAATTTTACTGTTCCACCAGTCACCACGAGCAGTGTAGTCTGACCTTGGGTTGCTTGTTCTGTGAAGAAAGGGCAGATTGATCCTGGATAAGTGCCCCTTCCATGGAATAACATCACATGTTTGAAGTTATAGCCAAATTATACCGACCATGGCATTTCAATGCTCTGCCTCACATTTAGAATCCCCCTCTTCATTTGAGGATCATCAATGGAAGTTAAAATCTCACCGTGAACTGGCTGACAATCCAGTGTTTGAACTTGGAACTCGCTTGAAGGCAAAGACTCGAAGAAGTCCCCCAGAGCATCGTTTCCAGAAACAGCATTCCCATTCCACACCAAGGTCGCCTTGTCCAGGTAGAGCCGGGTCAAGTTCTGAGACATAAGGAGTCATGAAAAGAATGTTAACAACGATCACAAACATCAAGCAAAAGCAGAAATGAGTTTCATGTACACCCAAAGCCACACTGGATTGTGCAGGCCAACACTTTAATTGACATACAGGGGGGGGGGGATAATCGGAAAATATACAGCGGGTAAAATAAGTATTGAACACGTCACAATTTTTCTCAGTAAATATATTTCTAAAGGTGCTATTGACATGACATTTTCATCAGATGTCGGTAAAAACTCATACAATCCACACATGCAAAGAAATCAAACCATAGATGTCCATAAATTAAGTTATGTGTATTAAAATGGAATGACACAGGGAAAAAGTATTGAACACGCTTAATGAAATGTATTCAATACTTCGTACAAAAGCCTTTGTTGGTAATGACAGCTTCAAGACGCATCCTGTATGGAGGAAGAAGTCGCATGCATTGCTCAGGTGTGATTTTGGCCCTTTCTTCCACACAAACATTCTTCAAGCCTTTAAGGTTCCGTGGGCCTCTTCTATGAACTCTGATCTTTAGTTCTTTCCATAGATGTTCTATTGGATTCAAGTCAGGTGATTAGCTGGGCCATTCTAGCAGCTTTATTTTCTTTCTCTGAAACCAATTGAGAGTTTCCTTGGCTGTGTGTTTGGGATCATTGTCTTGCTGCACCCTCGTTTCATCTTCATCATCCTGGTAGATGGCAGCAGACTTTTATCAAGAATATCTCTGTACATTTTTCCATTCATCCTTCCTTCAATTATATGAAGTTTGCCAGTGCCGTATGCTGAGAAACAGCCCCACACCATGATGTTCCCACCTCCAAACTTCCCTGTTGGTTTGGTGTTTCTGGGGTGATGTGCAGTGCCATTTCACCTCCAAACATGCTGTGTATTATGGCATCCAAAGAGTTCAATTTTGGACTCATCTGACCAGACTATATTCTCCCAGTATTTCACAGGCTTGTCTAAATGTTGTGCAGCAAACTTTAAACGAGCCTCAACATGCTTTTTCTTCAGCAATGGAGTCTTGCGTGGTGAGCGTGCATACAGGCCATGGGGCTGAGTGCACTGCTTATTGTTTTCTTTGAAACAATTGTACCTGCTAATTCCAGGCCTTTCTGAAGGTCTCCACAAGTGGTCCTTGGCTCTTGGACAACTCTTCTGATAATTATTTTCAATCCTCTGTCAGAAATCTTGCGAGGAGCACCTGGTCGTGGCTGGTTTATGGTGAAATGATGTTCTTTCAGCTTCCGGATTATGGCCCCAACAGTTCTCACTGGAACATTCAGGAGTTTAGAAATCCTTCTGTAATCAATGCCATCAGCATGTTTTGCAACCATAAGGTTGCGAAGGTCTGGAGAGAGCTCTTTGCTTTTACCCATCATGATATGTTTCTTGTGTGACACCTTAGTAATGAGAGACCTTTTTATAGGCCATCAGTTGGGACTGAACAAGCTGATATTATGAGAAAAATTGTGACGTGTTCAATACTTATTTTACCCGCTGTATCAGTTATTTGTTTCAGAAATATAATAATATCAAAATAAGGACCCCTCTAATTTGATGTGTTCAATTTGGAACTTTTTACAGTTGAAAACAAATGAACGCACTGCTCTCTGGTGACCAAACTATGTAATGGCGAATGTTATTGATCCCAAACGCATCTTTGACAATTTGAGACTGCAATTCAGTCTCTGATATACACCCATGTTGTAGAAGTTTTACTTCTTTACATACATGTAAAAAGGAACTCTGTATATTAACATTGAACACACAGTATAAGCAGTTAATTAGTAGCTGCTCTATTGGGCCACCAGCAGGTAACAGGCAGCATTTACACCGTGTGTTGACTACCGACTAACTAACCATGACCCCAAACACGTCACTGAGTGGTGCTCTCACTATGGTAGCCTGCAATAGACAAAATACTTACAATTCACCTAATGATTTACACATGTCATTTGACCTCAGACAAATGATTTACATTAACTGGGGTATTGGTGCTTTCCATTTCAGACAACAAAACAAGACCATCACTCACCCTTCTTTTCTTATCCATGCAGTCGTAATAAATATTGACAAATTCTTCTGAATATCTGCATGACTGGTCGACATGGGTCCTGAAATCCTAGTATGAAAAATCAATTATAACATGTTGATCACGAATGTTTAAATCAAACAAATGAACAAGGTGTGTGAGACCGCTCAAAGCATCTTAAAAGGCGCACATTGGAAATTGATGTTAGCTTCTAGCTAGCAAAACAACGCGTGAGCTAGTTCCTTTCATCATAAAGTATACAAAACAAGTCAAACTTACCAGCAGCGGGCTAGCCATTTTATAGTTATATGGAGCGGAACAATTCTGGATGTATTAACTATTATCAACTACGATATTTGAAAAATAATTTCAAGCATCAACTAAGGTGGCTTTATTTTTCATTTGTATCATCCAACGCTGCAATCTCGCCGCATGGATTACTTCCTCTGGTCAATAACTATACCTACCAAAATAAAACTTATGTATGTTCGTTCAAATGCAAAAGGACCTTTGATAGCGTGGTTTCAAGACACTGATTACCATTTTACACAGTTTCTATTTGACAAGTGATCAAAATGTAATTATAATTGAATGAATAATAGAACCAAATAGGAATTCAGCCTGAATCGTCGGGTAGTGCCTTTTACTTTGAACGAAAACATTAACGGAAGAGCGGAAGTAGAGTTCCGGATTTCCTGAGTCACTGTTGTCTGGTTCAAACAACCTGAAACCACCACACTTTGCTAACTACTGTGCACATTGTTTGTATTTTTAAGTTATTTTCAACAATGGAGAGCACTGTATCAAATGTAGAGGTCTGTAATTTAGCTTACACGGGGCAGTTTGAGAAATTAAAGGAGTGCATTCTGTCAGATAAAACGCTTGCCTGCAAAACGGACCAGGTAAGAATGGATGTTTTAAAATGAATACACATGTCAAGAGAACTTCTTCACATTTTTTTTAACAACGTATGGATTTCACACACCGTATTCTGTGGTTTTAGGACTGTAGAACCGCTCTGCACTGGGCTTGCTCAGCTGGACACACCAACATTGTGGAGTTTCTTCTTGACCTGGGAGTGGAAGTGAATCTGCAAGATGATGTAGGCATAACTCTTCCACAACAAAACGTTTTAAAATGTATTGATGTCGTATTTTTGTCCTCTAATGTAATGAATGGCAGTTGTTGTTATATAATAGTGTCCTTATACAACAGCACAACCCAACTTGATTCACACACTCGAGAATAATACGAACCTTAGAGGTGTCTCTTTTTCAACCCTCTTTTAGAGACGTTACATTTACAATAACCATGTAAAGAAAATGTATTAGAATATTTGTTTGCAGTTGTGGAAGAAACACTTAAATAGTTTAAATAGCAAAACAAATATTCTAAATATACACACAAATAAACAGATAAAATAAAAGTCCTGCATTCAAAAGACAACCTAAGTAAAAGTAAAGACATATTTGCCAATACTTTAACTACTAAAGTATAAAATTGTCCTAATCGCCCATTTCAGAATCATTTATATTTAATAACTAACTAGTTGATGTATCTACCACTGCTGGTAAAAGTGGCACTTTAATACAACTTTGTATACTGATGCTGATTATCTTAACCTATGAATTCAATAATGTGTAATTGTGTAGTTTAACTATTTTGCATTAGCGTATAACCTTGGTCTATAAAGTAACGTTAAGATTGTATATATAACGTTTGTAACCTTGTATTTTGTACATTTTAATGTATAGGTGCAATTTCTTTGTCAATATGATGTCAAATTAAGTACCACATTTATATAAATCCAAATGTAATGTTGTAGAATGTGAGCAGACATAATATTGTGTGATCTAAAGATGATCCAATTCACTTTGTGTTTTGGATTGACAACATGTGATGTGTTGCTTTCCAGGCTTTGTGGTCCCCTCTTCACATCGCAGCGTCAGCAGGCAGAGAAGACATAGTGAAAGCTTTAATATCCAAAGGAGCTCAGCTGAATTCTGTGAACCAAAATGGATGCACCGCTCTGCACTATGCCGCCTCCAAAGACAGATACGAGGTAAAGCTCCCACGTTACAGTTACTTTGACCGATACTTCGATCCCATGAAGACAACTGTGCTACATTGTTGTTATCCTAGTTGTTTTCATGATGCTATATTGGCCAAACAATTCAATAACAAATAATCTTTGATGACTTGTTTTTTTACTTTGCTGTTAGGAGCAGATTTAACAAATTGATAATACATACAGACGTGGACGAAATTGTTGGTACCCTTCCGTTAAAATAAGAAAAACCCATGATGGTCACTGAAATAACTTGAAGCTGACAAAAGTAATAATAAATAAAAATGTATTGAAATCAGACATTGCTTTTGAGTTGTGGTTCAACAGAATCATTTAAAAAAACTAAATAATGAAACTGGCCTGGACAAAAATGATGGTACCCTTAAGTTAACATTTGGTTGCACAACCTTTTAAGTGAATCACTGCAATCAAGCGATCTGTGTAACTCTCAATGAGACTTCTGCACCTGTCGACGGGTATTTTGACCCACTCCTCGTTAACAAACTGCTCCAGCTGTCTCAGGGTTTGAAGGGTGCCTTCTCCAGACTGCATGTTTCAGCTCCTCAAATTATTTTCAGTCTTTTCAAGGGGTACCATCATTTTTGTCCAGGCCAGTTTCATTATTATGTTTTTTTAAATGATTCTGTTGAACCACAATTCAAAAGCAATGTCTGATTTCCATTCGTTATTTTTCAATAGATTTTTATCTATTATTACTTTTGTCAGTTTCAAGTTATTTCAGTGACCATTGTGGGTTTTTCTTTCTTTAACGGAAGGGTACCAACAATTTCGTCCACGTCTGTATGCTGCAGGATATCATTGCTATCAAGTTCTTTTTGCATTTTAGTAATATTTAAGAACCAACCCTGACCTCAATGCTAAACGATGATTGAATAAAAACCTCTATGATATTGTAAAAAACAAGAAACACATTAAAGACCTTGTATAAGTTAACAATATTAACAGTAGTGTGGGTTCTTTCTAGATTATACTGGTGTACTCACTAAAGAGGGCACCTAGTACATTTATGATGTGTAGTTTAAATAAATATGTAAAAAACAGACAATACAGACTTGCAATAATCACGATCATCATCATCATCAATCATCATTTTTATAACGTCTCAACACCTTACATTACATACCGTATCTCTCTAAGTTCTGAAGTTGTTGCTCATCATTTTTTAGCCATGGATGTGTACTTACTTACCTACTTATTTTTTATTCTAGTATAACTAATGTGCGCTGTTCTTTTATATATTAATATGTTAGCTTATTCTGTGTTATTGCATGCCTTTTTTTTTTTACCTGCTGTGCCACTTTTGCTGTAACAGTGTAAATCTCCACGCTGTGGGACTAATAAAGGATTTCTGATTTCTAAATACACTTTTTTAGTGTCAAATTGGGAGACTCAAAATGATGATGGTGTACATCCTTTTTCCTCTACAGGGGACAAAAACCTGCAGAAAGTCACGGTCACACCAGACCGAAAATGCATTTACATGGAGTTTCAAATATGACCTGTGGCGAGACATTATGAAACCAACTGAACACGATCTGAAGAAGTGTATTTCAAATAAATAGGAAGTCCCTGAGTGTAAGATACTTTCACTGATGTGTTACTAGCAAAGCTTTCTTCTCTTTTTAGATTGCCCAGCTGTTGTTGGAAAGCGGAGCAGACCCCAATGTCAGCGACAGATACGAGTCCACTCCCCTTCACAGAGCGTCTGCCAAGGGCAACCACCGCCTCATCCAGCTGCTGCTCAAACAGAGCGCCTCCACCAACATCCAGGACTCGCAGGGAAACACACCTCTGTACGTGTGAATACGTATTGGTCTTTTACAACACTGGGGCTTTCAAATACTTTAGGGCAGAGTTTCAAACTACCAGCCCTTAAATCAGTTGTTCTCAACCTGGGTTATTGGAGATATTTCTTGGGGTGGAGAAAAACATCGTTAAAAAATCAAAGGTAGTATTTTAAACTGGGGAATTGCTTTTATATTACATTGGCCTGTAGGGATATCATTTGCATTAGAATATATTTTATCGTAATACATCACACAACCACCCCTAATTTAGCTCTACTAATTTAATGATTCACATCACACTTTAAAGCTCGCAGTAATCAATAGCCAAAATGTTTGGACCCCAAACCTTAAAACACATAGCAGCATACATTGCATCTTCCCCTATATTGGCAGACATCTTATCAATGATGATTGCCTGATTGTCATGGGGGGTATGCAACACTAAAATATTAAAAGAAAACATTGCCCTAAAGTGTAAATTCCACTAAGTTCAAACAATCTTTTCTCACTTATCTTTAGAGGTGTACAGTAATCCCGATAGGGGAATTTTAGTCTTAGATATGTTTACCTAATATAATAAACGTGAATAGAATTTAGCATGTGGTGCACTCACAGTTTCATTTAAAAAAGGAATCTAAAATACTGCTTTTTTTTCCCCAGCCACCTGGCGTGCGAGGAGGAGCGTGTGGAAGCAGCCAAGGTGCTGGTGGAGCATGGGGCCAGCATCTACATTGAGAACAAGGAAGAGAAGACCCCGCTACAGCTAGCCAAGGGCGGTCTGGGCAACATACTGCGCCGGATTGTTGAGGGATGATTAATTTAAAGACACATGTCTCACTCCGAGTGTGTCGTCCCTGGAGTGACAGTCAGATGTGTAACAGGTGGAAGATGTGACGTTGTCAGGGAGAAAAGTTGGACTGTACTTTGTTGCTTTTCAGCTCCTTCGATGGGGCACTGAAACTGCTCCAAACTTGGATGTCTGATCAAAAACACTATGCTGTGCACTTAGTGTGGTTTACCCAAAAAGGCGACATTTTCTTATGATACATTTCTTTTTAAGTTTGACTTAAATGACCAAATAAAATTTGTTTTCAGCCTGTTGATAAAAATAGTTTAGGATGTGTTTATCTGTTGTACATGCGGTCATTAAATCCAGCAAAACATTCAGTATGTGTTTATGGCCAACTCCTGAGTGAAATATCATGCTCTTTAGCTGCTATATGCTCCAGCTAACTATGTCTGTCTGATGCTGAGAAGTTAACATTTGGTTTTTAGAGCTTTTTCCTGATGAAAACAGCTGCCTTGTATGGCTACAAACTAAATGAGAGACCCTAAACTGAAGGGAGTGGCAGATAAGGGTGATGATTCTATATCATCACATTTTGTTCAGATTATCACTTGATACATTCTTATAGAAAACAATTACATCTGGTTAAATCTAAAGTAGTGTCTGTTACATAGACTCAGTTTGTTGATAAGCTCTAAAGAGCGAGAGCGTTCCCAGGATGGAGATGACCAGTGTTCCAGATAAAATATTCACGACAAGAAAATATTTCCTAACCCTTTGGTGTAATATAGCAAATAGGAGACTATTAATGTAAGAATTGATTTTGGTAGCATAACAGTGGATGTTGAGTATTTCACATAAGAAATCACCAAAACTGTTCAAGAGCATTTTATTTTTATTTTTTTTCTAAATACATTTGCAGTATAACAAGTAGGAGATCATTGATGTGTGAAGCAATTTTGATATATGACTGACTGGATATGGAGGTTATGAACATTTTCCATAAACAATTTTCAAAACTGTTTTGCAAACGCATGTTTTCCATACCTATTGTAGTAATTTAACCATCAGGAGAACATTATTGTGTAAAGTAATTTTGTTAGAACTACACAGAAACAGGGGATTTATTGAATGGTTTACACAAGAAGTAGCCTACTCAACAAAATTAGGCAAAATAATATTTAAAAGGGCATTATGTTGAGATACTTATTCAAAATAGTGAGTCAAAATAATGAAATGGTGTTATAATAATGAGACCGTCAGAGTTTCTCAAGGTTCTCATTATAAAGAATTCCGGGATCCTGTTTCCCTCTTTGTGTCGAAAGTGGACTGCCATAGAAATTACAGACTTTAATTTAAAACGTTGAACTGGTGCTTCCGTTTGAATTCCCCCACGCTGACTAGTTTGCTTGTTTTCCACCCGGAAAATTCCTCGCTTCTCATACGTCACAGTTAGTGGTCAACTGGGATACGCGGGTAGAGGTGCGCGTGCGTTGTTTCACTTCCTGGAATCGATGTCACGTCAATAAACTGTTGTCTTTACTCATTGCGTTGTGCTGTAGGCAGTAGTCACACCAGAGACTGACTGAAATTGGAGACCACAACTGACTTTGAACTATTAAGGTAATACTTTTTAAGTTTTAAGCGATAGTTTATCGGGTAACTTTTGACCGCTCCTGATGTAGACTAGCCAAGCTAACGTAGCTAGCTAACGTATGTAGCTAGCATTAGGTTACATTATAGCTATCCGTTTACTAACCTAACATTACAGCTAAACAGCACAGGACAGAGACCAAATCCATTGTTTCTAAACTTAAATGGTGATATGTGTACCTTTTAGGGCATTATATGGCTTTATTGGTGTGACCACTGAATGCAGTGTTTGCATGGTGTCAGCTGTCAGATGCAAGCAGCAGTTGCTTTATGCTGTGTTCACCTGGCAGAGACTATGGGGCTGTTGTGGAGCTATTGTGTAGCGTAAAGCTGCGAGACCTTTCTGGACTTTGCCAGGTCAGTCATTATGGTCTAGCCATCAGAAGTGTAAGAAGTACGCAGGTCTTTTACCAAAGTTGCAATACTATATTGCAAAAAATACTTTTAACAATAAAAGACCTGCTTTCAAAATTGTATCTAAGAGTACAAAAGTATTGGCATCAAAATATACTTCAAGCAAGAGTACAACTTTTCCAGTATGGCCCATATCAGATTTAAATATGCAAATGTTGTATTATAATTATTAATGCATTAATGTTAATGTTGCACTTGGTAAAGGTGGGGATTATATACATTATTTGATGTACTGAAGAGGTTAAGCTATATTAATACATAATGGTTCATTGGTTGATTTATATTCTGTATTATGAATCCATACCTGCAAAGAAGTTAGTAACTGCATTTGTTTTTTAAAAACATGCAGTGGAGTAAAAAGTAAAAAATTGCCTCCAAAATGTAATTTTTAAAAAAAATGTGTAAAGTACCTCAACATTTTACAGGAGCACAGTACTTTCCCCCACTCCTACTCATTATTATAAATGAAGATAGTATGTGGTTTGCAGGGTATTCCACATAGTAGGTTTCACACTGACGCCATCAACTTCCTACTTGCAGATTCAGATCACAAATGCCTCAGATGTTACCGTGTGTCTTATTTCATCAAATCCAAAATGCATCCCAAAACGTTGCTGTTGATCTGGTGATTGTTTTTTTTAAAGAATGCAGACACGTTACGAAGTTCAAAGATCAGAAGCGGCTCCCATCATTAAAGCAAATATGGTACAATCTTAAAGATAGCAGTAGATCAATAGCGGCTTACTCAGCAATAATATAATGTGGTTACAAGGTAAGTCGTTTTATCAAGATGTGATACTGCTTTCCGCTCTGAGACTAAAGCTTCTACAGCTGCTGGTAAAATAAACATATTTTACACTACAGAGGTTATTTTCCATACCTATGCTGTATTCTAATGGCATTCATGAGTTATGTGACACATATGGAGGTGAACAACTTTAAAGTTCCACCCCTGTGGGAAGTATGCATAAAATGAGGTGTGTGTGTGTGTGTGTGTGTGTGTGTGTGTGTGTGTGTGTGTGTGTGTGAGATGATGTGTTGCAACATATTTTTTCTTGTGACTGATGCACATCATGTACCGTAGCCTTCTTGTATTGATGCCACACCTGCATAATGCTGATGGTTTTAGTCACTTTGATCAAATAGGTCTGTTAAAATATGTTAGACATAGAACATACTTTAAAGACCTTTGTGATTCTCAGTGTAAACCTGACATTTATTATCCCCAAGGAAGAGCCGGACTATTTTATTGCAGTGCACTGAGCGAAAGCCATTGCTGAGTGTCTGGTGCCCATCCCTCACATGGATTATCTGATGTCACCATGTGATCACAGCTTTCTGTTTCGCTTAAAGGCGCAGTGGCCCTCCATGTGCTTGGCTGTGCTGATCAGCTTTCTGTCGTTAGAGAGTAGGCACAGAAATACGTTAAGAAATGTATAGTTGACTAATATTTAATCAATTATTGGATTTGTTTTGAATGAGCTTCTCAACAAAAGCAAGACAAGTTTATTCATAAATACATCTGAACAAAAAGACATGAATAGCATTAAGACATGGCAAAAAGGAACAGATTATAAAATGAAATGTTTATACGTTTAAAGGAAAGTCATTAAAAAGCCAGGTGAATACAAATTCAAACAAGCTGAAATAAAATAACAGAGGTATAAAATATAACAATAAATGGTAGAGTGTGGTGTAACATATGAATAGTTTGTTTAATAGAAATGCAGGGCCAATAAGAAAAGAGTCTTGCAAAAGCACCACTTTACATTTTGGTGGTACCAGATCGAATATCCATAAAATGTTATTGAACTAAGACTAAAACAAATGATCACTCAAATAAGAGGAGACTGTCCCAATTAAACCACTAAATTGATTGATTTTTGAATACTGTTTTGACCCTGTGAAATTAATTGAAGTATATTGTATTCTGTTAGTTACTTTGTTTACCTTTTTTCTATTTTAATTCTAAAAGTGTAGCAAGCTTTCTCTGATATTAGTCGACCCTTTTGTTTGACAAAATGTACTTTAACACCTGTTGTATCTTTTTTCCTTCTATTTTATGTGTAGACATTTGGTCCACCAAGTTTCCGCAGTTTCCTCCCCGGTTCCATCATGTGTGATCTCAGACAGGATGGCGATCTGGAGACAGATCACATGGCGGATTTCTCCCTGAGAAACATTCGCCTGGACTCATTCCGCGGCTCCGGCCTGGCCCAGCAGGTGTCTGCAGAGAGACTGGCCCGCGCCGGCTTCTACTTCACGGGCCAGGCCGACCGCGTCCGCTGCTTCAGCTGCCAGGCGACCGTGGAGAACTGGTGCAGGGGAGACACGCCTGTGGAGAGGCATAAGGAGGTACTGCAAACTAAACTTTGTTTCACTTTTGAGTTTTCATCCGGTTCTAATTCATACCCTTATATTCTACATATCCACAGACGTGCATATTAACAAAGTATACTGTGGAATTCTATTCCACAAACAACTTCTGTCTTTGAAAACAAAATGTGTGTGTTGTTTATTAACACACCATATAACTCATTTAAAAAACATTGGAAAATGTCACTCTCTACACTTCAATGTTTGCAAGGTAACACATTGAGCCTGTCCAAGCTAAAACATCACCGTAAAGGCACAGACGTTTGAGAGATTGCATGTTTCACCAAAAAACACTGGTGAATTATGTCCCTAGAGAACAATACAATATATTTCTACTGTTTAATTAATATTAAATTGAACATTCTCTTTTTAAAATACAATTCACTGTAGTTTGCCATATATTGTCATATTTTCATTATCCTAAGTTTTTGTGTTTTTTAACTTTTAAGGTTCTTTGTATATTTAAATTTAAATGTTGTGTAAATACTTGTCTTTAGCATTTTGGTTTTTTTAATGCTAAATAGTTTCTTAAAATACTTATTATGATCTTTATATTTTTGACCTAGTTTTACAAGTTATTTTCTTAGATTTTGTTTATGTTCGCTTTTATTTCAAGTTTTTTTAAAATAAGTTTTATTTTTGTTTTATTTGGTGGCTGGTGGGGCACCAGACATTATTATTATATGTTTCTTTTTTATTTCCATTTTGTCTCTGTCACTGTTTTTTATTTAGTGATTTTATTTAGGTCATATCTAATATATGTCTATTATAATAATGTATTATTAGACCTATTATGTGTCAAATATAACTAGCATATTTTGTGTGGCCTTTTTGGATGAGCCTGGGACTTTTCATTGACAATACTATGCTGTGCCTATTGTGCATCTGACAATAAATCATTTGAACTTTTATTTCAGGTTTCCCCATCGTGCAGGTTTCTGAGCTGCATCCACCGCCCCAATTTCAACCCAGGTTTTGATACCAGTCTGACTAATGGTTCCGCCTACAACGAAGAAGCAGAAGACATGGAGTTTCGATTGAGAACAGGAGAGGTGGTCGATCAGAGCATCTTCCCGATGCTCCCTCACATGAGGAGCGAGGAGGCCCGGCTCCGGACCCTCTCTGACTGGCCTTCTGACGCTCCAGTGACACCCCAAGATCTGGCCCAAGCCGGCCTCTATTACCTCGGAGAGGCTGACCGGGTGCAGTGTTTCTGCTGCGGCGGTATGCTGGGGGGCTGGGAAGAGGGAGACACCGCCTGGGAAGAACACAGCAAACATTACTCTAACTGTTTCTTCATCCTCGGCCATGATGTGGGCAACATCCCATTAGCCGGGGGGGCAGTGGTGGAGGAGGAGGGCGGAAGTAGACAACACGCAAACCCTCAAGTCCAGATGGGGAATTATGAAGAGAGGCTTGCCAGCTTCGCAGCTGTCCAGCACCCTGTTGACCCCGAGAGGCTGGCCAGAGCTGGCTTCTACAGCACAGGTAGAGCAGTGAGGAAGTCTTTTAATTGATCTTTGTTTTACATATATATATATATATATTTTATATTTTTTAAGTGAGTGAGTAAGGGTTTGAATACCCTACATTCAATATTTCAACATGTAACACAATTGTTTTCGATGCTTGCCAAACAAATAAAAAACCTGAAGCCTGAACTTAGAAGACAGTTCAGATTACCCTGGATTTCTTTGTGTTATCTGGCTTAATTTACCCTAACGTACCTTAACGATCGCGACCCCGTTAAGCGGTCCTGCGATACTGGTTATGAACTCAGTAAGACATCTCAGAATCCCTGGGAAGTGCACTGTGATTTATTATTTCACTTAAGTTGATCTCTTATATTGAACACTTGCTCCGAAGCAGGTTAGGTGTCCAGCATTATCTCCCATGACAAAATACCCCGGTAAAAAGTGAACCGGTGTCGTAGTTGACCCTGAAGTTACCTCACTAACCCCAAATCCTGACTCGTAGTACAGGCCACGGCCCAGCCCCCCAACTCTAAACGAACACAGACTGTGACAGAGAAGCTCACATGTTGCAAAGGCTTTCCTAAAACATGGATGCTCGAAGATTTTTGCGGTGTTATTGAACAAAAGATTACATTGTGTGTCCTTGAAGGTGCAACAGACAGGGTGCTGTGTTTCAGCTGTGGTGGAGGTTTGAAGGGTTGGCAGCCCGAGGAAGACCCTTGGGAAGAACATGCCAAACACTACCCTGGGTAACCAACCATGATGTCCCCCTTCTTATGGTTAAATTGTATAGTTGATTTTGTTCTAACAGTTTGGGATTTTTTGTCAACCAGATGCAGCTTCCTGTTAACAGAAAAAGGACAAGAGTTTGTCAACAACATCCAGCTCCAAGACCCTCGACGAAATCGAGCTGTAAGCATTCGGTGCATTTTCTTTCCCTCAAGTTTTTGTTGACTTTGCCATCTAATCAGATTTTTGTAAACAAGACCCGGATTTCTTTAATCAGACTTGGGTAAAACACATCCAATTTTTCCGGCCAATGATTTGCTTATTGGCCAGGACATCAGACAATGCTCATGATAGTCCCAGCTAAGGTAATGCTATGACACTATTACGTGTTAGGATAAAGGGTATATTATTACTCACAGTGGCACCACTTTGTATTAAAATACTTAAATTCCATATGGCTGAAACGGGAATATATCTTTAAGCCTTAAGGATACAACTTTGTTTTAGAGCATTGTTTGCATGCACGTTGGAAGCATCTTTAATCTGAATTAGACTTATTGAAGTATTGTATCTGGTGGAATTAAATGATGACTTTGTTTTACTATTCTGCCTCAGGAAGGCATTGGCTTGAGTT
This sequence comes from Eleginops maclovinus, assembly GCF_036324505.1. Classification (NCBI taxonomy): domain Eukaryota; kingdom Metazoa; phylum Chordata; class Actinopteri; order Perciformes; family Eleginopidae; genus Eleginops; species Eleginops maclovinus. The sequence continues at coordinate 19,201,025 of NC_086371.1, forward strand.
TAGCTCTATAATGCATTTTTAAACAGGGCAGATGTTGTCACCCATCTCTAACATTTAAACTGCTAAAGAGGGGTTGTCAAGTTAATTACACATTTACAGCAGCCAATAACTACATCCATGTGCATATGTGCTCGTAATTGTATAAAGTCCTGTTGCACATTAAGGGAATGTAGATTTGTGTTGTACGAACTGAAAAACTGTGAATACTAACCATAATGATCCTGGAATGTTATTTGGTCTCTGTACAATATAAACATAATTTTGTCCGTGTGAAAAATAGGAATCAAAGCTGTTGTTACCTGTAGTGATGTCACTTTGTTCCACTTGCCTTATTCTAAAACTTTCACCATGTTTGTTTCCAGGCTTCAAGTCATCAGAATGGATTTTCTGGACATGGGAAGGGTAAATATTATCATTACCTCCTTAATTAATTTAAGAACTGTGTAAAACTTCTCATGTACACGACATAACTAATTAAATTAAGAGACTGATTGAAACGAGTAGTAACATATACAGTGGGGCAAAAAAGTATTTAGTCAGCCACCAATTGTGCAAGTTCTCCCATTTAAAAAGATGAGAGAGGCCTGTCATTTTCATCATAGGTATACCTCAACTATGAGAGACAAAATGAGAAAAGAAAATCCAGGAAATCACATTGTAGGATTTTTAAAGAATTTATTTCTAATGATTGTGGAAAATAAGTATTTGGTCAATAACAAAAGTTCATCTCAATACTTTGTTATATACCCTTTGTTGGCAATGACAGAGGTCAAACGTTTTCTGTAAGTCTTCACAAGGTTTTCACACTGTTGCTGGTATTTTGGCCCATTCCTCCATGCAGATCTCCTCTAAAGCAGTGATGTTTTGGGGCTGTCGCTGGGCAACACGGACTTTCAACTCCCTCCAAAGATTTTCTATGGGGTTGAGATCTGGAGACTGGCTAGGCCACTCCAGGACCTTGAAATGCTTCTTACGAAGCCACTCCTTCGTTGCCCTGGCGGTGTGTTTAGGATCATTGTCATGCTGAAAGACCCAGCCATGCTTCATCTTCAGTGCCCTTGCTGATGGAAGGAGGTTTTCACTCAAAATCTCACGATACATGGCCCCATTCATTCTTTCCTTTACACGGATCAGTGGTCCTGGTCCCTTTGCAGAAAAACAGCCCCAAAGCATGATGTTTCCACCCCCATGCTTCACAGTAGGTATGGTGTTCTTTGGATGCAACTCTGCATTCTTTCTCCTCCAAACACGACGAGTTGAGTTTTTACCAAAAAGTTATATTTTGGTTTCATCTGACCATATGACATCTCCCAATCCTCTTCTGGATCATCCAAATGCCCTCTAGCAAACTTCGGACGGGCCTGGACATGTACTGGCTTAAGCAGGGGGACACGTCTGGAACTGCAGGATTTAAGTCCCTGGCGGCGTAGTGTGTTACTGATGGTAGCCTCTATTACTTTGGTCCCAGCTCTCTGCAGGTCATTCACTAGGTCCCCCCATGTGGTTCTGGGATTTATGCTCACCGTTCTTGTGATCATTTTGACCCCACGGGGTGAGATCTTGCGTGGAGCCCCAGATCGAGGGAGATTAGCAGTGGTCTTGTATGTCTTCCATGTTCTAATAATTGCTCCCACAGTTGATTTCTTCACACCAAGCTGCTTACCTATTGCAGATTCAGTTTTCCCAGCCTGGTGCAGGTCTACAATTTTGTCTCTGGTCTCCTTTGACAGCTCTTTGGTTTTGGCCATAGTGGAATTTGGAGTATGACTGTTTGAGGTTGTGGACAGGTGTCTTTTATACTGATAACGAGTTCAAAAAGGTGCCATTAATACAGGTAACGAGTGGAGGACAGAGGAGCCTCTTAAAGAAGAAGTTACAGGTCTGTGAGAGCCAGAAATCTTGCTTGTTTGTAGGTGACCAAATACTTATTTTACCGAGGAATTTACCAATTAATTCATTAAAAATCCTACAATGTGATTTCCTGTGTACCTATGATAAAAATTACAGGCCTCTCATCTTTTTAAATGGGAGAACTTGCACAATTGATGGCTGACTAAATACTTTTTTGCCCCACTGTATATACTAATTCTTCCTCTTTGTTTTCAGAGGTGCTGCGGTCCGACATGGCTCAGAAGGCGATAGAGATGGGTCTGGAGCCCAGTGTGGTGGAAAAAACCATCCTGGAGAAAATCAGTACGACTAGCTCAGGCTACTCCACCCTGGAGGCTCTTGTAGAGGATTGTCTCCACAACACTCAACTGAGTGACGCTGCCTCGTCACAGGGTCAAGGTACTGTACACTCTGAATGCTCAACCAACTTCATATTATAACCAGAGTCAGTTTTCTTTTATCCCTAGCATATTGTGGTTTTGTGATATTTGCTCCATTTAAAAACAAAAGATTAATAAAATAATAGAAAACATTTTTCTAAGCCTAAAAAGTCAGGGTAATAGGGCGGCTGTGGCAAAGTCCATTGGGACTTGGCTTGGGAACCTAAATTTCACCGGTTCAAGTCCCCGAAAGACCAAGTACTACAGAGGTGTGCCTGAGCAAGGCTAACACAAGAATGGGTCAAATGCAGAATGTGAATGTCCCCGCTGTGGGACTATTAAGGTTTACTTACTTTTTTTCTTGTTCGTCTTCTAACTTCTTTTTCTTCTTCTTCGTCTTCGTCTTCTTCATCTTTGTCTTCTTCTTCGTCTTCTCCTCCTCTTCCTCTCCCCTTCTTCTTCTATTATAAGATACAGACTAAATAGAATAGAAGTAATTATATAAACATAAGAAGTTAAATGAAAATGTCCAATAAAATGAATTCAAAGTATTTATTAAAACAGTTAATTAAAAGTAGAAATGTGCACATTGCTATAAAATATGTAACATGTATCACAAACAGCAGCATTAATTCAATAATATCCCGTATAAAATGTTAATATTAAAATACTGATGCTGACTACATATAACAAAGCCTGTGAAACAGTCATTTAATATTAATATTATTCCCCCCCTTTCTTCCAGATGAAGACCCACTGGAGAATCTGCGGAGGCTGCAGAGGGAAAAACAGTGCAAAATATGTATGGACAGAGATATCTGTATTGTCTTCATTCCATGTGGTCATCTGGTCACCTGTAAGCAGTGTTCAGAGATGCTCATCAAGTGTCCAATCTGCTGTGGGGCCATAGAACAGAAGCTCAAGACCTACATCGCCTAAGGGAATCACAAACTCTTGCCAAACATCAATGCTGCTTTCGCTCTATCTCTATAATATTGTATTTTAATAAATAATGTAGATACCCTGTGTTATATTTAAAGACCATGTTGTTTGTACGAGTACGAGAAGAAGATAATGAGTCGTCACAATCACTGAGATGTTAAATAGCTGTTAATACTGAGATGGTTTATTATAAATAGTTGATTGTGATTTTATAGATAATAATAAAGTGCTGAAACTTGTAATTACACACTAGAGGCTAATTATTATTAGCACAGCGTCCGTCTTTCTTGCCAGAGGTGCCTTTCTCTTGTTTAATGTACTTGTGTCTTTTTTCGTGGTTTTATTTAGGACATTTTCCACAGGGTAATTGAACTATACATGGGAATTAATTTCAGTGTGTTTTATAACCCTATGTGTCCCACTTATATATTTTGTCTTGCAATAGTTCTCCATTTTTCCAATCTCTGGCTCTTTACTGAAATATAAACGACGATCACTTACTGCCCTTTGCTTTATAACTGACACAATCAACTCTAATTAGGGGCCAACAATTAATCAGTCTGTTGTTAAATTCATTAAGTGTTCAATCATGCAATGTGTTTTGTCAACAAGAGTGAATAAATCTGAATGTTTGGACTTGAGAAATGTTTTTCTTGCTTGAGTTGTCTTGCGTCTGCTGGTCACATTTGCTGAGAGGACACCATTGAAACTTTATTACCCACATAAGGGTTTGTATAACTTTTTAATACCAGTATTCTGAATCTCCACAAAATAGATGTTTCATTTTTAAGGACCATTAACATTTTGTGACTTTGCATAAAGCTATGATATTCATATTCAAAGAGAGCTAAAAGAGTGTTCAGATGTTGGTAATTCAAATAATGGGTTATTAGAGCAGCTTGCAAGCAATATAGGGTTGGTTTTCCTGCATATTTTACTCTAAATGGATGGATTGATACATAGGGTGCAGATTGCCAAAATATTATATGTTATAGATTAGTTAGTTTCCCTGTGTCACAAACGCGATTTAAAGTATCTAATTTTACTGAGGTCGTTTATCAAATATTAAGAGCTATGGTGGTAATAAACTCTATTTTAAATGTATGTTTCTACCTTTGCTCAATATTGAAGAGGTTAAGTTACATTTAAGTCAGTATTTTACCGAAATACTTCCGACTCCGTGAATACATTTGTTTTTTCTTGTCGTTCCCCAGCAGCTTGTAAAGGAGGACAAAGCACAAAGTACAGAAGAAAGTCGTATGGTGTAGTGACCCTCAGTGACCGCTAGATGTCAGGTCATCCTCGCTGTATCAAATGTGGGTCCCTCGGCCGCTAGGTGGTAGCTCTGCACCAGGATATCCTCCTCCCAGGTCGTCGAAACAACAAACCGAACTACGGAGCAAGCGGGTGAGAGAACGTCCGAAACCGCCTCTGACCGCGACTTTTAAACTCTTTTTACAGAATTTCAGTGGGATTCAGACGGAAGCTGTATAACAATATTAAAAGTTAAGATTCTGCCGGGACTATATTTCACAACAAGGTAAGTTAGCTGTAAAATGGCGGAGAGCTATCTGGAAGTTAGTTGATTTGTATTTTGCTAGCCATGTAGCCGTAGCTGAGCCCTGAGCGCGGACGCCTGCCTGAACCAAGTCGCTTCGCTAGCTCGCGGTACATGGCTACTTCGGTTGTTAGCAAGCTAACGAACTGGGTTTTCGGCATAGCAACGCTAAGCGTGTAGTTCGTACCCAACATAAACGTTTTGTTGTTTCAAACAACTTACTTGCACTTTATATATTTGTAAACAAAGTGTTTGTTGCTTATGCAATACGGTACTGGAACTCCCGAGGCAAGATGGAGGACGCAAGGACGTGATGTTTTTTTAGGTAACGTTAGCCGTAGCTATTAGCATAGCTAACGAGTGGTAGTTAATATCATCTCCTTAATTGCAGCATATTCGTTGCCATTATATGTTTTATCTTTGGATAAACGCTGAATACCACTGGTGTGTAGAAAGAAGGCTGGTTTTGTTCTCGCAAACATTGGTGACTAGCGTTATTGTGTACTAGCCAGCATTAGCATGCGCTAGTACAGTAGGGCTTGCGTTGTTTTGTTATTATGGACCAAGTACGATAAGAGCTAGAAAACGTAGACGTTCTCGATAACCAACAAAAATGCACGGTTCATATGTGTAGCCCTTTATGTTCAGTAATTCACAGTTTGCTCTTACGGCTAATGGCATGCTTAGTTGTTCTAATTTCAACTGGCTGACGCTGGGGGGGAAAACGCCGAAATCCTCGGTTGCTGAGCTAATGGCGCTAGCATTAGCGGAGCACCGGTGTCAATTTTTGACAGGCGCCGACGAAGAGTGCAGCCGTGTCGGCATTGTTGGAGGGAACCATGCCGGGGGATAATGGCATAGCCGACTTGCAGGAGTCTACACTGTTGTGTTTTGCAGTATAGTTTGGTGTAACATCGTCTAGCCTCGCTCTGCAGTAACAAGTTTATGAGATAGACTGACCAATTTGGCGCCACTTTTTCAGTCTACACCCATAGAATCCCGTCGTCTTGTCATGCAGTATTTCCTCACTACTGAGGAAATGTGCAGTGTAACAGGTTTTAAAATCAATAAATATAACTGTTAACTTAAAACTCTCAAAAGTCCAAAGTACTTTATACATACAAATATACATATTGATCATGTTGCATTTCTCTACATTGACTGTGTTGTAAAGATTTGTACGTCGATCATTGTATATTCATTAACAACAATCTTGGTACATTAGCGAATTTGTCATGTGGGCAACCTCGTAAGGATGTTGTTAGTGATAATACCATGACGAACGTTACATCTTATTAAAAACAGACTCTTTGTCTTGTCACCATTCATACTTTTAATTATTATTAAGGAATAAGAATGACACTCATGTCATCACTGCGTGATTTGTTTTAGGACCAAAGGATGAACATATTGCACCCCCAGCGGGTTTATAATGGGTGGAGTTAAAACTCCTTTCAGGAGTGAACAGTTTCCCCTTTGGGTAGTTTTATTGTCATCTCCAAGTCTTACAGAGACTTTTACACGTGTCCTAAATGTCTGACGAATCAAAATCCGATTTTTAAAAGTTAACTCTGCTCTCCCCTTTGAAGTATTGCCCCCTAATTTACACATCACAACCATGCAATAGTTTTTCTGTGGCCTGCAGTATCTTGTTGATGTTGATACTGTCTTTTGATTGGTGGAGATATGTATGGGGCGGATAAGCCAGTGCCATATTTGGCCATTGAGGAAGAGGCTCCAATATTCCTTGCGTGACGTTGGCTCTAAACCAAGAGGAGAGAGAAAGCGAGGGAGCCAATGGCTCCACAGCTTAGCATGACAGCAGCATCAGTGTCCGCCCACTGTTACCATGTGAAACCCTTTTTTTTCTCTTGAATGTAATCAAAGAAACATTTGCTCACTACAGAGCATGTGATTTATTTGAACATACACACATTTGATATATGCTTTGTAGCATGTATTGCTTGTGTTGTGTCCAAATGAGGAATACATATGCATATGCAGCTCACTAAATTTCTCTTTCATTTCTAGGTCACATGCACCCTCTCCTGTCTTGTATTTTCTGAGGATATAAAGCCAGTCATAAGTGGAAGTTATCCAGAAGATGTTACAGAAATGATAGCACCACCAGAAATACCATCAGAGTTCACCTATACTCACCAGTAAGTTCTTGCTTCCACTTTTATTTGCTCTTGTAAAGGTTGAGGTTGGTATGAATTTCAAAACAAATATTTGCTTGTGTCTCCCAGGGATACAGATACCCGATTCTCTTCAGACACAGACTTCTCTGAGGAGCTCGATGGAAGGAGTGCAACCCCAGCCAAAGGAAAGGTATATAAAGCACATCTGACTGTATGAGTTACAGATATTGTCCTAAATACATTATTTCTTACAATATTTACCTTGATTACAATAACATTTTGGCATTTGTAATTTGATCATGTACATAAGCTGCTTAAAGCTGGTTTTGGTAGTCAAACAGGTCAGAATTCCCGCTCTCTCTAAACGTATATTGCTGTGAATACATCTGTATTAATGGTCTGTACTACCCAAACTTTCACAGATTATATTTGAGCATATCATGATAACATTATAATTTACCTTCACCAAATACAGTTTACTAAAAAAGAGAATGAACACAATATAATGTAAGTCAATGGAACATCTGTAAATGGAAGCTGTTACCTCCGTTATTCAACCAAACAGGGCTTTGCTATGCTATTGGTAAAACATCTTAATAACATTCTCCAGGTTGCATATTTCTTACTGAATATCAGCAGAGATCACTTAATAGAAGCATCTCTTGTTTATCTTTTTTCACCATGAGCCCGACTGAGTGAGTTGCTATATTTGTTACCCTAACACAGCGTTTTACTGGGCAATCAATATTGTGTTGCACCAATAAATGTGACAAATGAATACAAAAATCTGTTTATCTTCTCTATAATGATTCTCACTTGTAATAACTCCTTGTGATCTTTTATTTTGCCCAGGGTGGAAAGAAGGGGAAGAAAGCAGCAGGGGAGAAAGGCAAAGGAGGGAAGGGAGCGGGCCGGTTAAATGGCCACCACCAGGAGAATGGCATGGAGAACATGATGCTGTTTGAAGTGGTGCGGCTGGGCAGGAGTGCTATGCAGGTAAGGATGGCCATCTATTTGTGATTTAAAAATCAGTTTCTGCATTCAGACGAACAAACTAACAGTCTATGCCTGAATCCTTTATTTCCTGCAGTCCGTCGTTGATGATTGGATTGAGTCCTACAAACACGACCGAGACGTTGCGCTACTAGATCTCATCAATTTCTTTATTCAGTGCTCAGGATGTAAAGGTACGAGTGTATCTGTTACGGTTATCTTACTCTCATTGGTCCCTTTTTAAACTCGTTAAGAACCTGAACCACTCGGATGTATTTGTTACTCTCTTCTCCTTAAGTTGGTATTGTTGAGCGTAAAGTAAAACATCTTCTGTCTTACTCCTCTGTTTTAATTAGGTGTGGTCAGTGGAGAAATGTTTCGAAACATGCAGAACTCTGAGATCATCCGACGAATGACAGAAGAATTTGATGAGGTAACTTCACTTTTTCCAGTTAAATCAGTGCAATATCATACAGGTCATTTCAGGTCATACATCACATTTAAAATTACATTTGCAGGATGGTTAAACAACACCTTGTAGTCGTGTTTTTCTTTGCATTTACTGACGTCCTTCCCTCTGGCCTCTGTAGGACAGCGGCGACTACCCTCTCACCATAGCAGGACCCCAGTGGAAAAAGTTCAAGTCAAGCTTTTGTGAATTCATTTCGGTGCTCGTGCGCCAGTGTCAATACAGTATCATCTATGATGAGTACATGATGGACACAGTCATCTCCCTCCTCACCGGACTATCAGACTCCCAAGTCCGAGCCTTCAGACACACCTCAACACTGGCAGGTAGGAGGAACAGAGTGTGTGTTTATGTGTGTGAGAGGTACCTTTCGAATGTGTGCTGAATGGCAGTATTGGCATGTTCTATAAGTAAACAGAGCAGCTAGCTGTGTGAGAAAGCAGCGTGTTAGGAGGGATCTTGGGGCTCTGTGTTTTTGGCTCATCAAAAAAGCTTTTTTTAAAGTAGAGGAGTCAATATAACCAATGACACAGTTAGGGCTGCACAAATAATGAAAGTGTTATTTACATTGCAATATGGACTAGTGTAATTATGAAATCGCAGCACGTTTTTTTGTATTATTCTGAATAAAGTATTGAGTGCTGCAGAGAAGTCCCAGGGTGTTCTACAGACTTAATATAAAACCATTATTTGATGCAAATCCTTAGAAAAAAACCCCCACTATCATTGTTGTAATCTCATTTTCAAAGATACTGTGAATATTGTCCCACTTATAAGCAAATCAAATTGCAATTGTCAAAAATAATCACAATAAGTTCCGAATAACGCAGCTCTAGATAAATTCACTAAACGCATATTACCCACGGGTGTTTGAACTTATTTAGTCTGCTTAAACCTCCTTTGAGATGTTTCCCCTGTGAGAGCAGAGTACCCGACACCTTTATCATGAGCAGTACAAATAAGAGGCAGCGTAGGTGGATTTACCTGTTGTAATAAATTGCCAAAGGCCCCAGAGGATGCAAATAATGTGCTCTACTATAACCAGAGGCATGCGGAACATGCAGCCCAAATGATTTATGCAACTCTATTCTACATTCTGTAAACAATAGTTGTGATTGAGCATGTGTGGGTCTGACCACAAAACATTCAAGCAATGTTCTGGGTAGAAAAATGTCTCTCCTCGCATGTCGGTGTACAACTGGCCCATGCTTTTGTTGTTGGCACTGGTCTTGGCTGCAGAGCTATTTCAGATGGTTCCCTGTGTGTTTATTGTTTTTTTACGATGTATAAGAGAGGTGTGGACCGACTTGTATCCTTAGCCTCTTAGTTTGTTTTCCTCATTTTCAAGCGTATTCCCAGCAAAGGTTTTGTTAGAGGGCTGCACATAAGGTTAGATATTTAGAAGAATGCTCTGCAGATATGTAGGCTCTGTAATCATTCATTTTTAAAATGTATTTAAAGGTGTGTGTGCTTTCGGGCCGCGCCTCACCATTAATTTTTAGTTTTGGCTTTCTAAGGGCAAAGTTTGGGCCCCCTAATAAATTGAAGTTAAACAAAACAAAAGTATATATATTTTTCATTTGCTTTTCTTACCAACACATTACCCTTTCCCCATTGTCTCAGTTGTGCATCTCTGAAACCATAAACAAAGTGTCTAGGCAGGGAAACTCGCACGCATGCTTTTGTAAGCCTAAAAGTAGTAATACATGAAGGGGTTATCGTTATTCTGTGTTGGTTTTGCCTGTGTCTTGATGTTACTTGTTTGTTTTTTGGCAGCCATGAAGCTGATGACAGCCCTGGTGAATGTAGCTCTGAACCTGAGCATCAACATGGACAACACTCAGCGCCAGTACGAGGCGGAGAGGAATAAGATTGTGGCCAAAAGAGCTAACGACAGGCTGGAGCTGCTCCTGCAGAAACGCAAAGAGGTGAGGGTGGCCGCATGGCAATCAAGCTCCTTTGTTTAAAGATACCTGAGCACATGCCTTTTGCATTTCGACACACATCACATATTCAAATTCTAAGTGGACCAGCACATTCTCTCCAGATGTGGGTGATTTTTGAGATGTGATTTAGCGGCAACTTTGGCAGGAAGTCAACAGACCATTTGTATGTAGCGTGCGCTCAGTGTGATATTTATGATTTGTGTTTATGTAATATAAAATGCTTCCTCGTACGGAATTGTGGAAAACAGTGTGTTTGATAGATGCAGAGCTATAGTAATAACACAGCAGAGCGCTGCGATTATTACTATTCCTTCCCTCGCTCTACAGTACAAAGATAAACTTCAGCCATTCAAAAGAAATTCAGCCAGTGATGTCGGAAAGGAAATTGCATTTTCATTGTTTTTATTCCCATGTAGTCCGAAGACCGCTTCTAAATGAGTGCAATTACCTTTTTATATTATGCCTTTCTTAACCACTTCTCCTCACGTCATTTATTCCCAGATAGCAAATTTAATAACGAGCCGTTTTCTTAACTGCCAGTTATTTTTCCCATTTCTAGTGAGCCACAAATAAGGCGGCCTCAACACCCACTGCATCAGTTAAGCTCGTCATTTTAGAAGAACCTTGTTTTAATTATCATGAAAGTGGCTGTTACAGAGGTAGGAGTCAAAACATCAGCGTCAGGCCCACGGATTTGTATTTTTTTACTTCATTTATGACTGATGTTTAAGCCCAAAATTGAACAAGAAACTATAATACAAATCCAATAAAGCATTGCCCCAGCTGCTGATTTACTTCGTCCTGCCTGACATTTAGTCAAACAGTTTAGGGAAGGCCCTGGCAACCACGCTTACAAATGACACTAATGGATATGAGAGTAAATAGTTGTGAATTACTCCAGCTCGTGTCCATAAACCTGTTCCATTTTTAGAAGCGCAACACCTCTGTAGGTGATGAGCCGCAGTGACTGTGTTAGTGTAATTCAGCTGGGATGGTCCGTTTCTGTCGTTTCTCTAACAGCAGGTCCCACCGGGCTTCCATCTGTTCGTTCACTATGCATCCACACCGCAGCATGCTGGCTCAGTTGGCAAAGAATGGTCTTGCTATGTTTACATCGCCGCTCATTCACCTCTCACTGTAGCATTTAGGCTTTATGTTTGACCAAATACAATTCTCTCACGTGTGTTCTGTTCTGCTCTCCATTTCAGCTCCAAGAGAATCAGGATGAGATTGAAAACATGATGAACGCCATATTCAAAGGAGTGTTCGTTCACCGATATCGGTATGGCTTCCCATAATGCTCAGCTATTAAGAAAAAACGATACCTTTGATCCTGGTTTGTTAATGTGTGTGCATATAAAACATATTGTATCCTGTTAAACAAATATTTCTGTGATGTTTTGCAGCGATGCGATAGCAGAAATCAGGGCGATCTGTATAGAAGAGATCGGCGTGTGGATGAAACTCTACAGCGATGCCTTCCTCAACGACAGCTATCTGAAGTATGTGGGGTGGACGATGCACGATAAGGTGGGTCACGGGAAGAGTTCTTTTTGTTAAGATGCTTTTAACACACAGTCCACCAAAAAGACTTCACTTTATTTTTGCTCCACCTTTTCTGAGGACTGAGAACCACGGGTAATGTGGAGGTTACAACTAATCGAAATGTTTTCAAAATTGCAACATGGATCAGTGCAATGTTTAAAATTCTGGATGCCGAAAATGTGTTAAAATAACACTCTGAATAAAATATTGTAGAGCTGTAGTAACATCCCAGCCCAAAAATCGCATTCTACAAATTCAGCAAAAAATAGATTGATCCAGTCCAAAGAAATTATTGATCAGGAGATTTCTGATTCAAAAATCATCAATCCCTCTTATAACGTAAATCTCATCACAATTTCAATATCATCCCAAATAATCTCTAAATGTGTGCCCCTAATTTATAGCCCTCCTTCTGTTACTCTTGTTGAATCTGTAGGTGTGGCATACATTTTATTATTTAGTTATGACACAGAGTTCCCAGTGTAGCTGCGCACAACCCCAGCCTGAGCATCTGTCTGCTCAGCTGAATAATCGAAAGCACCTGCGTGGCTGTGCGGGGCTGTTAAAGGCACAATCAATGACTCAATTGTAAACTAAGTGTAGCAGCAGAAATCCAGAACACACAATTAATGCATGCTGTTAGGCCGGCATTGATTTACTAATTCTCTAATTGGAAATCAAACAGAAACAAGTTTCACGGTTTGTTTTGTAAACACAGAGAGAAAAAGTATTCTGTGAACATAACTGACAGTTTTTCCTTTGATTGTCTTTCGCAGCAAGGCGAGGTACGCCTGAAGTGTCTGACAGCTCTGCAGGGTCTCTACTACAACAGAGAGCTCAATGCCAGACTGGAGCTCTTCACCAGCCGCTTTAAGGTCAGCACCACCTGCTGGACACTTCCCTCACAGCAGCCTTATTGTTTCACATTTATACAGCTACACACACTCTTTGGATTTGCAATTGAACTGACAGAATTTCACTTTCTAATCAGTTGCCAAATAACGAATGTCATTTATTTCTATTTGCACAGGACCGCATCGTCTCCATGACTCTTGACAAGGAGTACGACGTGGCAGTACAAGCGATTAAGCTGCTCACTCTAGTCTTGAAGTAAGTGTCTGTGTTCTTGGTTGTTTTACTGATGTGGAATATTATTTCCACAAATAAGTAGGGCGTATTCTATGCTTTAAGGGCACACACCTTTCAGGAATCACATCAATGCTCATGTGTTACTGATAACTACTCTGTTACTCATGTCTGCTGTCGCTGTTTGACCCTGCAGTAGTACGGATGAAGTGCTGACTCCTGAGGACTGTGAGAGTGTGTATCACTTGGTCTACTCGGCACACCGGCCCGTCGCCATCGCAGCTGGAGAATTCCTCTTCAAGAAGTACGTCCGACTTAATTTGAACTTCTCACAGAACATAACTGAGACGCATTAGGAAAGTTATTTTAGAGGCAGGTTGGGAAAGGAGGAGGAAGAGCAAGTAGTTTACGTGCGCGTAATGGAAATTAAGTATTTAAGTATAGGTTTATAACATCTCCTGTTTATCGTCTCTCTTTTTGCACTATTTTATTTATCTTATTTGCACCATGTATGTGGAGTTGTTGGAGGAGCACGCGACATAAGATTTTCATTGCCAACATATACGTTGTATCTGCTGTGCATATGACAAATAAAACCTTGAAACTTGAAACCTTGAAAATATGGACAGAAAAGCCAACAAAACATCTTGGCAATCAAAGCAGTTTAAAGACAGAAAACCAAGGAACATGTTTTCATAGCTTTTACATTGTAGACAAAAATTGAGGGCTGCAATACTTTGAGATTTATCGTAATCCGGATCCTGAGGCCAGTAAAGATTCACACCTAATGAGAAAACATTTTTATATGTGAGGGTGCATTACAAACTTTGTAGCTGTTGCGTCACTGAGGTCAGTCCCAGCTTAGCCTGTGAGTTAGAATGTTGCCACGTTTAAGAAATGCATTTTTAGGATTCTCCCGGTTTGTGTGATCACCAACTAATGCTTTAGCGTTCTCCCAGATTGTTCAGCACGCGAGAACCAGAGGAGGAAGGGGCCCCCAAGAGGAGAGGCAGACAAAGCCCCAACGCCAACCTCATCAAGACCACCGTCTTCTTCTTCCTGGAGAGCGAGGTATGTCAGGCTGTTTGGATATTTACTCTCACACACGGGTTAACGTTTTTCCTTCCAGTTTCCTTCATCTGTGTGATCATTTCCCCCCCACTCAGCTCCACGAGCATGCGGCCTACCTGGTGGACTCTCTGTGGGAGTGCGGTGCAGAGCTACTGAAGGACTGGGAGTGTATGATCAGCTTACTGCTGGATGACCCACTGCCGGGAGAGGAAGGTGAGGCACCGGCTTCTCATTGAAACCCACGGCGCTTGTGTCGAGCTTCCGAGTGCAAACGGATCATGCTGATTGTTTTGTGTTTCTTTTCGCAGCTCTCACAGACAGACAAGAGACGGCCCTGATTGAAATCATGCTGTGCACTGTACGCCAGGCTGCCGAGTGCCACCCACCTGTTGGAAGAGGAACAGGGAAGAGGGTAAGAGCGTTTGACACAGTTTCAAAGAATGCTTTCATGATGATTCAGGTCTCTGTTAACATAAGCCTGTGTGTTAAAACAGCGACTGTTGATCATTGATCAGTTACTCAACTTTGTTTAGAGTGATAGTAGAGCGTTCCATCATGTCCTGCTACTACTTTTCTTTGTCTGAAATCAAATGATTTGTTTTCTACGAATGGAAGATTGCATTGTGGGAGTGTGTTTACATTTTGGGATCTGGCTGATATTGGAGAATGTATGACTATGTTTAATGCTCGTGTTCACACATTTGTGATATCAAGTTTCAAATAACAGAGCCTGAACAACTGTTGATACTACCAGTAGATGGTTCATTGGTAGCTATTTTCCTTCAGGACTGTAGTTAACAAATCTGGCAGGATAATATACCAGAAGCTTGAGTTTTTCTCACTCTAATAGAAAACTTACGATAAAGAGCTAAAAAACACTTCTGTTTCTTGGGATTTAACTTTTGAAGCCTTTTGGTCCTTTTGAAATATGTATTTGAAAGCAATACTACTTATTGACTGAGCAGGATACGTTTAAAGAATTTAAATACAGATATCACATGGACACATTTAAAACCTGTCGCAGCCTTCTCCTTTTTTAAACTAGAACTACATATATCTCCATAAATGTGACAAGATTGGCACATGGCATCAACTTAACCCTAACTACTAATGGCCTCTTTTGAAGAGTATAGAAGAGACGTTTTGGGTACACAAACTTAAACGAGTACGATGTGAAGAACAAGCCTCTAACTCTCTGCATGTTCCATCAGGTGATGACAGCTAAAGAGAAGAAGACTCAGCTGGATGATAAGACCCGAATGACAGAGCTTTTTGCTGTGGCTTTGCCCCCTCTACTGGCCAAGGTACGGTACAGCTGCTCGGTTCCCACGGAGCAGTCTGAAAGCCTCTCTGTTAATCTGTTAGAAAATCTAATGTTGAATGTGTGTCCCCGCAGTACGCCATGGATTCAGAGAAGGTCACTAACCTCCTGCAGCTGCCTCAGTTCTTCGACCTGGAAATTTACACCACAGGACGTCTAGAAAAGGTAGAAAACAAAAGTTCAATTATGACATTTTTCTTCCTTCCTCTGTGACTGCGCTAACACATGATTTGTCTCTTTGAACGCAGCACCTGGAATCCCTACTGCGTCAGGTCAGGGAGATTGTGGAGAAGCACACAGACACTGAAGTGTTGGAGGTCTGCTCCAAGACTTACCACGCCCTCTGCAACGAGGAGTTCACCATCTTCAACAGGGTGGACATCGCCCGCTCCCAGCTGCTGGACGAGCTGGTGGACAAGTTCAACCGGCTACTGGAGGACTTTCTACAAGAGGTAGGAGCGATGAGACGCAGCTCCTAAACATCGTGGATCAATTTACTCATCTTTTTGTGATAAAATGGGCCTAATCCTTTAACAACAAACTACTTAACCGCCTAATCCTCCACCCCTTTTTGCTATGTTTCACCTGAAATGTAAACTTTGATTTACCGGCAAGAAGACTTTTGGTCCAAAACTTCGGTGACTCAACAAATGTTATTTGTTGTCAGACACTTCAACAAAAGAAATACAAATAAAACAATTTAAAAAGAAAATAAAAAATGTAAAATGAAGCAAACCAGAAATGTTTACCCAAATTAAAAGCCATATTAAAAAGATAGGGTTTTTTAATTTACTTTTAAACATTTCAAGGGAGTTTGCTGATCTGAGATCCAAAAATGATGCGATGTCTTCAGTGTTTGTCTTTATTCTTCTCAGACCATGCAGTAAAGATACCCTGCACATCTGAAAAACATACTTGGTAGCGTGTGAAGAAATTCATTAGATGCTTTTGAATTTGACCTGAAGAATCTTAAAACTTGTATTTGTATCTGCACTCCAGATGAGTAAACCATAAAATGTAACACTGTTCCAAAATGTCTCTTTCCAGGGTGAAGAGGCCGATGAAGATGATGCTTATCAGGTTTTGTCAACTATAAAGAGGATCACGGCTTTCCACAAGTATGAAAATCATTTTATTCTGAGTATCTTTTCCTCATGCCCCCTATTCAATCTGCTGTGCCAAAGACAGTAATTATTCTCTGCTACATGTGTCTGAAACTGACTGGAGTTTCTCTCTGATCTGTTGCAGCGCACATGACCTGTCGGGGTGGGACCTGTTCACCAGCAACTTCAAGCTTCTCAACACGGGCATAGAGAATGGAGACATGCCCGAGCAGGTTAGGAAATATACACACATGCAAAGTGAACGCTCATACAATTGTCAGTATTGAGGAAAGTAATGATTGATCTTGTGTTTCTTCTGGGGAGCAGATAGTCATCCACTCTCTGCAGTGCACCCACTATGTGATCCTGTGGAACCTGGCCAAGTCATCTGAGGGCAATTCCAAAAAGGTGAGTTCTAAAAAGCCAAACTTCATCGCCCTTTTCGAAGAGAACTCGAAAGATCAATGTTAACAAATATAAATGTGTCTTTTCTATTAAAAATCAGGATGACATGATGACCCTGAGGAAGCAGATGAGGGCGTTTTGTATGATGTGTCAGCGCTACCTCACCAATGTCAACACAGCCGTCAAAGAACAGGTGACACACACGTCTGTAACAAGTTTGCATGAGTAGCACCAGCTGTTGAACAATCTGCTTCATAGCAAAGAAAATAAATATCAAATGAGGATCTTTTCATTTCAAGTTAACATTTACTTAGTACTTGCTGAGGACCGTCTGTGCCTCTCACAATACCAATATTCCCTATCTCTGTATCCTTTCCTCAGGAACATACTTAGCAACAAGTGGTTTTGCTCTCATCCCCACTGACTTCTAACTTTGTTTTTTGTCCCCTTCCTCCCTGCAGGCATTCACCATCCTGTGTGATCTCCTACTCATCTTCAGCCACCAGATGGTGTCCGGAGGCAGGGAACACCTGGAGCCTCTGGTCTATTCCCCCGAGGACTCGCTGCAGGCTGAGCTGCTCTCCTTCATCCTGAACCACGTCTTCATAGACCAGGACGATGAGACAAACAGCACGGGTACAAATGCAAATCATCAGTTCATGCAGCTCATTTACATTCTGCTCTGCTCCCAAAAGCAAGGCCAATAAGTAAAGGTCAACTTAGCGCCTCTTTCTGAGCGCCAGGGTATTCTTCAATTGTTACGTGTTTTCCTCCGTAGCGTTAATATCATCTTGTTTTCTGCGCCTGCTCCGATGCACTGGTGGTTAAAATATTGTAACTTTTCAGAAAAGATCTGGTGACATCACTATTAAAAACTGCACGAAGAGCTCGTTTATGGCCTCAGACCACTATCATAACAAAGATGGAAAACCAAATTTGTGGGAACAGACCGGACGGGCGGACCTCGAGTTTTGTCCTCCTCGCTCTACGTCTTTCCGACTGAGCGCTGAAGCTCATTTATAAAAAAGTGTAAGGGCAAGCATTCCACGGTCAAACAAACAGAGTAGCAGAAATACGTGCAAAGTGGCGATTCTGGTCAGTCATCCAACAGCCGTGATATATTGTTGTCAAAGAAACATTTAAATGGTCATTATACACTGAGAAGGTGCTCCCCCAGCGCCTTCCTGTAGATAAACACGCTCTGTGGACACGTGCGCCTGTGGCAAATCTACCAATGTGCAACTTGTAATTTCCCCTTCTTTTTTTCTCTCCAATGGTCTCAGATGGGCAGCAGGACGATGAGGCGGTAAAGATTGAAGCACTGCACAAGAGGAGAAACCTCCTCGCTGCCTACTGTAAGCTCATCATCTACTGTGTGGTGGACATGAAGACGGGAGCGGACATCTTTAAACAGTACATGAGGGTACGTTTAGACTGACATAGTGTCTTATCATTACGCATATAGATCCTCAGGTACACGGGGATAACTCTTAATGTTTTCTCTTCACAGTATTACAATGATTATGGAGACATCATCAAGGAGACTATGAGTAAGACTCGGCAAATCGATAAGATTCAGTGTGCCAAGACGCTCATCATCAGTCTGCAGCAGGTCAGGGCGCACACTCGGTACTCAGTAGCTCTGAGGCTTTTATTTATTGGTCCTTCTCGTACAGATTGTTAGTCTTGTGTTTTTCTCCTCTTCTCCTAGCTCTTCCATGAAATGCTGTCTGAACTGGGCCACGGGTTCGACCGCTCCTCCTCTTTATTCTGTGGAATCAAAGAGTTGGCTCGTCGCTTTTCTCTAACTTTCGGTCTCGACCAAGTGAAAACCAGGGACGCTATCGCTATGCTTCACAAGTAAGGCTTCACTCCGCTCCTGTTACATTTTTTTTTTTTTGCTTGGCATCTGGGAACTGTCACGTTAGACAAATGACTCTTTGATTACCAGGCTTCTGCTTGCCATGTTGTCTTTTCCTCTGGATTTATGAGCGCCCTAAGTGATATAATGTTGCACTTTTGCCATTCCCCATAACCCGTACATGTTTTTCCAACTCTAAAAACATCAAACACACAGAACAGAATCAAAGCTGAAACACACAGCCCCTGTGTTGCTTGCTTAATCCAGAGCAGCACAACGTGTTCCGTGTGTGGCAGAATGTGGGCCCCTCAATTTGTAACAGCGCTAACTTCTGCGGCTCCATCATAATTTTCCCACCGTGTGTTTAACCGCTATCTGCTGCGGTGACAAACCTGACCTTTTAAGAGGTGCATCTTGTTTGTTTTCACCTGCAGATGAGTGTACTAAAGGCTCACAATCCTCCACATTGTAAACACACCACTCTCATCACAATTGTTTCATTCCTCAAGTGGATTATAACGGGATAATATCCAGCCAGGTTCCAGGAAATCCCATGTATGCACATTTGCTATGCTAGCTTCTGCATCCCCTACACTTGTGCAACATATGGGCGCATTATGTAACGGGATATGCCAGATGTGCGACAGACGTTAAAGAAATGAAAGACACGGTGCTTTGTTTCGAGTATTTAAGATGTTAAACCGTACAAAGTGTATGTAGTGCAGCGTTACGTTATAGCAGCGTGAGCGCATTATAGTTTAATGTGGCACTGAGTGTAAGAGGAACAGACAGTGATGTATTGCTTATAAGAACTAAAGAGGCTGAATATATTCTGTAAATCACTTTACTTATCACTTGTTAAATAAAAGTGAGCGAAACTGTACACGTGTTAAAGAGTGCACCATAACACTTGGAACAATACTTTTTCTCAAGATTTGTGGCCTCCAGAATGAATATAAAATACCTAAATCCCATTAAAAGTACTGCAAATATTCAAACTGGAGAAAGCGCAAAATGTGTTAAAGGCTGTTCAGCTGCAGAGATATTCCGTTGTACAAATCATACTTTATAAACTTAACAAAATGCGTTTCTTTGGTACAGACACTTTTAAAATCTGTAACTTAATCCTGTTCTTTCAATGATAATGACAGCTATGATTCATTGACGATCAATTTCTCAATTAAATTCATAGCACAGTTCCAAAATCATTCAGAATAACCGCAATACGTTTTAATATTTTTCAAATCTTGTGCCCAATCTTTAGATAAAAGGTATAAAGCCATGCCGGAGAGAAGCTTCTCAAACTAAACTCTTAAAGGTAGTTTGTTCACTCGTGCTGCTGGTCCAAATGTTTTAAAGGCGCCAACATGACCACGGTTCAAAATACTAAATGAATGTTATGACACGTTATACGGTTCAGCTTTATTTTCCTATATCACACTCCACAGTTGGGTTAAATGTCTGATGACAATGAAAGCACACATTCTCTCTGCTCATGGTGTTTTTTTCTTTCTCCCCGTCTCCCTGCGTCTCCCAGGGACGGTATCGAGTTTGCATTTAAGGATCCCAGCACCCAGGGGGAAGGAGGCCCTCCTCTCAACTTATCTTTCTTAGACATCCTCAGCGAGTTCTCCTCCAAGCTCATGAAACAAGACAAGAGGACTGTGTAAGTATTTTCCTGCCGAGCCGACAGTCGGGGGTCTTCAGTGTAACAGGTGTTTGTGACAACTGGTGCAACTGGTGTCTCTGATGCATGCGATGCAGCCTTTTTTTTTTCTTCTCCCTCCGGTTGGAATGTGCACCTGGCTGTCTGTAAAGACGAATGAGTTTCTTCATCTTGTTTTCTGCTTCTCCTCAGCCACATGTACCTGGAGCGCTTCATGACGTTCCAGATGGCGCTGCAGCGGGAGGACTGCTGGCTGCCCCTCATCTCCTACAGGAACTCCCTGCAGGCCGGCGGCGATGACGACACTATGTCGGTGATGAGCGGCTACTCGAGCAGAGGATCCTCAATCCGCTCCAAGAAGATTAAACCCCCGGCTGTTACAGCTGGAACCTCGGCAGCCAAGAGGAAGCTGCCAGAAGGTATCCCGAACTAAGGAACCAACAAAATCATTAATCGTATATTAACTACAGGGTTTTTAGAAAAATATAGTATGAGGTGCGCTAACGCCACTACCTATCCAAGTTACAGCCGGACAACTTTCCAGCAGAAATAATGCTTTGGAGCGAAGCAGGAAAAAAAATAGTGTCTTCATGTCTTAAAGCTGCTGAGTCATATATTGCACCCCAAACAACAAATAAATCCAGGGTTACGGTTTCTTTACTTCCTCTACAGAACAAAAGGAGAGTAAAAGAAACGATCTAATTCAGAAATCGCAGCACCCCCGTTACCCGGTTTAGACCCTGCTTTATTTGTCCCCGAAATTGTTCTTTCGTGAACGTTGATCCTTTTTTGGCATAAAATAAAAAACTGAAAATCAAAGAAATATATGTTAAAATAAACGTAAACAGTTCATTTAAGAACATGTGATAAATTATAAAATACAAGTTAAATAAACAAACACAAGACATTTAAGTAAACTATCCAATAAAAGACAAACATATTTATACAAACATAAGAATAAAAGTGCAATAAATAGAAAATAATAAAATAAAGATCGCTATAAAAACAATATGGAATTAAAATATTCATAGTAGTGTAACAGCTTTCAGATCAGTCATGTTAGGCAGATGCATACCTTATCTAAAGCTTTAAAACTTGACACCAGCATTTGTGTTTATCTGTAAACATCACCACTACCTACCAGTGCAAAGAAAAACCAGGTCTCCATGTGAACCACATACATTAGAGCCTGGCCCATCAGTGATGTTAAAAAAGCAGAAGTGGAGCCCAGATTAACCCAGATGCCTGCCGGTCTGATGCTGAGGAGATTAAACAGCAGATGGTGGGAGAGAGTCAGAGGAGGCGCCCTGCTCCTTTCCACCACACAGGGCGCCGAGATGCATGTTTGTGTTTACTGAAGATTTACTCATCACCAAGGATGTTCTCATTATCAGTTTCTCCCTGCATCAAATACAAGCCCAGTTTGGATCTGTTAACATGGGAGAAATGTAACGAAATAAAGTGTTGTGTTTTTTAAAAATCAACTTAAACCCACTTTGAAGTTCAGACAGGACATCTGTAAAACACAAAAACAATGAAGAACAATAGCCGGTATCTTAGCAAGACTGCCACATGTAGGCCTACGTCTAATTAAAGCAAATCATTTAAATAACAAAACACTAATTATTCGTTGGAAAGCAGGGGATGTTTTGTTTTTATTTTTTGGCCACAAACATTTTTTACACTACAACTTTATTTATAAAGCCCTTTACAACCTCCAGACCAAAGTGCTGTACAGTCAAATAAACAAGCAAATATACGAAAATTCCAACAGCTCAGCTCCCACTCCATAAAACAAATACTAGTAAAAACAATAGACCATTTAAAAGCACCAACCCACAAGATGTCCAAACGCTGAGGAGAAGAGACATTTAGTATATCTGTTTTCTCCAGTATTCAGGTCGTGTTCTGCGTATCAAACGTAGCATTACCCTCATGAGACAACATATGACTGGGACCGCTAGTGATGTTTAAATGATATAAGCATTGGGACTTTTACATTGAATTGCTTGTAAAAGTGTTTGCTATAGAACATGGACAAATGATTTAGATCCCTGTCTTGTTGAACATTTTTAAATAACAATCTTTAACTTGCTAACTTTGATTTGAAACTCACACAAGGAACTTGGGCAGGATATGATACCTGTGTGAAATCTTGGGCCGTTGAACCCAGTATGATAAACAGGCCGGAGTTTTAGGCAGACTGTCTCACACTCTGCCCTTCCTCAGCAGAGGAGAGCAGCAGCAGCGAGGTGTGGCAGCAGAACATGCAGACCCCCGTCATGTTGCCGTCCCCGCACCTCACTTCCACCGCCATGCGAGACCCTAAGAGGGTACGCGATGACAGCTTCATGGGAGTGTACCCCCTCCCCCACGACCAGCCGCAGCCCCATCAACACCCGCAGCCCCATCAACAGACGCCGCAGCAACCCCCCCTGGACTACAAGTGAGTGTTTGTCACCGCGCCATTCCTGAGGGATGACGATGAAGTCATAGCAACAGGGGTGTACTGGTTCAGTACATTAACTTGAGTAACATTCAAAAATCAATTTGTATTAAAACTACTTCACCATGGGATATTTATTTCCTGCACGCAAAACCAGTTCAACTAAAATAGTGTTTTTTATTATTTAAAAATATTTACTTTAAATCAGAAATAATACAACGGTCTCAGTTTGGAGTGGGTTCTTGTTCTTTAATAAATGAACAGAATTACAATTTAAATTTAAAAAAAAGAGGACTTCACTTCAGAAGATTTAATTCCTGCATTTAAAAAAAATGCTTTTATTGCTTTATTTATACATTTTTATTCCCAGTGCAAAATAAAATAATACAACCTTTTAAATTGGTGGGACACCCCCAAAAAAAATCAAGCTGTTTGGACTCATAACTGTTCAGATGAATGTGTTCCCTCAGGGTGCATTTATTCTTAGGAATATTTCAAGCAATTTTTCAGAACTTAAGTAAAAAAGAAAAGAAATTACACCACTTTAAAATCCACTGACAAACACTCTCACTTTTCTTTCCCCAATGTTCGGTTTTGCCCCAGAATTTCTCTAAATGAGTTTCCTGTTCTTCCCTTGAACCCTGACGCTTCCTACCAAGGGTTTCTATAAATGCATCTAGGCCAGGCCGATCATACAGTTGAGTTGATCACTGATTCTCTCAGAATGGGATCAGCGGACTGGAATATGTAGCCAAACTTCATTAGGCTTGTTAATTTCTGAGAGTAAACGGCTGCAAGATGCTTGTTCTCAACATCCTGCCAAGTGTTGCTCCTGCCGGGACAGTGACTGATTAGTTCATTTATCCAACCTGACTCTTCACAGGCGCAGGGCCAGGTATTTCAGTCTGACTTCACTGTAGCATCTCCAGTTTAATTACCAAACACATGTGGAGTAAAAACCTTTGTGCGTTCAGTTCCCAGGTGACGTGGATGCTGGCTCACAGACAGCAGGAAGAAGCACGCCAGCAGCAGGAAAGAGCCATGAACTACGCCAAGCTCAGGACCAATCTGCAGCACGCCATGTAAGACACACAGACACACACTAGGGCTGCGTACCGGTACTGTACCGTGAAAATCGATTCGGTACAGGTCCAACATACCGGATCATGAAGTACCAGTACTGTACAGATATACATTCACAGTAAAGTATATGCTTATTTTGTGACTGAAGATGTGTAAATCATACCACAAGGACGAAAATGTAGCAGTGGAAAAGACGTAAAATGCCGCGCTGAAACTTGAAATCAGAGCCATCTTTGAATTGAGATCCTCTCGCCACAGTCTCACGAGACATTGCGAGAGCTTGGCTGATGTAGCGTTCTGATTGGTCAAAAAGACTCAAAAGCAGGTCAGCCATTTTTCCTTTGCTGGCATTGGCAGCCTTTGTTGCTTTGTGTAATTCTGCCGTTAAAGGCCGCGGAGTGAATTTGTTTGTGGGAAGACCAGTAAGTTCTGGGATCACGTAACAAAGTTTTCTGGGGGCCAGAACAGATTCTGACATGTTGTCAACAGTTTATTAATGTTTCTGTCATTATTGAAGAAGTTCAGAAGAACACATGTTAATTTGTCAAATTGTTCAGGTACAGGTCCGGACCTGTACCTGTACCTGATGTTACGTTTAGGCACGCACCCCTAACACACACACACACACACACACACACACACACACACACACACACACATATACACATACACATACCTGCACACATTGGGAGAATCTCATTGGAGTATCGTTTCCATCATTGAACAATGGTGTGTTTTTGCAGTCGTCGCGGCACTGGGCTGATGGAGGAAGACGAAGAGCCGATCGTGGAGGACGTGATGATGTCATCCGAGGGCCGCATGGATGACCTCAACGAAGGCATGGACTTCGACACCATGGACATCGATCTGGTAAGAGGAGCATTCAACTTGATGAAGCGCTTGTTCATTTGTACCTAAATACAAATATGGTGTTCTTTTAGCGGGCCGTCTCTCCCACTCTTTCAGTTAGAACAGACAGGAGATGCACATAAAGGATGCCAGCTCACACAGAAATAAACGATAATATTGAATATATATCAAAGAAAGGACAGATGATCCCAGCTCCCTGATAAGACCCTGTAAAACCCAACAGTTTGAACTAATGGTGACTGATGTTCCTCTCTACAGTCGCACTGATATTCTTATTCTCTCCCCCCTTTCTAAATGGCTTCTCCATTACTAACGCCCACTGTCTTTCGTGGATCTCTGAAGATCAAGTTCAGCAAACAGGGATGTTAAGTATTTTTTAGACACTCAGTCAGAGGGCCATTAGGAAGCAACATTAGTGTTGTTGTTGGTACAAAGGTAACATCTGGTCTCAGAACATTAAGGCCAGATGTTGCATCTGGAGAATCATCATGGTCTGATTATTTTACAGTCGCAGAACTAGATATATTTTCAAACAGTTGAAATCTGATTTTAATTCTGAAGACAATCATTTGAAAAACCTCAAAACTCTGATTCATCCTCAAAAATCTCCAAAAGCCTTAAAAATTCCCAGAAAGCCTCGTTAGTAGATCGCATGCTACCCTAAAGCTGGCGCCAGCTCAGAAGTGGCCGGCCAAAGACCTCATGTGAAGACGCACAAAAAAACCTAACTGCCTTTAGCGAGCAGCGTGGGGAAAACACATTTCATTTCAGGAGATTTTTCGCTCTCATCGTCTCTTTGTTTATCATTTTCTTTTGAATGTTGAACTCCTAAGACCACCGATCAGGATCTGTTCCTTTTGGTTTTATGGCAACATAGTTTCCAGAATGTGTCAGCCCCCCCCCCCGCAGTTTTTCCATTCAGTTAGATTTTTTATTAGCGTTCCGCTAACTATGTTAGCTTTGCCATGGTTCAGCCCAGAATATGTTCTGATTTAATTACTTGGTTACTGGTTTTGTTTGCACACTCGGTCTACATGGCAGCTATTCTTAGAAAACACTGATTGGTTTTGGCATGCAGGAATCCAAAACAAGCCGCATGTTGATATTTGCATGTAACATCAAAAAGAGCAAGAAAGACAGGAGATCATCAAAGGGAGTTGTTGGCTGCTGAAGGATGTCTGTTTGTTTTCAAAGATGAAGGCGGCAGACAGTGCCCCCGACTTCTCAGCGCAACATGACGCATTTATTTCACTAGTTACCCTAACGCCGCCACGCATGATGAGTGAGAACCAAATGTTGTCCTGGTCTATTTGGATGATTCCCTTGTGCTGTTTTCTGTCTCAAATAATCCAGATGTCATGTTGAATCAGCCAGGTAATTGCCCTAGTTTTACACTCCTAACGCTGCACGCATTTCCAAATTGAGCTGTATAAGGATAGCGCTGCAAATATCTGCTGAAGCGATATTCCCGCTTTTTTAAAAATCATAATGGATGTTTGCTCAAATCCATATCCTCACACGTTGGGGTTTCTCCTCATCGTTCAGCCCTAATGTTGTGGTACCAGCAGCAGTTGTCCACTAAAGCAGATAGAGCTGGAAATGTTTGTGGAAAATGTGCTCTAAACAAGAGTTTGGCGATGCGACTAATATCATATATTAGAATATTATTTGTCAAATAGCTCTATAGATTTTATTGCAATATTTGATGGTAGACCGTTGATGTTTGCCCAATGATAATTTAACAAATAGCATCAGTAATGTGGATTTTATGACGATGAAAGGCAAATGATAAAGCTGCTTTAACCCATTTAGGCCTAAAAACGCCTGCTAAAAAGGCCTTTTTTTGCCTAAGCACTTTTCTGGAAACAGCCTACTAAAACCTGAGGTTTTTCATAAAAATTGACAAAATTCCCCACGCCTACTAAAACATTAGTATCTCAGGCTCTATAGCAGATAGAAACATAAAATTAAAAGCATTTAAGAGCTAACTTCCTTGGCTTCCATTTAAACTGACTGCTTTGATATAATCTTCAACTTCATTTTATTTTATTTTATCAATAAACAAAAACATAAGTTCATTTTGAAAAATCGATACAGATTTGCTTTTATTTCATTATATTTCATTCAATGTCACAATTTTATAAATATTAAATATTAACATTAAAACCCTGAACAAAACAGAGAACAGAACCCATTGGTAAAACACCCCATAACAAACAGAGGTTTAGTTTGAACAAAAACATTGCACATAAACATAAATGTTCCATTTCATCAAGTGCGGCGGACATGTTTTCCGAAGCACTCAACATGCAGGGGCACATTACACTGCCTGCATCCATAAACTGTCGCACCAGGACGGGCGTCTGTGCCATTCTTTGCCAGAGAACATTCCCTGCAGATCTTTCTCTTCTCAAAGATCTTCTCACAGTCGTGCTGGGCTGAGGCTGAGACAGGTGCTGTGGCGCACTGAGGAGCACTCCTTGCTGTCACAGGGGTGACAAGCTCCTGTGCAAGGTCCTCCTGCCAGTCTTTGTAGCCACTGAAGTTAGCTCCTGCTCTCTTGGCAACAATGTAGGCGTTGTAGCAGCTGACCGACAGGAAATAAAAAAAGAGCCTCCGCCACCATTTCTTGGACCGATGCTTGATGGTGTAGTAGCCCACCATCTGGTCCAACAGATCGACCCCCTTCATATTCCTCTGATAGTCGGAGAGGCATGCTGGCACTGTGACCTCTGTCTGGACATCTCCTCCCTGTCTCCTTTTGACAGTCCCTGTTGCCGTTGGTGCATGGTGGTTTGACAGGACCAAAACGGCCTTCGTGTCCTGCCAGGCACAGAAGGTCAGGTCATCCTTCTGGCGCACCGTGTATTGATGCCTGGCCATGGCAGCAAGCTTCGTGGGGATTCCTTTCCTGTTGGACCGAATGGTCCCACAGGCATCCAGGCCATGAGCACTCAAGTCTTCGAAGAGCGGCACCCCAGAATAAAAATTGTCCATATAAATGGAGAGATGGGACCCAAAGTATGGTCTTGCCAGATCCATCACCACACGGTGCGCAAGGCCCTTCTCACTCCCCCCCGCCTTACGTCCAGTGTAGACCTGGAAGTTTGACACATAGCCAGTGGAGCTCTCAGCCATGACCCACACCTTGATGCCCCACTTGGTGGGTTTGAGAGGGAGATACTGTCGGAAAGAGAGTCTACCCTTGAATTTCACCATACTCTCATCGACACTCACGAAGCCATTCACTTCATAGAGTTCCTGGAAACGATCTTTCAGGTAGTTGAGGTACCATCTGACTTTCCAGAGCTTATCAGTGCGGTCCACATCAATGGCGTCGTTGTCTTGCAAGTGGAGATACCTGAAAATGTACATTTAGACAGTGAATAATATTGTTTTATTGTTTGACATTGAGCTAATGTTGTTGTTATTGTCATGAGCTTTCATTGTCATGTATTTTTAAAATTATACAAAATCAATCATCTGACATCAGAATTATTGCTATCATCATGAGCTATCATTGTCATTTGTATTCATTTAGTTGTTGTTATCAATAATCATCTATTATTATCTATCATCATACATTAACTATTATCGTCATCATAATATATCATTGACATTGGTATTGTTTTTATGTATCATATTATTATCCATTATTATCAATTGTGATCTTATGACATAACTTATTTTAATTAGTATCAGGATCAAATCATTATCATTGTTGTAATCATATGACATCACCATCATCATTAGCTTATTGTAATTAGTATCAGGATCAAATCATTATCATCATAATATATCATTGTCATTTGTATTGTTTTATGTATCATGTAATTAGTTAAATAATTCACTATAATTATTTACATTATGTATTTATGTATCATATCATATAGGCTATATTATTGTTATTAGTATCAGGATCAAATCATTATTGTAATCATGTCATATGACATCACCGTCATCATTACAAAACGATTTCAAATATTCTTATTAGCCTACCTCTAGATGATGGCAAACCTGTCCCTTGACATGGCTTGTGGGATGGTTGTTCTGAAAAGCCACTTCTTTTGACGCCAGAAGTCTCTTCGCGATGGCAGTTCAATGATTCCCATGGCAAGACAAAGTCCCACGAACGTCTTCATTTCGACGATCGTCACAGGCTCCCACTTGCTGTTTGATGGAGTTGCACTCCGTGTTTGCTCAGCATATAAATTTGTTTGCGTTACAAGACGCATCCACATGTCTTCTGTGAAGATACGGGAGAACACCTGTACTGGTGTTATAACATCTGGCAGTGGCAGCTCTATCTTTATGCCAGGTTCGCGATTAAATGGTATTTTCTCCCGCGAGTGAAAGTTGTCACTTTTCCACTCGTTCCCGAAGCCGGCAAACTCGCACAAATCCCCCTCTTCCTCCCCAAACATCGCTTGTATCCACTGCTCTCTAACTACGCGATCGGATGGTAAAACTAATCTATCTAAGTCATCTTCCTCTAATCCATCTGCTAACACATCTGCTTGTACTTGATATTCTGCATCTATTCCCTCTTCAATGTCACTTCCTTCACTTGAGTTGTCAGCCATGATCAATCACTGGTGCTTTAAATTTCCCGCCGCTCGAGCATAACATTCTACACGTGTATTTCGACCAAACATTCTATTCTTTAAAAAAAATTCACCAAGCATCTCGTTCACTCACTCCAGGTATATATTAGCCAATCACAGTGAGTATAACTGGTCATGTGCCTTGAAAAAGACCGCATCGCTGAAAATGACACAGAGGCGTTTACCGGCTTTAAAGGGAACTACGCATAGATGCGTGATCCGGTCTTAAAGGGAAATACACACATATGCGCGATCCGGTCTAAATGGGTTAAAAACCCCACATAATTGACTGTTACTGTTTCACCCCTAAAACCAGGCACAGAAGACAATTCTGGAATTGCAATGTCTCAAATCTGACACCATACCTAGCCTCGTGTCACACTATTGTAGAAATGTATTTCCCAGCCCGACTCTAAACACGCTTTTCTCTCTCAGCCGCCCTCGAAGAACCGCCGTGAAAGATCTGAGCTCAAGCCGGACTACTTTGACCCTGCCTCTATCATGGATGAATCGGTAAGTAGCATCCACTCGATCTTAGATCAGTTTATAAATATGTGTGTGTATTAAGAGCTACACACATAAATGGCGAACTCGTAGTGCGTGCGTGCGTGCGTGTGTGTGGGGGCCAGCTGGAGGAGCTTGTGAGGCAGAGTGAGAGACGACTCGTAATGGGAAGAGATGCAGAATGGATGGCTTGCAAACAGTCACATTACACAGACCACTTCAGGGCACGCTGTGTTTGGAGTGGTGCTGAATGAGGCGGTGTAAAACATTTAGACAAGTCCTGCTGACCAGCCTGCACGCTCTGCCGCCAAACACAACAGCTCTCATTGGTGCAGAAGCCAGCATTTTGCCTGTGTAAACACGCCAATTCTTCATTTAATTCAGAAGGCACTGCAGGCATTAAACCCCTGTGCGAACATGCTGCAGCCTCAGGAGACCTCTGCGTTCGTTCTCACACTGCCTCGGTGTAAAGAATGTGTCTGTGTTTCATGTCAACTTTGAGTAATTTCATTGTCACAGAAAGTATCGCAGCAGGAAAACAGTTTTCTTTTCACCAAACAGCGAGCCGTCTCGTTCCATTATGCTTTCTCTGAGAGGAACAACACGCAGAACGCTCAGCTGCTCACAGGAAGTCTGCCTGGGAAAAAAAGTCCTGCTTTAAATTCCAGTTTGAAACTATATTCCCAATAATCAGGCTGTGCTATTTGATCAGGTGTTTATTTATACAAAACATAATTAATGGAAGAATGTTCAATCCTAACATGCGTGCAGAGCCAGATATTACACACACTAGCTTATTAAAATGTATGGTACAATTGTTAACGAAACTTTATATTTAATTAGTTTATTTTTGTATGAATCTGAGAGGTGAGCTAACTATAGAAAGCCATTTGACTCTATGCATTGTGACATTAACAACAGCCTGCTATTGCTACACTTACTCTTGTTGCTGGCTTCAAGAAAAGCTTTTGTTACATTTATTTTGTTGAATTTTTGACATTTCAAAAAATAAATGAACCAACCAGTTTTTATGATCAAGTCTTCCTATTTTGAAAGTGGTCTTCAGTGATATAAAACATGGCAAATGTAATTCCTGTATGTCATTAACTTTGTCTGAAAGAAGTTAGTCATACTAAACTATTTCAGTGTTTTTTCTACAAAAATAAAGTATGAGGCGCTAACCTCACTTCCAGTCAAAATGATGGCCCCGCCCACTTTCTGGCAAACATAATGCATTAAATAATAGTCTCTTCATGTCTTAAAGCTGCTGAGGCATATATTGCACCTCAAGCAACAAATCCAGAGTAACAGTTTCTTTACTTCCTCTACAGAAAAAAGGACAGTAAAATAAACGATCGGATTCAGAAATCAGTTTCAGTGTGAGCCTGCTGCCTGCCACTTGTCCCCCGGCAGACCTACCGGACATCCATCCCCTATTTATTCAGAGCTCTGTAGAGACAAAGCTGTCTCTGCAGCCTGATGCTCTAGTTGACTCGACTTTCATATTTTTGGATTAATTATACCGTTTTTGACGAACATAAATATTGTTTTCTGGCATCATTTTAAAATCTGCGTTTGGTACGAGGGCGCATCTATTGTCCTATAGCTGCATGTCTTAAGCCTACTGATTTCTTGAATCTGTTTGACATGATCTGGTTATTAATCCTTCTTTCCCTCTCCTTTAGGTCCTTGGGGTGTCCATGTTTTAAGCTAATATCCAGATGATTTTGACGCTGGGACAGCAGAAGAGGCGCTTTGTATTTAAAGAGAATTTTAGATGCGAAAACAAAAGTGTTTTCTGTAAGAAAAATCCAAAACTACAAAAAAAAAAGATCTGGCTTGTACTCCACGTGGACCAACGACAACCCACACTCAGTGTTGCTTGCTCAGAGAGGACATTGTTTCAAATATTTACTTTTATAATCTTGGGTAAGCTCTTCCTGTTCGGAAATAGTGTAACAGGCCACTTCCAAACCTATTTAGAAATGAGACGTGTCTGAAGAAAATCCATCATAGCTTTTTTTTTTTTCTCCTCTTTCCTTTTTTTAAACGGGGATGAATTGGTGTGTTTAACTTAAGATACATTATTTTGTTCATGTCTAACCCTTTTTACAATTGTAGTAAGTTACCAGGTGTGAAGTAGTAATTTATAAACAGACTGTAGTAGCTTGCTTGTACTGTGTTAGCCAAGTGGATGGAGGTCTTTATGTTTCTGTGCTCCTTTTCCCCCCCCCCTCCCTCCATCACTTCCTCCTCCCTGTTGTTGGGCCTGTCCTGGCTCCTGGTAACCACTGGCGGTTAAGACGGTGCGGTGTCACGTAGAATCAGTCCCTTTATGCTGTGAAGATTCCCCTCACTGTTAAGCAGTAAGTCCTAGAGCTTACCCCAAGATTTGGACCACTCCTTAACCCTCCATCTACTAGAGAATTGTGCCCCCCTCTCCTAACAAAGAGCAGATTTTTCTCCCAGTAGTGCCACTGTGTGGGCTCTGGCAGACAGCAGCTCACTCAAAGAATTACACATCTCTTTTTTTGTTTCTTCTCTTCAAAATCCAGCAGCATAATGTTGAAATGGGTATCTCTACATTTTAAATAAAAGTTATATATGAATCGGTGCTGATTTTATATATGTGCTTTTGGTTTTTCTTATTTTCAACCTTCAGTCACAAAGTTTGAGAAATGTAAGTAAAACTAAAAAAAAAAAAAGTAAAAAATGAAAGCATGTGAAGCCATGCGTCAAGGAAGATTTTTAAATTTGTATTTTTATGTTTTTTCTTTTTTTGTCTTGATAATGTCTTCGGGGGTTTCTACCTTTTTTCCTACATGTAAATTAGTTTGGATAAAACTAATGAAAAGACTTGTGAAATTCAGCTTTAAGGTTTTTCTCAACATTAAAAGGTCCTGTCACAAAATACTTAAAATGATTTCAAAGTGAAAGGTAGTCATTAAGACAATACTGAAGATGAGAGTTATTCAGCAGCGCTGTGGCAGCTAGACAAAGCTTAGATTTTGACATATATTTGTCACACAAGTTTTAATGAAATGTTTTGTCTACTGAGGTTTTTATTTTGTAGTCATTCCATGCTTAAGCCTTAAACATGCTTGTGAAGGTCACCTTCTCTCACAGTAATCTTCCATGTCAGAGGATCGGTCATGTTTAAAGGTGGATAATTGGCTTCTTAGAACATGAAACATGAGGTGGTCAGATGTAATGTGATAAAGTAGATGAACAGCCTATATGTGTTTTGCCTAATTATTTTATGTAAGTAAAAAAGAAAATTCTTTTAAGGAAAAAGTACTGTTTATTGTTTGTTACTTACCACTACATTGGTATAAATTCTTATTAGATCATGTGTATATATATACAAAATTTTAATTTCTTTTACCTTCCTTTTTTGGCCATTTCTGTGTTTTTTGTTTTTTTTTCTGCACTCTTGCCTACACTCTAAGTTGTTGTCTATTATCCCATCCTCTTTCAGTCACTCTGTTTCTGATTTGTACTTGTCTGGAGACAGTAACTTTTGAATAAAAATCAACACATTTCATCTGTGGTACTTTTGACTTTTGACCACAAAGAACACTTTCATTCTGGGAGTTATCCAGGTTGCACATTTCTTGTCTTAACTTGGTTTTACTTTTGCAAATGTATTTTGGGTGGCACTTCACTTTTTCACCACACGGGGGCAGTGTAGACCTAGGCCCACATCTAAACTTCAGTATCATGATTGACTAAGTGCACATGGTGTCACTCGGTAAACCATGTTTCTTTTTTTCTCTTTGCAGAAAAGGTTATGAATATTTATTCTCAGGCACTCCGCTTCTTCAATGCACACATCTCTGTGTATGTGACAGCCTTTTACATTTGTGTCTGCTATCAAAGGGGGCCCATTGCAGCGAGAGTAATGTCTTGTTCTGCAGAAACAAAGAGTTGCTGGAATGATAAAAGTGAGGACACAAGGTGGCAGGAGAAAGGATGAAAGCGACACAGACTTCTGTGTTAAGTACATGATTAATAAAGACGAGCTCAGATCAATGCGGACCGGTTAGAACCAGACCATTCAACGCCACACGTGTGATACATGAAGAGGCTTTCACTGCGTCAGGCTGCCCGTCATATGTCCAATATTAGAATAATGTGAGGAAAGCTTTTACCTCGAAAATTGTCTTGTGAGCGGTCTGCTTTATTTGCAGCGTGGCTGTTGGAGGTGTTTATTAAGAAAGACCAAATAGACATTTTTGATTTAGTGTAAAGCCGTTGTCATTGTCAAACCTGTTTAATGAGGAGCTTCTTTATGTCAAAATCTCAC
This sequence comes from Eleginops maclovinus, assembly GCF_036324505.1. NCBI lineage: Eukaryota > Metazoa > Chordata > Actinopteri > Perciformes > Eleginopidae > Eleginops > Eleginops maclovinus. The sequence goes on from NC_086371.1 coordinate 19,235,215, forward strand.
GCTTCTGTGCCAAAACCATTACGTTGTCTACTTCTCTCTCTAAAGCATGATGTGTTCTCACTTTGGAATGCACCGTATTTGATTTTTGATGACATTTGCCAACTAATTGCCAACATTGATACATGGAAATTTGTTCTTCCACCTGATTTCCAAGAACATCAAGTCCCTACTGTAGTTGAATTACCATCATTATGCTGACACTCAATGAGAACATATGCTTTACAGATTGTGGCTTAAACTCAATAATATACTAAGTGAATGAACTGGATCCCATTATTTGGCTTTGTAGAATATTTTTTTTTAAAACTGGGCAAAATCTGCCTGCACTTTATTTGAACTACTGACAACCCTTTAATGCAATTTGCCTAATTGCTATAAAAAATAAGCAGCTTCGGTTCTTAAAAAACTGGCTCTCCTTTTTAATTCCGAAAAGCAAGGCTGAAAGTCTTGCACCCTTTAAATCAGAATCTTCTCTGGACGAAAGTGAACTACTGCAGAGATCTTTTTTTACTTGTTTACCTGCTTAGGCAACAGCTCGTTTCACATGCGCATAATTGAATCAGTCGTCCATGTTAGAAATGTTTATTTTGGTCTGGCCCAAATTTAATTTGAATCCTCTTTCGACCGGTGACAAGCCCATATATTTGTGCATCCCTTGTTCCGACAGCAGTGTATCTACTAGCTTTGTTAGGTGAAGTTGTGTTTCTGGGGTCAGGGCTGCTCAGTTTAAATCAGAGCCACAGGGCTTCTGGCTTATATTTACTCCTGATAACCCAAGGGCCTCCAAAGGCCCTATCAGTTGGGCTGGTGTTGAGACCTCAAAGAGGGTCAAGGAGGGTCTGGGACTCATGATTCCCACACGAATGTGCAGATATCACTGGGGGAACTAACAAGGTCTGACAAATATTTCATGGATTCTATATTTACCACAACCGCTCTTTCGTTTAATTGATTCTTACTTCCAGAGCTGCAGCACATGGGAGGCTAGACTTTGTTTTACAGTACTCTGAAAGAAGATAAACACAGAATTTTAATTCCACGGATTAATCGTAAATGAGAGCATTGGTGGTAATCTCTTCAGCTTGGAGGCAGCTGACCCTGGAAAATCTTTTAGCAGGACCTGCCTCAGATTAGGCCAACGGAGGCACGCAAACAGTACGAATTCCAGACCACTGACGCTCAAATGTCCAGACTCATTTTCTAGCAGTGCCTCATTGTGCACTGCAGTACACCCCATGCCTGACATTTCTGTTCCAACTCCAAAAATGTGGCGGTAGGAGCAAGCTGTTTTTTTCCCATATTCCTTATATCAGAAGGCAATTTTCTCCTCTAGTATAGCCTCGATTTGTAAGCCAAAATGATCACTTGTCAACTAGTAGTGTCTTCTGACTTTACTGGTTAACTATTCATACAAACTGTTCAAATATTTAACTAGTTAGGGCAAAATGTTCACTTTTCACAGTGCTTTTGAGTGTATTTCGACAGCACTAGTTTAGCAAATGTTATGCCACGAGTGGACTAGTGAGCTTAATCCATATTTCACAAGGTAAGAGGTTAGCAACTGTAGTTAATATTTAAGACTGTTACCAGTGGGTGCGTTAGGACTTTGGTCTCACTAGTGTGGTGCCTGTCATCACTAGTAAGGCTTATTTAGCTGGAGAAAAGCGGTTGCTGAAAAAGATTGACTAGTAAAAGGTTTTGTTCAACTACAGAGTAACAAGCTAGTTTAACCAACAGTCTAACTACAGCTGACTAAGAGCCAACTTCTGGTAGACACTGTATCTGCAATATGCCAAACATCCAATCAAAATGTCTGGTAACTGAATTAACAGGAAAAGAATCTCTCCTGGATTAAGAGAAGACGCTCTGTGGGCCGTAACAGAGCTGTCAAGGTGAATTTGAAATGAAAAAAGCATCAATGGCGTCCATTATGAGGAGCAGGTTTCATGAGACAGGCCAGAACAGGTCAGAGATTCCAGTGGAAAGCTATGAATAGAGCGGCATGGGAACTACTGTCCTCGTTCTGTCGGTGTTCCCCGTATTGACACACGGGCAGAACAGCTAAAGGTATGCTGAATGAGTGAACGAGTGACAGGGCTATTGTGTTTATAGGACAGAAGCAGGAGGATTAGTGCCCCTTTGACACTGAGGGCTGGGATGGTCCAGTGTGTGGAGGGAATCTGTCATCACCCGAGCTGCAGGTGGTCCGGCCGTTCATTGGGCCCCGCGAGGCAGGAAAACAAGGAGAGATGTCAGTCGGGAGCCGAGTGATATTTACCCGGGGTTACCATGAAATCTGATTCTCGACACCTTCTCTCCTCACCTCACATCATTGCAGTGAAGCCACTTTCCCTTGTCCCAGTGGAAATAATGATGGTTTTCAATTAGAGGGGAAACTATTTGAGCCTGTGTGTGAGCTAGCACTGTGCCGAGTAGCGCTATAAGTAGATTCGCTCAAGTACAATTTTGAGGTACTTTATTTGAGTATTTCCAGTCCCTGATACTTAACGTCCACTCCACTTCAATTCCCAGTTTGATATTATTACTATATTTTTTCGTGACCAAGTTTTTATTTCATATTCCTGTCATCTTCACAAGATGACACAAACATACGGATACAAGTTGTAAATACAGAAAGAAATGAATAAATTAGAGATTGCAGTCACTTGCCCACTCCACCCCATCCCTCACCCCTCTTCCTATTTCACAGACACTGTATTATAAATGTTGTTTGTTTGCAATAATAGAAGTTAATCTACACAATATGTTCTACTACATTTATTTGATACCTTTTATTTACTTAAGATACAGCTTAATAATACAAAATTCAACCAACAAATAATTTGTTATGGATCATATGTCAGGATAAATCATTTACTCTATAACTTAACAACATAACTCATCCCTTAGCGAAATTTAAAGCTCCCCAGCAGCATATAAAGTAGAAAGATAAGCTCTTCCTTTTACATCTGCAGCATTTAGCCGATAACTACATGAATGCATTGATCATTATACTCCAACGACATAATATATATTGCAGTCTGCATGAGGAGTACTTTTAGTTTTAGTGTGTTAAATATAATTTGATGCTAATACTGCTAATACTATATTTTACTTAGGGAACATACTTGAAAAAAATGTCAACACTGTTGTATTTTACACAAGTACAAGATTTGGGTACAACTGCCTGCGCCACACACAGCTTACAATTCCACCATTCTGAATCCTTTGAAGCTTATTCAAAGGTGACCCGCGCAGATGACTGAACGCATTTCTGTGCAGAGCCAGCTCTGCTAAATCATGAGTCTCTGTAAAGTTTGGATGAGTGTCTTATAAGGGCGTGATGAGACAGGTCTAATAAAGATGACGAAGGGCTCTGCATGTCACAAGCCCCTGCCAGGAAACCCCGGTGATTTACGAGGCCTGGGACACCTCTGCTAATAAGACTCATCTCTTTAATTGGCTCTATGATATGACTGTGCAAATGGCCGGGGTGCGTGTGCACGTGTTAAATGTGCCTCCAATGTCCATTTATGCATGCATGCGGGGGGTGTACATGGTGTGTCTGCATGTGTTTGGTGGCCCATGCATGTGTCTGCGATTATTAGCTTTCTCTGCGATCCAGAGATGAGGTAGTGCAGCCTCATTAGAAAGAGAGCGCTTCAATAGCCAGCCAAGATTTAACACCTCACCCAATAATAATTTATTCAATCTATTCTTAAGTATTGCATGCGCTGGTAGATAGGGGTTAGGTTATGTAAGAGTGCGACAGTGCCTAGTTTGAATGTGATATGATGATAATTATAAATCCGAGGGGGCTGACAGATGGTGGGGTACTTTAAAGGTTCAGCAGGTATAAGTATTCCTACTCTGCTGCTGCCAGAAAAAAAAGACAAGAAGAGAGAGTGCAGACTCGGTAAGAGAGAGCTGTTTCTTGTTAGCACATTATTCATCAGTCATGTGAGGTCAGGAAACCCTGAGGGGTGGTGTGTGACCCGTCACCTCTCACCCCTGGCCCCTCCACAGCACCTGGAACTGAGGTATTTCCTCATAACTAATTTACTTGAAACATTTTGTCTCTGATTCACAGCTAGAAAGGTTTGAGGGCTTTTAGCTGCACGTTTAATTGAAAAGCCTTCCAAATGGTTGTAAATTTGATTGGTATCTACATTGTACATCACAGGAAAAATGTATCAGGCTGGTACGAGGCATATTTGTATAGCAGGGAGTGGTTGGCTCAGGGCGAAAAAGGAGTGGAAGACCTAGAGAGGAAGAAGGAAATGCTTATGGGAGGTACAGGAGACAGAATGGGAGTTGGAGCAGGAAGGTCAGGGTCACAGCTGCGATAAAGAGGTCAGGATGAAAGATGTTGCTTCAGACTGGCCGTGAGGAAAATTAACATCCTCCTAAAAATAGTTGGAAGACCTGTTCATCCGTCACCGCCGCCGCTGCATCCAGCTGCAGAACTTTAGTCTCGAACTGGAAAATCTGCTGAGTAGTCCTTGTCTGAGTTAATAATGCTAAAAATGTGTCCTGCGGGGGCCTTAATCCCCACTTCTCAGGAGTTCATAGGTTCCGTTTGACAAACAGTCGATGATTATCTTAACCCCACCAATAAATATGACATGCCGGTCTTAACTTCATATCTGCCCCTGACCACTAAACCCTCAACTCTGACCTTTTACCCCCAACCCGGGCTGGTGACCTGCCTCCACTCCATATGTCTTAATTTCCCGTGAAGAATTCCTCTGGAGCCGAGCTTGGAAATCACTTATAAGAAAGTTTTCTTCTGACCGGCTGATTGACAGATCGCAGTGTGAGCGAGCCCCAATGCTCCAGGCCAATAAGACAAGCCAGAACACACACGCACACACACCCCTATGTCTCCGTCTGCCTATCTTTCATTCTCTGTTTCTCTCTTTTTCCCCCCCTTGCTTTTTCCGGTGCCCCTCCTGCCTTTATTTATGCCTGCAGAGCCACTTTGTTGTGCTTTTAGTGGCTGGGTTTGTAGATGGAGCAGATGCTGGAGCTGATATTCCCTGATCCTGAAGCGAGCCGAGATAAGAGCAGATTTATGCCAGAGTGAGGGAGCATGGGAGTAATTGCTGAGGCTTTGATGATGCGGCTGAGAGCCCTCGTGTACCCTCGGTTTCCTACTAACAAGGACACCCTCAGATTTAGGTTTTTCTCCCTTGGTTTAAAGTGTGTTTCTCACTGTATATATCTCATGCTGCCAAAGGTGTGTTTGTGCACCAGTGCGTGCTGGGGTGCAATGTTTCCTTGTTGTTCTGTAGGCGCATGAGGTCACGCTTGTACATTAGCTGTGATTATTCCTGCGTCTTTGTTTCAAAGGCGTGTCACACTTACAGCTTTGTGTGTGTGTGTGTGTGTGTGTGTGTGTGTGTGTGTGTGTGTGTGTGTGTGTGTGTGTGTGTGTGTGTGTGTGTGTGTGTGTGTGTGTGTGTGTGTGTGTGTGTGTGTGTGTGTGTGTGTGTCAGGGGGGCATTACACACTACAGACCTCCTCCAGGATTTTTATGGCCTCTTTATTTATAGCTGCACACACTCATGCTCAGCTGAAAACGCATGACATAAGCAGGATGACAGATAGCATTCTATCTACAGATAAGGTTATCTCAATGTGATTTTCTATGGTTTGTATATAAAAACGTAATTTCCCAGGAAACAGGTGACAGCAACGGAAATAAAGGCACATTGAGAGGGGGTTTCTCTACAGGCATTATGAGGTATGGGGCTGCATGGAGAGCTTACATATACCTCTTAAAATATAAATATATGATCAAAGCTGCGGTTACACAGCACCTGCCAGGGGGAAGAAAGGCAGCGCTGATGAGATAGTTGGGGCCACTTTATTCTGATTAGAGGTGGGCTCTAAATGGCTCTTCAGCTAAGCATTGAAGAGAGATTAATCATCTGTTCAGTGTCCCCGAGTGATGATGTCACCGAGGACATGTCAGCGACAGCGAGTGGCTACAATGACACGTTGATCCCGGGGGGGTTTTGCAGCCTGACCTGACTCTTGACTGATGCGAAGTGGGCTCAGGCAGGGCAGATACCTTCATGAGGGGCTCCAACACACACACACACGGTCACACACACACACGGTCACACACACACACACACACACACACACACACACACACACACACAGTCACACAGATGCCGAACCTCACAAAACACACACAAATCTTATCTGTTCGGCTGCCCTGGCCATCACCCCGGGCCTTCCTCTTCCTTTCAGGGGCCCAGGACGAATTCCAACTCGGAGTCGTGTGAGGCTGTTGCTTTGCTGAGAGAGCCACTTTGAGGAGTATCTACTGTAGAGAGAGGGGTGATAAGTGGAAGATCATTAGAAGCCCCTGAGCCGGAGCCAAACAGAATTAGATGACGCAAGCCACAAGATCATAAAACGGGCCAAAATCAGTAAGGACATTGGGATGGAATTAGACGCCCAATCCCTCCGTGTAATTTAGCAACAATAATTTCTTCAACACGTCAGCTATGTGGGCTACTTGTTTCAGATCCAATCCCAGCCGCCAGCGCTCGGTTCAAAAGGGGGAGAGCAATGAGTCAGATCCTCTGCTCCAATTATATCTGCATCCTGCACTCTGCTCTTCTAAAGCAAACACACACATCCCCACACACGGGACAAAAACATGTGCGGGCAGATAGACACCGTTTGAAATCCACACTACACGCATAGCTGCCAAGAAATGCATGTAGCAGTCAGAAAATAACAAACTGGAAAACAGAACCACACATGCCGTGAGAACACACACACACACACACACACACACACACACACACACACACACACACACACACACACACACACACACACACACACACACACACACACACACACACACACACACACACACACACACACACCACTTGAACAGGAGCTTGTTGACCATCATACAGCCAAGGGACTGTGAAGGAGGGGTGGGGGGGTGAGCTCACAGAGGTCGCTTTGAAGTTTCTATTCAGGTCTTTGTCCCATTCAGACTGCTGGCAGTAGACATCTCTACTAGAGGCCCGGCACCTCCCACCGTCACACCGTCCCCTCACACACACTCGAAAAGAAAAGAAGGCACGTCCGCAGGTCCTGTCCATCACGCAGGCCTTAATTAGAGCGGATTCGAATGCACCCTTTTGTAGCCTCCTCACTCTCTCCTCTTTCTTTAACCCCCACCAATACTCATTTTCACTCTCTTTCAACCGGCTCCCACCCTCTCTCTTTCTCTCATTCCTCTCCCTCTCTACTCTAACCCCTTTTTCACTTTTGTTGCCCTCATTTTCTTGGCAGGGAGTGAGGCACCTCTCCAGACGTTTTCTTCTCCATGCCCTGAGCCCCCTGCTATCCCCCCCACCTCCTCTTCTTCTCTCGCTGCTTTCTCCCCCTCTTCCCCTTCCAGTCGGGAAGCTGAGTGTGACCTAATGTTTGACAGACAAGTAGCCTTGGAGAAAAGACTCATCTATCAGAGGCTTGTAATTCTATTAGAATGGACAGAACTTACCCCCTAGGCCAGCGTTTGGCATATTCTCTCCATCAATTTAGCTGTTCTCTAAACCCTCCAGGCCACAGGCCTACAAAATGCAGTTTACGCTAACAAATAATCACAGCCGGTTAATAAGGTATGTGTGTGTGTGTGTGTGTGTGTGTGTGTGTGTGTGTGTGTGTGTGTGTGTGTGTGTGTGTGTGTGTGTGTGTGTGTGTGTGTGTGTGTGTGTGTGTGTGTGTGTGTGTGTGTGTGTGTGTGTGTGTGTGTGTGTCTGCTTGTCCTAACTTTCTACCAGTTATTTCTTCATGGGGGAATTGTTGAGCGCCATTTCTTTTGATATTAAGCATCAAAGAACAATTTCTCTTTCTAAATTCTAATCTCATCCGAGAGGCTAAAAAAGGTATAATGCAGGGAACTGTGGCGAGTTAAGATAGGAGGATCAGAACTGGCTTCTAATCACGATTGTTATCAAGATCCCCAGATGTTTATATGTAGACAAAGACGGCTACACGAAACATCCATTGTCGTGGCTTGTTATCAGACCTAATTACTGATATGAGAGGCGAAGAGAAGAGAGGAGAAGAGATGAGGTTTTGCTTACATCTCCTGCTGGGATGTTAAATTGCGGAGGACATGTTTAGCACAGATTGTTATTCGTCTGTAATCAGTGCTACCCTGTCAGTCATGATGGCTGAGATGTAAAAAGGAGAGGAGGTGGAGTGAAGCAAGTGAAGGGGGAAGAAAGTGGAAGAAGACGTCTGGACAGCAATCAAGCGTACCACAAACAGGGAATGCAAGTCTGCGGATGCCCCAGCTGTTGTGTTTCGGCCTCGCTGCTCTTACAGTTGAATCAGAGCAGCAGGAATAGCTCATACGACAACTTTTCAAGTGTCGCACTCCGAAAATAGTTCGTTTACATTAACAGAGTTTTCCCACTATTATAACCAGCCCGGTGTTTGGAGTATATCCATGTTGTTTGCATCTATGCCCTTGTGTTTCCTTTAGTGAACACTTTACAGTGCGTGAGAGGGACGGGAAACATGCTGCTAAGTGCTTGTGTGTGCGCCTTTGTGAAGATGTGTTGTCTCACTGGTTAATGGCTGCTTGATATCGATTACAGCTGGAGCGTCCGACTCACATGTTCCTAGTCCTCTCCAGATAACGAGGGTTAACCACTCGACCCCGTAGATGCCAAAGGGGCTCCGCTCATACCTGGATCCATAGCCCTGGCCTAAGCCACATGTCCCACAGCTCCACAGAGGCCACAGCCCTCCGGTCTCCGGCTTGGCCCGTAGATCACGGCCGTGTCATGGAGCCACACCAGAGGGAAATGTGCCAGACTTCATTAAGGGCAGATTAAAAGCAAGCGGAGGCCACTTTAAGTGTGATTTATTTTCACTGTGAGGTTGCTGGGTTGACTGCAGGACCGCAGTGGTTTTACCCTGGAATGATGATGTCATGGTTTCAGTGTTTGCAAAGTGTAAATAGCAAAGTGGGAAGGAACTTTGTCCTCGGCAGCAGGGTTCATCTTGGAGTCTTAAGAGAGCGGAAAACCAAAGCTACACCCTCTTCTGCCTAACTGTCCTCCATTTTAGAGCTGAAACAAATCAGAAGACGCTGAAGAGAATATTGTATGTGAAACCATATTGCTAATTGATTCATCTTTTTATTAATTTATAAAGAAAAGACAAAAATATTCTATCTTAATGATCCTCTCTCTCTCTCTCTCTCTCTCTCTCTCTCTCTCTCTCTTTTTCTAACATTATAACATTTACATTTAAGCAATAGCAGCGAAATGTCAGTCTGATTCCATTGTTTTACTCCAGACTAAAACGTTTCAACTACTGGTTGGATTGCCATGAAATTTGGTACGGATATTCATGGTTCCACAGGATTAATAAAACTAACATTTTGGTGATCCCCTGTTTTTACCTAAGAATCGAATGAGGTTGACTTTCTTTCCCCTTAATTAACTATCTTGACAACACATTTGATGTATTGCCATGCAATTAAGTTGGTCATGGTTCCAAAAGGATGAAACCATCAGACTTTGGTGAACCCCTTGTCTTTCGATCAAGCCCCATGAGGTTGACATTTTAGTGACATATCTTCACAACTACTGGATGGGTTGCCATGCAATTTGGTATACATAGTCATGGTTCCAAAAAGATGAATCCAACTGACTTTGGTAAACCCCCTGTCTCATGCCCCCATTATATCGACATAGTTACTTTTCAGTGACATATCTTGACAACTATTGGATTGATTGTCATGATTTTTGCTCTGGATTTCCGTGGTTCCTGGCAATGTATCCTGCAGACTTTGGTCATGCCTTCACATCTCATTTTTGAAATATCCCAAGAACTAGTACAACAGATAGATTGGCCGACACTGATCAGACAATTCATGTGTTTCTTTGATATGTTTATGATAAGCAGTATAGAGTTTGATTTTGGCGTCTCGGTTCGGGCCTCATCACGCCACAGAATAACATAGAACATTGAATGATGATAAGATAACTATCCCCCCGAGCCTACAGTTGGAAGCTGGGGTGGTAGTGGGGCAGGCGAGTGAAAGCAATGTGGAAGCAGCAGTAGCAGTAGCAGAGGTAGGCAGATCTGGCAGCTGAAACCGAGTGGCAAGTTAAGGAGAATGTGTATGGTTGGTTGTAAGAGAGACGAGGCGCGTCACATGTTAATGTATCATTGGTGCTCGAGTTGACTGCCTGAACTAGCTTGCAGGCTTTGCCCCATTCATGTAGGATAAATCCTTATCGATCATGGTGACTTTTGATCTAGTACCACCATTGAAAGTGATATTTATAATAAGATGTCAACTTCATTAAATGTTTTAACAACTATTGGATGGAAAGCCATGAAATATGTTACACATATTCATGCCCCCCCCCCCCACACACACACACACACTAGGATGACGTCTGACTATGTACAATAAAAGTAATCTTAACTTGCTGACTCCATTTAGAAAGGTCTGAAGAGCGTCTGTGTACGAGCTTCCGTGATATGAAAGTACATTCACGCTATTTATAGAAGCACTAATCACAGCCACCTATACACATTAACGTGGTGACCTCATTCCTTGGAAATGCCACTATTTTATAGGTGACTGTAAGAGGGGAAAAAAATCTAATTGCCTTCCGTGTGTCAGACTAAATGTGAAAGCTACGCTCAATACACTCCTTTATCCTTACACTACCTCACTTTGTGTCACGTTGCTTAAAGCTTTTATGTTTATGTAGAATAACGTGGACAATCAAATACTCCTACATATCCCCCATAATCCTCTAATCATTGTGATGCGGTGGTCTTCTGCAACATGCACTTTTAAAAGATTAGTTCTGATCGCTTCTCAAGGCACATGTCTGTATTGTATTGTATTTGGCTTATAATGTGTTTTTCATTCTACTGCTTCCAGGCTGCGGTTTGATCACACTCTTACAACAACAGCGTGGTATGTCCACCACTATCGTCCTGGAAACATATTCCTATTGGCTACTTAGCCCCGGCCGCAGCTGTGGCCCTCATCACAGTTTCGCACAGAAGGCATTTCATTGGCTCGCAGCATATTAGGTATCTTTATGTGACCGTCTGATTGGCTATTGAGGTATCAGGTATCCCAGATGTCCAGGCCATCAGACGGGACATACCAGCTCTGTGGCAACTGGCCTCTGTTTGTTGTAACTATGACAACACTCTGACGGTCTTTAGCCAGGCTGCTGAGGATGCAGCAATGGCAAAAGTCCAGCAACACTTAGTCGTGTAAAGAAAGACTAAATGACCTCTGCAGACTTTTTCACTGTTTTCCATGCACCTCAGAAGTAGGTGAGCCAGAAATGCATACTCTGATGCAGCCAACGTATCACTGCCTCGCACACACAGAAATATAAACAGTCACAGACTGCATAATGATTTGGATTTTGAAGCTGATGTTGAGCTCATTGTTTCGCAACGATTTATGGGCTGCCAGCGCACAACGGGATGTAATAAAAAATAATTTCAGGAACCATAAACCATGTCTTTAAATGTCTCTTATCTCTCCTTTTCAATTATATTGAAGTCCACACTCCTGTATTCCTTGGAAATCGATTGCATCACAACCATTAGGGGGCGGCATTGATTGGATAAATGCTCTTAAATTAAGAAAAACTCTCTCTCTCTCTCTCTCTTTCTCTCTCTCTCTCTCTCTCTCTCTCTCTCTCTCTCACACACACACACACACACACACACACACACACACACACACACACACACACACACACACACACACACACACACACACACACAAAGGGGGCAGAGACATGGACATGATCAATTATGTGTCAAGCATTTCTTCCTCAATGAATGAATGGCCCAATGACTATAGGCTACCGACCGTCTATTGTCTATTGACACTGGAGACTAAGTTCTCATGCAGTTCATTATCCCAAAAGGGGACAACTAGAAAGAGATCCAAAGAGACCATTAATCATCATTGCTTTCAAAGAAAGGTAAAGAAGGCAGCCAAATAGCAGATACTGTAATCTATACAGTAAATTCTATAGATTCTTGCGGAGGAAAACTAAATATAGAGAGGTTTACACTGAAATGATAGCCTCGTTATGGAGAGAGAATATTAGAAATTCACTACCTCTCTCTGACATAATTACAATTCCCTCTGGGGAGATTTTGATGTGCCTGTATTATAGGAGTGTTATGGCATAAATGTGTAATCCCTGACCTACAGGGAAAAGCAGGTCCCGTTTTTAAAGGGGCCAAAGTTTTTGTCTACTGCTGACACTTCAACCCACAGCCTATAAAGCCTACCAAAGCCTTCAGTATGACGAATAACTCCAAAGTCCATTTCAATTTGGGTCGATGGCCCGGGCTGAGGTGGTGTGTTGGTGGTGGGGGGTGGGGGGGTTGGGGTTGAAAAGTGGGGGTCAACCCAATAACAGACTCCCCTCCCTTCTTCTCCCCCCTCCTCCTCCACGTCCCCATAAATGCCTTCGCTTCCTAGTTCGGACAGAGCGCTGTGATTGGCTGCGGCTCGCTCAGTGGGCTGTTCCCTCCGCGCGGCTCTTCGGCTCGGGTTACAGTTGAGCTCTAGCTGCTGCACTTAGCGGAGTGCACAGAGTGTTTTACACGGTTTAAAAAACAATACACCGGCATGGAAATGTTGGCGAGCGGATTTACAACTACGGAGCGTGTCCAGTGAGCAGGTCTAACCTTCCCTCGGTACTTTTTTTGTACGCATAACCCGGGAGACGTACAGTTTTATTTACGCACCGTTCCACGCAGCATGTCCCAGTCGGACTAGAAGAGACGACCCTGCTGGAGCGCAACACGGGAACGGCGCTGAGAGCCGGAGGAATATTTACAATAGAAACTAAATTCCTTTTGGAGAAGAATAGCAAAGGGCAGCAGGAGGCGGAGGAGTGAAAGACAACACTGGAATGAAGTGGACCTCGGGATTCCCAGCGTGCTGCAGAGTTGTGACTGATGGATGAATGTGGCCATCTGTAGGCTATATCCAGCGACAGGTACAGGCACCAACAGGGGAGCTTTGACAAAGACGCTTCCTCAGCAGCCGCATCGCCCCAATTGTGTCCCTCTAAAAAAAACTGCACTGCCAGTCAGATCTATCCAAGAAGGTCGACTCTTTTTGTCTCAGCCACAGGTCAACCAGGACACTGCTTCTTTCCTCCCAGATCCGATCAAGAACCAGCGGATAGTTCCGTCAAGGACATCAATTCTGGTGCAGGTTTAACAAAAAAAAAGGTCTGACAGAAGGACATGTATCTGACATCGACCTCACATGCTCCCGACTGATCGTAGCTCACCTTCCCGCAGATAACGCGCACCGTCCGACGCTCCGGGTTATCGGCTCTCTGTCTTGTCGCTGTACGCTGATCAGAATGGCGGGACTCGGGTGTTGGAAGTATTACCTCTGGATCTTTATTTTAATGTGCAGGTCGGCGCTACCTTCAGCCAAATCAATGGAGACTATCATTTGGAACTCGCAGAATTCCAAGTAAGTCTCCTGTTTCTTTTTTTGTACAAACATGCCAAAGTGTCTGGGTGTGCGCGTAATGGAGGACTAACTGTGAAAAGTTGCAATTGTGTGAAAGCTGTTAAATGTTCTGTTGCAATTATGAAAAAACGAACACAATGCAATTTTTTCCTGTAATTGTCATCCCTGCGCTGCACGGTTTTCTACTGATTTATTTCTCAGTGGGGGATTTCCCAACACCAAAGAAACACACAAGGTGCAGGCTTATACAGTGTACAGTAGGCCTCACTTAAAACACAATGATACACGGTTAATTATAGTAATTTATGGCAATATTACATACTGGTGTTTATTAACAAACGGAGGGCAAAGTCTGCTTGCATACTTGAGTTATGACTCTCAGCGTGGTGAGAGTTTGTCCACTTCTGCCCTGCAATTTCTCGTAATTGATATAATCAGCTAAGTGGATAATACTTGAATAATAATAAAAAGTCAAGGAAAGCATGCCAAAGTGTAGTCCAGTTTATTTGACCATGGGCCACTTTCCTTCTTGTGAGGGCCTCCAAAAGTTTTCAAATTCCCACAAAAATGTGTGATAATGGTTTCAGATATCAGAGTAAGAAATGCTTGAAAGGAATGTAATTTTCCTAAACTGTCTTGGCTTTGATCCAGCCTAATTTCTCCAGAAAAAAAAAAATCAAGGGCAAGTTTCTCAAAGGCAAGCTGCTGAAGCCAGATTCATATTATTCCCATCAAAACAAGCAGAGTGAGCCCAGACTGCTGATAATAAAATACACTCTGGTAACAATTATCACCCACTTAGACTTGACTCCCACATTTGCATGATGTTGGAAAGCATTCATAAGGGGAAAATAAACTTTAAAAAAGGAAGGGGAGAAAAAAAATATCGTCCCCTTTATGAGGAGCCGGGGAGCTGACCTTCATTTGAGCTCACTGCACCGAGGGGAAATGGAGAGTAGCTCGACCAGCTTATAACTAGAACTTACTCATTCAAGTGAATCCATGATTTATCCCCCAAATGTCAGATGTCATAGGAGCTAGTTGTGCAGTCAGTGGGTATGAATATTGCTGCCAGGTTCAGTGGTGTGTGTGTGTGTGTGTGTGTGTGTGTGTGTGTGTGTGTGTGTGTGTGTGTGTGTGTGTGTGTGTGTGTGTGTGTGTGTGTGTGTGTGTGTGTGTGTGTGTGTGTGTGTGTGTGTGTGTGTGTGGGGCCTGATCCTAATGGCGAGACTACGGCCCATCAGCTTTTATTTGAGTATGGCTGCAGATGTAGTGGAACAATGAGCTTCATCAGACAGAGATATGACATACACTTATTCCACATGGACCAAAACCCACATTTTGTGTCAGGCATGGGTGGATGGATGAAAAGAAATTGGGGAGACATTTATTGATTGATGATGTCACCTGCAGGGAATGTCTTAGAAGGTTACCACTCAGTTTTTTTGGGAAGATCATTACTCCATCTGTTCTTCAACTTGTAAAGAAATAAATAAAAAACCCACACGCTGGCCTAATATTTCATAAAGTTCGCAGTGGAACAATAATGCACTCTGCAAAGTGTTCCCTCAACCTAATTATCCTGCTGCTCTGCGCTTAGAAAACAAAAGACAATTATCTTGCTGTGTGCAGGCTTTCGCAATAACAAAAGACAAACCTGTTTTTCTTCTGAAATGTATCTGTCAGCAGCGGCGTCTGATAGGCAATAAAAAAGGGAATAGTCGTAGAGCAATTGGCATCTGTCTTCACTGTTTGTTGTTTTAAACACCACCCCTCTGTCTCGACCTATATTACTTAATAGTGATAACCCGGAGTGTATAGAAATGTACAGTACACTATCTAGTGACTTATCTAGATTTACGACGTCTTACTTCCTGTTCTCACTTTGGGGAGCACTGCTGCCTCAGCTAATAAATTAATCTGGTCCTCTCCTGCACAGTGTGCCACATACACACACCGTATATAACAATACCAGTGCCTCCCCACAGCCCATGAGTTATGACACAAAGTATAGGAAACCAGCAGGTTTTGGGCCACTGTGTGTGTGTGTGTGTGTGTGTGTTTGTCTTTATGTGAGTGCAGACGTATGTGCGGGTCCCTTGCAGCCTTCCTGCTGTTATGGATTTCCATGTGAGGATGCTATCACTCCCGCGCCTGCATTATCAATAACTGGGGTTTGCTTAATTGATTTCCTCCCAGCGTGCCAGAACAGGCAACATACATCATCTCTGTAGCGCCGTCTGCAAAGGAAACGAAGAAGAAACATGCCTGAGTTTTAGTTTTGCTGCAGGATGTACCAGACCTTTTTGATATTTAATTTGAAGCCGGATGAGTAAAATGGCAAGAGGGTTATACAGGAAGGGGGTTAGGGTGGAGGAGCAGCCGTGCAGAAGAAGGCTGGATGTGTCAACGTCCTCGGCCGGTAAAAAAAGCGTCTAACATTTGATCAGAGCAAATCGGATTAGTTCTCATTTAGCTGAGTGGGATTACGCCCGAAAATGTCACTTTGTTATGACTGATCACGTCCCATCGGTTTGGCTGAAGCTAGCAATGTACAGCCATACTACACACACACAGTAACGCTCACAGTGTGCAAAGGAATTCTGCAGTGATGCCAGTTTAATGATAATCCGACAAGGTTGCCATGAGTGGTTCCTGCCCGTCCTCCAACCCTCCTTAGCTAATATTTACCTCATGACCTGTAGCTACCACAGCCTGTTTGCAGGCAGCTCAACAGATAAACAGAATGATGGGAGACTGGCGGAAAAAGGAACACACTTTGCCCACATCTGAAAACATACTGAGAGGATACAGCCACGGGCCGGCCAGGAGTCTGCTGCACTGCTTTTGAACTCCTCACATTTCGGCGAGGCTTTTTGAATTTTTTTTCAGCCCGTGTTGAGTTTGAAGCCCACAAAATAGCAAAACGGGGAAGAGGCGCTTGTGTGGATAAAAGTCAGCTCAAGCCTTTGTTGCTGCAGGCCTTTACTTACTCATCTTATTTTGCTGTCCGCTGACCCCAGCTCGAAGTTTAACAGTCGGCTGGTTTCGGTTTATAATGTGCTCGCACGGTTTAAAGGCTCAGGGAGTTTGACGATGATTAAACTGGATTTGATTACCACCGTGATATTAAGAAAACATGTTTATTTTTACCCCCAAATGAGAACATTTTCTCAGCACGGGAAAAACAACTTTTAAAACACGAGGTGGTAAGTTGTTAAATCAATTTTCCAACATTATTTTATTTGCCTGCTGTTAGTAGAATAGGTACACAGAAGGCCTCATTAAAGTTCAAGTTTTTTTCTCGTAATTAGCTGTTTCCGATAACATAACTGGGAGGGGGGGGAAAATAGTTTTGCCTGTGAAGTAATTAGGAAAAAACAAACGTCTTCCACATCTTTGTTTTTAGAACAAGATGTTATCAAAACACATTTCTTAAAGACGCGTTCTCGTACACAGGACAACCTTTGACTCCTGCAAAGTGGTGTTTGGGAAATGCTCCACTGAGCTGACATTTAAATTTAATGAGGATTTCAGAAGGAGCTGCTAAAAAAACAACAACTTCAAACCGCCACAACCTGTTGAACAGGAGTGGGATAAAACTTTGGAACAAGAGCAGAAACAGGATTTAGGTTTCTTGCAGAAAAACGGTGTGGGTCACTGCCGAGAGGGTCACAGGCCTGTTTTTGTTTCTTCTCTGCATGCCCCCTTTACCCCTTGCGATACACCTTCTCTCTCCCTGCTTCCCCAAGTCGCCCCCCTCTCTCCCCCTTTAGACTCTGATCGTGTTTCCCTCTGATAAAGATCTCATTACACACAGAGAGGACTCAGAGCCTGAGCCCCACTCAGAGAGAAAGAGAGAGGGTTGACCAATAAGAAATACTTCTGGAAAGCAACTGGCCCGTGGTGCAGTGAAGGCTCCCTGTGTCTCACTCTGAGGACAGCTGCGTTTGCTTTTACGTGCATACACTTCTGTGTCCACATGTCTGTTGTTTCAGCGGTGTGTAACCACTGATTCTTCATTTGGTTATCTGTTCCGGAGGCACCTGCGGGCACAGAAAAGGGTTTACTGTGATTTAGGTTATTTCAGGAAAAACAATAGAAAAAAAATCTGTTTTTCCATCACGGTTTTTACTCCACATGGACTCACTTCATCCACTGGTGGTTTGGCTTCCACATCACTAAAAACTGATCATTCAGCTTTTTCTTTCAGTGTTATTGATGCGTTTATTTCTTTATATCCGACCAGTCGTGCACATGAAATCCGGTTTCGTTCTCCGGCTTTGGAAAGCATTTGTATCACATTTTTAGCTTTTTTTTCCCCTTTTTTCATGTGACTGTATGAGATCCCAACTGGTGCTCATGAGTTCCAGTTGGTTTTCTCTCAAGACATAGCTACTATAGGGACTGATTCACAACTGTAACAACAGCTGAATGCAATGAGTCCGTTGGAAAAAGAGCAGAAAAGATTAGTCAGTTTATGAGTTATTGGATCAAACACAATCCGCTCTGACAATCAATCAGGGGGAGGTGGTATCAATAACATTTTTATTACTCCATCACATAATCAATATACTGTGATTTATTGTTATTTCTAGAAACTCAATTGTACAGCGAAACCATTTATGATAATCTAACCACTCATGATGGTTTTTCAGGTTTATCCAGAAGATTAAAAAACCTGACAGATCAAGATGTACTGAAGTACATCTTGATCTGTTACAACACTCTCTGATTGTCAGAAACAGTGAGACAGAAAAATATATTCACATAGGGTCTCATACGGCTTACATAATGACAGAATTCTCCTTTTTTATTGTATATGCTTTTAAATTAAAATTGGGTTTTCATTTTTTTTTATTTTTATCTTGTCTCCAAGAAATCGTGTTTTATTTTTATTTTTTAGACTAAGATTCCAATAATTTAATCCATAAAGTAACAGACAAATGAATCAATGATGTAAACAATTTGAGCAGACATAATCTTAAATATATCTTAATCTTTAGAACCAAAGCTGGCTAGACTCTCACAGGCGAGACAGTAGTGGGCTTCGGTTGTCTACTGTGACTCACCGAAAAGTTTCACAAACTTGTTGAAACTTTGTGCGACTCAGCATAATTGTTTAGTATAATTGAAGTGGGCCAAGACAAACACAAAGTATTGGATAATTCTGTCTTTATGGTGTGGTAATTTCAAGTCCAATTATTTTGCAAATGCGAATTATATAGCAAGCCATTATGAGTTTAATAAAAGTTGCGTTTGTTGTGACTCAACTTTTGTGTTCATGCTACAATTAAATGACACTATAAAAGGGACAAGTATAAGCTCATGGAAGTGAATGAGTGCTTGAGAGTGCGTGTCGGTGTGCCATTGTTCTTTGTCCGGCCACAGAGGAGCATTAAGGAAGTGTTAGAAGCGTGCCAGTGTGCCCCCTGTGAAAGTGTTGAGGGCCGAGCGGAGGACGAGTGTGGAGTGGCTGAACAGAGGCTGCCTTACAGGCTGTTAGCGAGCCGGCTTCATTAGCTGCAGGCCTGGCTGGCAGCAACCAGGAAGTTCCCATCAGCTCCAGCTCTGCCAAGCAGAGGCACAGGCGCTGGACAGCTTCCCTTTGCATTTCATTCTCGCCTGCGCCTCAGCTGAATGGAGCAAAAAATGTAGAGTTACAGGAAGTGGGGGGGGAGAAAAGTTGAGCAAAAGCGGGGAGAAGTCTGCCTTTTGTTTGCCATCTTAGTTCTTTTACATAAGAGTAGTTTAAAATAAGGGGATTAAACAGGAGAGGAAAGGAAGCTAATGTAGAGCGTTGAAATGCAGCCCTGGGCTCAACCGCACATCCTTTCAGTCCAGTGTAGAGCTCCCAGATTACTTCCATGTGTCAGTGCGAGGGGGAAAGAGAGGGAGAAAAGAAGAAAGGGAGACGGGGAGAGAAAGTTGAGCGATTGAAAAGCAAGCGGACTTGGATTGGTTGAGATCAGCGGCGGTGTTGGACAGTGGAACGGATCTTTGTGACAGCCATCTCTAAAACCATTACCCCCGCAGCTCCGACTCGGGAACTCGTAACCTCCTCCTCTGGACTGACCTCATAGACTTAACTCTTTCTCAGAGAACCCCTCTGTGCCGTGGAGGCAGAGCTCATCAGACGCCGGGCCCAAACAGCGGGCAGGCAAACTTAACAGCCAGCTGCACTACACCTTCTTTAAGACGTCATGAGCTGACACCGGCAGACAGGCAGCGAGGGATCTGTTTCCCCCGGTTTGTGGAACTCCAAAGACTTTTGTGGGGAGGATTGAATTTAGTTAGTGTGCCAGGACTTAAGGGAGGGGGGTGAGGGGTCCCAACAACCAAAGTGGTGTGATAGGACTAGGAATGCATGTTTATTGATAAGTTAAATTGTGATGGTTTGAGGGGAAGTGTGGGCTATTAAATCAGGATACAAGTGTAAACAACTTTTCCTTAATTCCTTAGAAAATTACACAAATTACTCAGGATTCTTAATTGCTTTATTATAAGTTGTATGAACTTTTTTAGGAACCTTGAATCACATTTACCAAATTTCCTCAACAATAAAATTGACATAAATAATCATAAGGTCTATGTTAGTGGCAATTTAGAGATTTCAAAAGAAATGAGCAAAATTATTTTAGACAATAAACAATCTTAACTTAAAGTGTAGGTATTAGTTTTTAGAACAAGTAATTCAACTATTTTTTTCTAAAGCTTTCAACAGCATCTACAAAGTAACAAAAAATATTTTGACCATCTAAACCCAAATCAAAAAACACTTACTAGTTTTACACGAAATACAATTAAAAAAAACTTTAATTTTAGACTTTTAATTCATCTTCAAAAAAGAAAATTAGACAAAAATGTACAAAATTACAAAAAGTGTTTTAGATGAATAAAACTATATTAAAACTGACTCAAAGGTAACTTAGCAGCTTTACTAGTGGTAGTGCTTTTCTTTAGCTTTCAGCCACATCTACAAATTGAGATAAAAAAATAAAAAAAACATCTACATAAATATTATTGAGGTCCATTTAAAAACTCTAATAGTTATATATTTATTTTTAGCTTTTCATTTAGCTTTCATTTTTCGGCTGCTGATGAAGACCATTTCACATGGTTGAAAGTCCTGAAAAACTAGCTAGTTTAACATTTTTGTCAAACTTGTGTCAAACCGTGTCATGTATACACTTTTACATGCTACTCAAAATATAATTTCCTGTCCCGTAAATAATTGTATTTGACTCAATATAATATAATTTTAATTTCTAATGGGAACGACTTACCAGTGGCTTCTTAGTGGACCTAAAGTGATCGTTACTTTGTAACAGATAATATTTTACAAGTGAAGTCTGGATGAGGCATGACCATACCCAGGCAGCTCTGAACATACCATCAATGATCATCACGGATCGCTTTGTTCCCTGTTATGAGAGCCCTAATGGAGTGACAGTGTAATTGAATGGAGTGGTAGGATAATAGAATGATAAAATGATAAAGTAATGGAATAGTGGTGGTAGCGTTCCCCATTTCCCCAGGGAAACCCCCTGTAAGTGTGTCAGTGTGGCAGATGGGCGGTCTGTAACATCCCCCCTCCCCCCCACGTTAATTACAAAGCATCATAATCCATCTATGGCATACAGAGGCAGGACATGGAGACTATTAGGGCGAGCGTGGAAATGGCACAGTCTATAATCCGCAGGACTTTACCACTATTAGGCTCCCCAGGCATCAAGCAAAAACCACTCATTTCTCCCGTAATCTTGTTTGAGAAGCCCCTTTATTACACCATATGTGTGTGTGTGTGTCTCAAGATGTGTGTCCTAAACTTTCCGATGTAACTGGAAGTTTGATTTATCTCTTTTTCCCCCTGCTTCATCTTTTTCCCACCAAGCCCACAGGCAAGGCAGCCTGCCCTAAAAAGCATTTGTGTGTGTGTGTGTGCATGCCTCCGTTAACCCATTCTGCCAAGTCTTGGCTCAGCCTTTTCTAAGCAAACTCCCAGCGTGATCCCGGTCCCCCTTGTGCTGGTGAGAGGAGTCAGAAGAAAAGGCCTGTGGGACTCCCGCTGATCCCAGGCCCAGCCCCGGCCCCTCCGCCCACGAGGGCCGGTCCTGGGATTTGCTGCGCGCCGGGGCTCTGTGTGGCAGCTGTGACTGACGCTTCAATCGCCTCTCCCTGGGACACCCCAGTGCAACCCTGCATTCCCTTTCACACCTCGGAAACGGGGGGAAAAAGACAATTACACACATATTCAGAAACCTCCCTCTCCCCCTCTTTCCACAATCCTGCATTTCTGATGTAGAGCTATTTACCACTTCTTTAAAAAAGAAAACTTTTCTAAAGTTTCTGTGTTTTGCCAATGAGTGCTTTTAAACAAATTGCAAATTAGTTTAGTTGTCTGGCTGGCCTGACTGCAATTTTATTGTGTATTTAAAGTTGCTCTCGTTTATTCAATTTCTTCCGAATAGCCCTCTTCCTGAGTAAATAGTAAAACCCAGCTATTTCCTTTGCATTTCCCCTGATATTTAGAAAATGTAAGTAATGGAAAAAGATTTGAGCCTTAAAGTGGAGTTAATGCTATCATGTATGGATTGTCAGTAAATTGAGTTTGTCTCTGGGCTATTGAAGCAGGGACTCGTAAGCCAGCGGGATTTAAGTCTCTTAATTGAATTATTTTGATTGCTGACTTGATTGATGGAGTCAGATGTGGAGCGTTTTCCATGACTTTTTGTCCAGCTAATTCTTCTTCCAATAGAGCCATACCAGACAGATACAATAGGAACCTGCAATCAATCACAACCCAGCATTTTTCTTTGGTAGAAAAATGTGCCTGCCATCAGGTCCAAGTTCCACAAGCCATCCAGACTACGCAAAACCAACAATGACATCAGATAGCAGAGCACTCTAAGGTCTAATCTGTCCATAATGCCATGCTAAACCCCGCAGAGACCCACGGCAGGGAGAAAGGCTTTTTTATGCCCCGGCGCTGCTCCTCCTCCCATGGCCTCTGGCTCTCTGCGAGTGTGCGTGTGTGTGAGTGTGTGCGTGTCCATGCATGTTGGGAAGAGAAAAAGAATTCAAGAGTGAATGGAGATGTCACTGTCAGACTCTGGCCTCCACATGAATCCGCTCCAGAATGGCCATATTGGCAGCTTGTGTGTGTGTGTGTGTATGTGTGTTGAGTGAGAGAGTCTGTCGGGGGTCTGCCGTTTCCCCTCCACACCGAGTTCTTAGGGCCCTGATTGGAGCGCAGCAGGACACAGGTCTATATTTCATCTCACTCATATGAGGGAGGCCGTTTCATCTCCCACACACATGTTTCCCATCACATGTGTGTTTATTCTCCCCCATGATGTGCTTGGCCATGGAAGCCTCTCATCTCTCCGATATTGGAAATCGGAGCGAAGGTCTGCTAAAGCAAACACAATATCCTAAACCTCTCCCCGCCTGCTTTATGAACTATGCAGAGAATAAGACCGAAGGCGTTGGGTTGACTCGGTTTAATGAGCACCCTTGGTAGTTTTTCCTCTTAGGGCTGGGTAATATAATATTTCACACTGTGATTTTAGTTCGCTAATCTAAATGTGTGGCGCTCTCTTCTAGCACTGCTGTCTCATCTTCTATTTTCCCCTTGCACAGAAAAACTTTGACTACTTTTAGCTATTCACATCTGTCTCTCAGGTCCCCCCCACTGTGAAACATGACAGCCCCGAACCTCCGCCACATCACTCCTCTCTTCTCCTCTCCTGTCTCCCAGATGAAAGCTTTTCCCTTTGCAGACAAACCTTGGCGAGCCCTTTTTCTGCACGCCGGGCCCGGGCCTGTGTTACTGCTTTTAGTAGCTCTGTTTGCTGCATTTTCTGATTTATTTATACACTTCTGATTGTAGCACCTCGTGCATGTCAAGAATCCGAAAAGCAGGAGCCATGCATGTGCATTATGCTAGCTGAGTCAAATTCCTGTTTAAAATATACATGACTGCATGAATATATTTATCGCCCTAAGAAGCCCCAGTACATCCGTCAAGAGAGTCTCATTTCCTGTTAGTTGCCCTGCTCTGGAATGGCGTGGCATGATCCTTGAAGGCGCCCCACATGCGGCCACCAAATAGAGCCGCCTGGTGCACCTCTCACACAATGGAGCGGTAGAGGGAAGGGAAATGATTTGGCTCCCATTGGAGGGGCTGGAGCAGTCGCTTCAAAGCCCTGTGTCTGGCTGAGGCTTTAACCGGCCTTCTCTCTGCATTAGATGTGCATCCTGTGATGAGCCTTTGAAGGGTGCGGGCAGTTCTGGCTGGAAATATTGCGATTGCGTTGCACGGGTGTTGGGGACCCGCCTTTTTTTTTGCTAAGACATGAAAGTAGGCTGCATGAACAGTGCAAGTAGGCTGGACTAAAAACGCATTGACCCGTAAGGCACAATATGACGAGGGAACAGTTGCTGCTGTGTCACGTTATGCCGTACACACACTGGGAAACATCACAGTGGAAGGTAGTGTGTGTGTGTGTGCAGCTGTGGTTGGCAGGCTAAGGTTTGAGTGTGCTTTACAGATGGCGGTAATAATGATCAGATAGCCCTTGTAATGGAGACGGCCCAGTTTGTAATGGCTTCCTAAAACAACACATGGAGCGCCTTTACGAGGCCACAATCCGCCCCGGTTATCACAGAGCAAACTGTGTGAATGAGAATAGCATCATGTCCAACAAGCTATTTATTAGCACGCATATCACACACACACACATTTCATTTTTAATGCCCGCGTCTTGCCTCCGCTCTGCTTGTTAAAGGCGAGTGTTATCAGAGGAGACACAGACTCCCGCTACACCAGTTAGGCCGTCCTCCCCTTTTACATTCACTGTTAATGAGGCTAATGATGTGTGTCTCCGTGATTGCATCAGTCAATATGCTGTTCAATATGGCTTTTAGAACCCTACTGACAACTTAAGCATGTCCGCCTGGATAAGATCTCCCATTCGGGGGAGGAAAGAAAGAGTAACTAATTTGTCTTGGATTGGATGGGACATGTGTAGCTGTCTTTAACAATCATGCAGCGAGATTGTACGCAGAGAATAGAGCCGTCACTCAAATCTTCTGATAAGAAGCTGCTTTTAAGACTCCAAAGACAGCTGTGTGTTAAAAAACTCCATGTCCTAGTTAGCGCCTCTCTCGTATGGAGATCTGTTGTTTGTTTGGTGTCGATGGTTTTGAGCTGTTTTCGTCTGCCTGTTTCGTTCCTCTATTATTTGAGGGCGGATTTGGTTTCAGTCAAGTTTTTTATGTTTCAGGAGGGGTTTAGTTGGAGTTTTATGTCAGGAGGTGTTTACTGTGTTAGAGACCGGGGACATTTTAGCTTTACGCCTTTCACGGAGAGTTGACTTAAGAGTTTAATAGTCCCTGTGTAGTGATTACAGATGTGCCTTTTTTCACTTTTACTGCGCTTTTTTCCACCGCATTTATTCTCCTGTCGCATTAGTTTCAATGCTTGTGAGATACTTTCTTGGGTAATGTTTGTAGCTTCCCTCAGTGAGGAAAAAAAAGGCCCGGGCAGAGACCCCTGTGACACTGATAAAAGCTGTTTCTTTTATAAACCACACAGCCTTTGATTGATCTGTCCCGTGGTCCTGATCCCTGGTCTTGGCTGATTAAACCTATCCATCAGCTTCTCTTATCTGTGCCCTAACAGATCGAATGCAGGACTCTGAACTAAAACCCCTGTATTGTTGTTACACAGAAAAAGTCAAAGGCTAAGGACAGGGGGGGAGAGGTTTGCTCAAGCTCTTCTCGTCAAGGCCTTTTAAACAAAGAAAAAAAATCCCCACTATGTTTTGTAAAAAAAAAAAAGGTTTTCAGATAAGTATCTTTCATGCTATTGTCATGAGAGAGCTGCACTCGCACACTTTTAGAGACGCACGTATTGCAATAACCTTTAAAGTAGGTTAAACTGTGGCATTGCACATTGTTACAAGAGTGTTTCCCCTCTAGAGGGAAATCTGAAAGTAATGTTTCCTGTCCGCAGAGTGTCAGCTCCCCGCTACTGATGTGACCCTGCACCCGGTCACAACTCATACAGACGTCAGCCAGATAATGACATCTCTTTCACTGACAGGCTGTCATTCACATGCCTTAGCAAGCGCCGACACACACACTCGGGACGCGGGCATGCTCTCACACGCGCACGGTTGCCGGTATGAATCATCTGAGCGAATTTGCAAGTCAAATAGCCAGTTTCATAAGATGTGCCTGTTATTTTCTGAAATAAATTTGAGTTTTCTCATCTTCCGGGTGACTGTTAAAGCAAATACATCAAGGCCGCTAAAACGTGGATGATTGCGTGTCACTTTGGTCTCATTTATCTGCAAGCATCTATTACCATCATGTTGTCAAGTCAATGAAAACAACACCGGAACAGCCAACAGATGGGCTTTTATCATTCGCAGATGTACGATTTTGGGACAGTTTGTTAAAGATAAAACCTCTTTTATCTCTTAGCTCATCTTAAACGTCTTAAATTACACTGATTTAGGATTCCTAACATCCGGAAAACATCCCATAGTCCAACATAAACAGAATTTTGTGGCTGATAACGATTATATGACAGCCCGCGTGCTGGGTACTCGTCAGCACGTCAAAACAAGATTGTGGAAATTTGCAACTTGCTGCTTTATCAAGAAAAACAATCATCCAAAGTTTACATAGGCAGACTTCCCTTATGAAGATGGTTTATTGAAATCCTGTTGCAGCACGCCCTGCTGAAGCAGGTGTGGACCTGCTAGCTGAACTGTTGCCGCTAGTGATTTTTTAGGGGGAAGGGGGTGGGAACACTCCCACAATGCTCTATGGGAGAAGTTGCCTGCGTGGCACATTCATTAACCTGGTATCTAGCTAATCTCCTGGCTAATTCATTTAGACCCCCAAACACTCCCGTGTATTAATATCCTCTCCACGCTCCTGCGCATGGGATGCAGTATAGGAGCGTAGCCATGGCGATGATTGTGTCATTATTTTGCAGTCAGATGAGTGATATCCCAGAGGGCTGTCGCTGGGTTGTCCAGGCCAGTTGAGAGGGGCTGATTAGAATTGCAAATGGCGGCCAAGTGTTGTGTTTATTGTGTGTCTCAATATTGGAGACAATCAGGCGAATCAAAGCCCTCAGCTGGAGAGATGGGACTGAAGCACGGTGGGCCTCTCTGGTTGGCACCATGTCCTCAGTGCTTGCCCCCCCCCCCCCCCCGCTTTTCTCCCTCTGTTCTCTTCCCTGTTGCACTCTCCCTTGGTCGACTCTTTGGTGCATGTAGGTCCTGAAGTACGGGACACAGCTGGAGAAAGAGAAGGCGAGACAGAAAGAGCCACTAAATCTAGTGCACTCAATCATCTGTAGTGTGGCAGTCCTCTCGCACAGCTGAGAAATATTAAACACGCTTTATGATAATGAAAGCGCGAGCGACAGGCATAAATATCAGAGCCAAAGTGCTGAAGGATTAAAATGTCTTGTACGTTTTCTCATAACACAAATTTCTCATTGATTTCATGGCTTCCTGAATCGTTAGTGCTAGGAATTAGCCGCTTTTCATCAGTGGAATTTCATCTTTCTCTCAGACGCCTGCGTGAGATGAGATATGTATGGCGCTGCATATTCAGAGCTGAGGAATATTCACATATCTGCATCCGCTGTCAAGCAAATGGAACCTATTGGCGGTGTGCCCTTGTTATTGCTGGGTGACAGACTGTGGTGCAAAGTGCCCTAAACACTCATTTTCACGCAAATCACTTGTGAATTGTTCTTCCTCAACGATCGGCCATTACCCAATTATTGACTCGCCGTTTGTACAAGATTCGGTGGAATCCATCTGAAAGCCATCCAGCGCTGTTGTGCTAGACAGGAAGTTAGTGCTTTAGCTCACCGTATAATTCACTCTGTCAGCTGCATACAGAGAGGCCTATCTTCTCTTGTTTCGCTACTGTTGGCTTTTAAAGAATGTGTGTGCACACAATGTACATGCGAGAATGTGCGCTCATGCATGCATATGTCCCTGTTGGAACACAGGATAATTCCTGAGGTCATACATGCCTCCTTCCTATAGCACCACATGACCAGTCACAACAGGCATTTGTGAAGCCCAGGTACGGACATGCACAGTGAACAGGTATCGCCAGAGGGAAGTTACTGTTAAAGTTGATTTTTATTGAGCCACACAGGCTCTCTCAATCTCTCGCTGCTGTAGGCTAAATGAGAAACTAAGTTATGAGGAATGTGTTCACACCCGATGGAAATCCTTCAGATGTACTGCAAGTTTTCACCGTGACTTGTGAGAACGGAGGGAAGGCCAGAAGCCATCGCGAGGCTCACATGCCTGACATGATACGATCACATGTCAGCAGCCTTGAAAGGCAACAGTCAGTTGCATGTGAGAAGCTGTAGCTTACACAGGCTGTTTAGACAGCGCTGTGTGCCGTTGAGCTTGACAAGCAGTTGATGAGAGATCCTTAGAATCCAATGTGTGTGTATAACGAGAAAAAGAGAATTGTCGAGAAGGGAGAGTGTGTGTCCTATCGCCGACGTGGCTGTTTGTGAGTGTGTGAAACTAAGGAGAGAGTTCATGAGGTGACATTTTGTCAGCTGTTTGACTTTCCCAGTTTCCCTGGGAAGCAGTTTCAAGAACAATGCAGAAGAAAACCACAAACCAACCAACAACAATTGAAATGCCACAAAAAAAGCCCCGGTCCTGTTTGTTGGTGACTGAATTATTACCGTTGCTTGAGATTAGAGACAGGGGAAATGTGTGAGCGACTACACTGTGCTTGTAGCAGACACATATCACCTACCGGACTCTTCTACCCATCCATCTCCCGGCACTCCTGACAATAGCAGGAATACATTAAAAAAGCGTGAGTCAGGAGGGAAGGGGACGCAAGATAAATATTGTCTCTATTTTTCTTCCCTCTCCGTCGCAATTGTCTCTCACACTGACAGATGAACAATGAAAGTATTTTGAACTTTGCTGCGTGCTATATTTTACTACTGGGTTCAGAACCGTGCTGTCAAACCCAGACGTGCTCTGGCGGAGATTGATTGATTTGCTTTTGGTGCGCCATGTCTCGCCTTTGTTCTTCCAGGAAGCCTTAGGTTTATTTCCAGTATCCCAGACTCTCTGTAGCTGTGTCATATTAACACCTGTTAACAACATACGCTCTCATAAAGCATCGATTCAGCTCCCCTTTGATCTTGAAATGTTGCTGTAAAATTTAAATTTGATTTTAGGTTGTTCTTGAAAGAGACAAACCAATAATCTTTCAGTGGCAGAGAGGGGAATACCTTTAAGGATTTAACTTAGCTTAAAGGTTTAATTTAGGGGGGAAATGCAGCCTTGCACTGTACAATAGTAACAAAGTCTGCTTATCAGCACTTATAAAGCTTACTAATTAACAGTTTGTATCCCTTTTGTTTAATTTGTACATAAAAACAAAGTGTAAAACGGACACATAGCAATGTTAGCCTACTGGGTGGTGCAGGTCAGATATTGTTACCTTCCGGCAGAGACATTTGAGCTGGTTCCACTTTGTTTTTTTAGCCTTAAAGCAGCTAAGCTAAACGGCTGCTTCATATTTATCGTACAGAAATGACAGCAAGAAGTAGGCTATATTTCTCTAAATGTTGACGTAGAAAAAACTAATTAGTAATGGGTGTCAGGTTTGTTTGAGAGATGTCTTGTGGCTGAAGTCTCGCTGATTCGATTCCCAGATGTCCTGGTGCCAAAATTCTGCTGAGCAGGGCGAATAACACCCTCTCAAAACCTGTGTCTGAGAGCCGCCTCATTCGTAGCACGAGGTTGAAAAATTAGCTAACTTTAACTACAAACCGTAGACTGACTCTCATCCTCAATGGGCTCTTCACTTTGCTTCATTATACGGTCTAAAACTGTGATCCCGAGAGTAATTTTTTAACCATGCTGAGAGAGGAGGCCAATTGTTGAAAATTGACTGGCTCCATCCAAGCCAAACATAATTTAAATAATGTATAATATGGAGCTGTGTGTGTACTTGTGTGTGCGTGCTTGTGTTTTTATTAATACATGTGATGTGCTGATTGAGTTGCCACATTAAAGGGCTGTTTTTTCTGAGAAATGCTTTTTTTTCGTGTGGCTTATCGATGGGGTATGAGATACAGAGCAGAAAATGGCTGCTGGGTAACAACCCGGTGCAAGCTGCGTGGGTTTAATAATGGTTATGATTCCGTTTCTCTTTAGTTTTCCTATCTCCCCCCCCTGAGTAGGAGTGAAACACAATTGGGTGAGCGTGAGAGATGCTATTGTTCGTCTGGGAGGTTCTTCTGCTTTCTCCCATCCTTCTCTGCTCGCCACTGATTACAACCTCGCATCCCGGTCCAGCTCTTGACTCTCTGCTCTGCAGCTCTTAGTCCTGGGGGATTCCTCAGTCTATAACCCCCCCCCCCACACACACACACATCTACACACACACACACACACACACACACACACACACACACACACACACACACACACACACACACACACACACACACACACACCTACTCAGGCATGTATGGTCACACGTAAATCTGCAAACACAGTCACACTAGCACGCATACAGTGGGTTTCGGGCCAGGCGGGTTTGGCAGCGACTGTAGACTAGGCCTGTGGAGAGATCTTTACGGAGCATGCAGAGCCCATCTGTGGCTGCTCCTCAGTGATGGGAGGCAGCTGGCTGTGTGTATGTGTGTGTGTGTTGTGTCGTGGCCAGGGAGCTAGGGAAATAGGAAAGAGGTTTGTGTGTGTTTGGGTCACAGAGCAACCCCAGAATGAGGGCTAAACTCAGGATGAAACTGACCCGGCCAAATCTCTTCTCTTGGTCTCTTTTCTCTCTTTTCTCTCTACGCCTCTTCTTCTCTCCCGCCCTAGCCCTCCAGCTGGAAGAGCTCAGTCTCTGAGATCCGGGGATGAATAAGTGGAGAAGCAGAGAGCAAGAGTCTGAGCCTTTTCTCGCTGTCAGTGATACCGTAGATGACGTTCAATCACGACCGCATACACCCATGCTCGCTTAACTCCCCTGCTCTTAGAGAGGGATGGGCTCGTCATCCACAGAAACCACAGAGGCCATAAGAAGAAACAGATTATGCTCTTTCTCCTCCCTAATGACTTCTGACACTCTCCTCTCCCTCAACAGTGCTCCTCAGCCTGTTTGTCTGGTAACAACGTCCACTTCTTTCCTCCTTGTGGCAAGGCCATCTGGGTGTCATCTTGTTAGCTCATTACGGCCATCGATAGTGTGATGCTAGCCCCTCGTGACATCGATTGAGGGCAAGCATACTGAGCTGGTTTCGTGAACATGAGGGCTGTGTGTCACTCACTCTCGTGTGTGTGTGTGTGTTGAAACTCGCAACTGTTATGAGTCACGCTGAATGTGATTTGCTCTGCATGCCAGCCTGTTGACTGAGCTAACTGAAGCTAGTGCGTGTTTGTCTGTGAGAGAGCGAGGGTGTCTGTGTTCACACGTACAAAAGCAGTTCTCTGCAGGGTGGAATTCAGGATATTCTGTCCCTCTTTTTTGTCGCTGACATCTTCATTTATGTCCTTCTAATGGGGACAGCACAGAGGGAAAATACACAGCTTTTCAGCAAGTCACTGTTGCCAAGTCTGGCCCACTGGAGTTTAAATGCAACTTGAGTTTCCAGTTTATCCAATACAACTAGCCGTTGGCGGGTTTGTCCTGCTTTTCTATAATAAGGGTCAAATCTTTCCTGCTTTGCTAAACAATTCTGGAGCCAGATGGGTCTTGTTTTGCTTAATTTCAGGATCCTTGTATTTGTGTGTCTCTCTATGTGTGTGTGTGGCCTGCACCAGCATTGGGGCGACTTGTTTACTGTGTTTGACATGTGAGGAAATCGGTGTGTGTACACTGCGGGGCGTGTGTTTACGTGTGTGTGTTTATAGACAGGCCTCCTTAAGAACATCTGCCCCTGTGACAGCCTGACAGAAGCCAGCTATGTATACAACAAACTCGAGTTGAGCCGGCGGCTACAGGCGCAGACTTACGACCGGATCACCTTACCGTGTCGAAGTCTCGGTTAAAACCGGTTTCATATCAGAAAGTCACAAATAACCGATTTCTCACGTGACTCGATAAGATGTGGTGAAATTCCTTGGAGACGTACAAACACATTGACAGTTTGATTGAACGTGCCTTTCTCCCAAGTATAAAAATTATCACACTGTGTTAACAGCGCTCAGAAGATCTTAACCACACATCAAGACTGAAGCCATTTCAGAAGCTGCCGTTTGTATGTTCCCATTGTGATGCCGAGCGAACATGCAGTCCTATATCTTGATGGATCTGAAAGCGGTTTAAGTCACAGTCCCTCACAGCAGACAATTATATAATATTGATTGACTGGAATGGGAACGGGATGTGTTTGCACCCTATAATTACACAAAATGCAGACGGCCTCAGGCAAGTGAATCCGCTTTAAATCCCCTCCGCTATATGTGTTACGCAAGAGCTCCACAATACTCTTTGCATAACGCGACTTTGTGTTCTTGGGCTCAAGTGTAACCATGTCATGTGGCTGATTTACTGTAATGTTTCATGAGAAGCCATAAAATATCAAAACTGCAAGCCTGTGGAATATTGATGTAAACAGCTGTAAATATGGACGCAGTATGGGAAGTGTCATCTGTAATAATGGAGGTTGGGTGGGTTATTTTTTTTGCAGATAATGTAAGAGAGAAATGATAATTGGTGAGGGAACACTTTTCCTGGCGTGATAATTACCACACTTATGGCAAGGGGAATAGAGTACCTTGTATGATTGTAGGTGTTTGTTTTTACATGATGCATTTTAAAAACCAGAGGAATAGAGAGCACAATTGTATGTTGGGAGGCAGGAGAAGAATTAAAGGTGGTACCTGCATTCTTGCAGGTAGAGATGGATTACCCTGTCTACACAGCATGGGGGTAACTTATTTTAATTTAAATGTATGGTATGTTCATGCTGCTGCTCAGGAGGAACAAATCAATTTAAAAACCATTGTGTTGATATGAGCCGTTTCTCTCTCTTTCTCTCACAGTTCCTGTGTCTCGGGTCCTTTCATTCAGCGGCTGAGGCTGCCTGCCAGGGCTGTGCTTGGGGCACAGGCCTAAGTTGACTGGACGGGGGTGGAGAGCTCGGGGGGAGGGCTGGTTTGAGGCTCTGTATGGGGCTTTGAGTGGGCCTTAGTGTAGGCGGCGTTTTATATGAAAGTCGGCGAAGGCAGGACGCTTGAATAGGGGTGGCTGGGAAGTTGGGCCTGGAAGGTCCAGGATGCACCCCACAGTGCTTTTGTGTGCTCTCACATCCGTGTGTGTGTGTGTGTGTGTGTGTGTGTGTGTGTGTGTGTGTGTATATGTGGGGAGGTGGTGGTGGTTGGGGTTTAGCATATGTGAGATCATGTGCTCATATTCACCAGTGGAATGTAAAAAGAGAGAGGAGGGGGTTCTCCTCTCGTCTCTCTTCCCCTGCGCTTGGTTGTTTTCTGTTCTTTCTGCACTGTGCTGAAGCGTAGGCCTGTTTGTATAAGCTCTTTACAGGATTGAGCATGCTGTGGAGCCATCCAGATGAAACAAAACCAACCTCATCTGATTGTTTTGAAAATGATTCTCTTTATTGTGTTTGGTTCAGGCAGATTTAACATAAGGGGAATAAAGGTTCTCTCACGTTCAGGGTCATTTCCCAGGAACATCGTTTTGTATCTGCAAGACTCTTCCTCTGTGCTCTGAAACCCCTTTCATCAACAGGTCTTCTAAAGTCTCCAGACAACGTGAATGAAAGATGCAATTCAACCTCCCTTTTCCCCCCTTTTTTCCCTTTCGACCTCCTCAAAAGTACAATAATCTTCAGTCACTCGTCTCCTCCTCTCCATTGCGTGTGGCTGTGTGTAGCACCGGAGTGGCGCTGATTAAGCCAACAGAGAGACAAACGGGAGACAAAGTCCCAGCCCACCAGTTTAGTTTCACATCCTGGACTGGAGCTGGGCCGCAGCTTGCCAAGTGGAGGGCTTTTAAACTGGGCTAAACACTAATTGCTGCCCTATTTCTTTTATGTTGCTTCTTTCCCATCTGTGATGGCGCTTCCAGACCTCCACAGCAGCCAGAGCCTCATTATAGCAGACAGTTAACAAAGGCTGGGAAACAGAAGCGGAGAATTCACTTAGGATAGCTATCTAACCGTCGACTAGGAGGCCGGCTCGGAAAATTGAATCAATGACAGGGGCCGGCTTGTGATTAAATCCTTCAGGGATATTAAGATATTAAGATTTTGGGAAATCTTAATTATTCATCTAAATTGTTGCAGCTCGCCTTGATAAAGGAATAAATGGGTAGTGAAACTGAGTAGTGGAGCGTGAGGCTCATTGTTTCATTTGAGAGCTGAGCTTTTAAGTCATTTTGATTCTCTTGAAATGGAGCATTTGGAGAAAAATTTGCCAACTACTTCCCTACGAAGAAATGGAAAATAGAAAACAGCTACTTGTGGAGTGAATCAAATCAAGGTGTAATTGTGATGTTTGCCGCTCTTTCTTTTTCCCCGCGCTTGTTTTTCTGTAGGTGTTTTTGTGAGTGCTGAGAGAGGGGGAGGATGAAGAGGGTGATGAGAGAAAACCGAATGAGGGAAATGTTGAGGAGGTGAATGAGGATAAAGCGAGAGGGAATGAGATTGGGGAGCAGAAATAGAGGGGGGCTGAGATTGGGGGGGAATAGAGAGAAGGTGGGAGGAGAGGGGGTGGTCAGCAACAAAGCCTAATGTTGCCATGGAAACTTGTTTATGCCTCACTGATGCATCTTGTAGATCCAATTAGAGGCTGATTGTGTCCGTGTCTTCATAGACACACGCATGTGTTCGCGGCGCGCACACGCCTGAAAAACATATGTACGCTAACGCACACGCCTGAGAGCACATGCAGTGTTGCTGCTGAAAACCAGCAAATGGTGATGGGAGGTGGGACAAAGCAGACCCCGCATTCTCGCTCTTATCGGCCCTTGAATTAGTGCAACCCCTCCCCTCGCCCCCAAGGGCATCAGACAATAGTGTGGAAATAACGTCTCACCCGCTCCCAAGCCCGTCAACAAGGTCCTATCTGCACATGTTTCATGACATCATACTGGGCCGAAAAAAAGTGGGGTTTGATTGACAGGGTTTGATCGTTTTACATTTTTCATGTTGCATTTATCTGTTCTGTGAATGAAGTCATTTATTTGGTAATGCCCCGGTCAAAGAAGAATAGCCATGATTGTTGAAAAGGCCTTAATCCAATCATGTTCATTTTCATGGGGGGTATTTCTTCAGAAAATGGGACTTTTTTTTTCTTCTAAATGATCATTTCTTACAATGGCTGGCCGTTTGCCAGTGTTTAACATCAGTGCAGGAGGAATGGAGATCATAACCCCCCACACTTTTACACTTACACACTCCTCTATCGGTCTCTTTCACAGTCCTCCCTTCCCCGGGCCTGTCTGAAGAGCCAGTTATTTAGTGGTGAAATGATGTGTGTGATGATGAAATGAGGGGCTGTAGATAAGGTGAGATTACACTCGGAGAGCAGAAGAAGGGAGAGACAGAGGGAGGCCCGGCCCCTGATGTCTTGTTAAAACGTGAGGGATCAGGAAGAACAACAAATGCATTGCGCGCGGCTAAATCCTGCTTAAATCCGCTGGCATGGGCAGATCTAGCAGATAGCCCCGCTGCTGTGCTCGCTGTCTGCGACCACAATGCGCACACACACACACACATACACACACGTACATAAACACACCCGTGGTCAGTCCGGCTGTCTGGGTTAATGCTTGGCTAACTGGGACAGCAGAGCTGAACCATGTTGACATTTTAAGCCTCAAACAAGTCCAGAACAATGATTCAGCCCATCTGCCCCCCCCCCCACCCCATATCAGACCGCAACCTCAGCCCATTTTGCTGACCGACGCACACGCACACACACACACACACACACACACCACACACACACACACACACACACACACACACACACACACACACACACACACACACACACACACACACACACACACACACACATATATAAAGACTGGCATAAACATACACACCACTGCCCAAACACACTGCAAGTACTCAGTGAACCTCCACCCCCTCTGTTCACACACACTTACACACTTACACACACACACACTTGGTCTCCTCCTGTTTCCCCACCTTTTGTGAATAAAAGAGAACAAGAGCTGATCTGATTGAGCAGCAGAGAGCGAGGTGGAGAGGTACAGTAAGGCCAGATGGATTATCTTAATCCTCCAGTAGATGATCATGGCGGAGGGAAGATGAACCGGGAAGCCTTAACCTTCCGGTTGACCCCCACACTTTGTTTTCCTCCAGAAACTCGGACCTCTGAAGTACAAGAAGCAAAGATATTGTGTCCAAGCACAGGTCTTACGGGGAAGTCCAAAAATATGAAATAAGGATTTAGTGGTATTCTCCGGCTGTAATCCTATCTGTAGCCACTTCTGCGGCAGCCATTTTGTGTTTGGCCATCTTGTTTCCCTTCCTCGCAAAATTTTGGTATGCTTTGATTCAGATCCAAGTATGAAAAGAAACGTTAGAGGATTTGTGTGAAACGCTCTGTCGACTCGCACTGAACAATGTCGAGCTGCTACATGTAGTTTAAGAGGGGGTGAATTAACTACGCACTGCCTAAAAGCCAACGCCAGACATTTCTAAACCCATAACTCCTATAGCTCAAAGTATTAAGTCTCTATAAACTGTTGTTGAATTATGTGGCTGCTTTTCCAGACTTCCTTTAAATATGTTGGTAACTTATCTTCTTTGTTCTTTGTCCTCAGGTTTCTGATGGGTAAGGGTCTCGTGATATACCCAGACATCGGGGACAAGCTGGACATCATCTGTCCCAAAGCGGACGATGGAAGAGAGTACGAGTTCTACAAGCTGTACCTGGTGAAGAGGGAGCAGGCGGACACCTGCAGTACAGTCCTCGATCCCAATGTGCTGGTCAACTGCAACAAGCCCGAGAAGGACATCAAGTTCACCATTAAGTTCCAGGAGTTCAGCCCCAACTACATGGGCCTGGAGTTCAAGAGGAACGTCAACTACTACATCACCTGTAAGTTTGTCTCAAAATATGATTTATCGCCGGTTTTTAGCTCTTTAACCTTCATTTAACCACAGAAGCGAAGAGTAATAATGTGCTTCACACTCAGTTACACGCGGTCACACCTGGGAGTTTCCCGGTAAAACTGTATTTTAATGGCCACTGCAGTAGCTCCTTGCCACAAATGGAGGTGACGTGCCTCGCTTATTGTACAGTGTTAGTGGCATTTAGGGAGTTCAGCATACACACCCACATTTGACTGACATTTACTCAAGTACTAGCTAACTTCAATACAATATTGAGTATTTTTCTTCCCCGGTAGTTAGGTTATATTTATTTGGAAAAATATACCAGTGATAATTTGACTTCCTATTTAATGAATTCCAATTCATTTCTTGTGAGTTTCTGCGAGTCATGGTCTGATGGAAATGCAAAAAGTTAGACAGCTATGGAGGATAAAGTTTCATATGATAAATGAGATATAAACAAATATTTGTTTTGATTATAATGTAGCTTTTCTTTCAGGAAACATCCCATTTCCCCTGTAATTATATCGTCATTTCCTGAAAAAACTCCTAGAAAATAAGAGGGGAATTAGACGTGTGTAAAAAAAGAATCCTAGAAGTAATTCTTGGAAAGAGGTCATTCTGCACAATGAGGTCTTTTACTGAGACTACTATGATTACATTTTGCTGATAACACTTGCAAACTGTTTCATAATCAAAAGTGTGTTTGTAGTTTCAATTGTAATTCAATATTTTTTATTCTATAAACTGAAGTAGACTAAATATTGTTGTCTAACAAAAAATAAACACTGTGTACTTCCCTTTTCAGACTTTCAGACATGCTGTCTCTGGGTTATTTATTATTGCTAACTTGTTTGGTTTGTAAATCATGTTTTGCAGATAAATATATATTCTGTAGCAGAAGTGGATTTGCACTAAGTAGCTAAAGAAAGGAAGAGAAAGAAGAAGAGAAACGGTGACAACAAATTAACCTGAGAAAATGTTTCAATTACAACTGAGCAATAATTCATAAAACAGTATTTGAATAAAAACTTAATATTTAAAACAGTAGAGCACATCTTATACATTAACACAATATTATTTTTTCACATTAAAATGAATTTATTTTCTTATTTTTATTTAAAGAAGAGAAACGGTAAACTCAGAAAAAACCTGGCACTAAAATGTTTAATTTACACCTGAGCATTAATTTGAATAAAACTAAATCTAAAATAAATAACATTTTCATACTTTACACAGGAGAGCACAGTTTATACATGAACAAAATATGTGTTTTTTTACATTTAAAAGTATTTCTTTTATAGAGACACTATATAAGGGGTGTTTGAGCAGCAGATGGAGGGGACTCTCAGCAGAGTCTGTCTGTGGACTGGAGGTCGGCCGCTCTGTTTGAATCCAGCTGCAGTAATGATCTCAGGATCAGCGGGAGGGTCAGTGGAGCTGGAGTCGCAGCAGAGTTTGCTCCTCTTATGGACTCTCTTATAGACAACCATAGATTTTTTTTTAACGCTCTGTTACTTATTTTCACCTTCCCTGGCCTGAACGTCACTAATAGAAGGAGGTTCAGCGGGGGTTGTGGGAGAAGCTGGTGGTAATAACACTGCACTGGAGTTGGTCTCTAGACTTGGTAGTTGCTGCTTCTCAGTGATTTCCAGTTTTAAATAATTCAAACTGACCTAGTCTACACCCCACACTTTGGTCAGGTCACCAAAGAAATGTTTTGTGCGTATCTTGCTGTTAAATAAAGTCTATAACCCCCATAGCACACGACTGCAAAATGATGCATGAATAATATATGAAAAAACCCCAGTGAAATATTCTGACATATTTTGCTGTAATGGATAAGGATAATGATTCTTATTGTTTGAAAATCCCAAGAACAAGACAAAAAACCAACACATTCATCCTAATGAACCCACATTTCCTAGAAGTAAAAGCCTAATAAAAATGGCAGATGCCTTTGAGTTATAAAGCTAATTATTGTAACACAAGTATTAAAAACAATTCAATAAGCCACAGTGCTGCATTCAGTGACATGTCTTTAAACTCAGTAGACGCCTATGAATACCCAGCTGACAATATGAAAAATAATTCATTTGTTTCCTGCTTGAG
This sequence comes from Eleginops maclovinus, assembly GCF_036324505.1. Classification (NCBI taxonomy): domain Eukaryota; kingdom Metazoa; phylum Chordata; class Actinopteri; order Perciformes; family Eleginopidae; genus Eleginops; species Eleginops maclovinus. Next base: position 19,274,034 of record NC_086371.1, read on the forward strand.
TAACTTTTGCTGTAAAATTGAAATGTATTTTTATGAATGCAGTGTATTGTGTGACCTTTCTTTTAAAGACATCTTGATTGCATTAACACAAAGCTTTGATCAATTATTTAAAAAATAAAAGATAATAAAATAGAAATATATGAAAAATAAAAGTAAGAAAAGTAAAAATTAAAAAAAAGGATAAAGAGTGAAACAAAAAATCTTTATTAAAATAGATACCAAAAGCTCTCAGGGTAGAATTTGATATTAAAAGTAAACAAACAGATTTAGAATTATTAAAAATGATGTTTCATCAGGGATATAGATCTGGTACTTTCCCCAGTTTAAGTGTCTATCTTCCCATCTGTTTTTATAAAGACAGTTCTTCATATGGGGCCACTTTTCCAAGTTTTATGAAGCACTCGGCTCTGTCTTTTTCCATCCCCTCAATAAAGTCTGTCCACCCACCATTATGGTGGTTTAGATCAGCTCTGCATTTCTTGCGTGACCGATTTTTAAAGATTTACGTCTTAGGCAGGAACAAAAGGGCTTGGGGCTGCCATTGACGGAGCAGTGAAGTCGGGGGTAACAAGAGAAAGACTGACACATTGTTGGTTTTGGTCCTTTTCATGGGATTTATAACCCACAAGTGGGCAGGTACAAAGCTTTTATTTCATGTGAGGGGTCAAAGTTTAGATTCTCCATCTTGTTAACTCGGAAGCTGCAGAAGCTAACTTGCTATAGCTCCGTTTATAAAGACAATGTTATTGTAGACGTGACTCGGGCCTTATCTAATTATTACTTCAGTTAGTCATTTCCTACATTTCCTGGAATGACTTGAGTTTTCCTTAAATCTTAACATGTGTTGGGTTGGATTTGTCAGTTGGGAGTTCTGCCACATCTGTAATTGATTCCCCACTTCATCATTGAAATGATCAGAGATAATCGTGACTTTGAGATACGATCTCTAAACTTAATCCAAACATGCAACACGCTGCCTCGAAGCCTACTGAAAATCTGCACGGTTCGAAGTTGAGAAACAAACTGATGCATCGCTCGTCTTCTCTTATGAAGCCTAATTATCACAATTAACTTTTCAGTATTTAACTTCATGTGTTTGAAGGCTTCAGGAAACCTTTTTCCTTATGGTCCTTTGTTTCTTTTTCAAAAGAATAGCCTCTTTCTATCGCTAAAATAAATCTCGCACATGTTTCTCCTTTTGATCTGGCGCAGTTCAAGCCATATTTGCGAAGTCTCCCTCAAAGCCAGAATGCGGGGAAGCATAAAGCTTGTGATGTTATCAAGCGACGATATTTGGGGGCCGCTCCTGTGGCAACATGTCATGTGGACTTTAAGAAATATTTCTTTGAGCTTTATTACACCCACATGTCTTCAGAAAACACCTTCGGCATTCTCAGCGTCTGCTCAAAGTTTTTCCTAGCCGGCTGCTAGCGGGGCTGCTCCACATATTGTGTCCTGATTACATCATAAATATTTTATCCAACTCTATTAGTGACATGTGCGTGGGGATGCATCAAATAGGAAACATTGACTTTACCTGAGGTCAAATTTGCTTTCGTACCACACTCTTGTTTTTTTGCTGTGTTGAGAATACTGCTCAGCGTTTCACTCCATGAACTCGCATAACAAGAGGCGCTTTTAAATCCTTCACGAGGGAGACTGGCCGTGCCGGATCCAGCCTGATGGTGGATCATCATTAGGCTCATATACTATAACATTCTCGCGTCAGCAGTAATCGGATGTACTATTTGTCTCGGTATTATGTTAATGTTGTTGTCCTTTGCCACAGGAAGAGCCTTGCTTTATTTATTCCACCGCGGCCTGTGCATACACCGCGACACACTTCATTTATCACTGAGACAATGGCCATGTTTGGTGTGTGTAATCTGTGTGTGTGAGAAAAGGCAAAAGAGGAGGGATGGGGAGCACCTGCAGTGAACTCACTTTACCTGCTTTTCCTGTACAGTAGAGTTGTGTATTTGTGTGTGTCCTGAGGCCCCTTTAGGCCAGCTTATCTCCGTCTAAAAGATGTGAGAGCGTTATCCCACCGTCTCTGTTGGGAATGCGGTCAAGCCGGCCAGCAGAGCGGCATAAATCTGCTCACCTATAAAGACCTGGCTTATCTGGCCTGATTAACGGGCGGACGTTGCAGACATGCTTTGAGACGAGGAGAAGATGCATAGGGAGTGGACATTCCTCTGAATCTCGCAACTGTCTTTTTTCTTTTCCACCCCCGATGTCTCCACTCCTCCGGCTCCGTTTGTCTTTTCCCTTGATCACCCCTCACCCCCCTCCCCCACTCCTACTCCCACTGCTGCTCCTTCCATGGGGTGGAAAGGGCAACAAAAGGTGTGGGGTAAAGTAAGCAACAAATGGTGTGTGTTTGTGTATATGTTTTTTTTCCATGTGTGTCCCCGTGCCTCAGTGTCACCGCAGGGGAGCCCTGTCCACTCGGCCCCGCTGTCTCTCAGGCTCTGACAGGAGTCGTGGGGGGGTGAGGGGTCAGAACTCACGGATGAGGGGTCGCGGAAACACAGCAGGGGGGTCAGTAATGATAACCCTGCACTGATCTAAACCCCAGACCAGCACCAGCATGTGCTGTCCATCAGCACCCCCCACCCCCTTAAGTACACACACACGCATACATATACACACGCCTCTCCACCCCCCTACTGGTGTACGAGTGCACAAACTGGTTGTATTTCACTGTCTAAACACAGGATATGAGCTGTTTGTGAGGTTTGGAGGTTAGACGCAGAAAATATTTTAAAATGGGGGCTTTTAAGGCAAAATAAATATAATGGAGAAAATGAGCAACAGAGCGAGGAAAAAGAGGAACTGAGTAACAGCAAACACACACATATACAGACAGTCTTTATACCGCTCCGTAAAAAAAAAAAGTGCCTCCATTTTCTCTCCCATTCGCTCCTTATTGAAATAATGTACCGTGACTGCTGGGAGATGTGTTTTCTGTGGTTATCCAGGCCGGTGAGTCTCTGTTCTATATAAGGGTACGACCATGAGGCGGTAAACAGAGGCGGCCTGTCGTCGTGCGCTCCTCTCTCCCCTTGGTTTCCAGCGCAGCAGGCAGGGTAAGCCTGATCCCTCCTGACAGCTGTCACTCTCCATCTCAGTGTACCGTCATGGACTCTGACACACACCGACTTCCCCACCAGAATACTGCTGCAGTGAGGCACACACTATCTCACCTTTAGAAGATTGCCTCAGTGAAATACACAATGCCCCGCTCGCAGAAAACAGCAAATTTGTTTTTCCTTCTTTGACGCTCCATTTCTTTGACTTGCAGGTAACTCCATTTTTTTGGGGGGGGGTGACTGATAAGCAGTTTATATTTAGGCTTACATTGGCTATAACTTTTTATTTGCTGACTTCTTTAGACATTTGTTGTGAGGAGTGTTGGAAAATAATGCCTGAGAATATAACTGACATTTAGGCTGTGGGATTTTCCTATTTGAGTTGCTCACACCTGACAGTAATAAGGTTAGGAGGCATGTTGCTAGCATTCAGGCCCTTTGGCGTAGGCTCTCTTCGGTATTGCTGTTATTATTTTCTCAATAACCTACACAATATGCCTCCCCTCCGTCCAAATACCTCCCTGAGGAATCCACTATGCAAGTTCTTCTGCTTAACAGCACATTACAATCTTTCACATATTTGCCCTTGGATGATTCAAAGGTCAAGGTTGAAATCCCTGATCGGGCAGCAGAAGATCACAAGATCCTCTCCTGCCCTACTTTTCAGCGAGGATGTTAACGCTGCAACATATGTGCACATGTGCGCTCCCACGCAGGTACTCTCAGTAATAATGCTCGTGAGATCTGGGACACACAAACACAAATATACAAATGAAAGCTTGCTAACCAATAAATATTAACACCGACAGCCTTATAACTGGATTTGTTGCAGTGCAATAACAGTAATCTGATTAGAAAAAAAGTGTTAAATGTCATCTTTTTGAGTTATCATAAAATTACCATAATTAAATCACAGCAAATACAAAAAAAAGGCAGTCACATTTGACAGCGGCGCCTTTGAACAAGACGAGGCATTTTGATTGTCAGGTTATAGAGATGCAAATAAGTCACACATTTCTAACGCACAATTAAATGGGTTTTTTTTTCTGTCGAGCGATAACTGTTAACATCTGGTAGCCTCCCTCTGTAAAAACCCACTGAAACATTTTAATTACAAGCAAGAGACACTGCAACATTTTCTTTTTGCCTCAATTGTCGACAAAGGACGCATTGTTTATCGCGATTTTAGCATAAGAATTGCTTTCAGATCCTGAAATAATGATATGAATTGTTGGCAAACATTTCTATCAGTCCAAACGACGCATAAAAGCTCCAAAAAGTCGCTGTACATAATCAGGTTTATCCTTTTACACCTCTAATGTAGAGAATACTATTTTAGTCACCTCATTCACACTGCTAAATAGCTTAAACGCTGCGCTACCAATCATTTTGTTCCAGCATGTGTCGTGTTTTTCAATTAGTAAAATTACCATTTAAACCAAACTGCTCTGAGAATGGGAGTTGCGGATTGACTTGGAGTAGCTGTCATTGATGTTACCGATTAGAGTTTTAAGCAGCTAATCAGTAAGCCCTAACGGATTTTCATTTTCAAAGTAAACCCTGCTAACAGGTCAGGTTAGCACCGCTATAGCAGCATGGACTGGGATAAGGAGATTTAACCCCCCCAGTGTGAGGGGAATATAGCCCAGTGTTTATTAGACTGCCAGTGTAATATATGACTTTCTGCTTGCATTGCAAATCTATCCGGGCTGCCTCTGCTACTTCTCCTTTGGATATTTCATTCGGAGAGGGTTAGCAGGCACAGCGTTATTGTCGCTGGTTATTGCCTTTCGTTTATTACAGAGGAGTTTGTTTAGAGAGAGGGGTGGGGGGGGGGCTTTCGAGAGGGAGGAGGGTGGGCTGGGGGGACACGAGGACTTTCTTTAAGAGCGAGGGCCGCTCACGTGGCTGTACAAGTGAATGGTTACCATTGGTTACGCCTGAACCCGCCGCTGCTAGATGAAGCTGATATATTCATGTATTCATCTCAATTAGTCCGCTCCGTGCATCTTCAAATGCAGACACTCATCCCTCCTCGGCTGTGCTCCATGCTTATCTTATTAGAATATTTTATCCTGCGTGCAACTTCTCCCTCTCTCCCACTATGTCCTCCCTCGCTCCACCCTGCAATTATTCTGCGTGCGTGTGTGTAGGTGCAATGGGAAGTCTGTGTTTGAGTCATTTTTGTTAACTGATAGCTTAGATCTCCTCTCAACGCACACACCACTAGAGACCACGGAGCCGAACACTGTTGATTTTTTTTTTTTTAACACAAACTAATTTGCAGAGAGACTCTTTTCCCTCTGTGAGCCTTTTTCAGTTTTCGAAAGTAGCCTCCTTGTTGTCTTTAATTCGGTCCGCTATGCAGAAACCATCATGTGGTTTTTGCAAAACCCAAAAATAGCTTCAGGCAAAAGGAGAGCAGACATTTTTTAAGACTGCTGGAAAGATGCATGTTAGGAGTCCACAGTGATTAGGAAAATTGAATGTAGGACAGAGAGAACATGAACATCGTTGTCTATGAGGTAAACCGTTTCGGACAATCTCTGTTAAAAAAAAACGAGCAGGATAAAGCAACAGCGGCCCATAATCTAAAACACTCCGGAATTGTATATTTCCCTTTCCATCCTGAGATGTCTGAGGTTGTTTGGCCTCAACTTTGCCAACAACACATATTCTCAATGTCTTTCTTCTCCGGCCAATAGCGAAGCTCAAATCACAGCTCTCTGTCTGTCAGATGGAGCTCGCTCTCGCTCTCTACCATCCTTTAGAACAGTGGTTTCTCTTTTCCAAGGCACACTCTGAAATGGCTTTGTTTTCCGACAGCCATTCAGTGGCACCCTCAGCCAGGGCCTGCCAAGAAGTCCGCCTCCCCGAGCTGGAGCCCGGGCTTGTTTACACAAACTCATCGAAGAAATATGGATGTATAATTATAGAGGTTGTTAGTTTTAATGTCACATCCTTGCTATGGAAACCGCTGCATGCTTGGTCAGCTACAACGATGGGCGGCTGATGAAACTCTAAGCGTTGATGGCGTGAACAATTCTAGGGATTTTTAGGGGAGATTAAAAAGGACCTTCTTGACGGATTCAAATCAGCGCAGAGCAAAGCAAACAAACATGAATCACAAGGCGGTGATAGAGATTGCTGTGGTTTTCCAAAGCATAAATACAGATTCTAAATACTGCTCTGCAGGCCGGGGCCAAGCCCGTTTCTGTGAATTCAGCTCGGTGGCAAGATGTCCATGTTCCATTCCAGCTTGACCACAGGCGCACAAACACAGTAACGGGAGCAGACAAACACACAAGAGGCGTGTGCGCGCACAAACACACAGGCATAAATAAGCACAAAGCCACATAAGCAAATTCAAATATATATATACTCATAAGGTTGCACTAGCATGCAAATAGATGCTCTCACAACAACAAAAAAAAGCACAATGCTCTCACACGTCCTTCTCTCTGCACAGATTTGCTTGCGTAATAGAAGCTGCTGTATGGATTTGTTAATGCACATTCAAGAGAATTTAGCTTGACTGAGCACACAATATTTTTAGCAGCTGTCTCTTGGGTTGTGAAACTCATGTGTGTTGTCAGAGTTTGTACCAAGATGGATTGATGAGATCCTGAAAGCATAGCTCCATGTTTTAAAATAAATACGTGTTGTGTTTGGCGAGTTGATGATTCTGGGGTGATGGAACTATTTTACCTCCCATTCCAAACCCACAGGTTCAATTTCTTTCCCTCTTTCCATTCCTCTCTCCCTTTTTTCTCCTGCAACTTAATCTCCCTCTCCCTGCGCCTTGCCATTCCACCTATTTTCTCTCCTCCTCAGATCTTACACCCCCCCCTTTTCCTCCTCTCCCCATCTCTCCCGCACAGTGACAGATCCTTCAGGAAATTGTTTCGAGTCTGCCAGACATTTTTGTGTTGTAGCTGTTTATTTGTGCATGGGGCACGGGGGTCCGGAGCCCCAGCTTTTCCTCGCTCTCGGACTAGAGGTTAAGCTCCCGAACTCCTTCACCGCCCTGCGCCAAAAAACACTGATCCCCGATCAGTGTGGCTTCACCGTGTAACCGATACCAGGGATGAGGAGAGAGGAGCAGCAGAGAGGATGCAATCAGTGTGTGTGTGTGTGTGTGTGTGTGTGTGTGTGTGTGTGTGTGTGTGTGTGTGTGTGTGTGTGTGTGTGTGTGTGTGTGTGTGTGTGTGTGTGTGTGTGTGTGTGTGTGTGTGTGTGTGTGTGTGTGTGTGTGTGTGTGTGTGTGTGTGTGTGTGTGTGTGTGTGTGTGTGTGTGTGTCAGCTGCTGGCTTTGTGTGTATTAGGATGTAATCAGCAGCATTTTTCTCTGTGGTCGGCTGTGCTCTCTGATTGGGGTTTTGGCGAATAACAGGGGTGGGGAGGAAGAGTGTGTTTCTTTTCCTGCGTCTTGTGTTGCAGCCTGGCCCTCGGAGAAGCCTCACTGTGGTTTGGAGCTGTGCTCGGGGCTCTGGCTCTTTACACGTCAGCTCCATCAGACCCTCTATTTATTATATATCTGTCTGTCCGTCTGCCACCTGGGGCATCTGAATGTCTGCGTGTGTCTGCGTGCATGAGAGCCGCCCAGACTCCCATGTTGGCTGCAGTCAGCTTAGTTCAGGCGTCTCCATGTTAGCAGGTACAGGATGATTCCCCCGGGGTTTATAGGCTAACACATGCACACTCGCACAAACACACGGTCACCGGGAATCACGCAAGCCCACACACACAGTCCCCTTTCTCTCTCTCTCCCTCTCTCTCGCGCTCTTCATCTCTGTCTTTGTTCTGCCGCTTGCAGATTTTCTTTTTGCGGACAACAGATGGGCTGACATCGACTAAACAACAAGTACACTCTCTGTCTCTGACATCTCTCTCTCCGTCCATCTCACACGCTCTGAAATCCCTCTTGTGTTGAAACCATTCGTCAGTTCAGTCATTAATCAATAAACAAATCCTGTATATTCATTCAATTGTGCAGATCTGCTACCTTTCTCCCTTTTTATACGACTGTAATTTTAATATCTTTTGGTTTTGGACTGTTGCTTGGACATAATGAGACATTTGAAAGCATCACGTAGCTCAGTGTGGCATGCTAACGGCTATAAAATGAATTCATAAATGGGAAGAAATAATCTACAGACAGCTTTATTACCCTGAGGCCAATTTTCTCACCTGAGCCATAGCTCGCTCAATGCTCCTTGCACATCAATGTGCCGTTCCCTCTTACTTAGAAAACCTCATTGGGTTTGTTTCGCCTTGCCTATTTGCGACTGGAAGCTCCAGAGCCCGGAGTAAGAGTTATTGTTTGTTTGTATGTTTGTTTGTTTGTTTGCGCACCATCTTTGATGAGTGTTATTGTGCTGAGGAAAACAGGGCTCGCTCAGTTGTCATAACTCTCTTCTGGAGGCCAGATTGAAAAGGTCAGTAAAATGAAGCTCCTCTCTCGGTCCACAAAGGATGAATGGATGCAGTGTAATAGCTCCACACACACACACACACACACACACAGATGGCTCTTACACACACATGTACACCCACTTAATGCACACTGCGGGCACATTTCTTTCGCAACAGTACTAGAAGTTTTTTTGTTATATTTCGCCCTCCGCCTGATGGTGTTCGTTACTTGTTCCAGCTCTGGTTTCCCTCGGGGGGAGTTTGCTCACAGATTAGCTCTTTAGTCAGTCTAGATTTTTTGGAGTCTCATGGCCTTTGACATGCCACTACTATCATCCACCGCATTCCGATCCATCCCAGCGCTTCTTTTATCAGCTGGAGCAGGAGCTGATTTGTGGCTCGTGGACCTCTTAGATCGAGCAGGGCGACTCCTTTCTGGAGTCCAGAGTCCCATATCACCTTTATAGACAACCACAAAGGCCAGAGGAAAGCCGGGGAGGATCACTTTTATCATCCGGAGGGATTTAAGCGAGTGAACCACGGTTTACCTCGTGTGATTATCAGTGCAAATGAAGCACGACGAAAACTTCAATTGAGCCTCCTGCTGAGGAACAAGCTCACTAAGACCTTGTGTGTGTGCATCTGTCAGCCGATTACACACATGTAACCTGGCAATACCCTTACCACCCACTAACATGTATGTTACTGGATGTTTAGAGAAAATACCTGCTGGGATTTATAATTGGCTCTAATATACATAAAAGGGTCTTTTAATGGACATCATAATAGGATAATCGGATGTAAATGATATTATACTAATCATAATGCCAAATGTAAACATTAAAACAGCATTTTTGATTACTGGAAATGGCCCCAACAAATATGTGAGACCAGTTTGATGTTAAGAAGAGTTATCTGAATTAGTTATACACCATTGATTGATTTATTTGCCTCTTAATCCCTTTGCCAAGAAGGTTAATGCTCAATCTGTTTGTTATAACCCTGAAATGGTTTCTGTATCCTTGGAGATACAGTGATTAGACAGCTTGTATTCATGCATGCAATAATGGCTGTAATGTAGAAAATACCAATCAATTAATTTCACATAATATTCATATGCGATGATACAGTGGTCCGGATTTCATTACACTTGGTGGACGGGTATATCACGGAACAACCCATGCAATTTTGGAGTAGAACACAACTACCCTTTTAACTTTCGTTATCATCGCAATTTGCATGGCCTTGGCAGAGATCTTTGCTCTCCAAGTGCCTCCTTTGTATGCTATCCATCACGTTTATTAAAATGCGTTAATTATTTCTTTGGATTTTGATTGATGTGACCATATTCTGCGCGGCCACTTCTTGAATCCAGGGCAGTTACTCTTAATGTTATCAACACACTTGTCTCATTTGCCCACCATTTCTCTGAGCATTCCCCCCCCACTCCTCCCAGTATAAATGATGGTTAATGGAGAGTGAAAATTGGATAATACGCTCCATTTCTTCATGTACAACTTCCCTTGTTGTTCTTAACCCTGGGCATAACCAAAAGAACGTGGTGTGCGGCTTTTAATTTGAAGTAGAATTAGGAATTCGTCTTTACAGAAGCTTAGATACATGATGGCGGATCAGACACTAGTACTGCTGCTATCTGTTATATTAAATTAAGAACAGGAGAGTAGGAGAAGTCATGCGGACTGACTGTTGATGTGGGCCGTTGGTTAGGAAGAGAGCCATTAATAAGTGTGGTGAGGGAAACGCTGGGCCCATGATGGGATTAATAAAACACTAATGTGGAAGTTCCCTGTGTCTGTAGCGAGGAGTAAACTCTGTGTACTCATTGTTAGCTACACACACGAGCGCACAAGCAAGCCTTATGTATACATACATTGGTTAAGCACGAGATAAACAGTAACTCAGCAACTCCCACATGAACAATATTAACCTTTAGCTTTTGTGTGCGTGTGTGTGTGTGCGCGCGTGTGTGTGGGCATGTGTGTGCCTCAGTATGTGTTGCATCTCTGCTAACCTTTAGCTCCGACCAATAGGAAGGTGAAACGCCAGTTTTTTCTCTCTGACCCAGTTTCCCCTCTGCTTATTTCTCCGAACACGCAACATTTCAGCTGCTATTAGTGAAATGATGCACTGTCTGAGACGCTACTTCAGAGGCAAGTGTGTGTGGGCTGTGTGTGTTTGTGTGTAGCTCTCGGGGCATGTTTGTTCACCTGCTGGTTTTGTGTATTCAGGGGTGCTAATGTGTTGATGCCCATGAGTGTTGTGCTAGGTTTTAAAAATAATCAACTAATTGATCGGGAGCAACAAACTAAGAAAAATAACAGTCACAACCGTCCTTTTTTCCTTTTTATGGCCGACTCTGTGCTGTTAGATGTATTCCAGCACTAGTCATCCGTAGCGAAATGAGCTACTGCAGGCCACTTTCCCCAGGCTGTTTTCCCCCCTTTATTTTTTAGTCTGCACATGATTTGTGTAAAACTGCTGAGGTTTTTCCGCGGCTGCAGCTCGATGATATCGGTGAAAAGAGCCATTACAGCCAATTAGCTACTCTGTCATTAGGGAGGGTTGTGTGGGCTTCTGGCAACTTCTCCAAACAGCAGAATGCATTATAGCTGAAAAAAAGCTGCTAAAGTTGAAATAGCTAATATCTAAAAATAATCCATTTTAGAAACATTGAATTTTTGTAGTCAGCACGGTTATGAAATTACCATTGGATGCTCCGGCTGCTGTCGTTGCTTCTCATAACTTTAATGCTTTATGCAACAGCTTATAGTATTAAAAGCTGTAAGTCCACCTCCCTCAGGTTACACTGTTTTATTGTGCCAATCGACCGCATTCAAAATCCTATGATCCGAAGTCCCCCTGGTGCACACCTGTCAGATTATTTCAGTTTAGAAGCGTGTGTGCACATTTTGAGCACATTTTGTGTATGTGAAGAGAAGATTGTGGGGGGGGGGGCAGCAGTGCAGGAGAGAGATTCAGGATGCGATGTACTCTAAGATGAGTCTGTCTACATCTGTCATGTTAGAGTGTGCTCAGTCTGTTCGTGTTTGAGACAGATGACTTGCTCCGCTCCCCAAGGTCCTCCTGTTATTCTGCGTCCTCTATCTCCCACTGATCCAACAGACGGCCTGCATGGTGTGCGTACCTCTGCTTGTTTGTGCGTAGAAATTCCGCATGCGCATACTTTTCCTTTGTTCTCACGCAGTCAGGACAATGTCACCCCCTTTTTTGTGTCTGTTTAGGGTGGATACACTGGGAAGTTTTATGCCGACTGGGGCGCATAGTTTTTTTCGTGCTGAGTTGGGAGTTGGAGATTGGAAAGTGCAGCGGTGTAAAAGCTCTGCCCCGCTGGATTCACCGGAGAGGTGATACACAGACACCAGCAGCTAAATGATGCAGAAGCTCTCTCTGTCTGCAGGCTGTGAGTCTCTTTTAAGTCGCACACACTCACATATACACAGCGACACTTTGGGAGTTGCTGACAGGTCCTCTGCAGAGGTTAAAAGCTGTCAGGAGTAGTCTTGAAGCTCTGGCCCAGTGGCGCTGGCCCATGGAAGTCCATAATGCCCAACCTTTGGCTCGGTTATCTGGGACTGTCTTGACTGATGTACAGGGAGCACGGACACAATGCAAAAATATCCCCAAGGAAAATGTACATTTTCCCAGACATTTGTATCTTAACATGCTGTAATGTAAGTTAACTCTCAAGCATTTATCCATCCAAAACGGCGAAAACACTTAAATGCATATAAATGTACGCAAAGGTATGCACAAAGTTGCACAGAGGCCAAAAAACACACAATGAGAGACTCAAGGGAGAGTGTTAGAGAAATGGTGTGTGAGTAAGAGAGAAGAAGTTTGGCAGGCACACACACACACATACACACACACACACACACACACACACACACACACACACACACACACACACACACACACACACACACACACACACAATCCAACACTTGCATATGCTTCCTCTGCTTCACAGAGAGAGATCACCTCCCACTTCTTCTTTCCAAACTGAGCTCTCCTCCTCCTCCTCCTCTCAACTCCTCACTTCATCACCTCCTTCCATATTCCCTCATCGGCATATGCACGCACAGACACCCTCCTCATCCACCGTCACAGACACGCACACACTAAAGTGCACACACACATACACCCGCAAGCGCACTTCAGACAGATCAAGTCTCACTCCTCCCCGGCCTCGCACACTCGCTTGTCTTCAAAAAAAGGAATCTTCCACTTCCTCTCCGGCCCCTCCTCACCTCGCACTCCTCTTTCCATCCCCTCTTTAAACACCTCACCCCCATGCACACCTCCCTCCCTCATCCCCCCTCCCCCCAACCGGCGCTTTCCCATAGTGCTCTCTGCTGGAAGGATTTAGAGGTACCCTGTAATTTTGGTGCTGGAGGAGCTCTTAAGTCCTGCCTGATCTTCTGGCTACACTGTGTGTGTGTGTGTGTGTGTGTGTGTGTGTGTGTGTGTGTGTGTGTGTGTGTGTGTGTGCTTCTGTGGGGCCAAGTGCTAACATGTCTGTGTTTTTTTGCAACCATTTCAACTGGGGTTGTATTTGTGTGTGTGCAGCCGTGCGTGCTGTCTTGCTCATGTGAATATGTGTGTGTGTGTGTGGGAGAGCAGTCTAATCAGGACGCAGGAGAGGAGCTCCCCCTCTGGCTGTATAGTGAAGCAGTGAGCTGAGCAACAGTTGTGTGCAAAGGGCCGCTAACCACCTTAAACCTTGACACTAATGCTGCTACCTGCTCGCTGTACGTGCAGCAGAACGGCTCAGAGGAACAGGCAGCACGCGGTGGGGGTGTTAGTGCTGCTACATGAAGATGCTTTATAATAACCTAAACGGGGAAAAAAAGCCACTGTGCTCGAACATGCATATGAGAAAAGTCTATGTCCACGCACATTGCTCCAAAACCACATTCATTCTTAACTCAAATTTAATATTGGGTTTTCAAAATGCCATGAAAATGTGCAGCACAAATGTCCAAGATAGGACTTTTTTATTCTGACTGCCAGGTTTTATTATTGAAAAGAAACTGTTCGTCGAGGCTGTGAGCGCCTAATTCATGTGAGACGATATGAAAAGTCTGAATTAATTTTCTCCGCCGATGCCAAACCTGAGCATGTGGAGACTACGAGGGAGAGACGGCGAGCGGGGGGTTGGAGGTTGATTGCTGATTTCCATTACTATTTCTAGAACAAAGAAATGGAGGGTTGATGGGCTCGGACATCTATTTAGATCCATTTCATTCTGCCTTAATCAGGCTTTAGCCATGGCCTAATACTGAGGATTAAAAAAGGTTCAAAGTGCAAACATCTAGAGCCCCCAGTATTATTCCAGTCTGCCAACCTCACTGTGTGTGTGTGTGTGTGTGTGTGTGTGTGTGTGTGTGTGTGTGTGTGTGTGTGTGTGTGTGTGTGTGTGTGTGTGTGTGTGTGTGTGTGTGTGTGTGTGTGTGTGTGTGTGTGTGTGTGTGTGTGTGTGTGTGTGTGTGTGTGTGTGTGTGTGCACGTGCACGTGCTTGCTTGCATGCCAGATCTGCTTGGGAGGGTTATCTCTGGAATCAGGCCCATAAACCTAATCTAACCCTCTCTGTGCTCATTCAGGAGTGAAATATTTTGTGCAAATAGGCTCTCCTTTCCTTCGCCCTACTTCGACTCGGGTGTGCTAATGTAAACAAAACCCAGATAGGAATATCGCAGATGTGAGAAGTAGTCGTTTTCTGTTATGACACTCTGTTTGATACACAAACCTGACAGTGTGTATCTCCCTGCTTTGCCTCAGACGGATGAAAAAAAAGCTTTGTGTGCGGGTGGTTTTCCCCCTTGATGCTAAGTGTGAGTGATCAGAATGTGGTTGTGTCTGTTCATGCATTTAGCTTTTTATTTATTTTTGGGGAAATGTAGACATTATTGCCGGTGGTTACTGTGACTACCCGGTCCCTGCTAGGCTTGTCTAAGTGGAAGTCTGAATGCTGTGGAGCTAGGGGGGGCGGTGTGTGAAAGGTAGCCAATGAATGTCACCTCTCATCCACTTTCTCATTAAACAAGCTGCTCTCTGTCTGTCACATGAGCTGTATCAATCCCCCCCCTTCGTTCGGCGCTTTGGGCAGGTATTGCGCACAAAATCACGCGCGCATAGACACCGGATTCACATCCACACACAGTATAAAAGCAACCCCCCCCCCCCCCCTCATCTCCCCACCTGGGCTGGACAGGAATAATAAGCAGCGGATGATTCATGATGGAGATGGGGAATGTATTCAGCAGGACCACCTGAGTGACCTCATTTAGCAGACCTGAGAATAAATATAGACCGCCGCGTCGCACTTTAGCCTCCGCTTGTTTCGCCTCGACCAGTCTGCACTGCTTCCCTCACACATCTCCCACTCCTCTCCCCGGAGCACCTCGGGGAGCAGTCCTTCCACTTTACCCTCCAATGTCCTTGTGAAATCCGTACATATGCAATCATATATGCATGTAAATGTGCTAGGGGTATATGTGAGGTATTGGAACAGGAGCCTTTGTTGCTAGCCAGCTCTTTCCCCCGTGAGCTTTTCTCCCTTGGCTGATACATTTGTACTGTAGATATTTCCCAACATCAACATTTGGCACCTGGTTTCTCTTATGACTTCAGCAGCTGTAGGTCTTTTGTTCTCCCACTCTGCAGCCAACGATCCACACCCACAAAAAGGGCCCTAAATCATCGCAAAAAATACAGCTTTGGAGCCTGACCGCTCTATTAAAAAAAAAAAAAGCAACATTCCTTCATGCAATGACCGGTTCTTTCAGTATGCTGGACTTCTGACGTGGAAAACGTTTTGCTCCACTAAATCATTAGCAGCAGAATGGAACTCTCTTTGTTCTTCATCCTGTCGTTGCTTTATCCCCTTGTGTTTTGATCTCCAATGAGACACACAGGAAGACCCATTTCCCCAGTTTCCCTCTTTTCCAAAACACGACATGACCGTCGGCCTTTTAATATCTGGAAATCCAGATTTGGATTAACGTAGGGGATAAAACGAGAGAGAGGGAGGGAAAATTGAGTGAGAGAAAGAGGAGATAGAGTGAGAAGCTTTCAGATTAAATTTTTAAAAAGCTGGCAGCGTGTCCTTGTTGTGGAGAAGGGTTATGGGGCTTGAGAAACGTGGCTGGCAGTCATCTTTTTTTGAGTGAACGCTGACATGATAAATGTAATACAGTGATATGACACAAACACAGTCTGCAGCTGCACAGTTTTTAAATGGACTCAACAGTTGTTTCTGGAGTGGATTACCATCTTAAAAAGTGCTTAAAAGAGGGACGCACATGAGGAAATGTGGTAAAAATTTGACATGGTTAATCGGAGTGTCCATCACTATAGTAAAAGCCTTGAATTATTTGACATCTTAAATGGCCTGAATTCAAACAGCATATGTAGTGATCATCTCCAAATCCAGCTCTCTTTATGTTGTTTGTATAAACAGAAGCCTTGAGGTCCATTTTATTATCCTGCCATCATCAGTAATGCAGCCTGTTAAGCCAGCCTTAAGGAACGGTTCATTTAGATGACAGAAGTAAGTTAACAAAGCGAAGATTTGCTCTCCCTGAGTGGATATAAAATTCATAGCATGGCGCTCAATCTTAGTCAGATTATTCAAGCGGCTTTGAGCTGGGTCTTCAAAGAGCTCGTTTTTGTATAACCTTGCCCTGGAAATGTACAAAATTGAAAGAAAAGGAAAAATTGGGCAGAAAATGGCAGGATGAGGTTAGCAATTGTGGCAGCGTCTGGGCTATCCAAAGCTGTGAAATGTTGCACCTTTAAGACTGGAAACGCGTCCTGTTCACCTCACTGTCTTTGAATGTTCCCCCTTAGAAGAGACATGCTCTCTGCACAGACTTTTCATAAATCATAGGACTCACTAAGCCTTGAGTGTTCACTCACATTAACGTCCCACGTAAATTTAAAATCGTTCTGTTGCTGCGCTCGGCTCAGCTTGGCCCCACCGTATATATTTCAGTGTCCGGTTCACTCAAAGTCGTGTTGAGTCTACAAGCTGGGGGAATTTGCCAAAGAGCTCCTGTCACAATGTTATCACAATCATTCTCGCGGGTTATCACGTACTCCGGCCACACTAACAAAATGTTGTGGTTCGCTGTGTAATTTAGAGCTCGAGAACGATCTGATAATGTAACATAATATTTGCGCAATTCATTATTTAGCTTTCTTCAATTTAGCCCGAGCACAAAGCTGAAATCCCAGAGGGCAACAAAATGTCAACGTTAATAATACTAAGGAATGACAAGGCATGAATCAAACAGATGAGCTGTTCCGTAGCACCAGAGACACATTTCAACATGGCTTGATACAACAACAGTTTGTACCGGGGAAACAACTGTAGGACCAATCAGAAAATCATGCCAGGGAGGGTCTGGTTGTTGACGTTTGCAAACCCCCCCCCCCCCGGTCCAAAGGTCCCTTTTTATTGTGTCATCATTAGATAAGCACCCTCTCCCAGACTACCTCTTCATAATGAGGGTGCCATCTGAAGCAATCACCCAGGGAGATGGTCATTGAGTTAAAGGGAGGAGAGGGGAGGGGCAAAGTCAGATAGAGCAGATAAAAAACAAAGTGAATTGAACGGAAAAACAGGGAGGGAAAGAGAGAGAGAGAGACCAAGACGGATAATGTGAGGAAGAGAAACAAAAGCATTTCAGAGGAAGGGAGTGAGTTGAAACAGCAGACTATGCAGAGATGGAGATCATTTGGGGAATTCCAAAATTAGAGCTGCCATCGCATAGACAGACGCACCCTCTCTCACACACACACACACACACACACACACACACACATATACAACCGCCTTGTGCTAGCCGCTTGGTGTTAAGGTCAGAGTCGCACTCTGTCTCCCTAGGTCATTATCATGGGCCCCAAAATAGACAGCCAATTGTGTCACAGTGCCTGAAGTGAATGTGACATTGAAAAAACAACACTCGACCCTGAGCTGCTCGCACAAGTCCGAGCAGTAGGCACGCTTTAAAGGGTACATATTGTGCTGATTTCCAGGGTCCTTTTTGTATTCGGGGCTACTACCAGAACACGTTCACATGCTTCAAAGTTAAAAAGATGCAATGTTTTTCTCATTCTGTCTGTTTTAATATACTTGTATTCACCCTCTAGCTTTTAGCACCTGTCTCTTAAACTCCACCTCGTGAAAATGGTCCAGTCTCCTTTGATTAGCTCGCGAAAAAATTGTTTGGGCTTTTTTGCCTTTTTATTATAAAAGGATAACTTTAGTACATTTAGATGTTTACCCTGCCGCAAGGGATGTAGCATTATCTAATGGTCTTGCATGTGACAAAGGAAGGGGAGCCAAATATGAACAACTCGTTGAATCCTGTTTTCTGTCTGAGGCAGCCCATAAAAAACTAACTTGGTCGTCTTTATTTAATTATGTGTGGTTTACTAAGCATTCCAGGTACCAAAATGTATAAGCATTAGCATATCCCTTCAAAACAAATGGAGGGCAGCGGACAAATACACAATCAAATATATAAATGGGCACACACACACACAAACATTAAGGGAGGCATTTAGCTCTCAGCGCTACCAGCAAGTAATGACACATGTGGCTCAGAGGGAGTGAGCCGCTGGAGGACTTGGCAAGAAGCTGGAACTTTCGCTGGCATGTCTCTCTGCTGAAGTATGCAGAGACAGAAAACACACACACACACACACACACACACACACACACACACACACACACACACACACACACACACACACACACACACACACACACACACACACACACACACACACACACACACACACACAGGTCTGACCATGTTGCTCCTCTCCACCTTGGCGCCCAACCTCCCTTAGTAGACTAATGTTGTTCCATTCATTTGACTCCACTCTATTGTGTTAATGAGAGTTACCGGTGAGAGGAGCTGGCGGTTGATTGAGGGTGAGAACGGCTAATCACTGGAACAGCTAATCAGTGCTTGTCGTAAATATTGATTAGTTCTGTGCGTTATGGACGTGCTCATTAACCAGTGTGTCATCTTCTCTCCACTTTCTCCCCTTCTTCTCCTGCTTTTCGGCCCTCCTTCACCCTCCATCACGCTCTCCCCCTCCTTGTCCTTCACCCACCTCTTCTTTCTCCGCAATCTCCTTCTTTTCTGCAGCAACCTCCAACGGTACCGTGGAGGGCCTGGAGAACCGGGAGGGAGGCGTGTGCAAGAGTCGAGCCATGAAAGTCGTCATGAAAGTCGGGCAAGGTAAATGTGTGCTCCCCTCACATGTAGAACATAACACAGAGCCGCTGCCTTAAAGCAATGTTTCACTTTGGTGTGACATTTTCATTTATCGCTATGTGAGCCGAGCGTGACTTGCTGCCACCGGCCTCCGACACAACCTGCTCTCACAAACTGCAAAGTTGTGTGATAAAAGAAATTTGCCAACAGTGTTATTTTCTTTAATGAAATACCCTAAGGCTTAGTGATACTTTAATATGAACATTTATTGACTTTTAGTGGTGTTTCATCTTTATGATATGTTAATTGCCTGAAGATGTTTAGTTTTGCTGTCCAAATTAATGCTTTAGGCAAAATCCAACTACAAAAACATATAGCAGAGCAAAAGAATGTTGTTTGTTTGATTTAATGTCCGTTTCATAATTTAATAGAGGTTTTGCATACATTAACATTAAATATGCTAAATATTTAACAGAAAAGATAGTTTTTTTGTAAAGATTTCAGCCATATTACCCAGCCCTACCATTTTTAACCGTTTTAAAATATAGTAGTAAAATAATGTTAAAGATACATTCAGAAGAAGTATAACCGCGGCGGTCTTTAACACTAGTAACACTTTGTAGCTTTTATAAGCATATAAAACACTGGAATGTCAATGTTAGGAAATATATGGACATTTGCTACGCTTTTTGGGGTATTTTCATCCGGATATAACTTCTCTACGAACAATCCATACCTGGTTCATGAATAGTAGATGAATGATTGATCACACAAAACAACAGAGGTGCAATCATATTTAATTATATATGATTACACACCAGGGCACATGCCTTCAGGAATAAAGTTTGCTCTGTGTTTCCAAGGGCAAAGAAAAGTAATTATGAATAACACAAATCATATACGAATATAAATATGTACAATTTATATAAAACTAAATCTTAATATTTCACATTCATAAAATGTAATAGAAATATTTTTGCCATAGTTATAATTGTCGTTTAATAGTTGTCCACTTACTGATTCTTCACAGGAGGAGCTATAGTTGTTCACCAAATGTTATAAGTAGTTTTTAAGAATGAAACTACATTATTAGGCTACATTATAAACCATTAATTATTGGGGTTACAATTTATTTAAAACAATAATAACACTTTAAATCTCTTTCAAATCAGCAGCTATTAAGTGAGTCTTTTAAGATATATGGTTAAATATGTACTGTGAAACAACATTTCCCATACATTACACTGAGATACTCATAGCTTTAATCTCTCTGCTGGTATTATGCCATTGAAGGCAACATTACAAATCAATAAGCAGGACTGCCTTATAGACTGCAGTATTGGATTTAAAGGATTTTGCTTCAGTGTGATGAAGTACCCGGCTAAGTCGGGTATTTAGCAAAGTATAAATCTGCCGTCTGGTTACTTTGTCTATACCAAGTTTCTCAGTTGAATTTCCAGTAAAACAATACAGTTTAAATCAATATCAAGCTGTGAAATTACATCAATTTGCCAATCCCAATTTTTCAAGTGCAGTAGTTTTAAATAAATATTTTTATTCACACAAACAGTTATCCAAGTAGTGAGAGCACAAACAAATAACAACGAATTATGAAATGACACCACTTTGGATTTTAAAAGAGCCTCTGATATTTCTCAGCTGTTTTTCTACCAGACTCCCATAAAGTAATCACAGAGTGAGAATGTGTTTGAAATTGGTATGTAAGTACATGGTCGGGGTAAAATGCTTCAAGTAAACAAGCTGGCTTTGTTTAGATATCCTTGGACACAACATTTGGTTCGCATCACACGTCTCACTTTTAGACACAGTTTTATTCAATATGTGGACGTCTATATCCTGAATCTGACAGGACACAGTACACAGATGTGTTACTCTCTAAACATTCCCCCCATCCCCAGTGTGGTTGTTTTGACCGAATCAGACACTGCCCGGCCTCTGAGAGGAACATCTGCCCTCCGCCATGATCTGATTCCTGATTCCAGCTGCTTCTCAACAAGTCCGATATAAACTTGCTGAGTAGTGTGTGTGTGTGTGTGTGTGTGTGTGTGTGTGTGTGTGTGTGTGTGTGTGTGTGTGTGTGTGTGTGTGTGTGTGTGTGTGTGTGTGTGTGTGTGTGTGTGTGTGTGTGTGTGTGTGTGTGTGTGTGTGTGTGTGTGTGTGTGTGTGTGTGTGTGTGTGTGTGTGTGTGTGTGTGTGTGTGTGTGTGTGTGTGTGTGTGTGTGTGAGAAGCTAACAAGCTGCTGATGCTAGCAAGGTCTGAGTCGCTACAAATTCAGCAGATACAGTGAAAAATACCCACAACCGCCTCGGAAAAACAGTGGTGCATTATCTTTCCATGTAGGTCAATTTGAGCATCCAACAGCGCGGGATTGCAACACCATCGCTAAATGACAACACGTCTGCATGAAGGCAAACAACACAGTCTTTTTGCACTAAACGATTAACCGAGAGAAAATAAATCCCTGAACTCGCATTAATGAAAGTTGAAAGGGAATGTCTGATTCGATGAAAGTTCTAGGAAACTTCCCCTCATCTCGAATCCTGTTCCTCGACTTCGCCAGAGCCAGTCGCTCATTTCCCAAAACGGTCCGAACAAGCTGTCACTCACAAACGATGTGTCCTAAAAACCCTGTTAGAAAAAGACGATGTTGGCCCAGCTGCTACTGCTTTTAAAATCTATTTCTGTGACGGAAGTTTTGATTCATATAGTGCCCATCTAACCCAGGAACTATTAGTGGAAAGGACGTGAGAAATTAGAGCGACGACAGGAACTTTGATTTAGCAGCTTTGTTCTACTTTAATGTTAGATTTTGTCCCTGAAAACGAAACAATTAGAGCTGCCGCCGACAGTTATCTTTAATATTGATTAATATACGGATCATTTTATTGACAAATCCATGAATTGAAAATATTAGTTTGTAATTTCTTGAAGCCAAAAAAATTGTTATACAACATATGTTCATTTACACACAAGTACTGACCTTAAGTACAATGGAAAGGTACTTTACTTGAAGTACACGTGTATTAGACAGCTATAGTTACTTCTTACTTAAAAAAACCACATGAGTGAATTATAATGTATAGTTGCACATTAAAAAAACGTACCAGTATTTAACATAAAATTGAAAATATCTAAAATAAAAAGTTAAAATTAGCTCCACCTTGAGCAACTATTTAGCTAAAAATGATACTTATTCATGATTGAATCAGTCATAAAAATACAATAAACTTAAACTCCAATAAACACTTACATTTCCCTACAATAAGGACCCTTACTTTTGAAACTTTAACAACATCGACAACAGAAAACATTTTTCTGATAATGTATTTACATAGTTTGAACTATGTCATATTTTCAACGTAAGACTTTTACTTGTTACAGAGGATTTTCATAGCTTGGTGTCACTTCCTTCGCCTAAATAATGGATCTCATTTCATCTTCCATCGCCATTTTTAAACCGTTGGATGACAATCAGCAAACCATGTGACAAAGGAAAACATTGATTCCTAATGAACCAACTAATCATTCAACTGTAAAATTAGCAGCCTGGGAAAAGAGGTTTATGGACTATATGTGCTAAAAGGATTTATTGATTTGTTGAACAAATGGTTGACAGGAAATGAATAACCCCAATCTATTATATATACGTTTGAGTAAATCATAGAGCTACTTCTAGCTTTTTTTCTTTTTTTTTAAAGATATTTTTTGGGGGCTTTTTGCCTTTAATCGGATAGGACAGTGGAGAGTGACGGGAAAGTGGGAGAGAGAGTCGGGATGGGATCCGGAAAGGACCACAGGTCGGGAATCGAACCCGGGTCGCCGGCGTACGGTGCAGGTGCCCCAGCCAGTTGCACCACGGCCGGGGCCCTAATTCTAGCTTTTGACATGGAAACTGCAGCTTTCTCTGCGGTATTTATTCAGAAATGTAATATATTTGTTGATCAGGCCAACTAAGTAATTTGAAGATAAAGAAGCAGTCAGTATTTGCGGCTCCAGAGACTCTACCTTCGGCCGCCACGCTTGATGTTGTTTGACTTGTCTAAATATAAAATGGGGCTCTTGTTGGCCCTGACCTCAGATGCTATTGTGTTTAAGCCACATTTCCTCTGCCTCTTCAGCTGAATGCCAAAACTTCCTGCAGCCAAGTGCGAGTACCCATACTGTGTCCACTCGTGCACCTTTGCACTTTGCTCTATGGATCATATTCCAGTGACTCACCCCGCCAACATTCTTTGCGTTGTACTTTCTTGCAGCGACACTCCCCTGCTTTATCATGATTACTCATCCGTTTGTGGGAAATGATGCGCCCTAACACGTCAATATCTAATTGTACTTAAAATGGCTGGTGTTCCGTCTTTTGTCTTTATAAAAAATGTAAAAAGTAAGAAGGAAGTGAAATTGATTGCAGGGGAAACACAGGGGGAGCCCATATTTTATACATCCATCTCTGTTCGGCGCTCTCTTTCTCCTCCAGCACATCATGTCACTGTGCTCATTAGAAATATGTTGACTCACCGCCTCATCTCTCCCTCTATCTCCCTCCAACTGTCTCCCTCTCTACTGTTGCTCCATCATTGTCTCCCTCACTCTCCCTCCTCCTCTTCCTCCCCCCCCCCCCCCCCTCCTTCTGGCAGGCTGGCAGTTCTGAGGTAGTTGCTGTCTGCATAGCTAAGGGAAATGTCAGCAGTACACACAGAAAAATGGGTCAGAACATTAGAACGCTCCCTGCACATGCTCAGTGTTCGGTTGACACACTGTGTTGGGGCTATGTGCGAGTGAATCAGATCACTGTGTATCCGCTGCCGTACGTGAATGTTCCCACTTCTCACTCCTGTCTCTTGTCATTAATTATTGACGGAGCACAACAGCTCTCGGCTAGGTTCACCACTGCTGCAATCAGAATGGAGCAATGCGGTGGTCTGGACATGGAGAAGAAAGGAGGAGGGGATATTGTTAATAGTGAGGTTATGTTCCTCTCGAAATAAAGAAAGATATTTCCGCTTTGTCTTATTTCCATATTATTTTTCATATCTTCCAGACATCTCACACAGAATAATTTCCCTACCGATTCGAGCTGAAACTGAGGTGGAAATATAAAATAATCTGTCAGGCCCGCCTCACTCACACACACAGATGCACGGTCACACAAAGTTGCCACAAGAGACTCAAATGTAAATTGCCTCCTTACATGCACTCCTCTCTATTTCACACACACACCCCTCTGAGCAGGCCTTGGGGCAGATGCAGATAAGGCCTGATGGAAGAGCAGCATCTGATAGTGTGCTGTGGAATCCATCTGACCGGCTTCAGTAATAGTTTATAACCGTCCCCGTCTGCCGGCCCTGCTCTCGTAAAAGACGCGCTGCGGACCCACCGGTGTTTACCGCACAAAGACTTCAAAGTGCGTGTGCTAAAATCACAACAGACAGACAGATAAACTGTCTGTTTCCTTAGCTTTCCCCCAGAGCTTATACAACCCCCTCCTCTCCTCGTCCCTAACTCTTCCTGTCCTGCTATTCTCTCCTTTTCAGAAGTGTGTTTCTTCAAGTCAGAGTTAAATCCAGAGCAATAAATAAGACATATTATGGCCTTTTAACGTGATGAATAATGTAAAACAATAAAAAGTTAATATATAACTACTTTACCCTCATTCTGCCATGCCTAAGTGTATTGTAAGTATATGTGTGGGCTTATGTGTGTGCACTGGCGTGTGTGTGTTATACACTCTCATGAATGTGTCAGCGTTGGAAATGCCTGTCTGAGTGTTTGCTGAAGGAGCTGCTGATGTAGATGTGAGCTCATTTTTTACGACAGGACAGGGATACTGGCGTGTTTCGCAGGCATTCGCTGACTTGTCCTTCCTTTTTCTGCTTTCATCTTCACTTCTGAAACAAATTCAACACATGCAAAGACAGCCTTCTCTGAGCATGAAAGATATATGGAAAGATAATAAAAAACAATCCTTGCAGATGCAGAGGGACAAGTCATTGTAATTCAGTGCATGCAGCTCGCCAAGGCTGAGTTTCTGTGTGTTTTTTGTTTCCCACAGTCCCGAACGCAGCGAACCCTGCAGTGCCGGAGGGTCCAGAGGACAACGCCATACCGGAGTCCAGTCCCAGTCCACCCGACAAGGGACCAATTGGCCCCGATATGCCAGGAAACCCTGGTGAGCAGATTGACACACAAGCATGAGACCCAGAAACTGCAGCTTCAGACTCCTTACAGAATGCCTACTAGGTTCTAGAGAGCAAATATTTTAGCAAAATAAAGGTTTTTTAGGGGTAAAAAGATGAATATTCACAGCCTCAAGTCTTATTCTAATAATTCATCGCAGTTAGCCTGAAAAGAGAAAATAAAAATCATGTTTGAGTCTCCCAAAGTAAGCTTTCTCTCGCATGGCTTTTTCACGCCGCAGGCATTCCTTTGATATCTGTGGGTCAACATGCAAAAAAGATGTTAAAACAATATAATACAGAGTGAAAAAATACTTTCCAAACTGAAGCTCACAATGCGACATCAAGAAGACACACCCGAAACAAATACAGCTCACCAAAAGTTACTTTCTTTCATTCAAACTGTACACAAAACACGTGCTGCACCCAAGGAGACTCAAAGACATTCCCCTTTGTTATATATCTTCTTAAACCTTATTTGAATTGCAAATAATTGCAGATTAAAAGCAGAGATAATTGAAAGAGTCATTCCAGCCCCCTCGGAGGCTCTGGGCCCTTCTTGTTTCCTGTTTTCACCGGCACCTTTCATAACTTCCTTCAACCGAAGGGACCACTACTCAACTTTTTGACTTATTCCACAACTTTGCACGCAACAAAACTTCCCCCAAGTACAGCCTGTCCCAATGTGATAAGCTCCCCTCATTTAATAATTGCTTATTTGACATTAGTTGCTCTATAAAAAGATTGCCTAATATCATTTTTTCGCCATACCCGGGCTTTTACCTGTCTACCATTGTTAGATCAGGGATTATGTCAAGTGAAGAAGTGGAGGGTGGAATGAAGGACGTGTCAGTGCGGTTTGAGGGGCTGATATTTCAGGAATGAAATGTCTGACAGCCTCGCTCCGGCTCTCTCCGTGCAGCGCACAGAATGTACGAAATTCCTTGCGCCTCTGATTTCAGAGATAAGCTTGGAATCGGTAGCTCTCAGTGATGTCATTTGGTCGTGATAAGGCACCCGCCTCAATAAATGGTTAAGTGCGGAGTGGTCAGCCGACTGAGGAGACACAGTCATTAGTGGGGATGGTAGTCTCCGGAGGTATGAGGCTTTGTGTGCCTGCCGGGACAGGGGGGGGTCATGGACAGTAAAGAGGTGGTGGGAGGAGGTGAGTGCTGCTCTTTGGCAGCAGCTGCATGCATACATGGAAAACAGATTTGGTTCTTCTCAGATTTCAGTCACTAGAGGAGCCAGTCAAAGCCCCCACTTCTCCTCCCCACCCCATCCTGAGCCCCTTAGACAAAAAAGATTAAATAAAATCAGATGTTAAGATATGCCTTCCTCTTTTTTTTTTTTATCATATCTGACTTGGCATTTTCCGTACAAATCTTGGGTTGTGCATGTTTCCAAGGCTCAATCTTATCGGAGCGGAGATCTTTGTCATGTTGAGTGATGTTTGCAGATTTCATTAGGAGCCTATTTTGAATAAGCTAATTCAATTAGATAACATCAATGGGGCCATTATGTCATGTAGAGCAAACAACAAACAGGGATATGATCACAGTTGATTTAGGCACAGAACAGTAAGATCTGAACATGACAACGCTGGCTCACTGAAAATTATATTACTGCTGTGATTGTTCGGAAGCCTTTTAGGGACTGTATGAAAATGATTGGGCTGGGGAGGGGTGCTGACTCTTATTCCCTACCCCTTCTGTTACAATGAAACTGCATTATCTCAGAATAATATATTTATTGCAAACTTAACAAAATTATGAAAACACAGCCCCTCTCTTTTTGTTTAAAACAAGCTGTTACATAAACAGTTTTTATAGCCTCAAAATATGTGAGCAGGGAACAGCTCTGTGCCGGGCAGTTTGTGCGCTGCCATATTTCCCCCCGCCCCCAGTCCTCTGCGCTGGTCAAAATGCACCTTTATGGCTCACATGGAAGCCATCTATTTGATGTGCCTATTTGGTCCCTTTTTATATATAATAAATATCACAGATATGAAATAAAACTAAAAGGGCACTCAGAGAGCCCAGACCTCCGCCAAGGCTGTCTCCATAAGTGAAAAATAATGTGTATCCACCCTGTGTTTTTGATCTGCTCCAAAATGTAATGGGTTCTTCATTGGCCCGTGCTACACTGTTTTACTGTGTTTCAAGAAAATCGGGCCATCAGTTTTTCCGTTATACTGCTGACAATCAGACAAACCAATAAAATGACCAGAAAAAACAATTTGGCGGAGGTCATAAATATGGGGTAAAGAAAAAGATAAAAGCTTGCGTTATCCTCCAAAATAAGTAAGGCTGCCCTTCCTTCAGCAAAAATAAAATAACAATACCCTTCCTGATCCCCCTTAGTAATTTATGTGCAGTCCTTAAGCCCTCTCTTTTTTTCTCTCTCTCTCTCTTTAGACACCATAAATCAGGGCCAACCCGATTCTTCGGGCAACTCGGACAGCTTCCTCAACTCCAAATTGGCCTTGTTCTCCACCATCGCGGCCGGCTGCATCATCTTCCTCCTGCTCATCCTCCTCCTCGTCATCTTGCTAATCAAGATGCGCAAGCGCTCCAGGAAACACGCCCACTCGCAGCCCCGCCCCTCGGCGCTGTCACTCAGCACACTGTCCAATCCCAAGATGCCCGGCGGCACGGCTGGCACGGAGCCCAGTGACATCATCATTCCGCTGCGGACAGAGAACAACTACTGCCCTCACTACGAGAAGGTGAGCGGTGACTATGGCCACCCCGTCTACATTGTCCAGGAGATGCCGCCGCAGAGCCCTGCCAACATCTACTACAAAGTCTGACGAGCTCCGCTCAGCCAGCCACATAGCCGGGAGAGAGAATGAGAGGAGCGCTTGATTTATGTTCTTGGGAAGAACACTTTCCTTTGCATTTTGGGGACTTGATGCTTCTTCAAGCCCGTGTTATTTCTACCACCTGCTGCACAAATCTGGAGAGACACGCACTGACATGGGGTCGCGAGCTGACTGCTGAGAAAGGTTTATTCTGTTTGTTTGGGGTGTCTGACAATCCCCACCTGCCCCTCATCCTCCCCCTCACCACCTTACTACCTTCTATATCTCCCCACTGTGCTCCAACAAGGGGGGGAGGCGGGGCTGGAGCGAACCAACAGATGGGACTCCAGCTTCCTGGTCCGCTGTCCCCTTTAACGGGCAGGATATAACTTATCTCAGTTCCCTGAAGTACAGTCTGTGCAACACCCAATTAAACACACCATAGCAGCACACTAGCCAGAAACAAGCAGACACAGGTCCCAAACGCCGCTCAGCCTGCAGTTCAGGTGCTAGCGTTAAAAAAACGAGTGTGTGTTTGTGTCTGCGTGCATGTGTGTTAGTAGTCAGGGCTCCGTGCTGGGCCAGGAAACTCTCCAGATAGCTCAGGTATCAGACACAGTGTGTGAAATAACGTGTTCCCTCTCCCCTTCGCACCTCTGATGTTTGCCTTACTTACTATTTTTGATGGAGGATTTCCTTGAAAACCCTGATTCAGTTCACAAAGCAGTTGTATTTTGTTAGACTTTTCCTACAAGTGCACAATGTATAGAGTTGAATAGATCATCATTACTCTATCTTATCACCACCACCACCCACGACATCCATTAAGTCATCTGATATTTTTCCCGAGAATGCACCTTGACCCTGACTGTTAATGTCGAGGTTTGTTTGTGTGTGTGTGTGTGTATCCTGGAAAAACTCCCTTCTCCGCTGGTCTGATTTCAGCTTTATCATTACTCTGTTATTTACGACCTACTTGTGTGTATTTAAAGGTGTGTCCTCTATGTGTGTGTGTGGGTTTGGGCATGTCCAGACCAGTCCTGTATCTGGGCAGAATTTCTGGCTAAGAGGAAGAACACTGTTACTGTATCGTAAAAGTTCAAAAACAAGACAGACAGACAGGCAGACAGACAGACAGACACAGACAGACAGACAGACAGACAGACAGACAGACAGACAGACAGACAGACAGACAGACAGACAGACAGACAGACAGACGTGCTGACAAACAGACAATCCCGAGGTCTTATTAAACCCTGCCACCATGTCAGTGCTCCAGTTGGCTCCCAGCAAAGGTGTTTTTGAGGTTTAGGGTAGATGTTTATCCAGACAGCAGGCAGGTTGATATTTGTTTGTTCTTTCTTCTGATGCTCCGATGTCTCAAACGGTTGGATCAGTGCCTGCTGCTGCCTGGGCGGGGTGGGCGTAGGTTGTGTGGTCGCCACTGATTGGCTGGCCTACATAGGTAAGACGCCCTATATATGAGTTGGGTAGCGAGCTATGGCTGAACATTGGGATATAGTATTGCGAGATGCCAATTGGCTGCCATCTGTAGATGAGTCAGTGGTGTCGCCAGCGTGTGACTAATCTCTGTGCCATCTCTGTGCCCACACTCACCAGCCCGGGGAAAAGTGAGAGTGGCGCATAGAGGATAAAATGTTCCTGTGACTTGGCTATAACCTGAGAGGAAGATGGCGGTGCAGATGGGGATAAGGGGTGGGGGGAGTGATGGGTGCGGTGGTGGACGGGTGGGTAGAGGTGTTTTAGCATTATTTTTTTCCATCCTCTCCCCAGTTGTGCTGTGAATAAAAATGCTGTGCAGAATATTCCTCAGTCAAGGTGTAGAGCTGGTGAGGACACTGCAGCTCAGCTATCTCACAGCCCAGGGCAGCGGCACCGAGACAGGATTTACTGCGGCTGGATGTGTGCACACCGAAGCTCGCTTTTAGGGGATGGAACCTGTCTATGTGCACATGTAGGTGCTTTCGACGAGCTCATTTCTGCTTATGATTGCAGTTTTTCTGCATGTGTGTGTATAAATGCTTCTGTGGTCTAGCAGCCCAGCAGATTTGTTTTTTGGGGACTGGAACTCCAAACTGTGTGGCTGCCAGAGTACGGAGCGCCGCAGTCCTGGTTAATGATGTGTGAGAGGAGAGGGGAGCAGATAAGGACAGCTATTCCTCAGCACGCACACTCGAGCTGACGTTTGACGCACACGTGCACACAAACACGCACAGACACGCCGAGACTGACGGGTCCAGGTTTTATCTCCAGTCAAACGGTCAGGCTGCCTGGTGAATGTTTATTCCCCGGCAGAGACACCAATCACCCGCTGCCACATACTGTTGCCATCCACGGATATACACTGCTGAGTTAAAAGGCAGCCCTGCTTGAACACTCGGGGAAGACTCCAGTGGCTTTTGCGTGTCGTTAACCTCGGAGTTAACAGCCTAAACAGCTGCTCGTGCTTTAGTGGTCCTGTGTTTTAACTCAGCATGCAGCCCTCAGCGGCCCTCTGTGAAACACATTTAAATCAAATATTTTTGTTTCGGATCAGTGCGCATCCATTCACCTACAGCGGCCAAGGGAGTCATTACCAAATTACCACCATATCTTATTTTTATCCATACCAGTGACCACTCAATGTTATTCAATTTTGTTTGGGGAGAAAAAAAAAAGAAAAATGAAATAACAGAGATGTAAATATATGGATAGAGCCCAATTTAAGATGTAATTTCACCTGAACACTGCTCATCAGAAGAATTTAAGATTAGATTTTTGTAATGGAGGATGTTTGTAAATAGTTGTCTTTTTAAAGTGTGTTTTGTATGAATCCTTGCATTTTGTCTCTGTTTGCAATATGTTTTTATTTTCTTTTAGAGTTAAACTGAATATTGCAACGGACACAAGCTGTTTTTTTGCAGCGTCCAGTATTGTCAAAAAGTCTTTGTTACCACACGTGTTAAAGATAAAAAAATAACTGGGGTTCAGAGTTTTTACATCGCCATTCAACAGAATTGTAGTTGCTGTAGAGAAACTGTTCAGGACTGAAGCTTTGTCACGGAGTAGCTTTGAAATGGATAGGTCATTTAAACTATGGATGATAAGGCTCCTTCCCTGTTGGAGACAGCACTTAACTCTGCGTATGAAGACTGTGTTATTCCACTGCCTTTGAGTTCCCTACACCTTCCACTCCATTATTAGATGTAACAAAACATTTTGGTCCAGAAAGATTAATCTTTTCTCATTTTTAATAAGTCTATCGGGCTTGACGGAGAGAGACGTAGAGCGAGGGGGAGAGAGGAAGGAGAAAAGAGGCCACGTATGAGAGTGTGACCGTTCTGCGCTCACCATAAATCATCCGCTTTACTCCACTCATTATCTCCCAGGCGGTCCTTTGTTTTAAAGTTGCTCTCTCCCTCCTAATTTAGCACAAGGATGTTGGTCGCTCATGGTATGAGCCTCTCACTGTAGGTTGATTTCTGCTATTGTTCAAAGCCACAGTATTATTTTTCAATGTGCATGTGTAAGCAGAACCTGTTGAATTTGTTTCCTTTTGTTTGAATCATAACTGTCAAGTTTTGTTATTTTATTTTTTTGCCATTCACTTCTTTTGCCGCTTCTCAGCGTAACATATTGGCACCAGCTACAATGGAAAATAATGTTCCACCAGTTTGGAAATTACCGCATATTGATAAATAAAATTTTTCCCATGGAACTTGTTCTGGAGAGATGTTCTTTCTTTCTTACTTTTTTGTGTTTCCTTCAAGCTTAACAAATGTGGGTAAAAGATTTAATTTACCAACTCACTGACCACCCTGGTACATCATGGGCTTAAACCAGCCGCCCACGCTCACTGCACTTCCTCACTGCACATTCAACCACCCCACACACACACACACACCTCAGGGGTCAGTGCTGCACAGATGGGTTTGTTCTGATACATTAGTCAGATTGAAATCACAAGCAGGCTTCATAAATTCATATTCGGGGAGTATTGACACGCCTTTTTGCATAGTAACTAATACCCGTATCAACCCGCTCTGGCCTGGTGTCCTCCAGAATTACATTTCTTCATACATGATTAAATATGATTGGCTGCACTCGACATTTCCATTGCATTTGTCTGAAATTACAGTCCACATTTAGCCAGCTGAGGAACAATCTCCAAGTCCTTGGTGAAAGCAGAGATGGCATGAAATGTTATTAAAGTAATCAGGAATTTTCTCTTGACAAACATATCAGTGTTTGTGGGTATGGTTTTCGTGTGGCTGATGATGCGAGCAGAGACAGAATGGGCGAGTGAAGAGACTGATGGCAGGACAGAGAAAGTAAGGGCAACAAGAGACATAATGCGCCTGTGGCTTGACTGTCCCCCCCCCCCCCCTCACTCACACCC
The DNA here is from genome assembly GCF_036324505.1 of Eleginops maclovinus. NCBI lineage: Eukaryota > Metazoa > Chordata > Actinopteri > Perciformes > Eleginopidae > Eleginops > Eleginops maclovinus. The sequence goes on from NC_086371.1 coordinate 19,306,219, forward strand.
CCATCCTCACCGATTCTCTCTCTGCGCCTTGGGGCAGGTACGTTCATCTGGTTTCCTGGCTCCGTCCCGAGACGCCCCCATAGATCCACGTTACTGTGGGTTTATTAAAACCTTCCCCCCACTGAGCTTCTGTGTGTGACTGCATGTTTAACTGTGAATGTGAATGTCTGTCTGTGTGAGAGAGAGAGTCTGTTTGTGTGTTTGTGTCTCTGCATTTGCCAAAGGGCTCTACTGTTGTTCTGCAACAGAGTCGACATAACACAAATCAGGAAATATTACTGTTACAACATGAACTGCAGCATTTTGCTCCTCATGTTTTAATAAATGCACCTTCTAGATAAGTATTCTCATTAAATATAGCTTGATATTAAATGTTCTAGTTGATTCAACAGGTCAACATAATGTATATATTGTTTTTGCTGTATTTTTTGCTTATCATCCTTAGCACCTTACAACATCATTCAAGGTTGTCTTTTCAAAGCAAATCTCTTTGTTTCAGAGTGTAATTAATCACCACCATGCTAAATATGGACAGCTGTACTCATACATTAGTTACGATTACATTACTTAAGACCACAAACTTGCAAAATGACAACTCTGCTAAATGGCCAAAAATTAAGCAACTGCAAAAGCCCGAGACATAGCAATTTAGCTAACATTACCAACCTGGTTTTGTTGCCTTCCAGCACTGCTTTGCTTTTAATGAGGCACAAGCGCAACTACCCCCCTCAGCAGCCAACAAACCCCTCCCAAGGCCCGAAAATATCCTTCCAGCACTCCAAAGATACTGTGCCAGCGATGAATTCTCTGTCTTAGCAGCACGGCTGTCTGAACTAACCCCTAACTAGCTAACGGCATCTACTGTTAGCAGCAGTTAGTGTCACTTTAGCAACAAGCTAAGCTATCTACCCATCAGCAAACTAAATAAATCACGGCGAATCCAGGCAGAGCAGCCAGAGGACATCAGAGGGAATAAAATGAAACATTTTCTCCATAAAATATCAACTTCTTATGCTCTCCTCCTGGGGGATTGTACGACCGGAGTTACACAGTGCAAGGGCGCAAAGTGGGACTGACAGAGGCCCCATTCTCCCTATTACAGTCTGTGTAGATTTTGAAGCCGTCATTTTAGGCTAAAATAGTTACATAATGTAGCTTTAACTGTCACTCTTTTTGCATTTAGGCACTCACACTCTACTTGATTTGCACATTTAAACACTTGAGTTCTAATTGATGTGAGCATGTGTAATTCCCCACCTTTTTCTGATTGTATAACATGGTTGCTCACATGTCTTTATAGATGAAACAAGTCGCCTGGGAAAACAACAGCTGCCAGCAGTTTGAGGTAGCTTGGGAACAATTTAACTTACACTCATTTCCACCCATGACCATGAATGCTAATTAGAACAAAGAACTTCCAAGAAAGCTTTTTGGTCATGTTCAGTTTTTGTAAATTACTGGAGATTATCATAGTGTCACCTCTGAGGCATTGAGACCTACAAGTGGGGCAAACATTTGTGAATTGAACTTTCTTCTTAGCAAACGAGTAAAAATGACATAGCGCATTGCCGCCATAGTAATTACTATCAAACTGATGTCAGCTAAATGAGCGCAGGGCTTTTTAAGGTGAGGAAGCAAAGATTAATGCTTTTTTGAGCTACGTAATATATTTTAGATTGCACTGATGTTTCTTTTTCTGCCTAAGATTATCGAGAACATGCATGAGCATAGTTTTTATCATTTTGTTTGCTACTACATCACTGCCTGCAAGACGAGTCACTTCAACTCCTGATGAGGCCACGTGGCCAGTGAAGCTCGTAAAGAAGCCTTGGATGGAAAATAAAGTTGTCAGCAGGAGATGAAAAGTGATAGCTAACCAGATGAGGGAAGGAATTCAATAACGCTGGTACGATCCCTTTAACGGCGTAAGTTGGCACCACATCTTAGTTTCCCCCTCACGTTATTTCACACACTACGCTCCCACAAAAAATCTGCTGCATGTGCAGACACTACCCTTGATCTGTTGAAGCAAAGTCTGCAACTTCTCAACTGTGACAATGCATGCAGTGAGGAGGGGGCTGGGGATCCATCAATATAGCTCTTAAGAGATTTTGGTGAGCCATCACTTAATGTTTTTTTGTTCATATGGATCGTGCAGGATACTTGTAACTCACACCATAATCAATATGACATGCTATGGGACATGTTCTTTCTCATGTAATGTACATATACATATTTAATGAGTTAATGCATCACTCGCCAGCCATAAATAATGCAGGCCCACTAATGCCTTTCATCAAACGTTGCTCATCAAATATCAAGCAGATTTTTGGTCAGTCTTAAGACTACATAAGAAACCTGAGACGGGGCAAAGAAGCGGAAACTGAGAGAAGAAAATCCATGAGAGGGGAGTTCATTAGTTAAACAGTAACATATGGATCGCTCATGAAAGGACTAATTAATGTGAGTCAAATTCCAATCAATTGCGGGGAACTATATCTAAACAACGTCCCTCTTTAATCCCGCAGAGGACAACGAAATAGGAATCCCAGCATAACGTCTTGGCTCTCTTGGGTTATGTAATGCTTCATTTTTATGTTTCATTACACTCACATACAGCCGTCAGCCACATATTGATGGCATTGTTATGACCAGAACATGCCTGATCAGACCCGGGCTATGGCAGGGATCCAGGTCCAACCGAGACTCATCAATCATATGGTGAAGGGGGGAACCTAAGAGACTTACACACATGAAAAAGGCACACACACGTGGGAGAAATAGCTGCTGCGGCTAGCTGCTGGGTCACAGGTGTGGAGACCAGGGAAGAAAGTGGGAATTATACCCTTTCTTCCTTTCCCTCCACCCTTTTAAAGAGAAACAGCTCGCTCTCCTTGCCTCCCTCCCTCCCACGTCTTTGAAAACATCCCATTTCCATCCACATTTCCTTCAACCAATTTAAAACCCACACTTCATTCTCCCCCTCAGCGTCGCCACCCCTCTCCTCCTCCATCTCCTACTCTCAATTAGGCCATGCCTCGAATCTCAGGCATTATCTCTGCTGGCCATTTATATAACATGACTCCAAAACGCATTTGCACAATTTTCCAATTACAGTATTATGCCTTGAAGCTTTGGTTCCTTCTGTCTCTCTCATTTCCCCCCTTTCACTCAAACTGCTCTTGATGTTTAGCACTACAGAAGAGTCACCCCGACAAATACAGACACACATTTATACATTAAAGTAATGGCCTCTGTTTTCTTTCATGCATGGCTGATGTTTATTAAACTATATTTTAAACTTGTTTTTAAGATAAACATCAAGGATTTTTGTCCTGGCCTTGTTTGACTGACAGGTATCTAAAGGACAGGAAACTCTGGAGGTATGTCGTGCAAAATCCAAGAAACAAATAACTGTAAAATGTAAGAAATACAATAAAATGAACTGTCACTGGCATACTATTCAGGAAATATTACATGTCAACTGAGTAAAATCCTGAGTAAAATAAATGAACAATATAAACTTTACGATAAATAATTAATATAATGGTATGATGTTTAAAGAACACCTCAGGGTATTGAATGAAAACTTAAGAATATAAAAAAAAAAAACAAAGGCTAAGGGGAAATGTTTGAGAATATTGAATGAAAACTTGCGAATATGAAATCAATACCTAAGAAAATTAAATCCAAACATGAAAATATTGAATGAAAAGCTGAATATGATTGATTTAAAATTTGGAAAATATTTATTCAAAGGCTGAGAGTATTTCATGAATACCTAAAAACACTGAACAAAGCAACAAAGAGACTTCTGAAATAAAACCTGACAAAATACTTCAGATAAACAATTAACAGAACTTTACACTATTGAATACTACTGTATGCATGAGTATAGAAGGTATTTTTCTGTATCAGCTTTAGTTTGCCATGTACAGATATTCAGTATCCAGCCTTTAGCATACTGCTGTCATTCAAAGGAATGCTGAAGGAATGAGTCTTCAAGAATGACATGAAACTATGACATTACTAATGGCTTGGAAACTACCTTTGCAATTTTTATATCATGCCAATCAGAGCAGACTGAGCTTTTTTGGGAGGGGGCTCTTAAAGGGACAGGTGCATCAAAACCTTTTTTAGGTAGGAAAATAGGTGAACACAGACATATTGAGACAGACGGTATGCATTAAAAAAAAATAGTTTTTAAATATTAAAACATGTAAACATGTTCTAGTGGGAACCCAAAATACAAGTATGAATCTAAAAAAAGACCATCATATGTATTCTTAAAATATTGATGAAACAGCTGCTCAGTGTCCAGTGCACGTATTTCTATGTGCAAAAAGTAGTGGGGAAAATGGTTGTTGATAATGTTCTCAGTGGCAGTGCGGTACTAACATACAGCATTAAATAGTCATATGAGAAATCTTATCTCCCTGGATACAGTAGAAGCATTCATCAGTACAATAGATTTTCACAGCAGTCTTAATCTTGTAGCTCCAGTCATTAGTCCGACCTTAATGCTGTTTGGTATCCGTAAGCGGACACTGTCCGTTATGATTATAAAAAGCTGTACTTCCGGCTTCTCCAGGGTGGCTGCAGAGAGCTGACTAGCCCATTGTATCAATTCCTGGAAACCCCAGCTAATACAAGCGTTGCTGACCACCCATCTGAAAACTAACTGACCTAAATACTAAGGCAACATCTGTGGGGGCAGAGATGGTGGATGCTGACAGATAGTGTGTATGTGTTTGTGTGTGTGTGTGTGTGTGTGTGTGTGTGTGTGTGTGTGTGTGTGTGTGTGTGTGTGTGTGTGTGTGTGTGTGTGTGTGTGTGCGCGCGCGCGCATGCGTGTGTCACTCTGCTGTTTGACAATGACATAGTCAGAATAATAATATCTCTCATTCAGCGTGGCAGTGAAGGATCTCTCAATGTCACCTGCCTTAAAGAGCCAAACAAAGCTTTTATAGAAGGGTTTTTCAGCTTAACAGACACATTCAGAGCAAATACCCAGCTGAGACATTAAAAGTGAGAGGAGCAGTCAGGAGGCATCATGAACGGACGCAGACATGCCTTTGTGTTCGCTGCGATGCTGCGGCTGCACAGCGGTTGACAGGATGCATTAGAGAATCCCCCAGTAAATGGTGACTGACCTAAACATGTGACCTAAGTGCTGCCCTAGTTTTCAGGGTGCCACATGAGATCAAGAAGATTTCACTCAGCTGTATTTTATTACTGGCTCCAGAACAGAGCGCTTTGCATTTTGGGGATGAACTACAGTGTGCATTCCCAAATCTTTTTTTTTTTGCGGCAGTTGGAACAGCTTTGGGCGAGTTTTGTTACTGGGGCAACTACTTTTCCCACACGCAAGCTGACATCAGTGAGACATCAGTGGAACTCGGGGGGTAACTGAATATTCATGAAGGGCAGGGACCCATTTCAGCCCAATGAACACTCCCCTCCCTCTTTCCCCTCTCTTCTCCTCTCTCCCTCTCTCTCTCCCTCTCTCTCTTGCTCAAACACTCTCTCTCTCACACACACACACACACACACACACACACACACACACACACACACACACACACACACACACACACACACACACACACACTAACACACATACATAGTCCAGTCACAAAATCATATACACACAAGTAGTGCAAGAACTTGTTCCATACCAGCAGGCACATACTCATCTCACGCCTCGCTGCACTCATTCATATCAAAAGCGCATGCTCATTACATACAACAGCAGCACACACACACACACACACACACACACACACACACACACACACACACACACACACACACACACACACACACACACACACACACACACACACACACACACACACACACACACACACATTAGTCCTCATAAGACTTATCTAACTTGACTTCTCTCATAAAGATATAATAAACATTTAAGCAGCATCTCTTAGCAGAGGCTGATTATGAATCCACTTGCGAATGAATGCATTTCTTGTTTCATTACGAAATAACTGCTTAAAATGGCTTCAGGCTACATCTGCCATATGCCAAACGAAAAAGAAGCAACGAGAAGAGACAGCTCTGCTTTAAGCAGATGGTTCGTGGCTGCAACTAACAGCTGGATTTGTGTTTCCCTTTCATGCAGACATTGTTTGACATCGTGATTATTAAACAGGCCCATCTCAGTGCTACTCCTCCTCTGTGTTATTCTGATATTGGTATGCAGAGGCAGTGGCGGCGGCGGCGGCAAGAGGAGGAGGCAGAGGACTGGACGGTGCGATGAGAGGATAGACTTGGATGTGATGAGAGGCTGAGGGCAGTCAGTCAGTCTGGACGTTTGGCACAGAGACAGCAGATTCCATTTCCATGCCAATCTGCCTTGTCTCTCTTTGAATCAGACTTGACCTTCACAGGCTGATGACTCCAGAGGCCTGGGACCGAAGAGACGCTTTATGCCTTAAACCAGATACACACACTCTAAGATATGTTACAGCAGGAAGAATGCACAATGGGAAAAACATTTCCCCTGGTACACTCGCCCATATTTGCACACATGGACATGCTGCCTTAAGTACACACACACAGAACAGCTTAAACCATGGTAGAAAAAAAAAATCTCTCCCTTGATTTACTGTAAAGGAGTGATACAAATGATTGAAAGGAGACCAGATCGTCTTTAGAGAGCCAGCCCTCAGAGCAGATGGCTCTGTTTTTCATCTTCCCTCTCATGAGATCTAATTTTCTGTACCGTGTTCAGTAATTTCACTGTTTTCCACCATCGGAGTTTGTTTCCATAAAACACCAACAGAATCCAGTTCAACAAAACAAATAACAAACACAACAAATGACTCTCCAGAGGGTTTTTTCTTCGTCTCGCAGGTTTTAAAAGCTCCCCCAGTGTTCTCCTGTGTCTACTACCAGGTACCCGGCACCCGCCTTGTCTCCCCCCTTTTGTTAAAAGCCAGACTAAAATAGACATTTACAAGTCTCCTAATGAAAGTGACTCCGGGCCCCTTCGGTTAATTGACCACCTTTAATGAGTGTCAAACTGCGGCGGTCATTAGACTGGGGGTTGCTACGGGTCACCGCTGGGGTGAGACAGAAAGAAAGAAAGGGAGAAAAAGTGGGAGAAGGAGAGAAACCAGGTAGGCAGTAAAATAGCACAAATGATGTACCTTGTTCTGTGCTTTGCATTGCTCTGCTGTGTTTATGTTAGCGTGCAAAACAGTGTGATAAACAGCGTGCATGCCTCGGGGCAGCACCTGGCCGGCTAACAATCCCTGACATAACTCGGAGAGCAGTGGCCATATGGCTGGTAGTTCTTTCATATCCACTATTCTACATCAAGATCAGCCGTTTCTCCACCAGCCGCGTTCGGTATTGTGCCTTAACAGCAGCTGGCATCTTCGAGACAAACAAATCTAATAGACAAGCCAGGGAAAATAGAATAAAATGTCTCTCAGTTTTTGCATGAGCCTGCTGGCCTGTCATTTTCCATCCTTCCCTGATGATTTAGCAACCTGGGGCAGTAAATGACCACCATCATATATCCTGTCATTGCTGATAGTGAAGAGATTTCTGCTTTCATGTGCTTCAGATGATCATGATGCCTCTTCTAAGGCGCGCATTTGCTGTTGATGACCTCAATTGAAAAGCGTATTGCAAACAAACACAATGTCCTTGTCCTTTTATTTTGCAAATGCTCCTCAAGGGTATATGCTCATACATGTACGGGCACGTGCGCACACACATGCACAACTTAAGCCTCTGTGTTATTGGATTGAAATGGAGCCCACCACCGCACATTTCCTTGGAGTATTGATTTAATCAACTGCGTATCATGTTGAGACCCGTATCATCTGATGCAACACACACCAGCGGCAGCAAAAAGAAGCGATCCATCACCATTTAGCCGGACAGGCCCTTGTAGTCTAAACACGGAACCATTACGCATGGTTTAACATGGACACTTTGACCTCCTAGGGGGTGACAAGGTCAATGACATCATTAGACAGGAGTCAGTCTGTGCGCCGGAGCGGGACTAATTGCTATCAGACCTTCAATCAGAACTAATAACTGCTTAGATTTGTTTCGATACTCACATTATCCACTTCTAATATACTGACAGAGTTGTTGTCGTTTCCCCACCAACAGATGGGGAAGCTGTTTTGCACCTCATTTAGTTTGTTGCTACGGTAGCTCAGTAGATCCCCTTTATCCTAAGGCTCGGTTACTCTATTCAAAGGTAGCTAAGCTTACAAAATAGCTTGAGGGTGATTTCCCACACACAGATAAAGCCAAGACTTGAAAATCACTTTCAAAGCCTCCCCTCTTAAGATGCTTTGAAGCCCAGGAGTAGAGCCTGAAAAAGGGACGCATGGGAACCAGAATCTCTTGAGTATAGCAGAAATATTGAGACTTTGTTGTAACTGTTTTATCCTGTAGTCTGGCCTGATGCTGGGGTTAAGGTCTCATCACACCAACCTGGACACGCCCGCCAGGCGCCACACACAGCCTTGCCCATCACGGCTTTGTCAGCGACCTCACTGGACCATGAACGCAGACAGAGCACTCCGGAATGTCGGCAGAGGCCGATATCGACCTCGGCGCTCGAATGGACGAGCGAGCAGATGAGCGCATGCAAACACACACACACAAGCGACCAGAAGTAACCTGATCCAATGACACAGGAGCTGGCTCAGTGTGCGGCTAACTGCCTTATCTCCCTCTGGCCGCGCTCCTCTTTCCTCTCAACATTCTTTCAGGTATTTGGCCGAGACCTTTTCTCTTTGTCTGCCCTTTTCAAAGACCTGCTTTATGCTGGGAGCCCTCCAGCCGTCGTGCTGCAATCTCCTCACTGCCTCTCTCCCTCTCTCCTTTCTCTCTGTCTCTTTCTCTCTGCCCACACATCTCCAAAACTTGCATCCTTGCTTTCTCTTTTTCAACCTCCCTCCCTCCCTTTAGCCTGTTTCTCACATCCCTCTCTCCTCCACTCTAATTCCTGCACAATCCAAGCACAGGAGTGCAGATACTATGCCACCTGTGCTGCCTCCCAGGGGTGTATGTGCGTGTTAGAGTAGAGGGAAGAGAGGATGCAGTTCAAGGTCTATGACATTTAGACTAAGGGCAGGTTCACACCTAAAGGTTGGGTTCCTGAATCAAATAAATGCCGGATGATTCACTGTTTCAGTTTTCTAACTGGTCCTGGCTGGTTCAGAAATTGTAAACAAAAAGCATGTTGCGTAAATGTCACAGGTTATTGGTCGTACAGATTGCTCTATGCAACTTTGGATGTGCTTTCGTAGATGGTTACAAGAGTATGAAGGGAAGTTACGTCCTGATTTAGCAGCTGGTTAGTTATATAGCAAGCTTGATAATTCCCCCATGCTCTTTAGGTACACTGGTCACAGAAAATGAGCTTCGGACAGCGATCTGAACAGCAAACTAGTCTACTTGCTGTAAGTGGAGGGATTGTGTTGGGCGCCAGCAAGCTGTTTCTTGTCTAATAATAAATCATTTATGCTCCTATTTAACCAGCCAGCAAAACAGGAAACAAAAAAAAAAAGGTGTTTTTTTGTAAAAATGGTATCCGTCCTGCGATTGGTTCGAATTGTGTTCCAACAGAAATTACCCTGCTCCAGAGTTCACTGATTTTGAGTTATACATTTAAACAGACCCAAACTAACCGCATTAAGGGGGGGAGATGCTTCAGGGTTTGGTTGAACTGGAATAAACAAGGCTGGTGTCAACGCGCCCTAAGGTTAAACTAATACGAACTGCGATCTGGTCTTTGTAATGGAGCCAGAATGGCTTCCTTTGAAGAGACAGGTGGAGTGTTTCTGGGAACACATATGTGGGAGGATGGCAATCAGTGTACATCTATGAAGGGCCATCCAGCATCTTCAAAAAACCCACCAGTCTAATCTGTCATGGGATAACTGACTAATGATAACACTTCAGAAAGCAATTGCACCCCGCTACCTACACAGATGCTCTTTCCCGAGGTGATCTATAGATATTTTTTTTTATATGAATACAACCAACACAATACCTGTGCAGCTTTTGGAGAGCTTTTGGACTAATCAGCTCTGACAAGTGGAACAAAACAATTTAATACAGGGCTGATTTCACATCTGAGCGGCTCGTCATTTACATAAGCTTTTCACAGTCTGCTCAGTGAGCTGCGACAGGCATGTGGTGTGCCCAGAGAGACCGGAAGGCTGCTCCAAATATTCTGCCCCCTCTCTGTCTGACCTCACTAAGGAGAAGGCTACACATGCACCAGTACATGCAAGGACTCATTAGGATACACATGTGTGTGGATCTTAACCCACAGTCACCCTGTTTCCATCGCACACACACATGCGTGCACACACACACACTTTCAGTGTCCTGTGGTTAGCAGTGAGAGGAGGCAGTGGCGCGTCTCTGTGCTGACTTAATGTCTTTTAACAGTTTGGCTCCAGGACCAGGGGTTGGTCAGAGCTGAGCTAAAGCCAAAACTGGGCCTGATCATCTGTGACGACAAGAAAAACCCGAGGCAAAGTGTGTGTGTGTGTGTGTGTGTGTGTGTGTGTGTGTGTGTGTGTGTGTGTGTGTGTGTGTGTGTGTGTGTGTGTGTGTGTGTGTGTGTGTGTGTGTGTGTGTGTGTGTGTTTGTGTGTGAGTCCTAGCCATCTTCCTCTCCACTCTTCTCTCATTTTCTCTGTTTCAGTCACCCTGTGTCTGTGTGTGTGCTCATGAAGTGTGTGCAGATGTGTGTGGGACTCTTCACTGGTAGAAGCTACGGGGGACAGGAACACCAGCGGACTGAATTACCCTGGCCTGGACAAAGCCATTGACAGAGGCATTAAAGTGACAATAGAATATTTACTGCACACAGAGCTGATTCACTCTGCTGCCTAATATGCAGCACATCAATATCCTGGAGAACGCTCATAGCACACTGCAGTGCATCGCGTGGAAATTAGCCTGGCATACAGTCTTACAGACACACAGTCATACGCACACACACACACACACACACAGAAGAAACTAACTGGTGCAGATTTGAAGGCAAACCGGGTTGCGGGGTTGCAGGGTTGGGTAGATGCGGGGTTGGGGGGTAGCAGTGTGGAGCAGAGCCGAGTGGGGAAATAACTGCGGCTCTGCTTGAATAAGTTTATCTCAGCACTGAGGAGAATAGATTGCTGTGTCCCTTTGCGGAGGTCTACCTCTCAGGTGGCCTACAGGACACCAAGTCACCTTGTTACTAAATATCAGACACACTGGAACAGCCTACAGTAAAAAAAACTTTGACTTTAATTAAATATATTATGTCAACAAATTTCACAAAACTGTTTTAGGTTAGTTACAATCAATAATATTAAGTTGAATCTAATATAACCCCTAACCCTATTTTAATTCGATAGTATGCTTTCAACTAACCTAATATAGTGATGTGAAATCTGGTGACATAAAACATTTAATTAAAGTCAAAATTTCAGTTTTGACAGTGTACCAATGTATATACTGGTGCGGGTTGGTGCCATGATTACCTTTGGTTCTGTGTGTGTGTGTGTGTGTGTGTGTGTGTGTGTGTGTGTGTGTGTGTGTGTGTGTGTGTGTGTGTGTGTGTGTGTGTGTGTGTGTGTGTGTGTGTGTGTGTGTGTGTGTGTGCTCAAGCATGTTTGGAAATGATTTCAAGTTCATAGATCAATGGCCTCGGGTTATTTCTTCAGAGCGGCTCAGAGAAATCTGCATCAGATCACACAAACATGTCATCCAGTTTGCTGACTTTTCCTCCCCAACCACTAACCGCTGGTCCTCACTCCGTATTCACAGCCAGTTAGATCATGCTCACATGCTCAACAGACCCCTCTCCTCCTGTCTCAGTTTCACAGTCCAGAGCTGCTGAAATAGCCAACATATGTTTGGAAAATGAATGTCCCACGTTGAGGTCAAACAGTTACCCAGTATACGGAGCACCACGTACTTATCCTGATTATGAAACCCTCTCTGCTGTTGCTCCATGCCGCTTTTTAAATATTTTATATCATTCATAATTCACCAGCTCTGGAAAATTAAGAGCACTTACAATGGTTGTAATTTGAGAAAAGGAAGTTGTCGGTGGTGTGCTGCACGTCGACAGTGATGTATTTAAGTAGTACTGATTAGAAATGTACAGATTGCTGTTGTACAGGCATTAGAGGAGAAATAGAGACAGATATATTGCAGGTTGGCATGCAGCGCAGAGTAGCGGGGTGTTGAAATACATTGAAATGTGATTCGGGAGTGTGGCCTCCATCAAGTAAGCCAGTTTCTGCAGTGTTTGGCACTAAACACACTGGATAAGAAGATCTGCAGTCCTGCAAAGGTGGGTACATTACTATTATGTTTTAAATATTGATTTCCAATACACAATCTCTTTCTGTAAGACCCCTGGTCTAAAATGTCTTACAAACATACTTAGAACGAATTTAATTTGCTTATAGCCCCTTAAAAATACAGTTGTAGACATTCATAAATATTCACAAGGTTTTATTACAATTATCGTTACACATTAAAATGATTTTATTGTAACTAAAAGTACAAATATCATAATGCTTCATGATGGCAACTCATTGACTGACCAATGATCACACTACATTATAATTACCATAGTTGTAATATATTGAAATGCATTTTTTTTTTCAAATGTAATAATTCATTTTGATAATTTTGTTTTGTTGTGAAGTACTTTGGTACTTACATGTCCTTCATTATAAGTCACTGTAAGAAGCAATAATTCTTTATCATGCATTACAAATATTGTTACGATGTGTGGGCCTATACAGCCCTCAGGCAGATAATAATTTAATCATAGGTGTGTTTGTGTTGCATTATACACATTAGAGTCAAAGAAAGTGCTACTGAATCACCTTCTTCAAACACGCTAGACATTGCATAATCTGGAGCACGGCTAACATAAAAAACAGATTTGCTTTGGGGCATAAAATGTGACTCAGTTTCTTGAAGTTACTTGCATATTACATAAAGATTGACCCAATTAGAGACTTTCTAACAACTCTTTCTGACTTCCTGCTGGACTTTCCAATTGTTGAACAAAAACTCAGAAAAACCACCATGTTGGCATTTACAACACATTTACATTTTCCTGACATGTTTCCCTTGCACATGAATACTGATTCTCACCCAAAGAAAACTGCAGAAATAAAGTGATTCCGCAAAATCTTCCTTGCCCTAGAGGATGCAATCTCCTGTGCAGTACGAGCAGTAAATGTTGGGGTATTTTGACGATAAACACGACCTCTCAAACATAATCTTTTCATTTTATGCCGAAACCTAATTAAATTCTAACCGTGGAGGTGACAAATCAGAAAAAACTCGTTTCGGTAATGGCCATTTGTAACGGTTTGAAGCCACTGACAGACAATGTCAATGAGGTTTAATAATCAAAAACAATCAAGACAAGCACATGAAAAGTCAAAACCCCACAAAATCTGCACAATCCATACCAACAACAAACCATGTAAACAAATAACAAAAACTTAGGTTATAGAACATAATGATAACGTATGCTTTGTAATCACAGTGAATATGTTGAGTTTTAAAAAATTACCAAAAATAATACCTCAAATGTAAAAAACACTTTTCTAAATACTGAAAAATGCATTAAAACAATTAATAAAACCAACAAAACACAACTAGAAGAGAAAGTATTATCTATATATATGTGTGTGTGTTTATAAAAACTCTGTCTTATGTTGCTTTGTTGGGATACCGACCCGACAAAAAATTATACCTAACTTACTTTTCCATTCATCTTTTCTTTAAATGAGACACATATTCCTGCATGAGACTGCCTAGGGAATATAATTAATGGGGGCACATATCGTTAAAAAAATGTGGATTTAATAGGCTAAATGAGGCAAAGCCATGTAGTTTTTCTTACAGTAACAGATGTGTGCAATATATTCGTTTTTTCAGACTCATTTCTTGACAGCTCTAGCCCAAAAAATAGATTGAAGATCTTACCAAGACAAATTAAGACCGGTTGTGTTACAGCATGTTAATAATTCATTGCAAATGGTGCCTGACAAGATTATTCATCTTGGGATAGGGAAGAAAAATAAAGGTTTAATCATGCTAAAACACTGTAACTTTCTAGCAGAGGGAAAGTTTTTCATTCGGATTCATACCGTCCTGAGGCAAAGTTGTTCCCACAAATTAAACGGTGGGAGTAGAAAGTGGGATTGCTCTCGCCACATAAGGAATAACACCACAACGTGTGAAATACTTCCAGCCAGTTTGGAGCAGAAGCAGAACCATAGCAGCCGTCCGGAGGTGTGGATATTGACCAACAACAGACGACAGATGAAAGAGTCCAGCCTGTCTTCTGTCCTTCATTAGGACTTGTCCCGGGATGCAGCTGGATGTACTTACCTTTAATAGTGCTGATAATTAGCCCTGCCATTCTACATTCACCCGACGTAAACACACCGCCACTCACTCACACACACACACACACACACACACACACACACACACACACACACACACACACACACACACACACACACACACACACACACACACACACCGCAGAGTTTATTACTTGGAAGGGAATCATTATCAGGGATAATTTGAAAGCAATTTTGAGGCTCACCTATTACCTCTGTTTTGGTTCCTCCTGGTCATTAGCGGAGCTGTCAGGAAGATTGAATATTACACATTTAGAGGGGGGTCCCTGACTCCAGGTGTCAGGAAAGGTTAGGTAGAGCAAACGCAATGACAGACAATCACACAAAAAGCCACGGCCTGTCCCCCTGAACTGCACCTACATTTGTGTTTCTTGTTGAGAAATGAGTTTGTTTAGTAATTGTGCGTATTTATCACCAGGGGGGATGATTCTGTCTGAGTTGGGCCAGAGGTACAGGAGGGAGTTAAGCACCCTTTTCCTTCTTATTCTTCTTCTTTTTTTACTGTGATAGATTAATCGCTGTTTCAGGAGATGCGCTGGAGAGGCTGTGGAATATCAATAAAGGGTCCAATTATGATCTTGAGGTGTGGCCATTGTCTGAGGAAGCCTTTCCTCTTTGCAGGATTAATTATGAGGCTGCCTTTTACCTGCTGATTTTATTAAACCTTTTCATGTCTCAACTTCCATCTATTCTTTGGCTATTAATATGCAGATCAAAAAGGAGACAGATTTTCCCTGGCAAACAGCGAGGTCACGCTTCAAATTAGCATATTACTAATCTGCATAAAATTGTTTCAAAGACAGTCTTGTTAGAGTCTCAGCTCTGGGTGCAGTTCTACGTCAGCTAAACCGTGACAAGGTTGAGCTGGCTTGTTATTCTAAATGTAACGCTATTAACTTTACACTGGTACATTCCATGGTATATGCTTGCATATATTTCGTTTAAATGAGGCTGCGTTCACGGTCTGCGTGTTACGACTCTTTGTATTGGATATCAGTCCTTTTTAAACTTCACTCACTCGACTGTTTCCGCTCAAAGTATGAAGTGAAATTGGAAGAGAGGTGTCCCTGGCAGTGTCTAACGGTTTTTTGAGAGACAGTAGAAGCATGGGCAAGCCAAGACCTATGAATAATCTGCCTGAGTGTTGTTGATATTTACAAGCTGAATGCAAATGTCATCCTCTCGTAGATCATCTTTTTCCTCCCCCGTGACTCATGGTGCTTGGGATCTGTTTTGTATTCGTTCAGCACTTTAAGGTAAAGCCGGAGAAAATTAAATCATGAAATCATTACTGCGAAAGGTCAGAACATAAATATTTAATAATCTGATATTTTCAGTGTAAGATTGAGTTTATGCACGCTGGCATTAGGGCTAAGAGAGTATGGAAATACCAGGCTGCTGTGTCTTTATCTTACCTAAGCAAGATCACTCTCTGATGGCAAAAAAGGGAAAATCGGTGGCACATTTTTTGCTGAATGTCTGACCTCGGACCAGAGTTTGGACAATGTGGGATTAAAAATGGGAACCGCTGCACTTCTTTGTACTTTTTTCTCCAGCTGTCTTGCATAAGTTAACCCTTTTTACCACTTCAGGCAGATCAATAAGGTTCTCTACCTACTGGTCCAACTAATAAAACGGTCTGGTAACCCAAGTCTCTGCAGCGTGTCCCGGGGTGCTGAGGCCCACAAGTCTGTCCCCACACCCTTCCCTTTCTTAATGATCAGGATTAGAGGGGCTGGGGCCCTCTACTGTAGGAGGAAGCAGCTGCTTCCATGCTCATTATAACCTCACAACTCCATAGAGTGGTAACAGCTGGAACACACGTTTCTGGAGGAGAGAGCTGGGATCCTACGAAGATCTCATGTGGCAATAAGCATTCCACGTTGAGCGGTGAGCTGCGGCGCCGTGGCATCGCATGACAAGCAGATGACAGGCAGAACAGGAGTGAGCTGAATGATGCATTAGCGCAATCGTTTGTTTTGCTGTTTTTGTAATTTGATGTTATAAACTTGTGTCCGTGAATGAATAATCTGCTCAACTTTCATGTCGTTTCATCAAACTTCTGTGAGGCGATGGAGTCACAACAGGGTGTCATTTAATAGAGCACTTTAATCAAGGGGGCTGCCGTGGTGTAGTAAAATGACAACTGTTATCTGCACCAGACTATATCTGCAGCAGATGATGATAACAAGACGAGGTGGGCTAATGAAAGGGACGGTGGAGTACGATGATAAGGCTGCACCGTCAAGACTCAAATATTGCTTTAATGACTTCATCATCCCTTGCATGTATAATGGGACGGGGGCTGTCTGCGGTGGGTTGATAAACCGGTTACACTGTGCGGCGGTGACAAGCTATTTGACGAACCCGAGATCTCATGGCTGTACCTGCATCAAAAACGAAGACGTGCTACAAATAGATCGGCGACAGAGGCAGACGTCAGACTGACACGAAGACACTCAGCAATAACATTTATAAATTGAATGGCCTGAGCCGCCTCACTCGACATCCCCCCCTAAATACCTGAAGAAATTGAGTTTGCTCCCATTTAAGTTCCCTTAGAGCATCCATTTTCTTTCCCCTTGCCAGCGGCATCAAACCCCCCCTGCTGTGAGAATGTGAAATATCCCTTCTCGCTGGCAAGGCCAAGGCTATGGGGCTGAAGGGAGAAGGACTCTGGAAATTACCCAAACGCCTCGCCTTCTATAATTCTCCACTAATTGTCTGGAAGGCTCTGCATTCAGGTGTGGAATAATACTGACCCGGGTGGCGTATTGAAATTCCACTGCCTAGCTCCCTGGGGTCACATTCACAATATCCTGCTTCCACAGAGCTGTGAATTTAGAGTTTAGCCTTCTGCATGAGGTAATGAAGAGCCGTACGCATTGAGAAAAGCTCCTCCTCTGCCGTGATGAGCCAGTGGCACCTTTGGGCCTATTATCCCAGCACTGCTATGACAGGTACAGACGCTTCACACCATGAAGACCGTGAACTTTCATCACAGAGCACCTTTGCGGAGGTGAGGGAATCATAACAAGGATTTTTATGTTCCCACATCTATCCTATCAAGCCTAGGATACAGCTCTCATAATGAAGTGAAGAGAGAAGAAAAAAGAAGTAGGAGAACAAATGAAACTCAAACACAACAAGAGATGATAATGGGAAATAAGCAAGACAATCAGAAAGGGGAGGAAAAAAAGAAAGCGGATTTTGCATGAGAAAGTGGTGCATTACAAAAGCTCCACAGCAGGCCAAAAGCAACTGCATAGCAAGGCTCCTTTCCATTGTAACCTCCCTATTGAGCGTATGTGCACCATGTGGGTATGCATACATCCTGAACCACAAAACACTCCCATGATGACTAATGAAGTTGACATAGGGCTTTCAACTATTCATGAGTTGAGGCCTGAATTATTGGTTGGGTTGATGTAAGCAGGCAAACTCTATTTCCAGTGATCAGACCCATACAAAAAAAAAGCTGTCCCCCTCTGTGGGAATCTTCTGACTAGGCGTGCCTTTGATTTCAGAAACACTGTCTCTGGTTCCTACATCAGCTCCTCGCAGTTTACAGCAACTCCTTGGGGTGGACGCTCCGTGCAGCTGTGGGCATGTGAGAGATGAAGAGATGGAGGAAAAGGAAGAAGCTGAAGCTCATTATGCGTCTTGCTTACAGGCATTGTGTGGATATTCTATTAGCCATATCTAAAGTGTAATTGTACCATTGGGGTGTGTGTGATAGGTTGGGGGGGGGGCAGTGTTGTCGGGGTGCCAAGCTTTCTCTCAGCGACTAGCGAAGTGTGGTAATCTCACACACCATCTCATTACAGTTTAAACCCCCAGCAGCTGCTCACATTAGACTTTTATTACACGCTGCCGCTCACAGCTGTGCTGGCATAGGCCCGGACAGGATGGTGAGAGACGGGAACAAAGACAGACAGACACGGGGATTCCAGCACAACATTTGGCTCCCATCAAAAAAGTGGAAATTTTGGAGCAGAGGGTTGTAATGACCCTAACAGCCTCTCAGTGTGATAACTCGGCGGCCCCCTCTACCCCAGACCCTAAAGCGGGGCCAAGGACAGTCGCACAGATGGACTGAGTCATACCCAGTCAGATTGGGATTCAATCAAAAGTGCCAGAGCAGTGGTCATGCAAAAGCTTCACGCAGGGACAGCTTTCATGAGCATTTGTCTCGTCCCAAAAAAAGCAGTATGGGATCGTGATGCTCTATTATTTCAACCGTCACATCTGTTTTAGGCGGCTGTAAATGTGTGTGTGTGTGTGGCGCATGTGTGTATCCCCATGCATGATGTATACAGGCGATGAGCACACATGCACAACATATGGTCTATATTTCTGCCTCATATCTCGTCTCTCGTTTAAGTATAGTAACTACAGTAAACAAACCAGTAAGTACTTAACCTCAAGATTTCCCTAATGGACGCACTGATGTTGGTACAACTGGTTTCAGGTGCAGCGTTTAAGTGGAACGAGCTGCAAACTGCCTTTAAATATAGCTCTGCGTTCCACTGGGACATTTTAGTGTTTTATTATGTGATGTTTTTTTTATTGTTTTTGTAACTGTTTTTGAATTATGTGTGTTTTGCTGTTTGCGTTCCGGTCAGTTTTCCAAAGTCTCAGGTCTCTTTAAAGATATTGGAAAGTAAAAAAGTATATAAAATATCTAGAAATATATTTATATTTTTTAAGTAAATAAATAAATAAAATGAAAAATAAAATGAAAAAATAATAAATACAAACATAGAAGTAAATAAATAAATGACAAAAACAAAATAATCTCTTCTGGTATGTTGATTTAAAAAATATATTTTGAGTATTTATTCAAAATGTCAACCGTCTAGAATATCATTTCAAATTAATTTTATATTTTGAGCTCAGTTAGTCAATCCTATATCTTTGAGCTTAATTATTCAGAGAGTTTGTTTTCCTCTATTTTTAGATGCAATCTTTCACCAGATTACTTAAACCTGCAGAGAATATATCAGCATTGGATCAGTGCCCTTAAGAGTTCAGGTTTATAGTCTTTAATGTAATGCAAGAAATTAATGAACATTGTTTTTAAACAAGACAATTTATTTTTTAGGAATGGGAATAGATTTCTTTAAAGTCATTTTCTTAGAAACATGTCTGTGTGGACAGATCTAAATCAAAGGTTTCAGCAAAGAAAACCCTCTGATTAAGCTTGTATGAATATACATTCACGAGGAAACACAATTTTATTACAATCCAATAAAACAATGCTGAAATTGAAAGCATAAAAACACACATTTGAATTAACAGCTCTGTGACAGTCAGCTCAAAAAAATGCTGAATAAGCTTCAAAATGCTAATACTGTTTTGCAGGGTGATTAAATGAAACTGCTGTATAGTACAGGTGTTCTTATTATTGTTTCCATCGCCTTTCTTTATCTATACCTGCACATTCTCTGTGTGTTTGAAGCTGCAAGTCAGTGTGTGCAGCCTCAGTGTGTGTCTCACCTTGACTTCAGTGTTAATGCGGTGTACTTGCAGAGGACACTGGGACACGGAGCCCAGCTGGGGAGGGAGATGAAGCACAGCTGGGGATAATTAAACCCAGCACTGTCCCTGTGAATGTGGCCGGGCAGCCAGGCTGGTCTCGGTGTCCCCCAGACAGAGCAGCTTGGATCGGGACTGCCTGCACCACGGTCTCCCTTCACTGTGATCCCGGATCAGAGGGAAAGCTTGACAGCGACTCAGCAGAGGAAATGTGGGAAACCAAAGACACAGCTTGAATTTGTTGTAATTTCCCTCGCACATGCACAATACTTTGGGAACCCTCTTTTCCTGTGTGATAGACAATGCGTCCATCAACTGAAAATATATTTGGCAGAGCACACAGGTGAGCCGGTACTCTTTATCAGCTCTAAATTTGCCTTGGCTTGGTATGAGACATGGAAGCCGGCCATATCACAGCCAGGGCTCGCCTGCACCAAGCTGGGGCTGGGGTTTGTCTAATTCGAGGAATGCTATTTTCCTGTTTCTCCTCCACAAGGCTGATTAATTTACAATGGCACTGCTTTCTGTCTCTGCCGACCTGCTAATGTATCATTGGAATTGAAACGGTTTTCTTTGGATGTTGTGATAGAAAGTGAAACCCTCTCCAGATCGACCCCAAAATATCTTTTTAAAAAACCCACGCGGCCTGCCAACTCAAACAGCTTTAGATTGAATGAAGTGACCTGTCCTGCGTTTTAAATGCCTGTACTCGGTGCAATGATAAAACACCTCTTTCCAAGAACCATCAAACTCTTTGCAGTTTCCAAAAGCTGCCGAGGTGGATGACCTAGCGTGCAAAAATTGCGGTGTGATTAATCAGGAGAGGCTCGAGAGGAGTGTACTGCCGGCTGTGCTTTCACCACTGTTTTCACTTCACACTGTTTTTAGAATAAGTAACACTGCTGAAAGGAGCCATTTGATCACAAAGGCATCGCAATGGCTCATTAATGATGCCTTTAATGGTGCCCTCCATCATTCTGGAATCACTATGTTGTTGCACAAGCAGTCAATACAGTGGGCCTTCCTCGCCTTTATTAAGTTACACTTTACTGGTGTGTAAAATTCTACTGCAGACATTTTATTTGCCACTTCTCGATAGCTATGCTTGAAATAGGGGCCGAATAGGTGCAGTTATCTTCCTGGTCTACGTTATCTTAGTTGTAAATAACGCTTCTCTCTCTGTTTTACCCAGTGTTTGGTTACTTCATTGCAGCCTTCACCCTGAGTAACTTTGTTGTCCACTAATCGAACAAGGCCAGTGGGAAATCATTAGCTGCGGTTAGGTCAGTTATCCTTCTGATCACAGCCTGGATGCTTAGTCTTAGTATGTGCAATATGTCTTCATTACAGAAATCATTATAATGTATTCCTCAGTAGTAGGGAGCCGGATTGCACCAGTTGTAAGTGAACAGCTACAGGATTTCTTGATTAAATCCCAAGGTGCGGACTTAGATGAAATGAGCTCCATTGGCGGTGATATTACCATTTATTGCCTGAGCTTTCACAAGAAATGTTCGTCGAACAAAGCAAAGCTCGTTATGCCGTCGCTGTCAATTTCCGTGACAGTTAGTAGCTGTACTGTAAACACACCTAAAGACACACAAACATGATCAGTCAGGCATTGGTTGCAAAACAGACTCCGGGTGCATTATCAAGCGGATTAGGAGCATAACTGATAAACGCTGTGAGGAGAGCAGCTCACAAACAACTTGTCTGTTTGTTCATTTGGCCTTCGTATTTGCTCCCGTCTCTGTAACCCACAGAGAACAAGAATGACACTCATTTCATATCAGGTAACTATAGAGATTAGCAAACATACCCTCCCGCTTCGGTTGCCATCACGGCACTGATAACGATGCTCCCCAGCCGCACTCCTACGCAAACACGGTACCAACCAAACATTTCAATTTTAGTACATCTTCATGTCTGTGCGGGGATCATTAAACAGAGGCCTAATGAATGCAGCTAAACATAATGGACGGCTGAACAACTTCATAGCCCTCTTCTTACCTCGTTGGAGATTTGCTGTTGCTGCGGTGCTTCATGCATTGTGACGTCTCCGCCGGGTTCCTGCAGCGGGGTGGAACTTACTCCACCCCTCAAATCCATCAGGCTTTATAAGGGGGCTCTGTGCTGCTTGTTAGAGTAACACGTATGACCATGTTGGAGCCCTAATGAGCGGGGGAGCTAGCCGGGAGAACCGTGTCTGGACGACAGAGAACATAAATCTCCTGTCCTGCTCTGAGCCCCGGGGACTGCACAAACACCGAAATTGTGCGAGTCTGAGTGAATCTACAGGAAATGTGTGCGTGTGTGCGTGCGTGCATGAACACACACTTAATGCAGACTATAGCAGCATCCTCCTGGGAAGACTCATCTACCATAGTTGAAAGAAGCAGGTTGTTTGAATTATGATCTAACAATAGAGTTCCACTCCCACTCTATAAATGAATCCAATACCGGCATATCTATCATTACCACAGGACTTGCTCTCAGCATGTTTCTTTTTTTAAATTTGGAGTTTGAAAATCCATCCAGGCATATTTTGCTCTGCACAAACCACCCTGCAGGTTATGATAATTTCTCTGTTTTCAGATTCCCTTTGCATAAACTGCAGTCTGTGGCATTGATCACGTCTAGTGTGTCTCACTTGCATCCTTCCTGCTTCCTGTCTGCTTATCTGCTGTACCTGGATGAGATAGAGTAACATAGACGGCGGAAGTCATTTAACTCACCTTGCAGTGCAACTGACTGCGGCGTGAGGGGTGTAATGAAGGTTTGAAACTCCATTAAAGTATTGATTTGTGAGTGAAATTTACTGTGGGATATGAGCTTTAAATAAAACTGTATGTTCGTGTCTGGGCGTCTGAATTAAAGAGGCACAGAGAGAGAGAGAGAGACAGAGAGAGAGAGAGAGAGGAGTGGACAGTGTGCATGCATGTGTGCCACAGGAATGTGCGCCAGAGTGTGTGTGCGTGAGAGGGAGAGACAGTGTATGTGTGAGTTATATAGCCCCAGGGAGCTGCTATGGTCATATTTTAATAACTCACAGTATGTTGGATTATGTACTGTGGGCTTGTAATATCACACCATCAGGGCAAAGCCCTAACAGATCCTCCCTTAGCTGGCCCTTACCAAAAAAAAAAACACATATCAGGGGACTCGCCAAAACATTGTTTTCAGTTCTGCAGCACTTGTGAAAATGTGAGCTCCCACATGATTCCAGTTCAAAGGTATGCCTTCGCCGTTTTGTCTGCCTCAGCACGCAGCGATCTCTCTCCCGGCCACAATGAACAGAGCTCCAGGTTTAATAGGCCTTAAGTAGCGCACCCCCTTTTGCTGCCTTTGAAGAGCAAACACTCTCTCTCACACACACACACACACACACACACACACACACACACACACACACACACACACACGCACACACACACGCACACACACACACACACATACATACACACACACACACACACACACACACACACACACACACACACACACACACACACACACACACACACACACACACACACCGATATACTTGCACATTGCTGTGTGAGCAATAAAAAACAGAGTGGAACAGTGGCTAGTTCTCTCTCTGACACATCAAAAGGAGAGCTAAGGGGAGTAATGTGTGGAATGATGTGTGTGTAGACCAAGGCCGGGATGCCATTCATGGTTGTAGTGTTGTGGTTTTAACTGCCGGAGGAGGCTTTAAGGCTGCGGCTGGCAAGTTCTAGGCCAGCGGTGTTAACACACTGCAAACCTTAAGTGTTGTTTGTTCATTTAAAAAAAAGATTTGCTTTAGTGTTTCTTACCTGAACAAAGTACAGAGGAGATTACTATATGGCAGTCACGAGCTTGAGAGAATAGCAGCAATAACCATTCACGTATCTCTATAAAGCAATAAAGAGCATTCAGAAACACTCTATTTTTAAGAGAAAAGAAAGCAAAAGTGATTTCACACACACACACACACACACACACACACACACACACACACACACACACACACACACACACACACACACACACACACACACACACACACACACAGTATGAGTGCATATGCGTGGGTGTGTGCTTGCATGTAGGCACATATGCATGTTCACGTGTCTGACTGTGAGCTATCGTATAACTCAGGCACTGAAGGAGAAGGGGAGAGTTACAATTAGCCTTCCGCCTTGAGCGTAGCCCCGTCCTATAAGGCATGTTTACGCTTTAGTCATGCAGTAATTACACATGTCGTCTTTTGTTTTCTATGTCCCATAAATCATGGAGCATAACGAGGGAAAAGGCAAATTAGAAGGAAAAAAAGGAATACTACACTGCTCTTTTTGTCTTCAAGCTCATTTAGGCCTGGTGGAACGTCCATGGGGTTTGAAATGGGAGGAGAAGAGGGGAAGCGTGGAGCGTTAAGAAGGACTCTGCTTCTCCAGATGGGAAACTTCTGTTAAGCTGTAATGAGAATGCACAATGACGCAAACAAGCTTGATGAAGCTAGACATGGCAGCGTTTAGAAATACGAAACCTAAAAAAAACCTCACTTTACAACACTTTTTTTGTGCCTTTCTTGTTTTATTCTCTATGATATCCATCCCAAGCTATAAGTGGAAGAGAAACGTCTTCATTAAATGTTCAAGAGAACATGTTTCGTTTTTCTGTTTTTTTTCCCAGCATGCCCAACAGGGAGGGACGATGAAAAGGCAAGTACAAATGATAGGAAAACAAAGGATAGGATTGACTGCTCCTAATGGGATGGTTTTCAGCAGCTGCATTAACAAGCCTGTTTGATATCCTTCTCCTAAGTGAAGTTGTCAGCCCCATGTGTGCAGCATGCTATGTTTAGGATGTCTAAAAGAGTTGGGTTTTCTGGCACCGGCCGATAATAAAATGCTGAAAGCGGTGACCTACCGTGTCTTTCCCCCCGCCGTGTTGCTCCACGGTCATTCTCAAAACAGACCGAGAAATTCTCAGGTCAAGAATCCATCACCGGGGTTCTACAATAACACGCATTTCCATACTGGCTGTGAGAAACAGGTCCAGAGGGAACAAAGTGCCTCTGGTTAGTGGTGAACTCCTCTTAAAACATCATAAAGCAACGTATTACTTTCAACTGAATCTCTTATGTGCTAAATAAGGTTAAAATACTTGTGCCTCTCTGAGTGTGGCTCTTTACATATGCAAATGTGAGCTTACAGTAGCGGCTGCATTCATTTCCATAACGTGAATCATGATGGCGCTTCAGATTTGCTCGGTCGATTTCCAGTTATGCTTGCAAACAAAATCCATATTTGGCAGGGTAAAAAAGGAACTAAGATTAGAGGTTTGTCGGGAAGAAACACCCACTCTTTTCATAGACCAGTGTATTGCGAAACAGTCTATGATTGTGAGTTACTTTACCATGACTGTTTTGATGAAAATGCATCGCCTTGTCCTTGGAAATGTGGCACGTCAATCAATACGGTTGTACAGATTGGGTAATACTCTCCAGTGTGAAGGCTACAGACTAAAGACGCTGTTCGACTGATGAAACAATAGTAGGGGAAGAGGGGGAGAAGGCATAGTTTTTGCAGAGTCTGCATTATTGGATTTGGATTGTAACATGGTAGTATCAAGTTAGGTGGAGAAGGGCCTGTGAATATCGCGTTGGAATCACAATAGACAAGGGAAGATTGTTATTGCGCCGCACTTCCATTAATAATTCAATCATTTGACCCGTGACATGATTTCCCGTAAAACAATCTCTGAAGGCCGATAGACATATTTGAAATCTATGTGAATGTGGGTGTGTGTGATGTATCTGTGTGTGTGTTTTGACCTTCCCAGTATGACACAGAACCGATGCCTGAGGCTACAACTGCAAGTATAATATTTAGAGGAGACAAGATATCAGGAAGTGTGTGTGTGTAGCGTAGCCAAAGTGTGCTGCATCACTTCCCTGAACCTTAACATGCCCCCCCTCCACACCCCCGAAGGGTTGCTCCAATATGTAGAAATGGAAGGCCTTACACGATCACTTAAAAACCGAGACGCAGCACTCTAACAGAGCAAAGAATGCCTCAAATTCAAAACATAGTATGTGAGAGAGTGGAAACAAAGTCAGTATAATATCATAACACATTGTTTGGAGAATCACTACTGACAGGTTCCAACATTGGCCTGCTCCAACACACAGACAAATGCATGCAGACCAAAACCAAGGGAATGAACAGAGTTGCTCACACAAAATAACAACCCGCTCACGTGCACGAGAAAAATACAGGGGTGACATCTATCAGGCTGCAGACGGGTGCCTTGGAAGGGGAAATCTGTCCTGTGATGGCTGTAAATGAGGGCTGTGGCGGCGCTGTCACATTGCGTTTGGCTGGGAACAGGAGCTGCGAGGGGCTGCGAGGGGCTGCGAGGGGCGGAGGGCATGCACACTGTGTACTGATATAATGAACTTGGGGGATGGCGGGAGCATGGGCAGACACTGTCACAGCTAGTGGTGCTGCAAAAAAAAAAGGATGGAGGCAGAGGAAGTAAATTGAGTGCACAGAAGAGAGGAAGAGGCAAATAATGAAGGCAAACACACGAGAGACAGAGAAGGGGGCTGGCAATACCTGCGTTATGCCAGAAGAATATTTACTCTAATTAGAACCGGCTAATGTGTCTCCAGGTATAAAGGCTGTCGACATTTTCCTGAGAATAATTAGAAGCATGTATTGTCCAGGAGAGCAGCGCGGAGCCCCCTTTGTACATCATTAACAGTTCACTGACAACAAAAGAGGAGTTAATAGAATGTAATGTGGTCTCCTCACCCATCCGTTTGCTCAAATGGTCATTAGGGTAATGCAGAATAATTCCTTCCTTCTGTGCTTCACCCCCGAAATGTCTCCTCCCACCTCCCATGTGCCCCCTTTTTTTTGTTGCTCGCGTTGACTTCCCTCTATTTCCAACTCCTCGACCGACTGAAATTTTTTCTCTCCAGTCTCTATCCTTCTAGATGATAAATATGATTTCATGGCGCGTTGCAATCATCAGTCTTCGTAAAATACACGGAATCCTCCATAAAGGAATTAATTCTGCATCGAAGAGACACAGCCAAATGTATAGATTTACAATTCCACACTCGAGTTCCCCACCATGTTTTAATGCACCATAAACACTTGGTGTTTTTTGGTCTCTGTTCCAATAAAAACAGGGAGCGCGGGGGTGTAATATCTGGAGCTGGGGGAAATTAAAGCTGAAGTTCCTCTCCTCCTCGGTGCACTCCCTGCTCTCTCTCTCTCTCGCGCGCGCGCACACACACACACACACACACACACACACACACACACACACACACACACACACACACACACACACACACACACACACACACGTACACACACACGCACAGTTAATCAGCAGCCCGGAGAGAAATCTAAGACCACATCTACACCCAGTGGAGGGAACCTGATGCAACCACATCTTTCTCCCCCCACCACCCCTTCCCACATTCCCCTCTTTCACTTAATCATCAACACACACACTCACACACACACACACACACACACACACACACACACACACACACACACACACACACACACACACACACACACACACACACACACACACACACACACACACATTCTCCTTCTGATAAATTAGAGGGAAGGTTCAGTATGATTAACTAAAGTTAATAAGGAGTGAAAGTGATCTAAAACAAGGTAACCATAGAAGGGAAGTCTTTGAAACGAGTGCATTAGACGTTTTCCTTTCTTTCTTTCTTTCCATTTCTGCTTCTGCTGCTATTTCCAAAAGTCCTTTCAGTGTGCGGTGACAAACATAACCCTTCTGACTGGTGGAAAAATAAATCATACTTTCAAGTGAAGACAAATGCCTTATCCGTTGGGAGTAGCCTCAGGCTATAGTCATAATGGCCTCTCTCTCTCTTACTTTCTGCCTCCCCCTACCTCCCTCTCTCCCTCTCGCGCTTTCTTTTTGTCTCGAGGCAGGGAGTTTCCCTGAACTCGTTTAAAATGTCCACCCAAACCAGCCTTACACAGCACAAAACTCAGGGCAGAGCAGGAGCAAGGTGGATATTCCTGTTTTAACACTTACTTTATGTTGAAGCCCCAAGGCAACACTGCTGTTCTGTGGCAATCTGGAAGAGAACAAAAAACGCTCATCAGGCACACATTGGACTTTAAAAAACAAAGTTACACTCAAAGCTTGGATAGGGCTGCAAGTACAGGTTTTTCTGTAACGATTAATCCGGTGAAACATTTCTCAATTTGTTGATTTATTGTTAGGTTCATGATTTCAAAGGTTCTTGTCATATAAGTTAGTTCAGTTGTTGGCAATGGATAATGTTTAGTTTCAGGGCCTGTTAACAGTGCAATAAACTAATATATGAGTAATAAAGTGATACGGAAGTAAAACAGTGCCATCAAAGATTGTTTCCAGAAATAAGTAAACTATGTCCATAGATTAGACAGAAAGTAAAGATGAATTGATGCAATATTCACATCATGACAGATACAGACAAGGATTAAGGTTAGGGTCATGGCCCTTTATATACCACTGATATATTACACAGATATATATCAGGGCCTGGTATAAGTGCAATATATTTGAGTAATAAAGTAATAGGGAAGTAAATCAGTGCCATAAAAAATAGTGATACAATTATGCAACTAAAAACCAGATGTAAGTAAACTATGTACATAGAATTAGATAAAGGAAGTCAAATTGAATGATGTACAGTAGAATAATTACTGTATACTGTCATGATATGTATGACAGATACTGAATATGATTAGGGTTAGGGTTACATGGGAAGATGGCCGTACATAGTGTATATACGACAGATATTTATTTTTCAATGTCAATGTATTAATTTTTTGACTGATGATGCAAAGTGATTGATGTAAATATATTTGACTATTATTGTTTTATTTTCTAATTCTGTGATGTTTGTATTAGCTGTTTATCTTTGTTTTAAATTTTACATTTTGTGCAATGATTTGTTGACATGTTGCTGCGAAAATTCCCT
The DNA here is from genome assembly GCF_036324505.1 of Eleginops maclovinus. Classification (NCBI taxonomy): domain Eukaryota; kingdom Metazoa; phylum Chordata; class Actinopteri; order Perciformes; family Eleginopidae; genus Eleginops; species Eleginops maclovinus. Next base: position 19,335,240 of record NC_086371.1, read on the forward strand.
AATTCTCTTATCTTAAATGTCCAAAAATAGTCCAAGATGTTGTCATTAGGTGTCTTGTCACTCCAACACCCAAGGATTACTCTTCACAAACCCAGAAAAGCAGGAAATGTCCTTGATAATGACTGGAATCAGCATTTTTAGCCAATTAGCCATCAAAAAACGTATCAACACTCAAAGTAGTTGGTGATATTTGTTCTGTTGATACAATAATCAATTGGTCCTGGCTCTACAAAATGTAATCACTCATTGCTGATGTCGTGTCATGGCCTTATAATTCTACATTTCTTATCCCTGCTGTGTGTGTTCGGATCCTGGCTCGGCTCGGGACCCGGCCTGGTGGCAAGCCAGCTGCAGAAGTCTGTCTCCTCTCCTCTCTCCCCTCTCTCCCCTTCTCTCCCTTCCTCATGCTCTCAGTGCTATCAGGTTGCCTGTCCTCCTCCTTCAGCCCATTACACAGGCCTCTTTATGCTGCGCTAAAAGCTGCTCATGTTCAAACACTCCTGGGAAAAGCTCCTTAAAACACGTCAAGAAGAGGGGCCCTGTCTGGTAAAATATTAATAGGAAGTTAATTGGTTGTTAATGGACTAGTGCTTGAGTAGGAATCGCCCTCCATTAGACAGGCCACAGAAACAACCCATTCAGGGGTGTCATCTTACCACCTCCACAATCTAATTGTTTTCCGGTCACTGTAGCCATGAGTAACCTGGTGTTAAAGACATTATTGCTGGACTTTTAGGTGAGGTTGCAAGTAGTATTGTTCACACTTCAATTCCATTTCAGCTTGGATAATGTGGGTTTCTGAAGTCTTCATTCCTCTTTTAGTTGTTTTCTGTTGTCATACTCTCACATTCAAAGGCACATTGCGATTTCTTCCATTTCCTTAACTTCCACATCAGGAAATCATTTCAACTTTTTGTTGTTTGTGGCCAGTTTGTTTGTGCTATCTGCGGTTTGCCATTACCCAGCAGGAGAAAAAACCCTTGTTCTGCAAGAGATGGCATGTAATATTGATGCAGAGCAGACCGGGAGAAAACACCGAAATCAAATGGAATCTGAACTGAGTTCAAATGTCGACATCAACACATACATTTTTGATCATTGCAAAAAAAACTACAAGACGCTGTTCCTTTTAAGGTCAGAGTCAAAGGGGCATGTGCGGCGGGGAATATATTTAGAATTAAGTGATATTTCAGCGTGTCTTTCAATCCCAAACTTCGTTCAGCTCCAATTCATTTATGAGAGGGACAAATAACTTGTTGAAAGAGGTTGTTCAGGAAATGGGAGGTAAAATGGCGGTGGAGGTTACCCAGACAGACTGCTTTTTACAGTACAGGGCTATTTTAATGCATTGTAAAAATAAACCAGCTCCCAGACATATGTCATCGTCTCTTTAGCCCTACAGACATTTGTTAATGTTGTTAAAAAAACATGATTTTCTGAGTGTTTTAATTTATTATAAGTAATTTAAAAAAGAAACATTCTGATATTTATACATTTAATTGTAATGTTGCAATTACTATTTCATATTCTAATACAATTCAACTTTAGCTTGCAGATTATCTATTAGTACAAGACACCCAAGGCAGAAACATCGTTTTTCCTCCACAGTTCAAATTGAAATGTTATTTGCAACCATAGCACTTGTTCTTTGTTTGTGTCTTTAGGTATCTCTTGAATTCACTCCAAAAACATATATATTTAAATATGCAATATAAGCATACATTATTGTTTTCAGAAAACTTGTGATACAAAATAATTAATCCTAATGCATATTAACTGTGGAAATGAGGAAATGTCATGGTGATATCCATTATTTTAATTCAGTTTTGCAAAATATAAGACATTTAACAATATTTATTAATATCTAAAAAAAAAAGAAAATTCTCATACTTTGACTCAGGAATCTCCACATAGGAACATAGGGCTTTGTTTATGTAAAGTCGGATTTATGCAACATGTTATTCCTAAAAACATAGAGGAAATAGTTTGTTATGTCTGTATTTCTATGATTTATGCAGTGATGAAAACAGATATCCAAAACTCCCTAAGCAACTTTATAAGCTGGCTCTCATATTTCAACAAAATAAAATAACACATTTTGAACATATGTAGCAAGAGAATCATTCATTTGCTTAAACCACACATAAACCACAACCAGACAATTTGTGATTTAAAATGATAATTGCCTTTATAATTATGAATAATAAACATGAGTAGTTTCATGTTGATGTTTGTTTGTTTTTACTCCATTCCCCTGTAGAGCCCCATCAAGTTTTTTCTATTTAGCCCCGACTTACGCCTCTAATTGAAACACATTCTTTATTTACTCCCCCCCTTTACTGCTATGACCTCCCATCTCGTGACTCTGACCATTTAATGGTAACCCTGTTCAAACATTGAGCAAATCCGTGTCCAATTACATTACCGAGCTAATGCGAATGGATCCAGCAGATGTTGCCTCTGCTGGGTTTCAGTTTGCTGCTGCATATTCCACAGCAGCCACTAGATGGTATTGAAACACAGGCTGCCACTACTGATGCCAGATCAGCAGACATGGCTGTTTCCTCTACAGGATAAATGGGGGAAATAAATCTGCCAGGCTTTCTTGTTTGAGTATGATATGTTCTGGTTTCCTGCTGAAATCTATTACCTGACTGGGTGGAGAATGCCATAACACACAGGGTGTGTAATGCACTGGCAGAACATATGTCTGTCTGATGTTTTTCTAAAAGCCTGTCAGTTCACTTTACTGCTTATCAGAGTGAAATGAAAAATATCAGACAGGGAATATGTGTATTACCATTAGCATGCACTCAGAGATTTGTGCTGTAATGCTAACCGTGTGCATTTCCTCCCACTCTGTGCTCGTTATTAATAACTCACAGATACACAGTCATGCTTCAGTTGTTTATTATTCCATATTTAGCTGTAAGTGCTGCAACAAATGAGCAGATTCTTGGCTTGACCTTTTTTGTGTTTCGCAGCAAAAAGCAACAATGGATACTGGATGATGATTCATAACAGAGCACTTTGCAAAGAACACTTTTTAAGAAAACTGTAGAAAAGTTACAACATTATGAAATGTCCATCTTGGAAAAAACGGGATAATGTTTGACATTCAAAAACAAGCAAAAAAAAAGTCCCCCATAATTAGTTGACTGATGAGTCATTCGCGACTATTTGGTCCAATCATCTTCTTCATTGCGACCTTTTTTTAAATCACAAAATTCATAAATATACAATTTAAATTTTGAAGTCACTCACGGTGTAAAAAGAGTGTATGTGTGTCCTCCGCCTAAACCATTAGTCGACTATTATGTCTAGGGATGGGAACAGCTTTCAGACATGTTTTTATACTCAGACGAGACAGCGTTGCCTCTTAGCATGCATGCCACTACGGTTTATTACCTGTCAATCAAATATGTTCATCTCAGGTGCACACAATAACATTCATTGTTAAAAAGCTAGTCCAAATGTCATACCACTGCACACAGACAGGCTACGATGATGTGAACTCTGCCAACATGGTTTTTCCGTCCTAGAATTTAACATAACCTGTTGTCGGTTATAAATATGAGGAGGAGGAGGAGGAGGAGGAGGAGGAGGAGAAAGAGGAAGAAGAAGAAGAAGAAGAAGAAGAAGAAGAAGAAGAAGAAGAAGAAGAAGAAGAAGAAGAAGAAGAAGAAGAAGAAGAAGAAGAAGAAGAAGAAGAAGAAGAAGAAGAGGAGAAGTCTCACATGCCAGGTGTTTAGCCTGCAGGAAGTCATGCTAAAAAACGTGTTCAGAGACATTTCATACAGATAACAGGCAGTAGGAGAACAGAGTAGATGCAATAAGATTGGAAGAATGTGCTGTATGCCCTTCATTTAGCTTCACTGTGCTCCACTGTCACCCTGTAGGTAGAAAAAAAAGCTTACACCTCATGAAATTATATCCCTCTCTAGCCGTTTAAGCTTTTCCCAGAAGTGGTTGAAGCTCAAGTGACATATAGGACAATCACGAGCCCACCCCTCAGCCCCCTCCCCCCACCACACCGCTCTAGGCTGTGTTGTGGAAAAGGATGGGCTTGACCATGCCCGAGAGGATTTTGGGGACATGGACGCTCACAATCTCGGAGATCATCTCTGGGAAGTTGACACGCGTCTGGAGGGACTGAGCTTGGATGAAGAGATCGTAGGTGAACTGGTGTAACTTCCTCACAATCTGAGAAGAAGATGAGAGGTTATTTGCACTAGTGGAATGTAATCAAGTACATTTAGTACTTGCACTATACGTATTTTCATTTATACTACTTTATATTCAACTAAGGGCTGCATGTTTTGCTTAATTGCGATTATTCTTGACTGAAATTACAACAGCAATGTGATTCATAGTGGGAATAATCAATTTTGAAAGATTATTCACATTATCAGGAAAATATAAGTAAACTGATCATAGTGTAATTTTTTTTCGAGTGTGAAGACGTACCAAACAATGATTTTTTATTTAATAAAGTCTGTAGAATACCTTCTGTAGGCTGTGTTTTCTCTGCAGAAACATCAGTTCAATACAACAATATATTCAAAGTATTTGAAATGAGCTCCACCTTTAACAGCTGTAATGAATATATCAATTGAGTATAATCATGTTATTAAATAGAGTTTCTAGTGAGATAGGGAACAGTTTTTTTACAAGTGACAGAAGGAGGCAATTACTAGGCGCTGTTTACAACGTTCTAACCACAGCTGCACTGAAAAATGGAAAGGTTGACTTTAATTAAATGTATTATGCCACCACATTTCACACCACTGTATTAGGTTAGTTTGAAGCAATGATATTAAGTTGAACCTAATATACCTAATAAACCTAATATTATTGCTTTCAGCTAACCTGTTTGACTTATGTGAAATCTGTTGACATAATACATTCAATTAAAGTCAACGTTTCAGTTTTTTCAGTGTGAGAACAAAGAATAATTGCTACAAAATGTGAGAAAAATTGAATAACGATCTGGAATGTTCACAACTCATGTGTTAAGTTACCAACAATTCATATTTGGTAATATTTTTAAATTCACTTTGTTTCATTTATCGTATACATGAATTAGTTAGACAGCACATCCTTAAATAATGTTTATAATGTTGCACTCAGAGTGACTCTCACACATAGATGCATTATTATAAAATTAAAAGAACCTTTGGAGGGCATTGACTAATGGATTTAAAGAACTGTCAAGAAGATTTAAAGAAAGAAATCCTCCAACAATCAGCCTCTTTCAAAAATACTGGGCCAATTAATAGTATAAAGTAAATAATAAAATTATACCAAAAAATGGGTATACGTATAGAGTACTCATACTTTTGGTATTTTAATACTCTTTTGATTCCAGTGCTTTTGTAACTTTACTCAAGAAAGATTTTAAATTGATCACTTTTACAGTCCAGTATTGTTACTTTCACTTAAGTAAAGTACTTCTTCCACTGGTAGTTATTAGTGACAAAGACGTGACGTGTGGATGTGTACAGCATTGAAAGAGAATAAAGCCCTCAGATAAAGGGAGAAAGGGAAAGTGACATGGAAGCCCGTCTTCTGCCATGAGCTTTGAGAGGTGGTTTAAAGAGATGACACTCATTGTGGCGCTGTAAGCCCCGCAGGCAGGGGAAAGCCGAAGGGGTCTGAGCTGCAGGGTCTTGATCAACCACGGTTTTTCTGCCTTAAGGGCCCTGCCAGACAATCCCTGGCTGCCCTCCAACTCATAAGGCATTAGGAGATCTGAGATGTGAGTGGGACACTGACAAACCTGAGCCTTTAAGAGTAAATCCACAGTGAAAGATTTGAGGTTCAAACTGCCGCAGCGAGGCTCTCTTCGGGGGGAAACTTTCCAGCGTTTCTGGGCTCTCCTCAACCACCAAAGGTTTATTGTTCTTAGATTGCTATTACCAAATAGTTTTACAAGTTATGACGATATTACTAAGGAGGAAAGCAGTCAATGTGCACCCTCTAGTGGTTTCATCACGAACAACAAACTGTATTCATATCTCTCATTAACAGTTGTTTGAAGGCCATGTTAGCACAGTTTTGGGAATAATAACATCAAATAAGCTTTCTTTCAGGTTGAAATTACTTACGATATGCTTATCGTTGCCTCTTCTTTACATTAAGCGGAGGAATGTGTAAATTAATGTAAAAAATAAAACAATAAAAGGGTTATAATGCATCCATTTATATTTATTTTGAAACATAAAACATGTTTTATGTTGTAAGGTTTTGGAAGGTAACTGTTTATTTAGTTCTTCTTAATATTATTATTATTATTATTATTATTATTATTATGTTAAGGCTGTGGAACTCTCTCACCTTGGATTGTAGGACAAAACACCCCTTGAGAATTTATTAAAAACAAGTAAGTAAACTACAACCTTTAAATATGGCTTTAATATGGGCTAACCTGACTTGTAACATTGCTTTTTGTTGTTGTTGTTGTTGTTGTTGTATTGTTCAACTGTTGTTATTTCTCTCAATATTGCTATTTATTGTTTGGTTTTCATCTGATCTTGTTTTGTTAAGCACTTTAAGCTGCATCTGAGCATTAAATACATACTATGTCTGGATATAGATATTCACTATGGTGAATAGTGTATGTATAATGTACATAGACACATCCATGCAAAGATACATGTTGTTTTGTAATCCATTCTTTCCTCTGATAGCTACTTTTTTTTCTTTAAAGCTTTCGTTTTCACATTTAATACAACTTTAATCAAATGGCACATCATCCATTCAGTCACACTATCTTTATACGAACTTATGAAATAGAAATCCGAAACAGCAGACTGTTCTTCATGACTGAAGCTTTTCAAGACACTTGCCTATTAGAAACTCGAGTCTGTTAAAGGTTTATTGTGTCGTGATAAAGGCGTCTACCCAGAGCAATGCTGGTGTGCTAGTAAAGACAGATGTAAAACTATTTATATTGTCATAACTGGTGCAAGTTTCCTTGGTTGCTTTAATATGCTCTGGGTTTTATTTGGAGAAATAAAATTCCCTCCTTCCCTCTCACGTTGTTGGCGCTATGAGAAATGTGTATCGGAGGTTTTACAATATCACACTAATCGCCTACAGGTGTGACAAATATCAAAACAGGTTTATTTTTCCATGAGGGTTTTTGTTTCCATCTGCAGACCTGATCAGCTGATGCTGCTGTTTCCTGTTGATTCTGTATGTAAGTTAGCCTGATAGTGTGGTCTGCAGCTACAGCATTACATAGAGGAGTGCAGAGATTATGTATTTTTGTAGGAAGACCTGGAAATTATCATAGCAAGAATTCCCTACACAAAAGCCAATGGGATTTTTCCATTAGATTTTGAAATATTGCAGAAAATTAGCTCTGTGGCAAACACACGTTTATGATACTCTCCACATATTAACACCACCTTTATAATAGTTAAAGCGTAAAAGCTAATGTCAGGCTATGAACAAACTGCATCACGGTCGCATGGCTGTTCAGAATCAGAATCAGTTTTATTTACCAAGTAGGATTACACATACGAGGAATTTGCCTTGGTAAGTGGTGCATACAGAGACACAGAAAGAAGAATACACAACCAAAAATGTTTTCTTTAAAAATAGTACAATTGTAAAAGCTATTAAACAAAAAGTTACAATACACAAAATATAATTATCTAGAAAACTGCAGTGCAGTAAAATATAATGTGTGCTGGTTTGAAAAAAGAGGTAGCATGGAGCAAAAATGTGCAAAATGTGCAGTATTTACAATAAAAATAACAAGATATTGTTCGCATGATGTGATGTGCATTAATGTAATGCATACCGTTTTTTCTGGGGTGGATAATAGTCAGTGTCAGTGGGGGTCCCGGCCCTTGTAAATGAGGCCTGTATCAGAGGGGAACACTGCTAAGCTAAAGGTGGCTAATGTTCTGCAAGATGCTATTTATAAATCTTTTTTAGGTTACATTTTATCAACTGCAGTTTTTTAAAAATGAGAAAGCTTCAGGAACTATGAGTGATGCCTTCACTGGCGAATTTTATATCATGGAACAAAATCTTATGAGCTTGAATTAACCACAGACCTTATTTAAACCTCTTTGTTAACTAAAACCAAATTTATATTTCTTATTTTATATTTTATTCTCACTTCTTTTATTATATAATACATTATATTCAACATAATAATTGCGTATTTTATTCATTCCATAATGGAACAACTGTAACAAAAACCAGTTTACCCTGATTATTCAAGTATTTATTATTCTGATTCATTAAAAAATAACATTGACTATGACGAACCCTGGAAGTGCTAAAATGCTAACTCATTTCCTGGTTTAAGGACTCATTCCTGCACCACTTTATTGGTTGAGATTGAGGGCGCTTTGCATGATGGACAATGTGAGTTCAATCCTCACAGTTATTTAAAATTAGTCACTGCTACCACCAGAGGGTGACTCAGTATTTTCCATGTGATTATGCAACCGTTGTTCAGAAGCTGAAACAGGAGGTGCGTGTCACTTAGTTACGTGCATGCTGGGGATTTGTTCCCAAAGTGTACTGTACCCTGGATTCACCCTTGGGAGAAAAAAAACCTTTCATCAGAATGACATTACTGTCTGTCTGCGACTACAATGAAATAGACCACTGCTTGAATTTGAAACGTAATAGCTGATAGCCTCGATTAAAGTAAGTGAGGAATTAAAGGATTAACAAACCTGAGTGTTAGTTGACTTAGAGACACACTGAATCTGGTTCATGGAGTTCATTGACACTATCTTGAGTTACATTTAGGTTAAAGTTTAAAGTCACAGCATTTAACCAGATCCCACTCTGATGTTTCCTTTTTAATAACACTAATTCACTCATTTGTATATTTTGTTATCAGGTTCTCTCAGGAGGATTTAGATTTAATTTAAAAACTGTAGCTACTCTGCTAAATGAAATGTAAATTGTATGTTGTATATGACATTTTGTGGGTTTGTGTTAGGCTGACCTATCATAATGTACACCGCCTTACATTTTCTATATTAACACAGTGTGTTCAATAGAAATATATATATTTAAGTTTCTATTTTATCTTACTCAAATCATTATCATATCATAATCATATCTTTATCAAATTTCCCAAATTGAGATCAATATAAAGAACATTTAAACTGATCTAATGTAATTTGGGTTTTTTAATGTATTGAGTAGTTTAGTTCAGTTTGTTCATTTTTAACACGCAAATCAAACACCCATATAAAAATAAGAAATAAACAATTGTCAAGTCACATTAATATTAAACTCTGAAAATGAAAAAATAATACATACAGTATATTGTGTATAATCCCAAAAAGTCCAAACTAAAAAATCGTATCTTCGACACAATTGTAGAATTTCCGCTTTGTTTATCCTCTTGTTATTATTTTTATATTGTTTTAAATCATTCAAGTTTATCCCAAATTTGAATTTCAAGACGTTGCTTGTTGAACGTCACTGTTTTGCCTTGCTTTTAATCTTTAATTTTATAAATATGCAAATTCACCTCAGTCACTGGGGACTCACTCTAAGTTGGAACAACACTTGGATGGAGTCAGGAAGCGTGTTGCAGTTGCTTTATACATTAATTGCACACGTTTTAAAGTCCAGAAAAAACCTCTAAAGTTAGAGCAGATAAGTTCATAATTTACAGTGTTGGGTAGTTTGTGATCATTAACTCTCTTAACACATTTTATAACTTTCTTCTGAAGTACAAGAACTACATTTGTGATACTTTTATATGTATTTGCTCAGACCTCGACAGGTATAGAACTATAAAAGAACCGTAATAATACATTTAAAAGCAAATATTTCATTTTTCTTAGTAATTTGTGTCATTGTTGTTCTACTTCCTTTTGCATTTGTAGATTCGTATTAACATTTCTTTTTATTTCAGAGTCGTTTTTTTTTATAGTTCTATTTTCTTTTTTAATACAACTCTTTTCTCACGCTGTGTTTATGATGGCAATAAACCTGACTCAAATTCTGGGACTGGAACAGTTTTTCAGTTTGTTAGATTTCGCAAAGGCTGTTGACTTTTTTCTCATTAAGTGATATAAATGTAGAAATGCGTGTATTACCGATTGAAGGTAGTCCAGCAGCTGAGTGAGCTGGAACAGCCTCTGTGTGCGGGTGGTCTCTCCGCGGTGGCTCGCCAAGCGGTCCAGCTCCTTTATGTAGGAGGTCCGCAGTTCATCAAAACAACGCTGGTTCTTCAGGCCCTCCACTGGCACTGTGACCACAAACCCAGAACACAACAATAAATCTCACGGACGTTATCCATCCCATCAATTCCCAGAAGAATGGCTGAACTCTATTATACTCTTATTTCACTTGCTCGACTTGACATTCAACGTATTATTTCCTTTTCCCAGCGGACTCACTGATGCTGAAGAGGACCAGGGCCTTCATGCATAGGAACTCCTCCTGGGTGACCTTCAGCATGCAGAACCTTTGGGAGAGCACCTTCATCCTCACACAGTGTTCATACATGCTGGACACTTGCATCCGCTGGCTGCAGGGGGAATAAAAAGAGGGGACGATGTAAGACGAAGAAGAAGAAGGAGCACCGGGTGCGACATAAGGAGGAGGCAAAGGGAGGGTCAGGCGAAGAAGAAAGAAGAATGACAATTAATGGATGCCGAGGTGTAAAAAGCAGCAGAGGTGAGACTAAAATGAGTGAGTTAGGTAATGGAAAAAGACGGAGAGGCTGAGAAGAATGAGGGTCAGCAACAAGGGCAGGCGTATCCATTTCCATGGAGGTCAGAGGCAGACCTAGAGAGAGACAGAGGTCTAATGCAGGAGGAATGAGTGTTTTGCTAATGTCGCGCAAATTGACAGCTGCTCCGAGGGCCCGAGGCTGGTTTTACCATTCTGAGCGACACCCTCGTTCAAAAACTGAAAGCTATTTACTGATAAGAAAATGGCTGAATTGTTATTAACTTCTGTTTTATCACGTCTGCTTTCAAAACTCTGCGTAAAGTTTATTAAAAGTACAAAGTAAAGACAAAAGGCAGGAGTTGAGGTGTCAGGAACATTTTTTGATAAAGGCTGGAGGAGTTGCAGCGCGAATCAGAACTTGTCAAATTTAAATAGAAAAAAAAAAACTTGACACCGCAGCAGTTGTTGGGGACGGATGGTTTCGTGGAGATGAAACGGAATAATTCATCTGAGGTGATCCCTCTGCGGCCAAGTAAATCAGACGCAAAGGGAACACAACAGACTTGTTTACTGTCTCGCTTAGAAAAAGACGCCGTTCATCGTGTTATTTCTTATAAATCTTTCTCTGAAGCTCGTATTCCTAAGTGGCTTTTTCTTTCCGATCACGGTGACAGGTGAAAACTCTTCGTATTCCAACAAAGCCAAATGTCACAGTGATTATAACAGCAGTTAAGGGCCACCACAAACTTTCTTTGTCTACTAAAGAAACTGACAAACTTCTTTTAACTTTCTTACGTTGAAAACAATATCAGAACTTTGGTGTTCATGGTAAAGTGTTTTTTTCACTACTTACTCATTGAACACCAGGTCTGGAGCAAAGTAGAGGAGGGAGCTGTTGGTGAGTGTGTAGGACCTCCATCCCAACGCGAACACCATCACCCCCATCCAGGACAACTGAATCACTGACATCTGATCATCCACGTGCATGTCACGGAAACCTGTAAAAAACACATTTTCTATCAACTGCACATCAGGAAGGAGCACACTCCCCAGATCAGTTGATGAATGTAAACACTTCTTACTAATAAAAGTAAAATCGCAGCGGTGGGGACACAATGTTTGCCAAAGATATGATCGTATCCCCCTCTAGTGGTTTTTATATGAATAGGTTTGGAAGGGATTGGCTTATCAAAATGACGGGCATACAATCCAAGTGAGGCTTGTTATCTGGTGATGTCGTGGCCTTTCCCCAAGATTACAAATATAAGATCAGACATCCTGATGATGTAAATTACAGGGAAATTGAATCTGCCTCTCAGTGTTATCTTGCTCAGAAAGCGTGACCTCGCTGGGTTTTTCTAAGTTTGAAACAATACAATCGGTTCGTCCGGACCCACAAACTAAAAACACCTAGATGTTGTGTGGCCCCGTCTACAAGTCAACCTTGGCCCAGACTGGTTTACCTGGTATTGCCTTGGCCCAGCGCACCACAGTTACCAGCTGTCTCTCCCCCAGCTCATTGAGGCTGGTGAGCAAGGACGCAGGGCTGTCTGGCTGCGCGTGATCGTGTCCGGCATTGACCACAGCCGGCTCGATGGCCTGCAAGACGCTGAGCAGGGAGCGGCAGGAGCGCACGCTTGGAGGAATCCCTGAAGTCAGACAAGCTACTAAAGACATGCAGAAGAGGAGTATTAAAGTACAAGTTCAAAGTAAAACAATGTAAAGTATAGAGTGGAGCTTTATGAGACACTAATCCTCACTTTGAGCCTCGATAGCTGCACTTCCCGGCTCCATGATTGCATCTCTGTTCCCCCAGGGAGCCGGAGGTAGCTCCTCCTCTCCACTCCTCGACTGTCCGGCTCCCTTCAGCCTACGACCTAGAAGCCACCACAGACAAGGAGAAGACAAGAGGACGGAAAGGAGATAACAAGCCTCCATTTATAAGTTGTTTTGTCTGATTTATTACACAATACATAAAAAACAAATCAGGGAAAAAACCTAAATGGATATCAGCCAGAAGAGCTGTTTCTTATCACTGTAAAGGGGCAAGGCCAGGAAAAAGATCTTCTAAAACAAATTTGTTACACTGTATTTAAGCAGGGACATTTGATTAGTCAGCTCTGATCCAATGCATGTAAGCTATCTAACCACCCTGACCCCTTTTCAAAAGAAACCTCCAAATACTTTCCATGCTCAGGCTCTCTTTTTTTGTTTTATATTTAATCCCTTACCTTTGAGGCTCATTCCTGACATGAAGCACCTCTTTAAACGGCACGAGGCGCAGTTTTTCCTCCGAAGCTTGTCGATGGTGCAGTCATTCCGGCTAGCACACAGGTGGTTCTGCTTACCTGGTGGTACAGAAAGGTTCCGGGGGGATGAGGGAGCGAGTTCAACAATACTTCTGCTTTCACTCATAGCGCTGATATGTGGGTGTTTGCTGATAACAAGAAATAACTCGGCCTCATAATGTCAGGTCACTGTGCCCTGCCTGCATGCAGCAACGAGTGGGCGTAAAAAAATTAAATCAGCGGTGGAGTGATTGTGTGTGTTTTTGTTGTGCACTCGTGTGTCGCACCCACCTGCTGCGGCCCTCTTGAAGAATACTTTGCAGCTGCCGCAGGTGACGGCTCCATAGTGACAACCTGAGGCATCGTCGCCGCAGACCTGACACACTCTCCTGTCCGACAGATACACACCTGGAAACAAATTGTCATGCCTGGACACACAAATAAATTTAAAAAACATATGAAAGAAAAAGGATTCAATAGTGGGCACAGATTCTGTATTTTTGAAACAGTTTTATCTTTAACAAATACCTTGGTAAAACAAAGGCAGACTAGGCGTATTAAACACAGATTTAGGTCACTATGTTTTGTCCCACAGATGACTCCCTGTTATGACATTCAGGGCACTAATTCCCTAAATATAATCCAGTTATAAAACATTTCCTTATTCCATGATTGATTATATAAGAGGCACATCTGTGATTAACCAGCAAAGTTAGATTTTTGTTTTACGAGAAGTAAAAACAGGATATTGTCTTCTATTCAAAGCCAGATGCAGCAACAGGTGCGGTATCTCTTGTTTACAGTGACAGTGATATATTAAGTGGTATTTTATGTAGTTAGTCACAGCACAGTTTAGGACGGTCCAAGTTAGGGATAAGGGGTACTTTGATTCAGTCTAGCTAAACACTAAAACACAACTTGGCCAAGGCCGAGATGAGCACATGTGGCTGTTAGAGCCCAAATAATGTAATGCTGATTACACATCTGTCTCTGCAGCACACCTGGGCACTGGTTCTACACTATATCAGCATAAGGCATAGCAGATTAAAATGCTAAATAACCATGTTGGATTCATTTGTGCAGCCTTATCCAAAAATCCTCTGCAGCTCTTAATATAAATTATATCAAGAAGAACAGAAGGGGATTGCAGCTACAATGGATTTAACAAAGCATCCGGTTCCTAACCACTATTAAAAAATCCAACAAAGCAAAACACTGGGCAGATTAATGCACAATGTTCACGGTGCATTTGTTTTTTTTAAATTTCTGACTAAAGAAAGATTAACTTGGGTGTACAGAATGAAACCCTCAACATAATTGCCCTCCCCATATTATGCCAACAAAAACCAGGTCAAAGCAAATCATTAAAATCTGTTTACCTAAAAGTGCGATCAGAGCAATCCAGCCAAACGGAGGGTTCAGTCTTGATAGTGGAAAGAGTGCCGTGTCCTTGAGGAATTGCACTTTGGTAACTTTCCATCTGGCCTAACCCGTGTGCCATCGCTGCTCGCATCCCACCTTTCCCATCCTTGTTGTACCAGAGACAATGGCATTCCTGCATAGATCCGAGAGATGCTGGCCCACAGTTACAGTATTTGGACAACAAATTACGTCCGCTAAAACCGCCCCTCTCCGGCTCGGATCGGTTGCTTCGGGCGCACCACCCTCCCGGAGTGTCCCTGTGTAGGTTCGGGTTTGCAGAGTACGAAGTGTATGGTGTCAAAGGCAACATCTCTTCCACCTGAGAGAGCGCGGGCAGCTCTTCCTGCGGGCTCATAAACAAGTTAGATTCCCTGCAGACATACCTAGATATCACAGGGTCACGCCCGCTGTCCATGTCCCCTGATGTGAGCAGATCCATGCAGCTCACTTGCTGAATGCCGTGGCACACTTCTCCAAAGTCGTCTTTTACGGAAATGTCACGTAGTATAATCCGGTCTGAGTTCACATTAGGAGCCTGCACTGCCCGGGAACTAATCTCCACAGTGTGGTGGAAGCCTGCAAATACGCTGGCGCTGTTTACGGAGCACTGGTTCATGTTGTTAAGCGGAAAGGACACAGGGTCTAAACCCAATGACACTGACACTGCGTTACTTAGCTCAGCCGTAGTTGGGCAAGAAGCGCAGGTGTCCGCCCGCTCGTTTATTAAAGACTTTGATGTTTCTTCTAAGCTCGAGCGAAAGTCCATCTTCCGCTTGGGTCGAGACAGTATGAGCAGTGATCTGGTTACAGGGGAAACAAATTAAACAACGCACTTCAGGGGAGAAAACGCCTACCTTGCGAGACTCCGGTCATATGTCTCCGAGTAGGGGGATATACAGAGCAGCGGTCTGTCGACGTAGGATGTTAAAGGGAAGGGACGTCCCGCCGAGCTGTTCCGCGAATGAACGCAGGGCTGGCTTACTTGTGTAATATCTCCTTTTTAAGCTCAGTTTTATTTCCTCGGGGGCAGAGCAGAAATTTGCTCCATAAGTAGCGATTTAAACTTTGTAACTTCTCTTTGAACTCTGGCATGTTTATAGGTCTTGCGAGAAAACAAGGATAAAATATATTGCCTCCTTATGCTTATTTAGAAACATAATCACTTTAAGCTGCCATGTTTATTAAGAATTGGATTTATTATATTCTGTTTCTCACAATGTTTTGGGAATTAAACACAAACTTGGCGGTTTCCTATTGCCTTACGGGGAATGGTGTGCGATATCATACAACTTGTCCTGCACAATCACTGACTTTTCTGAAAGACTCAACAAGATAACATGTTATACGAATGTTGAAGGGTCCAATAGTCTGCATGTGATGTCAGGAACATGAGATGGATAAATATAAGCCTTCAAAGTACAAAATACAGCTAGAGAAAGATTATTTTAACGGAATCAATCATATTTTTTATTTTATATTTATTAGATAGACCAATTCAATTTGGTTATTTTTGAGAAGGGGAGTTAAGCGTTGGTAGTCAGATTAATTACATCTCACTCCCTAGCGAGGGATGTGAAAACATGTTGGTACTAAAAGGTCAGAAAAGGGTCAGAAGTCACCTACAGGAACATATCAGGAGTAAGACACTATAGGCATTGAGATTAGAGGACTTTTCTAGGCTTATGCACAATGGGTTTATAATACAATAATAATCCTCATTGGATGGTTACGACATTGCTGCTCAAAATCAAAACCTTTTATTCAGAATGTAAATTGGATTTCCACTTATGGTACCTCACTGTTTAGCTCTATAGTAGAAATGGTCTTAGTTAAGCTACAGCATGTGGTTGTTAGCTTAGTTACTATCAAAAAGTACAGATTCAGGATGCATATCACATTCTCTCATAAGGTTTTGAAAAGATCGCCTCATTCAGCTCAGCAAAGTGATTCATCATGTAATTACGTTTTGCACAAACAACACACTGAAATTGTTTCTGTGCATTTCACTTACGTGATAAAGAATACATAATTTAACATGTAGATGGACGTGGCTTATATGCCATTGTTTTTTAAAATAATCAATTTGATTAAAGATTTCATTAGTTGGCATTTACCAATGTGTGTAGTAAAACTGACAAGGACAACAGCAGAGCTTTTCATAAATGATAGCATAGATAATGTTAGTTTTGCAACGCTGAAATGGACCATGAATTTGATTTTTATTACCATGTCATCAAGAATGCATTTTCAACAGTTGTCACTTCTGATTTATTTCTAGAGGAAATAGCATTGGAATCGTGGAGAATATAATCTGCTGTTATGTTTAACCTGTTATGTCAGGTTAATATTCTACCTATGCAATATTTTGGACCTACTTCTAAAATCTGTCAATGTGTCCAATTTCTTAATCTATCCTTATCTTGTCCTCAATCTGAGGGGCAGCAGCCCCTATCACATGCACTCAAATTCATCAATGCGTTGTTTGGTGTTGCCCTGACGTATCTGACGTAGGGTCTTGTATTTGTCACGGCCCGCCTTCACATTCTCAGCATGAATCAGGTCATTGGGGGTCTTTTTGCTCTCGTCTACAGCTCCAGCCAGCTCGATGCTCAGGCACTGAAAGAAAACAAAAAAACAGAGTGAATGATTCTCTTTCCTGAAACTCTTTCGGAGACTATTCAGGAGCCTTGCCCCTTTCCCTCAACCCTGTGCCCCCCTCAATCCCCATCTGAAAACACCCTTTTGTCCACAGTTATTAAGTCCAGTTTTGTGTTGAGTCCTTTATGCAACATCATATCTTGTTTTGGCTGAGAGAAGCAGACCAATTTTATTTCATTTGTTATAAGCCTCTGTCTGGGTGACGTTTAAATGAAACCGAAGGAATAATAATGTAACTGCAACAGGGTTGTATTATGCAGAGTGCACTTAGTTTTAGTTGAAACCTAATTTTTGGTGGCAATTAAGCTGCCATTGTACAGCAGCGTCTAACCTCTATAGTACAGGGTCAACAGGCAACACAGCAAACGTACCAAAACACTTAAAAAATCTCATAACCAAAATGTATTTCAAACCACAAAATTGTAAGAGGTGGGTCAAGAAAGAGGCTGCTAGTGTGATAGACTGAGGAACATGTTACTCCATACATCTTAATAAGCCTTATATACCTACGTTCTTATTAAGGCAATTACTTAAAAAATTACAGCATGTTGAAATCTTTTGGTCAATGGAAATCAGTGATTGAGAGCCAGAGGTATAAGGAGCAGAACTAAGTACCAAGCCATCAGATCTGTGAGGCTGTATTTAGGAACAGCACGGCTCAATGACAGTTTTAGCATACTGATACACTCACAGGGACAATTATATCATACTTATGTTTGGCTGTTTACATTTAGCATGCTGACATTTTGTAATGAGGACTTAACACATGATGATGATGAAACTTTAGTAGTTTTACAAGCTAGATGAAAATTGAGGATTAAAAGCAATCCACGAAATATTTCTGATATTTTTGTCAAATTGTCAACCTCATGATGGCACAAGAGAATATTTTCTTTTGGTCAGGGGATCACAAAAGTGATATTTTGGGGATTCTGAACGTCAGTACACACATTTTGTGCCTATACACATTGTAGGTTTTTCTTTCACAATAAAAACCTAAAATCTGTAAACCTTGAATCTGCTGGTGGCGCTAGGAGAAAACATCACCAAAGTCAGAGGGGATCATCCTCTTGGGAAACATGAATGCCTGCATAAAATGTCATGGCAATCCATTCTATAGGCCCAACAGGCAGAAAGACACTGCCAGAGAGCGCAGGTTTAAAAGCTTCAAGATGGCCCAGGGACGGCTAATCTCTATCTGAACATGACCTCTGCCCTGAAGGAAAGTAAGAGAACAGCAAATCCATGAAATAGGAAATTTGATTTGAATTCGCTTAACGTTACCTTGAGGTTTTTCTGCAGCCTCTCATTCTTCTGGGCCTCTGTTACTCGTTCCTCTTCGCTGCGATCTCGAACCGTGCCCGGAGAGGTCAGCTCAGCGCTTGCCTCTGCGCTGCTCTCATCCGTCTCGTCGTGCTCGTGCATAGGAGGCTGGACAGAATCCTGGATTTGGACACCCATGAGTTTAGTCTTCAGCTCCTCTTTGGTTCGCTCCAAATCAGCTTCTACCACCATCGCCTGTCAAAACAGACGCCTTGCAGTGAAGTGATGTGTTTGGATGTTAAAGTGCACTAGATTTGTTCCAAAATGTGATATTCACCTAGGCATGTATTCTAGGAAATTTGATTTGTACTACAACCAGGGGCAGTATTTCCATTAAGGTAGGAAACTGACTCAGACCACAAGAAGCATCTATCTATTTTCTAGATATAAGAAATAACTTACAAAAGGCAACTAAACTACACTCCTCTCTATGTTCGCCTTCTTCAGCTTTAAATGAAAACATTGTATTACTATAGTTATCTGACTATGACTATGGTGATATGTAATGTTATGGGTTACAAAGCAGAATCAAATTTACCCACCAGATATAACAATCGAAAATAATGCATTATTATTAATTGAAATCTCCACCTTGAAAAGACATTAAGAAAGTTTTATTTCAGAGAAAAAAGTTTGGAGTTCTTCTTCTTCCACTGCCAATACCAACATTTCCAGTTGGAAAAAGGGGGAAGAGGAAAATGGCATTTGCCTCGGGCCCTTAAATCCCTAAATCTGCCCCTGACTACAACACTGAAATAAATTAAGCTGTGTACGGGGAACAAAAAGACAACTGGATAGTTTTTGGTGACATCTGACTTTTGCTTTTACCTTTAAGCACTGTTGAAAGAAGAATCCATTCCAAAATAAACCTTTTTTTTCTCTGAATAAGCATCCAAACGGGGTTTTTCAGCATTGCACAGGTGAAAAAAGCTAGGTAAAACTGTAGTATAACCATATAATGTGGCAAACGTAACTTCAATATAGTTCTACATATTTGTATTACTTTAATTGTATACACTTAAATCGTTGATGCAAGTAAATTGAATGATTTACTTTAGCCAACTATGGCGTCACAGATCTGATGTTTGCTTATGATGACATGCAGTGACACCCATAAAAAGAATCACAATTAACAAGTTTACTGTTATATTTGTCGAAGTCAACGCCTTGCTTCTTCTTCACCCTGGCCTAACACTCAGAAGTGTCAGACATCCCACTTTGCCCTTGTTTAATTCAGCCTTTATCTCTCTCATGGTTCTTTGATTAATTCTCACCCTTTTCTGCCAACTATTCGCCTCCTCGTCCTTTTTCTTCTTGGCGTCTTCCAGCTGGGAGATCTTAGAGGTAAGCTCTGCCAGCTCAGTGGCCTATACGCACACGCACACAAATGGGAAGAGAGTTAAGAGTGTTCCTGATCTCAGGTCATTGTGCTCTGTCTGCGAATGCACACGTGTGTCGGAGAGAATGTGTGTGTGTCTGAACGTGCAAAATCATGTTATGCAGCATCACGGCTCTGCTTAATTTCCTTTCTGTTCAATCAGCTAAAAATGGAAATAATTTGAAATACACTCTCAAGTTAGATTGGCAAATCCCTTGAGGAAATCAATAAACTACCAGTTTCTATCTTAAAGGTGATTAATATATGTAAATATCACTTAATTAGTCCTTGATCGTGGGAATAATGTAAATAGGAGTTAATTACTTTACAGCTACCAGTTTTATTGTTTTTGCAGATTTGGAGTGAAGCCACCTTTTAATGACCCGATTAAATTGGAATCGATTTACACCCAGCATGCAGGTGTGTTTTGTGTTTATGATTACCAGGCTTTCCTGGCTCTTGATCTGGTTTTCAGACTGATATAACAGGGCTGCTTTCGCTTCCACTGCAGCCCTGCGGTCCTTGTCCAGTCGCTCGGCCTCCTCCTGAGCAATTGTCCTCTCTTTCTCTAATTCAAGAGCCCTACGAGTCTGCTCCTCAAGCTCTGAAAAAAACGTCCACAGAAAAATTGTTAAACCCAGACATGCTCCCATAGCATAAGCTTTGTAGACATCCTAACATCACAAAGCTTACATTATACTGAGTCATTTGTTACTTGTTTTTAAACAGTAAAAAGTTGAGAAACATTTGTATTTAGAAAGTAGTCAGACCATCTTGAGCTCTCTTTGTCTGCTCTTCAATCTGTCTCAATCTCTCCATCAGTTCCATGGTCTCACGAGCAATCTTCTCTGTTTCCTTCTCAGCATTTTCTCGCTTTTTTTTCTCACTCTCGAGCAGAGCCCTGACAGGAGAATTGTGCATAAATACACATCTGAAAAAAAGACCCTCCTGACAGTTCTTTCTTAAAGCAGAGAGAACACACTGTAAACTGTTAGAGGAAAATAAGCCTTCATTATTATGTCTTCCCTCCTTACCTCTCCTTCTGCCTCTTGTTCTTCTCCTCCCTGGCCTGGGCCTTCATCTGCTGCACCTCAATTGTGTCGGGTTTACGTCTACGCATGTACAGGTCATGATTACCCATACATAATGCCAGGATACGTTTGTTGATGCGAAGACGAGGTACGTAGAACACAAAGTCCTTAAAAGCAAACACCAGGGATTTATTCCATTTCATCACCATCACACATCTGTTTTACAGTTAAGAATGGGTTCAAAACCTGAAGGGATAGTTTTGGCAGAATATTGATATATTATTTCCTAAACTCTTGGAGGATTGCTTCAAGTCTGTGCATGCAATCAGATTGTAATGTGATGCAAATATCATGTTTGTGAATAAGACCAAGTCGCAGCTGCATTTGCAAAATTGGTTATTTTGTCAGTAAGTAGAAGAAATTCTCTCACATCTCGTGATTTTAGCCACAGTGAATAGATACGAATGGGCATATGTCTGATGTAGATGTGAAAATGTTGTAGGAAGAAATGCTAAGATAAAGAATAAATATTTAACCCTAAGCACTGGAGAAGGAGCTTACATCAAATACTTTCCTTAAACATAAATAAATTGAGTTTAACTATGTTAACTTGCAAATAACATACTATCAAGTTGCACAAGAACGCTGACTTTAGGCATCTTGGAAAAATTGAAATTTCCACAAAATAGTCTCCCTGCCTATGTACGCTGTGTTGAATTCCATGTAATATCATGCTTCGTATAATTTATAGCTGCTGTGGATAAATCACTAATAACAATGTTCTTGCATACCGGAGATTTCTTGTCCATTGGCTTGATGACAAACTTCTTGTCGTTGAAGGAAATATTTCTGATCTCACTCCAGGGGAAGCCAATCTTTGGGGTCATCCTGTAAAATATTGTCAGGGTTTATCACTGTGGTTTATTAAACAGAGGTTATCATGTTCTTTACACAGTTTAAACACATTTAGGAAAATGTAGAAGGGCCAAGCTAGCAACTCTGTACAGCACTACTGTGAGCTGAATTCTAACATATTCACAGTGACATTGCATTTACTGTATGCTGGTTCAATGCTGGTTTACCATCGAAGTTTATTATGTAAGCAGTATAAATGTAGATGAGCTTTTCATTCTGTGGGCACCATGACTTTGTCTAGTTGTCAACCTTATTGTGCTACCAGAGGATAAGGATCATGTGATTTCCAAAGTCGTTAAGATTCATCCCCTGGGGATCATGAACAACTGTAACGCATTTTGTGACCTACATTTGTTAACATGTCAACCTCCTTGTAATCTCTCTCAATTGATATTTAGTAGAATATGTCATATGTAGTCAACTAGACAGAATAAAAAATGTTTGAGCGTACTTTTGTGGAATTAGAATTTATTTAATGAATTAATCTACATTTATTTACTCATATTTCTTTAAAGAGACGAGCCTTAGGCATTGTCTCTGAAATCCATTCTCGCTTCTCTAATTGCAAATCAGACTGTATAGCAACCAGCGCACTGAAGAGGAAGAGTCTGCCTGGCTATCTGTGATATGAATCAGTCATGTGCCGGATACACGGGAAACATGTTCAAGTATAAATCTCTTTTTTTTCATCATTCCCCCTCAAAATATTGCCCCTAGAGGCTGAATCTTTGCCTAAGAGGCAATGTATTCCCAGATTAACGTTGTTGTAATGATAGATGTAAGGTCAGGAGATCACATAACTCAGTCGTTTATCCACTGGGGATCATGAATGTCACATGTAACAATTGTAAATATGCAGTAGTGTTTGAGTCTTTTATTTCTTTGTAATTTATTTGATTATAATCACACAACTTTTGTGTTCTGAACATACCAAAAGTAAATACCTGACTTGTTAGGCCTCAAATCAGTGGGCGGAACATCCACATTTTAGTCCCTGTACCCTAACGATTATTTTTGTGGGGATTTCCCCCCTTTATATTGTGTCCCTCACGTTTTCCTCTTCCCTTTTTGTTGATTTGTTTCACTGGAGAGGTAAGCTGCCCTGTTTTTGGACATTTCTGCATTAAGCTGCGAAAATGTGTGTATGCTTAATTATTTCTTTCTTATTTAATCTCTGCAGGAGCTGAAGCATGAGGGCATATAATATACTGATTTGTGCATCTGTTGTCAGTTGTCCGAATTAACGGAGATTGGCTCCAACAACATGCTGACTCGAGTCTCATCCGTCCACAACACAATGCAGACACTGCTACTCGACACCATTTACACATACATACGTGACATCCAAGGGATGCATACATTCATTTACAACAAGACATTTCAGAGACATTTTTTAACATACTTATCCTTTTTGTCATAGATGTTCAGCCCAAGGGCATCTACTCCCAACCACAGCTCTGACCCTTTTTTGTTCTTGATGTTAAAGTAGTTGACCCCGTACATCTCCAGATCTTGGGCTATCTTGAGGTACTCCACCATGGCGTCTTCTCTGTGGTGTAGAGCAGTTTAATGAGCAACAGTCATCATGACTGAATTAGAAGTTTTTTTTAGCAGTATGACTGCAGTACCTCAGCAATCCCTTGTGCTCTTCATGCCACACCTGGATTCTCTCCTCCCACTGATTCTTATTCAGCTTGTGCTGCTCCAAAACCCTGGTTTTATCAGTAAAGAGGACACAGCAGTTAGAATTCAAATGACTGAAACTGGAATTAAGTTGAACCTTGGCTAACACAACCATAGGCACCTCTGTGGCAGCAGCTTCTCTCTTGCAAGGTATCCTGGTACGTGATAGTCTTTCCTGTAGTCTCCTTGTTTGACCTGAACCGCATACGAGGCCAAGAGCACGGCAGTCTCAGGTGGACAGTATATGTCATCATTTAGGATGCATTCTTTTACCTAAAACAGAAAAAAAGACTGAAAGATTGGCTTTAACACGTGGATCCCTTATATGTTATGAGGGTTTGTGTAAAGATGTACACATCGGTGTGATTGTTGGTGTGACTCACAGAGAAAAGAAACCCTATGTGTTCTGTTGTACATTGAGTGCACCTGGATTCATTTTTTTGTTGGCAAAGACTCCCTCATGGAAGATCCACGAGGGAAAACAAGAAACTGCGAGAGTCATCATGGAACCCCCACTGGTCGTTAAGACGTGTTCAGACTTTGTTTTGACTGATTTTGTATCACTGCATCTGTATATAACCTTAATTGCATAAGACATGGCATAAATAATATATATATATTTTTCTTTTGATTCCTATTGTTATGATTTCTATAGTTGTTGAGTTGAGTATTGAATATGAATTTGACTTTCCTTTGATCTGTAGCTGGATCTTTCATATTGCATACAAATATTGTTTGGGGTTCTATTTTATAGCAGGATCCCGTTTAAAAACAATGTCCTTCTAACCTGCAGAAAGAAAAGCCGCTGAGTTGCTTCCTGGATCAGTTCCTCTGTGACATCCTCAGGGTAAAACTTTGCTCTGAACTTGATCAACAAAGGGTTGTCCCTCTTCACATCTTGAGCTATCACCTGGGAACGAAACCACACAACAGAGGGATGCCGGAATGAAGAAATACGTGCTAATTAGCGTCAATGGGGTGACAAAGTAACATTAAAATCCCAAAGCATGGTTGCAACTCCATCTAAAATCTGGGAAGTCTGGGAACCTATGCCGTCAGGGGATAACACAAACATTGCCCTTACCCTCTTGTTCAGCTTGAGCCAAGTGGAGAAGCCTTTGCTGTCCTGATACTGGAGGCCAAAGAACCATGTTTCCCTCAGCCCAATGGTCTTCACTATCTAAACACATAAGTAACACCATCACACATATGTACGTCAAAGCTCCTGTTTCAATTGTAATGCACAGGGTACCTGGTCAAAGAGCTGTTTGCCGGTCGTGCTAGGCAGGATGGCAAACTCCAGCTCAGCATCCATGGTTGTAACTCGAACATTTATCTGCCAGAGAAAACACTCACACTGAGCTACAGGAGGAAGAAATTGACCCCTGCTGCTCATTCATCTGTGTCACTGGAAAAGCATCAAGGAGCATGCAAAGCAACAGCTGGGAGTAAAGAAGCACTACGAATGCTGTGATCATTTGTTGTGTTCTTTGAAACAATGCTACATTTCTTGGCTCTTTGACAGAAAAATGACCAAAAAGAGTGTTCTTACATTCTTCTGTTCAACCAGGAGCATCCAATCACAAGAGGTTGGTGGGGACTATAATCAAAAAATGAAGCCCACAGTATGTTTTAGACTTAACTGAGAACATGGGGTGCATTCCATGATGCATGAAGTATATACGACTGGGTCAAAACACTGACACCCATTTCGTGATCATTTTTGATTATTAATATCAAAACACATACGCATAACTAGTATATAATGACACAATATTAAAGAAAAAGCAGCATAGAAGAGAAATGGATGGCTCCATACCTCTTGAACATTGCTTGGATTAATAGAGCAGGCTTTCATTGGTGCCTTTTATAATAATCACTATAAATGATTATAATAGGAATAATAACAATAATGTACTACACTTGTAAGCCTCACTGAACATCCTCTGGGGACTGACTACTTCAATAAATATGTATTATTTTATAAACAGGAAGGAGAAAGATTCACTTTGCTACTGTTTTGTTTATCTATAATGTGACAAAAAACATTAATACAAGAACACAAATGCAACAAATAAGAAACATCTGGCAGCTGGGCCTTATACCCTGATTGGGTTTGCTATAAAAAATATATCCTATGGTTAAAAACTTCAGACAAATGCCTTGTTGTAGCCTTTAAATAACAGAGCAGGTTCCCATATTTCCATCGAAGCACTAAAATTCAAGTAACACATGAAACACAAGGGAAATAAAGATATAAAACAATTAAGGGTAGCTACTTACAGTTGACATTTGTGTTTTTTTGTAGCCGAAACACTTCTTCGGAGAGGTGCTTGTAGTAGCCTTTTCTCTGCGAAGTCATATGAAACTGCTTGCAATACCAACAAGGATTATACTGGGTGAGAATGGACCATTGTATTGCTCCCAAGTACTTCTCTCTTTGTTAATCCAACAGCAGCCAGGGGGGCAACGTGTTAAAGAGAGGCATACCTCATTTACTGAGGACACTTTTCTACTTTATTTGATCAGGTTTGGACTGATTATCTCTTATAAAACACCTGGACATTTTTCTTTTTCCCAAATGTTTTTGTAGAGTAACACAAATTAGGAGTCGGCATAACTCAGTCAGTACCTGGTGTTCCAGTGGCGGCAAGGGCGCAAACAAACTAATCCAATAATCCTCCTAGGTAATGTTTAAAGCATAAGTAATGGCATACAGTTATTTAAGTGTGGCAGATGTGTTTGTTTTGTAAGCTTGTTGCCACCTTCTTTTCAAAAGAATGTTTCTGGTAACTTTCGCATTCATTAACAGCTGTACAATTATTTTATTGATGGGTTTCGTAACATTTGTTCATATATTTCTAAAGTAAATAGGATTAGATTCAACTTTACTATCATTGCACAAGGGGGGGGGGGGGGGTTGGATGTTGAATACTTCCTTACTACATAATGATAACTGCTTATTGTCCCTTAATATGACAATATTTCAGTTTCAGTTTCCTTTCCCTTTTTATGAGTCTCCATTGAGTGTTACATTTTACCCTTAATATTAATGTTGATGTTGAGTGAAGTTGTTTTAATCGTTGTGTAAATTTGGGATTCAAAGGGTTGTTCGTGGTGCCACTCATCACACGCAACCACTGTTTCACACTGCGGGCACGTCCTCGTGTGCGCGCTCACGCCGGCTATTGTGTTTTTATCAACAAGCAGACCACCGTGGCCTTACGGGTAACTGAGCTGACCAGCTGAACGAAAAGACGCTGTAACACCATGGGGGACGAACAAGAAATAATGTGCAAGTTAGAAAACATCTTGGAAATACGGTAAGACTTGGCTGCGGAAGAAAGGGAATTGTTGCCAAGTGTTTGACACGTCTTAAAAAACGTTATCTGAGCTAATGTTAGCCGGCCAAGAATGAGCCTCTTGGCTGCGCTTTTGTTACCGAGCTAGCTAATATTAGCCTGTCTGATGAGACGCCTGTGTTTAATGTGTTTGTGCTATTCTACTTTTAGCTCGTTTCCAAAAGGTTGGGAAGTTAGACCTGTCACACGGGCATATAAGGCATAGATACAAAGAAGCTGTACGTTAAGGTGCATTTTCGAACGACACATGTATACATATTCCAGATGTGTACCAGCCAAATGCCAGATGCGCGATGCTAATGATTTCTGTCGGTAAGCTAGCTACTTAGCTAGCAAGCTTACCTGCCTGTCATTATCTCACTGAACACCAGTCTGTTTGTTTGCACTGATTTCTTCATTGCAGACACGCGTAGTAGCAGCGTAACAGACGTGCATCAAATGAATTCATGCATTTAGTTCATTAATTTATCGCTGCAGTATTTGATGATTTTGCTTAACAACAATGCATTGCGTCTGTGAAATTATGTATTATTTTACACATTGATATACATTCATGACAGATGGAAATACATTCGTAGTGTTTTAGATTGTACTGAATTAAAATCTCTCTTTATTTTGTCTGTAATGGAAATAACCTGAACAGCTGGTGTCTTTTGTCTGTGCCACTGTTTGCAGGAACAAGACTGTGCAGATGCAGAAGATCAAGTCTCGTCTTAAGGTCGAGTTTGAATCTCTGGAGTCTGAGGAGAAGCACCTGAAAGAGTACAAACAAGAGATGGATCTGCTTCTACAAGAGAAAATGGCACATGTGGAGGAGCTGCGGCTTATCCATGCAGATATCAATGTGGTGAGTCCTTGATTCAGAGAGGAAGAGCTTTTGAAATCTCAGTTTAGAGTTAGCATCAGCAATGAGAATAGTGGTATTTGATGAGCGTCACATGATAATAACATAGTGAATTTCATCTTAGTGCCTGTATTATTTCCAGTATTAAATATATCTTATGAGTAGGTACAAGCTTCTATAAAGCATATACATGTTTTTTTCTTCTTTTGAAATACCCAATCCTGTCCTCTCAGATGGAAAGCACCATCAAGCAGTCGGAGAATGACCTGAATAAACTGCTAGAAACAACACGCCGCCTGCATGATGAGTACAAACCCCTGAAGGAGCATGTTGATGCCCTCAGGATGACTTTAGGTCTGCACAGACTGCCAAACCTGAACGAAGAGGAGGAGAAGCTCTCTCTGGAGTTAGTATACAAGCACAAACACACTCACAAACAGTCTCACACACACTAACATGCATGCAAGGAAGTTCACTAAAACTATTTTGTACGGATGTTGCATATTGACACATACTTTGAATCAGAGAACATCTCCAAATACTTGTGAACACATCAAAGATTTGCATTTTGATAGGATTCTCCAGGGACATGGAAGGGGCATGTTTACAAAGTGATTACAGCAACTGGAGATATTTCAGTGTTCCGCAACATATTGTTAGAAAACAACTATGATGCTATGTAAAAGCATTAGAAAACAAGAATACACAAGTTGTTTATGTGTTATGTTAAAACAATTGAACATGTTAGGATGTAGTGATTTAAATAAGTAAATACAAAATATAGGTAATTTTAAAAAAGTAGTATAACTTTGTGAAACTATTGTGAAATACACAAAAATAGTGCTCTGAAAATTACGCCTTGTAGTACACCACATGTAATTGATGACTTTGAAAAATAAAAACATTTACCGAATGTCTTAGAGAGACACTATAGTGCAGTCCTTTCAATGTGCACACATTGATCAAATCTATTATTAATGGTGTTTTTGTAGGCAGTACTTAACAATATTTACGACTCAATGTATATCTTGTAGCTATCAAGTAGGGCTCTTGGCGCCAGCGCAGTTTGTGGCCGGAGGCAATATGTCTTTCAGTCTGTCCCATTTATCGTGTATACAATATCCCAAGAACGCTTTGAGGGATTTTCTTCAAATCTGACACTTTTTTGTCGATTTGCAGTCATTAAGACAATTTCACACAATCAATCGGATAAAATGTGGGAAGTGATGACATTTTGGACAGACATGAATGTAAACTGCAACTAGTTGGCAGGGGGATATATCTGCAAAGCCGTTATTCTCTGTTCTTTGCAGGAGTTTTGTGGTAGTACACAAGCCTTAAAATATTCAGACACAACCAGAGGACAGGGAGCTAACTAGGTTGGTAATTCATTTGAAAAGTCCAAGGGGAATTTGGTTGATGTGATGTCCACAGGCGGAAAACAGACATTAGAGATAAATCATTTCACAGAGCAAAATAACCCTTATGTTACTTACTGCAGTATAAGAAGGACATTTACTATTATCTAGAAAAAGAAGGAGAGGAATACCTAGAATGAATGCCATTAGATTTATCCAAGAACGTAAGCAGTGTTTGGCTGTCAATACATTAGAATTGAAGGTCTCGACTACTATACTATTTGATAATTAGTAAAAATGTTCTAGTGTTTTGTGAATAGACCATATTAAGACAGTCAAATGACATGAAACAAGAGTAAAATCTCAAAAACAATTACATTCAGCCAATACACAATTCAGTAGCAAAACCATTTGACTCATTATCTTTATAAAAAATACTTTTGATTAATCAAAATTTCCAGCCTGTATTACTTAAAAAGCAAATCATTTAGCTTATTTATGCACTACGGTTCAAAAGCTCTTTGACCACAGCATTGCAACGCTCTGCTATAGACAAGTAATGGCAAACATGATTATAAATAGAAACATTTATAGTTTTACTAATAGTTTTTTTAGTGGGTTCTATTGGATATGATTCAGATTATGGCAGTGAGGTTGTTTATTACTGTGACCAAAGACTTTGAGGACATCTGATGCCGTTGAGTTGTAGGTCGTGGAGGTGGCTATTCTAGAAGACAATTTCTGGATCAGATGTTAAGATCTGATTTCTCAGAGGTCAAATACAAATGGCCGTTCCCTTCTTTTCGCCAACATAGTGATATATGGTTTTTGGTCACGATGAGAAGCCTATTCATAGGACACTGGGAGTTAGAGGAAAACATTTTTTTCCACGTTTCCTTTAGAGACAATTCTTTGAGTGGGAATTGATCTTCTGGTCATCAGTTGTCTGAAGAACTTGCACGATTTGACTGATATTTATATTATTATTTATTCTGGAAAGTTGAGTGGGCTTTCATGGCCCCAATGTAAGCTGTTCAAAGCGAAATATTTAGATAATCTCAAATTACTGGGACATTGCTGCGTCTCCATTTGCTTACTTACTATTTGAAGTGCAATCCAATGGCTAAATGCAGTTTTGCTATTTATTAAATGTACCAATGTCTTAGTTTAAAAAAGAAGCTGTCACTACCGGTGAGGGCCTGTCACTACCCGATCCGTACCGGACACCCGATCCGTACCGGATACCCGATCCGTACCGGATACCCGATCCGTACCGGATACCCGATCGGTTCGGCGCATGATGCTCACTGAAGTATGTCGAAACAATTTACGGCAGTTTTCTGGGATTTAAATTAATGTTGTCTTTGGTTTTATTAGTTATACAATATAATACCTACTTTCTCTCTTGTTTTGGTAAAGAATGTCTAAAATACGGAGCTAATTTAGTCATTTATTGACATAGAAAAGCTAGTTAAATGCTAGCATGCCTTTTAATAAAGTAATTTATAAAGTCATTCAACTACAAACAATGAAATATAAATCAAGGTATACTATATTTATTCAGCTTTGGAAGAAGTAATCAGATCCTTTACTTAAGTAAAAGTACACATTAGCACAATGTTTAGGTAAGTGTCAAGGAAGTACTCTTTTCACAATATTATATTTAGGAAATTATATAATCCTGTTTTTATAAATGTAATAGAATTTAAGTATTGTAGTTTGACAACGTAGACAAAATGCAGATACTAAAAAATACTGTGTAGATAACTGGTGTAGTACTGCAATATACCATCTCAGCATATCAGGTATTTTATATGTGCAAAGTAACTGTGGGTGTTAAAATAAATGTAGTGAAAAGCAAAAGTATTGGCCTCTGAAATGGAGTAGAAGTATAGGGAAGCAATCAAAGGAAAATACTCAATTCAAGTACAAATATATCAAAATGCACTTTGATACAATACTTGATTACGTATACTGAGTTACTTTACGCCACTTTACTATACTTCAATGTTTTTTAAGTGAAGCACTGGATTTTGTCAGTGTTGTAAAATGCACACCAAACATTTAATCAATGTATTGAACGTACAGTAAATCAATATTTGCGCACTTCTGGTACAGATCGGGTAGTGACAGGGCCTCTTTTACTATTTAATAAAACTTCAAACAAGAACTTCTATTAACTTTACTTTTATTTGGAGCGACTGTAGTCTCAACAGCAGATATCTACAAACCTCGGCACATAGCCTTAAAAACTAACTTTTTACTGGTATCACAGAGGGAATTTGAATCATTTAAGGCTTAAAGAGAAGTATCTGATAGTTGTGTTCCTCTGATTGACAGGTCTTGTGGCCTTTTCAGAAATTCAAGTCCAACATAGTCTTCCCTCCATTTGTGATGTTTCCGTTTCCCAGAAACTGGTAGCAATAAATCCATCGTGAAGCTTCCAAAATTCCCCCAAAAACACTGCACGCATATCAAGGGGGGCTGACACCAAACGGCAGTCTGACGTCCTTAAACAGCAGACGATGGTAAGACTGAAGGGTCTATTACCGAGCAAACAGGAAATGATGCTGGCTAGTACATTCACTAATTGGGCTACTTATAATGGGACCAACAATCACGTCTGTGTTTTCTGGTATACGTGAGAACAGATTTAGAAGATTACTTTTTATTTGAAACTGTGTTTACTCAACGTGCAGACTAAAATGGGTACCCTGTTTCCCCACACCATGTTGGCCAGATGTGAGTTCAGTATAATTTCGTAATGTGGTTAGTGAGGATTTTTTATGCACTGCAAATCCTTATTTTCCTTCCAAATGAAGAGCATAAGTTGTGAGGAAGTGTGAGCGGGCTCTCGCCGCTGCTCTGCTCGCTGGGAGCATTGTTGGCAGGCCGGCTTCTCAGTTGGCCGTGTTTCCTGTGTGAAAGCTCGGGCGATGATTTCATGCAGCCAGGTGGTGGTCTTATATCTTCGCCTTCTCAGTAGTTTGCTTTTTACGTCCTCCTGTATTCACAAGTTTCTTAGAAAGCTCTGTCTTATCGCTATTCTTCTTTTGTGCTGACAGAACTCATCACAGAGAGGGATATTGGTGCCAGAGAAGTAGGGATGTCCCGGTTCAATCTCAAAGATCAGTATCAAATCCATCAAGGCGTTCTAACTGATCGGCGTCGGCTTTATTCAGCCATCGAGCCTGATGCAATCCTTTGTTTTACGTAGGCTGTCGCACAGGTGTTTTCACTTTCGAAGCTGTGAACTAAGTCCTGCCCACGGCTCAACATCGTACACCATAAAAAAAACTCCAAGCATAATGAGACTGTTAATTACATTTATTTACCTCATATACAGCTCTGGAAAAAATCAAGAGACCTCGGCAGCGTTATCAGTTTCTCTGGGTTCAATATTGTTTGAGTAAAATGAACATTTATTCTATAAACTACTGACAACATTTCTCTGTGTTAGAATTCAACAGACACTGAAATGTAATGGCTGCCATACATGTAGTAAAATGTGGAGTGGTCTCTTATTTTTAACAGAGCTGTACATGCACGCATTTATTTTTAACCCAGTGTAAAAGTCTGCTGTTGCTTTCATTTCTGTGACATAAGAAAGGCAAAGCCAATGTGAACAATGACATCATTAATGTAATCCGGCCCAAAACACTCAACATCACACAGTTCATTCAGGTGACTAAGGCCTGAGCACCAAAACTGTGGGGCACTATTTGGAGAGAGAAAAGCTGAAAAGGTTACAGAGAAGGTTTGTTATTCGGTTTTGTACTTCAATTGTAATACAACTGAACACTTTGGATGCAGGAATTGTTTTTCTTGAAGCAATATACAGCTATGCAAATGTCAAGCTGGATTAATTTGAATGAGTTAATGTACTAAAAGTGTGCCCTGTGCAGCAGCAGTGTTATAGGGGAATAGAACTATTGGATACTCAATGTAAAACAGACATGGATCCTGGGCTGAGAAACTTAATCAGCAAATCCCTGTAAATACTAGTTATAGTGCCATCTTTAATTAAACAAAATTAGAAAGTGTCACCTTCCTGCGGGGTGTTAAACACATTTTTAGATACTCTCTGATGACGAACATTTACTCACAAGTCTACTGAAAATGGCTAATGAGTGATTACATTTCACCTGCCACTCAAACGATTACTATTGGTTTTTAGTGGTTGGTTAGTGATGTCAATCTACCACTGCTGGTGCTAGTGTTTCAACATGTCAGCACAAAAACATTAGAAGTTGAAGCTGTTTAAATGCTCATTTGAACTTAAATGAAATGAGGAATGAGAGAATGAAGTGCACTTGTATTCGCTTTGAAACGTGTGTTATCATGTGCTGTTTTAAATGTAAGTTTACTTGGACATTTGGTGGACCTGTGTTTACAGTAAATGCTGTGTTAATGCTCTACTCTATCACAAAGCTTTTTGGAGAGAAACCAGAGAGGGTAAAGAAATGGGATATCACTCTTTTTATTTTTGAAAAGGGGCCAGTCAGGCATAAAGTTCAAGGCCAGATTTCTTTCCCAGCACTTGGCACTCAGACACACACATGCTAGCAGATTTTTTTTCCTAGGGTTGAACATATATTGAGGATGTGCGAGATTGAGCCCAATGTTCTCACTCCTCATCTTTTGAGACATAGCGCAAATGGGATAATCTCAACTGCGATGTGATTCAGAGGCTCTGAATAAGAATCACAGCTAGCCCGGTTTCTCTCTCTCTTTGCTTTGAACAGTTACTTTGAGAAACAGAAAGCAGAGTGGCAGAAGGAGCCGCATGAGCCCGCCATCCCAGAATCCCTCGCCGCCGCTGCAGCTGCAGCACAGCAGCTTCAGGTCTCCAGGAAGCAAGACGCACGCCAGACGGCCACCTTCAGACAGCAACCCCCCCCCATGAAGGTAACACTTTTTTCTCATGAAGCAAAATTGTGAAAAAAGTCTCTTTTTCAAGTTTGAATAGTAGGTTGGAACTGATAATACAGCAGTTATAATAAGGTTGTGTTTAAAAAAAGTATACCAAACATACTTCATGTTCATACTGCTTACTTAATAAACAAGTGTGTGCAATTACCAACATACTAAAATATGACCCATCCAGACATACCACACGACTAAGGGTGGGTTCGGCCAGTTGCTCCATAACATCTCCAAAAAAACATCGGAAGATACTTAAACAGGCGTTATTTTGATATATTGATCATGTATTGGGTATTTTAAATCTTTCTCACAAACACTTAATAAAGTGAAATATTTACAGCTTTGAAATGGTGCAGTTAGCTCATGGCTAGCTTTAGCTATTTCTTAAGTCGGACACATCGTGGCATTTCTTGCATACAAAATCCACAGACACTATTAAGAGTCAACCCACTAGATACATTATCCTTCTTATCTGTTGTACGTTTATATTCCATTTCAAACAGTCATAGTTTACGATCTAAAATTGCTAATAAAGTTAGCTTTTGACAACGAACAGTGTCCGCACTATGCTCTGCGCTCTACCCCGTAATGAGTGAAGCGCACATTTGTTATCATCTGAAGACAGCGTCAGTCAGACGCCCCGACCAAACCACCTGACGAAGTACTTTATCTCTTCAACACTGCCAGAACGACATAATATGAATTGATATCTCTTAATGTCTGTCCCCCCCCCCTCTCCAGGCTTGTTTGTCCTGCCACCAGCAGATTCATCGTAATGCTCCCATCTGTCCATTGTGCAAGGCCAAGAGCCGCTCCCGCAACCCAAAGAAGCCTAAGAGGAAGCCCGACGAGTAGATCCTACTCTACCTTCAGCCTCAGTTTAAAGGGACCTGGTGCGAAACACTGATCCAAAATCAGCCATGTACTTCACAATATATGACTGAAATAACAAATCTGTGCTTCAGGGCAACTTCCACAAACAGTCCTCTCTATAACAAGTCGTCTTAGTACCTTTTTCATAAACTGTCAACTGAAATTGATGGAGGATCTGGTGATGTCATTCTGTTTGTTTTTATCCGTGCTTTGGATGTGTTTATATGTAATTGTATGACTTCTATAGTAGGTTAAATAACCCCTAACCATGTAGCTGCAATAATGCAAAAAAGGAACTTGATAAAATGCAGACCTTTTTTTCCCATGTTGCCCTTGTTTTTTGCCTTAGATATTGTACTGTACTTTCAAATTTGTTTTTTAATGCATGTGTGCTTCTACGGCTGTCTGTCTTGTATTTGTTTGTGCCAATGAAACTATTGAGTAGGCTTGATTAAAGTTAGATGAAACACAATGTTGTTTTAATGTTTACAGTGTTCAAGTGACAACCGACAGGATAGGAAGAAAAAAAAAAACAGACTCATCTGCTCTGAAAAGTGTTGTGTGTTTAACTTTAATACAGTGATAAAGAAAATAAATGGCTGTTTTGTATTAACCTTGTTATGATGTCCTATTTCTTTTACACTCAAAACAAAGGCTAGACATTAGCTTCTGGTATTTAGCAGTGTGAACGTAAACACAGCTGTAGCCGAGCAGTGAAGCGGAGGATCAGCATATGCATTACTGTGTATCAGGCAAATGGGCGTGTTTATGCATTGTGTCTAAATAGAGATAGGAATATGCTTGACTCCACCACAACATCGTCCCTTTCATTGTATTAACACTGTGCCCATCATACTGAAGCTATCTGTCTGAAAAGGGACAGTGAGGTCCTGCTAAATGAGTTCCTGTAGCGTTTTTGTCAGGGTAACCCCTCATTTCATCTGTTGCCAGGGCAACGCCACGTTCCTTAGCCGTTGCTACGGCAACCCCAGGTTGCTGTGACCCAGACCGGCACATCTCCACTGAGTAGTTCCTTCCCAAATCCAGGGATGGGCATTGCAGGGCTTTGGGAGACATTGCACACCCCTGTAACATAAACAATTTGTTTTAAGGCTGTGCATAATTCATACGACCTGTCAAAGTGACATATAAGTCGGCAGTTTTTACTTCCAAGAGTTTGAGCTACACTTACTCCATAGCTCAAGTGTGTGTTTAGTCTGCCCTTCAGTGTTTGGAGCTGCAGTTGTGTCTTCTTCCTCCTGATAAAACTTCTCAAGGCCAGAGAAGCCCGTTCCTGCTCACACACTCTGCAGACAGCGGGATCATGGAGTTCCAACTCTGCAGCCTGACACACAAGATAAACACTCTAAGAGGACATAGGAGCTCTTTACTATCGCGATAATACCGCCAAAGCAAAAGTGAGTCACGGAACAGGAGTGTCACCTGACCTGTCTCATGTCCTCCTTGAAAGTTTTGAGCCTCAGCATTGAGAGGAGTTGAGGAGGGACGGCGTGGACTTCGGGACCTTGATTTATGAGATATTTCGGGGAGGTTAGGTTTCTCCCTCGACTGCCTGGGAGAGGGAGGTTACATTCCCCATCATCTTTATACTCGTCCGCGGATACAACCTGTCTCCAACAGGCTCCTTTGTCTCTCCCCCTCTGCTCCGCAGAGAGCTGGGGGTGCTGCTGCTTGTTTCGGACACGAGAAACCATTCTTCTGCACAGCGCTTCCCCCGCCTGCTCCTCCTCCTCCATTTTGTGGATAACACAGAGCGCGGGAACAGTTTAGTGTCCGTTTCAGATTGTCAGCCCATGACTTATTCTAATGTTATTTTAGTCACGTAACCTGCACATTAAGCGTGTTTGTATGGGCCTATTACAAAATCAAGTTTACCAACACCAGACATTTTGGGTAAAACATTTACCCACTTAAACCAAAGGTCACTGCCGACATAGCTCTCCCCTTTCACCAAGCGCTTGTTTACACGCCCTCTTCTTTTACTGTTAACTACAGCTGCACTTCCTGCCAACAGTGAACTACCAGCGCCACCTGCTGGCTGACAGACGCATGTTTAAATACATTAAATAGAATAAATATAGAAGTACTTTATTGATGCCAATTTGGGACCTTTTTTCGTTGCAGCAGCATAAAAACAAGCAAACAATTGCAATAAAATAAAATAGCATTTAAAAATAAAGTAAAAAATATACATTTGGGACAAAAAATGTACACAAACTATAAACAAAAACTGTGAAATGTGGAATATTTATAGAATAAATATGGAATGTACAGTATGGTATGGTATAAGTACTTATCACAGCGATGCTATGGAGCAGAGAGTTATCTGTCAGCCAGAGGTGATTTATTGTACACGGTTATGGCAGTAGGCAGTAGGCAGAAATGTTCTCCTGTATCTGTCCATGTTACAACGGAGCTGGAGCAGTCTGTTGGAGAAAGAGCTCCGCTGTCTGTCCAGCTGCAGGTGGAGAGGGTGGGTGGGGTTATCCTTGATGGATAATAGTCTGTTGAGTTTCCTCCTCTCCATCAAAGCCTCAAAATTGTCCAGTTTCATGCAGATGACAGAGCCAGCTTTCTTGATCAGTTTATGGATTCTGCTGGTGTCACCGGCAATGATATATATATATATATATATATATATATATATATATATATATATATATATATCCGCATAGTCATCATAGTCAAAGTTTATTTGACGTAATACATTTGATGTTTCAGTTGAGGACAGAAAAAGTTGTACAGTTTTTTTCCGCTGAAACAAAGATAGAATAAGAATGGTTATAGGTGTAAATGCAATGGTAATTATATTTTATACCTTTTTGATACAATATGATGTGTTAGATGACACATTAAGCCTGAGGTCATACATTTCACATTCAGTGCTGCAGTGCTTTGAATGATAATATATTCATAAGTATGTTTGTCAAAAAAGAATGTTGGTTTAGTATTATAAAAAAGGTGAAAGCAGGTGATGCCTTTTAATTTTTCTTTTTAAATCAGTGTTGCGATTTAAATAGGCATTTACAAAACAGGGCGTAATAAATTCATAAGTAACAATCTTATTGTGTTGCCATGGCTGCATGGTGTCAGGATTCATGAAATGGACATTAAAAGCAATTTTTCTATGCCTTAGTGCTCAAATATAAAAATACATAAAGTGTCCTTGTGTATTTGTACAATGCTAGGAATCTGGACTCTTGTGCCAACTGCTGAAAGAATGTGTTGTCTCTCCCTTCTAGACATCTGACATTATAAAGACATAGAGTGGGGTGGGGGGTTTGGTGGGGTAACAGCTGACTGACTGGCTGGCTGCTCCTCTGAAGCTCCTGACAGTCACATTACTGACACTGAAAATGGCTGCTTTGGTTTGAATCAGGGGAGTAGGGTGAGAGCAGGGCACACACTGGCAAACCATCCTATAGTATTGGTTATTAGACCTTTTTATGACACTGATTAACCCAACAATGCATTTCTGGGCTGTTGTGTCTTTAATACCTATGGAGAATTAGCTTTCTCCATGCACCGTAGCGCAGACGTCTCCATTTCATTTTTGTTTTTACTCAGGACACACTCCCCAATCACTGTCTGAGTGTCACTCTTGTTTCTAATTATAAACCTGAGCAGGGACTCTCCAAGAATGGAAGTTTGGCCAGGCCCCATCTGTGGCCTAAAATTAGCCCCCCACCCCCCAGAAAGGAGCTGTGGTCCCCCTCTGTCAGTTGACACATACACACAAATGCCAAACTGCACTTTTCACAGCTCCTGTGGAAGCATCACACACTCCTCAGAGGACCTTTCTTCCCTTCTCTTATCCACGTGACCTACTATGAAGTTCTGAAAGTCTTTAAATTCTCGAGTTCTCTCACGTCGTTGGAAAAAATCAGAAACTAATTAAGGTAAGGGTCTCGTTGCTGCTCTTGACACTTTATGTTAACTGTTCGACTTAACACATTTTGTCAACCTTAGAGGTGAAATAATCAATAATGACATTGTTGTCTAAAATGCTCATGTATGGGCTAGATTTAGATTGTACTACTGTCATTTGAGTTATATAAAGTAGCTGGGTCTTGCAAACAATTGTCTTGTTGTACTGTGTGTTCATGAGAGACAGATGTCAAAATGTGTTATATATTAGAATGAGAATCAAGCCTAACAAAAATAACTCTAAATGTCAAAAGCTGTGTGTGTTTTCGGGTGCATTACCATCTTCTTGTGCCATTTCTGCCAGTGCAGATGGAAGGGCTCTGACTTGCACCGGCCTCGGGGTAACATTATGGTTCTGGGCCAAGCTGTCAACATGAGTTTGATGGACATTTCCAAGATCTTCTCCCTGCTGCAGCCTAAGGAGTCGGATGAAGACAACGAGCAGTGTCAGGCCCTGAACAACGCCGTGAGCAGCGACGACGTGCCTCTGCTCTCTGAGCTCCTCTCTCAGGAGTCCTACAGGAAGTCTATCAATGCTCGGAGTGGGTGGGGGGTCCCTGTCACCCCCCTGCGTACTGCTGCTGCTCTGGGACACCTGAGGTGCTTGGAGCTGCTGCTGGAGCACGGTGCAGAGGTGAGGGGGAGCATTCTGTTGTTTTGAGCATGGTGAGATGGATCTTTGAGAGTGGGTTCTGCTGGTGGGAGTAATGTGCATTAATATCCTGATTAATAACCCAACTCATGCTCTGCACTCAGTCATCACACATTTCATTTAAAAGCCTAATAATGTTCGAGACCTTTTTCACCTATAAAAAATGAAGAATTACAAACTGGATTTTTTTACCTTAAGGCATTAAAATAAAATATTTGAATAGAACAACAGATCAAAGATTTCACATGACTGTATTACGTTAGTTGAAAGCAATAATATTAAGTTAAACCTCATATTTTTTTATTTAAACTTATTATTATTTCTTTCCACTAACGTTGACATAATACATTTAATTCAAGTAAATATTTCAGTTTTTTCAATGTATAATATGAAAGGAGCTATGCGGTTTATCTAAATCCTACGAACCCTTAAAATAAACCCATTTCTCGCATCTGCTGACCAGTAACCGACAGTCGATGTTAAACGTAAGTAATCAGTTGCACCCTCTTCAGATGATATCATGCCATTAAATGGTCCTTATCAGGGGTTATCAGCATTCTAGATATGGGTTAAGGGGGGGGGGATTTTTATTTTCTGAAAGCCTGTTTCTCCTAAAATACACACTATGATACTACGGTTAAGTCATGAATGGTGTTAGTTAGGGTCGGATAGGTTAAGGATTGATAATAGCAGAGGTGGGAAGTAACTACGTACGTACAATGTTGAGATACTTGTTCTTTACTTGAGTATTTCCGTTTGATACTTTGTACTTCTACTGCACTACAATTCAGAGGTAAATGGTACTTTCTTAGTCCACTACATTTATTTTGTACCTTAATTTACTTTGCAGATTTGGATTTATGATGTGAAATATAAACATCAGTTAAATCAGACTTTAGTTACACCTGGAGTAAATTCAGCAGCTACCCTGCAGTATACAAATTCATTAAAACTATCCGCACCTTTACCAACTTTGAGAACACTTTGATGATCAATAATTATAAAACATATCAGATATAGTATTCTGAAATGGACCAATCAAACAACTTTTACATTTGGTACTTTAAGTATATTTTATATTTTTACTTGAGTAACAATTTGAATGCAGGACTTTACTTGTAACATAGTATTCCAACACTCTGGATCAATGGCCTTTTCTTAACGGGATACCAGGCTGTTGGACAAATGGGCTTTCGGTCCTATATGGGACATTTCTCAGACTATTGGGGTTTGGAAATGTGGCATTGCAGCAACTATAAGTAGGTCACAAGGCTTTTGTAAGCAATCGGACAACATATACAGCCCCGGAAAAAAAGAGACCACTTCAGCATTATCATTTTTTCTCGTTTTAATATTTATAAACAAATATGTATTATTTGTAATTTATTTGAGTTAATCATTATTTTTTGTATTTTTTTGTACTCTGCTGACACATTTTCTCTGTGTTGAAATTCAACAAACACTGGAATGGCTTCAATACATGTAGAGATAAAGATTAAAGGAACATTTGGAGTGGTCTCTCGTTTTTTTCCGTGGCTGTATACAATTTAAGTAACGCTACTTGTTTTCAAGCAAATTGAGCTTACCTAACTAAAAGTGGATCCTGAGAAAGCTGTGACCCTATCACAACATCAGACATGCACCTTCTTGTCTCCTGGTGGGGGTAGTCTGCCCCTTCTATAGAATTAAAGGGGTAGTGAAAAACTGATAACATCTAATGGAATGATTGCATTCAAATGGGTGATCATTAGGGAAGTTGTGGAGTTTTTAGTGAAACCAAAATAGAGTTAAATAGGAGATTACTGGATTTTAGAAATAAGGTGAATAATTAAATGATACTTTATCTCAGTGTCTTCAGGTAGTGTAAACAATGCGCCTCATTAATCAATGTTTTGTTTGCATCCGCAAAACAAAGATGCAGCCTTAATGATGCAGTGTGTCTAAATTTGTCAGGCCAGTGTTTGTACTGTTACAACATACTGATGTCCTGCTGTGTTCGAATCCAGATCGACAGCCTGGACGTGAAGGCGCAGACGCCTCTGTTCACAGCTGTCAGCGGGAAACATCTGGACTGTGTGGTGGCGCTGCTGAAGGCCGGGGCCGATCCCAATGGCAGCCAGTACAACAACTGCTCCCCGGCGCTGACTGCAGCCCGGGAGGGAGACTTAGACGTGCTCCGGGAGCTGCTGCGCTTTGGGGCCGAGGTGGACGTCAAGCCCAAAGTCCCTGAGTGGGCCTCCAATGCCACAACCTGCAGGGGGCCCCTTTATATCTGCGCTGTTTACGGACACCTGGACTGCTTCAAACTGCTCCTTCTCCACGGGGCCAACCCCAACTACAATTGCACGGATGAGAAGATGCTGGCCAGGATAAAGCAGCCGAAGACGGTGCTGGAGGTGTGTCTGCGCTACGGCTGCGGGGGGGAGTACATCCAGCTGCTCATAGACTTTGGGGCCGACGTGTATCTGCCCACGCTCATCATCGACAAGACCACGAAGCAGAATGAGGCTCTGAATCTGCTGCTCAGAGAGAGAGGTGAGAAGCTAGTTCCAGTTTGGTTCTCTACATTGTACAAGTGTCAAAATGTTGATCCAGCTTCTTTCTGTTTCTGCTCCAGTTTGTCCCAAAACACTGATGTCGCAGACTCGGATAGAGATACGAGGATACCTTCCCTTTGGCAACAAGGAGCGTGCCATTGACAGTTTGGACGTTCCTCTGATCCTGAAGAACTACCTGAAGCACCTCACCTCTGAACTCCTATGATGCTCCACTTAGCGTCGAGATAAATGGCCAGTTTTTCTTTTACCTGATGGTTTCAAATTCACCACTGGATGACTGATTTCTAGCTTTTCTTACTTGTAGGACATCATACTCACAGAAGATATATTGTCCCAGTTCTGTAAATTCTTTGTTTTTATTATTTAAATATGAATTTTTAAAGCTACGTAAGCTACATTTTTGATATATAGTTCTCTACAAATCTCATTGAAGTGAAGAAAAAGATCATGCCAAAGGGCTCCATGTTGGAACCATGTCCTTGGGAAGTGTAACACTGGGGTAGACCACTAGAGACCACAGTCATACCGCTCATAGCTCGCGGAGGCTTCTCATTTGTTCCCATACTGTACAGTCTCGCTTGAGTTATTTAGACATCAAGACACACATACACACAGAGACAGTGTCTGCATAGCAGCAGGACGTCTTACATCTTGCCTGAAAAACACTCTCGCATCTGCTGACTTCAAAACATAAGGAAACGGAGCGATCAGCACAGCCAACCGGGAGAATATGTTTGCACAAGTCATTATTATTGATGACAGCATTTGCAGGCTTTTTTCTTTTGTGACTTGTGAGTATTCTTCTGATAAAGTTTTTATCTTCCGTTTGTATCCCTTTTTTGTAATAAAAATCCAGGAGTTTATGTGTCAGCTGTTGGTGATGGGGACTTAGAAACAGGAAGTGATGTCACTAGCAGGAAACCCAGCACAATGCCCCCCACTCGCACATTGACGCCTAGACATGGAGTTCTGTAGAGGTTTTATTTTCAACAAAAGTACAGCTATATCAGATATGGATTTATTTTTACAGCGAAGTACAACATATTCCCAGTGCTTCTGATTACATCAAAACATATAATGTACATACAGTTGACATCTCCACTCTCCCATTCACAGTTTCTGGATTGAATAGGCATTATTTTTCATTTCTACAACAAATAATCAAAACTAAAAAGGCCAGCGAGAAAGAAAATGACAAATGTTTGCATATGGTGACGAAGGATGTGGGTAGAGAGTACGTTTTTCTGTGATAGGCAAAAATCCAGACCTCAAACTAGATGTTAATTTACAATGAGGAGATTTCCAAAAAGTGGGATGTCAGTCTTCGGTTTAACCTTGTTGTCATTGAACACCACATCAATAATATGGCTCATTGAAGACTGTTGTACCCTGACTATTGTGAAACAACACAGGACTGCATAACCAACTGCGAGGATTTCCTACTGAAGATATGCTAAATGTGAGTGTGCTGAAAGGAACGACATAAATCTGAGCAAACCTCTGATGCATCAAATTGACAGTCTGCTAAATTGGCTGTCTCGGTTTTTACTACCGGAAATAGAAAGAAAAAAAAAGGCTGTCCTCTCAGCTCTCAGCACAAGGTCAGATGATAATCATATAAGAGAAATAAAACCAATATATACACCCTTTTAACAGCATGGCTAAAACGGTACTATTTAATACTGCATTCAATAAATACAAGTGAAGAATTTAATTTGTTACTGTCAAGTCAAAAGAATAATTTCTTAAATAGAAACAAGAGCATGATATGAATTGTAATGAAGTACTGTGTGTGTGTGTGTGTGTGTGTGTGTGTGTGTGTGTGTGTGTGTGTGTGTGTGTGTGTGTGTCTACAGGATTATGTTTATTTTTAGCTCATCCCGGGAGGTTTTCATTTATTCAGCTC
The DNA here is from genome assembly GCF_036324505.1 of Eleginops maclovinus. Taxonomy (NCBI): domain Eukaryota; kingdom Metazoa; phylum Chordata; class Actinopteri; order Perciformes; family Eleginopidae; genus Eleginops; species Eleginops maclovinus. The sequence goes on from NC_086371.1 coordinate 19,379,033, forward strand.
TTCTGCTTGACTACAAATCTATACACAAATACCCATGATCAGTGCTAACTCCTATTTGGTTCGCCGTTGTCATAGAAAAATGATACCCGTTTTGCCTCAGCGGTTAATGGTATTCAAATCAAAATAAAACAAATGAAAAACCAGCAGTTTGGAATATGACAGTGCATGTTGGAGTCAAAGAAATACTTTTTAGAATTACAGTTTATAGTACCCAATATATATGGGCAAAGAGAGCATTAGTGCCTTTCATTTCACCTATCAACAGTTCAGGAAAGATGTCCCACTCTGCTTAATAAATAAAAACCAGAAGCTACAAAGCGGTGATGTGAGCAGGAGACAGGTGGACAGAGAAAAGAACTCCCTTCAGTGAGATGGTATGGGCTTCACAAAATGAATGGTTCCGCGGTGTGTGGTACAAATAAAAAAAATCCCCCATTGGAAGTAAAATGAAACTAAACAATCTGTTAAGATTTGTCTAAAGTCTCATGCAAAATATCGGATGCCACGAGCATGCATTTACCTGGTACTGAGGTCTACCGCACGCAAGAACTGGAACAACATTCGTCTCCAACGCAAAATACCGATATCCAAATATATGATCTGTTCTTTTTACATTATTTACAGTGTGTAAGCTGATAAAGGTAAAATAGATGATTCTTCTTTTGATTCTTAATAATATACTTTGAAAACTAATAGACTATAATATATTTGAAATGAAACCAACGTTCAGCATGTTAAATAGATGACTCTAAATTCTTTGTGAGCAATACAATTACGTGAGATAATATAATAAGGTGTGTTTCAGTCAGTCAGACGGCACAGTATCGACTCATATGGGGGGGAATAAAAAAAAAAAAAAAAGGCCTGACCTCTTAGGTTTCTGGATCTCCTGCCACTGGGGAACGAGGAATTCCCAGTGTGTGTGAGAGAAAGTACGAGAGAGAGATGCGAGTCCCACACTGAAGGGAAAATACATGACTAATTCAAATCTGCCTGTGAAACTGAATAGATAATCACTAGTGGAATGCTGGAAGGCACTGGTAGATAGCATCTCTCTTCTCCGCAGCAGAACGGGCCAGCAAGTGTGCATGATTATGTGTGTGTTGGTGGCGTGACGTAGGGGGGATGTGGGGTTGGGGAGGGGGGCGTAGCACGGGACCTGAGGTTATCATGGCCTGGGAACCATATCTTTTTTTTTTTTTTGCAGTGCCAGACCAGGGAATAATCTTCCAAAACAATCTCACCGGGAGCCATCTCTCTACAGACACCAGCAGCCGACTCACCCGTTTCTCAACGTTTTCCTTTTTACTGAAACAAAACATAAATTACACAACATACAAAGCAATTCTAAAAAGGTCTTTTTTTTTTTACTTCTCCAGTAGGTTATAAGGCCTATAAGAAGGCAAACGAATGACATAGAACAATATATAAACTCTTTGATATCACGTGGTAGTGAGTAGTGAAGATATATAATGATATATCACATTGCACAAGTTGTCATATATGTACTGTCCATCAGGTGGTAATAAGTCAACACAAAAGTATCTGAGGTTTAAAGCATGATCACGAACCGTGTGTCACTTACATTCCCGACTGTAGAAAAGAATATACCTTCATGATGTGTGGAAATTGTTTATCCCTCAATAGATCTTTTCTAAAACCTCATGTGGCGTGAGGATCGCAGCTTCGGGGACATTGTTTTGATCTAACAAATAATCTGATCATGACAGTAAATCACTTAAGCTGAAGGCTAGCACATGGATCAGATAGGGGGAAAACAACGGGGGACGGGGGGGTGGAGAGCTGAGATTTTAAAGCTGCAGTCTTCAGAGAGGAATCTGTCAGAGGACGTCTGCATGCTACACATTAAATTCACTTTTCTGCATCGTCCTTTCTTTCAATTTGTGACCATTTCTCCTTGTGCTGGTTAAGGGATTGTTCTAATTCATCACACTGGGGGCCCCGTTTTCACACAAGAGGAAATAAGGTGTTCCTCTGACTGGATATGTGCTTTTTACAATGTGAGAGATATAAAACAATGAACAGAAGGAGTCTCTTCTCTAAACATCGCCCAGTGCCTTCACTTTTAGAGCTCGTTCCGGAGGTAGGCTATACTCTATCCAAACGCCCAGTGAGCTGCCAGCACAGTGCTACAGGGGTGGTCTCTGGGGAGAGAGTGTGTGGGGGGGAGGGTGTCAAAGGGGGTTTTAACACAAGGCAGGTGGAGCGTATAGTCTGCCTATCTCCTGCGCCCAGCTGTTTCATCTCTCGTCAAAACCCCCCCGGGGTGTGATGGGTTATGAATACCCTGTCAGAAGTGTTTGGTGAAAGGATGTAAATATTCTATTGATGTTCCCAACTATCGATTTGTTCTGTGACCCGTCGTATCGTGGCCGGTGGCAGCCTTCCAAGAGGATGAAGCTCTTTCCTCTGAGAGGCCGTGACTCACAGAGGATGGACCAGGTGTGCGGGAGATCGAGAGGAAAGAGCGAGGGAAACACTGAGAACGTCATACGGGGTGAAGAGAGGGCTACTATAATGCGGATAGCTAGAGAGGGGAGTGAAGGAGGGGGGGGGGCAGACACAGAAATGGCATGGCTGGTCTGTGATCAGTGGTAGAATGGGTCAGAGATGACGCCGAGCGTTTGCAGGTCCTTCGTCAGCTGTCAATTATTCAATCTCACATTCAGAAGAATGCAAACAAGCACTCTCACATAGCAGCAACATCTCAGCTTTTTAAAATCACCGTCTCACTACGAGGAAATGCCCCGGCTCGGCCTTCTCTCTCCAGACGATGGATTAAAAATGAATTAATATAACAATGTAAATAACTCCAGGACATTCAGATGGCGCGAGGATGCAGAATCTGAGGGGGGGAGTTCAGCTGGAGAAGCGTGATAACTTATGAAGTCGCTAACATATATGAATCGTAACGTTTTTAAATGTTTGAATCCAAAGTCTTCAGTCCTCTTGCTGATTCCGATCACAATAGTCCTTCATTTGTCAAAAGTCTCTCGTGTGGGGTTTTTTTTTCTCGTATTTTTCTTCATGATGGGTCATCCAGTGTTTAGTGCTTCTAAGAAAAATATCTGGTCCTTCAGAAGAGTCCGCGTGTCTCTATTTCTTAAATGGAGCTAATCTACTAAAATTCTGCCAGAAAGGAGCCTGGCCTCTTTTGGATTGACTGAATTCAAAAACCTCTCCTTGTGCCATGTCCTCCGATACCTCATACTGCCCCGCGCTGAGGGGGTCCTGCGGGGGCGGGTATGAGGGGGGCGTGCACCTGTTTACACCTGAGAAGGCAGGTGCAAAAAGAAGCAAGAGAGGAGTGGGAGGGGGGGTGGGTGGGCGAGGGTTGGACAAGGAGGCAGCGCGGGGGCACAAAGCGAGAGAAGAAAAAAAAAAAAGGTGGACAGCAAAAAGAGGAAACATAGTCAGTAAATGGATCAGGAAACGGACACAACAACACAACACCGAGTCATGCTAACGGAGAGGACAGGCACACGGACGCACATTAACATTCCTGCATATTAACCCTGAGATATGACACGGTATGATCGTATGGTGACGACTGAATCGGGGGAATTCAGCTCTAGCGATGACACAAGGGAGACTGAAGATGCTATTCAATCAAACTGTGGCGGGCAAACACCAGGACAGACGGCTGTCCGTTGGATGAAACAAGGCATTTGGACGTGATGCGTTGTTTCTCCGTGTTTGTCGACAGCGTGTTTGTTTGAATAGCACCCCCTCGACACTTGAGAAACACATGAGTGGCGAAAATAGAGCCAACAGAAAAGCTGTTAATATGCGCTTGACTACAGTCTACGACGTCATTTCGCTACAGCCTACAAGCATCACAACTAGTGCTAGTGCAGTAAAAATTAGATCAATACTCGAGGATGAAATATTCAAAAGTTGCCATGGCATCTTAGGAGGGAATAAAAATGAGGACCGTGTCTGTATAGGGGAGTGATTTGCCTAAAATACTGAGCCGTTAGAAGGGTTTTTTGGTTTATATTTTATTAGATTAAATTGTGCTTCAGTGTTAATCACAACACCTCCCAATGCCGCTTTAGCAGTTGCCATGGCATCTTATTGTGCTAGCTCTAAAGGAGAACTCTAATGCATATACCTTGATCATTCTCAAACCATGTCCATACAACATGGCCCTCTTTCTCAAGATGAAATCTATAAATGAATCTGAAATTCAAGAGAGTACTTCACCTTGTGCCAGCCATGTACACATACAGCACTTAGAAAACACACAACACGTCTACAGGGGTCCTAACGTCAGAGAGAACATTCCAGCAAGGGGTTAATTCATACTTTAATGGATGGTCATGCTCATTGTGAAACTGGCAATAGTAAAATGTACAAACATCTAGCCTAGCGCTCAAATGGCTAAATCTTAAAGGGGGATACCAGCAGTGGGGGACATGAGGGTCCTCCATCTGATGCTCTGGGAGGGGCTAGCATCCGGAGACACTCGCTTGACATGTTTTCCTGTTACAGAGATAGGTGGTGGCTGTCGGAGTTCAAGGTGGAGTCGGTGATTCTGGATAAGGATTGTTGATATTTGAAAACCCAAAATAACCGGCCCACATACTTTTATCTCCCTGTCTTTTAAAAACATGAATGCCCGCTTGTTGATGGCAAAAATGTTGTGTTGCTTGTACCAGTCCACTGTTTACCATGCACAGCATCAGGGGTATTTTTTCAGTACTAATACAAAGCGGACCGCTTTAAGACCAAGCTTCTACGGCAAATGTATTCCCCATTTTATTTAGTGATCATATTGGCAGGAGTATAATGGAAACCTAGTTTGAATGAAAATAAGCCCTGGCATATTGCCATATTAATTGACATGTTTAAATACAATAGTAGTCTAATATATAAGGCAACTAGGGTAGACTTGTCACTTGTTCCAGTTATACCGCGATACAAAACCGTAGACTTCTACGGAACTGCATTGAGAGATCCCCGGGGATATTTTGACAACTTTCAATCGCGGTTTAATGAAATGTGATTCTAGGGCTTTGATTCCTACTGTCAAAAATGTTTAAGTGTTCATAGAAAAGCAGCATCAGGCTTTAAACATGTTCCTTTAGCTTTAACTGTGGATTCAAAATGATATACTCCCCCTCGCAGCAAAGTAGAGCAACATTTCACATTTGATCTAACTAATGCAGAAAATGTCCCAGTTTGGGATTAATAAAGTACCTCTTATCTTATCTTAAATGTATATCTAGATTAATCTAAAATCAAAGTATTAAGGAGATATTAGCGTAGCATTAATGGCGATCTTAGAATGTGAACGAGGCAGGGACATCTGACCGGGTTGGAAAAACGTTATGTAAAATTTGGTTCTGTTCCGACTCGGAGCAAAAAGAAAATTTGGACAACCCTCTTTTTTTATTTGCATTCAACACACAAGTAGGGCATTCATTTTAAGACCTATTAAATCATATTAAGGACACATTTTAGTACTACATTTCAGACCAGTAAATTAAGACTTTTAAGGACTTATTAAGGATGTGCTAAACTCTGCAGGGGTAAATATGTTTGACTTTAAAATACATTGTATCGTGTAAGAATTGCTTACTCCACCTTTAACATTATTTTTGACATATTTGGCTATTAAACAAAACTTGTTAAATTCCAAAATAAGTCAAAATAATGTGATTGCCTCTTCTATCTTCAAGGCGTGATGTTGTATTATTATTAGATAACATTAAGTAAAGTAATTGCTGTTGTAATAAAAGACAGTAACTATAAAACCAACAAAAAGAAGGAATTCATTTTTTTAAAATCTGGATTTTAGCAATAAGCCCCGACAGCCACCCTCACTCAGTGAGAGAAAAAATGCAAACAGTCTGAAGTGTGAAATGAGTTTGGAGACAAGCGTGACACAGGACCCACATGTCACGGACGCGGGTATCGCCCTTTAAACTCAATACTTCATGCAAACAGCCCTCTGTCTTTTCATTGATGCTTAACGTCTGCTTTACTACTCATATCGATTCTTCCTCGTGTACGGGCGACACACATTTAACTCAAAGCGATACAAAAAAAAGCGATATAGCAAAAAGACATGAATCCACGTGACTTTTCTAGCTTACTCAGTACACAGATAGTCCATTCATAAACAAAGTAGGCGTGTTTTGAAAAAGGTGTAGACAGTTAAAAAAAAAAAGAGAGCAGGTTAAGGAGTAAAGAGTAAACAGCGATGAGAAGACAGAGCACAGCAGCGAGGAAAAGAAAAGGAAAATCACCTGATATCTTCTTGTTGCCTCACCTTTCTGTTTGGTCACCTTTCTCACTGTCATGGCCGCCTGCCGCTTCTGGTACTCAGAGATCTCGAAACCTTAACCAGAAACAATTATTACATTACCATTCATTTTAATTCAGACTTAATAAAGACATTTCAATGCTTTCAAATCTCTATAAGGCTTTCATTTCTATTTAGATTTATTGTTTGGATATTTTTAGCATTTCTTCACATTTAATATTTCCTTTTCTGATGTAATGCTTCTTTCATTGTAATATAATAAGATGTATGATTTTAAACAATGAGTAATGGTTTTCTATACAGTTTTATTTTGATTCAGATATATTGTTTATGTATAGCATTTTTCAGAATTGTTTTGCTGCTTTTATATAATCATCTTTTATAATTGTTTTTCCATATTTACATTTGAGTTAATACTTTCATTGTAATGTAAATACATCATATTGGTATTTTTTCAGATTGTTTAGATATTTTCTTCCTATACAGTTTTACATTTATTATATTGCATATCATTTTATATTATCATATACTTATTTCTTTGTTGTATTTTTTCTACTCTATTTTTGGACCTCAATCTTTAATTTGTATTCATTTATCTTATTTCATATTTATGCTGTGCACTAATACACCAGGGAAAGATTATTTATATATACAATATATTTTATTAATGAGAATAAAAGGGACGCCTTTAACTGTAACTCATAAAAACTGCTATGAGACATTATTTACTTTTTCACAATTAATTCACAATAAAGTACAAAAACCACCTTCAAGATTCAAGGTCACTAGCTCCTCTCCTGCCACCTTAACCTTAATGATCGCACATGTTGTATGTTGAGCATACGGCATGGCTTTGATATTATGTACATTCCATGTGTCTGGCTCTGCTGTAGCAAAGTCAATATGTGCCTGAAACTCCATTTCCCCTTGTGAATGAAGCCGCTGCTTTCCGAACGGGGCGGTGCAGGGAGGTGTGTGACTAACCGATTTTCTCGTCCTCCTGCACCATCTTCCTCTCCTCGTGGAAGGCCCTGAGCCAGCGGATCTTCTCCTCCGGCTTCTTGGCCAGGAAGATGTGGATCTCCTCGCTGTCTTTGTTACACAATTTGAAGGCGTTCTTCACGCTGACGTTGAAGTCGTCGTCGCGCCCGTCTATGGCGTCCCGCACATCGTAGCGATCCATATCGATGCGGCCCTTATAGTACAGGATGTCCCGGCGTATCAGATCCTGGGGAAGAGAGAGAGAGAAAGGCGTCTGTTAATGTGTGTGTGTGTGCGCTGAACCTTAGAGGTGTCAACAAGCATCCTTCCCCTTGGTGTCCTGAGTCTGCCTTATGTAACCCTTTCCATCTGCTGCAAAAACACACACACGCACACCTTCCACACATACAACCTTGAACGCCAAACTTCTCTATTCCAATTCCGCTGCGATATATGGTATCACACAATCTAAGAAGCACTGTTTAAACAACGGCATATGCACTCACTATTTACCAGGTACAGCAGAGGAATGTGAGTCACAACAACATGTGTGTTTGTTTTTTCATTTTCAACACAAACACATGCTATTTTATTGATTGTTTGCATATGTTGTTCTTAAATGGTGCCATTATTATTGAATTCAAGCTTTTGCTGGTATACTGATCTTGTGTTTTTATTGAAATTGTGATTTTTAACGTTATTTAGTTGGAGGCTCAACATAAGGCAGAGGGGTTTTCTGCCTCTTCCTGCACCTTTTAATTTGTTATGTTTGTTCATTTTCAGCTTGTGCATAACAATAAAATAAATACATTTAAAAATCAAATGTGAATGTTGCTGTTATTTTAAGACCCTTGTTTGCAACCAATAGTTATTTGACTTCTTTGATTAAGCTCTTGGTCAGTAAACGTGCCCAAGGTCATATCCAGATTGTTTGTACTTTTCAGGGCAGTTACTTTATAATAGATAAACATCCACACTCAGACTGAAAATATAATATACTACAAACGAGTAATAAGCACCCTAGTGGTAGGATAGATTAAAAGTTCAGAAAAGTCCCAGTAAATGACCAAAATAATCACCTTTATCCTCTAGATAAAATAAAATAGTGAAAAATGATAAATTCAATCAAAATTTCAAGTTAATATTTCCAAACTCCTTGCAAATTATTTTTAAACCAAAGTAGATATCTTTTGATTAATATTAATATTATTACTAGACGAAGACAAAGAAAAGCAGATCCTCACAGTACTGTTGATTAATCCAGCTTTACCGCAGCGCATCGTTCTATAAGTAACCTAAGCTACAGTACGTAGCTCTCCAGGAATTAGATATGGCCTGAGGACCAAATCACACCCCATCACACTATAGGGGGTCGAGGAAGGTAAGGAAAAAACAAACACAGGTGTCTTTTAATAAGCGTACAGAGACACATCTGCAGCCGTGTGCTGATAAGGAACAGCTGGGCAGAAAAGATGGAAGGCTACATGTAACCCCCCCCCCCCCCCCCTGAGGGCTGCCAATACACACGTGTTTCTGAGGATGCTGGGGAGGGCTGTGTGACTACAAATATAATTCACAGCAGACGGTACACACGTGGTGATCTGCAGGAAACTCTGGAGTTCATCTGCGGTGTCAGAGATGTTCGACAGTGATAGAAGGGGGAGTGGGGAGGGGGGGTAAAGAGGTTTGTGTGTCTGTGAAATGATTGCTCCTCTGTGACGCACTTCTCGAGCCTCTGTGTGTGTGTGTGTGTGTCTGTGCAGCTGTGTTGGTCTGCGTTTGTGTCTCCGTGTGCATGTATTGTTGGGTGTAGCCGAGCGTGAGCATCAGTCTGACAGGAGGAGCCTCGCCGCATTAGAACCCAAACTAACACAGCTCCATTTTGTAAAAAGGTGCGGAGGACTTTGAACGCATTTCACTTAGGGCTGGTGCGTCTCATAGCACAGCTGAGTCTCGAGTAAGTTGGGAAAAGTCTTTAAGCGTCCTCGCCAACAGCAGAGTGATATACCAGCTTTTAAGAAGATAAGATGAGCGTTTTAGCTCATCAGCTTGTTTTTATTCATCAAGGTCTCTATAAAAAGGAGGAAAAAGCACAAAGAGAGCCTACCTTCTTACAGAGGACCAGCTGGTGATCAAAGAGGAAGAAGACTCGCTGCTGGCTGCGCCCGTACGGCTGATAGATCCATGACAACTCCCCAGTGTAGATGAGCTCCGAGCTCCTGTCCAAGATGTCGTCCCCCTACACACACACACACACACACACACACACACACACACACAATGTGTAAATGAAAGAAATACGGTTCTTTTAATGAATGATCTAACCAATGTTCAACAGAAAGACAGGTTAATATGATGGAGTTCTAGTGTCCTTTTAGGTAAAAATACTAAGTGCTACAGTTGGAGGGCAAATATATGCTTTTATATAACATAACATTTCAAAGGATAACTTGGTTAGGACTACAATAAGAGTGCCACATTTACAAGAAAAGAAAGAAATGACACATTTACATACCGGTAAATTAAACTCTAATTTTCAGTGATTATTAAATCATACATTTTGCAAAGATATTCTGGGGGACATTTTCTGAGATTCAAGTCACAAATGACCACATTTGTTCTTATAGCAAAGTCCACTTCAGTAGCTCATTATATCAAGTATCTACTTCTCAGCTTGTGAACAACGTTTAGTTAGTGTCTTCAGTGGATTTTTTCGAGCCTGAGAATTACATTTTGAGGATGTCATATTTATATCATGAAGTTTAAATTAGATGTATTTTTCCTCTCAGGGGTAATTTGGACTGCTGCAGTGGCAGGAAAAGAGAGGAAGACACACAAGATAAAAAGTCATGCATAACAACAAGAGGTGAACACACCAAGTAAACAAATGTTAATAGTAGTTAAAGAAAAAAGGAAGGAAGTAAAGACGAATAAAAACAAAGATAGAAAGAAGGAAGTAAAGAAGGGTGGAAAACAGAACTAAATAAAGGAAGGAAGGAAGGAAGGAAGGAAGGAAGGAAGGAAGGAAGGAAGGAAGGAAGGAAGGAAGGAAGGAAGGAAGGAAGGAAGGAAGGAAGGAAGGAAGAAGAAAGGAAGAAAGACAAATAAATCATCTTAGACTTGAAAACATTTTAGAGGGAGTTGAACAAAAAATATTACATTTTTTAAATAAAGTTTGAACATTTTATGGACTAATCATTTCTGTCTGATAGTGAAAGTTGAGAGGACGTCAACATCTAAAGGAGGATAAAAAGGAATGACTTTGGAAATCTTAAAGGCATATAAATGAGATGAGTACTGACTCCAGTTCCCCCTCAGTAACCTTGAGACTGTGAGCACATTTACTGAGAGATATGGAGCTTTTATGTCAATTTCTTCCAATTCTGGGGCAATATCTGTAACCAAACAGATGGACCGAACAGGCCAGAGCGTTTTTTTGCCAATAAACAACCTCAGTGGACATTGGATGCACAAACAGAACACACAAACAAACCTCCCAGTCCAGAACGGAGGCTTGCCACTGGGCGATCTTGTCGATGTTCTCCAGTCTCCTCTTCCTCTCGTTGATCTGCTGGGTGACGTTCCGCATTACTGCCAGCGCCGCCGCCACGTATCGATAATCACTACGGACACAGTGCACACGTAATTAGTCCTGGGGTGCTAGAGGGGAGAAGTTATAGCTCTTGGAGTTTTGCCATCCTTTAAATAAAATAAAAACAAGGCGGCCTATTAAAGGAGCGGGGGTTATAAAGTCAGAGCAGTAAGTCTATAAAAAACACACACTGCTGTTTGCTTCCAATCAGCACTCTCTCCATCCACAGCTAACTATGCTAACTGAGCCGGATTTATCCCTCTGGCTTAGATGTGAAACAGATCCAATCCTCACTTTGGAAGATAATGTGTGTGTGTTGTGTGTGTTTGTGTGTGTGTGTGTGTGTGTGTGTGTGTGTGATGGTGTTGTGTGTGTGTGCATGACAGAGCAGGCCTATATCTGGCAGATTGTCTCCAGCTCCTAACAGTGGAACGCTGTGATCTGGCAGGGGGGAGCTGGCGGAGCTGGCACCTGTCCCTCTCTGGCTGAGAAACGGAATCGTGAATGACCCGGAGCTGGCTGAGACGCTGAATCACTCACGCCGTGTGCTGGTGGCTCCGCACGCATGAGTTTGCACATCTGGATGCCCCGCGTCTTCTGCAAATGTTTGCGTTGTGCACCGTGCTTGTGTGCAGTGCAGCAAGGGGGGGAGTGAGTGTTGATGCTTGTGTACCAGCAAAGGCCCAAATTCATATTTAATCGGCCCTCTATTTATATCAGGAGTCCTACACATCGCCATGTAGTGAAATAAGATGGATTGCTGTTCAGTATTTTTGTAAAGCTTTTTTTTTTTTTTTTTTTAAGATATTTTTTGGGGGCTTTTTCCCTTTAATCGGATAGGACAGTTGAGAGTGACAGGAAAGTGGGAGAGAGAGTCGGGGTGGGATCCGGAAAGGACCACGGGTCGGGAATCGAACCCGGGTCACCGGCGTACGGTGCAGGTGCCCCAGCCAGTTGCACCACGGCCGGGGCCTGTTGTAAAGCTTTTAGATGAATCTGAGTTACGTGATTATATTTCCTCAAACACATTTACAGAAAGCTGTTTAATAATCCTAACACCTGCAAAAGCTGCAACTAGTGCTCATTTCGTCAGTTTACTCATTCTTCAGGATGCCCTGTTTTGCTTTTGGGGCTGTTCCCTTTCCAATAGTGTGTGATATAGGTTTTTGTGCATGTGAATGGTCTGCAAAGGCTGATATCCCAACGTCCCCTCCAGAGGGAGTTTCTCTCAGCCTGAAATGCCTCCATTAGACTTGTTTGTTTACTTCCAGAATATAGTGACATCACTATGTAACACTTGCACTCCTATTGGAAAGTCTTTAAACACATTGTATGTGTTTAGCTAAGGGGCGGGACATCACTAATCGGTTGTCCAATAATAACAGGGCCGGCCAGCAGACCAATCAGAGTTGGCTCTGGTTTCAGACAGAGGGTGAAGAGGTGCTGCAGCACAGGCAGTGTGAGAAAAATAAAGAGCTTTTTGAACATTGAAGCATGGAGACATGTCCCAGTAGAGACACGAAATACAAATGTGAACCTGAAGTTTAGTATTTAATCATGTCTAAAAGGGCAGGTATGTCTTGGACTCTGGGGATTTTCTCTGTATTAGTCAAAGAAAAACGTAACTATTTTAGCTTTATTAATTAACAGTTTTAGTCATCAGATTATATTCAACATGTCAATAAAGTCTGGCCCGAAATGTCCGACGGTTTCTTTCTCTCAAGCATTCTTGTCATAATATTAACTTTAACATAAGTCAATTATTAGTAAGTTATAAGAAACGGAACTGCTTCATGAAAAGATAAATAGTGCAGAATTATTTATCTTGACATTTTGTCAACAATAATAAAAAATGTTTATTTTAGGTGTATTTAATCAGTTTTTATCATCAATATTGAATGTTTATAAAGGTCAAATGTGAGCTCTATTGACATCTATGCCTTCCCATCGTCTCACAATGTAAAACAAAAAGGTTGATTCAGATCAGGTCATATTATTCGTTGGCGAAACAGCACCCAATGCAGCTGTTAGGGCCACCACTAATTATTCCCATTGAAAAAGCAACACGTTCAGCAGATTCAAAGTGACCATGGCCAGAGCGTTCTGTACCTGTGCTCCTGCGCAGTGTATTTGAGCAGCTCAGCCAGCTGGAGTGGATATTTGCAGATCTTCTGGACAGGGGTGAGCAGAAAGCCATCAATGGCGATGTCGATCATCTGCTGGAGGAGGCGACAGGCCTCGAAGAAGTGCTGATACCTCCCATCCCTCATCAGTTTGCTCAGCTCCATACAGGCGTCCAGGTGGTTGTTACAGTACTCTGAATAGATCCAGAAACCGTCTTGCTGTAGAGAAAAAAGGGGCGAGAGACACGTGATGAGAGAGGGAGAGATGTACTGAATTCTCCACCCAGTAAAACATGCTACAGCGTCAACACGGACAGCAAAGAAGCTCTGGCTGCTCAGATGTTTTTTATTATAGCCATTTTCTTAGGATCATGACTTAATTGTCTCATTACCTTAAAATAAACTGTTTGCTGGCGACTTAATTATCAGCACAGCTGCTATCTCCAGATAATGGGATAATTAAGTTCTGATCGTGAGATAACAGGCCAAACTAAATTATTAGCAACTGAAGCTTCTCTCAGTTGGACGGTGAGTGTGAGGTAAACACACTTTCAAAGTGTGCTAAAGAAGTAAAGACTCGTACGTCTAATATGTCATTTCTACACTGCCAGGTGTCTCAATAATCTCTCTCATAACAATTACAAAGTTTGGTGGTGTCATGTATCAGTGTGGAATCATGGGGGTTGTTGTCTGAATCACCTTTACCTTCTACTTGGATTCAAACGACATTACTTCTCTCAAAAATGAGCCCGTCGAATGAAATCGGTTAAAAAAA